>NC_140071.1:132437850-133840844 GCF_964194135.1 Talpa europaea | reverse complement strand
GAGTTGAGGTCACCCTGTGGGTACTTCCTACTTCGTGTCATTTCTGGGTCATCAGGAAGATAAATAAGTAGGTCACTTGCCACTGGCCCAGTTCCTACCTCTAGGAGCCCAGAGATGGGTCAGTCACTGTGCCAATGTCTTCTGTGGATTTTAAAAATATTATTAGTTGAATATGCCAGACACTGACATACAAATGTGGGAACCAATTCTGCGCAAAGAAGACAACTATCTGTCCTCACAGAACTTAGAGTTTCAAACCTGTCTTCTTATAACTGAGCTGAGATTCAATCAGTTTTGTAAAGTCCTGGAAAAGAGTAGCAGGTCTTGGACTTCTTGAGCTCAGAATCTGCACACTCCTCAAAATGGAGACAAGACACAAATCACTTCTGTTTATGTAATTTTGTCTATAAGTATTTATGTCACAGGAACACTAGGACCTAGACCTAGGTTGTCCGATCTTCCTGTTATGGACCCCCCAGGCTAAGAGGGATTCAGCCAGACTCCAGTGAGAACAGCCCTCTGCCCCTCCACCCAGCAGAAGGTCCTGCCTTCTGAGAAACTCCTGGACCAGCAGAAACCTGCTGGCTGTCCACAGATGGCAGAAGGCGGATCAGAAGTGACCAAGTCTTCTTTTCTAACATGCATCCTAACATGCATCCCTGGGCGAAGGTTTAAGATGGTAATGCACCCCTGGGTGAAGGTTTAAGAGGCTAATGAGATATGGGGCCTAGAGATGGAGGGACCCCATCTATTTGTGCCCCTGGTAGCCCAGCTTAAAATGCGCTTCCATGCTGAGCGCCCCCCCACCATACCCTGGTCACCAGCCCTAAAAATCCAGGAACCCCTAGGTAAGAGTGGGCTGGGGGTCTTGTCAGCTGTATCCAGGGACACCGTGGAGGTCCCTTCTGTACTCTCCTAATGTGTATTCCACAATAAACGCATCTTGCTTAAAAATTATCACTGGCTTTTCATAATTTGTGGGGGATTCACTGGTCAAGACCAGAATCAGTAAGATTTGCTATATTACATTTTTAAATGTTTTTTTTATATTAATGCATAAAATCCATTAAATGCCCTGAATAACATTTTATATAAAACAACTTAGTTTCCATAAAAGTGAGAAGAGTGGCGTTGGTTTGCATTTTTGCACACCTTTTCTGTCTAGTTCAATAAAATAGCTGAATTTTCATGTCTGCTTCCTTATTCAATTTGTGCTATCATTGTCATGCAGCTTCCAGAAAACTGTGTTTGTGACAGAATGAGAGAAGAAAACACAAATAAGGTATGGCTGTGAAAATATTGTATACTTTATGGGTCTCTGCAGGGATCAGAGAACCGCGGAGCAGACTCTGGGACTCAACATCTGAGAGACTTGAGTTCTAGCCTGTGCTCCCCAGAAGTCATTTTATGTGTCCCATCACTGCTCCCTCCATTTGAACACAATGGCCTGGGTGGATTATAGCCAGAAACTTTCCATATGTGTGACATTCTCTGCTGTCCCTCTCCCATGTGGTCATTTAATATTTTAATGAATGGACTTTTTCACCTTTTGCTCTCCCTGCATCCCCATCTTTCTGGGCCAGGCTCCCACAGGAACTAGGATAAAGTTAGGGCATCTTTGATACTCAAGATGAAAAAGCTATAGATTCTCAGCAAAGTCAAAGCTCAGTACTGTTCTATAATGACACCTTGACATTGAGGTGATTTGGTATTGACCACAGGTGTGTAGGCCCAGAAGGACTGCAAAGGACAAGATTAATTAATTAATTATGGGCCATGGTAAGGATCTCAGGGACCATGGAGTGGAGGTCTGAGACTCAACACATGGACGACCTGTCGAGCATGACCTCATCCCTATGATCTCAGTCTCTTCCGGAAAATGCTGCATCAGTCATGAATCCCAAGGCTTAAAGGAAGTGAGTATTTGGGACTGTGAGATAAGAAGCCAAGTAGCATAGGGATACCTAGGACATCTGGTAGAGGGAGCAAGTTGGTGACTTCAGGGAGGTCGACCCCACCTGGATAGGAAGTCAGGAGGCCGCTCTTGCCTCAGCTCTCCCTCTGGTAGATGCCTCAAGAAGCAGTTCTCACACTTAAATCTCCATCAGAACCTTCAGAAGGACTGATTAGAATGGATTTCTAGTTTCTAAGTTAGCGGCTCTGGGATAGAGCCCCAAAATTTTGCATTTTCAAGTCCCAAGTGGCCCCACTACCCCGGTTGCTGGACTTCAGACCACACTGAAAATATAGGACTGCAGAGCATTAAGGAAGGGGACATGAGCTACAGGAAAAGAACAAAATATTTGATCTCTGAGAGCTCTGCAATCTGTTCACAAAATGTTTCCATTACTTACTGCCCCTGTACCCCCCCCCAACCGGGATAAAAGTCTAATCATTCCAGCCTCTTGATATTAATGATGAAGTAAGAGGGACACATCACCCCTTATAATCTTAGCACACCTGTTCTGATGGGAGAGTCCATAAGAAGCACACTAATGCCATATGACACTTTTAGAGGCTTTATTTTACTATTTTACATTCTCTTGGGCAGGCAAGGGGACTTCATTGAGAAACAGCAGGGGTCACCTTGTGACTGAAACTTTTATTTGAACCATTTCTTTTCAGTCACTGGGGCAGAGAGGTAAAGCATTAGAAGTGGAATGAGGCTTCCATCCATGGCTCACACTCCCCCGAGTTTATAAATACCCTGTAATTGTCTTGAGCAGACCACGTCTGTAGCCTTTCCCATCTAGGTTTACATTCAGTTCTCTGCGACCTTTTGCCAAGTATAAACACAACATCAAAGACTAATGATTAAGATAAATGTGATCTGTTATGTTATCCAAATGAAGATCAGGCTTTGGAGGCCCAGGTCTGCAATCAGAGTCTCCTGGACACCAATATAGCCATGGGGCTGCTCTCACTGGCCTTATTGGGCTGAAAGATGGGAGGATAATAAATCTAAGCACTTGGGGTTGCACTAGATGGTTTTGCATGCATACCTCCTATAATCCTGTCCATTCTTTGAAAAGTTATTGCAAACACAATTCTTACTGAGTGCACAGGGAAGCTGAGGTCCTGAGAAATTATTAGTCCCGGGGAGAAGAGCCCACACAGACTGAACACAGACTTGAGCTTTTGTGCATCTAACTCCAAAGCCCACAGCCCTTGGGAAGCGCAACATTCAACATTTGGTCAACAGATATTTACTCAGCACCAGGTTTAGGTGAGAAGAAGAAAAGCTGGAGAAAATGTTCTTGTTCTAATGGTGCTTCCATTTTAGTGCATCAGAGTCAGCATATCTCTGGAGGAATCAGCAATGTTCTCATTCACACATGAAGAAAACAAGGAACAGAGAAGCTGGATCATTTTTTTATAGGCACAGGGCAAATGGCAATGGTATTCTGACACTTTAAAATCCAAAAAGAGAACTTGAGAAAAGAGGTTCATTTCTAGCCAAGGCAAGCTAGCAAGACAGCAAGATGACTGCTACCTAGGCTTCCCATGGGCTCCCCAAGGTCAATCATGATCATCAAATCTGAAATCTTTGCTCTGACCTCAAAAGGCACACCAGGGTGAGACCCCAAACTGGGTCCTTGCAACAGACCAAATCTGTATTCACTTCCAAGTCTTTGTATTTGCTATTCCCGCTGCCTGGAACAGTCTGCATCTGAATTTTCACAAGCCTGTTCAGGTCTCAACTCAAGACCATCCCTCCCACCCCATCCAGAAGGGCCCTCAGCCTGGTATCTGCAAATGTGGGCTACCTTCCAGCCCAGCCCAAAGCCCAGGTAGACAGTCCAGGACCGGGCAATGGTTCTCTGCATCCAGAGCCACACAGAGGGTGTTCTCTAGTCTCTACCGATTGCCTCATCGTGCTCCCTCAGCTCCCCGCTCTCACCACACTCATTGGGATCAACTCCCAAATAAATCACTTGTCTGTAACCCCTGCTCTGTGGCAACCCAAACATAAAGAGAATGTCATCTTTGCCTCCACCCCTCTCAAGTCTGTGTATTATTCATAATACTTCTTCCCGTCTGAAAACATCTTATTTATTCATTTACTTGTTTGGCACCTGCATCGCCCTTCTACTTAGCCCTCTGCCCCTCCCAGTCTTTTCCACTCCACCAGATTCTAACAGATCACGCTCATCAAGGTGGCGGTGACCTGGCCTGTCCTGCTCACTGTGGAATTCCCAGAAATTAGAGTAGCACCAATACTTAGTAGGTCTTCAACATGATTTTTTTTTAATAAACCAAATGAATAAATGTAGATGCCAAATATTAGGAAACTCTCCAATGTTTCAGTGTAGAGGAATCTTGGCTAACAAAGCAGCTTCTTCTCTGGCTAAATCAGGGGCTTTGTTCTTGGTCTTATACCCTCTTAGATGCCTTAATTCTTGCATTTTTCTAGCTTCTCCTTGATTGATCAGTTTTTGTTAAGCAAACTGTTCTACACAATCACATTTTTACATAGGTACGTAAAAATCATTCCAGACTTTGAGGCCAAGACATTTATTATTCACCTCCATCTGTATTTACAAGAGCATTTTGGAGTTGTCCTGAAACAGAAGCCTCTGTGCCTTTGGCTCCATCACATTCGCCTTGCATAACCACCTACGTTTATTAAAAGAGCTCCTGGTCTGTTTCTGTTTAACACTGACCTTCAAGTGCTTGATTTAATAAGCTGGAGAATTAGAACAAATCATATTGGCTTGCTCAATCATCTATATTACAAACATCTGCGAGGAGAAGCGAGCATAACAGAAAAGCACAAGAAGAACCAAACAGCTGTCATGAAGATGAAGGAAAGTATGAGAGAGAGCGTGTGTGCTCAGAGATGGTCCCACAGAGACCAGAAACCCATGTCTTTTGAGACACTTTTCCCCCTGAGTAAAAAACAAACGCAGAGGTAGACGACTAGGGGGTCTTGCTGGTGGGCGTGGTGTGGTGACAACACTCTAAAGGGATGATCCTGCACCTCTAAATCACATGCAGCTAATGTCACCTCGATTAAAAACACAAACAAAATCAAATAAAACTAAAAAAGCAAACGCACATGAGTACTTGTTCACGAAGCAGGTGGCATTTGACATATGACATAGGGATATTTCTGTTAATAGTTTGTTCAAATAGACAAACACAGCACAGCAACAATGAAGAGCACTTGTAGCAATCTTTTTCACTCTACCAAGCCAGATATGAGGCTGTATGGGTTGAGGACGAGGTTGCTGTTCCCTGAAATGCTCAGCCTCCAGAACACACTGAGGGGCACCAAAGGTGGAGAGCTACCCATTTTATTTATCAACAACTTTTCATACCCCCACTGCCTAGAAGTGGGCATATATTGTAGTAGGTAGTCAATAAACACTGCATTGAAAAATAAAGTACAATTACCTGCATTGTTCCGGGAGCTAAGGTCCTCACTTGCAATGTGCTCAGACCAGCTGTTTTGTAAACATCACAGGCCGGGTAGGTTCCCCATCGGTTCTAGCGATTTGAAGAACTTTGGAGCCCTTAGCATCAATTTCACAGGTATTAATGGTGAGCAGGGGACTCAGCCAGCAGGGAAACAGCAACTGGAGCCTCCGTCCCCACAATTAGGTATGCGTGCCCCACTCCTGTGTGCCTTCTGCGTTAACAAGATGAAGGCTGCAGGTGATAGCCACAGAGGCCAGTGGCATAAAAAGCTTGATCGACTTCATTTACCCCACATCAGCATAGTCCACTGTAAGGGCAGGATGGCCACGGAGCAGGTTTTCTGATCCCAGCAGATGGGTGAAGGAGGAGTCCTGGAGCCCTTGGTGGCTTTTGCACGTTTTCATTTGGATTTACCGGGTACATGGCAGGCAGGGGTGCTGGGGGGCCGGGAGGCTGGCAGGCCTCCCAAGACCCAGCAAGTCCTCACTCTGTCCGGGCTCTCTGGCCTTCTCTCGTGGCCTTGTTCTCGTGGTGCTTCTGCTTCTCTGCTTCTTTCTCGGCTTCTGCTGAAGAACCCGTGACACCACCCCTAAAAGCCCAGTCTCAGCCCAGGTGAATCCCATCTACCTCGGCCCACACCCTACTCCAGGTGCCCGCCATCAGGCATGCATTCAGGACCGCAAGGATCCATCATCTATCCTGATGGTGGGAGGGCAGGAAAGCCTGACACTTTTGACCTTACCCTACACCACTTTTGCTGACATTATGATCAGTAGGGACAATGTGGCTGTGCGCTGGGGTAATTTTTGGCTGTTGTTTCTTTCTACAGTAACAGAACAGGCTATTTCTTCATAGGGTTTGTGTTAAGAAGTGAACACGTCCGCTGATCCCCTCAGCAGTGTGTTTCATCAGTCTGCCGGTTCTGTTCCCTGCTGTCTCTGGTGAACACTCTCACCCTCCCGTGCATCTGGCCTGTACCCCGGTTTTTGTATGCATGAATAAATAAATCTTTTAAAAAAATAGAAGTGAACAATGTGTAGGAATTAAAAGACCAAGTGCAGGGTAAATAAAGGTATCAGGCTTTTCTGCCCTCCCGCCATTAGGATAGATGATGGATCCTTCCGGTCCTGAATGCATGCCTGATGGCGGCCACCAGGAGTAGGGTGTGGGCATATGTAAAGGGGTACACCTGGGCAAAGACTGGGTTTATAAGGGTGGTGCCACAGGGATGCCAGAGAAAGGGCAGAGAGAGGAGAACAAGCAGAGAACAAGGCCATGAGAGAAGGCCAGAGAGCCCAGGAAAGGTGAAGACTTGCTGGGGGCTGGGAGGCCTGCCAGTCCCCCAGCACCCCTGCCTGCTGTGTACCTGGTGAATCCCAATAAAAGTCTACACACACTCTGAGGGCTCCAGGACTTTTCCTTACCCCATCTGCCCAGAATCGTAGAGATCCTGCCCTGAGCTCTTCCCGTTGCTACACCAAGGTTCAGAGTTAGTCGCTTAGGTTCTAAGTTTCTTTTTTCTGATATGGAAGATGGACTGTGAATGCTAATCACTTTATGGTAACACATTCCATGGTGGGGGTTCAGCTCTAAGGCTTTCAAAGCTTACATGCAAGACTTAGAAGAGAGCTGAACCTCAAGAAAATGTGTTACCCTCCCCTTCCTCAGGTGAGAAACTTGGGTTTGGAAGTCCATAGGATCTCCTGCTGGGAAGTGAAGAAATTGGTAATCTAGGAACCAGGTGTAGGGTAAGGAAAAATATCAGGCTTTTCTGCCCTCCCGCCATCAGGATAGATGAGGGAACCATGTGATCCTGAATGCCTGCCTGATGGCGGGCACCTGGAGTGGGTACACCTAGGCTAAGACTGTGCTTTGAAGGGCGGCGTCACGGGGACGCCAGGAGAAGCCGAAAGAGAAGCCAAGAAGCAGCAGAATGAACGCCAGAGAGCCCAGATAGAGTGAAGACTTGCTGGGGGCTGGGAGGCCTCCCAGCCAGCACCCTTGCCTGCGATATGCCTGGTGAACCCCAATAAAAGACCTGCAAAAAAACCACTGAGGACTCTGACTGCTCCTTTACCCGGTCTGCTGGATCAGAAAACCTGCTCAGTGGTCCAGTCCTGCCCTTACACCAGGGATTCTGGAATTTGATACTATAGTCTTTCTCCTATTTCAGTGCTTCTTGTAGAGAGGTATTGTTACAGGGAAGGGTGAGGGGCACCCCAAAACCCCCACATCACCTGCTCTAAATAGGTTCTGCCCTCTGCCACATCAAGACAAAACATTCTAGTGCATAAGGACCTTTACTAGAAGGAACTTTAATATGATTACTGTGCAATAAAGAGATGAGAGGGGAAAGATAAAGAATATAATTTCCAAATGAAGCATCCAGAGTTACCCATAGGAAAGGGGCAGAAAAGGCCAGACAAGTCTGGATGGAAAAGAACACACGGAATCAAGATAAAAGCCGCTGTTGTTAACCTCCCCACGGGCCTCTCACCCACATCTATTTCAGCCAGTGCAAGACTGAGAAGCACGAGCAGCTTCTTCCTCACATCTCTCTGCTCCATGCGCCTCCTTCTTACACTCTGTTCGTCTCCCTCCCAGGCCCTCTGCAACTTCTCGTCCTCCCTGCTCAGCCCCCTACTTCCCAGGGTGTGGCAGGGAAGCTGGAATCTTCCCTTTTCCTGGTGACCTCCCATCACAGTGTCACTAACATACAAAGCACACACGTTTTCACTCTGGCTTCCCTCGTCACACACGCCAGCTGCTGGCACACACCGTCCTTACTTTCAACTCACTGTTGTTGGCTTTGGAAATAGCAGCGACTGTGCAGAAGTTCTCCAATTAGGGGGATTTTTCCCACTTCACAGGAGAGACAGACACAGACCCTGGGTCATTACAAATGCAAAATATTTAGGGGAAGAGTCTTTAAGTTGGCTATTTAAAATGTGTTTGTTTGATATAAGTTGTTGTTCTTGGCATAAATGTGTCAGAAAGTGAGATAATATAACCAGTGTCAAAGCAGAAATGCTAATTAAACCAGTGTGAATGTAAATGGTGTTTTATACATCGCTGGCTGGGAGACTTCTTAAGCACTGCCCCCCAGCCTATTCTTCACACTCAATTTACTGAATTATATGAAGTGCCAGTGAGATAGTTTTTTCCCTACAAAACCTTTGCCCAAGGAGGTAAGCCTTGGTTCCTCGGCCCATGGCCTCTCACTCCTGGGCCTTTTTAAATTACTTCCCCTTCCCTCCTGCTCTGTGTATAACTATCCTGACTGACTTGTCACTTTGTAAATTCACTAACCCAGTTGCTCTTAATCATGGCCTCACATTAGAACCACCCAGCAAGATTGTAAACGTTAAAGCTACCCATACCTCACCAGCAGAGATTCTTAATTCATGAATTTGAGGTGAAGCCCCAGGATCATAAAAATTCTAAAACTCCATGAGATGACTGGAATGAGGAGCTGGATTTGAGAATCACTGCACTAAGATTTTCTGCCTGTAACCACACACACTAAACTCTTCGTCATTTGTATAATTCCCAGGCATTCTTCAATAGAAGTTCAGAAACACCAGTTCCAAGAAGCTTCTCCATCAGTGGTGTTGGTCCTGCTCTTTTGTATTAAAAAAATTACTCTGTGTTGTAGCCTAATCCTCACCTCCTCCCTGAGTGTGGAGAGAACTTAGAAATTGTTGTTTCTCTACAGTGCCTAGGATGTCAGGTAGGAGCTACATAAACACATGTTAAGGATTGAATGGATCTTAGAGTGGGCTAATATACCTGGTTATTTGTCTTGGTTCTACTATTTTTACAGATTCGCAGTAGAACTCATGTGCCACATTGACGCTAAGTAGCTTTAATACACGTGTAGGGTAAAGAAAATGTCAGGCTTTTCTGCCCTCCCGCCATCAGGATAGATGATGGATCCTTGCGGTCCTGAGTGCATGCCTGATGGCGGGCACCTGGAATAGGGTGTGGGCATAGGTAGATGGGATTCACCTGGGCTGAGGCTGTGCTTTTAAGGGTGGCATCACGGGGACGCCAGTAGCAGCAGAAGCCAAGAAGCCGAGAAAGAAGTAGCAGAAGCTGAGAAGGCCGGAGAGCCCAGATAGAGTGAAGACTTGCTGGGGGTTGGGAGGCCTGCCAGCCTCCCGGCCCCTCAGCACCCCTGCCTGCCGTGTACCTGTAATCCCAATAAAAGACCTGCAAAAAAACCACCGAGGACTCTGACTCCTCCTTCACTTGGTCTGCATAGGATCAGAAAACCTGCACTGTGGTCCATTCCTGCCTCTACAACACGACAGCAGATAAAGTTGAACATACGCACGTTATGACCCGGTAATACCACACACACCCCCCGCTGGGGTATGTGTTCAACTGAAATTCATAGCGTGCTCACCAAAGGGCACAAAGTAAATGTTTCACAGTGGCACCATTTTTAAGAGCCACAAGTCAGAAAAGCCAACGTCCATAAAAATAGAATGGAAAAGTGATGATGGTCTAATTGCACATACAACACCACGCAGCAACAAGAACCCTATAAACACATGCAAGGATGTGATAATTCTGAATAAATGTAGTCAATAACAAAGGGCACATATACCACATATTGTGCAGCTACATGGAGAACTAAATCAAAAAATCAGGCTGCTCTCGGGAGTTGGCATATTGATGCCACAGGGGGGCATGGAGACTGGAATGGAGCTTGAGAGTGGTTTCTGGGATGCTTCTGATCTGGTAAGTGTCACAAGTATGTCCAGTTGGTTATAAATCCATCAAGATGTAAACTCATGATACGTGCTCTCTCCTATATATACATTGTATTTCCATAAAGCAGTTAAAAGCACTTTGGTATAAACTTGTATTTGAAGTAACTTCCTTCCAAGCCTCAGGAACACCTAGTTAACATCTGAAAAGAATCTGCCTTCCAGACATGACTCCTCAGATGCAGTCACTTGATTGGATGGTAGTGTTTATTTCTTGATTTGGAAAGTAGTTATAAGAGGATAAGGGAGGAGAGAAGAATTAAGGAGCACAGAGAAGATAAAAGAGCGGGGTGTGGGGAACTGATGGAGTATCTGGATGAAGTAAAGAGCAGAAGTTCTTTGTGGGGTTCCAGGAGCTTCTATGAATTTGAAAATATTTCCAAATAATTTATCATGTCCTACTATATAGAAATGCAAATCAAAGCAGCAATGAGCTATATCACCTTACACCTGTGAAAATGTCAATTCTCCAAAATATAAGAAACAACAAGGGTCGGAGAAGCTACGGAGAGAAGGGAGCCCTTTTATACTGTTTGGGTAAATGTAAATTGGTGCAATCATTATGGAAAGCAGTATGGAGAGTCCTCAGAAAATTTAAATAGAAATTCCATATGATTCAGTTACCCCACTTCTAGGTATTTACCTGAAAAACACAAAAACACTAATTCAAAGAGATATATGACCCCCCACTATTATTGCAGCATTATTTACATTAACCAATACAAACAAGCTAAGTGCCAACCACTGATAAATTGATAAAAAAATGGATAA
The DNA here is from genome assembly GCF_964194135.1 of Talpa europaea. NCBI lineage: Eukaryota > Metazoa > Chordata > Mammalia > Eulipotyphla > Talpidae > Talpa > Talpa europaea. The sequence continues at coordinate 133,829,877 of NC_140071.1, read as the reverse complement.
AGAAAATGTGTGTGTGGGGATGTGTGTATTTTATCCAACCAATGGAATATTATTCAGCTATAAAAAAGATGAAATCCTGTCATTTACAACAACATGGATAGCGCTAGAGGAATTTTGTTTAGTGAGATGACAGATGGAGAAACACTGCATGATTTCATTTCCATGCATTATATGGAGAAATCAAACAGATGAATTAAATAAAACAAAAACAAACATTTGAACTCTAAGACTAGTGGCTCCGAAGGAAAGGAGAGAGGCTGGGTAAACGGGGAACAATGGGGCAATGGGATGATGAAGGAATGATTTGCATTTAGTGGTAGTCTTAACATAGTAGATACACTTGTTGACTCTCCATGATGACTACTTGAAACTTCTATAGTGTTACAGCGCAATGCTGCTTCTATTAAAATAAAACTTAATGTAAAAATGGTGAATTTTATTGCAATTGCTTTAGAATCGTTCATGCAAATCTTTATGAATGTTTATAAAAGGACCAAGAGCAGGAACTGCACCAAGTTTACAAAAATAGACTGTATCCAGACCCCTTGTTCCTGTATCAGTTGCTATTACATGTTTGTAAACTTTACAGAATTGGTTTTGTCCCTTGCTTTTGTAACATAGCACCCAAAAATCATCAGCAGCTTCAATGTTTATCTAAACCCTCACACTTACTGAGTGGACATGTCAGATTGGGAGAAAGCACTTCCCTTCTGGCAGCCTTTATTTTTCATCTGCAGAATGAGAGACATTTTGACAGATGACTGTTGAACGCATTCAACAGTCTGCTCAGTTTCAACTTTGATCTGGCTAATTATTAAAAGTGTTCCCTTTCTCTTTCAGAGCTGTCTTGGTTCAGAAGGTAAATTATATGGTCTTGTTGCTCCCAAGGAATTTTCCAGATTTAGCTTCCTAGACCTCTACAGCCCTGACTAACTGAATCAGGATTCATAGGCAGTGCAGCTGAAAGACAAAACACTCTTTATGGGTTTGAAACCATGCAGCAGATGCATTTTAGGAAGTTAGAATAAGAAGTTTTGGAAAGTGTCAAAAATAATCCTTTGTGTAGGTAAGGGAATTCATTAATTGCCTCTTAGGTAATTATTAGAAAACGCTAAGAAGGCCCTCCTTTAATAATGACATGGAGTGGGGCAGAAGGAACACAGTTAAAATATTCTTATTTTAAATGTTTCTAGTTTTTACCTGTTTTCAAAAAGAGGTGCTTATTTCCTGGCATACACAACTCTCATGATTTACTTTGAAAATGACCTGAGTTTAATAATTACTATTTATTTATTTACTGAATAGATATGGATTATCTTCCATGTGCCAAAAACTAAATAAGATCAAGGCAGATTAGTGAGGCTATTGGGTAAAGAAGACACTGTCTTCTTCAGTCCTTCTGCTTCCCCACCCCTCTGGATTCCTGTGGGTCTCTCATTTTTCAAACTCCCATTCCCCAATCCATCATCATGTCCCACCTTTTTTTTTTTAAGATTTATTTATTTATTTATACAAGCACTGGGTACAGTCAGAAGTGCGGGAGGGTGAGAGAATTCACCAGAGCCAGAGCAGGGAACAGAACAGGCAGACTGATGAAGTACACTGCTGAGGGGAGCAGTGGGTGGTAGGAGAGGTCTGCGCACCATGTGGGATCCTCCTCCGGTGGCCGGGGAGCAGCCAGGGATCGAACCGGCGCTGCAGAGGCTGCGGGCAGCTTTGCAACCCAGCGCTCAACCGCTGCGCCACAGGGGAGGCCCTCCCATCTTTTCTTATCTAGCTTTCTGCCTGGATAAAACATTTAGACAATTCAGCCTCCATTCCCTGGATTCATCAACCCCTTTGATCTTTCCCACCCCCAATGCTACTCAGTAAATTGTACCACACACTCGCTCCTGAACACTGGCAACTCGGGTAATTAAGATAACATGACAATGCTTCCTTTTGATTCTTTACTATAGTCTCTGAGTATATGATCTCAGCTGGACACATGATACTTTCCTTTTTACATTGTATTTCATTTTCTAATTTTTTCTCAAGGCACCAACGCTGGAAAAAAAAACAACACATATGCCAGAGAGAAAACACCTTTTGCTCTATTGAACAGACTGAGACCATTGATTTCCTTTGCACTTCAAAGTCTCTATTTATCATGATTTAATTCTTTTTTACTTGCCTCCAGCTTTGGAGGAAGAAGGGTCTTTCTCTTTCCCAAGTTCCCTTGATACCAACTTACTCTGGCAAATTCTTTTTTCACAACCTCTCCACTCCATGGAATGTGATCAAAATGAGCTTCAAGCTGTTCTGAGGTTTTTCCAGAAGCATTTCTTCCCAAAGTCAATACCTTTTCTGTTACTATCACCTTCAATCACCTTCAATCTAGTTTTAAAAACTAGATCTCTTATTCTTGAAATTTTCACATCTCCTGGATTCTATTCACGAATTCTTTCTTCTCTACTTTTTCATCTAGGTTCCTGATCCATCTCCTCAACTCCCATTTCCTGACAATACACATCCCCCAAGTTGATGTCCTCTGACTGTTCTATCAGTGCGACCCCTTCCACTATCCTCAAAGACCCTCAACAGCCGTTTACATAAGAAGATTGCACTGCGGGTGGACATAGAGTATCATACAAGGAGCACGAAGCACCAGACCTTCCTCCCTTGAATGCAGCAGGGGAGTGAAGGCAGAGACACTGGAGCTGTGTGACCCACATCTGGCTTCTACTGGCAGCACCAGGAGGCAAGGCTATAGGCAGTGGCCAAGGCCACCCAGCGGATATAAAATGGGAAGGAGAGTCAGACCAGCAGCAACAAACTCCTACACTGAGTTCTGGGAATCTCAGGCTCTTGTAACAATGAACCTCCCAAAGACTGGATGGCTCAAGGAAGAGTCCCTGGCGATCTCACAAAGGGACATTTCCGAAAAGATGGTCAGCTTCACCAAACTTGCTCTTATAAAGCATATCATTGCTGCTCTCTGCTGGTCAAAAGCATTATTCCCTTCAATTAAAATTAGAAAAGGGGAATGGGTCAAAGAGGGGAGACAGAGAACTTTCCAAGTGTGGACAGATGCCGGGTGACTGCACCTGTTAACATGACTTCATAGGTGACAATCTATATTCTTATAGAGAAACTCTAATTCTAATGAGGATCTTTTGATGCATTAAAGCAATTCATTACCACTTTTTTATATGGTGATAAGGACACACAGCATGGAGTCTACATCTTAACAAAGTCTTAAGTTCTCAGTACAGTGCTCACTCCAGGCACACATTTGTACAGCGGATCTCTAGAGGGAATCATCTTGCAAAAACGAAACTATCCCCACAGAACAGACTCTCCACTTCCCTCTCCCTCCAGCCCCTGGCAACCACCATCCTTCTCTGTTTCTATGAGTCCAACTATTTTAGTGATTTCATATTCTTGAAATCATGTGGGCTGGAATCATGGTCATCGTGACTGGCTAATTTCACTAATGAATCCCTTTTTTGTAGACCTTTAATTGATAAAGTATATTGACTGTATTATACGTTGCAGCAAGCATTAAAATAATAAGCATTTTTTAGTGCAGAAATATTAGCCATCATTTCGCATTTTTTTGCAGAAAAATCGACAACTCCTTTTAAGGGTTATCACCTCAGTAGGCTGAAAAATACTAAAATGTTTTTTGAAGCCTAACGATAAATTAAACTTAATTTTATATATGTATATATAAATATAAATCACTTTTTTTTAATAGAGGCATGTTTTATTTATTTATTTGTTTGTTTGTTTGTTTTGTTTATACATGCACTGGGTACAGTCAGGAGCGCGGGAGGGTGAGAGAATTCACCAGAGCCAGAGCGGGGAGCAGAGCAGGCAGAAGGACCGAAGTACACTGCTGAGGGGAGCAGCGGGTGGCAGGAGAGGTCTGCGCGCCATGTGGGACCCTCCTCTGGTGGCCGGGGAGCAGCCGGGGATTGAACCGGCACCGCAGAGGCCGCGGGCAGCTTCGCAACCCAGCGCTCAACCGCTGCGCCACCGGGGAGGCCCATATATATGTATATATAAATATATATGCATACATGCATATCTGAATTATATATATATAGAGAGAGAGCTGTGCAATTTTATTGAAAACTTACCTTTTAAGTGTGTCAGTAGTATCTTTTGATAAGCATTGTATTGGCATACAGAGTAGTCTGTGATCTACACAATGAGGTCAGATTTTTGTTCAAAAGCTAAACATAACAGGGCTTATCCAGGATTCACCACTTATAAGTCACATTATCTTGAGTCAGTTACTGAATATCATTGGACTCCACCATCCTCTTTTGTCAAATGGGTAAATACTAAAAGCCCCTCCTATGGTTATAATAAATATTTAATTAAGATACCTCATGATATGACTGATCAAGAAGATGTGGTGTATATACACCATGGGATACTATTCAGCAATCAAAAAAGATAAACTCATGCCATTCACAGGAACATGGATGGAGCTGGACGGGAATATGCTCACTGAAATAAGCAGGAAGAAAAGTGTAGGATAGTTTCACTCACAGGAGGAATGTAGGGGAACCAAATAAGGGAATAGGAAAAAATAAATAAATCAAAAAACAAAATTAACAGGCAACAATTAATCAGAGACACTTTGCAGGAGAAGGGGAGGAAAAACAATCAAAACGGGGGAGGGAATGTGTTGTTACGCAAGGGACTGTGGTGATGGTGCAGGGGTGAATTGGTGGTGGGAATTTTGCAGGACTACACCTGAAAAGAGAAAACATGCATTGTACAAAGGAAGAACAATGTAAAATATACATATAATTATTAAAATATTAAAAATTATTTAAAAAAATGAAAGACATCCCATCATAACAGGTTAGCTGTCCTTGACACAAAATAAGCAATTTTATTTCGTAAATACTAACTTTCATGTTTAAGAAGAATTTATTATATATTTTAAAACAAAACTATTTTATTCCAGGTTTAAATACATGCTGGAGCTACCTGGAGAAAGTTGTTTTTTAAAGCCGAGACTGAGCTCTGACACTAACTGTGTAATTTAAAGTAATATCTTAAATTTTCTGAGCCTCAGAAATGTTTCTGGTTGCTTGCCTTGCCCTAAGGTCCCAACATATCTTTTGTTTTAACTTTATTTACAACTGTTTAATGGCCAGTGGTACAAAGTGTTTTGTTTTCTGACCTTCTGTTCCTCACCTAATGGCTTGCCTGAAGAACAAATAACCACTGGAGGAAGCTAGTAATCTTTAGGGAGAATTAGGAAAGGATCTTTTTAGAAGAAACAATTGAAGCAATAAACACAGAAGAAACACAGAAGGAACAATAAATTCCTTTTTTCAAATATTACAAGATTGAAATGCAGTTTGATCATTGTTCTGTCTTCATTAGTTTGGTAGAGATTAGATTTCACTGGATTTGTAAGCTAGAAGTTGCAGTGTGCTCAGTCTTGAGAAAACTGTCCAGTTCCTGGAGATGCATTCTGACCAGAACATTCCAGGCCAGGTTTTACCCTGCTCCTCCCATAAAGAATTTCTCAGAAGCTTAGATTGATTTCATTTATTTGGGATGCAATTCCAAGACCAATATATTTAAGAGAAATGCTAGGGAGTCATCTCCCAACACAAGCCTACGTCAAGTTCAGTACTGATATTGGAGGGTCTCCAAAATCACTGTGGAGAAAACAGGTATAGTTGGTGCCCTCACCCCCATACCAGTTGGGGATAAAGATGGGTTCCATACAAGTCTTCATTGAAAACAGATGCCTTCAATGGCCACTTTTTCCTTGAGAATATCCTCCATTTGTTTATGTCTCTCTTCTCTCCTCCAAAAAACTGTTAACCCTCACACTGTTGATGTTAACCAACTGCAGCTGTGTTCACACTCTGCCCATGTGAACTTCTAGCCCTTTCTCAAAACTGACCTCTGGGCATTCATCTCTTTGACTCTACAGAGCCAAAGACTTCATTAGGTTAATGTCCCTATTTTCCCATCTTGGTGAACTATGTCAACAGAAAGTATCAGGGCAGAACATGGTAAAATATCAACTCTTATGGCTAGTTTTCAACTGCACAGAGACCTCAGAATCTCTTTGGAACTCTAGTATCTGAGTACTCACTGCTGTATTTGAAGAGCTTGGCACAAAGCAAATCTCTTTATTTTCATGGAGAAAATATAACCCTTTCAGATTAAAGAAAGCAGCAGTGCATAGCCTTCTCAGAGATGGGGAGTAGTCTAAGCACCTCCATTCCTGAGATCAGCATCTCTTAACTTTCAGCACTAGATTCTTCAAGCCTTTCAGATCAGGGAAGCCAGGAGGGGTTCTTTCTCTCCTCCCTTCTCCATTTTCTCTTCTTTCATTTTTTTTAATATATATATATAATACTTTACAACATGAAGTTACTATATTTTTTAGGAAAAAGAGTGTCTTCTTTTGATTCTGTTTTTTTTTTTTTTATCAAATTGGCAAATTATTTTAGCTTTTAGTAATCTTACTGGAAAGTTGTGTTTGGAGGAGTCTTGGATCCAACTCCGTGCATTTTAATGTTCTAACTAGTTGGAGCTCTCCATTCTTCACCTGTTCATTGGATATAACATTTTCTAACCTAGCCTTAACTACCATGTTGACCCATAAAAGTTGATATGGGCCTCCCAGGTGGCACAGCGGTTGAGCACTGGGTTGTGAAGCTGCCCGCATCCTCTGCAGTGCCGGTTCAATCCCCAGCCACCATCGAGGGTCCCACAAGGCGTGCAGACCTCTCCTGCTTCACCCGCTGCTCCCCTCAGCAGTGTATTTCATCAGTCTGCCTGTTCTGCTCTCCACTCTATGTCTGGTGAATTCTCTCACCCTCCCATGTTTCTGACTGTACCCAGTGCTTGAATAAATAAATAAATAAATCTTTAAAAAAGAAAAAGCTTGATCAAGGGTAATCATTATTACATTATTGACATAATAGTGACAAAGTGGGAATGTTGGTAATAGATAAACTTTCCATAAAAAATGGAAAACTCTGGATGTTGGTATGATCATGTATAAAACTAATGTTCAATGAAAACTTTCTTTCTAAAATGAGTTTTTCCTTCTCTTCTGCCAATTTTTTTGAATCATAAAATATTAAGCTTTAGACTATTAGCAGCCTTTGAGGACCATATTTCCCAATATAATCCTTGCATTCCCTAAGATGGAGTAAAATGAAAATTCTCAGTTATTTCCATCTTCATGACTTGGCTAATGCTGTTTCTGTCATCTAGAATTTTCTTTTTTATTTCCAATTTTTTCTCACTCCTGCTCCCCAGAAGTCAATCCCATTCAAATCATTTAAATATTATTTCCACGAACCCTGTTCAAATACACTATTTTCTGTCTGATTCTTTCTTATTTACTTTTATTGTACTTGCAGCTTGCTTTGAATGGCCAAATCTATTCTGTACTTCTCTAAACACAAATATACTTTTCATGCTGTGGTCTTTCTGTCTAGAAAATATGTCCTCATTTTTATTCCCCCTGGGAATCACTGGCTAACCTGCTAAATTCACATTCTGAGACTTTTCCCAGCATCTAGCCTGGCAAAGATAATACAGTTCTCATTTGTTTGCTCACATTTTTTTTTTTTTTATATCTCTGTGGTCAGCAGAAAAACAGTCTCCTAAAGATGCTCAGATCCTGATCCCAGGACCTGTGAACGTGTCACTTTCCATGACAAAAGGGCTCTATGTGCATGATTGAAATGGAGATACTATGCTGGCTTAGCTAGGTGAGGCCAATGATTTCAAGAGGGTGCTGAGGGAGGAGGAGGGAGGCAGGACATGAGTGTCTGAGTGGCACAGCTTGGGAACTAGCCCTACTCTTACTGCTTTGGAGAGGGAAGGACACCTAGACTCCAGATGTGCGGGCAACCTCAAGAAGATGTAAAAAGGAAATCAATGGATTCTGTTCTAGAGCCTTCAGAAGAAACTCAACCATGTCAGAACCTTGATTTAACCCAGTGAAATGCATTTTGAACCTCTGATCTCCAGAACTATGAAATGAAAATGTCATATAGTTTCAAATCGCTCATTAGTGGTATTTGTTAGAGCAGTGAGTGCCAACAAAGACAATCAATCCCTTAGTCTAACACCAAGGAAGCATTTTGTTTTGTTTTGTTTTAGTTTTGCATGTTGCCTTGTTTCAAATCAAGTATCCAATTCACACCAAGACTTAGATTTCCTTACTGGTTCTCTCTGGGGCAAGCATTGGGAACATAAAAACTGCATCATGTGGTGGTATAAACTCTTTAACAGTCTGCGAGGGCTGCCGTAACGAGCTATCACAGAATGGATGGCTTAAAAAACAGATATTAATTTTATCACAGTTTTGGAGGCTGGAAGTGGGAGATTAAAGTGACAGCACTTGATTTCTCTCCAGTCGTGTCTCTTGGCTCAGGGATGCCCACCTTCTTCTCACTGTGCCCTTGGCGGTGGGAGGGTTGTTCGTGGACATCCTGGTGTCTCCGGGTGTGTATCGCCTCTTAGAAGGACACCAGTTGAATTGACTTAAACCTACATTAACAGCTTCATTTTAACTAAATCACCTCTTTAAACGAGTCTGTCTCCAAATACTGTCACTTTCTGATTTACTGGGCAGTGAGTGCTTCAATGTATGGGTACAATTCACCTATAATCAAAGCATGTTTCAATGATTCGCTTTGTGCTTCAAAGAAAAGGAAATGGAAAGAAAGGAAAACAGGAAAGCATATAAATGAGACAGTTTGAAAGTCCCTCCCTACCACATTTATCATATTTCAGGCCCTCTAGTCCCAATTTCTCCCTGATGTCATTTTTGCTCCTTGCAGCATGTCTCCTTCTCTGCTCCCCAAAGCCTGCATTGGTTACAATAAACATTTTTTCTCTTTCCTTGAGTCACTATATAACACTCTGATCCTTCTGGTCTATTGTGGCTTGTATGTAAACTAGACTGAGGGCTTTAGGATGCTTCTGACCCCTTGTCCTAGGAAAAACTATAGTAATTTTTCTTATCATAGACATTCAACAACTAGCTATTGATTTCCACTGAGTAGTAGTAATTACATGTACTAACTTGTGGTATTGCTTATTTTAGTTGCAAAAAAACAAGGAGCTACAATTTGAAAAGTATGAGGAAGGAGGACTTTTGACTCTTCATAGTAAGCTCTGCACTCCCTGTTTTGATGTAGGGTTTGTGTTGCCTTCTGTGTTGACGAGATGTTTAAATATAAACTGAACATAGAAGGAGCGAGCAGTGAAGTTTTAGAAAAGCATGACCTGTCTTTTGTTGGAATGCACACTTAACTCTCAGAATGCATTTTAATGTAAATTAAATGACTCAAATGAGTTTGAATCTGAATTAATTTGACAAGAAAATCTTATTTTAGGACTTAAAAATAATAAGTGGGAGAAAACCAGATGTTATGTAGGTCTGTACAGAATGCTCCAGGAAAAGGGAGCAGCAGGAAAAAAAAAAAATGAAGACTGCCAAGGGCTGATGAGAAAAGCCTGATGGAAACTTCTGTATTATTTGCTCAATGGGTAGTTTGTTCTTAAAGGAAAAGAAGTTTGAACCACATGATAATGAAGAGCCAGTGATGCCCTGGCTGCCGTGGTGAATAATCAGTTAAAAGGAGTGTGACAACAGTGGAGTTCGTTCCATATAGTGATTCTAGGACTTGTGCTCCTGATTTATGGGGTTGCTTTGGCTAACCCCCTTTTGGAGATTCAGTAGGGGAGATTATCTCCAGTAATCTCTGATTTGCTGTCTCAGAATACAGTTCCCTTCCTGTGTCTCTAGGGCTCGGCTGGCTCCTGGGTATGTTAGCTGCAGGTAAACAGTCAAGATCTGAGGTCAGAAGTTCTAGACTCCTCCCTGCCCATCCTCTGCTCTTGATTCTCAGCAGCACCCCCTGCCTTTGTTATGATCTCTGAGTAGCTACTGACACTGATGAGAGGAGATGTATGGTCTCCTGAGAAATGCTTCAGGGCTATTTAGACAGTGATCATAATCCTAATGCCATGTAATGATTTGAGGATTAAGGGATTAAACTGTGACTATTATGGATGACATACAAATGTCCCAGTATTGAAAACTGGTATTTTAATGGAGAATAAACCCATGATTGAGAAGGAAGTATTTGGATATTCTATGTCACATTCACATCTATTTAAAACATACAAGTGGATCTAAAAATGCAATCACAGAGAGCAATCTCTTTAAACTGGCTTATAAGAAAAAATTATGAAAGACATTGAAATGGATCCAATAGTTAGCTGGGTAGTGGATAGAATCCTGAAGATAATCCTCCTAAAATTCTAGTTTCCTGGTTATTCAATCAAATTCTAATTTAGGAATTGATATAAAGAAATATTGCAGATGAAAATAAAAGTCCTAAGTCCATTGAATTTAGAATATGGAGAACACAGACAAGGACCAAATCTAATCACTAAGCCCCTACAGCAGCAACCCTCCCCACCCCGCAATTGGTGGCAGAAGGTGGCAGAAAGCTTCAGGGCAGAAGGAAGCCTCAAAGAGGCAATCCTGGTTTAAAGATGGGACGATCATGAAATATAATACAGGTGGGATGGAGGAGCAAAAAGTAACCTTTGGCCAATAACCAACAAGAAAATCCAAGCTTAGTCCTATAAACCATACAGAACTGAATTCTGATATGAATGAGCTTGGAAGAAGTTTCTTTCTTATACTTTCCAGATAAGAGCTTAACCTAGGTAATACCTTGATTTGGGCATCATGAAATTCTAAACAGGGTAGCCAGTTGAGCCATGTCACACCCCTGACTGATAGAGCAATGAGCTAATAAATGGGCATGTCTTAAGCCACTGAGAGGTGATAAAGTTATACAGCAATTGAAAACTAATGTATTGGGTGCATATATTCAGGGTTTTTATTCTATGGCTGACTGTGCCTTTCATTGTCTTTGAGCTATTGTAAAACGGTAAGTCATAGAATTTGATCGATAATAATAATACAGAATTTAATACAAATTATTTTTCTCCATAGGCATGCAAATGAGCCTCATCCATCAGAACAACACCACTCCTTCCTCCTCCAATAAACTAGTTTTTCATCTATTTGTAAATTCATCTGAGGATTCCTTATCTGCCTTCACATGTGGGTGGTATTTTAAATTCTCTTTTGATCCAGTTGTAACATCCCATTGGTTGCCTTACTAATTAATGAGTTAAATAAAATATTTGACATGTATTCATTTGCATCTGCACATGAGATATGCTTTGGCCTCATTTTTAAAATGCATCATTTAATAGAGATTCATTCAGGGATTTCCAGAATTTCCAGGTCAGGGACAAATATTTATTCATCTCATAACTCATGTCAAGAAAAGGGCTAAATGTCATATTTAAATCTTCCTCTGTTCCTCACACCCAACTCTGGTAAGAGGAGTTAGAGAGCGAGGTCAAACCAGGGGAGGGAAAGCACAAGGAACTAAGGTGATGGATCATGGGTGCTATGGTGGTGAGAGAACTAGAGGAATTACCTGTTAGGGGAGAAATAAAACACTGTACAGAAATGAACAACAATGTAAGAAAATAAAGAAATTAATTTAACTAAACAAAATAGGAATTCAAGACTCAGACATATGCCAACACTGGTTGAAATCTTGGAGCACATTTGGAATCTTGGAGCAGAGATCTTATCCCACTGGAATTCAAGGATGATGCTATTTCCATGCTGCCATGAAGGTCACCACATTTCACATTCTTTTTTTTTTTAAGATTTATTTATTTATGCATACAAGAACTGGGGTATAGGCCAGAGATGCAGGGAGTGAGAAGATTCACCAGAGAAAGAGAGTGGGGAGCAAAACAGGCAGATCTACTGAAATATACTGCTGAGGGGAGCAGCACGTGAGACAGGAGAGGTCTGCTGCGCCATATGGGTAGCTCCCTGGCCGGTAGGGCTGCAGATACCGTCATAGTGCTGTGCTTAACCCCTTGGGCCACCAAGGAGTCCCACCTCCTTTCACTTTCGGCCCATACTCTTCACGTCTTCCTTACTCCTTTCTTGATGCCAGCATTTTCCTGCTTATTCAAACTTCACTGCTTAGAAACATTTCTCCGTTCACTTCCCCCTCTCCCCGCCTGCAATCGGCTATCAAATACTGTGAACTCATCTTCTGTTCTCCTCTTTCTGTTTTTGCTTTCAATCCACCTCCTTCCTTCTCACACTAAAAGCAGCCCCTGCATGGCCAGACCCATTTTGGGGTACCTAGCACTTCTGTTATTTGGATGACTACCGTCAGGTAGTATTATGGATAGTGAATATAAAATTAGATATTTCTTAAGAATGAGATTAAAAAATCACAACAAAGTGAGCCTTTTCAATTGTTTATTAATTTTTAAAATTGAAGTAACATTGCATTAAAATATACACTTCAGGGGCACAACTGGAAAATCAATTTGGGTTTCTGCGACATTGAGTTCACTACTACAATTATCATCCTGCCTTCATGTTCTCATGTTTTGAAATCTCTGGTGCCAATTTACTGGAAATACTTTACATAGAAATGATGCCTGACCTGGCCCCTCCCCACTCTAAATTTCCTGTAACTCCCAACGCTCTCAGAGGCCATGGCCAGGAGGGACCCTGCAACCTATGCTTCCTTAGCTTAAAAGCCCCAGAGCTCACTGTCAGCTCTTTTCCTGTTCTTAGAAAAGGAAACAAGTTATGCAATCAATGTTCCAGAAGGTTATTTGGAGTTTCATGGAGGTGGGAAGAGGTTACAAACCTAGGAGCTTTTCAACATTCAGAATCCTGAGTCATATTCCCACTCCTGTACACAGTTTTTCTTTCTTTCATTTTTTTATGGATGATGACCTTTTATTTTTATTTATTTTTAAAAACATCTGCGTGTGTGTGTGTGTGTGTGTGTGTGTGTGTGTGGTAACACTGGTTCACAACACTGTATGCGATTCAGAGGTACAGATCACACCTCCCCAGATGCATGTGGCCACACCACACCCACCACACAGACACCCATATTCTTCTACCATATTCCATCAGGCACCATCCCTGCTCTGCTCCCCACCTTCTCCCTCCCCTTTTGGTAACCTCCAATACCATCTTCAAGGGCATCTCTGTTTAAAAAGCTCCACAGAGAAAAGGGAGCTGCTGGCTTAGATAGCGAGAGTTTGAAAATCATGGCGATATTTCAACTGCCCCCAAAGTGAGCTGATCCTGTCTCCAAGGGTCTAGACTCTGAGAGGGCAGCAGAGTCCTCCGACCTTTCCTGGGCACTGAGTCTGTTCTGAGAGAGCACAGAAGCCACCCAAAAATGGAGGTGAGAAGAGTGCTGATTAAAATCTAAAATGTAGGTAACTGCTTTTCTCTCTCTCTCAAGTAACCGTATTGGCTTTCATTCAAGTAAAACAAAGAATTTGATGAGGATCATCACAGCAGAGAATGGCCTGGCACTCAGCAGACAGTGGCAAATGAATCTCAAGTAGGAGGAGTCAGATGGGAGGAGTCAGATGGAGAGAGAAAACAGGTGGGCTGGGATGGGGAGTACAATGGATCATGGAGGACCACGGGGTTTGATATGTGTGTGCTTTGGTGACTACAGCTAAATCTGGAAAAGCTATACTTCAAAACATGAACAAGTATGCAAACCTTGAACAAGTATGGTATTTTAATTAAAGAAAATAGAGCAAAAGTCACATAGGAACAGGCACATTTTCAGTAGCCACACTCAACCAAAGATTTCGCTGGATCCTTAGCAAGAAGAAATTGGGTATAAATGTTGGTACCACCTTGCAAATATTGTCTACCTATCACTTGAAACTGATAACTTCGGGCCTCCCTTGTGGCACAAATGGGTTAAGCACAGCACTATGAAGCTATCTGCAGCCTCTGCAGCAGGAGTTCAATCCCTTGCCTGCCAGGGAGCAACACACATGGCTCAGCATACCTCTCCTGACTTGCCCGCTGCTCCCCTCAGCAGTGTATTTCAGTCAATACACCTGTTCTGTTCCCTCTCTGTTTCTGGTGAATCCTCTCACCCTCCTACCTCTGGCCTGTACCCCATTTCTTGTATGCATAAATAAATCTTTTAAAAAAGTTAAAAATAAGAAACTGATAAACGTCATTGTTTCATTTTAAATTATACTGTTTAAGTAGTAAATACAGGCCATTTTAACCTATGAATTCTGTCATCGTTAGTTATATATTGGCTTTCTAAAGTCCATCGTCCACAAAATTGTTTCAGATTTGGGCAAAGAGAAAAGTCTTTAAAAGTGCTATACTGACATGAAGAATTAAGGTTCAGTAGGAACAGAGGGGCACCAGTTATAGTAATGAGTTTACCTCCTAGCCTTGTCCTGCCCCTTGAAATGCAGGTTAGAGAATCTCCTGTACTTCTAAATGAAGACAATATATCATTCTGCCACTTTCGATCAGAGTCTCCCATATATAGAACCCTTGGAAAAATTGTTATGAGAGGCATGTGTTACTATGACAATTTTCAGTGAAATAATTTTAAAAAAGAAATAATGTTGGTGTAAAGAATATTCTTTTTTTTCCCCAGAAACTAATATGATGACATTTAAAAACAAGGTAGAATAATAAATTGTTTTAACAAGCAAGGAAATTATTTCATATTAAGCACCTTGGAAGTTGTAAATAAGCATTTTTTTTGTTCATTTGTTCTATGAACACACATGCCATTGTTTCTTGTGGTTACCCACTGGGTCATCTCTGTCTTTACCTGCATCTTCTTTGCTCTCTGTCTTAGAGGGTTGAGATGAGTCCTAAAGGCTCCCAAGCCCTCTGAGTCATGGGGTGCCCCAGCCTGAATTGAGAGGAAATTGGTGAAGGGGATGGGATGTTAAGGCTCCTTCCCTAAGGCCTGGCTGCAGCTGGGGGTCCTCACACATTCATCTCTTGACCTTTGCATACACATCCTTGCCAAGCTCATTTTTCATTTCCTCAGGCCTCCAGACAGTCCTGGGAATTAACCTGGGAAAATGCACCCCTTGCTATGGTTTCCCTCCACCCTTTAATAAGTAGTTCCTTTAGTAAGATTTCAAAAGACCCAACCCCATTCCACCTCTTCATGTCTTGGTCTCTGGTTGCTGTTTTACTGAATGTTACTACCACAGATCAGTCTATCACTGATGAATTGCCTCAAAGTTGTATAGATTGTCACATAGAACTTATATTCCTCTATGAACAAAAATTTAAAAGATGCACTTATTTCTCAGCATTTTTCTATGGCAGGATTTTTTTTTTTGAAGTTCTAGCTTATACCATTCAGAAAGAGATAATAGGGAAAATCAAGTCATATTTCCATAAATTCTGGCTATTTAGAGTTTATAGCCATACAAATCACCGTTAATTTTTCTTTCAAATCACAGACTAAATACTATACTATTAACGTCTTCATAATATGAACATTGAGAAAATGCTGACTCATGACTTAACTTTTAATGTAATACTTTTGACTCCATAGCTTACATGTACAACAGTGCTTATATTTGTTGTGTTGTTGGCCTTTAAGCTAAGAAACCATATGCTCTTAAACATTGCTCATAATACAGGAATGATGTATCCCAAAATAACAACCTTCAGAGTATGAAAACAGAGTACACTGATTCAACAATTGCTAAGATATTGAATAGGAAGGTGAATAATGAGGTTAATAATCTGGAAATATGGAATATTGGCAGGACCCAAACCCTATTTGGGTGACTAAATTAATATTACCCTTTACCCACCTGCATAATATATATGTATTCAATCATGGTGCCTGGATATTATCAAATATCAAGGTATATTTATGCCATTCTACCATATAATGCTTTCACCAACTATTAATTATTTTACTAATTTTAATACATTTAAATATACACAGTAAATTTCTGCTATCAAGATGCATTATTCATGGTTCTTGCCTGTTTTGGTTCAAAAATTATTGTTCCTGAAAGAGAACAGGGCCAAAATCAAAATGTGATACTCTAGAAGAAAAAAAAAAATAGCTGAAATAAACAACACTAAAAAAGGCCAAATGAAGTGACAAATCTTAGCAAGTGATATTAAATTTAATCCTACTGAGAAAGACAACACAATTCAATTTGCTAAATTATTTTATTTATCTCTGAGTGGCAATATAAATGATCTATCTATTTTTATAAACACTCAAACTTTGCTGAATGGAAAATTGCACTGCTTCTAACATGTCACTTTGGATACAGTAAAATATGTGAATTTAATTGACTTTGAGTACATGGCATTAAAAGATGAATGTTCAGCTTAGCAGTATCTTTCCAGTAGATTTGTTTAAACCACAACACTTTGCTTAAGAGGAATTGCATAAGAGTGCAAACTAAAATAATAATTGGTTATGGCATCCCTATATTTGAAACGCTCTTGAAATTGCAAGTGCAGCAAAAGGCTAAAAAAATTATACAGAGAGAAACAACTAGCTCGATCAAAGCCATTGGAAGTGAATTAGAGTTTTAATAGTTCCAGATTAAACAAACCTTGCAAAACCTTGAATTTCAGTCTCTCTCTTTTTCCCTTCATGCACTTGTGTATCTTGCCATTTATTGAAATACTCATATATGCAAAGTTTGTCCCTGGAAATGAGGATTAGATATTGAAATATCCAAATATCCATGTCTTCAAGAAAGATAAGAGTGATGAGAGAATTTTCATCTGAGTAATTGGAAAGACCACACATTTTAAAGTACTCTAAGTGATTGCCTCTGAACCCCATAACAGGAGCATTTGTCCTACTCTTGAGGAAAATGATTCTAATTTGACATCTGAAAGATAAGTAGGAATGATCACCATTAAGATGGAAACAAGTTTCAGTTAGGAATATGTCCAAACTTTGGGGCAGTAGGCAAGACTCTGGGGAAAGCTAGTAGCAAGCAGTGAAGTCAAGAAAAGGGAAAACCGTGTGATAATGCACTGGAAATGAACATGATTTCACAGTTTGAGGACATGAAAAATAGGAGAAGGAGCAGAACACAATAGAGCAGAGAAGGAAATATGAAAGGGGACAACGAGGCTATAACAACAGGGATTTTAATTTAATTATTTCACTGTGTTGACAATGCTGGCAGATCTCAAGCTTCAGATCTCGAGGATGATGTCACCAAGTTGATGTTAGAGAAGTTTCCTTGCTTATCTCCCAAAAGAACACCTCTAATTCACCAGAAAGACTTGACACTGAGAGCTCCTTACCTCGGGGTGAGACTGAAGATGCCCTTGCACCTCCGAATCCAATGGGTACTGTACCAGAGGGGGCTGGGAGGACATGCACTGGGCAGAAAGTGAGTGTAGGGATACTCCTGGATGCTTTGGTCTGGAGTAGGGACACCCATAGCAGGCTGACCCTTCAGTCTGGGGTAGGGGACACCCATAGCGCTGGGGGGGGGGAGTAGAAATGTGGAGGCAGAGAACCTCAATCCAGGTGAAATCCCAACAGGAGCTGGGATGCTGCCACAGGCTAGGACCTCCCAAGGAGGACAGCAGGAGGTGCTCAAGACCACACTCACCTCCATGCCTCTTCCTGCACTATCCTCACAGATAGCCAAGCCTCAGGCCCCTCAGCGGGAGCTAACAGTAACCCTAACAGGACCACATTGCAGACAAGTGACACATGGGGACCACACAGCAGATGCAACCTTCCATGCTCTCCCCCCACACCCCCCAAGAAAAGCCCTGCCTAATCCAGCAACTTCAAATAGAGACTCACAGAGAGGAAATATCAATCAATTAATCAATCAATCAATTCAGAAAAAGAAAGATGCTGCAACCTATTACAGAAATGCAAAAGCTCATAAGAGAATAATTATATGGCAACAAATTGGACAACCTGGAAACTGAAAAATGATAAATTCTGTATTTTTGAATTCTGTCCTAGCAGAAACATAGACCTAAATTTAGAGACTATCCATCTTAATAAGTAGTTAATGAAGGAAGTTGAAATAAAGACAATCTGTTGACTTTGGTGCTTTAAAAAGACAAGCCCCAAGCTAGCCATTACTTTTGTTAATCAACACAGAGGTTAATGAATTTAAAATTTATCTCCCTGTCATGAAAACATTGACGTTACATCTCTATACTCGTTTATACATCTCTATACTCGTTTTGTATCTTGCCATCACAGAATTGCCATGTTTCTATCTAAAATTCTGCTTGCTAAGAAGGGAATAAAAACTTCCTGTAATATTAAGTTTCTTGAATAGTTGCAAACACTAAAGGCTACAAACTTAAGACTATTAATGGGTCGTTAAAGGAAATTACCTTTGTTAGGACAATTGCAGTAGAAAGCTTTGTTCCTCAAAGATGTACAGATAGTTTGTCACAGGAGGTTGATTTTAATTATGGATCCTATTGACACCAACATGATTGGCCAACATCTAAGTGCCTCAATTTGTACAAAAGAACTATGGGGATTTTATTAAAATTAGAACCATAAGTAATGATTTCCATGTACTTCCATGACCACATCTGCTCTCTTAGTCCTCAAGCCACCCAGGCTGCTGTGACAGAATAACAGGGACAGGTTGTCTTAAACAACAGATTTTTTTTTTTCATAATTCTGGAAGCTGGGATTTTCAAGATGAAGATGTCAGCATGCCCTGGTTCTGGGGACCTCCCTCTCTCTGGCTTGTGGATGCCTGACTACTAGTTGGGTCCTCATATGATGGAGTGAGTTAGAGAGAAAATTCTCCCGTGACTCTTCATTTAAGGCACTGGATCAAACATATAAATCCTACCTGATAACCATCCAAAGACTGAACCTCCAAATACCACCACATTGGATATTAGGGTTTTAACATAAAATAGGGGGGCAATTCAGCCCCTAGAGCCCCCATTGTGCTTAGATGGCAATTGTTCCTGCCCTTACTACCTTACTACAGATGGACCTCTTCTTCTCTGCATTGACCCTCAAGGATTCAACCCTTTCACTTCCTCATCCTCAATTTTCCCTCTTGACTGGGCGGTCCTCATCAACCTACAACATATTGCTAGTGCTCCTGTCTTTAAAATAAATATAGAAATAAAATAAACTGTAGGGATATTTTGATGCTATGTGCCCCTTCAATACACTTCATCATTTTTATTCCACAATATGGAGAATCACGGTTAAGTAATGTGTCTCTATTCACTGTCTTTCACCTCTCTCTTTTTTGAAAAAGAAATAACAGCATGATTCAAAATTCAAATAAAGAAAACTAAAGTCAAAGAAGGTGTTGCTGCTCTTCCCAATTAGTATACGTAGAAAGAAGAAAATATTTTCTCATTTTATTTTATTAATTACTTATTTCTATTTTCTGATCCTTTTGCAAAAAGCAGTATACTATACAGACTGATAGGCATTTTGTTCATTTTCTTTTTACTCAAGGATATAACCTAAGATTTTTTTCACTGACAATATTTAAAGGAGTTCTTCATCTTTTACCTTTTAATCACTGGTATCATGGGAATATTTGACTTGTTGTTATTATAAAAATACCACAATTAACTTGATGAACATGTGGCATTTCAAATTTGTGCAGGATAAGTTCCTAGTAGTAGTTTATTCATTCAAAGGGTAAACACATCTGTCATTCATTTTGCATATTACTGCCAAATATTCCTCCATGGGAATTGTACTATTTTCTACTCCCAACAACACATGAAAGTATTTATTTCCCTGAAACCTTGCCAACAAACTGCAATGTTTTATGCAGATCCATAAAAATAAATCATCTTTCAAAGTGGTTTTAATTTGCATCTGTATATAATGAGTGACATTGAGTTCTTTTCGTATATGGTTAAAAACCAATTTAATTTCTCTCTCTGTCTCTTCTCAATTTATCTGTCTATATACATCTATACACACATAAACATACAGATTATAGATATAATTAAACTTAAGATTTCTATTGTCAAGATCAAATGTGACTTCATGCATTTAATCCAATAATCAATGCTCAAATGTTATTTTACTTGATCAATGGATAGTTTTTGAAACAACTCATCATTATCTCATCCTTGAAACAGTTTTCACACGATTCCCTGAATATCTACCATGATAAACCTATGCTGACAATTCTCAACCTTATATCTCCATCTTGGGGCTCTCATTGACCCCCAGTTTCATTTACCAGACAGTCCCATCTTCCCATAGATCTATTATCGAAATCTCAAACCTAACATTTTCTGCTGCTGTTTTAATTGTTCAGAACTTACTTTTTGGATAGTATTTCCCATCTCAGTATAGGGCAACTCTATCCTTGCAGTTGCTCAGGTTACACATCTCAGAATCACTATTTAACCCTTTATTGTCACGCACCCTATATCCATCCATCAGCAAGTTCTGTTGTTTCTTTCTACCTTCAAAATATGTCTACAATCTGGTATTTCTCTCTACCTGAACTTCTACCACCTTGTCTCAGATGTTCTCTTTCCGAAACACTGCAATAGATTACAGCTGATTTCTTTCCTTCAACCAGCTCATCTTCTGTATTCTCACCTTAACAGTCAGAGTATTCCTTGTGACATGTCAGCCAGATCATAGTGTTCTTTTGGGGAAAATCTTCCAATGATTCCTTGACACTCAAAGTAGAAGTCAACCTCCTAAGAGTCAGTTACAAGTATTTATATGAACCTTTTACTGTCTTTTTCATATTCTTCATACCAATGCCATACTTAATACAGATAGATCCACAAAAATTATAGTCCAGGGTGGTTTTAATTTGCATTTATATTATTATAATATCTGTTTCTTTTGTTCTACTCATACTAGCAGTCTCCTTGCTGTTACTTAAGCATACCCACCATGTACCTTGGTTTGAAGTCTTCCCTTTCTTTAGTACTGTTCCTTTGGGTATCTACATGGCTCTCTCACTTCCCTGAACATATATTTGAAATTATTAACCACTAGTCCCCCTGAAAAATTCTCTATTTAGCATTAGTTTATTTTGCTTTAGTTTTGCAATAACACATGTCATCTGACAGAATAGATTTTCATCATTTGTATACGTATTGCTTCTGTTATGGCCCCAGAAAGTGAGTTCCAGTAGTGGGGATGTTTATGCCTTCTTCATGCATTGGCTGGCTAGCAATATATGCTCAGTAACTATGTGTGAGTGAAGAGGCACATTCTGTCTCAGTATGAGTTACAGTAAAGTAAGATGACTCAATAGATTAAAACAAGAATCCAAATCTCAATTTTATCTCTACAACAGCTGAGGGGCACTTGAGGGAATGTGATAAATAAGTTATGTTTTTGTCCTTAAAGGAACTCAGTGTATAGTGTGGTAGTGAGGCAATGGTGACTCCACATTTATACATGAGCAACACAGAAATTCAAATTCAAACGGATCTTATAATATATGCTGAACAGCCATCATTTAATATGCTCTCAATTCATTTCAGGTATGTGATCATTTCTTTAATTCACAGTTCACTGTGCTTCCCCAGGCATTGTATAATTCTCTACTGCTAGAATCTTACCTTATTGATGCTGGACAGTTATCTAGAGAACTTATTATAGTCCTTATCATATCTGCAACAGAAATGGATACTTGTCTATCCAATATCTGCCTTTGCTAATAATAGAATGATAATTACACCAGGAGTGATAAAGCTGCCAGCAAAACAACCTTGTGTTTCCATATTTGATGCAGCTGAATCTGGTGGGATGCTAAAGTTCAATCCTATGTGTTGTATAAGAAGTGGTATAAGAATTTGAGAAAGTCCCGAAAGAAAAGGGTCTCAGCAGGAAGTTCTGCTGTTCTTGCCTTTTTCTCTTTTCTCTTTCTGCTGGTTAGAATATAAACATGAGGGCTGGAATTGCAGCTACCCTGTTTGACAATGAAGTGAGTTTTGGTGTGAAAGTCAAGCTCTAGGGCAAGGTTCCCAAACTCTGTGAGGATAGAGATCATATTTTAGGCTTTATGGACCACAGCTAGTTTCCAATGTATATATTTTTTTCATGCTTGGTTTTTGTTTTGCTTTGTTCTATAATCTTTTAAAAATGAAAAAAATAATTCTTAATTTATTAAAAAAAACTAATAGTTCATTAAAAAACAAAAACAGGGCTAGATCTGCCTGTGACTTACATCTTGGTGAGTCCTGCTCTAGTCTTCTCTAGAAGAGAAAGATTGGAGGGAACCTCATGTCCTTTTTTTTTTTTTTTTTTTTTTTGCATGCCTAGATACTTCCTAGAATAATATCCATTTGTTTGAGTTACTAGATCTTTGAGTCTTCTATTATATTCAGTCACAAATTCTAACTGATAAGATTCCCTAGAAGGAAATGTACATCCTGCCTCTGCTGAAGAATCTTAGAAGACATTGTTTGGAAGAGGTATGCATGGTATGTAAGCAAGGGCATGTAGGTGGGAACAGGCTGCAAGGACACATTTAAAAGAGAAGATTGAAGTGAAGAATGTGTCCTGAAGTTTATAAAGAAGCATTTTGATAAATATTATTTCATTGATAGATGAGGAGGAAGAGCTTTAGGCCTGGAAATCAGGTTTGAATTTGATTCAAGAAGAAATGAAGAGTTATTATGGGTTCCTAATTCCAGGGAGGACATAAGAAGGCCAAGTCCTAGAAAGAATCATTTATTAGTGGTGGATTCTCGATTTAAAAACTGGAAGTTTAATGCTGGTAAGCCTGGAGGGCAAAAGCTTGAAATTTTGAAATAGCAATGGACAGAAGAAGTTGATTTTGAAGAGTTAACACAGGGAGAGGTAAAATGTGCAGACTAGAATTTGTTAAATGAAAGTATGTAAGTATTAGGAGAGCAGGGGGAGTAAAATAAGTCTAACAAAGTATTAAAAACAAACTGATTATAAATAATTTAACTGAATTCTAGAACAAATCTCAAGAATATTTATTAGAAGAAAAAAAAACATACACACAATATCTGGTGATCAAAGACTACCAGGGTCTATACAAGGAATCAGAAAAATACAACCAACACAGAGAATAAAAATCATTCCACCAAACCAAATCACAATAGATAAGATTAAAATAGTTGTTGTAACTGTATTCCTTAAGTTCAAAACATAAAGTAGAAATAGAAAAAAATAGAAAAGACCCAGATCAAGTTTCTAGAGACAAAAATACAATTCACACATACAAAATACATAAAATAAGATTTATAGTACTGTAGATATCATAGAAGAAAATACAAGTGAATTGAAGTCCTAACAGGTAAAAGGGTATAGAGTATACACTTCCATCTATCAGATGAATGTAGTGTGGGGTTATAATATAAAATATAATTAGTGTTGATAACATTATATTGTATAATAGAAATTGGTGAGAGAATAAAATATAAATGTTCTCACCACACCAAAACAAGATAAATATGGGAGATGATGAATGTTTTGATTATTCCACATAGGTGAAATCCATTCACAAGATAAGTGTTTCAGTTTAATATCTTGTAGTTTTATTTGCCAGTGATACCCCAGTGAAGCTGAAATTTATAAAAATAATAGGTATTCTGGATCACCATCTGTTAAATTTGTAGTTAAAAAAATTCATATAGAATACTTTAGAACCAGATAGTTTCAACAGTGATGCTATCATGCTTGTGAGAAGAAAATCAGAAATTCTAATGAAGCTCTTCCAAAAAACTGAAGAGCTAGACTTCCTCCAGTACATTCTGTAAGGTTATTATTACCCCAATGTCAAAATCACACAGACATTAGAAAATATCATATCAGTATCTCCAATGAATATAGATGCAGTCATTCTAAGTAAATTGCTAGCAAATTCAACACTACATTAAAATTAAATTATACTATAATTGAATGAGGCTTATCTCAGGAATATAGAGTGGTTTAATATTAGAAAGTCAATATTTGCAATTTACCAAATTTATAAGCCAAACAGGTGATAATCTCAACAGAAGCTAAACAAGCATTTGCTAAAACTCCAACACCCATTCCTAATGAAAACTCTTCACAAACCAGTAACCAAAGGAAACTTACTCAGCCTGATGAAAGGCATCTTTGAATAACTTCCACAGCTAGCTAACCTAATTATGAAAGGCTGAATAAGACAAGGCTATATTTTCTCTATTCAACAATGTAGAGAAGGTGTAGACATAACAATCAGAAAGAAAAAGAAATAAATATAACACAATTTTAAAAAAAGAAGTAAAGCCATCCTTATTTGAAGGCACTATAACTGTAAATTTCAGTATAAGTTGGATAAAATCTATTGGAATTTATCAATGAACTTAGTATAACTACAGAATATTATATCAATATAGAGTCCACTTACATTTCTTTATATTGATGCTAAATAGGAGGGCATTAAAATTAAGTAATATTTATAATAGCATCTAAAACTGCTCAGTGCTGTCAATTTTCCCCAAGTTGACTGATAGATTCAACACAATGAACATCAAATTCCCAGGTTTTTTTTTTTTTTAATAGAAAGCAACAAGCTGATTCCAACTTCAAGTGGAAATTCAAAGAACACAATACAGTCGAGGAGATTTAAACAGAACAATGTTGGAGGAATAACACTACTTGATTTTAAGACAGTGTACAGCTACAGTATCAATAAAATATATCATGCATGTAATGATAAACAAATAGATGAATAGAATAGAAATAGTCTCCCTGATTCATGGAAAATTGATATTTTAATAACAGTGCAGGCAAATCAGCTGAGAAGTCATTTGACAAATGACACCAAAAGAAGAGAATAACCAAACCATTTTCAACGCTAACCTCACATCAAATATAAAAATTATGTGAAGGTGAGTCAGAAATTAAAATATAATTAATATAAAACTATGAAAATCCTAGAGGAAAACACAGAAAGAATTAGTGTGTAGCTTAGGCAAATATTTTATAGCTATGAGAATGAAAGCATAACACATTAAAGAAAAAATGTTAAATTGGACTTAAACAGAAGAAAATGGATAACAAAGCACTTATAGGAAAAAATAAGACCTTATACCCAGAATATGTAAAGAACTCTTAAAAATCAATAACATGAAGGGCTCCCCTGGTGGTGCAGCGGCTGAGTGCTGGGCTGCGAGGCTGCCCGCAGCCTCTGCAGCGCCGGTTGGTTCTCTGGCCACAGGCAAAGGTCCCACAAAAAAAAAAAAAATCAATAACATGAAAACAATCTAAAGACTGGACAAAATATTGGACTCCTCATCAGAGAAAATATAGAGATGGCATACAAACACATATGAAATGTTGAGTATCATTAGTCATTAGAAAAATGCAAATTCAGTCCACAATGAGATGCACTTACACTCTTAGCAAATTATCTAAAAAGAAAATTCTGAAAATGCCAAGGGTTATGAGGACACAGTACAACTTCTCTTATGCTGTTAGTGGGAATGTAAAATCATACTTCTTTGAAGGACTGCTTGGCTGTTTCTTAATGGTTAGACATAAACCTACTAAATGATCTATCCATCCAACTTCTAGGGATTTACCCATTAGAAAGAAAATACAGACATACAAAAGCTTGGACACAAATATTAAAACTAGCATTATTCAAAATGCCCCAAACTAGAACAGCCTAAATAATCAACAAAAAGAGAATAAAGTGTACATCTATTAAATGGAATATTACTCAGCTTTAAAAAAGGAATGAAATATTGATACACACAACAAAGAATCTCAAAATAAGTATGCAGAATGTAAAAAAGCTAGATACAATAGTGAATACTGTATAATCCATTTAGCTAACATTTAAAAAAACACCATAAACTAATACAGTTTTGGGGTTGCCTGTGGTTGCCTAGGGAAGGTGGTAGGGAGGGCTAGGAGAGACAGATTGATTATGAAAAGACATGAAAAAACTTTTGAGGGCTATTAGATGTATAGGTTTACTATTTTGATTAACATTATTTCATTGGTATATATTAATATATATCTTACTATATTAAACACTTTTAAGATGCTCAGTTTATTGAATATCATATCTTAATTAAAAATTAAAAACAAAACAAAACAGAATTTTTCATGATTCAAAGTATGTTACAGACTCATCAAATCCTCTGCTTCTCACCATACACTTTACCACTTGAAAGAGGGTTAGAACTTGCAATAACAACTACTATCCCTCCACTTCTCAGAGCTCTAAATTCACTTTTCTTTAGATTGTGTTGACATAAGCAGATTATATGTTAAATGTTTATATGCTGATATTTTCTTTACATTGACATTTAAAACATTATCACCTGTTAAAAATAAGTCAATCACTGGCCTTAGGTAGTTTGTTTCATGCATATTTATGAATTATAAATGGATCACATACTCATAATTAAGAACAATTTAAATCACACCCAATAATTGAGATTGCAAAATGAAAGTCCTCCCTCTCACCTTCCAAGGCCTTAATGTTAACAACAAGACTGGGGTGAGAGAGATGAGCTCACTATTTCCAGTTTTTCGTGAAAATCGTATCGCTTATTTTCTTTGGGAATAGGAAAGTCCTGGCACAGAAATTATGCAGTGATTCGTGATCCTGGGGAAGACTGCTGGTTCTCTGATGAGGCGACCTCAATGTCCTCAGGAAACCAGTGTCTCATCACTCTGTAACTGTGATCATTATAACTCCGGGCTACTTTTGAATTTTCTTGCCTCCCAGGTGACAAATGATTTTTTTTAATAGAGGGTCTTTCTTAAAGGATTCATTTATCCATGTACTAGATGAGAAGAGCATTATTTTACCTTGAGAGATAGGAGAGGGAGGGGGGAGGAAAGAGGTGGTAGGCGAGATTCACACACTGAACAATACCATCTAATTTACTTTAATCATTGCCTTTGTCACAGTTGTGTCCAGTGATGGGACAGTGTTCATTGGGACACTTTATCTCTTGGGCAATGAGCACAAAGAGAAACTTAGAGGCCAGGTCAAGGAATCAAGACGTTGTAGCCTCTGTGAAGAGTGTTTAGATCCATTCAACACCTTCTTGCAACTCATGGATAAGGTGGATTCTCACCCTCAGGTGTACCAGATACAGTGCCTGATACATAGGCAGACTATGGAAATGCAAATAAAGGCAGGGCAGTTTTAAAGAAACATCTACATTTCTTTCCTGCATCCAGAGGCCTATATCCTAAAGCAGATGGAGGCTTCATTCCCAATATTCTCAAAAAATAACTCAACTCCTTCTGATAGATTAGGATGATGACAATATTTGAGCTCCCATCTTATATCCAGCAAGATCAAAAACTTTACATTTGTAAACATTAAATATCAAGGCCATATTAACCTGCTAAAAACAAAATGTGTCAAGATAAGAATTATAGTCAATTTATCTGCCTTTGACCTCATCATTTCTTGGTGTGCACTGCACTCTGCACTAAGTTTTTAAACATGACTTGCAAGTTTCTCTGGGACTTCTCTGGTGTGTCTCAGATGTGCTCACAAGTACTACCTACTGAGGTACCAGGGATCCCTGACAGTTTCTTTCTCTTTGTTTAGTCTCCTTTAGATCTATGATTGATAGTCAAAATACATGTTTAAACTACTTCTATTCTACTGTTAGCACCAAGGAGGCTGCACACAAGGGCCAATTGATTTAAAGAATTCTTCACTTTAGGGCCTCCCTGTGGCACAGAGGTTAAAGTCTCAGCACTATCAAGCCATCACCAGCCACTTTGGCATGAGTTCAATCCCTGACCAGGGAGCACAGCAGATCTCTCATGTCTTGCTCACTGCTCCCCTCAGTAGCGTATTTCAGTACATCTGCTCCCCACTCTGCCTCTGGTGAATCCTATCACCCCAGCACCTCTGGCCTGCACCCCAATTCTTATATGCATAAATGTAAATAAATCTTTAAATAATATTTCTTCTTTTTAAAGAATTGAGAGGGGTGTGTGTAAGCCAATCTATATCTTTATCTTTGAACACCGATGGAACTCTAATCAAGAATTAAAACTCCAGGGCCTCCCTGGTGGTACAGGCAGTTGAATGCAGTGCTATGAGGCTGTCTGCAGCCTCTATAGTGCTGGTTCGATCCCAGATGGCTGAGGAGATACCCACATGGCAAGGCAGACCTCTTCTGTCTCACCTGCTGCTCCCCTCACCAATGTATTTCAGTTAGTCTGCCTATTCTGATCACATCTCTGTCTCTGGTGGATCCTCTCACCCCTTGCATGTCAGGCCTGTGCCCTGGTTCTTGTATGAATGAATACTTATCTTTTTTTTTTTTTAATCGAGGCATGTTTTATTTATTTATTTATTTTATTTGTTTGTTTTGTTTATACATGCACTGGGTATAGTCAGAAGCACGGGAGGGTGAGAGAATTCACCAGAGCCAGAGCGGGGAGCAGAGCAGGCAGAAGGACCGAAGTACACTGCTGAGGGGAGCAGCGGGCAGCAGGAGAGGTCTGCACGCCATGTGGGACCCTCCTCCGGTGGCCGGGGAGCAGCCGGGGATCGAACTGGCGCTGCAGAGGCCATGGGCAGCTTCGCAACCCAGCGCTCAACTGCTGCACCACCGGGGAGGCCCTTGTATGAATGAATAAATGAATCTTTGAAAAGGAAAAAAAAAGAATTAAAACTCCAGAGGTAGGTACTTAAGCACTTCAGATAGTCCTATCAAACTCTACATCAGAGGGTTTGTTGTCAAAATATTGTCGGAAATAAATTATTATTGAATTTGCAAGGATACATGATCACAATCTTGCATTTTTTGTTGTTTGGTTGTTTATTTTTTGTAGTTGTTATGCTTTTTATTTATTTATTTTTCAGTGTAATCCTCTCTCCATAGGTAGACTTCTGATATAAGGGCATGGTCCTAAATTAAAAGACCAGAATGTTTAGCCCCATGTTTAGCCTCTGCCACTTATTTTTTTGTGCTTAAAATTTTGGTGAATCCCTATGCTTTCATATATGGAGTAATTTTCCAGAAGAATCCTTGCTCTCTTAAGCAATTCTGTAATGCATCTACATACATTTCCCACATAGCAAAGAGAAGGAATTCCACCTTGTTCATGTAATCATTTATAGAGAAATTGAATTTCTATTTTTTCATAGCCTCAGTAAATAGGAATTCAAATAGGCAGAAAGTAGGAGAAGATTAAATCTGGAGATTAAAGTAGCTTCAAGGAAATATCCAATCATATTTAGTAAAGCTTTACCACTGAGATTTTTTTTTTTTTAGGGTTTGTAAGAAGGCTCAAGCCAGATCATGGCTCCCCATTCATGGAGCTCCATGTGGATATATGTAAAATCACAGTTAAACATGGTAGGCCTTCCTTTGGCATTAATTTTACCAAACTAATTTTGGCAGGAGAAGGGAATTATTATTTAAATAAATATAACCATGACAATGTAATGCAGTAGCATGCAAAATTAGCTTGAGTCTTTGAAAATGGTGTGCTACTTCATCCAGCCATTAGTGTCAGCCCCCAATCTCTGGAAAATTCAGGTAAGCACTCTAAAGTTGTATTTGGCGGTGTCAATGCACATAAAAAAATGTACTTAAATATGAATTTTCTGTATTATAATTTTAAAATATCAATCCCTGGGCTTTATGGTAGAGTGAGAGTAGGGGAATGAAGGTCATCAGTATATAAAAAGACTGGAAGAAACAATACAGTGATGAATGGAGTCTGACTTTCTAATGAAAACTGAATTTAACTGCATCATGATCACCACTTGGTATTACAGTGGCACAAATAGCTGTGCTTTTATTTAACACATGGTAAATACATACTGGAAATGAACTTTAAAATATATTTTAATACTTAGGATAGTACATCTGTTGCGTATATATCAGCTGCAAATTATCTTTATTTGTGAAAGGCAAATTTTCCCTTTTACTGATGTGGAAGTTTTCTTTGTCATTCTAATTCCTCTTTAATTCCCTGTGTCAGATGTTTTTTTATATCTCCAACTGCTGTTTTTAATCAAAAGTAGATTTGATTTTAAGTGGAAAATGGGTTATGGAGTAGGAATATGCTCTATTTTAATACACACACTATTTTGCTTTCCTTGGTCTTAGTGTATATTCTGAGAGATGGTAATAATTTTCAATTCAATTGTCATTGACAACTGAGATATTGACTGATTCAGTTGTCAGTTTCAAATAAATTTACATAAATGCTTCCATTTACTCTATTGATTCTTTTGGCAAACTTCTAATTATGCTTTCAGGTGGTTAAACAGCCAAATCTAACTACAGCCACGACAAAGTGAAATTTATCTAAGCAGTTGGGTAAAGGAAAGAGTCATAGTCAGTGGGAAATTATCAACCAAACTTTCCTTAAGCAACTGCTCACAAGCTCCCGAACAAGTGCAGTCTCACGAAATGTAGAATTTGCAAAAGGAAATGGTGCTCCGTGCTGTCAGAGGCAGTTGAAGCAGTGAATCTGCTGTTCTTGGAGAGCCACTTGTCAACCCACTTCGTCAGCAGCTTCCAAGCCATTATACGTTCTAAAATTATTGGCATTAATATGTCTCCACTTACTAAATAAATGACAAATGCACTTTTAAAAGGGTAGAAGTGGTGAAACGTCACTCTGAATCACTTTGCCAGGAGAATCCAGGACTCATAGAATCCCAGGGTAGAGATCTGGGTTCAGAAATTTGGGATTTTTTTATGATTAATTTATTTATGCATACAAGAACCAGGGTGTAGGATAGAGGTGCAGGGGGTGAGAGGATTCACCAGAGACAGAGTGGGGAACAGAACAGGCAGAGTGAGTGAAATACACTGCTGAGGGGAGCAGCAGGTGAGACAGGAGAAGTCTGCCGCGCCATGTGGGTTGTTCCCTGGCTGGGGATCGAACTCATGCTGTAGTGGCTGCACCACCAGGGAGGCCCCAGGACATCGTTCTTGAATGGTCCTTTGCTAGATTCAATGCCCAACCACAACCCCAGAGCTGCTGCTTGGGATAAAAATTAAATTTGCAGTGGACACTGGATGTCCAACTCCTTAACACTTCTTTCCTTGAAATGTGCATGGCTCCCCCATCTCCTTGTTAGTAAATGAATTCTTAGCAGTACCTGCTTCATCCTATTTAAGCAGACATCTTGTGATGGTTAATGTGACTGGTGGAGGGTTGGGTCAGAATGTCTGACTCCTAACTGCAAGGTTGGGTGGAAAAGTAAACGTATGGTTTAAATCCGAAAGGGTGTTTCAGAAGAAAAGGGATTCTCCAATTACCAGGAAGGTATATTTTTTTAAGTGCTAAGCAGGAAAATAAAGACCTGGGAAATATCCATTATACATCCATTTTGCAGATGAGAAGACTGAGCTTTAGATATTAAGTCTTGATCCACATCACACAAGAAATAAGCATCAGATTGAATATATAGATATAGAGAACCTGCCTCTGGATATTCCATCACACCCGCTACCTTCCCTGTGAACAGGACTGACAGGACATTATCCCTGAGAGGTACCATCAGCAGAATGGGAGTTGAAAGAAGGAAGCCTCTCTTCAGAATGGGGGTGATCTCAAAAATTCCCTGAGAAGAAACATCCATTGGGGGAGCTCTCTAGGCTCCTAATTGAAAGACTTTAAGAAACCAATCTTAGGAATGATTTCATTTACACCATTCCATGGAGAAGGAAACAGGTTCAGAGAAGGAAAAAAATGCTTTGCTCAATGTCATCAGCTCTCAGGAGTACATAGTAGAATCCCAAGCCTGGGACAGTAGACCCAGTAATCTCAGCAGAGAGCTGTGACCTCAGCTGGGGGACCTCACCCCCTAAACCACCTCTCCAGTAGAACCGTGAATAGATTTACCTCAGATTGATGAGAGTGGGAGAGAGAGTCGCCTGCTGTAGTCTGCACAAAGGAGAAGGCACTTATTTTGTATTTTTCCCATAGAATGCTTCTTGGCTCACTGTGTCCAACGAGGTAAAAAGCCTCTCAGGACAAAGCTTGTCTTGTCTTTGCACAACCCACTCCTCTCCTGTTAATGCCAAGTAGAGAGGCAAAGAAAGGAAAGGTCACCAGCCTTCCACTTAATGGGGCCCGGACGTCCTTAGTGCGTACATGGTCTCTCCCAGGAAAATGTCAAATCGCACCTTGCAACTTAGCTGGCTGCGCATTGAATAGCTCCATTGTCCAGGCAATGGGTTCACTCATTCTTTACCTCTCTTTTTCACACCCACTGTCACTAAAAACTGGGAACATAATAATGGAAAGGTTGACTTCTCAGCTTTCGGAAAGGATGACATTATAGATGTGTATTCTCTTGCCTTTGGCCTGATAAGGTTTCTGAGAAGCTTGGTATTTTAGCAAAAGCAAGGGTTTTGAGGTTCAACAGTCCAATGGAATCAAAGCTCTACCACTGCTGGAATCTGACCTTGAACCAAGGACTTAATTTTTCTGAGACTGTTTCTCTGCAAAATAAGAACTATTATTTTGGGGATTATAAATTATATAGGTATTTATTATTTACTTGGGATTTATTTCACATGAGGGGTGATCAGTTTCACCTTTATGTCACTCACTACTTTGATGGAAACTAGTCCCATTTGATGAGCTCTCACAGGCTTTCTGGTTTTGATATTTGTATGACACTTAGTTCCATGTATAAACATTCATTAGAAGCACAGGAATTTAATAGTATTGTAAACTCATGGTACAGCAGGGACATTATTCTAGGAAGGGAGCTATCCTACAGAGGTAATCTAAGTCAAATGACCTTGAATTGCTTTTCTAATAGGTTGCTAGTATCATAGTTGAATTGGGCTGATTCTTCACACGCCTCAATGGACAAAGGAAAAGGGGACTCAGAGGACCCCAAGTGGGGTCTCAAAGATTATATACATTTAACAAATCAGTAAAAATAATTAGGATCTTGCTCTAACCTCACTGGAAAGAGAAAGGAACAACTGCAGCTGAAAACAATTTTAAAGTCATCCTGACATTTTTATAGACTTTTCAAGTTTTAACACTTTGTGATACTTTCCAAATCTCAAGCCCCATCCTTGGACTTCTAAACAAATGAAATATGTCTCTTCTTCCCCCAGGGTCTGCTTTCAGCTCTCTCAAATTAATCTAAGACCTTTGCTGATAAACAGGCTTTCAGTGAGGAGCTACCACACAGATAATGAATATTCACTCTACTTTGGAGTCTGTTAAATTATCTACTTGGAGATAATTTCCTAATACTTAAAAAAAAATTACTTGGTGAGAATTCCAAATCCCTGGGCCAGAATGACACGTGCAATTGACTTATTTATTCAAGTTATAAAGTGTCGACTATATGCAGAAGTTAAGTGCATGAGCATTTCAAAACTATATCCTGCATTAGAATTCTAGTACATCTAAAAAGCAAACTTTAAACAAAGTTCCCAATAATTTTCCTATATTTCACGAGTTATTATGCTTTTTCAAATTAAATTTGGCTGAGCAAGACCTATCTATTAACATGCCCCAGGCAGGTTTATCAAAGACATCTTTTCACTATTATAGCTTCAACCTACTTCAGCTACAAATCCCTGTGGACTTACTTAGCATAAGACATTATCACTTCCATCTTCATTACAACATATTTTAATTATCTGCTTTAGAAATAAGGTCCCACCTCTTAATGAAAGTGGTTAGTCTGGGGCTCCGAAAGGCAGAGGGCAGTTTCAAGACTTGATTTTGATGCTCTGTGCAATTGTAAGTTAGAAAATATGCTCAAAAGTCAATGCAAGTTCTCTCAGAAATTTCTCTAGTTGCAAAATGTAAATATTGACAGCAGTGAAGATTGTGTTATTACTTTTTTTCTCTCCAGAGAAGGTGTTTCAAATTTGACAATGATGTGTCCATTCCAGGTGTCCATCCTATCACTGCTCCTGTATTCACATGAGGGCAGTGGAGTCCTAGACCGAGGTTTTCTTCCAGCTTGAGTCACACACATTGTTATAGTTACTCAAGTTCTATGAGTCTAATTTCTTCATCAATAATATAATTATTGTCCTGAACATTGACCTTGACTAGTGATTGGGATTCAGAAAGTATAAGCTAGTCTTGCCAGCCCTTGGCTTACAATTCCACTTGCAAAAATGATTTACAAATCTGCCTTCTGATAGTTATGTCCCTGACAACACTTCATCAATTGAAAATATTCTAAGTTGACATTGCATTTAATGCACCTAACCTATAAACATCACCACTTAGCTTTACATACCTTAAACCATTCAGAACACTTATAAGAACCTACAGTTCACTAGAATCATCTAACACAAAGCCTGTTTTATAGTAAAGTGTTGGATATCTCCTGGCAGTCGTTGAATTGTATTGAAAGTGAAAAGTAGCCTGTAGAGTATTGTTGTTTATCCTCATAACCACGTGGTCACCTGGGAGCTGTGGCTGGATGCTTTGCTGAGCATCACAAGGGGACCACATGAAGGAGAGATCAAAATAAAAATTGGAAGGAAGGCATGAACTGCTTTTACATCATAGTCCGTTTGAAAAATTATCCTCATACTCAGTTTGGAAAACTGTTAAGCCTTCACAAATTAGGGGAGATCTGTATTCTAAATTTTTATCTCCTTGAGTCTTTGACTGTATTCAAAGCTTCCCATTTCATCAGAAGGACATGCTTCCTATGTCACTGAAAAGAGGAAATAGAGGAGAACCCTCTCGTTCTGCCCCTTTTAACACTAAGCTCATATATTTTCTACAATTTTCCCCTCCCCCTTTCTACCACAGAGAAAGTGGATCCCAGATTCCTTTAAAGACTCATTTCTCAGGTCAACTTTTACCATTCCTTTTTGTGAAGCTCCTCACTTTACCCATTCTCTGGATCCTTTCTGTGAATCTTGAGCATAGCATTCACTAGATCCAATCCATAAATCACCCTCACCTTAACTATATACTAGGAAATAATAGAGATGCATACAAAAATGTTTGCTCAAGAACAGCCATTGTGAAAATACAGTAGCAGCACTGGAAAATGTCCAAATGGCGGATTGATAGCTAGGAAGAGATACTCTGGAAAAAGAACAAGTGACATAAAAATAGATAAATATCTCAAATTTGTTTTAAGAACCATATCATTGTAGGGGGGTGTTTATGTATGTAGGTATATAAAATAAATTAAAAAAATCAATGTGATCTCTGGCTTATGAAACTCCTAGAGTGTCTCTGAATTTTCTAAATCTAATAAAACAAACTTAGATGCTTTTGTAACAGATGAGAAAACAGTGGTCTTCACATATGCTTCTTTTCTTCTTTTATCCTTGTGACCTTTTTAAAATGCCTCATTTTTTTTTCTCTTAGCTATCAATATCTTTAAGGTGCAATTTACACCAATTGTCTCCACTTCTCAATTATTCCTCAACCTAATGACAGTCCACGCAACTCCCCCCGACATGTCACACACTGGGAGAAGCATAGAGCAAGTCCCTGGAGGTATAGTGGTGCCAAGCAGACCTTTTAGACAATCGTTTTTTTTTTCCACCAAGGGATTATCAGAAGCTGCTAAGAAACCAAGTGCACTTTCTATCACATCTACTTACTCAATCACTAAAGTCTATGAAATACACGCATACACTATGTGCTTATGTTGATGACAATTTTACTAAGTGTCTGAAAATACAACAGCCTCAATTCTTATAAATCTGACTGGTACATCTTCCAAAATCCATAAATATCTCAATATGCTCTAAATAATTCATGATAAATTTCATGAATCAGACTTCCAGTTCCAGAGTTTATGACTAGAATCCCATTTATACTTTTTTGTTATTTATAATAATAAAAAGTGATTGATTTACATTAGTGTCAATCAATAAAATCTCTATATGCTTAGAATTCTATTTTTTAAGTATTAAAATATATTTTTCTAATGAAAAGATACATATATTTAGAAAAATCTTGTATAAAATAAACAATAAAATAAAAAAGACATATATATAGCTAAGGACTAAGTGAGTAAGAAATAAGTAGAGATAGTTAATGTAGACTGTACTTTAAGTCAATGTATGGCTACAAAAAAGTAAATTTCGGACCTCCCCTGGTGGTGCAGTGGTTAAGCACTGGGCTGCAAAGCTGCCTGCAGCCTCTGCAGCGCAGATTCCATCCCTGGCCATCAGTAAGGGTCCCACATTATGCGCAGACCTCTCCTGCTATGCCCACTGCTCCCCTCAGCAGTGTATTTCATCAGTCTGCCTGTTCTGCTCCCAGCTCTGGCTCTGGTGAATTCTCTCACCCTCCTGCACTTCTGATTGTACCCAGTGCTTGCATAAACAAACAAACAAACAAACAAATAAATCTTAAACAAAAGTAAATTTGGTATTATTTGGAACAAAACACAAGAACAAAACAAAAATAACACACATGCATCATATGAATCATTTTGTAATGAACATCATAGCCCCACCTATTTTCTTTACAGATGTATTGAAAGGAAAAAATATTTAAACTGATTTTATTATTTAGGTTCAATAAAGAGACAAAAAGCTAATGGTGGCGAGTTGCAATAACTTCTTTCCTCAAAGTGCTCCCCGACACCCCTACTGTTCTGATTACCTATTGACAAACATATAACGGAATGACTGTATCGGAGCTTCACAGATGGACCCTATCAGTTAAAATGCAAACATCTATCTGCTGTGTGTCCGTCCATCGGCCTGCTTTTCTTTCTATCTATCTATCTATCTATCTATCTATCTATCTATCTATCTATCTATCTATCATCATTGCAATCTGTATTATTTTTATGAAGCGAATAAAATACTGACCATACATTGATTGTATATTAATATCCTAATCTGATTCCAGGGATATATTTAAAGGTTTAGACTTGAAGGGAAGGATCTGTTATAAATTTGGACACTAGGCAGAGTAATTTCTCCCACTAAAAGGCAACATCCTTGCTAATTTTAGTGCATACTAGGTTACAAACCTTGAGGCTATAAATTGAAACCATGTGACATTTACATGGCAATTATCATATATTCTTGCACAGCAGAGGCACCTGAGATGGGTACTTAGCCTGCTGTGTGGATCAGGAATAGCTTCTAGAAGGAAGTAACATTAAGACATCTAAACTGAGACTTGTAGAGTCAGTCAGACTAAGAGGGAAACAGAACAGGTTAATAACATTCGCCTAAATGTCCTTGACTTGCATGGCTGCAGATTTGGAAATAGGACAGGTAGAAAGCAGCCATTCTCCTAGATATGAAAGCTGAAGCTTATCCTAAGACTAGTTCTCAGTGGGATTCAATTCCTGAATCACGTTTCCTTATACAGTTTAATCACTAACCAGGTATGCTTAAGTTTTACCTAGACTTCACTCTGACTCTGAAAACCTTTGAAGTCTCATTTATTCAACTATCCATCCATCCATCTCCCCACCCACATCTGTCCATTGATCCTTGCAACCATTCAATTATCCATTCAAAATAACCATATATGTGTCTTTCCTGGTGTTATGGTAATAAAAGCCACAAAACTTCTCTAATTAGGGAGTTTTCAATCTAATAAATCAGGTTAAGGCAAGCACATTTGGCAGAAAAAAGCAGAAAGCTGAAGAATTTCAGAGATTCCACATATTTGAAGAAGCGTGTACCCTGCTTGGCTTTGGACAACCAGGCAGCTTTTCTTCCAACCTCACGACATTTATTAGATATCATTGCTATGGATACAGTACTGCTTTCCTTGGGGTCTGTAACATTCAACTGCGGGAACATTATTCATCAAATAGTAAAATCTTGAAACTTAATAAAACAAACATAGAATAGATTCATGACTAACACTGGTAAAATAGTGCCCCTGGGTCAAACATTTGCTTTACTAAATGCCAAACAGTCTCCAGTTTCTAGCAATAAAACATGATTTCATTTGCTTTTAGCACTGTTGGAATGCTTCTATGGTAGCCCTTAGACAGAGGAGTTATAATTGTGGCTATGCCTTCGCTGATATTAGAGGCTGTGAGTAGACATTCAGACCAGTTAGGAAGAATAATATCTGGAAAAGAACAGTCAAGAGAACAAGGGCTATTGGCCTTTCAGTGAGAGAACTAGCCAGGACATTTGGGACATTAAATGCAGGTCACCTATGCACATGTACATATCTTGAGAAAGACGGGGCAAACTGTGAATAGGGGCAACATTTCAGCAGAAGTGATCAGGATGATGGAAGTGATGTTATCATGTTCTTGCTCAAAGCCACCCAGTGTCTTCTTTTTTTTTTAAAGATTTATTTATTTATTTATTCAAGCACTGGGTACAGTCAGAAGTGCGGGAGGGTGAGAGAATTCACCAGAGCCAGAGCAGGGAGTAGAGCTGCTGAGGGGAGCAGTGGGTGGCAGGAGAGGTCTGCGCGCCATGTGGGACCCTCCTCCAGTGGCCGGGGAGCAGCTGGGGATTGAACCAGCGTCGTGCAGGCTGCGGGCAGCTTTGCAACCCAGCGCTCAACCGCTGCGCCACCCAGGAGGCCCCACCCAGTGTCTTCTTAATGTGATTTAAATGGGTCTCTTGAGAGGGCCTGGCAGTCTCGGCAGCACCAGATCACACATTCTCTAACTCTGTACCTTCACATTTAATGTTTAGGTTCAATTAACATTACATTGATTGTTTTGTAGGATCAGACCCTGCTAACTTTTCAGTTTCATCTCCCCATGCTTGCTTATTACACATCCAATGCAGAAGCCATCTTTCTGCTGAAACTCCAAACATTCTATTTGTTCCTGCTGCTTGACGTCTCTTCCCCCTTGGCTGTTGCAAAATGGATTCTCTCTAATGATTCAGATCTCAACTGTAATGTGGTCTTTGAGAGCTAACTCTGGCCACCCACTCCAGAGAAACCCCTCTTTACTCCTCACTTTTCCCCACCCAGACCACCACCCTCTATTTTCTTCTTTGTATATTTGATTTTTCCCAAGGGCTCATTTTGTTACAAATTCTGTTAGAATTATCTACATCTTAAAATAATGATTTGTTATTGTGATTTATTGCAAATATGTTAACCATTTTTCTTCCATACTGTTTTTTTTTTTTTTGTTGTTGTTGTTGTTGTTTGTTTGTTTGTTTTCTTTTTTATTGAGAGTAGAGAGACAGACTCTGGATTCAACCTGAGTTTGAAACCCAAACTTTCTACTCATTATAGCTTGACAATGGAAGTTACTTAGCTTCCCTGGTCCCAATTTCTCCATTAATATTATAGGAATAAAAATAATACCTCATAGGGTTGTTGCAAGAATAAAATGAGTCAATCAAAATAAATCACTTAGAACAGAGCCTGACACAGAGCAGCATGATCTCAATTAGTAGTAGGAATAGTAGTTGTTGCAGTATATTCATTAGTATGGTCAGAGTAGGAATTTTAGTTCTCTAGTTCAATGTACAATTCCTAGCATCTAGCATACATTGACAATAGTGGATAATCAATATTGGTTGGATAACTATGTAATAGGAGAGTGCCCAGAGAAAGAGGGAAAAAAAAAATAGGGGACTAGATCTGAAAAAGCAATTTAAGTCAGTGATGAAAAGAAAGTCATTCTTACATAATGATAGAGAGACTGGAGAGTGTTGTTAGCTGTAACCTGACATTAATGAGGCCAAGGTGACAGTTTTGACACCTGTGTGTGTTCCCCTTAGTTTCTCTGCTGCAATCATTTACTCAGCATTCTTCCTGCCAGTCTGCTGGATAAGTCATCAGGGCCTGGAATCAGTGATGGCCAAGGAAAATTCATCTGAATATCTGTTCCTAATAAAAAGAAGTGATTCTGGGCATTGGCAACAAGACATCTCGATGGTAGCTGTCAACCAAGTTCAAGCCTCCTAGCACACAGGCCCCCTTCCCTAATCATGATGCCAGTGGCTAGCACTGGCTTCTGAGAAACTGAGAATGTTTATTTTTCTTTCCTGAAATATTTTTAGCTACCACCAGGTGGTACTAGGTAAGCACATCCAACAAGGAAAATGCAATTTCATTAGCTACAAAATTGCCAAGAATTCCCAAAAAAGGTTTCCTTTAGTATAATTTCTAGAAACATAAATATTTTCCAAGAAAAAGTATGCATCACTCTTAGTTTGTTTTTTCTACCAGTGTTTGGTTTCCTCTGAAATTCAAGGGAAATTCTCATCTTCATGTGTCTGAGGCTTTCATTTTTGGGAAATTTTTGTTTTTCTTAGTTAGTCATGAGGATTTCAGGGCTCCAGGGAAAACCTTTACCTTTTTTTCCCTTTAGAAATTTACCTGGTATTTTGTTAGGAGATTTTCTTTTCTGTCTACTTTTCTTTTCTGCCTGTTTTTCCTCCCTTAATCATAGTTACAAGGTTTTGCCTGTCTCAGTTTACTCATCTGTGCATCTGTGAAATGGGGGTAGAAATTCATGCCTTACCCAATTGATACTGTAAAAAAATAAATATCTGAGTAAATACTCAGTGAACGGTGGCTAATCATTTTCGACCTTATAGATCTTCTCAACAAATCCTTACGGCCAATTTATTTAAGAGGCGCTTCACCACCCTTCCACACATTTCCCCAAATGACAAATGGACCACAGGAACTATCTACAAAGCCAGCAGGTAACTCTGAGAAGAATCATCAGAAAGAGCAAGTTCTGCTGGCTGAGTGAGGACTTTCTCACTTTTCTCTCACTTCTGATCCTTTTTCCTACACTCCTATTTATCAAACTTGAGCATGCATTTCAGTGCAGACCTGGGACAACAAAGTCCTCTCTCTCCTTGATTAAGAGATGTCTTCTTTTTTCGCGCTCAGACACACACCTAACTTATCTCCAGGTGGGCGCTACATCTCTATTTGTCTACCTATTCACGGTTCCTTTTTCAAGACTATATCCTCAATATCCCTTTTTTGTGTTATATATATTTAAAAAAAATCAGCTCTTTCCTTTCTCTTGGCTTACTTCCCTTACTCTTTGAATTTTCTGTTCTAAACTTTTATGGTCTTGAAGATTTTGGCAAAACTGTCAGAGAAATCAATAATATTTTGAGGGAAGCATATACTTATCTCCCTGCACTGAAACACAACTAGCAGTTCCTACAAATACTTTCCCAAAAAGCTCATGCTGTATGGGCCTCATTGGTGGTGTAGGGGTTAAGTATCAGCACAATCAAGCTATCACTAGCCACTGCCTCATGAGTTCAACCCCAGGCCAGGGAGGTGACCCACATGGCGCAGCAGACCTCTCCTGTCTCGCCTGCTGCTCCCCTCAGCAGTGTATTTCAGTAGATCTGCCTGTTCTGCTCCCCACTCTGTCTCTGGTGAATCCTCTCACCTGACACACCTCTTGCCTGCACCCCAGTTATTGATGCATAAATAAATAAATCTTAAAAAAATCTTGTACTCTATCCACAGAACCCCTGTATTATATCAGGGACCCCTTATAGTCCTCTTATTCTGGGGAGGGAGATAGTGAATCCAAAGTGAAAGCAGAGCAAGGACAGTTAATGTAGATCAAATAAGTTCTCCTGCAGAGCACATAGCACCTTATCAAGCATCTCTAAGTTAAATTGGTTCAAATGCCTATTGTTAAAGAACTCAATAATTTAAGAAGGACTTAGATGGTAGTCAAACTGCCACTGCTTTATACACTTAAATAAAACAATCTTCTTCCTGCCTTTCTCAGCCCATTTTTAATAGTCCAATTTAACAGGTTTTGGGGAAAAAAGCAGCCAGCCACCAAATACCATATTTGATGGTAGTGTTTTTTTTTTTCTTTTTTTTAATTCAAGACACCATATGTTTGGCTTAAGGCAATGTGGATATTTTCTTATTTCATTTTCTTCTGGGCAATATGGCAATAAGGAATTCATTTGTTTTGCTACACCTCTAAGGAATAGCACAGCTGAAGCCAATAAAAGTCCAAGTTATGGGCCTCCCCTGGTGGCGCAGGCAGTTGATCGCCACGCTGTGAAGCTGTCTGCAGCCTCTGCAGCGGCAGTTCGATCACAGCCAACTGGTGAGGGTCCCACATGGCGAGCAGACCTCTCCTGTCTCGCCCGCTGCTCCCCTCAGCAATGTATTTCGTCAGTCTGCCTGTTCTGTTCCCTGCTCTGTCTCTGGTGAGTCCTTTCACCCTCCTGTGCCTCTGCCCTGTACCCTGGTTCTTGTATAAATAAGTAACTACATCTTTAAATAAAAAAAAAGGCCAAGTTATTATTCACACGGGTATAAGGTCCAGTTCTGACAGTCCTTAAGATGATAACACGGCCACTTTTTAAAATAGCTCTTTAATAGGTAGGTTTGAGTTTCTTGTGCTAAACTGAGCAAAAATGAAATCCTATGGAAACTAATCATACATGACTGCAGACTAGAATTCAAATGAATTCTCTCATGGCTGAGGCAATAAATATATCATCAGATCGTTGATATGTTTAAGGGTAAAGGAACATTCAGGAGACTGTGGCAAATGGCAGAGAGGCATGTGCTCCGAGGTAGGATGGGTGGTCATTCACTCTGGCTGAGATGATTTCTACTCAATTTATTGAAATCCATTGTTAAGTATTCATGCATTTCCTCTGCTAGTGATAGAAAAAAAAAAAAAAAACTAGGTGAGAAAATTAATAGGGGGTTGATTACTCAACAGAACAGAGGAGAATTATTTGTCAGGAGCAGATAACCTACAGGTCAGTCTTTACCTGAGAACTGATAAGATGATATTGGACCCTTAGATTCTCCTTATTCATTCTCTAGCATTTCCTCCCTTCCGCAAGGTTTTGGCTGTACATGCAGATCCTGCGCTCTCGATGTCTGCTGCCTCCTGACCATACACCGTTACTCTCCTACTAGCTCGAGACAAAATGATGGTGAGTACAGGGCAGCCTCCTGGTGGATGGATTGAGCCTCGGTTCTGCAGCACAACATCCCCAGAGCTGAACCCGACTGCAGACTTGACTGGCCTTTTGCTTTGGAAAAGTCATTCAATTTTCCTGAACTTCATTTTTCTCATCTGTCAAATGGGCCTAATAGTACCACCAAGAATTGGCACCAATTCACAGCTTATAGGATTGATGTAACAATAAAATGAGAAAATCTTTACAGATCATGTAGCACCTGGCACAGGGTTTGTATTCAAGAAATATTACTTCTCTAGGTAGTAATAAGAAAGGCTTGTTGTAGGTAACCATTTTGTTAGGTTTTTATCTTCATCATGAGTTTTGATTAGTGACAATATTGTTCAAAAAAGCCCCATGGGAACTTCCTTATGGATGCATTTTTTTTTTTTTAATAAAGTGAGGGGGCAGTTTTGTGCTGGATCAAAGAGAAACATCAGTAGAGGAAAAGCAAATCTCAATGTAAAAACCTCCTAACTCATCAAATCCTGCTTTTATTCAAACCACTTTATCCACAGCAGCAAGAAACCCCAGGCCTGAAGTTTCAAACAAGAACTTGAATTTTTGGTATGAAAAAGTGTTAAAGGTTAGAATAAAAACGTATTTAACATTTATTAAGTTATCTTGATCTAAAAATCTGACTAACTATAGTGAACCAGTTCAGTTGTGAAAAATTTTTGAATATTAATTTTTTAAGTTAAATTAAAAAAACATCCTGCCATATGTAAACAATGCAATTTCCAACTCATATATGCATATATGCATACATAATACACACATATGTGCAAGTTTGCACATATATTTTTAGTGAGTGCCATCCCCCTTGGCCATAATAACATCCTGTATACATTTTCTAAATAGTATTAATCATCATGGTAATGGATTAATTGCTAATATTGCCATCTGTTTTCAGTCTAACTCGTAAACTAAATGGCAGTCTCTAAGAGCAGGAGTCAGACCTGTTCATGACTTTATCTCCAGAATTTTAAAAAGTGTTGGACAGTGTAAACACTCAAGAAAAATTTGGAGAAGCAGAGCAGGCCATGGTGCAGAAGCTAACTTTAGACTAGCATTTGAGTCTAGATAAAACCCCACACTCTTTGCATACTTGCACAAAATTAAGTTCCCTAATTGCTTTCTTCTTTGATAAAATAAGGAGAATAACTTACATTACGGAGCTATTATAAGGAGTAAAAGATTTGGGCCTCCCAGGTGGCACAGGGGTTAAAGACACAGCACTATCAAGCTATCACCAGCCACTGCAGCAAGAGTTCGATCCCCAGCCAGCCAGGGAGCTACCCACATGGCACAGCAGACCTCTCCTGTCTCGCCCGCTGCTCCCTTCTGCAGTGTGCTTCTGTCAGTCTGCCT
Source organism: Talpa europaea (assembly GCF_964194135.1). NCBI lineage: Eukaryota > Metazoa > Chordata > Mammalia > Eulipotyphla > Talpidae > Talpa > Talpa europaea. Next base: position 133,785,764 of record NC_140071.1, on the reverse strand, counting down.
GTTCTGCTTCCCAGTATGTCCTGGTGAATCCGCTCACCTCCCGCACTCTGATCTACACCCCAGTACTTGCATGTATAAATAAATAAATCTTTAAAAATTAAAAAAAAAAATGTGTGTATCAAACACATGGTTATACCTGATACAGGTCATGTGTTTCATAAATAATTTCCAGCATTATCTTTACTATGTTACAAGCGAATACATGCAGAGAGCGATATTTTATGAGATTATAAGGACCAGGTCCACAGTCTTTCAAAGGCATCATTCCATCCACCTCCACCTGCTTCACAGCTCCATTCATATATGATTTGGAATTTATACTCAGCTTTCAAACTTCAAATAAAGCACTTAATAGCATCAAAAACAATGTCCATGAAATGGAATGTTGCAGAGTCTATATTTAAGATTCCATCCCTATTATCAATTTGTATTTTCAAGGACAAAATAGATTGTTGATATAACAGCTTATATCCATCAGTAATATAAAGATTCTTCTCTTAAAAGTATGTGCAAAACCTACGTATGCTTTATTTTATTTAAACATTTATTGTTTTTTATTGCTTTTAGACAACATTTGCTTCCCCCCACCCCCTCAGATTGAGTCCCATAGAATTTCCTTCCCCAAGGCACCCATGCACCATCACCTACTTATGTTTTAAAACCCCAAAGTGCTACCATTGCTTCAGTGAAAGTTTACTAAGAATGGTGCTGTCTTCACCATGAGGTTCCCCTCTGATGAGTATAGAAAAGCAAAACACAGAAATACTTGTCATATAAAGGATCAATTAGTTCAACTCCTCCATTTTCTTTGTCTTTTTTTTTTTTGCCACATAAGAGAAAAAATGTTATGTTCATAGAAAGTATATTTTTAACAATTACTCAGGTTTATGAAAATCTTTATTCTAATGCCAAGGTCCAGTAAATCATTAAATTCATGGATTTCACTTTCATTTTGACTTATGTGCGTTTTCTTTTGCATGTTCTGACCTCAGTTACACCAAGAAGGATTCAAAATATGTTATTATCCAAGGATGTGTCTGAGTATCTGCATACAACTTGGTAATTCGAGTCCATTTCTATGGTTAAATATGAAAGGAAACAAAAAGAACTAATATGATAATTTGTTCACAAACACAATTCTTAAGAAATTTGAAACAAGAATCCTGGAGAAGATTGCAAAATTTCTGTGCTAACACTGAAGGGTCTTCAACATTTCGTACTTCTGAAAACTAATTTTGTTCATTCTGGATCTGCCATTCCCCAAGTCAGAAGCCAGGACAGAGGAAGGGCTCCTACCTTTTTCTTAGTGCTTTTAATGAGTATACTGTTGTTGTTTCATTTAGTAAGTACTATTTATCAAACCATCACAGACCTCCTGTACTATCCTTCAACTGTGGGGCACAAAAAGTCTGATCTCCCTGGGTCCTCCCTGGTGATGCAAGGGGTTAAGTTTCAGCCCTATGAAGCTACCTGCAGCCACTTCAGCATGAGTTCAATCCCTGGCCAGGGAGCTACCCACATGGTGCAGCAGACCTCTCCTGCCTCACCCGCTATTCCCCTCAGCAGTGTGTTTCAGTCAGTCTGCCTGTTTTGCTCCCCACTCTTTCTCTGGTAAATCCTCTCACCCCCCCCTTATCTCTGGCCTATACCCCAGATCTTGTATGCATAAATAAAAAAATCTTTGAAAAAAAGTCTGGTCTCCCTTTGAATAGGGCTGGATAGCACTATTTCAGGTGTGTGAGAAGATAACTGGCTGACAAGAGTGAAAAGTGGAGCCTTCCTATCCCATGTTGAATTAGTGCAATCTCTCCTTGTTTCCTTTTTGAGGGGCTAGAGGGTGTGAGGGCATCTCTTGTAGTTCAGACATGGGATCAGGTGCTTGAAATTTAATGATAAACCAAGAAAAAATGGATAGTAACCGAAAGAGAAAGGTTAGCAAACAGTTATCAACCAACAACCTAAACCCCACAGGCTTAAAATCAACCTAGGGGCACTGTGCCTATTTGCCATCCCTAAAAAAAAAAAAAAAAGAAAGAAAAGAAAAGAAACCTAGGGAAAGGAAACACTAATGACCATAGAAATAAGGATCTATTACATATTCTCCCACCTACTAAGTCACATGCAAATTAGATGTGTAATCACATTTAGCTGGTACAGCTGATCTGGTCCTCCTTCCTCACCACCTTTATTTGTGAGTTCCAAAGGTTTCATAAGGAAACCGTGAAAGAAAAAAAGTAAATATTTGGAAAAGGAGCTACAATTTGTCAGCAGTAATCCTTCCCTGGATAGGGAAAGAAAAGCAAATCCTGGTAGATCAGAGAATTGTGGCTTTCAAAAATAATAGCATTACACTGAAATTCAATCTGATAGTATCATTTTTTCCAAGCAGTCCCTCCATGCATTCAATTTCTTTGTCATTTATTACAGTAAGAAGCAAAATGGTCCAAAAGAGAATTGTTTGCAGTAAGCACAAAAAATTCTGAACAAAGATTGAATTTGATAGCTCACACAAACATGGGGGAACAAATAACACATTACTTATCTGGCATTCTGAGTCACCTTCTCAATTGAGAGTTTTGTGTATTTGATAGCAGAGGAAAAAGAAATCATGTTTACTGGGATGTTAAAACTGTGTGATAGTGTGGGCATGATATTTTGAAGGAAAATGAGATTGGAATCTTCTGTTGCCACTTCTAGAGTCTGGAAAATAATCAGAAATGATCAACCATGTACAAGTCAACAAGGGAAGCTGGACACAGTCTTCAGAAGCTTTTCATGCTACCAGGAAATCGTGCACCAGCCATGCCATAGGCCGATCTGTCTTACTGGTGCCATGTGAGCATCAGCTATTTGAGCATATAAGGACTCTGCTCCCCCTGCTGAAATGTGGTGGTCACATGTGTGCCAACGAAATACCAGAGTCCTAGGAGTGAGGACCAGAGGTTTAATCACTATGGCCAGTACATTCAATACTAAAACACAGCTGTGCTCCTCCTCGAGTATGCACAGTCCCTCAGAGATGAGATGGATTTTTGCAGAGATCAGTTTAGGCTCTTAGATGATGGATGAAATGAATTCAAGGTGGCAGGGTGAAGGCAGATAATGTGACTTAAGAGACTTATGAGAAAGCAATATTTTTGTTCCTGATTTGACAGTTCCTATTACACCACCTCCTTGACTGCATGGATATAGGTAAAGCAGAGAGTGCTGAGCACTTAGTAGTCTTGTGCCTGGCACATAGTAGGCACACAAGGAGTAGTAGAGTCATTTGTTCTACCATTCCTAGTGTTACTACTATGATTGCTTTTCCTATTAGAATGACATGAGCTCAACAGGACTCATTTTATGCTTCCAAATAGAGATCTTTATTCATAGCTCTCCCTAGTCTTCATCCATTTCAAATAGTTTTATATTATCCTTAAGGACATAAATTGATTTTGAAAGCCCTTTGCCATACTTACAACTTACAAGCAGTCATCCAATTATACTCAGAGGCAAAAATATTACAGTTAGGAGAGGAATTTAACTGTAGAGTAGTCTACCGGCAGAAATGTCAGCATTTTCTTACAGGTAAATAGTTTCATCAAAATGTTATAATGTTTTAATCTATGATGCCATCAATTTTAGGGTATCATTTAGTGTCAACTTCTCTCTTCTGAGAAAAACTCTGCATTAGATGCACAGACTAATTATAAACCATATCCTGGTTTTAGGAACATTTTAAGATAATAAATTATGTAATTTTGAAGTTGAGAAAAGCATAACTTGTGACTTTGAAATAGTGCAAAGAATCTTACATGATTTTATGTTGTTAAAGTGCATCTAGACATATAATACCATGAGGAAAAACTAATACAGAACACAATTACATTCATTTTATTAATGACAGCTCTCATCTTCAATTACTCTCCAGTCACTCCTATCTTAGTCTGTTCATGCTGATGTAACAAAAGCACACAGATGGGTGCCATAAAAATCAGACATTTATTTCTCACAGTTTGCAAATCCAGAAATTCAAGATCAGGAGCCATGATGGTTAGGCGCTTGATGAAGGCATTTTTCCTACTTTATAAATATCTATCTTCTTATTTTATTTTTTTTAAATGTTTGTGTAGAAGAACTGGGGTGTAGGCCAGAGGTGTGGTTGGGCATGGGGGAGGGAGAGAGGACTCACCAGAGACAGAGTGGGGAACAAAACAGGCAGATCTACTGAAATACACTGCTGAGGGGAGCAGCAGGCGAGACAGGAGAGGTCTGCTGTGCCATGTGGGTCAGCCCCCTGGCCAGGGATAGAACTCAGGCCATGATGGTGGATGACAGTACTGAGATTTAACCCCTAGGCCACCAGGGAGGCCCTATCTTCTCATTTGAGGTCTAATGTTTCTAAGATAAAGGACTAGATATCATCCTCTTATAAAGACACTGAAGCCACCATGGATGCCACCCACATGACATAACTACCCCCTAAAGTTTTCACCTCCAATTATTACCACTTTAGAGATTCAATCTATGTATTCAGGGAGGGTGGATCCAAAATTTTTTGGAGCTATCCAGCAGAAGGCTACAGATTGAGTGTATTCTCAGCCCTCCCAAATTCATCTTGCTCACACAGGCAAGGTCTATTCATGCCATCCCCAAAGCCTCAAAAGTCTTAACTCATGTCAGCATCCACTCTATTAATTTCAAAGTCCAATGTGTCATCAAGGTATCTGAATTAGATATGGATGAGGCTTGAGGTACAATAAACCCTAGGTAAGATTCACCTCCAGCTGTGAGCCTGGAAAACTGAAGAAGTTATGTTTCCAAAATACAGTCAGGGGTGAGTGTGTGTATATGCAACTCTAAAAAAAGATAATATCAAGGGGTTAAATCTCAGCACTATGAAGCTATCTAAAGCCACTGTGTACGAGTTCTATCCTGGCCAGGGAGCTACCCTCATGGCCCAACAGACCTCTCCTGACTCGCCCGCTGCTCCCCTCAGCAGTGGATTTCAGTCAGTCTGCCTGCTCTGTTCCCTACTCTGTCTCTGGTGAATCCTCTCATCCCTGCATATCTGACCTATGCCCCAGTTCTTGTATGCATAAGTAAATCTTTACAAAAATAAATTAAAAAGATGATATCTTGACACTTGTAACAACATGGATGGACACAGAGGGGATAATGCCTAGAGAAATAAGTCAGACAGAGAAAGATAAATCCTGGAGGATTCCACTTATACGTGGTACACAGAGAAAATAAACAGATGTTTTAACTGAATGAAAACACCCAAACTTTTAGACTATAGAACCAAGTGTTCCCACAAGGGAAGGGGTGCAGGGCTGACTACATTGAGTACAGCTGTCAGTTGAATAGTAAGGAAGGAACTGGACTTTTAGTGGTGAACTTAACTGAGTATATGCACATGTTTATTTTTAATAATTCACACATAAAACATGCTATAATGCCAAGTTATCATAATAAAAATAAAAAATACTCCCTTAAAAATACAATGATGGGAGAGGCAGAGGATAAAGGTTCTCATTTGAAAACAGAGAAATAGGAAAAAGAAAGGGAGGGTGATTGATCCCCAGTAAGTCCCAAGCCTAGCCAGGCACATGCCATGGGATCTGAACACCAGCAAATAATCCTTTGGGTTCCATGCTCTGTCTCCAGGTTCACTGGGATGGCCATCACCCCTCCAGGTTCCAGAGGATGCTGACCACCTGCTTCTCTCCGCTGGTTGTGCAGGGCACCCTCTGGCCTGGAGTGACCCTAGCCCAGGGCTTCTGTGGAAACCTAAGAAGTGGCTCTTAGGATGTCAGATTACCTCTAGGGTCATTCTTTCCCTTTCTTGACAGCTTAGGCATTGTCCACTTTTTTTTTAAAGATGTATTTATTTATGCATACAAGAGGTGGGGTGAGGGCCAGAGGTGCAGGGATGTAAGAGGATTCACCAGAGACAGAGTGGGGAGCAGAACAGGTGGATCTACTGAAATACACTGCTGAGGGGAGCAACAGGTGAGTCAGGAGAGGTCTGCTGCACCATATGGGTTAACTCCCTGGCAGGGGATCAAACTCATGCTGCAGTGGCTGCAGATTGCTTCACAGTGTTGACTTAATTGCCTGCACCACCAGGGAGTCCCCGTGTTGCCCACTTTTTACCTCTGTGAAGAGTGTGGTTGTGAACACTTGTGTAAAGGTCTCTGCCTGAGTTCCCACTGTCGATGTGTTGGGGTTTCCACCTGGGAGAGGAATTGCTGGGTCTTGTGCTCAATGCTCTGAACTTCTTTCTAATGTCCCCTCAGTATCTGTCTGGCACTTTGCACAGGTTAGTCATTATCTGTCTTCCTTTTTTTAAATAAAAGACAAAATTGTATTTAGTAAAAAACACATAACAAGGAACTTCTCCTCTTAACAAATTTGGCTTCTCTTAAAAATGATTTTCCTCCCCCTGCCTGCTCTTTCTAGTTCTGAATGAAAGCTAACTACACCTCCAGTTGATTCATCACATTCTCTGAGTGAATACATGCAGCTCTGTTGTTCCCTGAAAAGCAGATAAATATGAAAATTCTTTACTTAAACAGAAAATTAAATGACTTTTTGCAGTTTGTTTACCATTTGTTCATTAATGCAGCTGATCCTAAATTGATAATATTGACTGGTGATTTGTTCTTATATTCTCCAATGGTATGTGTTTTATGCCAGAGATTAGCAAACTTTTTCTCTGAAATCCAGGCAAAAAATAGGCTTTGCAGACCATATGGTCTCTGTTTCAACTTCTCAGCTTTGCCACTGTTTCACAAATGTGAACACTGCTGTAGAAATGAGCAGACACAGCTGTGTTCTAGTAAATCTTTAGTTAACAAAACAAGTGGGTTGAATTTGACCTTTGGACTATAATATGCAAACATCTCAGGGGAAGAAATCAGTTTGCCTTCCTAATTTTTTGTCAAAGAAATAAAATTACTCAAGAAGAAATTTACAAATGATCATTCATGTGTTTATTCAACAAATGTTTAGGCACTACATATATATGTATATGTGTGTATGTATGTATGCACACACAGAGATACAGGAGATAAATACATATGTATATCTCCTTCTGGGAAGGAGTGGGGAGAGAGAAATAAAGTCCTTGCCCTGATAATATAGAGACAGGAGACAGAAACAGAAATCCAACTGTAGGGTAAGGTAAAAGGTATCAGGCTTTTCTGCCTTCCCACCATTAGGATAGACGAGGGAACCCTGTGGTCCTGAATGCATGCCCGATGGCGGGCACCTAAAGTGGGTACACCTGGGTAGGAGACTGAGTTTATAAGGGTGACATCGCGGGGATGCCAGCAGAAGCCAAGAAGGAACGGAAGCCGAGAGAAGAAGAAGAGAAGCAGAGAGAATGCCAGAGATCCCAGATAGAGTGAGGATTTGCTGGGGGCTGGGAGGACTGCCAGCCTCCCCGCCCCCCAGCACCCCTGCCTGCCATGTGCCTAGTAAATCTAAATAAAAGACCCGCAAAAGCCACTGAGGACTCTGACTCCTCCTTCACCCCATCTGCTGGATCAGAAAACCTGCCCTGTGTCCTTCCTGCCCCTACACCAACCCATGTAAACTGAAATAATATCACAAGGAGGGAGAACAAGTACATTTGGTTTTTGCATTGTGCAGCTTTGCCACCGGCAAGAAAGTGGGAGCGATCACAGACAGGGCTGTGACCAGGGTCAGCTTCCTGAGGAGCAGCCTGTTGAGTCACCGTGCTCAGAAGGATCCAGGCTTGATTGATGCTCTGAGGCTGTAACCCTCTTTCAATCCTTAAATACATTCTTAATATGGAGCCCTGCACTGGGCCATGAACATTACTTTGCTGTGCTGGGAACAGGACAGGAGGCCAGAGCCCAGGACAAGTGTCTACACAGATTCTTTGAAAGGCAGAAGAGATGCTAAGAGAAGACTTCCCACAAGGAACAGATATTGTCTGCTGATAGGGGAGCACTGGGGAGAAAGGCAGGTCCTGTTGATAGAACGGAGAGGGGACACGGGCTAAGGACAGCGACTGAAGAAAGGCCAAGGTGTTTGAAGTATCAGTGCACACATAAAACTGTTGTTGAACAACAATGAAGGCCCACAAATTATCCTCGCGAGGCTGCCCTACAAAATAGCTGCAGTTGGGCTGTTGCTGTAGGGTAAGCTACTTTTCAGGATTGATTAGTGAATGGCTTGTTGTTTTAATTACTCACCTTCTTTTAAAAGCCTCTTTACAAGTCACAGCTGAGCCAAGGAGACAGTAGAGATGACAGAGAAAGTCTTCAAATATGAATGCAAAATAAGTTAATGGGCTTATTAGATAATGAGTACACTCTAATCTTGCTCATGGGTCTTGCTCAACCTGAAAAATGTTTGACACCAAATAATAAAGAAAGTGGTGAAATTTCACTTTCCTCTGTGTGGGAATTTGGGCAGCTGCAAATCCATCTCTAGTGTTCATTCAGTATTGATTACATATTGCCATTTAAATATTTATTTGAAAATCACAAGAGGAGAATGGCAAAGTTGGCACGTGTTTTTTTTAACATCCTTATTAATTAGTAAAACAACTCTAACTCCTGAGTTTTTCAGTGCATAATAAGGTTGGTTTGAGTGGTTATGTCTGGAACATGTAGCAGCACAGACAGAATCTGAAGAACGAAATTACACTAAAGACACTTAAACAAATATCACTTTATCTGATGATTTTTTCAAGGAAAAAATGAAATCTCTATTTTAAAACTCCCTTCCTAATTCTACCTGAGCAGAACTGATGAGAATTTAACTTTAGCAACAAAGAGCAACTAATACCATTTTTCTCCTGAAATGATTACCCAAACTGTGAAATGAAAAAAGTGTCCACATGTTCTGACATTTGTTTATAACCTTGTCTAGCTTCTTACTCTCTGTATGAAAGTATGGTTTATTGCCGCTGAACATACCACAGGGTAGTTACCTGAAAAACATTCCCAAAATTAGTAGATGAAAGAGTAAAGGAATGAGTATCTATCTCAACTACCAGCCATAAACAATCTCAGTTTCTCCATAAACAGATTCTGACCTTGAAATCGTTTTCTTTAAATTTTAATTCCTCTGGTCCTCCCTGGTGGTGCAGGAGTTAAAGACACAGCATTATCAAGCAATTGGCACCCACTGCAACATGAGTTCAATCCCAGGCCAGGGAGCTACCCACATGGCACAGCAGACCTCTCCTGTCTCGCCTGCTGCCCCCCTCAGCAGTGTATTTCAGTAGTTTCACCTGTTCTGCACCCCACTCTGTGTCTGGTGAATCCTCTCACCCCTCATACCTCTGGCCTACACCCCAATTCTTATATGCATAAATAAATAAATCTTTAAAAAATTTAATTCCTTCATTGATCTTCCCGTCGTTTGTGGCCATGTCCCAGAGACAGGGCAGTTGCAGTAGGAGTGGAAATGTTAAATGTCTCCTCCAGGCCTTGCTCATAGGAATCCCCATACAAAGCCCCTGGCTCTTCTGCTTGCCCTCTTGAAGCGGGTTCTTCAACAGACAACAATATACAAGTGGACTGAGCTCAGCACTGAGGATGGAGCTACAGCCAGCCAGGGTTCCTGAGCTACTGTGCGATGCCATGAGCCCCACAACAACATCCACGAGCCAGGAGTAAACAGTTGTCATGTGAACACACTGGCATTTCAAGGGTATTTTGAGGCAGAACTCCTATTTTTCCCCCTTAACAAATTCATCCTGTGCACATCAAAGTCCCTCCCACAGAAGGCTTGCCCCCCACCATCCTGAGGGTGCCCTGCTATTTCCCACTTAGCCTTTAGATCTCAGCACAAGTATTACTTCTTTTCTTCTACCCTGCTGAGGTCACATCACCTCTATACTTTCCCTGGAATTGTATGATTTCCCTTTTTAGCACTTATCCAGAGAATATTCATTAACAAGTATGTCCCCCCAACATCACTGACATGGCACAGACTTCAAAGCAGCTTGAGGAGCTGCAGGCATCACCAGGAGGCTAGAGCAGAAGTGCAGGGAGCAGAGATGAGCAGAGATGACTCCCACCCCCCCCCAGCCAGTGTGGTCTCCCCAGCAACAACTGAGGAAGGTGATTGCCCAGGTGACACAGGGGGAGATCAATTCTAGTATTAATACAAAGCCTCATTTATGTCAGATTTCGAAAGCTCTGGAAAGTTCATGTTACAAATACTTGCTGGATGAACTATTGACTGACAACATAGGCATCCATCAAAAACTGTGAACGGTTTCACAGAAGTCTGGAGACCAAGGTTCATTTGTACACCAAAAAGCAGCTCAGACACAGCACTTTACACAGACTGCTTGCTTTATGCCACTGGGGTTCAAAAGGTCCTTATTGATCAGCTACGTGGTAGGAAACAGAGGTATTGATATAAATGGGAACGCTGGCTGTCATTCAAAAAACCAATAACCATTATTGCATTGTTTTATTTTCATTTTGTTAAATTTAGTTTGGTTTGGTTTGAGCCTTGGTTTATTATTAAGGCTGACAATTATTCACCATCTACAAGACAGCTTTTAAGACTATACTTTCCAGGATCATTCCTGTTGTTTTTTATAACACAACTTCCTTCACTTTGACTCCCAGTAACATCAGGTTGCAATCTTACTTAAGAATGGATGTTGTTTCGGTCATATGATCCAGTAATTCCACTCCTAGGTATCTACCTGAAGAATATAAAACCACAACTTCTAAGGGAAACTTATACTCCCATGTCCACTGCACTGTTATTTACCATAGTCAAATTACAGAGAAACCTAAGCATTCAAAGACATATGAGTGGATAAAGAAGATGTAGTATACATAAACAATGGAATACTACTCAGCCAGAAAAAAAGATAAGCTCTTGTCATTTGTGACAACATGCTGGAACTGGAAGGCATTATGCTAAGGAAAATAAGCCAGAACAAGAAAGATAGATACTAGCTGGCGTCACATACATATGGAATATACAGAAAAAAAAATGAAGAGTCAGATAAAGCCAAAGTAACTAGTCCTTGAAAGCTGACTCAGGACTGGGAAATCCAGAATAGGGATTCAGGGGGTGGTTGAAAATGGTAGGAAACACAGTGGACTATGGTGGTAGACTATGGGTATTTTGGTTTTGGGTGCTCTATGGCAACAACTTCTGAAAAGGGGATCTTATACTTCTAAAATACAAAGAACAATACAAACCAACAAATACTTCAATAAAAAAGGGTGAAAATTGTCACATTTTTCTGCTTTAGTAGATTATCACTCTCCAGAGAGTTGAGTCCTTCTGCTAATCCTAGGGACTCTGTCTCTGAAAGCCTATATAAGCAATTTCCATTTTTTCTGAACATTGTCCTTTAAGTTACTTAATACTTAGAATTGTCAGAATATCTTCACTTTGGATTCAATTAGCACAAAAATACTTGACCCTCAATCGTAAGTAGAGCAAACCTAAATATATTGTATTGAATATTAGCATAAAGAATCACAACTTGAACACCCTCAAAAAGGTCAAGATATTCTTGCAAGACATTTTAAAGGGAAATATTTAGCAGGTATTATGTATCTATACCTATAATGTATGTACGTATTAATAATCCAAGTAAGGATACTAGCCAAAAATGAAGCTCAGGATAGCTATTTGGCATTCCAGGAGTAAAATTCTGTAATTATGTTATTGTCACTTCTCAAAATACCTCCATTTGGTATGTTTTCCCACCTGCCCCAGTGCCCTCCTCCATGATGTTAAACAGTGTCAGGTGTTCACCACTGAGGATCTTAAAGAACCACTGCTATTGTGAGCGCTCATTTCTGTCTATAACTGACTATGAAAACACAGAAATATTACTTATTCTTAATGATAAAGCCAAGGATTGGAGAATAGTTAGGGGATAAAAGAATATTTCCTTACATGGGGTGATCATTATTAACTGTTTTCTCATACCATCAGACATGATGCTTAGCACTTTATGAATCTTTGCCACACATCTATATTTTAGGAGCTACGCTGTGCCCACTGTATAAAAGTGGAAACTGAGTAAACATGGTTGAGTATCTTATTCAAGGTTTTTAGGGGATGAGCGTGGAGATTCAAACTACTGGATTTTTCTCATTCCAAATACGGACTTTCAACTTACTTCTTTCCTGGTTAACTTTTAGTAAGTAATGTTAAATTTTGAGGATATACTGGAGACTGGTGATGCCTATATAGCAATCTTCACATGAGCACCATCAAGCCCTCTGTTCTAGCAATATCTATCATTCCCTGATAGATGTTTCAATAGAGGCACTGATAGGTACTCAAATCTTTTAATGGCTGCAGTCCAAAGGTTGACAAGGTTTGAAAACATTCATATTACAAGGACAACAAATGAAGGATAATAAAAGAGAAAGATACACAAAAAGGAACTGAAAACAGGACTAAATGTCAGGGAAGAATTCTGAAGTGGTGCCTGCAGCAATCCTAAGTGCTCATACATTTTCATTAATTACCCAGTTGCACGACACTGCCCATTTATTATAGTCTTTAACAAAAGAGTAAAATGCACTCTACTTGTATTAAGAAATTAGGTAAATCAGCATTCTCAAAACAGAATCAGAACAGATTCAGTTAGACATCACCTTCTAATTAACATTGACCTTTCTAATAAGGTCAATACACCGCACATCATCTAGGTCTTTTCAGTCCTATACGATCTACTTCCTTATTACTTTTTATACCTAGAAAATCACTACCTTGTTGATTGCCTACTGAGTGGGTAAAAAATCCTAGTGCATGATATTCACTCTCCACTCTAATCTAGAAGTTAGAGAAAATTTTAAGCCTCATGGTAGAGACATGATTCAGAGAGGTGAAAATAATTTGCACAAAGGGCCTCCCTGGTGGCACAGGGATTAAAGTCTCAGTGTTATCAAGCAATGGTCAGCCACTACTGCATGAGTTCGATCCCCGGCCAAGGAGATGACCCACATGGCGCAGCAGACCTCTCCTGTCTCGCCCGCTGCTCCCCTCAGCAGTGTATTTCAGTAGATCTGCCTGTTCTGCTCCCCATGCTGTCTCTGGTGAATCCTCTCACTCCCTGCAACTCTGGCCTAGACCCCAGTTCTTATATGCATAGATAAATAAAAATAAATATTTAAACACAAAGAAAATAATTTGCCCAAGTTCTCAGAGCTAAGAAGTGGCGTCAGGACCTGGGGTTGAGGTCTGTCTCACTCCACCCTGCACGTCCCATTTATTTTCTTTGCATCTTTCATTGCATCAGGTCTGTATTAGCACCTTGTACATCCACTTATCATCCCATAACAGCCTCACAGATGCCTCATTGGCTGCTTCACTAAATAAAAAACAAAGGGGCGCAATCTGAAAAGGTTGCTGGATCCATTCTTCACATCTGTTGAACATTCAGGGAACTCCTGGTGGCGGGCACTGCTCTCCTCTCACCCCAGTCCAGTCAAGCGCAGTGGGGCATGGATGCTCCAGCCCATAAATCCAAGTACAGTCCACACCCTCCACCAACAAGCAACACTCAGTGCCTCTCACAGTCTAGAGCTGCATTTACCTTCGTGAAGTTCACCATTTTGAAATTGGGCTCAGAAAAGTGTCTCATGCCTCTCTTGAGAGCAGGCTTAGGCTACAAGGGCAAGAGGCTTTGGGATCGCAAGTACTGACAGAGTGGATCTGAAGGTAAAGCATGGACACCAGGTGAGCAGGTGTCCTTGGACCCAGGTGGAACAGCATGCTGGAAGAGGCCCTGAGTAACCCCTGCAAGTCATGGTGCACGTGGATCTTCAGAAGGTGTTTGTTGACTGACTGGCAGGAAAGAAGAGCATTGTAATAAATGGGCTTTTGACAGGCATCAAAGAAAAGAGCCATAACCATATTTTTATTTTATCCCTTGGAATTGCTAATTACTCACCAGCTACAAGACAACTTCAGCTTAATCCTTTGATTCCAACAGAGAATATCCAAGTTGCCATGCCTCATTAAGAATGTTGTGATTTCTTTCTGCCTGGGCAGACACACGTCTCCAGCTCACCAGAGCTGCATGCCAGCCCTGGAGCTCCTGTGTCTGAAAGGCAGGGAACTGCGCTGCTCACACCCCTGCTGTCTCCCGCTCTGTGGGGGTCAGGCAAGTAAACATGGGGCCTTCTCAGAACCTTATGTCAGGTATTCCACCCATGAGGCAGCCTCCCAGATATTTCTTCCGAATTTCTCAAACGTATTTTCATCTATTTTAATGACACAAGTGATATGAAAACAGCAGGAATTTAAGCAATGGGCTGATTTGCTAATTAGATATATCCCAGTTTCTCTTTTTGGTGAGTAAAGTTTTCTCTTCCTGGTAAGTAAAGTTATCCAATGTTTAAGACCCTGCGAGGGCTGGTTCTCTTTTTCCCTGTTTTCTACCCCAAAATGGCCCATGCGTGGAGGGAAATAGCATTGTCTTCATGAATTAAGTGAGGGCACACTTGCGATGTGGCCATCCCTGGATTGGTTTCACTGTGAGAGCCTTGGAATTGTCTAGCTGATACTGGACTGGGTAGGATATACTTTAGAGGTTGACTAGCACCACCATCTTTGGATAGACCTTTACTTTGTAATTCACTGCTTTTCCCATTTTAAAGATCTCTCCATCTTTATACAGACTGGCTTAGTTTGGTTAAATGAAAGGTAAAAATACAAACACATTGAAACTGAAGATGTTGGTATCTCCCAACTTTACTGCTCTCCTGACACTGCTATCCTTTGTTTCCTGGAGATTTGTTTTCTCTCTCTGAAAACACATTTTTTTTTCTTTCTTTGGCATGGATTTAAAGTTCACAATTTACTCTTTTGTAGGTTATGCATGGCTAAAGGAGTTTTGTAAATTATAAAGCTCTGGCTGAATAGCGCAGGGAAAGAATATGGGGTTAGAGTCAGGTAACTCAGCTCTAAGGCTGGGCTCTGCTAATGACTGGTTTCAGATCCCAAATATGGCAAATGACCAGACAATTTTGACTGTCCTCAGGGGTCTAATTATCCATGAAATTAAAATGTCAAGTATTAAAAAATAATATACATTCAACTTTAGTCAGGAAATGAAAACTGATCTCTTTAGATTTCAAGATTTGACATAAGATAAAATACACATAGACTGAAGGGAAAATTGGGTGTAGGAGATGCTTCACTTAAAATGAGCAACATTCTCCGAAAGGAAAACATCATATAGGTCATACACCATTTGTTTAATGAACATTTGTTGAGCGTCTCCTAGAGACATAGGACTAGTCCATGTGTAGTTGGGGTATAATAATAAGTTGGGGATCCTTAATCCTTTATCTCAAAGGATTACCATTCAGTAAATGGAGATCGACTCTCCAAAGCAAGACTTTTAAAATTGCTAGCAAGGAGAGCTATTTTTAGAATTTCCTCTGGGATGTAGAGAAGAAGGAATACATTTACTTAGTGAAAGACTTGACTGTGGATTAGTGGAAGTTTAAATGAGAAATGATGATGACCTGTCAAGGATGCAGGAGAGGCTATTACTATGTGATTAGTAGATCAAACCTCATTGTTTTACACTGAGTATAATTCCACATGTTTTTTTTTTTTTTATGTTTTAGTGGGTGTCTATGTAATTCTTTTTGGAGGGCATCCTCCAGGTTTGGATACGAACATGTCTGTTACATGCTTATAACATGCTTATAATGAACGTGTCTGTTACATGCTTACCTTTGTTCTATCCTTTGCTCTTTTTACAGACATCAATACAGAAATCCCTAAGGAGGACCCAGAGAAAACAGAGCATCTACCCCAGAAGCTTCTGAACTAGTTGGAAGTCACAACCAAGTAAATAATCACTGGACCAGTGTAGGCCAGGTGTGGTGCCTGCAGTTCCCACTTAACTTTGACAAAGGAGTCAACTGGCACTGTGATTAGATCCACTTCCCATTGAGGAGTCTGAAGCTGAAAAAAGCTAAGTGACTTATCTAAGGAGTATAGCACATAAGTGGTCAGTCTGGGACTCAGAAATATACCTAACAAATACTAATATAACATCCTATGTGTGTTCCAAACAGAAACTCTTTTGTTTACTCTTTCGAACAATTGCCTAACATGAGTATTAACCCCAATTTATAGAAGAGGAAAATGAGGGACATTGACTCAGTGGCTTGCCTGAGTCACTACGATACAGAGCTGGTGTGGAAGTCTGGCGTGGGGGGTAGGCAGCCCTCGCTGGGCACAGCTGAGGGGCTGCTTCTCAAATCCAGGCAGATCTGACTTCAAAACCTTCATGGGACTGATCACTGCATTTCTCTTGAAGACAAGCGGCTGCAGGATAACTTCAGGGACACCCAGACGGCCAATTCAGCTGTCCCCACAGATGTTACCCATTGGTGCTCACCCAGACTGTCTCCTAAAACCTGGCACACCTGCCTTCCAACACTGACCTGCATGTTGCTACTCTTTTCCTGTGGCTTTAATTAAATGTTAGCATCCATTTGCCCTTTTGCATTGTGTTAAGGGTAACCTTTGCTTCCTGTGACGTCCAGATAAGCTTCACCCCATGACAGGTACCAAGAAGTTCATCTTGATATAAAGCAAAGATGGGGACTCTTTGATCTGCTCCACTGACAGAATTTAAAATGCCAGTATGAATATTTGTTTTGTACTTACTTCTTTTACATAATGTCAGGGTAATAAATTATTTCTGGGTACTGCAGGAGCTAAAATGTCCGCATCCACATTAGTCATACTAAGTGGCTGTGACCCTTTCTAAGAGTCAAACAGGCCTCCCCGGTGGTGCAGTGGGTTGAGCACAGCGCTGTGAAGCTGTATGCAGCCCCTCGCAGCATGGGTTCGATGCCGGCCAGCCGGTAAGAATACCACATGGCACAGCAGACCTCTCCTGCCTTGCCCGCTGCTCCCCTCTGCAGTGTATTTTAACCAGTCTGCCTGTTCTGCTCCCCACTCTGTCTCTGGTGAATCTTCTCACCCTCCCATGCTTCTGGCCTGTACCCCACCTCTTGTATAAAAATAAATAAATCTTAAAAAAAAAAGAGTTAGACTATGTGGAGAGGGAGACTATGGAGACTATGTCTTTGCTGTGAATAGTTGGGGATGCCTCATGGATGGGGGCCTGACTGGAATCTAACGTTTCACAACTCATTGTTTTGGGGGATGCTATCATGGGGTTTTCTGCAGGTTTATTCACAATCTCCATCTACTGGGAATGAAGCAGTTATTTACTCAAGGAGGAGGTGTCTGGGCTGATGAGCTGGTCCATTCAAGTCTCATTCTTGCCACTGCTGTATTATGTGGCCCTGAGCAACCTTTCCTCTGAAGCTCAGCTGCTTTTTTGTTTTAAGGATCATAGGTTTTGACATTGCCTCTTGTTCAGGCATAGCTGAAGCGTGGCGGCATGGCAGGTACATGCCACATGGCATCTACTTTACAGAACAGATCTATGAGATATTTATTTTATTCACCTTTTACAGAAAACTGACCCTTGGAGCAGTTTAGCAGTTTGCTGAAGTTCACAAGACAGCTGAAGTGAGTGGGAGCCAGGACACACACCCAGGGATTTCAGGCTAGAAAACCTGTGCTCTCACTTCGGGGCTCCCCTCTGGTGCTTTCCTGCACTTTTTGAAACCGTGCTCATTGTTCCTCTGGACTTAGCAGATGTTGGCATTGCTACTTCTTCCCCTTTCTCTCCCCAAAACATCAAATGTGCAAGGTGTGGGCCAGCCCATTGCAACCTGCACAACTACTTCTCTGAAAGTATCTCTGAGTCTCTGGAAATTATACATATTCCGCATTGGTCAGATAGTTATTGGCTATGCCCGTGATGATTCCTTGAAATTTACAGAAAGTAGGGGATTCTCCATGTTTCCAAACTATGGTCTAAGGAGAAATATAATGACTTTTTTTTTGTAAGTTAAATGTATTAATATAAGGGTATTCAATAAAATAGAGGTGAAAAGATAAAGATAAAAGAGGTAAAGATAACTAGGAAAGGGAGAAATGGAAGAAAAGATTAAGCTTCGAAATGCTTTATATAACAAGCGTTGTTGTAAATATATATACAGAGGCTCTAAAGGAAGACCATGTTTCAAACACTAAATAATATATGTCTGTGGGTGTGGGATTGCAGGATTTCTAGTCTTTTCATTTTTTAAAACTTTGTTAGCTTTTTCACAATAAATATGAATTATCTGTGCACTAAAATTGAATGAACAGATTCACAAATAGATGCCTATAGCCAGCAACCCACAAATCATCAAGCAATCCCAGACTAGCTAGGATCCCAGAAAGCAACTTCCTTTGTAGCAAATTTCTAGGGGAGACTAACTTTGCAAGCGATGGTGGCATCAAAAATATACGCCCTTTTGTTAATATCTCTGGTGTCATCCATTATCTTTAGCCTCATTCTATATTAAATCATCTGTGTGACATTTACCTAAAATAAATCTCTTAAATAGCTATATGACAAGAAGTCTTCAGAGGAAGAGCCTATTTTAATCAGTTAATTCTTTCCATTAAAAAAATATTTACTTTCTATCAACTAAAATGGATCAATTAAAATCATGCAATTTATGAAATGCATTCTCCATTATTTATTCATATCTGTTCTCCATTCTGCTTGCCTAGACCTCTTCTCTGCATTCCTGGACAATTAGATCACTTTCGAATTGCCTCCTTCCTTTTCGTGATTCCTAGTCATGGATGCAAATCCTCTACACACTCTTTATAAGACATGTCAGGTGTGTCAACATAGTTTTTGAGTAAAATGGTCATGCTCTCATTACCTGTTGCTGTTTTCCAAAATCGCTATCAAAATCCCTTCATAATCAGTTGCTCTAGTTTTACACCAAGCCACATTTTCCTTGGCTTTTATCTTACATCAACCTTCCAGATCTTTTTATTCCATGCCCAGGCCTTTCTAAGCCTCTTGTTTTATGCATAGATTTGTACTTTTTTCTTTGTCCAGAGCAGGCTTTTTTCTTCTCTTCTGCTTATCTTCTTTCTAGTGGGATCTCTTCCTAAAGCCTACTACAAGTGCTAGGCCTATTGAACTCACTTTTTAAATTATTCATTAATAACTCAAATCTTTACCATTTTTACCTTTAACATTATTTTATCAAATGTAAATGTTTACATATCCTAGAGAATATGTATGTGTGCATATATTTGTGTGTATATATATATATATATATATATATACACACACACACACTCTCTAGAGATCCTGGAAACTATTATCTGTCTATCTATCTATCTATCTATCTATCTATCTATCTATCTATCTATCTATCTATCTATCTTCCATCCATCCTATCCTCTATCCATCCCATCCATCCATCAATCCATCCATCATGGCTTCATCTATCTCCTTCTCTCTATCATCTGCCTACCTATCTATATGTCATTTATCTGTCCATCTGTCCACCTGTCATCTATCATTTCTCTCATTATCTATCTATCTATCTATCTATCTATCTATCTATCTATCTATCTATCTATCTATCTATCTATTTATCTCCTTCCCTCCCTCCCTCCCTCCCTCCCTCCCTCCATGCTTTGTTACCTCAACAGGATTGTAACCTGTTGAAACTCAGGGAAATAATCTGTTTCCTTCCTTTTTTTTTTTTTCCTTTATATAACTAGCCATGTCTTCTATACTGTTGACAATATAGCAGATGTCTATAAACTTTCACCAAATCCATTTATGTTCATGATCACTAATTGAATTTAATTTTTCACCAAAATAAATGTGATTCCAACATTTGCAAATCACACTTTAAGTACAAAATGTCCTAATAATAAAAAAACACTTGAATATTTTTTCATCTATATCCTATTTTTAGCTCTAAATGGAGTCGTGTTCATGCTCACACATGCTTAACTAGTTGAAATAAGATTTTCTTCTAACAACTTTCTGTCAAATATTATTTAAAACCCTCAGGTGTATTGCTTTAGGAGACAGACACAATGGTGATTTAATGTGGAACAATGCCTAAATAATGGATTACAGGAGAGCTATTAATAAAGAAATATATATTGCAGTGCTCTCAAAGACTCTGAATAATGGAAATGTTATCTTGAGTCAGCTAGCTGACTGGTAAAGATTGTTGACTTATTGAGTATTGTTGCCTCTTTTCTCTTACTGCTCTAAATATTTCTGAGCACTTTTGTTCATAGCTGCTGCTGTTATTAAACTGACAAACCCTCTATGAAGGGGGTAGGGTTTGTGCTTTTGGAATGTAGTATTCTGATCTTCACACTTACTTGCTGAGAGTTCCTACCATCAAAATCATCTAGAGAATGAACATGCAAATTAAATAAAAGTGGAATGCTGCTGGACACTGGGGGTCTATTACTTGGGTAGATCAGGCATAGATGGGAAGCCACTATATAACATAATTATGAGTTGATTTTCATTATCATTGTCCTATAAACTAAAATTATTTTAAAAAGACCTTTGCAGAAAAATGACAAAGTTATCTAATAACTTTGGTGGGGTGAAAAAAAAAGCAGTTGATCATCCCTGTTCAAGATTGCATTTTATGTGCATAACTGAAAATATTAAAATAAAAAGTTTCCATTCATATTCCTTCCAAGTATCTACCAAAGGGACTATAATTTTCAATCCTTTCACCCTAAGTCCATGAAAGAAGATAGTATTTTCTCAAATCCTTTCTTAAAAGGAGAATTAAACTGAATTTCCAACAGCATTCAGACCTAATAACTTATCAAGGAAAGTTATGGACAGAGATCACCCATATAAAATGAATGAAAATTTAATATCTACCAGTGGATAATTATTAAGCTTGAGACAAAAGGAAACCCATTTTTAGATATTAACAACTCTGAAAAAAAATCACCAGATTTTATGTGTGAAACATGAGCACATGTTAGCCATGGTAAGCAGCAGCAGAGTTTACATCTAGATTTAGACTTAAAGAAATTGGATTTGAATTCCAGCTACACAACCTATTACTATATGAATTTGGTCATAGGATGTTTGAGTTATCTGATTTTTAAAACAGGTATTATAATGTCACTCCTACTCATTTCAGGTAATTCTTACAGAATAGGAATATAAGATATTTTACATCTTTGAAGTGTTCTAGAAATGTAAGCCATTATTATCCTCATAAATTTGTTGTATAAAATGTACATTTTTGTCTTTTTTCATATGGAATAATTGCACCTAATAGCATTTCAGAAAGTAAAGCTGCTTAGAGAGAAAACAGAGTAAGTTATATTGGGTACAAAGTGGGTACTAGGCGTTATTTGAATAAATCCTCAAAATAAGCATCTGACTTAAGTGTTCACTTTAATTCCAGTGTAAATGCTTGTCAAGTTCTGAGCACAAATAGCAAAGTGAACTTGATCCTAGATTTTCTCTTCACCTCTGAGTCATAGAGATCTTTTCTTCCATTGAAGGACTGATAAAAGTGAAAACCCACTTTTGGGGGGAACCAACCCTCATGATAAAGGCTTGGATGCTACTCGTCCATCAATATAGACAGAGGAAGCTCCTCTTCAGACAGCCCTCGAGGTCCCCCTGCCTGTCAGCTTCCCCAGTGAGCCTCCTGCTGTGTCTTCCATGGACTAAATTCTCTGTTTACTCTGTCTATTTGCTGCTTCTATCTCAGAAAAAAAGAGAAAATGAGCAGAAGAAATATGCAATATAGAGACGCAATATAAAGATGCAATATAAAGATGCAATATAGAGACACAATATAAAATATGCAATATAGAGACGCAATATAAAGATGCAATATAGGTAGGCAGCATTGCACAGGAGAGAAGAAAATAGTACTTTCTAAGTTCCTGTTAGGTCTTTGGTTCTGGGCTATCTCATTCAATTTGTCAACAAAATTCCCCTAGCTACATAATACAATTTTTTAGTAATTTTGTTGTTAAAAAATAGATGTTTCCAATAGTTTGATGATTGTGTTGAATGCATAGAGCCCATCTTTCCACTGATTATCAAAAATAACATATAGCATTGTATCCCCTATGTGGAAGCTGAGAAATAAATTCTTATCATTTATGTAAGTTTTCTTTCATTAATTTAAAACTTGATTGCCCTGTTCAGCTTTTGATATGTATAGATACATATACAAATTCTACCTTAAAATAATAAAAAGCTACCCCAGGCCCTGTCTTCTATAGTCTCTCCTTGTTGCTATTTTTCAGGCCATTTTCTCATTTATTATTTTGTTATTGTTTGTTTGTTTTTCCATAGTGAGGCTGAGCTCTGGGGCTGACAAGCAGGAGGTAATTCATTTACTTAGTCTTCTCTGTGCTCCAGTGCAAATTTTTAGCAAATGTCCTAGGTGGACTTTTTGAAAATATTTGTTGTTTTTAGCTGGTAACTTTCCATTATGAGTTGCAAGGGCACCAGCATCCAAATATCAGGGTGGAGGAGGGGGGAATGTATGCTGAGATCCCTGCAGTGCGGCTGGAAGATCTTATCTACAGCACTGAACAGTGCTTCTTCCTACAGGGCCATATTGACAGTCCATTGATCTAATTACTCAGACTCACAAATTAACTGCAGTGATAACAGAATATGTTATCTTCACTCCGGAGTGTTTTCAGAAGTCTTCAGGAAAACTTATTGATCATTTCAAGTATATGCTTGAAACGATGCAACACTCACCGTTGTCTCATGGAGCTGATTCAAAAAGCAAGGCTTAGAACATCTCTTCTTTCTCCTGGCACACTTGGTGTATGTTTTTTATTCTGATCAACAGTTTCCATTGGCAAGTTGTGCAGATTTGTGGTCATGAAAATGGAAGAGTTTTCCATGGTTAAGTTCAATAGACAGCATCATAATCTATATTTCTTTGTGATTTAACTAAAAGTCACTTTCATGGATTTAACTAAATGAGTGTTCTTTTCTTAGGAACATTTTGTCTTTTTTTTTTTTTTTTTTGAGTCTCAGCACACGCATCACTTCCCCTGAACACCTGCCTGGGCTCCTCACACACGTGAGGATTTCTCCAGGCTCAGCTGCTGCCACATGCACATCAGGGGGGGTTATTCTATTTCTTCAGGATCTTTTTTCTCCTCCAGAAATGAAGGGCTGAGACCAGGGGCCTGGCACATATGACAGGCTGCATCATGAGCTAGAGATGAAAGATGAATAACAGGACATGCTCTCCTTGAGAGAGTCACAGTTGATCAGGAAAAACAAACATGTTATCTAAGGAATCTCCAAAGTGTGATGAATATAAGACGAGTGAGAAATGACTTCACATGGGTGAGAATTTCACAACGATCAATTCTCCATGAGTGATTTGTTAGACATAACAACATGGATTATTCTGATATGCAATTATTAAATGATAAAGAGAACATACTAGCAATCACATATGTAGCTAGTGTCTTTTATCACAGTGTATCCTCACAGTTTATATTGCCAATACTATCACTGGATGTATTGATAATGTAGTTTAACTCAATACTTTCTAAGCACCAAGTATTTATAAGATGTGTTAACTGCTATGATAAATAGGAGGCTGAGTAATATGTCTACTTTAATCAAATGTAAAAGGGGAGTTTATACTGAATTGGATCCTGTCTGTCAGCCAGACACTGTTCTGGGTGATCTTCCTATGCCAGTTTATTTAATGTTCATGTACACACTGGAAGAATGATACTGTTGTTTTCATTTTAGAGATTAGAAAGCTAAGGGTCAGAGAGATCAGGTAACTTGCTCAAAGTCATAGAGCTGAGAATTTTCAGGGCTAGAATTCAATGCCAGGTCCTTTAACCTCAAGCCTTACCTCTTTGTAACTGAACATAATTCATTGTTCATTCCCCTGTGCTCTTAAAGCCTTTCCAACTCCGTGTTGGAGCTCATGGTTCAAATGTTTCTTTTCCCCACTACCTTGTACATGAAAAACACCTTCATTTTCTTGAGGACAGAGCTATTTCTTACTCATGCTGGGAGGCTCGGAGCTGTAGCATGAGGCCTGTCCCTAGTCAACAGTTGTAGGACTACAATGATTTTGAACAGGGAGGGAGGGTGGTGAGAGCCTCATTTAGGTAGATTCCCCTGGCAGGGGTGGGCGGAGCATCTGGGGCAGGAGGAGGAGGAATGGAGAGGGAGTTGAGTTAGATAAGCATTTCAGACTTGGGGTAGAGCAGGGAAGGCCTCAGAGAGAGATAAATCAGAAAGATAAATGTTACCATCTAAACGTAGACAGCCACATGAATACAACAGACCTGGCCCCACGTAGATATTCCTACAGTATTTCTCTTTCCTGTTCTCTTTTATTCATAGGAAGTTCTTGGGACTGTGGCCCATGGTGACATTTGGTTGAAAGCACACCAGCATTTGGATGCATCTCTCAGTTCAAACACTGATGAAAGGGACCTGCTTCTTTTTTCAACTATCAATTGTTCTAAATATCGACTGGCCAGGTACCTGTGGGCAATAGAAGTGGGAGGAATTGGATTTCAGTAGAGGCAGTGCCCTTCCCACATATAAAATATAAACAAACTTGAAATTAAAAGCAGGGTAGCCTGGAAAATACTGAATGTGTAAAACATCCTAAATATTTTCCAATTTCTGGGCCTCCTTGGTGGTGCAAAGGGTTAAGCACCACACTATGAAGCAATCCGCATCCTCTGTAGCACGAGTTCAATCCCTGGTCTGCCAGGGAGCAACCCACATGGCGCAGCAGACCTCTCCTGTCTCGTCCACTGCTCCCCTCGGCAGTTTATTTCAGTCAGTCTGCCTGTTCTGCTCCCCACTCTGTCTCTGGTTAATCCTCTCTCCCCCTGCATCTCTGGCCTGTACCCCAGCTGTTGTATGCATAAATAAATAAATCTTTAAAAAAATATTTTGCAATTTCTGTTGTAGGGCTGGTTTTCTACTTTCTCTCATGTGTGAGTGATACAGAGTATAATGAGAAATGCAGTGTAAGAAAGCCTTGGTCTGAAAGAAACTTGATTACATATGCATGAGAGACACTTTGGAAACAGGTCCAAAATCCATTTTCATGGAGGGTTTCTGTGAAAAAAAAAATAAAGTTTTTTCCATGTTCCTAATGTAAAGATAATATTTTATCACTTCAGAAACTTTGGGAAATTAAGGAAAATAAAGCAGAAGGAAGGGTGGAATCATCTGTGATTTACTCTCTTAATACAACTGTGATCAACACCCTTTTAATTTTTCATGGCATTTTTCTATCCTTTGGGCTTTTGCTTAAATGTCGCCTCCTTGTCTCCGCAGGTCTTCCTTGACCTCTGATTTGTTATTCAGCCCCTCCATGTCTCTGCTAGTCTTTTCCACGTTGTCCTAGTCTTCGTTTATAGAACTTCACATGATCTTAAACAATGATCTTTATATATATTTTTGAGTTCTGAATTTTTATTTTTAATGCCAGTATTCCACATGAGGGCAGGGTCAGGGTTGTATACTTCAGCATTGCATCTATCAGGAGAGGTAGCCCCTCAGTGCTGCACACACTCAGATAAAGTATTTATTGAAACTTTTTTCAGGTACGATGAAGGTGCAGTGGTTTCATATAGCAGGTCCTGCAGCCAGACCGGGGCCTGAACCCTGCTGGGGAAGGCAGGATACTCGATGCTTCTTTACACAGTAAAGGGCACATTGTACGTGTGACTAACACGGATATCTTGGAATGAAGAACTTATCCTGGATGATTCAAGGACTCAATGTAATCAATCATAAAGCTACTGAGAAGGAAACTGGGGTAAAGTCAGAAAAAGGTGATGTGATGACAGGGTGGGTGTGTGTGTGGGAGGGAGGGAGGGAGGGAGAGAGGGAGAGAGATCGAGAGAGAGAGAGAGAGAGAGAGAGAGAGAGAGAGAGAGAGAGAGAGAGAGAGAAACTGACTTTGAAGATACATCGTCTTTGAAGTTGGAATATAAAACCGTGAGTCAAGCAAGTAGACGGCTTTTAGTATTTTAAGAACAAATTTTCTGCTACAGGACCTATAAGAAGCTGGTCCTGACAACCCACTTTATACTTTGAGACTCTGAACTATAGTAACTACAGTAGGGAAAGACATTTATGTTGCTTTAGGTCCTATGTTTGTGGTTCTTTGTTCAGAAGATTTGGGCAACTCATCTGCTAGCTTTGATTATGAAAGGTTTCAGGCAAATCAATCACCATCTTGGGACCTCAGTTCCCCAAGTATGAAATGAGCAGAGCAGAACCTGCCTCACAGCACAGTATCAATCTGTAAATGCACACACCGCACATCTAACAGTGCTCAATAATAGGGCCTCCCCTGTGGCACGGCGGGTTGAGTGCAGCGCTGTGAAGCTGTCCGCAGCCTCTGCAGCTCGGGATCCATCCCGGGCAGCTGCAGAGATACCCACCTAGTGCAGCAAACCTCTCCTGCCTTGCCTGCGGCTCCCCTCAGCAGTGCTTTCAGTCCCTCTGCCTGTTCTGCTCCCTGCTCTGTGTCTGGTGAATCCTCTCACCCTCCCGGAACCCGTGGCCTGTACCCCAGCTCTTGTATAAATAAATAAAATCTTTAAAAAACAGTGTTCAATAAATATTAACTCTTGGTAAAAGCACATATTACCAGCATAATGAATATCAATGTCTCCTTATGTTTCAACTGCAAATGCCATCTATCGGTGATACCTTTCCCAAAATGACTTAGTTGACCAAAATCGAGCATGAGCCTTTGTCTTTGTTTGGCAGTCTCCATTTTGAGAGTGTGCTTGCTTTATCTGTGAGGAGAGGGCGGTCCCAGTCATCTCTAGTCTGAGGTTTACCTTTAGTTGCCCACCTGCCCACGATGGAAGTCACAACCTACACTAAAAATGCTACTAGGTCCACCTATTTAATTAGTCAGAGGATTGTCCTCAGGCAACTTAGCATTTCTTCTTCCAATTAGGATAATGATCAAAATAAATTGCCTATATTGACCACATCTGGGTTCTCTTTATCAGAAGAAGGACGGCTGTAGTTAGTGGGCAATAGCAAGAATGATAGAAAATTTTTTCCCGTTCAACTGGTCTTGGGATCTGGGAGAATTTTTTTTTTTATTTAATGGGATATCCATACTGCAGTGACTTGATAATTGACCAAGTAGCATTGACAAGGAGTATAAAGGGTATGGGGTATAAGTTAGGAAAAGTTTAATTTGAACTAATTCATCATGATTTTGAAGGACTTAATTTATTTCATTTTATTTTTAAATTTATTTATTTTATGTATGCAAGAGCTGGGGTACAGCCCAGAGATGTGGGGGGTGGAGGATTCATCAGAGACAGAGTGGGGAACAGAACAGGCAGACTGACCAAAGTACACTGCTGAGGAGAGCCGTGGGCGAGTCAGGAGAGGTCTGCTGTGCCATGAGGGTGGCTCCCTGGCTATTCGGGGATCGAACCCGTGCTGCAGAGGCTGCAGACAGCTTCATAGGTTGCGTCCAAACCCCTTGCACCACAAGGGAGGGCCTTGAAGGACTTATTTTACTGCTTTGTGCCTTTCTATATAATGGAGGCTTGGCTAGACTTTTACTAATATTTTTTTTCAAATTTGACTTGACTTTGATTCTCTGAAAATGGCAGAAATTACTTGCAAATTGTCACTTTGGCAACATAGCCCGGTGCTCAGAAAGACCTCAGGGCACTCAGAAGAATTCAGTTTTGAATCTCACAGATGGAAACTAATTGAAATTCTTTAGGTAGATAAAGTGTAACGACAAAAGCTTGAACAGATCTGTAGCTGATCCTTTGCCCAGTCTGTCCACAGGGCTGAGCATGTCGAGGTGAAATAGGTAATCATCTGTCTTTCTTAGGGCAGGTCATCACCAAGAGCAGAGTTCTGTTGGGCCACGGATGACAGGATATTTATTTTGGGATGGGTCATGTGAAACTAGCAGCATTCTTCCATTTCTTCAGTGTATGATGCTTAATCTGTCTGAGAGTAGAAGTTAGTCTCAGAATGGAAGTGTGTTCAAAAGATCTCACTTTATCCTGTGATTTTGAAGAAAGTTTGGCTCTTTCTCCACATATTGAGCCAAATCTCAAGTTCTGCAAAGTTTGAAACATACAACTGGTCTACCTTTTCTATAGTTTCCTCTCACTGCTTGTCTCCCTGCTAGGCATCTCAGGAGAATTGCCACTTGCCTGCATATAACTATAAATTTGTGTTTATATTCCTGCTTGTGTCTAGTCCAGTCTCTTAATTTCTAGTCCTATGACCAGTCTAGCTCAACTAGTCAATCTAACACTGCTCTCTCAACAGTAAATAATGACCAAGTAGCTATTTCACAGCCATAGAAATTATTTCTTGACCATGTTTACTGTTTTCTCCCATGTTTAAAGCCATGGATTCACAAAGGATTCAAATACATTTACCCACCTTCCACACAGAACATGTAAACTACTGGAGAAGTAGACAGATATTCTAAATAAAGCTATTCTTTATTTCAATGGGACAGACTGGCTATATAGAACAGAACTCTCAGGCTGTATATTATGATCAATTTCAATCTTTTTCTTCAAAATTCATTGTACCGGACAGTTTTATAAAGTACAAAAGAGTGCTTGTGATGTTGTGATATTATCACGTTGCTGCAATGATTTCTAAATGCTTATGCTCAATTTCTGTACTTCATCTTTGCAAATGGTAACCAATAGTTTGCAATATAGACCCTACCTGCAGACTACAATTTGGGTAGAACCTTGCTAAAACTGCTTAAGAAAAAACATAATGGAACACAAATGAGTGTACAATTCCTCCTGACTAGAGCTAGAGTGCTGTCTGACCAAGAAACTCCAGGATCTGTGGTTTACTTTTCTTGCTTCCTTGAAGGCCAATGACTACTCCATCTTTCAACTTTCCCCTTTGACTCCATCAGATGGCACTAGATCTGGTCACCTCCTCCCTTTAAAACCACACTTTGTTCTTTACTGATAGTACTTCATCCTGTTGTCCTATGCAGTCAAGGTCTGTCCCTCAGTTATGTGCTGTCCTTATACTCTACATTCATACCCTGACATGTTTCTTCCAAGCCCTTCTAGATGGTGCAGTCTGGGTCACCACAAAGGTAGCCAGACCCTGCACGCACCTTTACTCTTTTACACACCTGTAATGTCTCCTCGTTGCACAGCCATACCAGGCCTCTCTCCCTCTGCTCCACCTACCTTCCAGTTGCATTAACACAATGTCTAATTATGTTTATAACAGGACATCGAAGCTACATTATTGTTTTTCACACAGGTTCCAGACTTGAATACCTCTTTACAATCCCCAGATCGTACAACCAGCCCATTTCCTAAAAAAAAAAAAATTAAAAAATTAAAAAAATGGTGATTCCTCAGTGCCCACCTTGAATGCCAGACAGTTCCTCAAATCCCTAGAATGCACACTGCACTTTATAATTGCTCAGTCAGCTAATCCCCCAGTGCCCTACACTATACCTCTCTTCCAGCACTAGAGCCCACTTATTTGTAAGTACATTAGTAAATCCATCACCTATGGTCTATGCCAGCTCTCTGAAGTCAGGATGGATGCCTTACTTACTCTCTGTGTCTAGCAACCTGTCTTAATTTGACTTTCAGTCAGTTGTTTACTTATCCATTTGCCTACACAGTTTTCTGGACCTAATGTGTGCTGGCCATGCCTTCTCAGCCTTCTAAGAACTCAGTCAATTGGGAGAAAGCAGATACATTACCACATAGTTATTAAGCTGTCTGGAAGGTACAAAGAGTGTTTTGCACTGAGCATTACGGTGATGGAGACAGGAAGCACAGCTCCGAATGGAGGTGAGCACTGAGCTCATGGAGTAGTTCTTTAGCAGGGGACAATTGGGCCTCCTCTGGTGGTGCAGCGGTTGAGTACTGGGCTGCGAAGCTGCCCGCAGCCTCTGCAGCACCGCTTCAATCCCCAGATGCCAGTGAGGGTCCCACATGGCACGCAGACCTCTCCTGCCGCCCACTGCTCCCCTCAGCAGTGTACTTCGTCAGTCTGATTGTTCTGTTCCCCACTCTGGCTCTGGTGAATTCTCTCACCCTCCTGCACTTCTGACTGTATCCAGTGCTTATATAAATAAATAAATCTTTAAAAAAAAAAAAAGAACAGCAGGGGAAAATTAAGATGAGAATAAAAAGACAAGAAAGTCTAGGAGAGGCATGCAAGGAGGGAGACAGCCTAGACAAATGTTCCAAAGCAAGAAACATTTATGTGTTGTAATAGATCAGGAGAGGTCATATCATTAGAGGTAAAGTGCAAGAAAGAGGGGTGGCAACTTAGCAAGAGGGAGCATATAATTCAGCATGTGTAAAGGAACAATGCTTCATGCAAATAGTTTTATAAGCAAACATAAATACTAACAATATTAAAAAGTATCGCAATAATGGCTGAATGATATATCATGCAAAAATTCAAATAGCCAGCTTGATCTGTTGAACTTTTCCCATGTGACCCTGCCCCTGGGCACACTTCTGACACTCTAACTGGGGCTTCCTTTCTAACACATCTCTGTGTACTTAGCGAGCATCTCCATCCATACGTTGGGTGTAGTTAAGGCTCTTCTAACTAACCATTTGTGCAAATAAAGCAGTCTGGCAACCACGGTTACGCTAGAGGACTTTGAAGATCTAGGAGGACCAAATCCCATTATTATCTACTTTTATTGTCTCACAACACTTATAAGTATCTGAACTCATGTGTTTAGGTGCTTGCTCATTATCTATCTCCTTTATTGGAAAGTAAATTCCACTAGACAGGTACCTTGTCTAACCTCGTGCGTCTAGCACCTGACATAGCTCCCAGTGTAACTTTGATCTCAGTGATATTGGGAGGCTGAGTGAAAGGATTGTTATCTTTCTCTGACCCTTCACATGTCTGCATTTTTAGAACATCATATTGTGTACTGATTAATTTTCCTAATTTTGTACATGGTGTTAGATATGTTTTCTGCAGCTGTACATCTCGTTGGTATTATGATTTGCTCATGAAGGGCAAAGGGACATAATTTAGGAGAAAGTTACATCCACCAATTGCATATCTCAAAGGGCAAACTAAATAACCATTTATTATTTTTTTCACTAACTGCAGGCTAATTAAAATTAGGTCAACTTCTGATTTTAGTACCAGATATAACTTTCTGGCTCTGGCATTTTCAGATAAGACTTGCTGACATTTTATACTGAACCACTCTTTCAATCAGTACAAAACCAAGTCTATGTCAAGTCTGGTTAATATAGGCATCTGAACGTGGAAAAAAACACTTGAATGAGGAAAAACAATCAGCAGAATCAATTACTTGCAGGTTAAGACTCAAATGTTACATTTCTGCTTTAATGGTTTCGAATGGATGTAATATGTTTAAATGGAAAAATAAATTAAATTTATCTCATGAAAAGTAATGTGGTTATAGCAATACAAAGGTTGTGCCTGTCCTAGCTTCCCCGTTCTTGGTTAATGGAACTCATCCTTCCAG
The DNA here is from genome assembly GCF_964194135.1 of Talpa europaea. Classification (NCBI taxonomy): domain Eukaryota; kingdom Metazoa; phylum Chordata; class Mammalia; order Eulipotyphla; family Talpidae; genus Talpa; species Talpa europaea. The sequence continues at coordinate 133,754,328 of NC_140071.1, read as the reverse complement.
ACCTTTACACAATATTCAAACTGCCCTCTGCGTTATTTATATACACCTACTTGAGATGCCTCTTTACAAATCCCTTAATTAATTCAGAACTTGGAGAGTAGAAAGAAAATGCAAAATCACGACCATTAAGGTCTGAGTGCAAAAGCCATTTATTTTCATTAAATGTGCCTTCAGACTATCTGTACTGAACTGAGACATTCTACCAGTGGAAGTGTTGCTTTTCTCCTTCTTGGTCTCTGCTGACTGGACCCAGAGACACCTGCTCTGTGAGCCCTCAAACTTCCAAAGTAGCTCCCTGGAAAAGCAAGAATTCCTATATTCCTGTCCATATTCAAGCCATCTGTGGTGGGAAACAGATCCCACAGAGCAAACATTACTGTTTGAAATCTACCCTCTACCAAAAAGTCACTCATTCCATTAAAATTCATCACCAGCAGGATTTCTCAAATGCCACTCATCCCCTCTAGCCTGTTGATACCGATTCCCAGTTTTGAGCCTGAAGTCCTGCTTATTTGTCTGAATCAATGTCTCCCCGGGGGAGGCATGGCCCAGTAGGGAAGGCTTCCTGGGTGCCACATGGCATAAGCTGAACTGGAGAATAGAAACAGCTGAAAGAAGACCAACTGGCGAATGAAAAATCTCTTCTTGATGGTGTGACTCACTCAAAGTACAGCCAGTTAGTGAATATCCAGCCCTTAGAACGCTAAGACACTTTCCCGCAAAAATGAACACTTGTTTTCATGTAGCAATTTTGTTTTCAGAAGTTTACCCTAAAGAAATAGCAAGAGAAATGGCTGAAGATAGTCAAAAGGTGCAAACTTTTGGTTATAAAATGAAGAAACCCTGGGGCAGTCAGTACAGCATGTGACCAGTTAATAATACTGTGTCGTATCTTTGCAAGTCACTGTGAGTGTCACCTTTTTAAAAAGATTTTTATTTATGCATACAACAACTGGGGTACAGGCCAGAGATGTGGGGGGCCAGAGACAGAATGGGGAGCAGAACAGGTGGATACATTGAAATACACTGCTGAGGAGAGAAGCGGGCGAGGCAGGAGAACCACTGCACCATTTGGGTCAGTTCCCTGGCAGGGGATCAAACTCATGCTGCAGTGGCTGTTGATAGTTTCATAGTGCTGAGACTTAATCCCTGGAGGTACTAGGGGTATTAATTTTAAGGGTTCTCATCACAAGAAAAAAATGTAACTATGTGCAGTTACCATTATCACTTTGCATTATAAACATATCAAATTATGTTGTGAAACTAATATGCTATTATATGTCAATTATATCTCCATAAAACAGAATAATAAAAGATGCAATCAGGTATTTATATACAAGGGTGTTCCTCTCGTTATTTATAATACTGAATGGTTAGATAAATTAACAACGATCCCTATATGTGTATGGCTGTGGACTCCTACAGAGCTATAAGAAAGATGTTGCTGAATATTTAACGATGTGAGAGTATACTGATGGTGAACAGTTAAGAAGGGAATAATACAGTTTACATATTATATGTACGGTATAATCCGAAGTGTGTGTGTTCACAGAAAAACTATTAGCATAATATATGTAGATATGTATAAGCAGAAGTGAATAGTACTAACTTGAGTAATCAAAAAAAAAAAAACACTTTTTACTCCTGCTTTTCCAAAGATTTTTCACAAGCTACTTTTATAAACAGGAAAAGACATTATTTTGCGAAAGTCTTTCCTTTTGAGTGGTGACCACTTCTTGAAGAGGCAACAGGATCATGCTTTGATACTTAAGTGGGCCTTAGAGTCAAGTCAGCGGCTTCTGCAGAGTCCCCAGTTTGACAAGCTGTGGGTCGCGGACTAAAGGCAGAACGATGCTGATAGCAAACTCCAGTACTTGCACAGGAACAAGCCAGACAGGATGGCAGGGGCTCTCTAAGAAATGACATGACTGACTCAGAAAGTTTTGGGGCTTGGCCAGTGGAGCCTTTACGTGTATTGTGAGGGAGTTCATTGTGCAGGATGCCTCACATCCTGAGGCTCTGGGAGGAGGGTCAGGCTTTGTGTTTGTTCTCCATCATTTGGTTTTAAGCTCCATAGACCTTGAGGTCCGACTAGAAGCTCCCAGTGCTAAGCTGCCACAGTGAGAGCATTTACTCACTACAAGTGCGATCAATGGCTTCCCTGGCTGCCTCATTTCTAGGGTTGTGAGGAAGGCCAAAGAGTTGCAAGTGTTTCTCTGAGCATACAGCATACAACACCCATCCAAAGCAAACAACTAACCAAACAATCTTATGAAGAAAAACTTTACAATCTATAAACACTACACTTAGGTGAGACCCTGAGCAAATAGCAAATACAATAGCATTTTTTTTTGAGGCTCTGCCCCAGAGATATCATCTGTAAAGTGGAGTTAATAGTTAGCCCATCCCAGGTTGCTTAATGACTGAATGTGTCTATGGATATGAAACACAGAGAGGGCCTGACACCTCATAATGCTATGGTTAGTCACGTTATTAATGTTATTGTTTCCAACACAACATGCTAGTGATTATGTTTGATCAATTGGCCACTTTCCTCAAGAGGATTCACAGAAGTGGCTGTTTCTTCCCTCAGCTCTATTTATTCTCTGAACAAAAATAACTGCATCCTACTAGAAACCTCTCTTTTTGGTGGAAGGTATTTCACTATGCATGGTATAATCAAATTAAAATGAGGATTAAAATAGAGAGAGGTCTATTTATATTTTTCAGGACGTTCTGTTGAATAGTTTTCCATATAGACCAGTGTTTACTTTCACTATTTGAAGATGAAATATGGGAGAGAATAGGGGTGATGGTTACAATTCATGGGTGCCTTGGTGGTGAGAAAAAAAAAAAAAAAACAGGGACTGTACCTGAGGGGAGAACAATGATATAAGTAAAATTTTAAAAAATAAAATAAAATAATAAACACTGATACAATGAAAGAAATTGACATTGGTGTGGCGATAGCTTTATTTTCCCACAATTATTAAACAAACAGCATTATGTATAAGACCTGCAAATGAAATTCCAGGAACACAGTTTGGCTTCCTTCTAACTGGGTCTATGCCCAATCTATTGCAGTGCATAGAACAGATAATCCTGTGTGGAAATGGATTTCCAGAGGAGGAAGAAACTTTGTGCAGTCCCATGTAGTTAGCTCAATACTTCCATGAAAATTCATTTCATTTTTGATTCATGTTCCTTAATGGTGGAATATTAACAAATGGTGGCAAACAAATAGTTTCCCTTCACTCACCACCAATACCAGGCTATAAATGTCTAAAGACTAAGCCACCTTAAAATAGCTTCCTTATATATCTTTCAATAATCTGAATACCTTATTTTTGCTTTCGGGATAGAGAGATGTTTAAGTCATAATGCTATATCACACAAATATATAGCGCACATTCATACCAGTAGAGAGAATTAATTTTGAAAAAAAAAACATTTTGCAATTGACTATGGGACTATTCTATTTATAATATTAAATATAAACACACTAATCCCACAGAGAGGAAAATGTCTTTCCAGTTGAATTCTCTATCTCAACCTGAGATGTAGAATGTTAATTCTGCCCCAATGTTGATGAATTCTGATTCTAAAAATACAATTTTTAATGCATCATAAAATACTTAAGTTTGAGGTTAGTTGAAACTATCAGAATATTTTTCAATTTTTAGAACAAATGTTTTATTAAAATTCATGTATAAAAGAGACACATCTCTGAGATCTGATGCTTTAAATTACTAAGTCCTTGATAACAATAATTAAAACTTCCATTTCGTTTCTAATAAAATGACACATTGAATATTGTTTATGCACTACAAAAATTTAAATTTATTTTAGAGCAAACCTTTCTTGAATGTCACTGAATCAAAAGCCAACAGATTGTCCAAATCTATTACGCTGAAGACTGTTTCTGAATTAAAATGGATAGACAAACAAATTCATTGCTCTCCTATACAAATAAGAACAAGGGAAACTAATATTAGTGGAATGAAGATCTAGTCCCAAATCTCACTTTGTGGCCACAAACTATTAGACCTAGGGCTGCTTTATTTAACTCTTTTTAAATTGAATGTGGCCGACAATGCTTGTGAGGTTAAAGTGAGAAAATAAATGACCTGTCTCCACAATGAGAAATAAACGGGTTTTCTGAAGTTTCATTCTAGTCCAAGCTCCCCCTGACTCCCTGCCTACACCACCCCAATCTATTATACACACTTTACAGAATTTAGAAGAATTGTAGAATCTCATTTATTTTTATTTGTTTCTGATTTGAGTAAGCAGACAGGAGTCCCAAATTCATTGAGCTCTGAGCACAAAATCCATGAACGCAGTATTTTGCTTTACTTTTGTCTTTGGTTTGGTGGATCATTTTTGTTTATTTCTATATATCATGTATTTTTATAGTTTTTGTATGGTACATGCTTAATAAACATTAGTTTAAGTGAACACATATGCAAAATCTCCGTAGATTATGGGTGATAGCCTTTTGAAGGTGAATTTGTGTCCAGAGCTAATAACAGGGATCACAAGAGATGGATAAGGATAATACGTTAGACTCAGAGCTGAGATTTGAAGAGAAGTCACTGAGGCCACACTGAGAATGAGAGCACCTGGAGGGACATGTGATGACAGGTGCTTTAGGAGCTCTCCGTGACCCTCACCTGCTGAAATTTTTCTCTTTGTGTAATCCTCTCGCCTGAGTTTGGTGACCTGAATCTAACCCTGGATATGTGACAAAAGTGATAGGGTACATATGACCACATGGAGCATCACAGCAGAATCTGGGCCACCAGCATCTTCTTCTCTTGTTGACTTTGAAGAAGCAACTTGCTATGATTTTTACACAGAGGTTGAATACTGCTGGGAACCTCGAGGGTGAAACAGACCCTTCCCTCCTCCACATCCAGTCTCCACAGGAGACCTATCTGGGTCAATATCTTGATTGCTACCTAGGAGACACTAAGCAGACAACCCTTGTTAGCTGAGCTCAGACTCCTGAATCATGAAACGGTGAGAACATAAATACATTCTTTAAAGCCACCAAGTTTATATCATTTTGTTACGCAGCAATCAGAAACTATTAAAGAACCATCAAGGTCAAGAAGAAAATAAGAAACAAAACAGAGAAGTGTTAAATATGTGCAGGTATAAAAAACAGCATCAATATAAAATTTTTCTAAGTCTATAAAATATATAGGAAGTGACACTTTCCTAGGATCAGCACCAACTTTTTTTAAGGGGTGAGACCTTGGGCCATAGATACCAATTAAGCCACCTTGTATACAATTTTCTTGTGAACCATGTATCACAATTTTGTTTTAGAACCATAACCTTGCACTCTGCCATAAATAAACACCTTAAACATATTTGTCCTGATCACAAGAAGACATGAGCAATGATTAGTGCAAGATCATTTGTCACAAATGACGCAAGCTATAGTGAATTGTCTAGAGCATCCCTCTGAGATCCAAAGACAACACAAAGTGGGGTGTCATCCACAAGGAGAAATGCTGATCTTTACATAAATCATAGCAAGGGGGACACGAGAACAATTTTCAGATTTTGCAAATACCCTGAGGAGTTTTCTCAATGAAGAAGAAGTGTTCCTGCACATGCCAGAAGTCTCATAACTAGATATAAGTACACCATGAAGAAAGTAGGACTAACTCCAGCTTCGGGTGCTATAGCTCGTGAGGTGTCAGAGCTAATTCTGCTGCACAGGAGACCAACTGGGGTTCTGATTCTCCCCGATTCTGCATGGGCTAGAGTCATCTCTGCAGTGGTCTTTCTTCGAGGGATGTGGAGACCACAGTGTTACCAGCTAAGAATCCCTTCCCTATACAGAGGCGGTGGAGGTGTGTAGCTTTGGGTGGCTGGAAACTCTGTTTTCAAACAGCCTAGTCTCTACTGGAATTCGCAGGACACAGACTACCTGATCTCCTTCATCTCAGCACGCAAACCACCTTAATCCAATGTGGCAGACACCAACGTCTCCCCCCCCCCCAAACTCTTCCAAGCATAGCCTAATTTTGCTAACTAGAGCTTACTTTCAGAACATTGGTCATGTGAGGCATGCTGCAAAATTCTTCTGAGTGCTAAAGCAAAATCTTTGAAGAGGATGCCTTTAATCATTGGCAATCCATCATCTGTGGAAGCCACAAAGTCACCATAAGCATTTTATGTGGAGTTATGTCTGCTTTTCTTCTTTCATTCAACAACAGATAGCACTGAGGCACCTACTCCTTGCCAGGTGCTGTGTTAGTGTTTGGGAGAATGGGAGAGAGAAAGCTTTATTCTCAAGCAATAAGGAGACAGGGCCTACAGATTTACTGTGATAGATCTGGGTTTTAGGTTTTATGGTAAAGGTTGAAAAATAATAAAATATGAAAATTAGTCTTTAGGGAACAGGGAATGTAAAATTGGAACTAATTTTCCTACAAGTACTAACAGCTAAAGTTCTTCTCATAAGTGAAACATAGACCCACAACTATTACCATTTAAAATGCAATTATGGAAATAGAATAAGTAATTTCCCATTTCTTTTTGTCTTTCATCTAGGTTTCTTATTATTTATTAATTAGTTCTTGCAGGGATCTTAAGTGATGAAGATTATTACTAATATCCTGGTTGGGGGGACTACTAGCGTGCCCCAAGTCAGTAAAGTTGAGCTTAAAATAGAAATGAAATGAACAAAGGTGTTTACATATTTCAGTGCATCTAAGAATTTTAGGAAGAGACTTGGTAGATCATCTAATCCAACCTGTAAATTAAAATAAATCAAGACCGAAAGAGGATGAGTTGCTTAAAAGTTATAGTTTTTACACTTTTAAAAAAATTATTTACTTATGCATATAAGAACTGGGGTATAAGCCAGAAGCGTAGGGAGTGAGATAATTCACCAGAGACAGAGTGGGGAGCAGAACAGGCAGACAGACCAAAATACACTGCTGAGGGGAGCAGCGGGTGAGACAGGAAAAGTTGGCTGTGCCATGTGGGTTGCTTCCTAGCCGGCTGGGGGTCAGACTCATGCTGCAGTGGCTACTGAAAGCTTGATAGCCCTGTCTTTAACCCCTGTCCACAAGGAAGGCCCTAGCTTTTACACTTTATCATCAATAGGTTCAATTTCTAGTCCCATGTCTTCAGTTAGCCATCTCACACCACTGCCTAACTATTTAGAACTAAGTATATGCAGCCCTGGGCGTGGGTGAGCCAGACACGTACTCTCACTCATCAGTACTTTGCACCCTTATGAAGGGGGAAGAGAAAGGTTAAAAATGTTACACCAGAAGCGCAGGGACCTACCAGAGCTAGAACAGGGAGGTGTGAGTCTGGTGCTTTTCCCTAGAAATCAGCCCCAATAAACAGGGCGAGGAAAGCTGGATCCAACGGCATTACAGTGAGATTGAATATGCACACAGATACGTTTACATACCTCTCTACAAGATGCTATGTTATGTAGTTTTATGCTATCCAATAATATATTATTAGTAACATTAATATTTTATAACATTATTGTATCAGGAAATATCAATTAATATATCAAGATTGATATGTTAATATAGTAAAATATTCATCTCTAGTCTCTAAGGTGGTTCACACACAGGCCTGCAGGGGCTGAGTGGGTCACATAAAAGTCGGGTCCTGCTCACTGTGCGTGTTGTTCTCTTGCACCATGGCAAGTGGTGAAGTCAGGGATGCTTCCACACTGCATGTCTTCCTGACAGGGGGACAGTCATAATCAATCCACCTTAATAAGTCATGGTATGTGCATGAGCCAGTGTCACCATTTTTTTTCCCCCGCGGGTACCATGATATTACCTGACACTCTTGACTTGGCTATTGGCATCAGAGGTGCAGAGAGCTAGAATAAGTTAAATCTAGCCAATTAGCAAACACAACCTATAACGATCACTTCTAAAAGGATTTGGGCTTCGACTCATTCTTTTTCTCTGGGAGTCTTTGCATGGACTTGTTATTTGGGTTTCCCTGAATTGTTAGTGTTCACTAGTGATTGCTTAGGCTATCCAAAACCTTGATAACTGTGGAGTTCCCAAGTGCTACTTAGCCAGGCAGGGTATGGTATGGTATAGGTTATGGTATACATAGACTTAGGCTATTCTCCTTTGTGTAGCAGTACCAGAGGATATAATATTCCTTCTGGGATTAGTGTACTCTATTACTGGCATTGATGAAGCTCAGGTCACAATTTGGGGGTGCTCAGTTCTGTGTAACATCTCCCCCAGTTTGATGTGGACCAAGCTCAGTGTAAAGGCTTTACCTGGATTCTACCCTGTGTCTAAAAAGTCAGTTGATGGAATAGATACTGTTATTGTTCAAATTCATCTGGAAAACTGAGGCTTTAAGAGGTAACATAATTTGCAAAGTCACACATCCATCACGTGGTGGAGTGTGATTGGAACCTCTATATACTAATTTTAAAGTCAATGCTGTGGCAATTGCATCTCCCTAGCACGCCAGCTCAAGTGGTCCACTTGTGAATAATTTAGCACTTGCCACACACTTTGCTCTGTAAAACTGTGACTATCTACTGGACACTTTTCTTTTTAGTTTACATGAGAAACTTACATTTTAACATCTTATACATGGAGGTGAATTCAATATAAGAGGCTGATATTTTTAGCAATCGGTGCCAATTCTATTATACTGGGGATCCCCCATGTCAATACTACGGAATATATATAAAGCAGAGTTGGATAATGGAAAACTGTCAGGGAAAAAAGCCTACAGTTTAAAGTAGAAATATCAAATTGCAAAGAAGTGCCTCTTGATGACACATTAGTGATGGTCATGGAGATGGGGTGGGTTGGAGGAGAGAAAGTGAATGGTATAAATGTGAATATTGAGGCTCTTTCCTTCCAATCTTAGAGCCAGAGTGACTAAGTTTCAAAACTGGCTTTGTAGCCTGCTAACTCTGACACGTATAACCATTTTAAAACTTATTTTCTTGAACTTGAAAGATTGGTGAAAGGATGAAATGAGATCTATCAAATACCTAGCAGACTGAACAGCAGAGTTCACACCCACACATATCACTTCTTTCCTTTGTCTCTTTATTGACTCTTGGCTCTTAGAGAATTTTCTAAGCATGGGGACTGGGGACAATTCTTTAAGGAATAACTAGTCACAGTGACTCTAAGATGCACCCAATTGATGAAGATAACAAGTGCTTTCTATATGAGAAACACAACACCAAGTAATCTGCATGTCTAATAATAATTAACCCTCCTAGCAATCTTGTGGGAAAATTACTATCATTTTAACCACTTCACAGTCAATGAGGTTGAACCACAGAGAGACCCTGTGACTTGTCTAAGCTACTGGTCTAATAAACCGTGCACTTGAACATGAATTAGTTTCCATGCTGAGACCTCAACCTAGTTACAACGGCAGAAAATAGCAGTCCTGGCCATTTAGCCTTAGTCAAGGTAACTACAGACACCCTGAAAAGTTTGAATTGACAGTGAAATATGAAATAATCTAGATGTCCTTCTCAGTCCATAGATACTTAGTTCCCCTTTGTACCAAAAAATCACCCCACCCCCCGGCATTTTGGTTTTCTCTGAGTTAAATACATAAACATGATAGTATTGTTTGGTTGTGTTCATTTGGAATATGCACAATATTTTATTTAAATCTGATCATTCTTTAAATCAGTCTGGTGCTCTAAAGTGTAGCAACATTTTGATATTGAAGAACAAAATGTACCAGTCATATAAATGATGTTAAGACTTTTGCAATATTTTCTATGAAAGATTTTTTCACCTCAAACTATTCAATAAGTTCAACGCCAGTGGTTTAATTATTCTATGCAAGCATAATAGCTTCCTGATAACCGAGAGCACTGTCTTGTGACAAAGCAAGTCTCTATGTATTTTTTATTAAGCAGGGGTTCAGAGTAGTGATTTTGTGATATCCCTTCAGGCTTCTTTAGGAGAGATTCTATCCAAGCAGCACATTCGCTACAAGTGTAAAGGGACCGGAAAGCTACTCAGAAAGGCTGAAGCACCCCGTTTCTTTCCTGCATTTTTATTTTCCAGGAATAATTCTCTGCAAGATCACAGGTGGTTATAAAAGCATCCAGACAAGTACACACTTGCTCAAAATTTCAGTGACGTAGAGAAAGAAAATATCTGCACACAATGCTGATGATTATAATAAAAAGCCACACAGATATTCCATAGCCTTGGAAATTTCTATGCAGTATAAATTATCTTTCCTATTATTATATCACAAATCTTTCCCCATTCTGCTCGAAATTTCAATATGTAGTGATGACAATGACTGTTCAGCTTAAGTGGATGCCTGAACTTTTCAGGAAGTAGCAGTCACTTAAAAAAAAAAAAAAAGGCTGCCTGTCCCCTTGAAGCAGAAATCTCCTCAACTGAATTTTGCCACTGGCTTTCCAGGAGCATGGTGCGGGACACAAAATTTGATAGTGGCCTCTCAACTGTATATGAGTAATATAAAAATAGGTTGAGCTTTATGATTTTTAGAAATTCAAGTTTTATATTAACTATAGACTGAAAACAGTCTTAGTATTCTTGTTGGCAATTCTGTGGGATGGAGGATTTCACTGAACTGTGAATCAGAATTAATTATTTGGCTTTAAAGAGGAAAAGCATGATATTAAATAAGCACACTAGGAGTTTCAGATTCAGTAGAAACTTTAGGCCGGGGCTTGACAGATTGTGTTTTCATTTAAAATCTCTTCAGGAATAAGTAGCAACAAAACACACACACACACACACACACACACACACAAACATACACACTCATAGAGAGGGAGACCGTATGTTAAGATATAGGAATAAATATAATATGTAGTACGTATTATACTCATATATCTATATATAACAAATATACATATATTTGAAGATACACATGTGCAAACTATAGTCACCCTTTATCTTAGAAATTCCTTATCTGCAAATGCATCCTCTATTTTAACATGTATAATTGCTATATGCACAGCTGTTCATTATTATTTTTTTAATATTTATTTTTATTTATTTATGCAAGCACTGGGTGCAGTCAGAAGCGCGGGAGGTTGAGAGAATTCACCAGAGCCAGAGCGGGGAACAGAGCAGGCAGACCCATGAAATACACTGCTGAGGGGAGCAGCGGGCGGCAGGAGAGGTCTGCTGCACCATGTGGGACCCTTGCCAGCGGCCGGGGATCGAACCAGTGCTCAACTGCTGTGCCACCAGGGGAGGCCCTCAACTGTTCATTATTTATAGCTTTTTTACTGATCATGAACTAAAATGTCTATCACAAGGGGATTTGATTAAATGGATTATTATATAACCAAACAATGGAATACCATGTAAGTAACAGAAAGCAAACTTTAGGTTCATATAGTTGTAATGGATTAAAGGAGAGCTAAGATATATCATCACAATATAACGCATTGTGATATAATCCAGATCATTCTACGCAAATGATACAGACAAGGAAATATTTACTTTTCATCTTAAATTCTGCTCTACGTACGAGCTGACTTTTCCTCATCACTTTGATTAATTTTACAGTTAACAGATAAGTAAGAAAATACACACAGCAATTCTCATGTTCTAATGTTCAACCTGTGGTAAGAACACTGAGGGCCTAAAATGATATTGAGATATTAGAACAAGGTTTAATAACTAGAGCCCTGTTGGGCTTCTCCGGTGGCGCAGCGGTTGAGCGCTGGGTTGCGAGGCTGCCCGCACCCTCTGCAGTGCCGGTTCGATCCCCGGCTGCTCCCCGGCCACCGGAGGAGGGTCCCGCATGGCGCGCAGACCTCTCCTGCCGCCCGCTGCTCCCCTCAGCAGTGTAGTTCGGTCCTTCTGCCTGCTCTGCTCCCTGCTCTGGCTCTGGTGAATTCTCTCACCCTCCCGTGCTTCTGACTGTACCTAGTGCTTGTATAAATAAAATAAAAATAATAATAAAAAAAATAACTAGAGCCCTGTTTACCCACTTCAAGAATGTTACTATACATTTTGTTTAGGGGAGGAAAAACAACTCATCTTGTACTCAAAATCAATCACACCTCAGTGACCTTTTCAGTCAACAACATGCTCAAGAATGCTTTACAACGTGGCTTCCACCACAAAGAAATGAATTGTGTTAAGAAAGTATACCATTGGGCCTCTCCGGTGGCACAGCGGTTGAGTGCTGGGTTGCGAAGCTGCCCATAGCCTCTGCAGCGCCACTTCGATACCTGGCCACTGGGGGAGGGTCCTACCTGGCGCGCAGATCTCTCTTGCCGCCCGCTGCTCCCCTCAGCAGTGTACATCATCAGTCTGCCTGCTCTGCAATCTGCTCTGACTCTGGTGAATTCTCTCACCCTCCTGTGCTGCTGACTGTACCCAGTGCTTATATAAATAAATAAATAAATAAATAAATATTAAAAAAAAAAAGTATACCATTTCACACTACCACCTAAGGATGGTGCCTTATGAAGACTTGGCGGAACACCAGTGATGTTAACACAACTGTGCGATACCCAACACTAATGATACAAAAAATGAATGTGGAAACCTTCCTGGCGCTGAGAATCACTGATGCTATGGAGAGTCTGACCAAAAACTCAATACTGTCAGTTGACGGTGCTGAATTGAAAATATCTGTCTTCCACCATTGACAGATACTTTATTATTTTTAGTAACTATTATATATTGACCTTGTGATAACCAGGCAGGAGGGTGACAGGGCAACTCTGAGGACTCTGGCAGCTGGGAGCTCATCCTAAAAGACGAAGGATAAGTCTTGAACACACCACTTAACCTCTCTCATTTCAGCTTTCCTGTCATCTGTGAGATGAGAATAACACTTGTCATCTATCCCACAAAGGACTTGAAAGGGACTATGAGGAAGCTCGTGGAAAGCACTTTGAACTCCTCAGAAGTGAGTTTTTACAGAAGTACAAAGCCTGGAATCAAAGGCCACACTCATACTTTTCTGAGACATCAGTGATGGATCCATGGCCAGGATAATGTATGGGCCTGAGTGTACCTTTTCATTAAAATAATTGCCACAGAAGTCTCTTTTTTACCTGGACACAATTCACATGCAGGCTTGACAAACCCTGATGCTTCTCAGATCCCTGTGAGGAGTCTCTGAAGCTCATTTTTGGTTCATTCAGCTGTTATTCAGCCAACAGTTATAAAATGTTTTACCCCCACTCTCTCTTTGGGCATTGTTAGAAAGCAGTCTTCTGGTGAGAGAAAAGTTGAGTACATTTCAGGAGGTCATTTATGATGCCCTGTGCTCTGGTCAGGTTGGCCATGGGACAGCTAATTCACTCACTCTGATTGTTCACTCTGGTTTAGGAATCACAGATCCTTCTCCAGCTTTCTAGTCTGCATCATTGAGCCTAACCGAGGGGCAGAATGCCCAATCAGTTCCAGAAAAGGAATTTTCCTTCTAAATTATGTTAAAATAACACAGCAATTCCATTTTCCCTCAAATCAAAACCTTGAACACAGGGTCTGAGTACTGACCCCAGCATTAAAACATCTAAATATTAAGAGTTTATGCACACGGGCCCCCCTGGTGGCACAAGGGTTTAAGGCGCAACCTATGAAGCTATCTGTAGCCACTGCAGCAAGAGTTCGATCCCCAGCTAGGGAGCAACCCACATGGCACAGCAGACATCTCCTGTCTCCCTGTTGCTCCCCTCAGCAATGTATTTCAGTCAATCCGCTTGTTCTGTTCCCCATTGTCTGTCTGCTCCTGTTCTGTTCTGCTCCCCACTGTCTCTGGTGAATCCTCTCACCCTTCCCTCTCTGCACTCTGGCCTAAAACCCAGTTCTTGTATGCATAAATAAATAAATCTTTAAAAAAAAAAAGAAGAGTTTATGCACAGACATGTTCAAAATAGCACTATTCACATGAGCTAAATGTTAGAAACAATGTAAAGGCCCTTCAAAGGATAAATGGCTAAATAAATTGTGGCATGTGAATACACTGGAATATTAGCCATCAAAAGGAACAAATGAAGTTCTGATACAAGCTACAACATGGATGGACTTCAAGAACATTCTACAGAGTGGATTCATTCATGAAACCCCACAGATTGTATGGTACCAATTATATGAAATATTCAGACAGGTAAATTTATAAAGACAGAATGTGGCTGGTGGCTGAGGGGGTGACAGAAATGATCTAGAACTAGTTGACAATGGTTGATATACAACAATATAAATGTGAATGAAAGAATGAATGGTTTTATAGGGGGTGGATTCATGATGACTTAGATCATGAAGATTCAGGTATTTGCTGAATATTTTGTGTTACGAATCCTGCTCTGGAGGTCAAACTTCTGCAAACACCACCATAACTCTTCCATGCTAGCTTCATACTGAATAACCACATCCTCCTAGCACTGCTCAATCTCAACTCTTTTTTTTTTAAGATTTATTTATTTATTTATACAAGCACTGGGTACAGTCAGAAGTGCGGGAGGGTGAGAGGATTCACCAGAGCCAGAGCAGGGAGCAGAGCAGGAGGACTGATGAAGTACACTGCTGAGGGGAGCAGCGGGCGGCAGGAGAGGTCTGTTGTGCCATGTGGGACCCTCACCTGGCAGCTGGGGATCGAACTGGCGCTGCAGAGGCTGCGGGCAGCTTCACAACCCAGTGCTCAACCGCTGCGCCACCGGGGAGGCCCTCCAATCCTAACTCTTAAGAGACTTCTGGTTTGGTTATGAGATCATACATTTCCTTGTGCATATTCCAGGCTCCACTGCTGATCTAAAGACCCAGAAACTCATAGGGAGAGGAGGGCTAGGGCAGGGTTATGCATTTAAAATAATGTCCCCAAGTGATTCAATTTTTTAAAGATTTATTTATTTATGCATACAAGAACTGGGGCACAGGCCAGAGGTATGGAGAGTGAAAGGATTCACCAGAGACAGAGAGGAGAGCAGAACAGGCAGATCTACAGAAACACACTGTGCAGGGGAGCAGTGGTCAAGACAGGAGAGGTCTGCTGCACCATGTGGGATTCTCGCCGGCTAGCTGGGATCGAACTGGCGCTGCAGAGGCTGTGGACAGCTTCGCAGCACTGCGTTCAACCACCTGTGCCACCAGGGGAGGGCCTAGGTGCCATTTTTAAGGATTTCTCTAGATCTAACTCCTCTGCTTTGGGTTTATCTCTTTTAATTATCACAAATAATGCCAATCTTCCTTCACAGCAGAGGAAATTAAGGCTATGAGGAGGGAAATTAGTTCCTTAGAAAAGGGTCAAGTCAGCAACCAAACTAAAAGATTCTTTAACTCTTCATTTCTGCCCACTCTATTTCCTACAGTATCACACCCTCACTTCTGACTCTCCCAAATCCTTTCCTTTTAATGTTTCCTGGAAAGCTTTTCCATCTGTATCATCTACTCATGCCAGATATTCACCTGCTCCCATTCCTGGATTCATCTACATAGGACCACTATTTTTAATTTGTATTTTTCTTGAAGTTTCCAGGATATTCTGGCTTCAAGAGGGGGTGAGTGCTTACCTTTGTCTCATTACATATTATCAGACCAAGTCAGTCTTGGATGAATTACTCCTGGGAGGCCATGTCTCTTTGGTTGCATCCATCCACCTGCCTCTGTCCATCTTGCCACACCTGTGATACCATCTTGTCCCTCTGCCTGAGCTCCCATACACAGACCCAAGGCCCATCCTTTCTCTCCCTCTTCACTGGCTCTTATCTTGCCTTTATTTAAATGTTACAGTTCCAGCCCCTTGTCCAAGTAACACTATCCAAATGTGAACAGAGATTTGTCTCTATTTTCCTAAACAATCTCTCATATACCTCTTTCCTCTTTACTTCCTCATTACCACTTTTCTCCTTAACTCTCATCTCCTTTTGCCACTTCTCTCTTCAATCAAAATCCATCTTCAGGAAAAATCCATTCTTCAATGTTCTGTCCTCCTCAGCATCTGCTCAACTGACATTTAATCTTCTCAAACTCTCCCCTCCCCCAGCTTCTGAGATGGTAAGACATTGTGGGTTGCTGTTTTTTAATCTTGTTCTTTGCCACTACTGAGAAAACATCCTTAAACTTTTTTTTGGGGGGGGGAAATGTTTAAAATCTGATTACATGAATTTTTCTAATAATATATAATTTAGGATGCTTTGACAGAAAGGCAATGAAGTGAGGTGTTTATGTGTTCATGCAGTGGGCACTTGTTGAGCATCTACTATGTGCACAACTCAAGTTTAAACGCTGGGGTGTAAAGATGCAATAGACATGGTCATTGATGTTAAGCTACTTCTAAATAATGTAAAGAAATGTCTTGACAATTAATCATGGACATCCATTTATTTACTGAATTAATTTTAACTGAATGCCTATGATATAAGAGGCACTAATCTAGATGCGGGAGACAAAATGAATAAATTTGAATAAGTCACTGGCCTCATTATTGTAGTAATAACTGCTTAGCCAGCTAGATAATATCAGAGAGCAATAAATGATAAGAAAGAAAAAACAAGCACAGATATGTGACAGGGAGATAGGGTAGAATTAGGTCCAGAAACTAAATTTTTCTGGATGTGACACTGACTTAGGACTTAAATGATGACAAAGACAATCATATTTCAAAGGATTATGAAGAGGGAACTGCACGTGCAAAGGCCCTGAGGTCGACAGAACTCTGTCGGAGAGCAGAAAGACAACCAGAGGGGCTTTTTGAATGATGAGAAAAGTAAGAGCGTTTGGAGAGGTCTCATATGTCATGTGAAGTAAGGAGTCTGGGTTTAATATCAAATGGAAAGGAAGTCCCCAGAGGTTTTAAAGAGGAGTATGCCACTCTCTGAAAAAATATCTTAAAGCTTTATTAAACATCATGTGGAAAATTGAGGATGGAGAACAGTAGGAGTAGAAGGCTTAGTTAAAGTGTCCACCTCAGTAGACGAGGCATGAGAGGATGACGGAATCCAGGATGATGGAGATGGTATGAAATGCTCACCTTCTGGTTACAGTACATGCTATCAACCATGTGCTTATTTATTTGCTAGGTCTTTTCTACTTATTAACCTGAGTTATTTGAAAATTTGATTTTGTCTTAATTTGATTTGTCTTAATCATTGCTTGCTGCCTCAGTATCTAGAACAGCGCCTGACATACACTAGGTGCTAAGTAGACATTTATTGAATCAATGAATCAATGATAGGGGTGGATGCTGAGCTAAACACCTAAGTTTTTAATTTGAACCCTTGAGTTGAGAGTTTGTCAACAAAAGAGGTGGGGGAGACAAGATCAGTTTTGTGGCTGGAAAGCAAGAAAAAGTCCCAGTTGGGGACAAGTTAGATTTGAGCTACCTCTTAAAAAGTAGGCACTTTGATCTGAGTCTGATGCTCAGGACAAGGATTATTACTTTTTCATTCCTTCAAGCCTTGTTTTCCTATTTAGTTTGCAAACTCAGCAAGAGCAGGGCTTGCTAACATCTCCAAGAGTGTTCCCCAGGCCTACAGGATCAGCTTAATCTGAAATTTGTTGGAAATGTACGTTCAGTCCTTACCTCAGTTGAATCAGAATCACTGGGGGAGGAATCAGTGTCAGTGTTTGAACACATCCCACTCGTGATGTCCACACACCACCTTTGAGAAACCACTTGTCTAAGACACTGTTGGAGTCTCTCAATGCGAACCTCAGGAGGAGTTGAACAGGAAATGAATGGCTTGGGGTGACTATTCCAACTAGTAAACTGTTTTGACCTTTTGTTTATCTTGCCTTGATCAAATCTGCCTTTATTGCTTGATCTTTTTTAATTGCTTCCATAAGCTTGTCCACAGAATCAAATGCTTTTCTATACTTTTAAATGATATAGCAATGGTAACACCAGCACTTCACAAAAATAATTTTAAACTTTGAAAACACATTCTAATCTGTCACTTAACCTCTGGAACAACTGTGATATGGTGGGAACCATAATTCTACCCCTGCATCACTTATGAACATAATTCAACAAAGTTCTTTTGGGTGATTTATCAATGACCACATGACAAGTCTAGGCAGATCTGAGACAAAACTTCATAGTTGGTAAATATGGGAGGAATACGTATCAATCTTGAGTGTGTCTCTACAATGCTGGTCTTATCCAGTATATAATAGATGCTTGCTAAATATTCATTGACTGAATGAATTATTTCTGAAATAGACATTATAGTATTCAAGAACATACAGTCTCATCTTAGCAAGAAATAGATGAGAAAGAGAGAACTCAGAATGATAATGTCCCTGTTATATTCTTAAAGGGAAGGTCCCCTAACCAGTTTTCTGTACCCAACAATATCCAGACCCCCACCATCTGGCAACATGGGAATTTATGGGAAATCACCAGTAATAATATAAAGTTTTTAACACATTAATTTCTTCCTTCTCTCCACAAAATAACAATTGCTATATTGTTCAACAATTCCTGATGTTTTCAACTTATTATTAATCGATTATGCATTTGAAAGTGTTCTATGTTTCTGTATTTTGACCTCTGTTTTGAATTACCTGAGCAATGCGGAACATTGGCCACATGCAGTCAAGCTGAGAATGCTTCTTGCCAATGTTATCTGCCTTTTATTTTAAAACCTAAAACACAGCCCTACTCAGACTGGAATGCTTTTAGCTTATCAGACACATGACAATATGAAATGCTCCTAGATTTGCATAAAGCTGCAGAATTTTCAATGTGCTTTCAAAATACATTGTCAAATTTAGCTTTGTTTAGAAAGCCCCAGACACAATTGTTTGGCTTTTAGCCCAACAGACATTCAAAAGTTAAGAAGGAGTATTATTTCATTCTATAGAAAGAGTACTCAAACATTTATGATGCTGATAATGATCATAACAATAGCAGGCATGTTTTGAGGGCCTATTGTGTTTCAGTCCTTAGTGAAGTTTTAGTATGGATGTAACACTTAGCCACCCAGGAGGGAGGGGGGACTTGCCTGTATTTACAGATGGTCAAAATACAGCCCAGAGAGTTTAAACAATCTCCCAAACCACACTCATAGATTTCAATCCAGAACTGTCAGACTCCAAAGCCAGATGCATTAGCCCGTGTTCCATTTCTGCCTCATGAAAACTATCACCACCACACCCCTGCAAGCTGTCATCAGTTAGTGCTTCAGTCAGATGCGTTCAGTCTTCTATTTGCCATATAGCCAAATACAATTGCTCTGTTCTAATTATATTGATGCTTTGTTGGGCCACAAGGGCATAAATATACCTGGTTGGAAAGTGAAAACTGTCTTCAATTTCCCAGTTTAAAGGCTGTAGCAAACACATACTATCACAGTTACTGGCGATGGCAAATGCTCACAGCATTTAATCTCCTCTCTCATCTTTCTCTCCCTCCCCCATCTCATTTTCTGTCTTTGGCTACTGGTTTTGATATTGGAACACTTGTTATTTTAAAAAATACAAGCTCAGCTCCTAATATTTAGCAGACATTCTGCATTTAGCAGGACAGCTACAGATGTGAAGAAAAGCAGTCCCTTGCCTAAAGGGCCATGTAGCTAAGGAAGGAAGGGAGGGAGGCATGTGTGTAAATAAGGCATTTCAGCCTCTGAAAGTGCAGCCTGCCTTGCCTATTGCCTGGATGTCAGCTCTCCTGGTTCTTTCTGAACCACACACAAGTCTCCTGCACCTACTTCTGCCCCAAAGTGCACCACCTTGATGATTCGACATGTGACTGAATGTCTAAGGAAGAAAAAGCCTCTGTGTGTGTGTTCATGTGTGTGTGTGTTTGTGTGTAACAATGAGATGGACATGTGTGTGTGATATTTGAAATAGAGCCACTTAAATACATCTATCTTATCAGACCTCAGTGTAAGTGCCTGACTCAAAGCTGGTGAAGCATAAAAATGACATAAGAGGATTATGTATAATTTAAAACAAGATACAAATGATCATGAATTTAGTTCTCAGAGTTTTGACCTTGACTTCATAGAGGTTAGCCTACATGAAACCATATTTCCCTCTAAGGATTCTCTTGATTTGAGACGCTATGCCTAGCTGTACCTTCTCATAGAGCAAATCTGAAATATTCTGATGCTTAATGTGCCACTGAAATACAACAAAGCGCTGTCCTAAACCTATGAGATCAGTGTTTTATATTTTAGACAATATGAGGAGGCAAAGTCTTCTCCAGGGGATCACATGTAGATATTGATAAAGTATTATGAATCGTCTCATGCTATAATACCTTTAACTTAGGGCAGCCATTCTAATTGTTGCATGTTTGATGCTGTCTAATATTTCTGAATGAATACACAATCGCCAGTTTCTGAGACAAGGTAAACTATTGAATATGGGCATTGAAATGAGCCTCCCAATTCTCCTGGCTACCAACCCCTTCTTCTTTTGATGCCCATGGTAAACAGAGCTTATCTCCAGGTGGATAGGATTTTGCTGAATCCAGAAGGGTCATCAGAGTCCTTCTCTGCACATTTCAGGCATTTACTGACAAGAGATATGAGTGGGCTCACAATATGGATCCTCTTTGCCATTATGATTCTAAGTCAAACTCCTGTTATTAAACAAAGTAAAACTCCTGTCGTTTTCAGAAGATAAGAACACCGCTGTGATTTACCCATGTAGCTGCTGCAGCCAAGGTTACATGTTATCCCTACCTGTCAGTCCAGGAAGATACAGGGAAATCATTTTAGACACAGGATGACTTTCAATTGAGTTCTCAGCTGTTTTCACAGCGATGCTAACTTCAACAGGTTTCCAGTGGCAGAACTTCTTTCCATTCTCATGGAGATGCTAGAATTTAATGGCTAACTTTACAGTTCCCTGAGTCTGCTCCTGATTTTTTTTTCCAGGTTCTTTTCTTACTGTTGCCATATAAGATGTGATTATAATATCAAACACTGAGGTAAAGAAATTGGTAAAAAAGCTTCAATGAGTACAGGGAATCTGGCTTTGAATCAAGGCTGTTTTAAAATGGGAGTTGAAATTATCACATTAAAAGAAGAAACCAAAAGTAACGCATTGCTGGGAGAAAAAGGAAAGATTTTCCAGAAAGTCTCTGTTCAAGAGGATGTATAACATGGCCTGATTACAATCACATAAAGCATCAGAACAGTCTCCTCAATGCCATTTCCAAGATAGATGCGTGTAAATATCAAGAGGGAACCCCACCTTCAGGTGAACTAATTATCTTCTTTGTCGTGAACATCATTTAGAATCCCAGAGTCAACCTGCCATTGGAAGAAGGTAGCTTGAAGGATATGTATTCACCTTCAAATTACACTGACCTGACCTTATTGATTTTCATTCTTTCTATTTTTGATTAAAGGCCACCTCATCCTCCCAGTTGCGACACCCAAAGCTTGAAAATCACACACAACTAACAACTTCCATGCTCTCAACTGTCAACTGTTACCTCAGCAAATACTACTGGCTCCACTTTCAATATCTTCGCTGCATCCACCCATCTGTGTCCTCAGTAATCCCTCCACCCCCTGGTGATGGTGCTGTCCCTGTCGCCTCGCCTGAAATGATACATGACAGAATAGTAACTGTTTCTGCTCTTGTCCAATCCCTATTGTACTCAAGAGTCTGATGGTCAGTCAGATTTTCCTACAAATGGAATCACCTGTCATTCCAGTGCTTTACATCTTCAAAGGGAAACTCCTCACAATCAGGATAAACCCCAACTCCTTCCCATGACCCACACATTTTTGGGTCCTGTATATTCTCAGTCTTAGGACATTTTTCTTTCCACTCATAATGCTCCTGACTTACAACAATTTGTTTTTTTTTTTTTTTTTGAAGATTTATTTATTTATTTATACAAGCACTGGGTACAGTCAGAAGTGCGGGAGGGTGAGAGAATTCACCAGAGCCAGAGCGGGGAACAGAACAGGCAGACCGATGAAACACACTGCTGAGGGGAGCAGTGGGAGCGGCAGGACAGGTCTGTCGTGCCATGTGGGACCCTCGCCGGCGGCTGGGGATAGAACCAACACTGCAGAGGCTGTGGGCAGCTTCACAGCCCAGGGCTCAACTGCTGCACCACCAGGGGAGGGCCCCTTACAACAATTTAACGCACTGTGATCTTTCTTACTTCAATGCCTGTCCCCAAGTTCCTTCTTCTGGAAAAGACGCTCCTGTGTGTCCTTCACTGGCTGGATCCTTCTCATCTCTCAGGTTTCGGTTTTAAAGTCATCCCATGGGATGACACTCCTGGAGCACTCATCGGTCTGCCTGTTCTGTTCCCCGCTCTGGCTCTGGTGAATTCTCTCACCCTCCCGCACTTCTGACTGTACCCAGTGCTTGTATAAATAAATAAATAAATCTTCAAAAAAAAAAAAAAACAAATTGTTGTAAGTCAGGAGCATTATGAGTGGAAAGATGCTGTCGAGACTCTGCCTACATCACCTCAAGTCACTCTCTTACCTTTGTGAGCTTGACCTCTCCGAGTACGTCCCTCCCAACTGCCAGCATCTGTGTGTCTTCTCTGGAGGTGACTTCAGGCTCCCAGAATGGCTCTGACTATACTCAGGCAGGTGGGAGTAGCTGTTGATTGATACCCCGCTCCGTGCAGGGAGCCTGGTGGCTGAGGAGTTAAGTTCTCCAGTTCCCCAACTGGTGATGAGGCCAACTCTGAAGATAAACTTTAATTCCCCAAGAGCGATCTGGCAGGACCAGGCCGAAGTTGACCCCTGAGAGTCTATCACACTCCTGTGTGTTCCCCTCTATTCCTAGCAATCCCCCACATCTGTACCACCCTTTCCTGGAGACGCCATCTAATAACTCATGTAGATACAGAAATCTCATCCCAAGATCTGCTTCTGGGAAAACAAACTAAGAATTGACCCCGACTTTTCTACCCAGTTATTCTCCATTAATGACCTATCTTCATTTTATTTTTTTAGCTTCTGTCCGAAACTATTATTATATATTGAGTTACAAGTTCATTTATTTATTAACTATATTCCTATGAACTGTAAACTGAAAACAACTTGAGGGAGCTTTTTCTTCAACTATTGTAGTTGCCTAATTAATATTTGTATAATGAATGACTGAATAAATAACAAAACCTTTCCTGATGCTTTTCTTTGCCCAGGCTGAGCTATCTGCCCTGTTCTTACTTCCTTGGCATCACCAAGGAGCATCTGATTAGGACCCAGGTGTTCATAAAGCATGGCTGTGAAAATAGCAGGTCTCGGTCATGCTGACATGTGAATTCTGTCCACTTGGCAGTCCTAGTAGTGATCATCTGTTGTTACCCTTTGAGAGTTTGCTATGTGGGAGGCAAAAATAAGGCAGGACTTTATTTAATTTCTAGCAAACACTGCTGTGAGGCAGATATTTTTCAAAAGAAAACACTAAGATTTGGCCTACAGGGTGCTACCAGGATCTCTGAGCTCATCAGTACAGAAAGCTCTGCTGGAACCCAAGTCTGACTGCACAAAGTACACTTATGACACATGATAGGTCTTGCTGCCTCTGTTCTAGGTAAGGCTTGATTCGCCTGACTCATTCTCTTAGTAACTAATCAAGTGAGAAGAGTGAGCTTCTGGGTCCTGTGTATAGAGGACTAAATCTTAGAAAGCCATGATTTATTTGAGCAACTATTTACTCCAGTTGGCCTTTATGTTCCAAGTGCTACCAACACTTTCTGCTCTTTGGCAGATAAGTGCTGTAGCACAGGTATGTGACCCCAAAACTTAGATATGTGACCCAAAAGTTCAGTGTGGCACCAAAATTTCATGCACATTCTGTAAAACATACAGGATAAGGATAACAGAACTTCTCTGACTTCTATGATCCAAGAACATAGTGGAGACTAAGCTTGAGAAGGATAATGGCCACAGGGAATTTTTAGAGGAGCTAGTAAGATGCACAGAATTCTGCAAAATAAAATTTGGCCTTGTGGTCCAACAAGATGATTGTCAGGCACAAAAAACAAATAATGAATTATGAATGTATTCACCTACTTGTATTTATCCAAACTCCATACCTGGCAAGTATGCGTTAAAAGTTCTTCCAACACCAGTGTGGGTAGAGATGGTAGCATAGCGTTTCAGAACATAAAGTACAAGTTAAGCATTTATATTCCAGAAACTCGCACATTTACTGCTCCTATACCCCTTGTTCATCAGCTGAGTTACTTAAAATTCTGTGCCTGAGTTTCTTCTTGTGTAAAATGTGGATAAGAATAGTATACTCACCAGGAGAATCATCTTAAAAATTAAATTAATTGGGGCCTCCCTGATTTATAATTTTCTGTTTTTGCTTTGTTGTGTTTTGTACTGTTATTATTTTTTACACTGATGTCTTATTTGGTTCCCCTATATTCCTGCTATAAGTGAAACCATCTGATATTTTTCTTTTTTCTTCTGGCTTATTTCACTGAGCATAATTCCTTCTAGCTCCATCCACGTTGCTGTGAATGGCATGAGTTTATCTTTTTTGATTACTGAAAAATATTCCATTGTGTATATATGCCATATCTTCTTGATCCAGTCATCGTCATCTATTTTGGGGCATTTGGGTTGTTTCCAGGATTTACCTATTGTAAATAGTGCTGCAATAAACATAGATGTACAAGTGTTCTTTTGAATCACTGTTTTTGTGTTCTTAGGGAGGTTCTTGATCTATGTCTGTTTGCAAAGGGAATGACAAGAGAGGAGGAGTTAGATACAAGGCTATTGGATAAGAGGGGTCAGGCCATGAGCACAGACTTTTGATTTTGTTGTTGATAAAACCCGGTTAAAAAATGTTAAGCAAGGGCCTCCCCGGTGGCGCAGCAGTTGAGTGTTGGGCTGCAAAGCTGCCCACAGCCTCTGCGGCACCAGTTTGATCCCCGGCCACCTGTGAGGGTCCCACACGGTGCGCAGATCCCTACTGCTGTGCCCGCTGCTCCCCTCAGCAGTGTGCTTCCTCAGCCTGCCTGTTCTGTTCCCCGCTCTGGCTCTGGTGAGTTCTCTCACCCTCCTGCACTTCTGACTGTACCCAGAGCCTGCATAGGTAAGTAAATAAGTAAGTAAGTAAATAAATAAATAAATAAATAAATCTTTAAAAAAACAGTGTTAAGCAAGAAGTATTTCACAAACAGATTTGAAATCTAGAAAGGTCACTCTGACCACAGTGTGGAGGATAAATTCTGTTGAGTGCAGTCAGGAGCATAGAAACCACTTATTGGGCTATAGGAGTGAGCCTTGCAAGAGTGGTAAGAACCCAAAATAATAAAATATGATGGGAAAGATTTCTGGGAAATCAAAGCAACAGGCAAACCAATTTTGTTTTCTCTGGTCAAAGAGCTTCTTTTGAGTGAAGGTATTTGACCTTGAGGCAAAGAGACAGAAACACAGTAAAAAATAACTTTCACCATCAGAAATTGCTGTTCTAAATTAAAACACAGCAGCCTACACCCATTTGAAGAGGGGGAAGACAGTTGAATGCACATTGTCTCTGACTTCTGAACTCATGAAAAAAGTCATCAATTTTTATGATATCTGGAACACTGAAGAAACAATTTTGTAGGATAAAGGGTTTAGTAACTTTGTAAAGTGTCTATAAATAAGATAATATTAGGTTAGTCAATTTAGTAAGACTGTAATAATTAAAAAAAAAATTTCAGCATTTGCTCATTTCCACTATGCTAGCAATTTAGGTATATTATCTCAGCTAGTCCTCTCAATAATCCAATGAGATCGGTATTATTAGTTCCTTTTGACAGATGAGAAATAGAGGTTTAAAGAGATTTAAATACTCATTTTAAGACACAGGGAGATAAAGCGGTAAAGCAGAAAATGTTAGGGAGTCTATATTGATCATGCATGTGCTGACAGTTCTTGTCATATTTATATTCATATTTATAGCTGAATTCAAGCATCCTTTTTAAAAATTTTATTTTATATATATATATATTTTTTTTTTGCATCATTCTTCCTTTTTGTACAATGAATGCTTTCTCCTCTCAGGTGTAGCCCCCATATTTTTTTTTTTAAGATTTATTTATTTATTTATTTATTTATTTATTTATGTATTTATTTATACGAGCACTGGGTACAGTCAGAAGCATGGGAGGGTGAAAGAATTCACCAGATCCAGAGCGGGGAACAGAACAGGCAGACTGACGAAATACACTGCTGAGGGGAGCAGCAGGCATGGCAGGAGAGGTCTGCGCGCCATGTGGGACCATCTCCAGCAGCCAGGCTGCAGGCAGCTTCGCAGCCCAGTGCTCAATCACTGCACCACCAGGGGAGGCCCCCCATAAAATTCTTACCACCAACTGACCCTTGCACCATCACCATAATCCCTTGTGCTCTTCCCTTTCCTGTTTTGATTTGTCTCCCTCCCCATCCCCTGCAGTGTCTGTGATTAATAGTTGCCTGTTAATTTGTTGGTTTTTTTTAAATTTATTACAGTTATTTTTTTTTCCCTGATCCCTTATTTGGTTCCTCTACATCCCTCCTTAAGTGAAACCATCTGATATATTTTTTTTCTTTTTCTTTCTGGTTTATTTCACTGACCATAATCCTTTCCAGCTCCATCCATGTGCTGTGATTGGCATGAGTTTATCTTTTCTATTGCTGAGTAGTATTCCTTTGTGTATATATAACAAATATTCTTGATCCAGTCATCTATTTTTGGGCATTTAAGTTGTTTGCATATCTTACCTATTGTAAATAGTGCTTCAATAAACATAGGGGTGCAGGTATCCTTTTGAATTAATGTTTTTATGTCCTTTCGGTAGATTCCTAAAAGTGGAATTGCTGAGTCATATAGTCCATTTTTAGTAGTTTCTGGAAGCTACACACAGTTTTCAATAGTGGTTGGACCACTTTGCATTCCCACCAGCAGGGTAGGAGGGCTCATTTTTTGCCACATCCTCGCCAACATTTGTGGTTTCCTTTTTTTTTATTTTTTATTTAATTTGTGCTATTCTCACTGGTGTAAGGTGGTATTGTGATATAGTTTTGATTTGCATTTCCCTGATTACAAGTGACGTTGAACATTTTTTCATATACCTGTTGGCCATTTGCATTTCCTCTTCTAAGAAGTGTCTTTTTAGCTATTCTGCCCATTTTTTGATTGGGTTGTTTATTGTTTTTGTTGAGTCATGTAAGTTCTTTGTAGGTCTTTGGGCTCAGTCCCTTATTGGTAGTATTGTGTGTAAATTTTTTTCCCCCAATGAGTGGGATATCTCTTTGTTTTGGTTAATGTTTCTTTTGCTGTAAGAAGCTTTTTAATTTTTTTTAAATTTTTTTTTTTTAATAGAGGCATGTTTTATTTATTTATTAATTTGTTTGTTTATTTTGTTTATACATGCACTGGATATAGTCAGAAGCGCAGGAGGGTGAGAGAATTCACCAGAGCCAGAGTGGGGAGCAGAGCAGGCAGAAGGACTGAAGTACACTGCTGAGGGCAGCAGCGGGCGGCAGGAGAGGTCTGCGCGCCATGTGGGACCCTCCTCTGGTGGCCGGGGAGCAGCTGGGGATCGAACCAACGCCACAGAGGCCGCGGGCAGCTTCGCAACCCAGCGCTCAACCGCTGCACCACCGGGGAGGCCCCAAAGCTTTTTAATTTGATGTAATGCCAGGGGTTCATTTTTTTCTTCACTTTCTTTGTTTTGGGGAATGTGTCTTTAAAGATTTTTCTGAGATGCATGTCATGTAGTGTTTTGACTATAGTTTCTTCTATATTTTTTGTGGTTTCAAGTCGTATGTCCAAGTCTTTTATCCATTTTGAGTTGGTTTTTGTGCATGGTATGAGGTAGTAGTCAAGATTCAATTATTTTTGCATGTAGCAGTCTAGTTTTCCCAGCAACATTTATTGAACAAACTGTTCTTGTTCCATTGCATATTCTTTGCACCTTTGTCAAAGATTAGTTTTCCATAAATAGGTGGGTTTATTTCTGGGTTTTCTATTCGATTCCATCAGTCTATATGTCTGTTTTTGCTCCCATACCATACAGTTTTAATTATCATGGCTTTATCATATAGTTTGAAATCTATTCGAGCATTCTTTTTAAGGAACTGAGTATATCATATCCCAAAGCTTGCTATGGACAATAAATAAATTGCTCTTCCTATTTCAGTCTATTTTTGTACAAATTATCCATTGGCTTACATATAAAGTTGTTTTCTTTGAGGGACAACATTTGACTTGAACAATCATTTCTTAAAAATCAGAAAGCCAAGCAAACAAAAATAAGTGAAAAATAAAACAAAACTTAGAGAACTACCCAGAATGACCATCTGATAAAGTCCCATGACGACAGAAAGGGGTGTGACACAGCAGTGACAATGTGGACCATGTGGCATCAGCCAGGATATAATTTAAATCCCAGTTCCATCATTCACTACTAGTAGGTATTGGGAAAGTCACATGATCTCTTGAAGCCTCATTTTTCTTATTTGTAAAGTGGGTATGACAGCTGGTCCAGTGCAGGCTAATTATGAGGTAAAATGACATGACTCAAGCAAGGCAGCTGGTTCAGCTATCACCATTGTAGATAGGATGCTAGTGTGATGATGAAAATGATAGCCATTGGCTCATGTTTATTTTTTTCCAAGTAGGCATGACTCAGAAATCTTATATTACTGAATTTGCCTCACTAGAATAATAATCCTGCTGGCAGTTTCCTACTATTTATGTGTACTTTTAATTGAATTTGTTTTTCTTTGAAACATGCATTCAGTTCCTTTTTAAATTCTCTGATGAGGATAACATCATAACTATGTTTGACTAAGCTCAAGTCCTGAATAGAAAAGTTGGATTGAAGAAAAAAGTCTCTCCTGGAGTTATTTTTAGACCATCTATCCTGTGTACAACATAACAATCCTGCAGCTAAGTTTTACAACACATTTTCAAAGGTCACTTTTAATGAATTGGTTTTTTCATGTATCAATCTTTCCTCATTTGCATTTTCTGTAATATCAAAAGCAGAGTTTTCTGAACTGAATAAATATTCAAGTCTCAGTGTGTATTTTGAAATGACTGTTTGCATAATAATATTTTTAGATGAAAACAGAGTCTCTGGCTGCACATAAACAGGTTTTACTGATCTTTAATGAGACCAAGTGGAGCACAGAGGCCTTTAACATCAAACGTGGTTCTCTCAATGCCTATGAATGTTTGTAATGATGCTATTTCCCATTCTAATATTTTCTTACTTTAATACCAATATTACCATGTTTTCTTTCACTAATTAGTCATTAATGTTCCACAAAATTAATATGGAAGACATGTATCACTGACAGTTCCAAATTAATGAGCTTGACTTCGTCTTGAGGGAGGCAGGGGAGAACAGCAAGTAATAGACATGTGTTGGGCTCTGCTTCAATCAAGGAGAAAAATATTTCTTTCACACAAAGTCTTTTAGCCTGTGGGATATTTGAACTAAGGAGCAATTCATCCACCCGTACTTTCCAAACTCTGATGTCGTGCCAGGCAGTGTTTTAGGCAAGAATTGCAAATACCAAAGTGAAGGTAGATTTGTTTCTTGATCAGAGATTGACAAGGACTTTAGTGTGGATGGAAAGTAGAGTTCACAGGATGGGGTGGTAAAAGGTCATACCTGAACAAGAGTGGGGACCTAACACATCCTGTGAAGGAGTCTGGTTGTGGTGTTATACAAGAAAGTGATATAACCATCACTCATTATGGTGAGGAGACACAACTGCTAAAAAGATGGGGAAATACCTCAGAAGCCTGCCTTAGTGATCCAAGTGAAACACGGTTTTCTAGTGATAAAAAAGGAATAAGGAAGAGGCACTAGATCAATCAATAATGGGGAATCTACTAGACAGAGCTTGGGGTTGACTAGATATTACCAGTCAGGGCCAAAGAATTTGGCCAAAGATTTTAAACTGAATGCACCTTAATTTTGCTCTATTTCTTTTCTGTTTCTAAGCAAAGCCCATCTTAGTCTGTCTTGAATACTAGGGTGGTCATGTGGGTAGGGAGCTTTTCATATTTCAGTTAAATAGTTGGGTCACCAAAGAATATATTAGATTCAAAGTGAAAAACCTTCCAAGTTTTGAGCAATGTTAAATATTACCTAGGACAGTGGTTCTCAACATTTCGTAGTTACCAACTTCTTTGAACAAATTAGCATTTACATGGAAATCTAAAGTGAAAAGAATGAAAGTAGAACTGCTCCATAGCAGTTGGAACCCAGACAGTGGGTCCATTGCATCTCCCCCAAAATAGCAATTTCTACAGAACTCACAAGGATTGCTGACACAGCTTGAAGTATGAAATGTGGTTTGGGAACCAGAATTTTAATCTGGCCGACAGATTGCAGTGATTTAATTGACAAATAGAGGAGGGTTTTCAACGAGGTCATTTTTCCCCCACAGTAGTACCAGGCAGATTATGGTCAGACAGTAAAGACTTCAAGTTGTTAGTCTGGGAATTTCATGGTACTGCTCTTCCCTTCTGCTTTGGGTGAGTGTGAGTGTGAGACATTTTGATGAGCAACTCTTCCACCCTTGTCTTTCCAGGTAGAATGGAGACAGTTAAAAAGGAAAGACTTCTTATTTTTAAACATCAAGAGTGCTGTCTACACAAAAGCTGTTGTTGGTCAAAATAAGTGACTCATACTTGAACATATTGAATTTTAGGGGAGGTGGAATTACTCATGCAATTGTGTTCATCTGCATTCTCAACAAGTTGTTTATGACTCTCGGGGTACCTGAGCTTAGAAGCAGTTCTTGGAAACAAGTATACTCACACTGTTGAAAGGAATGATGGAGTCAAAGGAGAAAACTAGAAGGACTTCATGCCATGGTCTTGGGGTGGGGGTAGAGATATAAATGTGGCATGGGCTTGGCCTTGTTGCTACTGTGTGATGCTTTTGAGCAACACCACTAGACGACTGGGGTCATGGGAAAAATAGAATATTTCTGTAAATAAAGCAGCAGGTTGCTAAAAAGCTCATGAAGTGTGAAAATGGGGCAGAAATTTATCAACGAAAAGGAAAAAGGAAAAGGGCCTCCCCTGGTGGCACAGTAGTTGAGCGCTGGGCTGTGAAGCTGCCTGCAGCCTCTGCAGCACCGGTTCGATCCCCAGCCGCCAGCGAAGGTCCCACATGGTGCACAGACCTCTCCTGCAGCGCCCGCTGCTCCCCTCAGCAGTGTATTTCTTCAGTCTGCCTGTTCTGCTCCCCGCTATGGCTCTGGTGAATTCTCTCACCCTCCTGCGCTTCTGACAGTACCCAGTGCTTGTATAAATAAATAAATAAATAAATAAATAAATAAATAAATAAATCTTTTTTTAAAAAAAAGGAGAAAGGAAAAACATTATCCAATGGTTTGACATTAACTTATCAAGAATGGGAAAGTAGATCATTTGCAATCCAAATAAGCTCAGGATAGGACAAGTCAGAGAGGCAAAACTATTACAAGCAATCCCAAAGAGTATTCCCAAGGAGTACTAAGGATTTCCATCAATAGTACCCTACACATTTCACTTATATTAGTTTTTGAAGAGGCACTATTGCCTAGAAACTATAGAATATGAAGAAGAACTCTGCTGTTTTCCATGGGGATTTGGACTCATTTACATTCCCACCTACTGTGCAGGAAGCTTTCTTTTCCTGTACTTCCCTGACAACATTTATTGTTTCTGATATTTTTTTTAAAACGGGGCATTCTCACACATATGAGCTGGTATCTCATTGTGGTTTTGATTTGCATTTTCCTGAATAATGATGAGCATTTTTTTCTTTCATGTGCTTGTTGTCCATTTGTATGTCTTATTTGGAGAAGTGCCATCTCAAAAGGCTTCAAATGGATCTGCCATATGACCCAGCAGTTGTTCTGCTTGGTATCTACCCAAAGAACACAAAAACACTAATTTGAAATAAAATCTGCACTCCCATGTTCACTGCAGCACTGTTTACAACAGACAGGATATGGAAACTACCTAAATGCCCAAAGGCAGATGAATGGATCATGGAGATAGGATGTGAGTGTGTGTGTGTAGATTGGAAGACATAATGCTGAATGAAATAAGTCAGAAGGAGAAAGATAAATACTTTATTGTGTCACAAATAACCAAAATATAGAGAAAACAAACAAAGCACCAGAGAAAGACAACTTATTAAAAGCTAACTCTTGAAACTTGACTATACAAATGATGCATCCAAAGAGGAAGGAGGTGGGAGGGTAGAAACAGAAAGGCAAGGAGGTGCAGTGGACTATGGTGGTAGAATATGAATGACTTCGTGGCCAATAACTTCTGGAGGTAATATCTGGTGGGTAAAATCCTAATTTTACCATGATTAAAACAGTTCAAAAAATAAAAATAGAATAGCTCTCCTTTGTCAAATCGCATCATTATTTATGGTGACTGCATTACCAGCAATTTATCTTGAGGCAGTTGTCAGAGTCTCTAAAAAAGACAGCTGGGTTCCACTTCTAGTCAAATAATTGTTGGATATTTTCCTTTCCTCTCTCTACCTCTGTTTCATCCTCTATAATTCATCCTCTACAATATATTCTCTCTCTATATATATATAAAAGTAGTAACCAGGGCCCCCCTGGTGGCACAGTAGGTTGAGTGCAATGCTGTGGAGCTGTCCACAGCCTCTGCAGTGCGGGTTTGATTCCCCACCGGCCAGGGAGATATCCACATGGCATGGCAAACCTTTCCTGTCTCGCCTGCTGTTCCCCTCAGTAGTGTTTTTGGTCAGTCTGGCTGTTCTGCTCCCCATTCTGTCTTTGGTGAATCTTCTCACCCCCCCGTGCCTCGGGCCTGTCCCCCAGTTCTTGTATAGGTAAATGAATCTTTAAAAAAAAAAAGTAGTAATGAGTACACGGAGTTGTTGGAAGAGTAAATGAGTTATTTCAGGAAAATCACTTAGAATAGTATCTGCCATGTTATAAATATTATTTATTCATATGTAAAAACAAGACTAAATTTTGATAATCACCAATGTTTAATGAGTGATTTCTGTGAGTCAGGTATCAGGTCGGACATTCTGTACATAAGTATATTTTCAAGACAACCTCTTAAATAAACCTGTTATGATCCCCATTTTAAAGATTAATAAACAGAGCAGCAAAACCCAGGCCTGAAATTCTTTATTACCATGCATTACCACCATCTTTTAAAGATGAATTCTGAAATCTCTTTCCTAGTAATTTAAAACATTTCCTTCATTTGTAGTGCAATAAAAGAAATAAATGCACTTTATTTTTAAATGGCTAAACCAAAGAAGGTGCATTAAGGCAGCTCCTCTTATTTAATGCAGTTCAGCAATTTATACCTCCAGATGTCACAACACTGTCCTCCTGGCATTATTTTACTAGGCCACTTGCAAATATTAATATTTTATATTTCATTTGTGTCATTAGGATGATGAAGGGTATACATGCTAATGAATTCAAAGGTTCTCTGATTTTCCCTCCAAAGCCCATTGTCAATTATCTAGCAGCACAGTTATTGTAAGACAAAGAAAAATTTACTTTCTTATTTCTCTAAGAGTTATAACCTTTGTTTAGATGGAGCATTTTAATGCAATAGGCTTATGAATTACCTGACTGGATTACAACGTCTCTTTTCATTGTGTCATTGCCAAGGACAATACAGGGACTTTCTGAAAATGCTGCTTTGTAGACAACACAGTTGCCATGATTTATTTTTACTCTTAATTATTACCGATGGTACAACAAAAGTTGAAAGAACAACTGAACAAAGATGTCTCCTATTAATTTGACCTGTTCTAAGAAGTGCATGATCCCTCTGACTCCATCAGGGTCTGCCCATTTAGTCCCTTTGCAGACCTACAACTTCTAGAGAAGTTTCTTCCTATTGTGGATTCTTCCAATGGAAAGCATGTTGGTGGGGGATGACACAAGCAATGGAGAGACTGCGATTAAAGTATTTCCCATATTTCTCCAGTAAAGACTGCTTGAAACTGACATATGGCTCCTGGAGGAACCAGAGGGGAGCAGAGAAGCTCACCCAAGATGCCGGCCAGTCCCAACAACACAGTGTCCCAACGCATACGGCAAATTAGAAAACAGACAGTAGGGAGGAGAAGAACCACATGCAACCTAGCAACTCCCCAGGGAAAAAGCACACCACAAAAAGAAAACCAGCCCCCAGATTGCAACGACAGTAACTTGGAAGAACTTCTGAGCCTTCCAGAAAGAGAATTTAAAATTGCCGTGATTAAAAAACTGACAGAAGTCATAAAGGAAAACAATGATAAGGGAAAAATAATCAACAATCAGAAGAATGCAATTGAGTCCCTAGAGAGGGAAAACAATCGTCAGAAGAATGAAATTGAGTCCCTAAAGAAGGAAGTAAAAGAAATGCAGGAGATCAAAGAATTAATGGAAGAACTAAAGAATTCTGGGAAAAGCAGTGAAAGCAGAATAGATGAAATGGAAGAATGAATAAGTACTCTTGAAGACACAGAAATAAAAAGAACCAAAACAGAAAAGGAAAGAGAAGTACGAAGGAAAAAGAACGAAGAAAGACTTCGGGAACTATCTGACTCCATGAGAAAAGGAAATATAAGAGTAATAGGAATACCAGAAGGAGAGGAGAGAGATGTAGGAACAGAGAAAATATTCAAAGAGATAATTGAA
Organism: Talpa europaea; assembly: GCF_964194135.1. Taxonomy (NCBI): domain Eukaryota; kingdom Metazoa; phylum Chordata; class Mammalia; order Eulipotyphla; family Talpidae; genus Talpa; species Talpa europaea. The sequence continues at coordinate 133,719,749 of NC_140071.1, read as the reverse complement.
GAGAACTTCCCAAATGTGAAGAAGGAGCTGAAAATTGATATACAAGAAGCAAGAAGAACACCAAACTTCCACGACGAAAGAAAAAATACAGCAAGACACATAATAGTAAAGCTCCCAAGAATCCAGGACAAGGAAAAAATAATGAAGCTGGCAAGAGGGAAGAAACAGATAACATTCAAAGGAAAGCCAATCAAGCTGACATCAGACTTCTCCGAAGAAACACTACGGGCAAGGAGAGAGTGGAGGGACATAGTCAACAGACTCCAAGAAAACAGATGCCAACCAAGAATACTCTATCCCGCAAAGCTCTCCTTCCTCTTTGAAGGAAGAATATGGACCTTCCCAGACAAACAGAAACTCCGGAATTTCATTACAACTAAACCCCCACTCCAAAAAATACTACAAGGAGTCCTAAAGCCAGAACCTCAGAGGGACGAATAACAATGAAAGAAGGCCAAAAAAAAAAAAAAAGTTATTAAAAGAATAAATAAAATCAAAGGAAAGACAATCACAATGGCAAATACAGATGCTAACATATCAATATTAACTCTAAATGTAAATGGACTAAACTCTTCAATAAAAAGACACAGAGTTGCAGCCTGGATTAAGAAACAAAACCCAACCTTTTGCTGTCTCCAGGAAACACATTTAGCTACAAAAGATAAAAATAGGCTCAAAGTTAAAGGATGGAAAACAATCCTACAAGCAAATGGACCAAAAAAGAAAGCAGGAACAGCTATACTTATATCAGATAAAACAGATTTCAAACTCAAAAAGATAAAAAGAAACCCCAATGGTCACTACATTATGATCAAGGGGATAATACTTCAAGAAGAAATAACACTCATTAACATATACTCACCAAACGAAGGAGCACCAAAATATATCAGACAACTGTTGTCCTCTCTGAAAACAGACATCAGAGAAAACACATACGTAGTGGGAGACTTCAACACACCACTATCAACAATGGATAGATCAACAAGACAAAAAATAAGTAAAGAAACCAAAGCTCTAAATAAGGACCTAGAGCAATTGGGCTTAACAGACATCTATAGAACACTAAAACCCAAAAAAAACGGAGTACACATTTTTCTCAAGCGCACACGGATCATTCTCCAGGATAGATCACATACTGGGGCACAAGACAAACATCAACAGATACACCAAGATTGAAATCATATCAACCATCTTTTCTGACCATGAAGGCATCAAACTAGAAATAAACCATAAAAAGAAGGCAAGGAACTTTCCTACCTCATGGAGATTAAAAACCACACTACTGGAAGACCACTGGACTAATGAGGAGATCAAAGAAGAAATTAAAAAATTCTTTGAATTGAACGACAAGGAGGACACCAATATCCTAAATGTATGGGATGCAGCAAAAGCAGTAATAAGAGGAAAATATATAGCAATAGAAGCTCACATCAAGAAACAAGAAAGAACGCAAAGAAACAACCTAATCTCGAAGCTCAAAGATCTAGAAAAAGAACAACAAAAAAAACCCAAAACCAGTAGAAGAAAAGAAATAATAAAAACCAAAGCAGAAATAAATGAAATTGAAACTAAAAAAACAATCGAAAAGATCAATGAAACCAAGAGCTGGTTCTTTGAAAAAATCAATAAAATAGACAAACCCCTAGCCAGGCTCACAAAGGAAAAAAGGGAGAAAGCACAAATAAACAGGATCATCAATGAAAGAGGAGAAATCACAACGGACACAGCAGAAATCAAAAGAATAATCAGTAACTACTATGAACAGTTATATAGAAACAAGTTTAACAATCTAGAGGAGATGGACAAATTCCTACAACTCTACAATCACCCAAAGCTAGATAAAGAAGAAATAGAACACCTAAACAGACCAATTACAAGCAGCAAAATTGAAATGGTAATCAAAAACCTCCCCAAAAACAAAAGCCCAGGACCTGATGGATTTACAAATGAATTCTACCAAACATTCAGAGACGAATTAGTGCCTATCCTTCACAAACTCTTCCAAAAAATTGAAAAGGAAGGGACAATACCAAACACGTTCTATGAAGCCAACATTACACTAATACCAAAACCGAACAAGGACAACACAAAAAAGGAAAACTACAGGCCAATCTCCCTAATGAATACTGATGCAAAAATCCTCAATAAAATTTTAGCTATCAGAATCCAACAATGTATCCATAAGATAATTCACCACGACCAAGTAGGATTCATTCCAGGGACACAAGGATGGTTTAACATCCGAAAATCAATCAACGTTATCCAACACATCAACAAAAAGAAATATAAAAACCATATGACAATATCAATAGATGCTGAGAAAGCTTTCGACAAAGTGCAACACCCATTCATGATAAAAGCCCTTGAAATTCTTGGGATACAAGGAACATACCTCAACATCATAAAGGCCATCTATGACAAGCCAACAGCCAGTATCATTCTCAATGGTGAAAAGCTGAAAGCAATTCCATTAAGATCTGGAACAAGACAAGGATGTCCACTCTCACCACTGCTTTTCAATATAATACTGGAAGTCCTAGCCAGGGCAATAAGACAAGAGAAAGACATCCAAGGAATCCAAATAGGAAAAGAAGAAGTCAAACTATCACTATTTGCAGACGATATGATATTATACATAGAGAACCCCAAAAACTCCACAGAAAAGCTAATTCAACTCATCAATCAGTTCAGTAAAGTGGCAGGATACAAAATCAACACGCAAAAGTCAGTAGCCTTCCTATACACAAACAATAAATCTGAAGAAGAAGAAATAAAAAAAAAAACATCCCTTTTTTTATTGAAACAAAAAAAAATCAAATATTTGGGAATAAATCTAACAAAAGAGGTAAAGGACCTATACAAAGAAAACTATAAAACACTGTTAAAAGAAATAGAAGAAGACACAAAGAAATGGAAAGACATCCCCTGCTCATGGATTGGAAGAATAAACATTATTAAAATGGCCATCCTACCAAAAGCAATATACCGATTCAATGCTATTCCAATCAAAATTTCAATGTCATTCTTCAAAGAAATAGAACAATTATTGATGAAATTCATATGGAATCACAAAAAACCCCAAATATCCAAAGCTCTCCTGAAAAAAAAAGAAGGGAATGGAGGCATCACACTCCCAGACTTCAAACTATACTACAAAGCCATAATCATGAAAACTGCATGGTATTGGAACAAGAACAGACATACAGACCAATGGAATCGAATAGAAAATCCAGAAATAAACCCACAGATTTATGATCAACTAATCTTTGACAAAGGAGCAAAGACTATGCATTGGAGCAAAGAAAGTCTGTTCAATAAATGGTGCTGGGAAAACTGGGTCGCTACATGCAAAAGAATGAAGCTTGAAAACTACCTCACACCATACACAAAAATCAACTCAAAATGGATTAAAGAACTAGACATAAGACCTGAAACCATAAAATATATAGAAGGAAATATAGGCGAAACACTACGTGATTTGCACATCAAAGACATCTTTACAGACACATCACCCAAAGCAGTGATAGTGAAGGCAAAGATAAACAGCTGGGACTACATCAAATTAAAGAGCTTCTGTACAGCAAAAGAGACAATAACAAAAACTAAGAGAAACCCCACCAACTGGGAGAACATTTTTGCACCCAACTCTAATGATAAAGGACTGATCACAAAAATCTGCAAAGAGCTGATGAGACTCAACAACAACAAAGAAAATAATCCTGTCAAAAAATGGGCAGAAGAGCTAAAAAGAAACTTCTCTGAAGAGGAAATGCAAATGGCCAACAGGCATATGAAAAAATGTTCAACATCACTTGCAATCAGGGAAATGCAAATCAAAACTACCATGAGATACCATCTTACACCAGTGAGAATGGCACATATTAAAAAAACTAGCAACAACAAATGTTGGCGAGGGTGTGGAGAAAAAGGAACTCTTCTGCACTGTTGGTGGGAGTGCAAACTGGTCCAACCACTGTGGAGAGCTGTGTGGAGATTTCTGGACCTACTAAACATAGAGCTTCCATATGATCCAGCAATTCCACTCCTAGGTATTTACCCAAAGGACACAGAAACATCAATTCCAAAGAGCACCTGCACCCCTATGTTTATAGTAGCACTGTTTACAATAGCTAAGCTTTGGAAACAACCCAAATGCCCAAAAATAGATGACTGGATCAAGAAGATGTGGTACATATACACCATGGAATATTACTCAGCATTCAAAAAAGATAAACACATGCAATTTGCAGCCACATGGATGGCGCTGGAAGGGATCATGCTCAGTGAAATAAGCCAGAAAGAAAAAGAAAAAAACCGGATGGTCTCACTCATAGCAGGAATCTGGAAAACTTAAATAAGGGACCAGGAAAATGAATAACTATAAGAAAGTGAAAATCAAAATCAACAAAAAACTATGAACCAGAGACACTTTTAGGGGGGCGGGGGTGGGAGGGGAGGGATTGGGGTCAGAATGGGGGGGCTGCAATTGTATGGGGAATATAAAAATAAAATTTATTATTTAAAAAAAATAAATAAAGGATTTCCCATAAAAGGCCTGTTTTCTTTTCTGTGCCCTATCTTACTGAAAGCCTTTTCTACTCAGCCAGTCACTCCAGTCAGAAATGTGGCATCTTTTGGCAGTGGCAGTAAGAAAGAATGCTAGTGGCATTATCCAGTCCTCCAAATTATGTGATAAGGGTAATTTACATTTCCTTGATATTATATAAATTTTCTTCTAACAATTTGAAACTATTAATGTAACACCAATTTCTATGCAAATTGCAGAGCCTCTGACTTCTACCTACATATAAAATACCTGTTCAGGGGCCTCCCTGGTGGCACAAGGGGTTAAGATGCAGCACTATGAAGCTATCTGCAGTCTCTGCAGCATGGGTGCAATCCCAGCTCAGGGAGGTGACCCACATTGCACAGCAGACCTTTCCCAACTTGCCTGCTGCTCCCCTCAGCAGTGTATTTCAGTCAACCTGCCTGTTCTGCTCCCAACTCTGGCTCTGGTGAATCCTCTCACCCCCCACACCTCTGGCCTTGTATGCATAAATAAGTAATCTTTAAAAAAATAAAATATCTGCTCAGATCCTCCAACTTGCTCTCTTACCACACACAGACCCCCTTGCAGAGTTCATGACCACCTTCCATATCCTGCAGTTGTACGTTGTAGCTACTTCTCTTGGAACGCCTTCCACACTGCTGCATGGGTGTGTGCATGCATGCATATGAGTGTGTCCATATGTACAGTGTGCTTCTTTTAGTCTAGAACTCTCTTTCAAAAGCTCTTTTCCATATCTGAATCCCTAATATATATTATTGATCCTGGTATTTGGTCAGATAGGAGCCGCTGGATAAATTATTGCAGAATAAGCAGAGGATGGTAAGAGAGAGAACCATTAGGGGTTTGACCTGGAAAAAAACATTTAACCTCTCTCTTTAACTTACTCTTTCATTGAAAAAAAAAAAAAGCCAAAAATCCTCCTATGAAATAGATGTTCATGTGAAAATCAAACTAGAGAATATTTTACTATGAAAACTTTACACACATTGCAAAGCACCCCATCAGTGTATGAGAGATTAAAATAGTGTGAACCCAAACAAGGAAGAGCAAGGAGGGAACAACCACCCTTGAGAGATCTCCATATGTTTACCACTCAGAAATCATGTCACAGGTAACCGTCAACAATTAGAACAAAAGCTTTAGGAATCTAATCACAAAGAGAGGAATCCTGATTTCTCACTTTGGGATATGACATTTAACTTAGACATTTAACTTAGAATCCTTTAATTTAGCAGAGGGGCCTCCCTGGTGGTGCAGTGGTTGAGCACTGGGCTGCAAAGCTGCCTGCAGCTTCTGCAGCACTGGTTTGATCCCCGGCCATAGGTGAGGGTCCCACATGGCGCACAGATCTCTCCTGCTGTGCCCGCTGCTCCCCTCAGCAGTGTGCTTCATCAGTCTGCCTGTACTGCTCCCCGCCCTGGCTCTGGTGAATTCTCTCACCCTCCCGCGCTTCTGACTATACCCAGTGCTTGTATAAATAAGTAAACAAATCTTAAAAAAAAAAATAAAATCAATTAAATAAAACCAGCAGAGCTAGTGGGAAATTGAGAACACTTGTAGTAATCACTTCCAACTTCAATGTCAAAGGTCATACAATGTCAAAGGTCTAAAAGGTTACACAATGGAAAAATTTAATTACTAGGGACTCCTAATTGGCCTTACTGAAAACACCACAGAACTCTAATCTTCAACTCCAATGGAAATTATCATATTTCCTCAAATAGTATGAATTACTTGATAAAATCATCTAAGTTCAAATTCCCAGTAACTGTAGAACTCAGAATCCCAAAGTCTGACTATTCTAACCTTGCAGCAAGTTTTAAATTTACTGACTCTGGCAAGTTCATTCAGCTGAGGATCTATACTTCTATACTCAGAAATCAATCATTTCCGTGTGATTTCTAAAAAAGGGGAATGAGGATGTTGCTTCCAAATCACTATACAAATTGTTAATTTCATTCTCCCCATTTAAACAAATTATTCTTTTTTAAGATTTATTTATTTTATTTATTTATGCATACAAGAACTGGGTATGTAGGCCAGGGGTGCGGGGGGTGATATGATGCACCAGAGACAGAATGGGGAGCAGAACAGACAGATCTACTGAAATACACTGCTGAGGGGAGCAGCGGGTGAGACAAGAGAGGTCTGCTGCACAGTGTGGGTAGCTCCCTGGCAAGGATCGAGCTCATATTGCAGTGGCTGGTGATAACTTGACAGCCCTGAGACTTCAACCCCTGTACCACCTGGGAGGCCACTGAAGAAATTATTCTTTCAGGAACTTTAAAAACATTAAATGTGTTGCTGTGGAGCCTTAGAATGCCAACATTTAAAATACAATGATTGCCAAGTCCCACTGTCCTCAAACTGGGTCAATTATAAACAGAAAACTAGTCTGGGCCCTACTGTTAATATTCAGATCCTTGTTGGTGAGAAAGAAACCAGGATTTGGTATGTCCAATAGGCAGACTTTGATGCTGACTCACAGATCTGCATTTGATTCTAGCTCAGACATTTTACTTTCTGGATAAGAAAATTGGGGGGAAGACGGTTTAGCAAACCTTTTAACTTTTGCACAGTGCTTAAGGATTGCTTCCACTTAGTCTGATCACTATGCTATCAAGTTTATACCATATCTGATGGTTGTTGGCCTGCAACTGTGAAGCCAGTGCAAGGGAAAGAATCATTGTTTGCCACATTGGCAATGAGGGTGGCTGAGAGGGACATGCATTCCCCCCTGTACTCTCACAACTGATAAGCAAGTCTGCAGAGACTAGATGGATTCTCCTTGTATTATGAGACTGAAAGGTCATGCATTTGGGAATCTGTGTATGACGTAACCATGCTAAATGCCACTGGGCACATCAGAGAGCACAGTGATCAACAGATGAACGAAACAGGGACACAACTCAGAAGATTTAGCCTGTGGAGCAGAATGAACAAATGGGCACTCCAAGGATGCAAGTGTGACAGCCAGAGTTAGGAAAGCAAGTTGTTAATTAATAATCTTAGCCCAGACCTGGTCCAAACGAAATACAGAATTCATGCCTTCCTCCAACAACTCCATGAGAATCAAAGGTTGTTCTTCTCATTTGATATACAAGAGGGACTCCAGCCACGCAAGTCTAGCACAACTGAACAAATAATACATGGCTGAGACAGGGTTCAAACTGTTCTCTTTGCTATTTCCACTATCTACTGTGTCTTCTCCCTTCTGCTGGGCATTTTCTCCTGAACTATGCAGAATGCCAAGTGCTTAGGACTCCTCTCCATGCACAGGGGATCCCATCATTTGTAAATGGTGTCACTAAATTCAACTCCCAATGGGGGAGGGTGGCACAATTCCCCAGGGAAATAGTAGTCACTATTAATAGCACACAGCCAACCTTGACCATCTTCCTTGAGAAGCAGGGAGTGTTGGCACCACAGTCTCCCATCTATTTCTGTGTTGCTGGGTCTGTTAGCTGGTGTCCTCAGCACTTCTGAAGACCAGAAAAAAATTAAGGTTGGAATTATAAAATAGAATGAATGTGTCATTTACAAATGAATATGAATAAATATAGATTGGTCTTTATTCTTTCCCAACAATCCTCTGAGTGGAAAATGAGTCTTTTTCCTAACTGGGAAATGTAAGAATTGTTTATGTTTTTTCTCCAAATATTATCTCACATAAAGAGAAGTCATATCTTAAAGGAGAACTGGAGAAAGCATAGAACACGTGGTCTCAGGAGCCACTGGAGGGCAAACAGCTTCACTCATGCCAATACTCCCTTTTCAGTACCTGCTCTGGGAGATTTCTCGTCTGCGTTTATATAGTCCTGGAATCATTGCTAACAGCCCCGAGCACATCCCAGGAGCCAAGAAAACAGAGTTGTCATAGGATTAAGTGTTTAAAATGTAAAGTGCTTAGTATACATTCATCAGCCCCTAAGTCAATAGTATTATTTTCACTATTGTGTTATATTATTATATAGCTGAGATCATTGCTCAATTAGTCATAGCCTACAAAAATACTTCTTTTATATTAATATATTAAGATTCTAAATGTAAAATGTGAAAGTGGACTTATAAGTCTTTCATATCAAGTGGATTTATGTAAATCTATCGTAAGCAAATGTGGAATTTATTGCATAAATCCATAGTACCTTGGGTCATGAAAGAAATATATTTAAACATAAAAACATCAAATAAGCCTCACAGTAAAATATGGGTCTTTAGTGTGATTACTGAGTATCAGGCGTAACTGTAAGTACTTTACACATACTTATTCACATAATCCTCCTAATCATCTTAAGAGGTGTGTATATTATATTCAATCTGATTTTATAGACATGGAGATAAGGGATACATTAACTTGTCCAAGGTCTTCATTTCTCCAAGGAAATGCCAGAGCCATGATTTGAAACCAGCTGGTCAAGCCTGTGGCGTTATTTATATTCACAGCCATCCTCAGCGCCAACATTCTAAACAGCAATTCTGTCCCTTGCATTGGTGTCACAGTTGCTGGCCAACAGCCATCAGATTCACTATAAACTCGATAGCATAGAGATCAGACTAAGTGGAAACAATCCTTTAACACTATACAAAAGCTAAAAGCTTTGCTAAACTTTTTTTTTCCCAAAATAGACTTGAAATGGAAGAGTTACACACTGAGATGCTGAATCATTATTAATAAGATTGATGAATTCTAATCAATTAATGAATTCAAATAGAATGATTAATATCCATGTAAATCATTCATTCAGGAGCCACTGTGTGCCTCACACTGCAATTTTAATCATCTCCATCTCTTGGAGTAGGTAATAGCTTTTCATTTTTTTTTTTATCATTCTACAAACAAAGAGAGTAAAGTCAAAGATAGTTCATCTCTTACCCAACATCATTTAGCCAACAGGTAATAGACCTGTGTCTAGGTCCAGTTTGATCTAAATTCTCAGATTTCAAGCCTCAGAGGGGCACCAAGCAATGGAGGGGCTCACAAAGGCTTGAGTGAAGGAGAGGCATAGCAGGCAGTACCATGATGCTGTGCTTTGGACATTTTATTTTTATTTTTCAGTGTAAGATTGCATTAGATGTGTCTTTTTTTTTTTGAGTAAAATTACATTCTCCATTTAAAGGGAACTTACTTATCAGTAAAAACTCTTTCCATTTGTGTGTGCTGAGGTTTCCCCAGTAACTTTAAGGAGAGCTGTTGAACACAGTGGAATACCTACTAGGACCTCGCCTTGATAAATGCATCCTAATCTTAATGCTAGAGCGGGTCCATGAATAGCCTCCTATACTTTGAGTTATATCTTATATTATTGGGTATGAAGATGATGTTAATGCACACAGTGCTCTAGGTTTGAAGTTTTTCAACTTGGCCATGGACAAGGAGTTGTATCTACTTTATTTTATGTAGTGAACACTGCTAGTTTTCCTATTCAAAATCTACTCTTCCTTCTTCCTTTCTTTGAGAAGACTGACTGTGCTCAGAATGAGAGCTGGCAGCTATAGGACTCAATTTCCTGGACTCCCTTGTAACTAGAAACGGTTTTTAATAAGAAAAAGCAATTATTAAATTTAGGGAAAATCAGAACATAAAGCAATCACTGCATATTATATATATATATATTTTTACTTTTCCAAATACTTTATTGTCTTTTCACTAATGTTTATAGCATTTCCAACAGTAGATTCCATCTGAAGAAGCCACTTTCTTTTATCATCCATAAGAAAAGCTCATCCCCTGAATTTCTTTTTTTTTATAATTTATGTTACTTTATATATTTTTTACATCATTTTTCATTTTTGCACAATGTATGCATTTTCATCTTGGTCATATTCCCCATACAATTCCCTCCCCTTTTATAATGTATACTATCTTTAAAAGAACTTTGCTAGATACTTCTAGGAATGATTATTTATTTAGACATTCATTCATTGATTTGTAACACAGCTACCCTTTCCTCACGCATTATTTCTCCACCTTCCCATCTGGAACATGGAGATGAGATTGGGGTGGGATAAACCTTGTTGAGACTCGAGGTGACAAATACGGGTGATGAAAGCCAAATGGCTTTTTTAAAGCCATCAAGTTTGATGGAAGGAAAAATCACACCTCGCTTAGGCCCACAGCCGTTTTGTTGAGAGGGCAGGGGGAAAAGTCTCATTTGGTTAAATAACTGAAGTTAAGTTTCTGCTCGATATAGCCCAATTCAATCTCCAACTGATCAATGATAGGAAAGCAGTACTAAGCCTAGAGGAAAGATCCACAGATAGGAAAACATTTCAGGATCTTCTGATTCAGTGGCAGAATTTTTAACTGAGCAGCCTGAAGCAAAAGCCCCTTTGCTCTTTCATGAAATCACCATGTTCTTATCTTGCTATGAAATATTCATCAGCAGCTGGGATGGAAAGGCAGAGGCCAAAACAAGGTAAGGGATTCAGAGGAAACTTTCTGGACAGGAAATAAAAGAAAGTAAATTTCAGAAATATATTTGAAAGCCTCAGATGCAAATTTCTAAAATCTCATAAAATTGGGAAAAGAGTAAGTAGTCACTGTGGAAGAAGAAAATAAAGTAATAACTCTGGGAAATTAAAAAATGTGTTTGCAGCAGATATAAGAAGAAATTCACTAAGGAGAAAATAAATTTGCAACAGGCTCACATAAAGAAATCAGCCTTTCTCTTCCTGACTTATTTTGCTTGGCATAACCCTCTCCAGTGCTGCCCATATTGTTGTGAATGGAGAGTTCATCTCTTTTTGTAGCCGAGTAGTATTCCGTGTGTACAAACACCGCATCTTCTTTATCTACTCATCTATCGTTTTCATTCATGAAGGGTATAAAATACAGAGCAAAGGAACAGACAAAACCAAACCAAACCAAACTTGAAATCTGACTGCAGACCTGAGGCTGCCAGAGAGGGAAGGGAGCAGGTGGAGGAAGGGACACTAAGGTAGAGGATTATTGGGGGTTTCCTTGTGGGTGTGGTGCAGCAACATACATTTGAAGATGTGGGAGCCTACACCCCTAAATATATAGAGTGTTAGTTACCTCGATAACCATATTTTTAAGAAGAAATAAAGCATTGGAAAACAGAAGAGAAACAATTAGAAAACTATAAAATCAATTCACAAGACAATATTTATTAATAGAATCTGCAGTAGAAAAAAGCAGAGTCAGGATCTCCCTGGTAGCACAGGAATTAAGTCTCAGCTCAGCGCTATCAAGCTATCATCAGCCACTGTGGCCAAGTTTGATCCCTGGCCAGGGAGCTGACCCACATGACACAGCAGACCTCTCCTGTCTCCCCTGCTGCTCCCCTCAGCAGTGTCTTTCAGTAGATCCACGTTTTCTGCTCCCCACTCTGTCTCTGGTGAATATTATTACCTCGCCCCCCACCCCCCGTACCTCTGGCCTACACCCCAGGTCTTGAATGTATAAATAAAATAAATCTTTAGAAAAAAAAAAGTAGAGTCAATGATAAAGAAATACATTTCAAACAAATTAAGCAAAAGATATCCCCAGAATTGAAGGCTTGGGTTTTCAGATTGAAAAGTCCTACCAATGATACAAAACAGTGAGAGGCAAGAATCCCATACTGAGGTACATGATTTGGGATTTTAAAAAGATAAAAGGCTAACAGCTTCCAGAAGGGGGAAAAAAAAAAGAAAAGGTTTAGATGAAAAGAATTACACTGGGCTTTTAAACACAATACTGGCAGATTGAAAAAGTAAAGCTTTTATAATTCCGAGGAAACTGTTCTCTGACCTAGAATTCCCACATAAACTACAGGTCACAGATGATGGAAAATTTTTCAAAAAATTAAATGGCCTCTTTCTTATCCCTAATTGAAGGGGTAGCACATAAGAAGCTATTTGCATTGGGAATGCAACCTAAGAGGGAGGCAAAAGGAATTATTTTTTTCCTCTCAAATGTGATCAATTTTTTCACTCATTTACATAACTATATGATTTGGGAGTACAACTTCCCCTCCATATGGGTCCCAGCCTCACCCCCTATGAGCTTTCAGCAAGACCACCCTACCCCCTTACCCCCCACCCCTTTTTCTCTCCCCCATACCCCTGGAGAACATATTTTTCAGAGTTTAACAACTACTCTTGTTGTTTTTCCAGTTTGAACTTGTATTTCTTTGGTTATTTATATTCCACAAATGAGTGAAATCACAAGGTGATGATGCTAAGTGAAATAAGGAATTCTCAGCAAAGGGGTTTCTAAGTGAGCCTCTGTAGGAAGCTGAGGCAGCAGACCTAGAGAATAATAGCTGCAAATTAGAACAAAAGGAAGAGGGTCCAAGAGGGATTTCCAAGGGAAGAAATGGAATGAAGGGATTTTAGAATATGTCTATCTGTCCTGAGAGAGAACAATATTTGGAGATTGAGATTGAGATTAGGAAATCAGACATGCATGGGAAATTCAGCAAACTCAAAAGCAAAAGCCATTAACTTCAAGGAGAACAGAAAGGAAAGCAATCACTGTCCACCATCTTTAAAATCTTTGGGTGACCTTACATGATGGCAGTAACACAAGCCCTGGAAGGTTGAGCGAAGACACTTAAAAGACTGGAAGAGGGATTTAGGCATAGAAAAAGAGGTATGTAAGAAAGAATAAACTTCACTTTGTATACCAGGAAGACAGTGAATAATATCTGAAATTGAAAAGTCAAAAAATACAAATAAAAGTAATTTATCATAAAAGTACATAAGTAAAGAAACAGTGTAAAGTCATAATAAGTCTCAAGTGTGGAGCAGAATTCAGAGGTAGCATAGAGACTCAAAGAGCCTTCTTTTAAGATTTTCATCAAATTGTGTTGTTTTTTTTTTTGTTATGGGGGAGAGTCACAAGATTTGGGGAACAATTTTATTTAAATTCATGTACTACATTGATGAAAGTGAATATTAAATAAACATTTAATTTTACCTTCTAATTTAGATTTATCTTTTGGAAATTGGTCACCTTGGTATTGCCTATTGTTTTACTACATAGTAGTTTAAAAGTATCACATAAATTATTACTTTTAGGCTTTTACTACCATGGATCTGTAGACCACATCTCCCATCCCTCTACAACTTATGTCTTTTCTATTATGTCAAGGTTGTATTATAATCTTGGCTCTGTGCCTCCATTCATTCACTCATTCAGCAATTTATTCTTCGACTAGTAATTCAGCCTACACTAGTCCAGACAATGAGGCGACAGCAGAGGACCTACTACATGACACTCTTCTGACATCAGTTCATATTTGGGTCTGTTAAGATAGTGTGACCAGGCCCAGTTGTGTAATGTATCTGAACCTTGGCTTCTTCATCTGTAAAATGGGCATGATTTTACTTGCTTATTATTTTAAAAATGAATTATAAGGATGTGGCCAGGTTAAAAAAACAAAACAAAACAAAACAGGTTTTCCAAGGTTAAGTGAGCACCTCACAAAACACATCTTAAACTATTCCAAAAGTAACTTCACAATTATTTCTAGCACTTGCAAGCTGTACTACTAAAGATAAGATGACCAATATCAGAAAAACAACTACTTTTCTTTTTAGTGCTAATAAGTAGATCCTGAATTCAACATCTAGTCATTCACATCTGGTTTTGTGTAAATATAACAGTATTTCTTAATGATGTTATTAACAGAATATGTGGTTCACATCCATTTATTTCTTTTTCTCTGCCTATGCAAAAAGAAAATCTAATAAAACTGTTCAAAATCAAAATTCATTCAACTGCATATGATGCAAAAGAATGATTCTGCTGAACACAGCATCTATATAATGCACCATTGCCTGCCCATCCCTGAGGATACTGAAACAATTTTGTAAATCTTCAGAGAATAGCTCTTTTTATATTTATTGGAAGGTCAAGAATTTGGGAAGTGGTGTATAAGGCACACAGGGACATAGAACCACACATTTATTAAACAATATGTTGAAAACAGAAATGTAACATGCACATTGCAAAGCACAAAGCAAGCTCTCCCCTACCTAGTTTATGCTGCCATTACTTCTCACCTTGGTAACCAAAAAGCCTTCAAACTGGCTTTCCTGATTCTGCCATGCCCTCACCCCATGAAGACATCAGCGAAAACAATTTAGTGAAAATATAAAGCCGTCTCATAGCACTCTTCTGCCCCAAATCACTCTTGTTTTTCCTCAAATGGCCAAATTCCCTGCAATAACTTACAAAAAGTGTTTGTTGGGGGAAAGACTCAATCAATGAGACACCAATGAGACTTGGGTCACACATATGATTCAATTCTTACTCTTGTGACTAGCTGGGCATTAAAATCGACATACAAACAATTACGACATTGAAAAACAATCTATTCTTGGGGTCCAGGAAAAATGTGAAAAAGAATTTTGGAGGAAGTTAGGAGGGAAATTCCTATTGATCTAGGGATTTGGATTCCTTGTATAGCAGATTTAAATTTGAGTAGGGGACATGAATGGTCTGGTTATTATGTTGTTATCTAGTTAAACCCAGGAAAACAAGAGGACACACATATCTGTATATCCCATACCTATAGATAGGATCCTCTTGATTCTCTAGGATGCAATTTACACTCTGCAATGGCCTAAATTAGCTTTAAAACAAACAGTTCTTTCTGCTGATACAGTAACAGCATTCTGATGCAGATACATAGGAGACACACATATGCTTGGAGTAAGATACTGATTTATGTCAAAATTAGAAGAGCAACAAGTCAATCTTCAAGGTAATAAATGAACATGAGCGGAGATAAACTCTGTTTTCTGGTGCACAGTAAAGAAAATCACAACTTGATTAAATTCTATCTTTGTACACATATAGTTCAGATCCAATTGAATTCTCCTTAATCTTTGAAATTTTGAATCCACGTGTGATTCAACAAGAGAGATTAAATTATACACAGCACTGGAGAGTGTTGGTCTACTGTTGCATTCTAATTATTGGAAAACTGGTTATATGTGTATACATGGCAACTTCCCATTGCTCTGAATATTGGATTAAGTAAAACATCCTGGCAGTGCTAACTGACTGAGTGGATTTCATCTAATGAGAGAGATGTGGAAACAGCCCTGGGCCTTACAGCACATACTGCAATCTCTGCAGATTCCTTGGCAAAGAAAGAAGAAAAATTCCAAAAAATAGTGGTTTTCAAGTCACTCCCAAACATTCAGCTCTAGACCACTGCATATTGTAGACTTGACTAACTTCTAAAATAGACTGGCTGATTCCCAGATATCAGAATTTGATCACCATAGGGACATGAGAAAATTTACAAAAAAAAAATAATAATAATAATTAGGGAATTTCTAAGAAACAGGAGACATTCTCACTACAACTTAAAACAGTGGTTCTCCAATTTTAGTTATTCATATAGCCAGCTTTAATATCTACTCATATCCCTATTTTACTTAAGCTGTTATTTATTTTACTCATATTAATTGAATTTGCTCTTAAATATGCTATTTTTAAGGAAAGGTGATATCATTACCAAATTGCAAATAAGGATCATTTGCAAATAAGGATCAAATATAATGAAACATTATTGTTTTCCAGTTGTAGATCTAAGCTCAAGATGGGTATCTCTTTTCAAAGAAGAGAAATAAGTGTTTTGATGTATTAAAGACTGGTAGTGAAAGGAAGCAATTTCAATTCTATAATCAAAATATTGAACTATAATTAGGAAGGGTAGAAAGATCTCCCTTCCGATACAGTGTCAGGAAGTCTTCCCCATGTATCACCTTTTAACAATATCTCGCGCTTTCAGGCAATTCTTCTCAAACTTTGGAAAACCATGATTTAGAGAAATGCTTTTACTTTTGTTGAATTATAACTCATTGTTCAGACATTGGGTAAACACACACAGAGAAACACACACAATGGAAACAAAAGTTTTAGGAGAGAATGCTTCCTTAGGATGCATTCTGAATTTTTTTTTCTATTTCATTAAAAACACTAATAACTCACAGAAGTGATTGTTCAACCCATTATTGACATGTGACCAACACTTTATAAAACAGCAACTTGAAGGAAGAACATTGAATAGTGTTGCCTTCTTTTAAAAATGTGGCTTGTTGACAAAATGAAATTTGTCCTAACCGAAGTATGGATTGAGGGTTGGTACAAAATCAAAAAAATGTATTAATTTTAGAAATGACATTATTCTTTACAAAGAGTAATTTTTCACAATTTCCTGTTCTAAACTTCAAGGAAAAGCCTGGTATTTATTTATTTTATATACAGTAACCAACATCTGTCCAAAGAACATTAGATTCATGAATTATTAAGAATGAAGTAACTAATGAAAAACAGCTTTTTGTGAATTCTCAAATTAAACGAAATTTAGGTATTTTAAAATGTATCTTGAAAATTGATATTTAGTGCAGAATGTCTCAGAAATATTAAAATGCTAGTGAGTCTTGCTATTTTCTCAGAGGGGCATATGTTATCCAGTGTCTCAAAATATTTTTAGCATGAAATATTTTCTAGGTGGAACATATTAGAAGAAATATATTGCTTTCAATGGACACTGGCAAGTTATATTATTGTTTTAGTTGTTTTTCATATCCTCTATGATGTTCTTTGCTTCTGCTAAGTGTTAGATGCTCCTTGAAAACAACCCAAATTTTTATCTCCATTCTTTACTTCATAGTATTTCTTCTGTTGTTAGCTCATATTCAACTGTTAAAATACATCTACCCTCCATAAAATACTCCAAAGTGAAAATAATCAAATCGTCCATCAACAATTGAGTGGTTAAGCAAGTTGTTATTCAACTATAATGGAATACTACAGAGCAATGAAAAGTAAATTACTGACATATGCTACATCAGTGGATCACAAGCATTAAGTAAAAAAGCCAGATACAAAATGCCATGTATTGTCTGAACTCATTTCTATGAAATGTCCAGAAAAGGAAAAATCTATAAGAACAGAACATAAATTAGTGGTAGTGTGAGGCTGGGGAATAAGTAGAGATTAACTCTAAATGGCCTGGAGGAATCTTGTGGTGATAATGGAGTGTTCTAAAACCTGATAAGTGGCATCCCTGGTGGTGCAAGGAGTTAAACACCGCACTATGAAGCAATCCGCAGCCTCTGCAGCACTAGTGCAATTGCCAGCTTGCCAGGGAGAAACCACATGGTGAAGCAGACCTCTCCTGTCTCACCCGCTGCTCCCCTCAGCAGTGTGTTTCAGTCAGTTTGCCTGTTCTATTCCCCATCCTGTCTCTGGTGAATCCTCTCAACCCCTACATTTCTGGCCTGTACCTCAGCTCTTGTATGCGTAAATAAATGAATCTTTAAAACATAAAACCAGATCAGTATGGTTTTGAAGGTTGGTAAATTTACTAAAATTCACTGAAATGTACACATCAAATAGGTCAATTTGGAGACATACTAATTATCCTTCAATAAAATTATTATATATTTCTAGTTGCCCAACAATCCACTCATTCATCCATTCTTCCTTTCTTTACACTTTTCTCTCTCATACCTCACTCTGAATTGACCTTTCATTGTTTTAAAGGAATACACCATTTCTCTTTGCTATATCTGGAACCATTTTCATTTGCCTTTGTAAATCCTTCTGTGTATCACATTTGTTGGAGTATTTGTGTAATATCCTTAGAGAACTGTAACTATATATGTGAACTACTCTGGACTAATTCATGTAAAAATAAATATTTCTTGAATCTAAGTAGAGGAAGAAAATTCAATTTAATGAAGGCTAATGGTAACAAAAACACATGCTAAAAAACTCCATGAGGGTATGCTCAAACAGAGAGCTCTGAACTCTGTATTCTATCTACACTTTGTTATTTAACCTTAAAAAAGAGTGTAATAGCTCAACACATCACCTTCTAATTCAAGCAATAATAAAATTGACAGCAAAAGGCAGCTAGATCAGGAATGACCACAATTACAGAACCCTAACCTTGGGGTGGTGAGGATAAGGGGTGTTTCTTATTTTGTAGATATTATTCCAGGAAAAAGAACTAGTTAAGCCTCTTGTCTTAAGTGGGAGCCTTGAATTCAGAACAGGACGCAGATTCTCTGTGGGCCTGGCTGATGGAGGGGGAACTTCTGGAGAAACTGAAAGTGAGATGCAGGAAGAGAGGAAAAATGGGAGGAGGGAGGTTATTTCTGGGAGAGTCTAGTTTTATTTATTTTTATTTTTATTTATTAATGCATGTAAGAATTGGGGTACAGGCCAGAGGTGCGCAGTGAGGATGGTGAGAGGATTCACCAGAGACAGAGCGGGGAACAGAACAGGCAGACTGAAACACACTGCTGAGGGGAGCAGTGAGCAAGTCAGGAGAGGTCTGCCTCGCCATGTGGATCACCTCCCTGGCTGGGGATCAAACTCATGCTGCAGTGGCTGGTGATAGCTTGAGAGCACTGAGGCTATAACCCCTGCACCACCAGGGAGGCCCAGATATTCTAGTTTCAATCTAATCCATAGGGAACTTGGGAAAATAGAGGGGCCTGCCCTATTTTGAAGCAAGGGAGTGAGACTTGAATATATCTCTGTGTGTGTGTGTGTGTGTGTGTGTGTGTGTGATTTCCATGCTCTGTGGTTGCCCTCACTTCAGGGTGATTCACTAGAGAACTCAGGGGTGAACTTTAGTGCGTGTCCAACCGGGGCTTGGGCACACCCACCTGGGAAAGGAAAAGGGGGTTAAGATAACTGCCAGGAACTAACAGCATCTGCTCTAGCTCTTGGCCCACATCAGACCCCCAATGAGAATTCCTGGGGTCAAACGCCACGCCAGTCATCCTGATGCCTACATCAGTGCCTTCAAGCCCGACCTTTTTCTTTGATACCATATTTTGATATATTTTTCCTTTCAAACACACACATGCATAAAACACCCCTGTTATGGCCTGGTTCTATTCATTAGCATCTATTTATAAATTAAATATTAAATCAAGCTAAAATAACTAAGTCAAGTGTGTGTGGCACTCTCCATAATCCCAATTTTAATGAATAGATAAAAATAATTTTTAATTACATGCATTATTTAAATAGTGTCTGAGGACCTCGGAGGTTGCTCAAAAATAGTTGACTTCTTTCAAAATTTTAAATATTTCCCACTCCAAATCCTCTTTCAACTAATACATTTACAATCTTTATAAGGATTTCCTCAGAACCTCAGTTCAGAGAGTGTCCCTATTATTCACTACATGTTCCAAGTAAGTCCATTTGAATAACAGAGAAATTTCTATGTAATCTTAATTTTCTTGTGGTCAGAGATCAAAGCCTCTCAGCAAGTAGAATTTTTTGGTAGGAAGAAAGAAAATACAACCTACAAAACAAACAAACAAAAAGAACCAGAGGGGCCATGGTGGTCCCACCCAGCATTGCGCAAGACCTGGCTCTGTTCCAACCACCACAGGCCTTGCTGCAGTCTTACAAAGCGCCCTTTGGAAGGAATGACAGACTGGAAACACGGGGCCCCGGGCCTGTGTTCTTCCATCTATTTTGGGGTTTCCTCCAATTCAGCTCCTTTCTTTAAAAGCCCATCGACAGGGGCATTTCCATGCCCTCCACTCACCGGGCCTACCTTTCTTTTCTCCTTACCTGTCTGTATTTTGCCTAGTGTGAAAGCCAGCCTCTAAGCTCTCAACTTAAAATAGGCAGAGAAGAGGGAAAAATGTTTGGGGCTAATAGAATGTTTGATTGGACACTGTATGTGCATTTCACTTGAACATGAAAGAAATGCTCCTCCAGAGATTGCTGCCTGTGGGAAGGCCAGCCTGCCCTGTTACAATGACACAGTAACTGGTGGAGCAGGTAGAAATTAAAGGGTTTGTGCATATTATGTGATAAATGGCATCCCAAAAGGCTACTCTATATGCCCTGGAAATGACAAAATGGGGGAGAGAAACTTTTTTGTTTGGTGGTAAATGTAGTAAAAGCCCGAGATCAAGCCCCAAGAAGTGTTTTCTCTGACAAGGAAGTCTCAGAGTGAGGCATCTGCCATCCTCTTTTCTGCCACCACCAAGAACATTTCTCCTCAATGCACAATTTGCAAGACACTTCCCTAGGGGTGGCTGATGCCTCTCGACTCCTCTCTGCAAATTTCTTTCCATTCATTGGAGAGAAAGAGGTAACATTTGTGACATATGTTTCTGCTTTTCATCTGCTATTTAATTTTCAGCATGACTCTTTGAGGATAAAATATTATTCTGTTTTGCTGACAAGAAAACTTTAAGACATTAAGGAGAAAACACACATAATGCAGATTTCCGAGGGGAGAACACTCAAATTCAAATCCAGACCTTTTGGACTCAGATATCCAAGCCCTTTGCCCTTTTTTGCACTGCCTCTAATTGAATGCAGTTTCCAGTTGCATTCTGTTGGGGTTTAATATGTGGCAAGCATCATTGAGGGTTCAATACAAGACTGATTTGTTTACAAAAATTCTCAACACTTTAAATATATTTGAGGTTATTTCGAATCACTTAGACAGGGTATGGGACACAGTGTCTCCTAAAGTCCAGGCAATAGAGATCTTTTCTTGACTGACCTTTAAACTCTGCTGAAAACACTTCAGAAATCACAATTTCCAATAGTCCTCCACAACACGAAAGAAGAGAAGGGAGAGGACTAGGTCAGCTCAAGTTTTATATCATCAACTTCTGCATTGCCTGGTATTTTATGAGTTTGCATTACTTTGAAGAAAAGAGTATCATTTATATGAATGAAGGTAATATTGTTATAATAATGCTAACCATACTATGCATATTGCTTAGACTGTACCTATAAATACAAGGAAATACTTAGCAAAGTCCCACATCCCTTACAATTGCTAAATTAAGATAAAAGTGAGATCATATTCATGCAATGTCTGATGAATATTTACACTACTAAAACAGTAACAGAGTTATGTAAGGCCGGCTATTATTCCCAGTGCCTGGTATATGTGAGCTCATTTAATTACGATAACCATTCCCCAAGACAGACATTATTATCTCTGTGTGACAGATGAGGAAACTGGAGCTCAGACAAGTTAACTCACTTCTCAAAAGTCCTACCAGAGACTTTCCCCAGCAAACGTGTGGCAAGACCAGGTAATCAACAGTTTTCTACTCTTCCAAACTGCTTAGGACCCTCACTCAAGTCTATTTTGTAAAGGAGTCTAGATGAATAACTTTGGAAGGATTTTACAACCAATGTGAAGACTAACAAGGATTTTATAGTATGTTACTTAACTCTCTACCACCTTCTTCCTTTCTTTTTGTGCTTTTGTTATTGGTAAATCTGATAAATAGTATCATATGATAGCAATATAGCTATATGTATCCTTGAGGGGGTGTATAAAATGATATATATATACACACCATATATATATATATATATATATATATGTATATATATATATACACACACCCCAAAAGAAAATTTCAGTACAAATTCAACTTTGCTATATAAAGTTTACTTCAAGGTCATTTGTCTGGCTACTCCTATCCATTGCTTTGGTTGTTTTTCTACTAAGTATTGCTGTTGGGCATACGAGCATGAGCCAGAAACTCATCTCTCTGAACAGCAATGAGAATATTCCTGGGGAGGGTTAGATGTTTGACTCCCAGAACCTGGGTCTATTGACTTGCACACAGACCCTCAAGGTCTTTCATGTTGCCGGAGGTATGTGGCACCTGCAGATGACTAGTCCAGCACTGGCACATAGCACAGCTACTCCACCAAAGTGATGATGTACCTGTCACCTGTCTGTTTTCCTATGACATTTTGACCATACATGGGTGCATGCTTAGGCTATAGGCGGAAAAAAGTAAAAGCAAAGAAGCCACTATCACCATTACAAAAAATAATTTTTCAAAATAAGCACTTAAACTAGATTTTGAAAAGGAATCAATGACTATCAAAAATAATAAGAGCAAAGTTTTTCTTTTTTTTTAAGATTTATTTATTTATTTATACAAGCATTGGGTACAGTCAGAAGAGTGGGAGGGTGAGAGAATTCACCAGAGCCAGAGCAGGGAGCAGAACAGACAGACTGACAAAATACACTGCTGAGGGGAGCAGCAGGTGGCAGGAGAAGTCTTCATGCCATGCGGTGGCTGGGGATAGAACCGGCACTGCAGAGGCTGCGGGCAGCTTTGCAACCCAGCGTTCAACCACTGTGCCACCGGGGAGGCCCAAGAGCAAAGGTTTTCAAAGTGTTTACCTGGACCAGGCACTAGAGGTGCTTTATATTTTAACTCATTTATGGTGAAAACCACAGAGCAGCAAAACCATTATTATCTCCTATTTACCGATGAGGAGACTGAGGCACAGCAAAGACAGTGTGGTGTCCAAGCTGACAAAGTGGGTGAGTGCCCAGCCTATGGCTCAGACTCAGCCATAAGACCTATGGTGTGTGTTGCTGGCTATCGGCTCAGCTGACCTGAGCAGTCAGTGGCTGACCTCTGCCGGCTACTGCACTTGACATTGTATTTATTTATTTATTTATTTATTTATTTAACATTTCTTTTTTTTTTTTAAATAGAGGCATGTTATTTATTTGTTTGTTTGTTTTGTTTATACAAGCACTGGGTACAGTCAGAAGCGTGGGAGGGTGAGAGAATTCACCAGAGCCAGAGCGGGGAGCAGAACAGGCAGAAAGACAGAAGTACACTGCTGAGGGGAGCAGCGGGCAGCAGGAGAGTTCTGCGTGCCATATGGGACCCTCCTCCGGTGGCCGGGGAGCAGCCGGGGATCGAACTGGCACCGCAGAGGCTGCGGGCAGCTTCGCAACCCAGCGCTCAACTGCTGCGCCACCGGGGAGGCCCTTGACATTGTATTTAGATCAGCTTATTATTCTTCCTGAGAACCCCTATCAGGCTATATCCCCACCTGTGTGAGCAAGTAAATTAAGATCAGATAACTAGCTATAGGCCAAGTCTGCATAAAAACACAAGACTACTGGAACTGAACACTTTTCTCTCTTCACAATGTTCACATTTTGGGGTGTTCTTCTGGGACTTAATCTCTGTCAATGTGCAGCTCCTACATTGTATTCCAAGATCATAGTCTAGAGTCTCAAAGTAGAGATTTTTTCTACCCTAAATTATCCCAATTTGTATCAAAGTCAAGCTCGTCTTCTTCATACTCATTATTCAAGAGAAAATCCACCTAGTTAATGAAAAAGACAAATCATGGGGCTCATGTCTCGGTCCTAGTTTTATAAAGTAAGTTTTAAAGGGGAAAAAAAAAGTCTGAGAGCTACTTAGAATTCTTTGCTGGGGAGCCAGTTAATGGAATCATTGGGCTGGTCTTAAACGCTTCCTTGTACTTCTTGAAGCTTCTATCACTCCTTTCCACTTACTCTGTTCCCCATGTTAAATAATTCTTACCTAACTTTTCACATGAATGGTGCCCAGTCAGATGTAAGTGAACTGCTGTTTGAGAGAAAATTACTGAAGCTCAGAAGCAAGGGAAGTTTGAATTGCCAAGCAGCAGAAACCCCCCTATTTTCTCCCCTCCCGCCCCACCTTTCTCAACTATCACACACCCAATCCAATTTTCCCTTTCAGAGGAAATGAAGCAAAGCCCATCAATGGCGTGGAATGGTTGATTCCCGAGAGTCATAAAACTACAATTCCTTATAAAAAGTGTAAAAAATGAGTTCCTTTTTTAGGGATGTGAGACTCTTAGGTATAATACCAATATCTTGGACCCCTGATAATTTCATTGACAATGTAATATTTTTGGCGACAGCTCTTTAACGACCATTGTAGAAATAGTTTGTCATTGACAATCGACCTTAAAGTATGAAAATCTCTCATTTGTTCCAAGATGTTTCCTCTGAATTATCTGTTTTAAAGATTAAAAAAAAATCAAGCACACATCACCTCAATTTTAAATATGCTTTCTGCATTCAAAAATATATTTTTCATTTTAAAATGATAAATGGCGATGTCTCATAGGGCACTGTGTTTCTTGTGGGGAGAAACAAAAACAATATGTACATTTCATAGTGACACTCATTTCCCTTATAAAATTAACCCCTCACCTCAATAAAATACAATGGAATTAACCTAAAAAGTTAAACAACTACACATCAACAATGAATAATTTTCATTCTCAAGAAGTTAAAAATGGGATGCTCAGTCTCCCCCAGCTTCTTTGTATTTTCAAAATGGGATTGTTATTTTTAGACTGTTTTAAAACTTGTTCTTTAAACTTAAGAAGTATATCCTAAACATCCTTTCAATACAGAGGCATATGCCACTGTCATCTGACATATGCTGGATAAATGGGAGACTTTCTCAACATGTGGATGAAATTGGGCTCTTAGCCAAACTGAATTAATTGAGAGTAAAATCCTGGGCAAGGGAGAAGGCACCAGTCAGGGGCAGGAGGAACCCACACTGAAGGGGAGGCAGCAGGTCAGATCAAGAACAGACGGATGGAAACCAAGACTGGGCACCTCCCGATGAAGAAGGCAGCTTCAGGCCCTGGGGAGTAAGAACCAAAGTAAGAATAGAACTAGCCCTACTAAGCACTTTGTCTAGGCAACATGTATTCTTTATAGACAGTAGTCTGAGCTAAATCCAGTTGAGGGTTTTATGGAAGAAACAAGTGGATCAGAAAGCTTAGGTAAGTTGCCTTATAGGAAATAGCTAATTAAATTGGGAATTGCAGTTGGATTTTTATTCTAAAGGCATAACTTGTACTTCAACCCATCATCAAACTTCATTCTCTACCTAGTGTTCTTTTTCACTGTACTCCTCTCTTTTGTACTTGAACAAAGGTTAATTGTACTTGTACCCATGGTTAAATATAAATAAATCCTCCTTCCAAGAAATCATCACAGATACAAAAGAATTAAGACTTGAGGTTCTTCAATGAGTTTGATACATATTAACTGAAGACTTCAGAATTTCTGTTCTTAGTGTATGTGTGTGTGAAATATGCATGTCTGTTCACCCATAAGTCTACAGTGTGTTTGGCAACACAAGTAGATAGACTAGAACATACAAAAATACATTGCCTCATTAAGTTTAATAGCCATTGAACACACATGTTGGAAGGTAGGCGTTGATGAAACTTTCAATACTATAAGATGGTGGCTAAAAGTTGTAGGTGCAAGAGAAGTATAAATATATCCCCAGTTAAAAAAACATTCTGATGGGAAAGCTTTATTTTTGAAACTCAGAATTTATCTTGAAAATTCTTTTCAGTGTATTTGAATTTTACTCCATTTCTGAAGTACATCTACAGCTTCAAGGACTTCATCTGTGGTTTGGGGGGAATGTCTGAAAATATTTCCTCAAGCAATTTCACTCTAAAATTAACTAGCATTTTTAAGCACTCTGTTGTATCTCATCATTGAGCAATTTTACTGGTTATTTTGATTTATACACTATTATTATGTAGACACAATTGAGAAATGAAATTTTCATTCACTGACCTCTGTCACATAACTGGAGGACACAATTTCCAACTGGTTCAATTTAAATCTTCTGTGGTTGTGCCTCCATAGTCTGAGTTGCTATATCTGTTGTTAGCATATTTAGAGGTTATATTAAGCATCTTTCCTCTAAATTCCTTGCTATTTTTTCTATCCTTCCATTTGCTACCCAATTATATCCTTCTCTTCAAATATGTCTAGAAAGAATGATCTTGCAGTAATGTACCCAAATCCGGGAGAATCTTATTTTATCCAAGTCCAGGAGAATCTCCCATGAAAATTATGACTACAGATCTCAAAGGGGCACTCAGCACTGCCCAACAGTCTTCTCATATTGGCTCAGTAAATTCACATCCCCCAACTTTACAAAGACTATTCTTACTTTCTCTCTACATAAAACAGCCAATTATTCTCCTCCCTTCCCCACACATGCATTTCACCTCCCCAACTTCATAAAAACTGAGAAAAAAGTAGACAAAAAGACTCTCTCCCAGCTTTCATGTTGAATGTGCCAACATGGATGCCCCTGTTCTCTGCCCTCCCTAATGTCATACAGGAGGGAGTCTCTGCTACCATCAAGGCAACTCTTCTATAGCAGTAGTGACCTCGGTTATTATCCTGATCACATCCCTAGCCCTCTATAATAGTAGCTGGTAGGAACTACATGACTATAAGATGAATGAATGAATGAATGAATGAATGAATATCTCTGAATATGAAAGGTCCATCTGTCCTAAATGAGAGAGGACAGTGCAAACACAGGCATATCTAGATTGATATTTCACTATAGCGTGTAACTAAATAATCATTGGTGAAACAAATGATAAAATAGAGGCTGTCCATCCAGGCCTCATTTCTGCAGTCATTGTCCTGCATGAGTTCTGCATGAGAGCTAACAGTCAGACCTCACCCTTAGAGCACATTACACAGCAGGTACTAGAGTCCTCTCTACTAGTCCTTATGACAAAGGCCAGCTTCTGTAGGATGCAACTGAGACTCAAAAAGATCAAGTCAGCTGCCCCAGCACAAGCAGCAAATGCAGAAAGTAGGATTCAAATCCATGTTTGTCTGATATGAAACATGTACTCCTTCTACTTGGCGACTCTACCACATGGTGCCTGGGACTTCTTGGAGGTCAGACACAACTAGTTTCTAAGTCATTTCTTTGGGAGATCTGGAGAACATCTCCCTCACAGCTGCTATGGAGGTGGGGACCCCCTACAAGAACTTCCTTTGAATGAGGGTGGATCTCACTTTCCAGTCATGAACCTTATTCATGCCAGGAAGGACAAGATTTTCTAAGTTCACTACAGGGGCAGATTATTTTCTGGGGCCTTAATCTTAGTTAACTGGGGGAGAAGAGTTGATGAAAATAGAGTGAACAAAATCACAGATATGGGATACTGTATGAGAGTATATATTTATAATGTGGGTGGGAAGGAACACACACACATGAGGGATTCAGTTGAATCAAGATAACTCTGCCTCTGACCATAATCTAGAACAGACTGAGAGGCAGGGCTGTGATGGTTGGGGAGCTGTGCTTTCATGTTGACAGCATGGATTCAGATCCCAGCCAGACCCTGTCTAGGAATGTCATTAGAGACAAGGGATCCAAACTTCTTGAACATGCACACATTTTCATTTATTTTTTTTTAAAGATTTATTTATTTATACAAGCACTGGGGTACAGGCTAGAGGCACAAGAGGGTGAAAGAATTCACCAGAGACAGAGCGAGAAGCAGAACAGGCAGACTGACAAAATACACTGCTGAGGGGAGCAGTGGGCAAGACTGGAGAGGTCTGCTGTGCCATGTGGGTAGCTCCAAGGTTGGCCAGGATCGAACTGGTGCTGCAGAGGCAGCAGACAGCTTCATAGTGCTGCACTCAACCTGCTGCACCACCAGGAGTCTCCCATATTTTCATTTTTTTAAATCTTGAATCATAACTATTGTATTAAGAATGTTGCCAACAAGTATAATGCAGAGAAACTGCTTGGGAGTGGTATTGGTATGCATTCTTCTTGCTCTTCAACACTGAGACCTCCCCATTTGGGTTGTCACTTCTATGTTCATTTGATGCCTGCCTGAGCACCATGCATTTAATTTTGAGCCTGGGTGGATCCCTGATAATGAGACTTAGGCCTCAATTCCTGATGAACCCAAGCTGGTATCTCATCACACCACACCGAGGCTGAGTCCTCACAGTTTCACATGTCTCACCAGGAATCCTGTTACTGCCTCTGCAGTGGGAACACCACCCCTCCATCTCCCTGGCCATAAGCCAACAAAACTGAAAAATAACAAAATGATGAAAGAATGTTCACAACATATACATAAGTAAATAGCCAGAATTCCTCTAATTATAGCTAATACAATTATTCTTAGAGGTTTTTTTTTTTTAAATCGCTACTGCAAATAAGTAAAATTATTACCTCCCCACCTAGAATATCATTCATCACTCTATTGTAGATGCTGTAATTATTATGATATCTAATGCGACCAATTAGTCTTGTCATTTCTAACAATTCAATTAACCTTCCTAGGCCTCAATTTAATCATTAAATGAGGAGGGTGGGCTATAGTCTCTATAAGTCTCACTAGTTAAAAAAAAAAAAGCATTAGTACAACTGTCTGGGACATAAATGTATTATTCTCCTCTCAATTTAGAAAAGATCCAATTTGAATATTTATCTTTGAAGCTAGTATGTGGTGGAGGAGGGGTTACTCCAAGGAAAACAATGGACTGCCTTTTTGGGAAATTTGGCTTTTTGCTTCTATAGTCATAATAGTCTCTCTATGGAAGGTACTCAAGGATGTTGTTTGATTTTTTTAAAATGTCTTCTCTAGTTATATTTTATTAGGACAATTTGCACTGGTGTAAAAGATGCAGTTAAGAATCAAGCATATAGTGCAGGATCTTGAAGCAACCCAGTGAAGACTAGGCTGCCCCATGTAGCAGGAGAAAGAGCAGATCTTGTTTCATAAAGAGGAATATTTGTCTTGGGCACATGTTAAAGATTGCTCATGGCAGGTACAGTTCTCCCATCTCCCCCTGCAGAAAAGGAAGGTCAGACAAAAACCGATGAATCCACACGGGATCTGGGGCAAGACAATGAGGTGTTGGGGGTCAGGTCCCATGTTAAAATTGGGGCAGGCAGTTGTGGTTTGAAAGCTGCTGTCAGGCCCATACAAGAACTTGGAATTGGGGGCTGGTGGAGACTCTGTATCCTAATCCTTCTGTGACTTCCCAGTTAACAAAGAGTAACGCCCACGACTGTGCAGGGCCCTCGTGGTATGATCTTGGCCAACCCCCTATTGCTCCCCCAGGCCTTACTAGTTGATTTGCTCCAGCGCCACTGGTTACCCCAGACCTCTGGAACACAGAAAACACTGTTCCAGCCAAAACTTCTAGTAGTTGCTCATCCTTTTTCCTGGTACCATCCTTTTGCCTGGATCCTCTGGTACCAGACTCTACTGTGACTCTCACACTCATTTCTTTCAAATATTTACAGAAAAGGCAGTTTCTCAGAAAGGCTTTCTCTGACCACTCTGTCATAAGTAGCACCCTGGCTTATGTACCATTTGGAGCTGTTTACTTTCTGTTTGCTTCTATCACATATCAGATTATGCAACCCCTGTTTATGTATCTTTTTTGTCTTGCTTCCCCACTAACACATTAAATTCACAAGGACATTGGTTTTGTTCACTAACGCACCTAGAACAAAGTGTGGGGCATAGCAGAATAAATGAAGAATGAATTCTGCTATAATTATTCTGTCTCCTGTACAATTTTGGTAGCATTTATAGTATCTAAAATTTAGTTGAGGAGATTGCGACCATCAGGTTTGTGTCTCTCCCCTGCAGCTGCAACCCCAGTGTCTAGAACAGCGGCTGGCACTTGGGAGTTGTTCAATAAATAGTCTTAAATGTCTAAACAGTCTGCAATGAAAATAAAAAGTTCATTTGGTGTGGTTTCAAAAAGGGAAATGAATGTTCTTTGATTGTAGTTGCAAGTAGCACCCGAGCCAATTTTAAACCCAATTCAATCGATCAATAACGATTTCCTATTAGTAACAGCAGAGTTTGGTTAGAATGTAATTCCTGTGATGGATCTGCACTGTGGTGCTCTGAATGGCTGTATCTGCCCAGTGCAGTTCTCACTTGCTTAGCCAGCAATGGCTTCAGCTTTGGTTTCAGATATTGAGAGATGCCCTCCTTCCTTCGGAAAGAAAGATGGTACCTGGCCATAATGCTAACACACATAAATCATTCATTATATCCTATACACAACTCTAAGCCCAAGAAACACTAAGTCATAACCAGTCACATGGAAAAGGAAAGTGAGGTGCTATGATTATACCCATTTAAGACAGACATAAACTCAGTACTGAAGGTTGTGGTATTTCCACAAGGTCATGTAGCTAATATGCATTGGAATTGGAACGTAAGTATTAAGTCCAATTACTTTGGTTTTAGAGTCTATTCTCAGTGTCTATGTTTTAAGGCCTCTGTAAGAACTGAAACATCCCTAGGCCTCCCTGGTGGCATAGGGGTTAAGTCTCAGCGCTGTCATCACTATGGCCTGAGTTCAATCCCCCGCCAGGGACATAGCATAGCAGACCTCTTCTGTCTCCCTGCTGTTCCCCTCAGCAGTGCATTTCAGTGAATCTGCCTGTTCTTCTCTCCACTCTGTCTCTGGTGAATCCTCTCATCCTGCCCCCATCTCTGGCCTAAACCCCAGTTCTCTCTCTCTCTCTCTCTCTCAAACACACACACACACACACACACACAACACACACACACAAAGACACACAGGTGGTATTGTTTCAGCAGTAAGATGATGAGTTTTGATGAATCACTTGACCTATTCAAATGTGTCTCAATGAATTGCTTCCAACAGTCTAGACAGTGGAAGTGGAGTTTAAGCAGAGAGGTGGGATGGTGCAGGCACCTAAGGAGGTAAAGCATTTAGCTTCCAGTTTTTAACAATCAGGGTGATGAGCCATTAGGATAACTATTCGTGTTATTCAAATTTATATGCATTGGGTATTAAAGCTGAGTCTTCCAGAAATTCATCCTCTGGGCCAATATTGATTGTCAGGTGTCAGGTAATGAGTCTCTACCATTAACATATTCAGATAAGTCATCTAGATGGAAAACACCTCAATTTATGGCCAAGTCCTTCAGTTAAAGGATTCTTTGCATAGCACATGTCTCTGATGATAATGCAAAGTGTAAAAGCAACTTACCATCAGCCAAGTCTTAGAATATTTGATCCACTATCAGAATAACCTAGAAGAACTACAATTTGGATAAATGTTTTGTGGAATTTGGATTATGTTTGAAGTTTGTTTTCTGAGTATAACCCATTAGATTTTTCTCTCTAGAGAAGAATTCTGTCAGGTACATGCCATTCAGTCCTGCCCCTAAGCAGCCTGGGGTGACCTCTGAAAATGGTTTGCTATGCATTTGACCCCAAAAAGCCAACAAAAGTCCATAAATCAAGAGATTTAAATCCTAGTGTTCATTTTAAGAACACTCAAGAAACTTTCCAGGCCATCAAGGATATGCACATCCAAAAGGCCACCTACCCCATACCTGAAGGAGATTGCTCTGCAGAAGCACCACATGAAACATGCATTCTGTCCTCACAAGGGAGGAGTCAGCAGGTGCACCCAGGCCTGAAGTGGGGCCTGACACAGGGTCAGTGGCCCACAATGAGTGCTGGGTTTTGTGTGTGTGTGTGTGTGTGTGTCTGTGTGTGTATAGAAAAGCTAAGGTGCAGGACAGATGTGGGGGTTGATAGGATTCACCAGAGACAGTGTGGGAGCAGAATAGGCAGATCTACTGCAATCCACTGCTGAGGGGAGCAGCAGGCGAGACAGGAGAGGTCTGCAGTGCCACGTGGGTCAGCTTCCTGGCTGGCCGGGAATCGAACTCAAGTCTTATTGGTGATAGCACTGACTTAACCCCTAGGCCATCAGGGAAGCCCCTGCTGCTGGATTTTATTGCATATCCTAACAATGCAGAGAGTAATGCTGGCCTTAAGGGTTTATGTGTAGATTCTCTGGTCACTGAGAACATCCAGGCGAGCAAAGCTGCTAGGACGGGTCACAGAATTTACAGAGCTCACAGTCAGATAGACCCTACTGTGAGCTCTCCCCACGTATTGTGATCGTCCTCACTGAAAAGGAGCAGCTGGTTCCCACACCAGAAGAGGAAACTGGAGAGAAGAAAAAGACCCCAGAAGAAACCAAAGAAGCAAAACCTTATGGCCCCGGAATATGTTCAGCATAAAATAAATGCAAATAAAAGTAAAAACATGTCATTTGGTTAGTCAGTGCCTCTGTCTGATCATTCAGTGAATGATCAATTTGAAACTGTTAATCTCTGAAAGATGTTCCATTCTCTAAAACTTTGGTAAGTCACAACTTGATGTGAATTTTAGATACTTCTCTCTTTTTCTCTCTCTGTCTCTCTGTGCATCATTACAGCTTGCTTTTAAACAGACCATCTGTACATAAAACTAGGTGTACAAACATTCAGTTAAAATAAAAACAGGGCCTCCGTGGTGGCGCAGGCGGTTAAGTGCAGCGCTGTGAAGCTGTCCGCATCCTCAGCAGTGCTGGTTCAATCCCCACCGGCCTTGGAGCAACCCACATGGTAAGCAGACCTCTCCGGTCTCGCCCCCCTGCTCCCCTCAGCAGTGTATTTCATCAGTCTGCCTGTTCTGTGCCCCGCTCTGTCTCTGGTGAATCTTCTCACCCCCCGTGCATCTGGTCTGTACCCCAGCTCTTGTATAAATAAAATAAAACTTAAAAAAAATAAATAAAAACAAGTATTTTCTTATTTTTATAGTCATGCTCTGTAGGCGGGGTTTACATTACTGATGGCTTTTGCTTATCTATGTTATATTGTATTTTTCGATATTTATCTTCTGTAGTCACAGTGAATGCCATTGGGATCAGCACAGCTTGAAGGTGTTGGAAATAATCCAGATGCCTTCACTTATTTGCCTGTGACCCTGAACACATTATTAATCTCTCTGAATTTCCACTCTATCCAGCTGAAAAAGAGAAATAACACCTATAGTCTTGCATTGTTGATATTCTGGGGGCACATGTAGCTCTTCTTTCATCCTGTCTATTGTATAGTAATAATCACTCTTCTCTTGCACCCTGTTCCGGTAACTAGATCCTTCCCCATCTTTACATAGTAGCGACGCTGGCTGATTTTTTACCTTTCTCCAAAATCACTAGCCTTTTTCTGTTCCATCTACTTTTGACAGCCTTATCTGTCACCCACAGACAAATAACGTAAACAGGACTCAGTTTGAGAACGAACACACATAATTACTTTCTTCTAAATTTTTACCCTAGAACCCAACAACTCTGTTCAATTTGAATACAATTTAATGCAGATTCCTTTATACTAAAGAGTGTGTCTAATTTACACAATAGAGGCTTCATAGTATTCCTTATCCTACTTTTAGAATAGTACAGTCAGTATGTTAGTATGAACATACCGTGAGTGTGAGTGTTTCACCTATAGAACATGCTCAAGAAGGTTTGTAGAATGAGCTGATGGCTGTTTGACTTAAGATGCTGTTTCTCTCACCAAATTATTAGCCATTGCCATCATGCTACAATATCTAGGAAATTAAAATTTTAGAGTATGATCTACAACCTGATAACCTGAGTTTGAATTGAACTTTGTAACTTACTGGTTTAGTAAACTTGAACTAACTTACTTAGGCTCTATGGTTTGAATTTTCTTATTTCTAACTGAGAACAACAGTACTATCTCAGAGGATCATACTGAAGATTAAATAAGATGCTACTATAATAATATTAACATTAATACTAATATATATGCTACTATGTTTCACACCTTAATACAATCTGCTATTATACTGTACTATTTAACATTTACCTTGTGTATAGGTAATTCTCAACAAAGCAACATATTAATATTAATTAGCGTTATTCTATTTTATGCATAAAAATAAGGATTATAGAGTTCAAATATTTATCCTAAATTACATGACTATTAAGGGGAAAAGTTGTGGTGAGTACATAAGGCAATAACTCTGAATTTTCTGAATATAATCTCTGAGTGCGCTAAATACTCCTAATGACTCCTTTTATAGCATTAAGTTCTTGAAATAATTATTCACTATAAAAAAAACCCTAAAGAAAGCTGTATGGGATATGTAGTATCTTATTACATTCCTAGTTGGTAAAAAACAAACAAACAAACAAACAAACAAAAAAACAAGCAGTGGTTTGTTTTCTAGATTCACTGTACATTATTTTTGTCTTTGGTAAGCCTCACAGTTTAGAAGACTTTTCTGATAGTCTAAACACATGTCAACTTTGGTTTCCCATTACAGTTGGGGCAGCAGAATTCTAGGAGAATTTTTTTATAAATATGCTGTATGAATTTCAAGTAAACTCTTTGAGATAGAAACCATGACCCAGCTCCAGTTATCTCCAGCCCCTTGGTCCTCATTTAAGACTTTGGAATAACCACAGTGTCAATACTGTTTTCCATTTGGCCCAATTCATTGAAAGACTAAACGCAGCCACACTTCCAGCCACAGGCCAGGAAGCCAAGTGCTCCATTCTCCTGTGTTCATACCAGGTTCAGATCTCTTGAAGAAGCTTATGCTATACTTTTACTAATATCTGCTAGTAAAGTAAGTTGAAGAATTACAAAAGAAATGCTAATGGGCATAATTGATAAAGGACTAAAGATTATCAGTTGTTTCTGTCTTCTGAGCAAAAATAATTACCAATAAAAGTGAATTTTATCAAGACTTGTGTGACTGCATTTTTTGTAAAATTTTGTCTGTGAGTAAGGGTGCGAGTAGGGAGTAGGAAGGCTCTTTCTTAACTCAGTAACTATTTCAGCATGATTTAATACATATTTGAATGAAAGTAGATATTTTCCCAACCCAGTGTTGCATACAGAGATAATGAAATAGCTTTGCTATTAAAATTTTGATTCGCTTTCTCCCTGGAATATGTTAACAGAAAACCACTTTCATTTTTATAGCTGGGAAACAGGCAATTTACTATTGTGAGGTTTTAGTAGTGTTGCAAACCAGCATAATCTGAAACTTCCCAAACTCCTCATGAAGTAGAATGAGCCTGTGAATTCAAAACACTGGCATTGTACATTATCCTCAAAACTTGGCTCAGATTAAAACTGTTGTTTAAATACATGCTGACCTGATACTAAGATTACTTTTCTTCAAAAGAAAACTTATTGAAGTCTAACAGAATTATCAAAGGGAAAAAAAAAAAACAAAACAAAACATAAAACAAAAACAAGTAAACCTTGAAATGTTAATACATTATAGACTGATGTACTTATTTGTTATCATCATTTTAAGTTTTGAGAAACTGTATCATAAGGATGCCTAAAATAGCAGCCCTAAATGTCAAATTCTAGAGCTACCGGAAAGGACATTTCTCTATTCTCTTGAAATACAATGAAAATCTCCCTGAGGTATGATAAATTATCCTTCGATGGAGGTGAGGAATGATGAGTCTAACAGCTGTGCACTGTTGATCAGTTCCTAACTGGGCCATTGATACCTAGTGCATAAGAAAGGGTATGTGTTACATAAATGATCAAATTTCAGTTGTCCTGTAGACTCACAGAGTTGTTGGAATGAGAGTTCCCTGGAGACTGTCAAGTCCAAGCAACTGAAATGTAAAGTGCTTATCCAAGGTTAGGGAGCAAGAGAGCAGCACAGGAGGGGTAAGAATCTGTACTCCTGCTGCTGTTTTCTTTTGTCATATTAAAGAATGTCACTCAAAAGTGCAATTTTTTCACTTATAAAAATATGCCATAGACCTGTGTGCTTGCAGATGCCATCCACAGAGTGGAGCAGAAGGACCCAGACCCAATCCCTCCCTGTGTCCTGCAAATAAAGGGAAGCCAAAGTATTCAAAGATAAACAAATGCAAATATTTCATGTTGCCAATTTATTTTGAATTACATTTATTCTACACATGTTTTAAGCAAGAGAATAACTACATTATGCAAGCATAGTATTACATATGCCCTTGAGATCATAAAGCACATTGCACAGATAACAATAAAAAGGAAAGCTGCTTCTGGAATGCTACAACGCTGTAAAAACACTTAGCAGTTTAGATGAAAAGTTTTAATTGCTCAGGGAAATAATCCAAAATGATTCTCCTAAGGCTTTAACCTAGGTTCAATTTATTCTATATAATATTCAAATTTCTTTCAGAGGATACCTGAGCAAACAGAAATCAGAAAGGTGAAAGAGAATATTAACCCCACTCACCCCCCACAAACTCCTTGGTGAAAAAATATATGAGAGAAAAAGCAGTGTTTGTTTTACAGAGTGCTTCACAAAGTCTATACAAGATGTTACTTTGATATTAAATACTGTTTATCCTTTTTTAGTAAATAAAAATGAGTGGTGACTTTGGGTGTGCACAGTATCATCTATAGATTCAAAGTATATACAAACTATATACAATGGTTTTGATCTTCAGTAAGCAGCATATGCACCCAACTTAAATAATGTTTTGAAAGTCTTTGACTTTCTACCATTCACGCTGAAGAAAAGTCTCATGCAAACTTAAAATGCACAGATCTATCATTCCCTGTCTCTAGCAACTTTTACACACTAAATATAATTCCTCCTTCATGTGGCGATCAACATTTTACTCTTTAAAATAGTTTCTAAAAACACTGGATATCAGCTCTGATTTATACTGAAGTAATGAGCGAATACATTTCCCCTAGACCAAGAACAATGTGGACCTGGAAAGTTTTGATATTGTAAAATAGACAATACATGAAAGAAAATACAGACCAATACAGTTCTAAGTATAATTAGCAAGAAACAGGAAAAACAGTTTCTCACAGCTCAGAATTTGGGAGCATGAGTATTATTCTCTTGAAACAAACCCAACCGTAGAGTAAATTTCCTAACAACATCAAGAGTAAAAGCCCTCAGTCAAACAGTTTGAAGAATGACCACACATCAGCCTGGAAATAAGGCAAAACAAATCTCTCAACATAACTAAGAGTACCCACACACGTTCACATCAATCTCAGGAGAATAAAAAACAGTGCATTAAAATGGGAGGTCCCAATCACATTTGCAGGTAAAATAACACACATTAATGAGCATAGAAACTGTGTTATTGATTCCAGATAAAGTCAATTTCAAAGTGTCCCCACTTCTAGGATTTAGAAGGTATCCTCTCGAGAACTATAAAGGTTTCCATCAGGGAGGGCTTGGAAGTTACTTTAAAATTACTTTAACAATCCTTGCTTTTTACCACCCTTCTTCCTTCCACCAGAAGTTACAAAGGCAGGTTCCTATATCCTGAATCAGAGAGAGGCACTGACTGTAACTAGGTAATTGCTATTTGTACATGCAACCTTATTTATGTCACATGTGGCCATCATTCTCTGGAGACTGGATGAGTTTTGGAGGTAAACACATTTTCAACATTTTTGCATGTTTACTCCACTTTAAAATGTGGAGCAGGAGCAATATCGAAGCACCACAACGTCAAACATCATTTGGAGATATTTTTAAAAATTGCTCTGAGAACTTTACAGAGACAATAACTGGCTGCATGACATATTCTCAGATATGCTCTGAGCAAAGAGAAAAATCATCATCTAAATTTACTCTGATTCTCAAAGAAACAATTATTCAGGAAAAGATACAGGCAAGTTCAAGCCTTGTTTTTGTTTTTGTTTTAAAGAAAAAGATGATTGTTAAGGAGACTAGGAGAATGAGTTTATGATGAAGGAAAATAGCAACATTTCAAAAACAATTGACTATTTGGATTCTATGTCCTATAAGTTGGGGACTGCACATTTAGAGTCTCCACTGGGATGCAAAATAGAAATCCTTATAAATACTTCTCTAGACAACCATATAAAAACCTTTTTCATTTTTCAGCTCCAATCTTAAACCATAAGAAATTAAAATACATACATATAAGTGCATTTCTATTTGATGAACACATCTGCTAAGCAAGAAACAAGTGGAGCTCACAACATACCACCTAAAATTTGCTTATACAATGAAATAAAATAATAGATGAAGTAATATCATATCAATATAGACTAAATACTTTCAATGTCAACACACATCCTCATCATAAACCCTGCATTTCTAATGTTTTGATTCAGTGTTTCTCACAGTTCTAACATTCTTTGTTGTAAAAAAAATTGTTGAAACTTACAAAAAGTTTATTTTATTCATCTTCTCTCCCCTGAAAAACCTGTCTCTCTTAATGTCCACCCCAGAGTAACATTTCCCTGCTCTCATTTCAGGTGCTTCTGACATTCACTTCAGAAATTTTTATTGCAAAACAGAGAATTTGTAGAAATCACTGAAGAGCACTCCCTTACCTTCTAAACCTGCTTCAATCAGCCCAAACTGTTCCAATAATTTAACAAAAAGCACAATGACGATCAGAACTGCTATCATTTCAAGCCCTTCCAAGTTCATGGTCAGCTAGCTCATGGTCCGACCACAGCCAGTGAGAAGTGCTCCTTTGCCTGGCTTTCTTTGTAAATCCATTAAACTACATTAAGAAGGCTACAGCCTGAGAGGGGGGGGGGAGGGCCAGAGAGAGAGAGAGAGAGAGAGAGAGAGAGAGAACACACACCAGGGAGAGAGGACAGAGAAGGGAGGGAGAGAGAGAGAGAGAAGGAGACTAGATGAGGCTGGAAGAAAGGGCGTGAATGAGAGAAAATACATGCACACTGTCTAATGCAGCAGAGGTCAGAATTGGCAGCCAGATCAAGTCAGGCCTGTCACAATGATCGGCTTCCTCCTCATCGCTCCTACACAGAGAGACAGCCAGCGTGAAGTGAAGCGCAGATCCCCCGAAAAGCCAGGAGGTCAGCAGGCAGGTCCTGGGAAATGAAGCTCAGCTCTGGGTGATGGCTGGGCAGCCCCCACCAGCAGCCCGCGGAGCCGGTGGCTTTGTTGGGCTGGTCAGTTGCCTTGGAAACGGAAAGTAACTCAGGCTGGACTCCTGCTGCAGACAGGGAGGCCAGCACCATGTCTCGAAATAAAGAGAAAAATCTGAACTCGCCAAGGGGCGGAGCGACAGCTTGGATCGAGCTGCTTCAGAAACAGTTTACTAGTCAGGAAAAGTGTGTTTTGTCCCAAGTAGCTGAGTGCCAAGGGCAGTGAGCCTTAAAGGAGTCGTTCGGTATTGACTTGCTCCTTTTCAATGAGTTTCCTTATAAGGGTCAGTCTGGGTCACCGGGAACTGACAGCAGCTTTGAGTAGTAACTGTCACAGGGTTTCAACACATGGGGATGAGAAGCTGTGTATTCTTAAAAGGATGCACCGTCACCACCATTCAGAACATGAAAATATGCATTTTTATTCAATGTGTGCCACCTATGCTTTTTAAAAAAAAAATAATTTAAGTAAAGGTAGAGCCAGAGAAACTCTGAGAACAAAAAAATCTCAATCAGAAGCAAAAGTTATTTAGAGTTTTGTTTTTATCTCGCACTAACATTTCATCCAACCTCTTCCTGCCCATCCCCTCTCTCCACCCCCAGCCCCCTCGTACACTAGCGCTGCCCTAGAAGATCAGGTCCACATTAAAATATAGAGGTCTGAAAAACAAGAGTTAAAAAATGTCTCAGAAACTAAGTCAAGTCTCTTGTTTCACAGATGAGCAAACTGAGGCCGGGAAGGTCAGGGAAAGAGACAGCAGGGTAGAATGCAGGCATCCTGGATATCTGGCTGGCTTTTGAGGACATAGGGTATAATGATTCAGAGTACAAAGACGCAGATTTGGGTCTGCAAAGGCTTACCAGTTGGGTGACCTTGGATGCGTCACTCGACAGCCCCACGCTTCATTATAACCAGGAGGAAGGCCCTAGCACTTAGCTCAC
Source organism: Talpa europaea (assembly GCF_964194135.1). Classification (NCBI taxonomy): domain Eukaryota; kingdom Metazoa; phylum Chordata; class Mammalia; order Eulipotyphla; family Talpidae; genus Talpa; species Talpa europaea. The sequence continues at coordinate 133,679,841 of NC_140071.1, read as the reverse complement.
TGGGCGCTGCAAGGAATGAGTCATCCTTTCACAACGTGGTATGTCCACCATCACTAAGGGCTCTTGTTCCTATCACAAGTCTCCGTGCTCTGTGTACACCACAGAGGGTTGCCAGAGTAATCTCTCTGAAGTCCAGTTCTATCAGATCATTCATTCCCTTCATCAAAAATCTTTCATGGTTTCCTACTTGACTGAATGAAGTCCAGACACCTTCCAACAGCATCTGGGGCTCCATGATCGGGTGCTTCCTGGAATATTGCTCCTCATGACTCTGCTTGGGTCCTTCTGCCCTACCTGACAGCTCTGCGAGCAGCTCCCAAACACATTCTGAGCTCCAGCTTCATGCCTTCATTCAAACCACTCTAGTTAATTGGAAGAATAAAAGAACTTTCCACACCATCTCTGCTTATCAAGTTCTGAAACCTCTTCCATGAAACTCCTATAACCAGAATTGGAGGGAATCACTCCCTTGTGTGTGTTTTATAGTACCTTTTCCTCTCTTGATATATTTTAGCTTCTTGGGTACATGTCTGTACAATGTAAAGCAAAGCTTCTAGAAGGTAGAAATCATGCCTATCCTACCTTAACATCCCCAAGATGCCTCCAAGAAGGAAACATCATGTTTCATGAACGTAGAGAGAGAAGATGCTTGTTGGGTGATAGCAGTGATCATCAATTAGGTAATTACCACATGTCAGAGGTTATACATACATTGCTTTTCCTCTTAGCCACACTGAAAATGCCTCATCAGGTAAGATTTACAGGGAAACTTTAAACCTCTGAGAAATTAACTATCAGGTTCAAGGATAGGCTTCTGGTGTGATGAAACCAAGATTCAACCTCTGATTTGTTCAATTCAAGGCACATGATTTCTTACCATTATTCCCCAAAGCTTTCAATGAATTAAAAATCCCAACATAAGCAGAAGTATTCATCAGTCCAGGACTAAAGGTAATAACCAAAATGATTCTCCCAAACTGTTTTCTGACATTCTAATTAATCCATTAACCCCAGCAATATTAGAACATGAAAAGATTCCAAAATAGTAACTAACTGAATCATGAATTCTTCCTTCTGATCAGTCACAGGGTGATTATTACTTAAATACACATGTCCTATGATCTTCAGAGGAGATTTCTGTTTTTTTGCCCCAGAGAACTCAGTGGAACCCTTCGGCTTGGCCCACAAATGGAAGTCAATGACCTTGTACTTTGAAGCCCTGACAACAAAAGCAAAAATAAACAAGCATGACTTCATCAAATTGGAAAGAGTCTGCACGAGAAAGGGAATAATCAATAAAATAAAAATTCAACAAATGGATTGGATGAAAATATTGTGAATTTATATCTGATAAGAAGTAATATCCAAAATACATAAGAAACTCATACAAATAAATAGCCAGTAAGCCAACCGATTAAAAAATGAGCAAACACCTGGATAGATAATTTTCCAAAAAAGATACACAAACAGCTAGCAGGTATGTAGCAAAAAGTGCTTAACATCACCGATTAGCAAAGAAATACAAAGCAAAACCACAAAGTAGTCAAAGTAGTCAAATACAAAGTAGTCTCCTGACTACTTTAAAAAAGATAAGAGATAATGATTATTGTTAAGAATATAGAGAAATGGAAAGCTTTGTGTAATGTTGGTGTGAATGTAAATTGGTAAGCCATTATGGAAATCAGTATGGAAGTTCTCCAAAAAAGCTAAAAGTAGGGTAACCATATCATTCAGCAATACCTCTTCTGGGTATATATCTAAAAGAAATGAAATTGGAGTGTTAATGAGATACCAGAGCCCCCATGTTCACTGCAGTGTTAATTATAATAACCAATCTATGGAAACAGCCTAAGGAACTATCAGTGAATGAAAGAAGAAATTGTAACACACACACATACACTCACACACACACACTCTCTCACACACTCACACAATGGAATATCATCCAGTCATTGGAAAAAGAAATGCCAGGGGCCTCCCTGGCTGCACAAGGGATTAAGCACTGCACTATGAAGCAATCCACAGCCCCTGCAGCATGAGTTCAATCCCCGGACAGTCAGGGAGCTACCCACATGGCATAGCAGACCTCTCCTGTCTCGCCTGCTGCTCCCCTCAGCAGTGTACTTCGGTCAATCTGTCTGTTCTGTTCCCCACTCTGTCTCTAGTGAATCTTCTCATTCCCCATATCTCTGGCCTATAACCCAGCTCTTATATGCATAAATAAACAAATCTTTAAAAAAAAAAAAGAATGCTGCCATGTGCAATAAGATGCATAAACTTGAACCTGAAGAGCATCATGCTAAATGAAATAAGCCAGATGCAAAGAAAACTGATGCAGATCTCACTTCTATGTAGAATCTAAAAAATATCAAACTTGTCTAAGCAGAGCTTAGAACAGTAATAACCTCAGGCAGGGAGGTGGGGCAAATGGGGAAATCTGTTCAAACGGCACATATTTGCAGTCACATGGTTAAGAATACTGAATGTGTTGTGTATTTCAAATATGCTGAGAAGTAAATGTCTGGTGCTCTCTGACCAAAAAATAAAAGGTAACTATATAAAGAGATGGCTAGTTTAATTAGCTTGACTTTGTAATTATTGCATTACATTATTGCATTACATTACATTACATTATTACATTATTGCACATATGTAATATGTGTATATATAATATATATATGAACACATCAGATGGTCTACCTTAAAATATGTGCAAGTTTTATTAAAATGAAATGAAGTTTATATTCTTGAACTGAAAATTGTGTTGGCAGGAAGCTCGTGAAAGGTGTGAGTTTGAGGGTCTTTCCACACAGTTTTCAGGAAGCTACAGTTATGGTTCCCTTGAGAGCTGAATCGTTCTTTCCAGGGCCAATTAAATTACTTTTCAGACTGTTGACCTCATAAGCTCAGGCTTATACTCTTTTAGTTCACTCTAATGGAAGGTTTATTCCCAGATCATTCCATGAATAAGCAACTACATTTTGGTCTTAGCCCCAAAAGTCCCATCACGGAGAGGATCTTGCCCTCTGTGCACCGGCACCCTCTATCCCTGGCACTGCTTTCCTCCAAAGCATTGTCACAATCCAACATGTATATTTGTTGCCTTGTTTCACTAATATCTCTTCTGCTAGAATATAACCTCCTTCCTATGAAGGTGAAGATCTTTGCCCATCTGGTCACTACGATGCTCAGTGATTGAATCAAGATGTACTGAGTCAAGAATTTGGCTATGGAATGAAGGTGATACTCTCACCTTCCCTAAAACACCAATTGTTCTCTCACTGTTCTTCCAGGACCTATAATCTAGAGTGTCAAGTCTGCTTGTGGTCACGTGTGAGGTTTATGCACATTCCCTAAGGAGACCCCACACTGGGGAAACCACCCTCAGCAGAATGCATTGCTATTGCCTCTTTAGGGTGACCTGTGAGCTCTGAACTAACCCTGGAGCATCAGGCTACATTCTCTCCCTGGAATTTAATGTGAATATGGTCTGTGGCTCCTGTGGCTCTGCAGGGAAGGCCTCAGTTAGGGACTCACTGCCCCAAGAGTCAATGCCACTGGTGTGGAGGATGAGGAGCCCCTTGAACAGCATCCACACCAACCCCTGATTTTCTGCTGAAAGGACACCTCCGTCTAACCACGTGAAGTGATTCTGTCAAAACTCTGAGCTTCAAGTCACAACTTGAACTCTAATGAAAACATTAATCCAAAAACCTTCCTTAAACTGGAGCCTGGAATTCATTATTACAAGAGAAATACTAGAGAATCCAGTAGAGTAGAGAGACCTGGACACAGAGTCCAAATCTTTGACCTCATTCAAGTTACTTCATCCTTAACTTTGTTGGTCTTCAAATAGGGTCGATATGCTTCTCCTGGGGTGTCCTGAGGGCTATGCGATATGTAAATGACACAGACGCACAGAACTTAGAAGATAAAGGTTTTCATTCCCACCAAAGAAATGAAGAAATGGGGCCTCCCTGGTGGCACGAGGGGTTAAGTCTCAGCACTCTGAAGCTATCCACCACCACTGGAGCACAAGTGCTATCCCTGGCCGGGGAGCTGACCCACATGGCACAGCAGACCTCTCCTGTCTCATCCGCTGTTCCCCTCAGCAGTGCTTTCAGTCCATCTGCATGCTCTGCTCCCCATTCTGTCTCTGGTGAGTCCTCTCACTGCACCGTTTCCCCGGCACCTCTGGCCATCACCCCAGCTCTTGTATGCACAAATAAAATAAAACTTTAAAGAAAGAAATGAAGAAATAGAGGCTTGGAAGAGCTAGTAAATCACCCCATATCCCAAAGGTGGCTGCCAGGGACACTTAATAAATGTTTCATTAGCATAACAGCACCGGGAGAAGTAGCCAACATAAGAGCATCAGTTCTGAAAGGGGTGTTAGTCCTTCTGGATTGATGTGACTTTAAGCACAAGAAAGTTCTGTCCCTTTTCCCTGGGGGTGGCCGGAGGGGGACGGGATGAGCACGAGGTAGCAGGGAAGGAGGGACGGCTCTGTGATAGTTTGCCAAATGTTTCTACATGCCATGTTGTCAAGAACCTAACAAGGACACTTAGAAGCAGATCAAGGTCTCGATGCTTAAAGGAAGTTGGACGAGGCAACTCTGGGGAGTCACTCACTCCCAGGAGCGACCCCACCAAGCCGCTCTTGGCCTCTTCCCAGAAAAACAAAACACACTTAATTAGAGACACCCTCACACACCTGACTTCAAAGGAGGTCCCTAAAGTACAGTTTATTCAAAATCACCAGTTGCTGGCAGCAATGAGCCTGTTTCTGCTTGTTTTCAGCAATAGGACATTTGAAAGAAAAATGTTTCTTCCGAATGGGAACTGGGCTGCCCTCAGATGCAGAGACAAAGGGGTTCCGATTAGCCATGTCTTTCTGATTCCATGTTGAGGGTGGTATTAAATAGAGGGGGGTGAGGGCAGGAAGAGGACAAGCTTTCTCCATGCCCTAATCTCAGAATCTCCGTGAGTTGGCCTGACCCAAAACTAAACTGCTCAGCTTGTTTCTGATTACTCATCCTGTGTTCACTTGGGAAACTTAGGATCTAGGGACTCTGCAAGGTGGTGGGGGTAATTAAAGCCCCATCTTCAGTTTTTACATGGCTTAAAAATTTATCACAAGAAAAATAGGTGATACCGGATAATATTTGAAGAAGAATCACTATTTGACCACAAAGTGAACTAAGTCCTTTGTAAAGAGCCTTCCCTGCATTCCCGCATGGGAGGTGTTTACCACTGTAATCTCCATTTCACCAAGGGGATACTGCGGTACAGAGGCTCAGTAGACTGCTCCAGGACAGATCTAACCTAGTACTGAAACCCGGATTTGACGCCATAGGTGACAACAGATAATGCTTTCATGCAGTCACAAAAATCACCATCCAGGCAGCATCAGGCAAAAGCCTTGAAGGAAGCGAGCAGAACAGTTGCGAGCGAGAGCCCATGCGGAGGCCTGAATGACAGTGGGAGGCAGGAATCAGGATCAACTTTATCACACTGGCCTTGGATCCTACAGAGAGTAGGTGGCATTATTTTTTCTTAGCGTGCGATGTGTGCATTACAAGACCCGTGGAAAGGGACTAATATTGCTGGAGAATTCCCCAGAGTGTAAAACAGTCAAAGCCAGACACCTCGCTTGCCCAGATATTCCCAAGACGTTTCTTCCTCTTTCCTTTTCAGGCCAGCTCCTTTTCTGACATCAAAAATGGGCTTCAGGGGGCCTCTCCGGTGGCACAGCGGTTGAGCGCTGGGTTGCGAAGCTGCCCGCAGCCTCTGCAGCACAGGTTCGATCCCCGGCTGCTCCCCAGCCACCGGAGGAGGGTCCCGCATGGTGCGCAAACCTCTCCTGCTGCCCGCTGCTCCCCTCAGCAGTGTACTTCGGTCCTTCTGCCTGTTCTGCTCCCTGCTCTGGCTCTGGTAAATTCTCTCACCCTCCCGCGCTTCTGACTGTACCCAGTGCTTGTATACATAAATAAATAAATCCTAAAAAAAGAAATGGGCTTCCATCTTCTCTCTCTGATGCTTTCTCCTCCTCTGACCATTTCTTGATTCAACAAAAGTCTGGCTAAATCCCATGACTGAGTCAACAGGGAGCACAGCTGTCCCTCCCAGACAAACTCAAATTATAACCAGCCATGAAGCAGTGAATCAGAAATGTATCTCAGTAATAATGTGATGACATAACGACCCACAGCTATGAAGGGCAGGATGAGGCAGAGGTTAGGAACGTGTTAAGGTTCAAATACACACTCAGCTCCTTTATAATGTTGTGACACTGGACAGGTGGCTGATATGATTCATGCAAAGCTCTCACAAAAGACTGTCATGTTGTAAATGCTCAATAAACCATAGTAACGTTGTTACTTACTGAGTCCTTGCTGCACACCACATGAGCTCAGTGCTAATATTATGACCAACTACCATGCAGATAAGGAGTAGGGTATTTTAAACCTATTTGGGATTTCTAAAGAAAACACATTGCTCACACCTACCTGCCCTATGAATGACCATCTTCACTACAAGTCATATCGGAACAATTTGGACATTTATAGTGGCTTGACTTTCAAATTGCTTTCTTACAAGAAATGGAAAAACCATGTCTACTATAGTAAAGGAAAACTTTTCCTCAGTTTTTCCTGGGTATTTTTCTTTCCTTGGAGGCCATTGCAGTCAGTTTCCATCCTTTTCCATCCTTGAACACTCCACAGGATAAGCAAACACCATGAAGTGTTAGTGTCATATCAGACAACAGATTCTACTTAGGGTTTAGAGTGGTTTAAGAGTCCGTCATCTGCTGAGGACATTCACTTTCGAGGACACACTTTATTGCCTCACACTACCCATTCCATGACTAGACAATATCCTCAGAGGCAAGGGAATGGCAGTACCCAGGCTTTACCCAGCAACATTGTCCTCAGGATGAATCACCAAGTCAATCAGTGGGTGAAGGTGGTTAAACACAAGAAGAATAGACAGTGAGTCAGGAACACTTTGAAGGAGCAATTTAGTGCATTCTTACAGGAATAAATAATATTAATGCAGGGCATTGCAAATAGTAGCAATATTATCTAGCACAGGTGAGAGAGAACAGAGAACTTCTGGATATTAACAGGTGGGGCTAAAAATTGAGAATTACCTAGGGATTTTCTTTAAAATGAATCCTTGGAGCTTCCCCAGAGATTCTGATTCCATAAGTCTCAGGTGGAGCCCAAGAATTCCCAATTTTATCAAACATTTTCGTGATTCTACTATAGGAATTCTTTGGACCACACCGTGAGAAACACTGCATTAATCTGCCCGTACACTCTCACCGGTGTAAGTAACACAGCCTCTAGGGAGACCTTTCCCCAGCTTATTAAAAACTAGCCAAGAATCACACATTTTATAAACTTGACACGGTTAAGAATAGATGGGTTCCATTAGTTCCTACAAATTCTCCAGAAAGTTTTTCACCTACTAGAAGATATTTTTAAACCCTTTGTGAATAGACATACTTCTATTACATGTTGTCAAAGCATTATTTAATTTTTCATTCCTTGAAATCATCACAACTTTCTTCACCAGAGACCTCGAAGCACAAACTTAAGTGAAGACAGGCTGAAGGACCATTCCCTACCTCTCTGCATCGCTTCCTACCCCACAGCTCATCTTCAGACTGTGCCTGGAGCTGCTCCCTGTTGTCTACACATGTAATCACTTAAGTGAGGGACAACACTGGAAATGCAGCCATATGAGTAACCAAGCCAAGTGAAATAAATCACAACTGACTGATGCCAATGTTTAGAAGTGTAAATCAGATTTAGATCAAATAGGTATTTCAGTTTGAGATCTAATAAGAAAACCAAATCAGGTCACATGAGGCTAATTCCCATTATGGCACTGGAACTAATCTTCATCCGAATCGATACCATAACAGTAATAAAAGACACAAAGTTGTCCAATGTTTAATTCATTTATTATGAACTCATAAGACTCAAATAATTGAAACCATATTATTTATGTGATCATTAAACCCAGCACGATTTCTAGAGATTTTTGTCCTTCTTAATGGAAGTCTTAGTTGCAGATATATAGTTAACCAGATTTCATTCCAAATATTATTCCTCCCAACAAATTATTCCTCATTACAGTTAACATGTTGTACTTCCTCACTGTAATTGAGTATAAAATTTGTTTCTTCTTTATTGCACCAAAGAAATTCAAAATCTAAAAAGTAATGCACGATTCCCTTGACAATTATTCATGCTACTTATATGTTGTTGTTTAATTACTAACAACTCTAACATAATCACTTTTTAATAACTTTGCTTTTCAATAGGAATATTTAAAATATAACAACTGTGATATTTATATCATGTTAGAATCAAGTTTAGCCTAACAATTAAATGTTAGGCGGACATATACACAACACTTGCCTTTAGTAGAACCATACAGACAAGAAAAAAATACTATCAATAGACATGTATAGTATAAAGTAGTCTCAAAGAATTAAAGATGTGCTTTTTTTGATATTTGAGGGAATTCCCTGTTACATTTACAGAGAGAGTCATTAATAGATTAAACCTTTTGAAGCCCCATCAAGAAAATTGGGTAAGCATGATATGCTGGTTTGAAAATCTCAGGATAGTACTTCAGAACTTCGGTGTTATATTATTACATGTGATCTTTTTCAGTTGCACAGCAAATTATCACAACCTAAGTGACTTAGCACAATACAAATTAAATATTTCACAATTTCTGTAGATAAAGAAATGTAATTCGTTAGCTGGGTCCTCTACTGAGGCTTAATCAAGGGATAGGGTGAGTCTATGAGCACTGCTGAAGCTCTGGGTTCTGTTCTGAGGCCACTGGCTACTGGCAGAAATCATTTCCTGTGGTTGTTAAGACTGAGGCAGCTACGTTAATGCTAGCTGCTAGACAGAGAGCACTCTCAGCTCTTAAAAGTTATTCTCAATGCCTTGCCCACTCTGTAGCATGGCAGTTCACGCCTTCTTGCCAGGGGGATAATCTCATATATCAAGTTTCTCAAACCTCTTTTTAGGGCTTACTTGATTAGACCAGGCTCATTTAGGATCGCTCCCTGTTGATGAACTTAGTGTCATCTTATTAGGGACTTTAATTACATCTGCAACATCACCTCTGTCATATAAAGTACCAAAGTTATGGTACTGATCACCCATCATATTCACACATCATACACATACTGAAATTAAAGGAATTTTAAGGGATGTGTTGAGCAGAGCTTAGAAACTTGGGGTGATCTTAGAATTTTACCTGCCAAGGTTTATTCCTGCTCCAGCACATTAGCTATTCTGTGGTTATGGAAGCTGAAGGAACTCTTTGTATTATGCTTTTTTTAAAACAAAGTTTGGGAGGAGACTTAGGACAGAACTACTGAGCATTTAGTTCCTGAATATAACAGACAGATTTGAAGTCCTGAAGTGGAAACTGTTCACCAGCAACTTCATGGCAGCCAAATGAGAAAAATGGCTGCAAAAATCCACACTGGCACTTTGGCTAACCAGTTTGTCACTGGGCTGAACAGACAGCTTGGTCCCGTGATGTGTATGAAGCAGAAAGCACTATGGAGGCCAGTGTGAGGAGCAGCAAGTATTGGACGTTAACCACTATATACATTCCAGATGTCATTCATTAGAGAGCACATTTTCCCTGTATTTTTCCCAATTCTTATTGTAATAGCAACTAGCTATGTTCTCCCAGTGGCCATGGGAGACTTTCCAATATCTCATTCACTTCCCCTGCAGTACATCATAGTGAACTGACTGCCTGGAGGACATCCTAACTTGCTACTTTTCTAACTAGATCGCTTTGGGCACATACTAGCTCTCAGCCTTAGTTTCTGCACCTATAAAATGCACATATTAATTTCACATCAGTTGTTGAATTGAAATATCTAAAATATGTGATGCATCCAGGGCAGCACCATGTGAAAAATAAATGTTTCATCTGTTATTGTTACAAATAGAATGATGTGGGTACTGTGGTTATTTTTCTTCCAAATAATACCCCGAATGGGGCACCATGTCTGACCTATGGTATCCACTTAACATAGCTATTATAACTCTATTAAGCCTCTCTTCTTCTTCTGACCTACCCTCGGTCTATGTTGCTGACACAGTAATAGGAACATGTCATTTTCAGCATCAATTTTCAGTTGGATCTCAGTGACTGCAGAAGGGATTCCTGAAACTGCAGTAAGGCATACAAGGTCTGTCCTAACAGGTGCCTTGAGAAGCACTGAGAACTCAGCTTTCTGTCTCATCTCCCAACCATCTGTCTAAACATCCTGCATTGATGTAGTACAAATTTCTTCTGTAGTCCAAATTTTGGGCTCCTTATTCCAAGCTTCTTTTTCCTTTAAAGAAAGCCCCATCCTTTATTTAATCATCAACTTAAATGTTTCTACATGATTGGGGCTTTGCTCAAGTCCCTTCTCTTAACTAGAAAAGATTGATTCCCTTCTTTTCTCAACTATGATCCTTCTAAGATTTTTGACTTGGTTGTCAGTTGTGAAATTATGACTTGAGAGGAGAGATCATGCATCCTATTTATCTTTGTATGATCAGTTTATATCCATGTGCCTGGAATACATTGCTTGATCAGTAAGTGTTGCAGTAAATGAAGGAAGCATGGACCAAGGAGGGAAGAAGAAACCAATGACATGCCCTTTGCTGGACAAGGATGCACATCCCTCCAACAATAATCACTGTGCCTTGAATCCCACCATCAAGATTAATTTTTCACATTAGGCACTCCAGGTGTCCTGAAACCAACTTGAGTGTCAGAAAACATTAATCACTTACACCATGGTGTGAAATAGTTTCCTCCATTATTTTTCTGCAGAAGTGAGGTCATTGGTGACCTAGAAACTTGATGCCTAATGGCATTAGTGCATGAAGAAAAGTAGTTACAAAACCAGTTTGTTGGCAAGTAGAGAGCTTCATCCGCTAGAACAGTTACTTGAGCTAGAAACTCCAGTGTGATTCTAAGACAATCCAGAACATTCTAAGATAATCGAAATCCTAAAACAATCAATCTGAAAAAAATGTGTCTTTCTTCCCACTTTCTATATGGTATTTTTTAACCACACAGAACATTTAAATTTGCTTTATTAAAATAATTTATGATCCACTACCTCACTGTTTGATGACACCTCCCAAATTTCTACAACAGCTTTACAGAAGTTGCCTTCTATGCTGGGAACAACTGGCTTAGGTATGTTCCCTTTCTTTGGGAAGCCAAATTGCCTGGCAAGGAGTTCTGTCTGGCATGGTTATCAGATGACAGGTAACATCAATTTGTTTTTAGGAGTTGCTCTGGCCTTCACACTTCTGGGGGGGGGGGAGGGGCAGCCATTGAGAAAGAGTGGGAAGGTGATTCTGTGTTCTTGTGAGATGAAAATGCATGTCATTAGAACAAGAAAGACTGGCATCTAGATTGTGGTGCTGAGTATTTCAGATTGTTTTCATTTGATCACACTGTCTGTTCTCATGCCAGAGGTCTTTTTTTTTTTTTCATGATTCTTAAACCCTAATGATTTTAGCATAAAGTAAATTAATACATTTTGATTAATGGACATAGAAATCATTTTGATTAATATAAATCACAAAAATATTTTCTATTCCATGTGTAAAAAATATTTTTCCTATGACATTATTTTCTTGAAAAAAAAATTCTATAAAAAACAATCATTCCTTAGATGTGAATATAAGTATGTATATTTAGTGACAAGATGTGATTTTAAAGAACAAAATGGAAGTGTTTTTATGTTTTAATGTCAGAATTTGCACATTCAAATGGGTCTCTGCCTTGCAGAGTGGTCACTTTGGGAAGGCAAGTTCTGTAGTTGTTCAACGATACTCACATCTCCAGTTAGTTTGGAGCTCTCATTTGGGGAATTCCCTCTAAATTTGGGTTGTCAACATGCTGAAAGCTTGCAATCCTCTGTATTATTGACAGTAACAATGGATTGCAATTTTAGAGACATAACCTTATTTGTAAGCTTTTCTGAAGATGGTGGGTGGCTCTTGGGTCCTTGAGATGTGATACATCTTGGCAGCAGCTAAGATTTACATGGTTGATTCTCTGTCTCATCTCACTAGAAATGACACATCTGGTCAACCAGCAATCCTGGGCTCCTGATCTTGGAGAGGTTGGCCAGGCTTCCACTTGCAGATTGTTTCCACATTTCCACATGCAGAAAACAAACAGGACCTGGAATCTGCCTGAAGTCTACCTGTGTCCTCACTGTCCTTAGCATGGAAAACCACTCAAATTGTACCCAATGCACATGAAAATTGTGGCTCCTTCTGGTCACATTGCAACTACTTTATGTATATTTACAAACAACTTCACCAAAAAGGGAATGATGGAAGGGAAAAAGGTACAATGCTACAAAGACCATTTGATTTTTTTTTTCATTGACTTATGCACAATATTTCTGGGACAGGAGGTAGAAATCCATGGTTAGATTAAGTGTTTGGTGTCTTTCAATTTTGTACTATCCTTGCTTACATAACCTGAGATGATTAGAAGTCCAAAGTGATCCTCATAATTTCTTACTAGCCAGGGTAGAAATGAGTCTCTACAAATCTATTCCATTTGGAAAAGGCATCTTAGATTCACCATTCACTTAAGCTCCTGACTTTGAAAGTTTGAAGTGGGATTTTGAAAAGGTCATTTTTCTATAGAGTTTATCGTTTATTTACTTTTATTTTTTCGATATTTATACATTGTGTATCTAAGTGCTTTGTGACTATTGTACCACCAAAGAGAAAATGACACACAGTATTCTGTGTTTGTTTTTTTTTTTTCCTTCTAAAACCCTGCTACTTTTGTAGTGTTCCTTGATATGTGTTCTTTGTAAACTCAAGTTTACATAAGAACTTGGATTCATTTTGGTAACGGGTCTGGGAATAAGAGAGACATTTCTTCATGGACTTAATCCTTTAAATTGAAAATACAAAGAATCATGATTAGAGAGTAATTATATTTAAGCCATAAACGGTTTATGGAGAAAACTCAACATAATTCTTCTGTTAAAAAATGAACTCTGGAATATCACTAATTTGATAATGGCTGTGCATACCTGATAAGAATCAGGTACAGGTACAGGCACAAATAAAGTACAAATAGCTCATAAGCAGATGACATACCAGAGCAACTTGAAGAGGAAGCTCATGAAATAAGAAACAACAAAGAAGTGCATCAAAATATATACAAGGAGGTACAAATTCTAATATGGCACTGAGTGCCCGCTCTATTACAGACAAAAAGAGCAAAAGTCAAAGATTAGTCTAAAGGGGACAAAGACCTGGCTGCATTTGCAGGAATAGATCTTCCTGAAATTACGATGTGGTTATATCCTGATAAACACATTGTAAGTTGCAAATATGCATAGAAAATGCATTCAGTACACCAACCTATCAAGCATCATCATTCAGCCTGGTCTATCTAAAGGTGCTCAGAACTCTTACATAATCCTACCATTGTACAAGGTCATCTCACACAAATCCTATGTTATAATAGTGCTGACTATCTCATGTGTTGTACTGATCCCTGTACTGAAGGGGAAAGACAGATAGATGGTTGTGTGGTCAGGCAGCACGGGGGGAATGATGCATGTGTGAAGCATTAAACTGAAATTCATTGCGAGATGATGTGGATGCTACAGAGACAGAGTTGTCAAAAGCTCATCACCATCTATGATCTGAGAAATGCAAGTCAAAACCACAAGGAGTCATGACTGCACACCTGTGAGAATGGCTCACATCAAGAAGAGCAGAAACAACAACGAGGGTGTGGAGAAAAAAGGATCGATCCCACTTATACTTTTGGGGAGAAGCTCGACTGGTCCAGCCCCTGTGGAAAACAGTATGGAGGTTTCTCAAATGATAAAAATGGATCTGCCATATGCCCCTGTGATTCAACTACTAGGGATATTCCCGATGAATACCACCCCAATTTTTTTTTTTTTAAAGGAGACTTGCACTCCCTTGTTTACTGCAGACCTATGTGCATTGGACACATTATGGGAACACACTAAATGCCCCAAAGAGATGAAAGGATCCAAAAAATATAGTCTATATGTACAATGGAATACCACTCAGCCATCAAAGATGATAAACTCATGTCACCGTGGCAACATGGATGGAGCTGAGGGGGGAAATACACTAAGTGAAATGTCAGAAGACGAAAGAAAAATGAGGATTTGGAGACTTATAGTGGAAAACCAAAAAAAGGGCCAGAAAAAAATCAAACTTAAAAGTTGACCCTTGATAATCCTGACCATGGAACTGAGGCACCCAAAGAGGGAGGAGAGAAGTGAGAACAAACTAGGGAGAGAGCACAGTGGACTGCAGGGGTAGCTGGGGGTCCTTTGGTTGTGGATGCACTATGGTGACTGCAAATACTAACTTACAAAATACTACAAAATATTTACAAAATACTAGCTTACAAATACTAACTGCATAATACTAACTATATAAACCAACGATACTTCAGTAACTTTTTTTTTTTTTAATTCTCTTCTGTTGAAGCCCGAGACTAGAAACCAGTAGAAGGTTGTTTCTCCTCATGATAGCATGACTGTGGCCACGGCCACTATCTAGAATCACAAGGGAGCTTTGTGTCACCTATCCCCAGGCATGGACAAGATCAAAACTGAAACTCAAAGGATGGTTTCTACTTACGGTTTATATGGCTTTGACACCATCATAAAACTGAAACATCCTAAGTCTACCCTTCCTAAGATGGGACTCTAGTTGGACCAATATCATCTAAAGTAAGAACAGACTTAAAGAGCAAAAGCCAGCAGATACACGACACAGCATGGCAGGTACCTTGCCTGCAGCCCTGCTATGATCGTGGGTCCAGATTTTAATTAGTTTTCCTTTCTATCTAAATCCACAGTTTAACTTTAATACCTGCCTTTCTATCATCAGGATTCTTCATTTTGCTTAGAAAGTGCCCAATTTCTGACTGTCCCCCCGAGATCTCTGGATGTCACTTTTGCCTCAGTGTCCTACTCGATTATCTAACTGTCCACTGAGAGTCTGATTACCTCGTGTTGAATGTGACTGGCTCTGGAATTACCTAGTGGCCTGTCGAATAGCAGTGAGAATGATACAATAGTGCTGGATGCCCCGCGGCAAATTCCGCCCAACACTGTCTCCTTCCACCCTGAACAGACAAACGCAGACACACAGATGTGCACACAAACACTACATCTGCCCCCCCATAAATCCATCTAATTCCACTGAACTATAACCCATTCAAGTGTTTTTTATTTTCAGAAAACGATTATGTCTTATTCGTAATGACAAAATCAACTTAATAGGTTCATGGACAACAAGTTTTAAAATTGTAACAGACTAGCATGTACCTGAGGACAGAGCAAAGGATGGAATCCAGCAAAGGATGGAATGCAGGTTATTTTTTTAGGATAGGACAGTTCAGTTAGAAAGACAATAATAGATTAGACTAGACTGATTAGAATAGGCAAGTGCCTTGCAAGTAGAAAGGGTTAGTTCTATTTTGTGGAATCTTTTCTAATTTAAGTTTACATGTTTTTCCTGTAAACTGGCAGTAAGGATACATATTTCTCACCATGGGTTCATGATCAAAATAGTTTTATAAACCATGTATTAGTGTACCTGGGTATGAAAGCAGCGCATCTACAAAATTCCTTAATGAAATTGTGAAGGTGTGGCTGATATAGATTACACATTAATAATAAGCTAGTCTTTCCTCATAGACATTGGCAGGAATGCAATTTCTTTTTTTTTCTTTCTTTTAAAAGATTTATTTATTTATACAAACACTGAGGTACAGGCCAGAGAGGCGGTAGGGTGAGAGAATCCACCAGAGACAGAGTGGGGAGCAGAACAGGCAGAAGGACCGAAATACACTGCTGAGGGGAGCAGCGGCCAGTCAGGAGAGGTCTGTCGTGCCATGTGGGAATCTCCCCGGCTGGGTAGGTATCGAACTCGTGCCACAGAGGCTAGAGACAGCTTCACAGCGCTGTGCTCAACCTGCTGTGCCACCGGGGAGGCCCACAAATGCAATTTCTTCTGGTAAATTTGTTATTTTCCAGAAAGAAGATAACCAGAGCTCTGAGTGAATGGGAAAGTAGATGAGTCCATTTTGTTGGCAGGATAAAGAATAGTGAGTTCTGTGTTTGAAGAGTGTACTGAGCTCCTGGCATGGAAGTGCTTGGGCAGGCAGGTGCTAACATCAGAGGCCCTGGTAAACCTGGAAGAGAGAATTAATGAGACTAGAGGGAAGGACTTGCAGGAGCCGTGCATGCTAAAGTCTCTTGTTACGGAGCTGCACCAGTTGAACTGAACAGGTGTACAGTGAGGACAGTATAGACACTCAGCCATGTTTTCACATTTTTCAAAGCATTTTCAGACTTTATTTTGTCCTCATAGATGGGCTGGAAAGAGGATGGAATAAGGGAAGTCCTGGGGTATAAAATTTAAGAGCCTTTTCTCTGGGTGCAGAGAGCGCCCTGTGTACCTTGTGGACCTGGCCCCAGTCTGGGGCCTGGCCCTGAAAACAGTGTTCATTCCAGGTTAAAGTGAGTTACACAGTGAGGAACTGGGGTGGAAACACTTAACCCTCTGACTCCTAGAATATTTTTTAATCTACTTTAGACAAGGTCAGTAAGGACTTATTCTGCCTGAGTCTGAAAAACAATAAGTTGGCAAGATAAGAGAACCACAGAACAATTAATTGTTATGAAATGTTTATTCAGAAAGAAAGAACGGCAAAATGCAGCCAGCAAGATTTCAGCCTTGGATTCCTGCATGAAATCTGAGGCACTTCCATTGCAGAAAGACTTAGACAAATTGGAAACCATTTAGAAAAGTATAAAAAAAATGATTAGAGAAAAGAAAGGTTTGATTTATGAGGCCAGATTAAAGGAGATAAATGCCTATTACTTGGCTAAGTGACAACCAGTTGAGATAATAAAAAATCTACAAATATTGGGAGAATGTAAATACAGGAAATACAAGGAACTGTAAATGTGCCACAAGTCAAGACTCACAGGGGTGGAGGGATGGACAGTAATGAGTTGAACTAGACAAACACAGGGGGGCTTTTGGCCAATGGATTTATTATGTTGAGGAATAAAACATAAGGCAAGGAGGAGGGCATAGGAGAGCAGAGGGGGGAAATGAAACGAATAAGAAGATAAGGGATGAAAGAGGAAGAAGGAAGGAAGCAAAGAAGGAAGGAAATAAATCTTGATTTTCTCCCTTACATATATCTCCATAAAATACATCAGCGATATTGATGTTGATTTATGGGTAGACTTTTTCTGAAACTATAAAAGACATTAAATATTATATTTATAATAAATATTCATCAGTGACTAATGAAATGCAGAATAGATAGAATGCAAGGAATACTTCTATAAAGTGTCTCTGCTTAGTGTGGGTGACAGATATTAGTTAAAAAAGAAAAAAGCAGAAAGGAAAAAGAAATAAGGAAGTATATCTGGTTCCACTGCAAACTAGTTACAGGAAACATAAGAAATCCATTCTGGCCATTCTGTAGCAGAAAGGACACTTCCCCAGAAACCCAAGCCAGTCAGGGAGAAGGCATCAGCACCCTCCTTCAGGGGAGAAGGCTGTCACTAAATCAAGGGGAGACAGTAATGGGGAGCTGAAGTAGTGGTGCAAAGCTGTTACTGCCATTAAATCCGGGACCCGGGCACAGAGTACTTGCCAAGATAGGTGGCTAGCCGGCTACCCATAACAGTCACTGTAATTGAACCTGAATTATAACACCTCTTTGGCACACCTTTCTCTTTGAAAAATCTAACACATAGTAATGCTGTTGGGATAGGACAGCTGGCAAACAACCCCCATTCTACTGGCGCTTTGCAGCTGGCATTCTCCTTCCTAAGGAGCCCTTCAAGATTCCTTTTTTTTTTTTTTTTTTCACTCTAATATGGTGGTGGAAAGTGTCTCTTGTTTTCGGTGAACTGCAAGGTTAACAAATTGTGAGCATCAACCAGATGCTAAACACTATGCTTGTCCTATCTCCTTTAGAAACTCCCATGAGGGTGACATGCATCTTCTTTATCTCACAGATTACAAATATAAGGTCAAAGAAGTTAAGTAATTTGCTCTAAATCACTTAGGATGAGAAAGTCAGGAATGAGTAGAATTCCAGTCTGTTTACCTTCAAAACATTGCCATTATACCTTCTGCTCTGTGACTGCCCTAATACTGACACACAGTAAACACTCAACATGTGCTGGATTACGTGGAAGGGAAAGGATGGTATCATTGAGATCTGAAAAATAATATCCAGCATTTTGGGGCATGAATTGATAAAGTGTTGCCAGCTTTTCACCAACTGTTGAATTCCATCTGTGAAAATTACTGTCTCGTCTGTAAAATGACATCCCATAATGGCAAAGTATCTTTTGCCTCTCTTGGTGCTTTTGTTACCACAACAATGGGCTACATTTCCTTGGTCTCAGGTAAGCCAAAATGGCCCTAATGTGTATATTATTTATACCTCTGTGTAAATTAAACCCTAATGTGTATTATTTTAACAGAGGTTTAATTTACAACTGCTTCACATCTTGTATGATATGCTTATTGAGAAAAGAGACTGACAGCCTATATATAGTATTTGATTACTTATGATGTAAAAAAAAAAAAAATGTTATGTGCTCCCAAAAGGATACAAAGAAATAGAGGATCCAATATTTGAATTTACATAGTTTACAAATCTTTGGTGATACAAGATATAAATGCATGAGGAGGTAAACAAATCAAAGATTAAATATCCATTTGAGATTTTCTTTCTAATATTCTCAGTTCAAATAATATTCATGAATGCCTGTTGTGTACCAGAATGTAGGTTAAGCATTAGCATATAAAAAGAATAAAGTGAGAGCATTGCTCTTATGAACCCACAGTCTACTGGAGAAGAACAAACTCAAACATACAGTTCTAATCATGGTTAGCATTTGGGTAAAAGCATGTGGTACTCATGGAATGCAGAGGCACACAAGTGTAACTCTGTTGATAGTAGGCTTGAAGATTTATCCAAGAAGACTTCCCAAAGGAAATGATGCCCACACTGGGTATTGAAGAATGAGTAGAAGTTTTCCAAGTCAACAGAGAGAAGCGCTCCAAGAAGAGGGAACATTTTATATCAGTCCATGAAGGCTTAACAATATGTGTAGCATATAGTAATGAGGAATTCTTAGGAGTAATATTACTAATATTTGGAGAGAGGATGGTATAAATGGTACCTAAATTTTTTTAGTTACAGGTTTTATTTTCAGGCCCACTACACCATCAATAAATACTGTGATGTATTCAAAGCCTCTTCAAGTAGGATATTAACATTTCAAGCAACATACTGGCAAGTTTCCTTTCTTCATTGTAGAAGAACAAATTAAAAGCAATGTGTTGAGATTACATAAGCTAAAGAATATGTTCCTTGTTTAGGATAATATATGAGGATCACTCAGGTTTCTTTTTAATCATCTTTTAGATCATTTAAATGCTCATTAGCATTGAAGAGCAGATCCACTTTTTGGAAATTCATCATTTCAGCAAGGGACATTATGGGATACCAATTAATATAAAGCTAAGGAGTGAGAATTTTTCCTTCTAAATTACATAATTATAATATAAAAGTGCATAAATTGATCAGCGTGGATATATTACAAAACATCTCTGAATCTGAATAAATCTTTGAATCTCACAAACACTCCTCTGAAATACTATTTTGAAAAACTGATTATAAGGGGCACAGTGCAGTCAAAGTTATAAGAACTATGGGCAATATTTATGGCTAAAGGATTCTGATTATACAATGCCCAGGAATTAAATGGCTGTGATGGTTTATGACAACATAATTCTGATAATATAAATTCTAAGAATTAAAGAGTTACAATATCGATTTTCATACAAAAATAAACTAGAACTGAGTGATGACATTCATTTTACCCATTTATAGGGTCAGGTTAGATATTATGTATTAATTCTCCTAAAATGGAAACAAAGAATACTTTCATATCTCTTCTTGGGCAAATTTAATTAAAACCTCATAAAACATTCTGCATGAATGGTTTTCAACAAAAATGTGATGTCTTTAATGAATAATGAGCTCTATAACTTCTCAAACACAATCAACATTATTTTTGAACTTGGTCACTCCTACTTCCAGTGAAGGATTACCTTTTGCTAATGAATTTTAACAGAATCCTCCTACCCCATCCTCAGCAGTGTCTTTACTCCCCCCGCACCATTTATTTTGTTGAAGTTTGCCAAGAGCCCCCTCTTTCACAACCATGCCTTGTGCACCACTCCTGGCGGGGTTCAAGAGCACTTTATGACACTGAATGATCGGACCAGAAAGTCAGGATCTGCCCCTTGAAAGTCAAACCAGAATCAGGCACTGGCATTGAATTGAATTATTCTTGATTTGCTCCATGACTCATCCTCCTAGGATGTCTCAGTTTCCCCAGGTCATGATCATCTGCCCTGGCTCCTGTGTAAGACCACATCTTCCTTGTCCTGGGTTGATAGTCTCATTTGACTTCCTGTTGTAACCTTTGACTATGGATTTTGTTTCTCATTCTTAGCTAACACCTATATTTTGTTATATTTTTCCCTTTTTGAGCCCAATAGTTTATTTCTCTTTCACCATCTTAGAGCATTCTCCTTTTACGCTCACTTCATCAATATGCTGTTTTAAAAAATATTTATTTATTCATGCATACAAGAACTGGGGTACAGGCCAGAGATGTGGGGGGTGAGAAGATTCACCAGAGACAGTAGGGGACAGAACAGGCAGATGGACAGAAATGCACTGCTGAGGGGAGCAGCGGTGAAAGACAGGAGAGGTCTGCTGCACCATGTGGGTAACTCCCTGGCTGGGGATTGAACTCATGCTGCAGTGGCTGTGGATTGTTTCATAGTGCTGCATCTTAACCCCTTGTGTCACCAGGGAGGCCCTCATCAAAATGCTTTTTGAAAAGTCTTTATGATCTCTCCTTTCCTTTCTCCTTCCCTGTCTCTCTCCAAACACACAACCATATACACACTATTTAATACCTGTTTATATTGTCTCTAGGAATTTCCAACGCAATTACATAGCTGGCATTTCATATTGAAATATGAAATGTAAGTACAAGGAGTAGTCCTTCCCTTATTTCCTTTGCCCAGAAATTGGAGCTTAGTAAATTATATTGAGAAGGCAAAATTGTTGGGCCCATCCATCCATTTATTCATCCAGCAGATAACAAGTGATACAGAGCAAACTTCTGCTTAGTGCTAGACTTGGCATCTGAAAGAGCCACGTGATATTTCTCATGCTCTTCCACCTTCTCCAACTTGCCTGGATCTAATTCTTGTTTTCCTAGAAAGTTCTGCTCAACCTCCATAGTTCAACTAAGCTATCAGGTGATGCATGAAATATTTTCTAATCTTTAAAAGTTTGTCAATCCCTTGTCTTTAATTCACTCCCAGAATATCACATTCACCACCTTCCAAAGTAATGTTTGCTCACACGACTGTCTCTTCTCAATAAGGCTCATTCTGTGAGAACAGACATGCCTATCACTGTAAAGGCTCCATCTAACATCTCAACTAAGAAACCCAGGCACAGTAACCTTGAAGTGAACCTGACACTCCTCTTCATTTTCACGTAAACCTTAACCAGCTCTGCAGAGTCTTCATCCAAAAATAAATCAAACTCTTCGCTCCAACTCCACTAATATATTTCATTAGTAAAGATTCCAATGACTTTTTGTTTTTAATATTGAAACAACTTCCCATCTGTCTTCCTTAGCCCTCCTCTTAATCCTTCCGATCCAAACAGCTTCTTAAAATATACTTTGGGATCCTATTCTTTAAAGTCAGTAACATTCCACTTCATTTAGAATAAAATTCCAAATCGTTTGTATGCTTTATTAAGTATTATTTTCCTCTTAGTAATTCAAACAAGGTTCCTGCTTCAATGATTGTCTTTCAGCTCCTGTGACACAAGTTCTTCACCTGTTCAGAGTCTTTGTACATGTTGTTCCTTTTTCCTCAATGTCTATGCTTAACTTTTCATTTTTGATTGATCCTTCTCAGCATTTTGGTTTCTGTTAAATATTATCTCTAAACAGAGATCTTCCCTGATCATGATATTTAAATAGTTGACCCCACAACACCACCATAATATGATTTTAAAATTTGTTCTCATAATCTTATTTGATAATCTCTTAACATAACTGATTTTTTTTTTTTTTTTATTTACAAGCACTGGGAACAGTCAGAAGCGCGGGAGGGTGAGAGAATTCACCAGAGCCAGAGCGGGGAGCAGAGCAGGCAGAAGGACTGAAGTACACTGCTGAGGGGAGCAGCGGGCGTCAGGAGAGGTCTGCGCGCCATGTGGGACCCTCCTCCGGTGGCCGGGGAGCAGCCGGGGATCGAACCGGCGCTGCAGAGGCTACGGGCAGCTTCGCAACCCAGCGCTCAACCGCTGCGCCACCGGGGAGGCCCCCATAACTGATTTTTTTTGAAATAACTGCTCTTGTGATTTTTATCTTACTTGCCTTCCCCCTTGGAATATAAACTTTTTAATGTAAAGACTGCTTCTTTCATATCCTGTTTTATCCCCTAGGACCAGTATAGAACAAAGCACTTAAAATCACATGTGTTAAATAATAAATACAGTAAGGTAATTAAAAATAAGTAAACTCAACAGACCCTGCTGGAGCACCTAGGCTCTGAATAGAGGTGTGTCCACACATTCATATGCCTGCAATAGTCACAATGGCTCTCTAAGCTACACAGTTTTATTTATGTTTAATCAATGATGAAAGCAGGTTTCTCAAAGCATTAGATCATTTTCAAATTTTAATGTAAGTTCTTGAATCTAATCCCAGTGCTTTGCTTTTATACTCTCTATATTATCAAAACCACTGTTTAATTTTACGAGTTTATCTTGTTGACATCGCGCTATGAAATTTTGTTCTACCAGGTAATATTTTTATCAAAGAAATGAAAACAAATTCCATGATGAAACACACTGGCATTGTCTCTTTAAAAACAACCAAAAAATAAAACAATCTCTAAAAAATCTACATAAACCTGTCATGATAAATTAAAGATGTGTTAAAGAAAGAGAATAGATTCTTCTGGTGATAGGCTAATAATGGCTGGTAGCCAAAAGGCAATTGTTTTCTTGTTCTTTAATAACAGTCTAAAAACCTTGGAGGTTTTTATACAACTACTTTATCATATCACTTCAGTAATAAATTGCAGGAACTAATAAAGACATTATTTTCCTTAATGTACTAAAGCTGTGACAGAAAAAATTTGTAATGCACTTGCCCACTGTCTACTGCAAAGTCAGTTTAGGAAAACAGTCATAACGATTCATCTTTCTTTCATGACAACATCTGCAAAGTACCCAGTAGGCGAGCAGCAGAGTCCTCGTGGACAGCTCAGATTCTGGGAACCAAGTTCAAGGCTCTCCTCTGCTTTCCAGATGCTGTGTGATATTCAACCAATGACTCGGGTTCTTCAGCCTTTTTTATGCATACAAGAGCTGGGGTAAAGGCGTAAAGGCGAGAGGTGTGGCTGGGTGGGAGGAGTTATCAGAGACAGAGTGGGGAACAGAACAGGCAGACTGACTGAAATACACTGCTAAGGGGAGTAGCAGGCAAGTCAGGAGAGGTCGGCTGTGCCATGTGGGGCAGCCCCCTGACCTGGGATCGAACTCATGCCTCAGTGGCTGGCAATAGCTTGATACTTCTGAGACTTTAACCCTTGTGCCACCAGGAAAGCCCTCCTTTCCCGGTTTTAAGGACCTGACCCTAAGAGAAGCCAGAACATCATTGAGGAGAGGAGGGAAGCTCTGATTCTAGCTCACTGCTAAATGCTGAGGGGTCCTAATACAATGAGGTGGAAAAGCACACCCATTCTTGTCTCTGCCCACTGCACCCCTCAGGCACCTTTGACCTTGGCAAAGACCTATTCTCCATTCCTAAGGTATCTGTTTGTGGACCAACACAGCAACTAGATATCCTCTGAATTGTCCTGTACCTTGAAAAGCCTTATTATTTTTATTTATTAAATGAGTTCAAAAGAAAACAAAACACAATAAATCACCTTCCTGGTCTCTGGTGCTCTCTTGGTCTGCATTACATGGGAGGCTAGAACGAATTATGAAAATAATGATTCAGAAAGTGGATGTTACAGAGCTCTCCTGCTGCATGTAGAATCCAGGTTCTAAGGAGATCATGCTTTCAACATGTCTCTCAAATTTTTGAGTTTCTTTTGCAAATCATTGTATTTTTCTTGCCATTTTTTGTTAAGGCATTTGTTTCATGCAAAGTTAACTGGGCATGAAACCATAACAAAATAAGATAGATTCTTTTATCAAACATTTTATAAAGTATAAATCCCAGGAACAAATGTTATCTACAAAGCAGTCATTTCAGGGATTATACACATTTTTTTTTCATTTATTCTGACACTGTTCAGAGCATCCTGGGGTATTTCACTTTGGAATTGCCTCCGAAGCCTGTGGCCTAACCAATTTTTAAAAGTCACTGCTAAATCTGCTTATTAAATATTTAACACATAGGGAAAGTATAAAGAATAAAAAATGAACATGCCTGTAACAAGCACAGAACTTTAAAACAATTGATTGGCTGTGCTCGGAGACGATTTGTAGCCCATCTTAATCACTTCTACCTCCATCAACTTCCTCTGTCCTTACCTCAACACTTTCCTGCACTTGACCATGACTTTTCCCAAGCACAGTTGCACTTTTCAACATATATATGTTGCCCCAAGTAAGGTACATTATTGGGCTTTTGTAGATATAGATCTTTACAGAGAGGGTATTGTACTACATGTATTCTTTAGCAATTTATGGCAACTTATGGTATGGAAGACAGATATTTGCAAGCCACATATCCAATAGTAGTTCCTATAAATATATATTAACATGTAATCCATTAGCAAAACACAAATAATCTCTAAAGTGTGCAAGGGAGCTGTCTAGATATGTTCCCAGCACGACAAATCTTGATATATAGATTTTTGTCCTTGTTTTGAAGATAGTTCCTTTACTATTAACCACTGCAGAAGAGAGAAGGTATGAAAGCCCTTTCCTTTGTAAGACTTTGCAGTTTTAGTAAAAGGTGCTCTATATAAAGGTCTGTCACTGGATCCCACTGGCCACAACTAAGACACATGGCTATTTCCTGTTGCATCGGAAGCTGGACGACCCTATATGTTTGCTGGGTACATTACCACCTCCCCCAAATTAAAGTTCTCTTAGATATGCAAGGAGCAGTGCCTAGTATGTATCAACATTAAAGTTACTTTGAAAGTTAAAAATGAAATGAAAGCAAACCCTAGCATACAATAACCAGGCATACAATAGCATACAATAGCATACAATAACCTTTATTCCCAAATAATTATTTTGAACTCTGACTAATAAAATTATATCAGCTCCTTCAAGGACATGTTAAGCTTTCATGGTCCAGATCAAATGGCACAGCTAGTAAAATTATTTTCTCATTGTGCTACTCAAATCTTCTGCATTATACTTGACGAAACATAAATTAATCTGACAAACAAACAGAAAATGATTACACTGAAAGGCTACAGAATTGTAGAAGGCAAAAGATAGCTAGAGAGTTAAAGATCTAGATGCAGAGAAATGCAGAAACACAAAGAAGGTTCACTAAAGTCAACACCCCTAAGAATATGTTTCAAGCTCCATGAAATACTGTAATAAGGAGTAAGCCTGTGCTTCCCACTGGGATACACCATGGGATTTCCCCTAATAGGTGGAGTGTTTTGCTGCAGAATGATAAAATATGATTGCTCTCTACTGCAGCATCGGAAACACACAAGTAAATTGATTTTAGCCAAATACCAGTAGGACAGCTCAGTATTATCCAATTACAGAAATATCTGTTTATCTTAAAACTGCTAAGTATCTATAGTAAGAGTGAGAGGGAAATTATTTCAGAGTTAATGGTGTGAATCAATGTAAAAGCAGTGAGTCAGAGTTCTAATTCATAGAATGAGAGGTAGCTTGCTTTCGTCTGAACACAGGGTATGGAAAGGCAGTTACTAGGAGCTTCTGAAGCCGAAAACCAAGCAATGTTATCAAGAAAGACAACAAAACGAGAATCATACTTTTGAAGGTTTTATCTGGTTTGTTTATCTCTATGTTGAGTGAATGGGAAAGAAGGGACAATGAATTCCTGACTATGAGAATATCTGTTGATCTGAATATGAGATCTGAACTGGACATGGACAGAAAGGGAGTAAGTAAGCGAATTAGAATCAGAATACTTCTGACAAGTAAAGATTATGTTTAGGAAAAAAATAATGGAGGCCTTTGAGATCCCCTAAAATTCCAATCTTGGCTGATTTGTTGCTGGCATGAAAAGCAATGAGATAACTAGAGTCAAAATAAACCATCAGAAGAAGATAAAAAGTTGCACTTATGATGAATTTGAAATGCTAATAGGCTATCTCAGGAAACACACATAATTTGGAATTGCATGGCTGGTGTCAATAAGAGATCAGAGCTGATGGGAGAGAAAGCCTGTCATTTTTCATAAATGCTCTACACATCCTCTAGCCTTGCTAGAGTCTCATCTTCATCAATCACTCAATACTTTGCATATGTCTAACTGTGTGTAGTTTCTACACACTTCTACATGATGTTCCTTCACATTGAATCCTCCAACCTGAAATTACTGTACACTGCAGACATTACATTTCCCATTTTTTAAAGAACTTTCTATCTATCCTTTCATATTTTTTTTCCTTACTGATTAACCAAAAGGAAACACTAGTCATCATTTTTTCTCTCCTGCTCAATAACACTTGATAAGATTTTGGACCCATGCAAAATCATTAAAATACTCTAACTATAATTCCTTCTAGATTTATGACTTGCTAACCTTTTCTAAGATCTACTATCTTACCTGTTGGCAGATTTTTAAAAATGTATTCCTTCTTATTTAAAACCATCCCATTTACATTTCAAAAATCATATCAGTATTAAACAGATTATTCCTTCTAATTATTCTTGTATATCTGATCTCAGAAAACTATTGGAAACCATCTGTTTTTTAAATTGAAATTTGTTGCACTTGAAAGAACAGAACTTGATTAATATTATCTCTGGTTTGTTCTGGTATGTATGGAATAATAACTTGCAGGATCTCACAAGTAGGAGCTATTGTATGGAGCAAGTCTACAGAATAACTGCTGCTGAAATTTTTGATCACACACAGCTGCTGGGGGCATCTGAAGGGCATAAATGATTCAAAATTGTGTCTATCATTATTGTATACACTGCTGATTAAAAAAATCTACTTTTAGAAAAAAATGTATCTTTTTATGCAATTTCTCCCTTAATACACAGATAAGAGTCCAGTCTATCATGAGATTTAATAGCTGAGTTTGTGGGAAGTAAAGGTCCAATAAAAAGAAGCATTAAAAGGACTTATCAGGTTCATCTCAATTGTCAAATCCATATGCTACATTGTCCACATTACATGTACACAAGGCAGACAAATAGCTCTGTCTTGGGCTGAATAGTATCCCCACAAATTTATGTGTACCCTGAACCTTGTAACATGACCTAATTTGGAAATAGGAAATAGGGTGTTTGCAGATGTCCTTAGGTGAGTTAAGATGCAGCCATACTGGGTCAGAACGGGCCTGACATGACTGGTATCCAACAACTGACATTTTCACAAAAAGACCATGTAAGAAGAAAAAGGCACTATAGTAGTAGAGGCAGAGTGTAGGGCACTGTAGCTATGAGCCAAGGAATGCAAGGATTCTGGCAACAACCAGAGATTAAGAAAAGGCAGTGAAGGAATCTTCCCTAGAGTCTTCAGTGGGACCACCACCTGGAAGACACCTTGATTTCAGCCTTCTAGCCTCTAGCATGTGAGAGAACAATTTTCTGTGGTTTTATGACAGCTGGTGTTTTAGGGCAGTGTAGGAAACATGCCAGCTTCAGATGACACATTGGCAACTCTAACTTGATTTACTTCCATTCCCTTACAGAGTCCCAGGGCGCTGCTCTCCCCACACTGACTGCTCCCCTTTGACTTGATAATTGTGCAGACACATGGATGAAGCACACATATTTTGATATGTTTAGGCAAACACATTTTCAAATCAAGAAAAAAAATAAAGAAAATGCTAATCAGGTTGAAAATGTCACTTTTCTTATTTTCCTTCATTTAACAATTCTTACTGCATGTTTGGATGTGCAAATGATTGCCACCCAGGGGACCAGAAAGAGAAGAGGCATGTGTGGACTATATTTCTTCTGGAAATACTAATTTAGTTATAAAAGCCAGAATCTTCTGCTTCTTTCTGTACATTCCTCTTTCTCAGTGGTTCTAGTTCTTACCATATCTAAAATATAAACTCTTTTTTATTAGTAACATGTAATTTTAATTGAGATAATGTTGGTTTACTATACTGCACACAATTTAGAGGACTAGATACCTACTTCTTCAGAATTAAGGTAATATTGATTTAATTAAGATAATATTGGTTTAATTAAGGTAATATTGGTTTAATTAAGGTAATATTGGTTTACAACAGTGACTATAATTCAGAAATACAGGACCCCACCTTCTTAGGTATATGTCACCAAACCACACCTACTGCTTTGTCTATGTTCCACATATGATTGAAATCACTGGTATTCAACTTTCTCCTTCTGACTTACTCTGGTTAGCATAATCCTCTCTCGTTCCATTCAGGCTGTTGCAAGTGGCAACATTTCATCTTTTTATATAGCTGAATAGTATTCCACAAATTATAAACTTCTCTTTGATTCAGGTTTTGGCTCTCAGCTCCTTGGACCTTCCTTGGTGAGCTTGTTCTCTCATGAATTTTCTGTCACTCCTACCATTCTGATGGCACCAAATCCACCATCTGTGATTATTGACTTGACCTGGAGTATGATTGCTTCATGGACTCTCACTAGTCGACAGAGACTTGGCTTTTCCAAAGGAATAGTATGAAGACTGCAAGATCTGTGCCCACAAAAGTGCAATTTAACAAGATTATGTCCACTGTGCTTTTATTCCTTGTGACTAATAATTCAAGAAGCTGGTTCCCCCTCTGACCCACAGCAGAAACAAGGATTCAGAGGTCTAAGTGGAGACCTAGAGTCAGATTTGCAAAGATGAGTTTTTCCTCTTACAAAAATTAGAAGGGTGAGTAGCAAAGAGACCAGAGTAGTGAGCTACAAGGGTAGAGAGAGGACAATCTATAGGGGCAAACACAGGGAGGTGGGGTCCTCAGGAAAATTACTAAAAGCAGGTCCCATGTCAAGGTGGGGAGGTAGGATGGGGGTGATTAGGGAACAGATTCATCACTTGAGGCTAAGTAACTGAATGCTGTGCATTTTTCTATAAAGTAATTTTTTTTAAATCTACAAAGGTATCTTCACATCAGTTATTTAATCCTCTAAGTAGCTCAACACTGCCACTGTTCCTTACTTGAGGGAATTGAAAACATAAATATTATGTCCAAGGATACATACTTATTGCAAAGTATTCCAACTAGAACACACTTTCTTTGACTATAAATCCAACTTACTTGTGTATACAACCCATGATTTATTGTTTTGTGCTCCCTGAACACTTGATGAGTCAAATTCCAAATGCCTTACCTAATGTGCAAGGATCTTATATGGGATCTCAAACTTCCATTTTCCCTTAATTTCATTTTTGAAACATCAAATCTTATTTTTGGACTCACAGATTGCTGTGTTCCCTGCAGAGAAAGAATGATTCTGTCGATATACATGTGTTCCTTTGTTCCTCCCTCTTCTGTATCATTTTTCTGATCCATGCCCCCCTAAATGTCAACGTTCAAACATTTCTTCTTTTACCTATTTAGTAATGGGGAGGCATTGTGGGCAATGTAGCTTAAAGTCCAGAGTCAAGAAGTGGTAGGTGGCATCCTAAGTTCTGATTAAAAATTTTCTTTTCTGAGCCTTGAATTTTCCAATAACATTCTTCTTACCATCCACTTCTGTAAGTAGTGTAGTATCTCTGTAAGTATGGTATTCCCTTTCAGTGAATAAAATGCTTGAATTATGAAGATTCTGTTCTTTATAGTTTCTGGAAAAATTCAACTCCTCGAATAAAAATGTCACATATCTGTGAATCTACCAGGATCTATGTGATCAGGGCATTTCCGAGAAGCAATAGCTTTCAAATTTGATTGTCTAAGAGAATCACCCAGCGAACACAGAATGCACATTCTCTTAACTCCACCTCCAGAGATTTTTCATATAAGAGCTTCAAACATGCATGTTTTACACACACACACACATCATCCTAATTCAGAGTGGAAACTACCCAACTGTTCACCAAATCTGTGAGATTATAACTGTTTGTACTTTCAGCCAATAATTTTGAGAAAATTTTTATGTAATATGGATAACTAATATAGAGAGAACCAATCAGTTTCTACATGACAGGTAATCCTGACTTATAAGCAAGTTGCACATGCCAGCTGGAAACCATTGTCCTATGTCAATGGAATTACTGCAAAAAAATGACAGTAAAGTTAGCACTTTTGTAATAAAAGTTGACTACTATGGAAATTGATGGGGTGTAGTCCAGAGAATGCCATGGGCTATGTCAGATGGGGACTACTCTTCTGACCTCTTCATTGTTAGGCTGCTTCCTGGTGCATTTATTCTAAGTGAATAAATTAGAGATCCAGCTGAGCTAACAACTATCCCATTGTAAATATGAAAACCACTCTGAGGGTGTTTAATGACTAGTTATTAGTTTAAATTAAAGTCTATTACTTTCTGGAACTCCCTGGTAGCACAAGGGGTTAAGCACTGAACTATGAAGCAATCCTCAGCTTCTGCAGCACAAGTTCGATCCCTGGCTGGCCAGGGAGCATCCCACATGGGGAAGCAGACCTCTCCTGTCTCACCTGCTGTTCCCTTCAGCTGTGTGTTTCAGTCAGTCTGCCTGTTCTGTTTCCCACTCTGTTCTGGTGAATCCTCTCACCCCCCGCATCTCTGGCCTGTACCCCAGTTCTTTATGCATAAATAAACCTTAAAAATAAAATAAAATAGGGCCTCCCCAGTGGCACAGCGGTTGAGCGCTAGGTTGCGAAGCTGCCCACAGCCTCTGCAGTGCCGGTTCTATCCCCGGCCACCGGGAGAGGGTCCCATATAGCGTGCAGACCTCTCCTGCTGCCTGCTATTCCCCTCAGCGGTGTACTTCGGTCCTTCTGCCTATTCTGCTCCCTGCTCTGGGTCTGGTGAATTCTCTCACCCTCCCGCACTTCTGACAATACCCAGTGCTTGTATAAATAGATAGATAGATAGACAGACAGACAGACAGACAGATAGATAGATAAAATCCTTTAAAAATAAAATAAAATAAAATAAAATAAAATAAAATAAAGTCTATTACTTTCATAAAAATTTCCTTGCTAAAATGACCTATGCTAAGACTTTTAATGAGGGAAGAATGGTGTTCACTAGATAACTTGGGGGTGACATCAGGCTTGGGTTAAGGGTCCATCGTGAGCTGACACTTGGGAAGGAATGATAAAGTGATGGAGAGTCACCCTGAGTTGAATCTGCTTTCAGCTATGGAAAAATAGGGGGATGCTGAACAGACTTTGTGTCTAGGAAAAGAGTAAAGAGATTTTTGTCTATATTAAAATGAACTGATACTCATCACAACATGATTTAAGCAAAGCTCCACAGGGCTGGCCTGCAAACCTAATCAAAATTCATAACACGGGTTTGATGAGAAAATTAATTCTAAAATTGTACCAGCAAACAGAATTTTGAACATAACTCATTTATAAGCTGAAGCATAGTGGCTGTTAAATTTGGAAGAACACAGACTTACACAAGCAACTTTTTGATGTTGTTATCCTTTAAATTTTAAGGATGCTTTTGCTTTATTCTTCACTCCAATCACATTCTTTTAGTACACTGTTTGTCAAACTTTATTGTGCATACAAATTGCCTGGGGATCTTGTTAAAACACAGAGTGCAATAAGACCCAGGATTCTGAATTTGTTAAAAAAAATCTCTCAGGTGATATTAATATTGTTGGAACTCAGACCACAGTTTGAGCTGTAATACAGCAAGTACCTAATTTAAGAAAGCAACTGTGGAGTTTCCACAATGCACAAGATGACTCAATGCTGACTCACAGCTTTAGCTTTTAGCTATAATCAAATCTCACCAAATCAAGAGGATATCTAGCTACAAAATTCACATTTCTAGGCATTAAGCTAAATATTAGTTTAACTGTTTTCAAATTGAAGTTTCAGAAGATAAGGAGAGCGGTGAGGAACAAAGGTATGAATGCAGATACAATGGACTAGAATTCTAGCATCACAGTCTTCTTGCTGTGTGATTTTAGACAAGTGAATCAGACAGAGTCCAACAAAGTGAAAATCACTTTAGGAATTTTAAACCGAAGTGATTTGATATAGGGGATTTATTACCGTAGAAGTCAAATGGTGAACTATAGGGCTACAGAGAGGTGAGCACCAGCCAGACAGAAGCCATCACCTCCCCTAGAGTTAGGACGAAGGAGGACGAGATGCTACAGGTAGCAGCTGGCACACAGAGCAGCTTGTCCAGGAGGGTGGAGGCAGTGAGGAGAGGCCAATGTCAGGCCCTCCACTGAGGCAGGGAGGAGGCCAAGTACGCCTCCCTTCCAGCCTCCAGCCCCTTCCACTAGATTTCAGAGGTTAAGTTCAACCGCAAGGCTATCAGCGAGAGACCCTGAGATATAATTCCTTGTGTTATAGATCAGAACAAGGGAAGAGCAGACTTTGAGAGCAGACTTAACAACAACACAGTAAGTTACTAACACTCAGTAATGTTCTATCTCACTCTTAGATATACATCTGCAAAATATGGGCATTGTGTTATTTAAGTGAAATGTATTAAGTCCTTAATATGGAATTGGTACATTATTATTATCATTATCACCTTCATCATCTTCATCATCTTTTGGTGGTATGATTATATTTTCCCTTCACCCCATTCTCTTCTTGAATCCATTTCCTATTGGTATGTGGAGCTTTAGGGGGATTGTAAATAATATTAGTAGTATAATAATACATCAAAATTATGCTGCAAGAAATTGTATATAAGAGGGAGAATACCCGTTTCATCCCCATGCTAGAACCAGAAGGGCTTGAGGTCTTCTACTAGGCAAACTGTAAGAACCTGCACCCTATCAATGAGGTGAACTCAGAGGCAACTCTCAGAAGAAGCATAGTTGGGAATGTGCTCAAAATATGGGTTGTGAAGTTGGAAAAAAAATGAAGGATTTAAAGAAGGAAGAAGAGGGAGAGAGAGTGTTTTCATTCATCCACAGTGGTCAGTTGTGTGCACTGAGTTACCTGAAGTACTGTACAGATCTACATGGTATCCTTAATTGGATTTCAGGAGTGCTGAGATTGACAGGTCATCTGATTGTTTTCTTTCTTGTCTAGAACCAGACCTGCATGATTTTCCTTATGCCATGGCCAACTAAGAAGCTACATTATTACCAAGACACTAATAATCCCTCAATGATAAAAATAAAGTTCTTCTGTAGACTTGACCCCCAAGCCAAGTTGTCAAAAGCTTACAAAGCATATGCTGATGTCTCTGCTAGTTATATCACAAAGAAACCAGAGTGCTGGCATACGGCTCCTTTATGGAAGAAAAATAGCCTGGCCCATATCTATTCCAGTCTGTGTTCTTACAGCATGGACAAGTCAGTGTTCTGTCTAGCGGTGTGCCATCCTTGTCCATCTTCTTTGGGGGTCTGTAAGCCAAGCCCATAGAGAGATTACAGTCTCTGTGAATGATCACCACCACCTTAGCTAATTCATGCCAATATTAAACCAATTCAATTCAATATAGATCTGTTTGAACAGCAAAGGGAATAAGACAACCAGCATTAACATATATGTGTAAATGATGATCCAAAATGTATCATTCTGGAATACTTCAAAGCTGCACTGAATCATTTAATTTATTCATTATACATTTACTGAGTTAAACAATGATATAAACAACAATTCTAGAGACTTCACCATCTAGCATATGCGAGGAGTCAAAATAATTGATGCAGAAAACAACCCATATTTGAAGGAAAGACAGCTGTGGGTTGGAAGATGTAGGGTGAGTCTGTGGTGGAATGGGGATAAAGCTGGGTTTTGATGGTCTGGTTACAGGGGGCCAGATGGATGAGTGGATGGGTGCTTCTGGCTGAGAGAAGCCTTCAACAAAGGATTAGTGGTGACAATAGAAGGCTAGCACCATGAGAGAGAGTGCAGGGCTGTGTTCATGAATCAGGACTCTGCAGCTACCCTGGTTAAGTTCAAGCCTTGACTTTGATACTCAGTAACTTAGTAAATAACACTGAACAAGTCATTTAACCTGTTTGCTCAAGTAGACAGTAAGAATGGTCCTAGTCCATGACTCATGGGGTTATTGCAAACATTAAAAAAAAAGAGCAGAGACAATGCCTAAATCCTATAAATGATTGTCAATATTTAGCTACTATAAATTTATCATTGAAGGACACAATGCATTTATCCCTCCAAGGCAGAAGGGTAAAATGAGACAAAGCATGATACTCTTTGATGGCCAGTCAGCCAAGGTAGACTTGTTCTTCTTCTATAAGAGGTGGTGGTAGGGGGCATGGAGAGGACAGAAGTACTCTGAGGGAGGCTTAGAAGGAGTGTCCAGAAGTACAGAGCATGCAGCGTGCCAACATGCACAGAGCATGTGCATCCAACAACTCCTTCTCTAAACCCTAATGAAGCAGTAAATTGAGATGAGGCATTTCTTGGCACTACAAACTACGTTTAGTTACCCATAGTCTTCCCCTGACACAAAATGGGGGTGACCAACTGCTATGGCAAGGAGCTGATCACACAGGAAATGTTTCCATCAGCTCTCCGGGGTCATAAAGCGGGAGGGAAAGGCAGCGCAGGGGGTAGAATTCTCAGGAACATTAACTTTAATCTAAAGAGCTAGAACAGCAGTTCTCAACCTTATGTTGCTGTGCTGATTTAAATAATGAAAGAGTTTCTTGTCTAGGGAAACTCCCAGGGGTATACCAAGGTTCTGTGTGCTCCCCAGCCAGCTGCCTCTATAACACAACCTCCTTCTTGTTCTCTCAATAATAACATTCATCAAAAAGGAAATATAATTAGAGGAATAACCACTCTACTTTGTTTAATAAAGTATCCATCAATGTTGGTACTTTATCATCAGCAATATATTATTTGAGAAAACTCAGAAAACTGCTATGGACACATTAGGTTTTAGCCAAGAATTTTAAGTCCGACGATGACTTGAATCATCCTCTGCTATAGCATCCTGCTTATCTACACTGGATTCCTTCCAGACTTCCTTGTCCCTTGTTCCCAGCCAACTGTGTATCTGGTAGAAGTTCAAGTAATGAAACAGACTTTTGTAACATCTTCTTCTTGAATATTATAAATATGAATGGAAAATGTAATATAAGGTACTAGGATAATTCAAAGGAAAACCAGTTACCACAAATGAAAACGCTTTCCCCTGCCAGGAGAAGCTGGACACTGCACTTGCCAGCAAGATATCCTGGCTCAGTTACTTTTCCTGGATGGAGGAAGTGCTTCTGCCAGATGGGGATTTCCAACCCTCCCTCTCAGACTCCCCTACCCACCATCACAGTTAGTTCTTCTACACATGTGTAACGTGGACAATGTATATCCGAATAATACATAGGAACAAAAGTAACATCGGACATAATAACCCCTCGTGATCATAGAGAAAAGTGTTCCTGCCCTCACATACTCATTCATTCATTTAATGTCATTATTGCTGCTGAAAGCATTTCTGCACATCCATACCCTTTATATCATCAACAGCTCTTTCAGTCAATCATTTCTCTTAAAATTTTTCTAATATGTACTGACTCAGGTCTTTCAATATTTTTAACATATTTGAATTTAAAAGTACTGTTAATTTTTATTTTAATATATTCACATATTATAATTTTAACATCATTAATTATTATTTTGACATTAATATCGTTTGAATGGCACCCAGACTAGAAAATATCTTGTTCTTTTTCTATGCACAGTACCTCTACCACCTTCAAGGTGAGTCTGACCTTGTTTTGCATTTCCCAGTCCACTCATCACTTGACAAAGGAATTGTTCTAGCTACCATCAAGAGCAAGCACTTAACCCTGGTTCTCCACTTCCAGGTAATAGTCCCACATGCGGTGTACAAGATCTCTGAAATAGCCTCACCCTCGAAACCAAGCTCTCTCAGCATAGATTTCTGTACCATGGGGCAGGGGAAGGAGGGTAGGAATTACATTCTCATCATAAATGTCACATGTATATCTCACAAAGCTGTATAGGGCATGCATCTTCTCCGATATGAACTCATGATTAAGAGTCTTGTAGCAAATTAAAAAAAAAAAAAAACTCTCCACATCTCAAACTGACTGATGATGGTATAGGGTGACATTTTTCATTTTGTGGAAGGTCACAGACTAGATAGGCTTCCATTAATGCTCACACATCAGAACACTCACTCTTTCATATGACCATGAGGAAAACCACTTGTGTGTAAGTCACTTAACATTCCCTATTATTTGTTCAACAAATGTTTATTTGAACATGTGTTCTGTGCCAGGAACTATTTTAGGTATAGGAGCGATAACAGTGGAGAATTATATGAAAAGGCCTGCTAATATTGGTGGCATCTACCAGGCAGGGAAGAGTGAATACACACAGACTTTTGACCTGGATTTGAATCCTGGTCCCATCATTCACACAAGAGTGTGTTTCTTATTTGATCTAGCTCAATTCCACATTCGTCATTTGTTGAGATGGAAATGTCAGGTGCATCCCTGCTGGTCAACGATTTGAATAAGGTAACAGGCAAGTGTCCACCCTAATGGACACTTGTCTTTAGGTAATATTCTGAGACAATTTCCTTTTCAGAAAAAATGAACTGTGTTTTTTAAAAAAAAAAAAAGGTTGGAATCATAACCCATACTTTATGACCTTATTTCAAAATAGGATCTTACAAAAGTAATCAATTTAAAATGAGGTCATTAGGCTGGAAAATCAATAGGACTCATGTCTTCATCAAAAGGGGGAATTTGGATAGAGACATACAACATAGGGAGAATGTCAGCAAAGATAAATTTGGGGATATTCTTGTGGGTTGTTTTACTAATATTTACTAACTGATGTGGAGAATAAAATTTATACTGCTCCAAGCTATACCTCTTTGGGATAAAGATTACTTCAAGCTGACGGCAGTTGAGAAGAAGGGGTTGTAAAAAAGCTTTCTGTTCTGCCCCTATCTGCCTAAAAGCAGGGCATAAAGCTATAAAGGCTTCCCCACCTCCCTCTCTCTGCCAATGCAGGGGTTAATCACTGGAAATAGCTCTAGACTCCAGATATGAACCAGAGACCAAGAAAATGTAAACTCATTTAAGCCTCCTCATATTGATCATCCCTCTTTTGTAGAGCTCATTGTTAACGCTTAATTTAGTATTGTTAACACTTAGGTAACGTTACCTTATTAGGATTTTTCCCTCAATTGGACATTCTGCCTCCAAACACATTATACCCACAGACATCACGCCACTGAAAAAAACTCCTAAATCCATCCATACATTCATTCTCCCATGATCAATACATCCAGCCATACGTGTTTATTTTATTTTCATTTTTTTATTGTTTATGCATACAACAACTGGGGTACAAACCAGAGGTGCAGGGTGGGGGTTGAGAGGATTCACCAGAGACAGAGTGGGGAACAGAACAGGCAGATTGACTGAAATACACTGCTGAGGGGGAGCAGTGGGCGAGGCAGGAAAGGTCTGCTGAGCCATGTGGATCAAGCTCCCTGGCTGGCCAGGGATTGAACTCGTGCTGTAGAGGCTGCAGACAGCTTCACAGTGCTGTGCTTAACCCCTTGCGCCAGCAGGGAGGCACCAACCAAGTGTGTTTATTGAACATGGGTGAATGGGTGGTGGGAATTTCATGGGGACTAATAACCGAGGTGAGAAAGCATACATTGCACAAACATGAAGAACGATGTAAAAAATATATAAAATAAAAAAAATATAAAGACATAAAATTAAAAAAAATGTGTTTTTTTTTTTTTTTTTAATTTTGTGGCAGGCAACAGGGAAATGTTAAGGTAATTCAGGTCAACGGCTATCATAATTATATCTAATGTTCAAATGCACCATTAAAAATTATCTTTATTTTCCAGGTCAAATTTTAAAAAGTCAAACCTTTGATGCCTGAAATAGTCTGATTTTCTCCACCATACGAGGTGTGATGGATTTAAAACGATATGCAATTTATTTCTAATTCTATTTTGCTTTTGTTTTCTCAGCCAATAACTCTTTATTCTGTTCCCATTGTTATTAACCTCGGCAGCAAACATTTATCTAAAACACCTTCAAAATAGAAATTATTCAGATTAGCCATAATTTGAAGCCTAAG
This sequence comes from Talpa europaea, assembly GCF_964194135.1. Taxonomy (NCBI): domain Eukaryota; kingdom Metazoa; phylum Chordata; class Mammalia; order Eulipotyphla; family Talpidae; genus Talpa; species Talpa europaea. The sequence continues at coordinate 133,641,229 of NC_140071.1, read as the reverse complement.
ATCTGGATGATATATTTGTGTCCATTAAGGAAACATTCATCTCTCAGTTTTAACTAGCTGCTAGTCATCTACCAAAGTCAACAAAGCATTCCGAAATACCTGAAATTACAAATGTTAATTTTTATACAAATTACTCTGCTATTATTTCCTTTATGCTGATCACACTGCCTGAGCCTAGACTAAAAATAGGTTATCCTCTGCTGTAAAAATATCTAGTCATGTTTATGTTCACAAAGGTTCCCTGGTCATCCCATCAAATAGACAGACTTTAAGTATAAACATTAGCTTTGAGGCATAGAACTTTATTTTCCACACATTCTATAAACACAATTATTTCTATTAATGATGCAACACAGCATCAAGTAAACTAGACTTGAAAATTATTGATGAAGACCTTATGCTCAGCTGGCTACACCAGGGTGACAAAGAACTAATTACTATGTGTTTAGTTTGGCAGACAAGGAACCACTCTCAAATATTTACTTTTTTTTTTTTAAATTGAGGTACCCTGGTTTTACACCACTGTACAGGATTTAGGGAAACAGGTTCAAACCTCCTCAATTGTATGTCACCTCACGATACCCACCACTCAAGCACCCACAATCCTGTGCTATTGGCCACCTCCTCACCACCTGCATGGAGGCCGTGTTGCAGTGATGCCCTCAGCACAACTCCTTCCTACTTAGAGCAACTCCTTGCAGCTGTTTGAGCACTTATGACTTCCTCACATGACATCTCCCCTGTCCCCTTGTCTCCAGAAATAAAAGGGAAACCAGAGGGAAAATAAGGGGATTCTGAGGGTCAGGAGCTCAAGTTGCCACTTTGGTGTGCAGAGACCACAAGGGAGAGGAGGCAGAGCCCGAGGAGGATGCACCAGGGGCTCATTGCCAGCTCAGGCAGGAGAGACACATGTACCCCCGTGTCCACTGTGCTGTTTCCAATAGCCAAGGTCTGAAACCAACTACATGCCTTCCATGAACATGTGAATAAAGAAGATGTGGTTTATATACTCAATAGAATTCCACTCAGCTATAATGAAATAAATGACAGGTGAAGTCTTGCCTTTTGCCACAACAGAGATGGACCTTGACAGTGCTAGGCTGAGTGAAATAAGGGGTCAGGTAGGGGCCTTCTTGATGGCTCAGGAGTGAAAGTCTCGCACTATCAAGGTATCACCAGCCACTGCAGCATGAGTTCGATCCCCCACCAGGGTGCTGACCCACATCCCCTCAGCAGTGTATTTCAGTAGATCTACCTGTTCTGCTCCCCACTCTATCTCTGGTGAATCCTCTCACCCCCCACACCTCTGGCCTACACCCCAGTTCTTTTTTTTTTTTTTTAAGATTTATTTATACAAGCACTGGGTACAGTCAGAAGACCATGAGGGTGAGAGGATTCACCGGAGCCAGAGTGGGGAGCAAAACAGGCAGACTGACGAAATACACTGCTGAGGGGAGCAGCGGATGCGCCAGGAGAGGTCTGCGCACCATGTGCGACCCTTGCAGGCTGATGGCTGGGGATCAAACTGGTGCTGCAGAGGCCGCAGGCAGCTTCGCAGCTCAGCGCTCAACTGCTGCACCATTAGGGAGGCCCTACACCCCAGTTCTTGTATGCATAACTAAATCTTTTTTTTAAGAAATAAGTCAGATAGGGAAAGATAGGATTTAATTTATACATATGTGGAATTTAGTGAAACAAAGCAAACACTCTTAGCTTTAGAGAGCAGATAGGCAGTTACCAGAGGGGACATGCTGGGGGTGGGGGAATGTGGTGATAGGAGTCAATTGATAGGGTCAATTGTGGGGTGATGGATGGAAATTAGGCTCTTGGTGGTGATCATGATGTAGTGTACACAGACATCAAGTTATAAATGCTACATGCCTGGCACTTATATGTCATAAACCAGTGTGACTTCAAAGGAATTTTTTTTTTTTAAATTGATGAAAGCATGTGATACAAGAAAGCCTTTGGACTGAACAGGTGGCTTTACCCCAAGTTTGAAGAGAAGCCCCTTGCACCCTCTAATCTGTGTGACTTCAGGCTAGGGATAATGAGGGGGAAATACTAGTCCCTTTTTCACATTGCCCATATTTTAAGTGAATCTTTACCTATTAAAAAATAAAAAAAAAGAAGAAAAGAAAAAGATCCATTTCTAGTTTAATGCATCACAATAGAACCTCAAAAGTTAATAAAAAATACAGGGTCTCGGGCCTCCTGGTAGCACAGCAGTTGAGTGCTGTGCTGCAAAGCTGCCCTCAGCCTTGGCAGCGCTGGTTCGATCCCCAGCCTTTGGTGAGGGTCCCACATGGCGCGCAGACCTCTCCTGCTGCCTGCTGCTCCCCTCAGCAGTGTATTTCATGTTCTGCCTGTTCTGCTCTCTGCTCTGGCTCTGGTGAATTCTCTCTCCCTCCCACGCTTCTGACTGTACCCAGTGCTTGTATGAATAAATAAAATACATAATTTTTAAAAAATACAGGGTCTTGCCTTTTATGAAGCTACCCTAAAGTGGACAGGAAACTGTATTCCTCACCCGGCAGAAGCTCCTGTTCTGTCCATCTTGTCTGATCCATACCCACTCTATCCTATTCTGTCTCATTTTATTTTGCTTATTTTATCTGCCTGTCTGCTTTAATCTCTTTATCAGTGTCTTAGCCACATACTATTCTGCATACTAGAGATTTCACAAAATTGACTTTCTACCTTTCAAGAACTTATAAGATAGTGGGGATCAAAACCCAGATTGGTTCAGGGCATTTATTTCTGGCAAGTTCAGACATTTTATAGTCAGAAGCATTTTGTAACTTAGAGAATATTTACCTGAAGGTTTTCATTAGAATCTCTTCCAACCCATACAGTTGTGTCAAAAACTAGACGCACAATGAAAACCCACTGGGAGCTGGCAGTTGTGAAAGGCATCTGTATAGGAATCCCTATAAAAACAAGCCACATACCTACATTTTACCGGTTGGGGAAATTTTCAACTCTACATATGCAAAGTCACTGCTATTGCTAGCTTGTAAACATGGAAGCTCCTAGGAGTAACCCCCAATTTGACATCTTTCTAGCTCTGCTACATTTGATCTGAGATAGCAAAAAATGCAAGCAATTCCCCAAAGATGCCCAATACAAGCAGACTTGGAGCTATTGTTTGTAACTGACAGATTCTGAAATAAAGCACACATACTTTTTACTGTCAATGCCTTCTGCTAGGCTGAGATAAAATTCCATTTCAAACTGATCATACTAGGGTTGCGGAATGAACAACTAAACTTGGGTTTAGACAGATTAGGGGTTGAATCCACATCTAGTCTCTGTCCTTACAGAAGTCCCCAATTGCACTGTGACTGGGGTAGTGACACCTGCTGAGGCTGGTGTAATGAACAGAAACAATGTATAAGAGAGTGACATCGGATTCTAAAAGCTTTCAGTAAAGAAAGGACATTGTTAGTTACAATGAACCCAGGATTGCCTGTATCATAAAGCTCAAATTTGTGGCTTAAGACCTTAAGTTTATTTTCCAAGTATCAACTAAACTCATTTGTGATAAAGTAAAAGGTATGTAATGCAGGTGCAGCAGAGAATAATACCCAAAGGAAAAATAGCAAAGTTATATTGGATGTACACTGCATGCCAGCCCTATTCTAAACAATATACGTGCATTAACTCAATACATTTAATACTCAAATAATACAAATGAGAATTAGGCAGTAAAATATAAAACCTGTTCTAAGTACTATTGAGAAAAATGAAGCAGGGGAGAACAAGGCCAGCACAGGTTGACAGTAGGGTTAGTTTCCAGTTTTAAATAAATAGTAAGAGAAAGCGAGAATCAAGCTCTGAAGGGGCTGTGGGGAGGCACAGGGATGTTTAGGGGAGAATTTGTCATGAAACAAGGACCAAGGCTTGTCTACAAAGTTCCAACAAGGACATGTGACTGGTGGGATTGAGTCATTTGTTCTGGGAAGAGTGAAGCCCTGGGTGACCTTGACAGGAACATTCCAGGGAGACTTGTCTGAACAAACCCTGATCAGAGTGTGGTCAAGAGAGAGATCGGGAGAAACTCTGCACTCAGGTATCTCTTAGAAGAAGGAACAAGACAGGAATTTGAAGTGGGGTTAAGAAAAGCTTTCTCAGCTGAATGTTTTTTTTTTTTTTTAAATAAGCTTTTTTTTTTTTTATAAATTTTATTGTTATATTCCCCATACAATTGCAGCCCAGCTGAATGTTTAAAAAACAAAAAGGAGAGAATGTGAAGAGCTCCAGAGAAAAATCCTTGAGTAGTAGGAAGAGGTGGATCTAACTCACAAGCATGCAGGAATCTGTAGTGTGTGCATGTGTACAGGGGGCGGGGTGGGGGATTGGGGTGGTGGGGGGTGTAGTGGTGGAGGCTGAATAGGGCACTTCAGCCAGAGATCTGACTAGAGTTTTGTAAGGAGCAAATCATAAAGGAGCTCCAAGCCAGGCTCACAAGTTTGGGCTTTGTCCTTTTGAAACAGAGATCTTTCTTTCTTTCTTTATTTGGCAGAGAAGAAGTAGGGTGCAGGCCAGAGGTATGGGGAGTGAGAGGATTTATAAGAGACGGAGTGGGGAGCAGAACAGGCAGATCTACTGAAATGCACTGCTGAGGGGAGCAGCGGGTGAGAGGTCTGCTGTGCCCTACGTGGGTTAGCTCCCTGGTTGGGGATTGAACTCAAGCCTCAGCGTTGATAACACTGAGACCTTACTTCTAGGCCACCAAGGAGGTCCTGAAAGTAGAGATCTTTAAATGATTATAGGCACAAGCCTGAAATGTTCCAATGGGTTTCACCAGGAAGATGAGATTTGTGCTGATCTTTGAGATACTTGAGACATTTGAGTAAATGAAAGGACAAAGGATAGAGTGTTCTAGGCAAGAGGATCAATAATGGTAATGATCTGGCATAAGAATGAGTTTGGTGTACAAGACACCAGTAGATAAGCAGTCCTCTGGCACAAAGGATGCCCTGGGGGAAAGCTGGAAAACAGGAATTACATCTGGATCCTCCCAGAACTAGTCAGCTTCCTAGGTTCTTACTCTACTACATGCTAACTGTTTAACATCAGGCATGGTATCCGACTTTGATTGATCACTCCCTATAAACAATAGGGTTGATAAAAGCACCTCCTTCATAAATAGAATTACGTTAAATAATATGGATAAAGAACTAGCTGCGTGTCTGGCACACAGTAAATCCCCTTGATATGTTAGCTGCTGTTGTATTTAGCATGAGTTGCTGGGAGCGAGAAGGACAGACTGGCCCAGGTTTATAGGCCATAACAGAAGGACACATGATTGAAAGCTCTATGATTTCAGGAGAGTGATCACACTACATAAATCATTTAGATTTATTGATCCCTAATATCCAAATTCAGCATTCAAAAGGCCAATACGTGCAACAGGATTCATCTGAACCAACACTTTGGTCATCAGAAAGGTCACAATAACTCTAAATATTTGATAATTAGGAAGTCTGATCTCTGAAAATAAATAAACATTTCTGAATAGCTCTTAAAAATTAAAAAAAAAGTTGTCACCTCTTAAGGAAACACAATGAACCTCTCTCTACTGTTGCCAAATTTTCATATTTTATGAACTCAAATGGACTACAAAACACCATTCAGTGCTTCAGAAAGTTTTGATTGATGACCATTTCTCTGTAATGAGAATGCTTTGGAAGTGACAATCAGCAGCAGCATATTGAAGAATCCAAGAAAACAGCATTGTTCGTAAATCACTTCGGAGGGTTCATTACACTTACAAGAAATTCAAGCAGACTTGAATCTTACCTGTCACAGGAATAGATTGGTTCCTATCCCTGTTTGTTAGTTTTACTTAAAATTCCTTTTATTTAAAATTAATAGGTGCTCAATAACCTAAATTAGCTAGAATTATTTTTATAAGTTCTTCATTTCAGTAGAGATATGTGTGTCTATGTATGTATGTTTATATATATATATACACATATAAAGAGAGAGCGAGAACCTTTCTTTGAGAAACCACATCAGTTATTGTTTAGTTTTGTTTTATGCTTTTTTTTTAAGATTTATTTATTTATTTATACAAGCACTGGGTACAGTCAGAAGCACGGGAGGGTGAGAGGATTTACCAGAGCCAGAAGGGGGAACAGAACAAGCAGACTGATGAAATACACTGCTGAAGGGAGCAGCGGGCGTAGCAGGAGAGGTCTGTTTTACCATGTGGTAACCGCCGGTGGCCGGAGATTGAACTGGTGCTGCAGAGGCCGCGGGCAGCTTCGCAGCCCAGCATTCAACTACTGCGCCACCAGGGGAGGCCCTAGTTCTGTTTTATGTATTAAAGTTCATAACAGGTAGGTTTTTAAAAGCTAATCATAAGGTTCTTCTCTATTTGGGGCTACTCAGCTACTCTGCAGCTAGTAGTGGGAAAAGACACTGATTTGATTTTGCATGAAGAGATTTAAATCTCAGCATTAAGAACTTTCTCAAAGGGGATGTTGAATAGTATCTAGAAATTCATGAAATGTCTTCCTTTGATCAAGAAGAACTACAAGGAATTTGAACACAAACTGATGAGACAACCATGGGAACAAACAGATAGTAGTTATCAAAGACAGTCTTTTGTTCATTCTCAAAATCCTGGATATCCCAAAATGTTAAGGAGTGAATACAACAATGTTAATCAAATTGGTTAATCCCAAATGCACAGGATCCAAGGAAAAAAAAATCTGAAAATACACTTTGCAGAGTTGTATTGCTAGAATTCAACTTAAATGAGAGGGAATCTAGCAGATTATTGGGCAGAAAGTATTATTCAAATATAATATCTTCATTAATGGGTTTCAATGGATTGGATACAGTGGCTTATTGAACAGGTTACAATGAAGACCATGTCTCTTCATGGCAAATAACACTGAGAATATCTTTAAAATACAAAGAGGTGTGTTAAAAATTTTTTTGTTGAAATTTCAGAAAGTTGAGATAGATAAATAGTTTAATACAACTTGCAATTGAAAAGATCTGGACCTACAAAGGTTTATATATTAAGATGGCCCATGATTGTTCTTCTAAGTATACCTTTTCTTTTCTTTTTGGTCACAACAGCTGGGTTTTTTTAGATCGCCTTCCCCACCCCCGTCCATTGCCTGTTTTGTTGGTATTGGTTGATGTACATGGAATATTGAGAAAGCTGAGGGCACAAGTCTGAGGCTCACTTGACGGTTCCATCCGGGCTGCTGTTACTCTGGACAAGTCATTTTATCTGTACAAAAGTCCGTGTTCCCATTTTTTATATAAAAAACAATACTAGCTTTAATACTAACACTAATACAAACACTAATACAAACATTAATACACTAATGAAATGTAACACTAATACACTAATGAAACACTAATACAAACAGCTTGTAAGATTATTTTGAGGATTATCTAACAATGCGTGAGACACGACTGCCATACAGGACTACCCAGCATGTTAAAGCTACCCACGTAAACCAGCACGGCCAACAAAGGCAAGACTTATTACAAATGCCTTATTTAAAGAATGAGGCAAACAGGAATGGCGTGCATGAAAGGTACATGATATGTCAACAGGTTGTTATTTTTAGTCATGCATTTTTTATTAAGCTAACATTGGTTTACACCATCGTATATGATTCAGAAATAGATCATCCACCTCCTCAGGAGTATGTTACCACACCTGCCTCCAGACTCTAAGTCTTCATCCACTTGCATCTCCCCCAAGTGTTCTTTCCACCCTTTTCCCCTCTGGCAGCCTCAGTTTTACAGTCAGATTTACACTCTTTCTTTATATTCCACAAAGAAGTGAAACCGTGCAATATTTGTTTCTCTCCTTCTATTTTGCATGGTATTTTATCACTGATAGTTTTTTTTTTTTAAAGAATGATAGTTTATTTTCACTGTGGGTGGTCTTTCTATTGTTGACATGAACTATGGGATGGATCCCATATAAAATGTGGGGTCAGATTCATGCCCATCTGACTTTCCCCAGAAGCCAGGCTGCCATCCGGGAATGTACCCAAATGTACCGGTTTGCCCTCTGAGAATGCAGCTCAGTCACTGGATAAGCTCAATCTTGTCCAGTTGGCACAGATATGGAAGCATTTCTTGGAGTTATTTATCCACCAAGACTAATTTAGTTTTCCTTTTATAAATGAGATAAAATCCACTTCCCAAAGCGAGTTTACCTCAGTGTTGTTCAGGCACCTGATAGCAGAGGAAACGCAGCTGACTTTACATTTATTTTTTTAAAGTAACCTTAAACATCATACTCAGAAGAGTGAGTTGTTCAGAATTTGAAAGTAATGGGGAACAAAAAGCACTTAGTGTGGTAATTTAAGGAGCATGTATAAACTACACAGATTTAAATTTCCAACAGATGGCAAATGGGTTATTGAAGTATTCAAAAGCAATGTTTCTAGAAGGACATTAGTCATCAAGACCACAGAGGGCAGATTTTATATTTATTGTTTTATTTTACATTCTGTCCAGATTTGAGACTCCATACTAAGAGGCTGGCACACACATGCTTGGCTTCATTCAAGAATGATTGTGGGGCTTCCCCGGGGGCACAGCGGTTGAGCGCTGGGTTGAGAAGCTGCCTGCAGCCTCTACAGTGCCGGTTCGATCCCCGGCCGCCAGACAAGGGTCCCACATGGCGCGCAGACCTCTTCTGCCACACCAGCTGCTCCCCTCAGCAGTGTATTTTGTTGGTCTTCCTGCTCTGCTCCCTGCTCTGGTTCTGGTGAATTCTCTCACCCCCTCACCTCTGGCCTGTACCCCAGTTCTTGTTTGCATAAATAAATAAACCTTAAAAAAAAGAAAGAATGATTAAGGGGCCTCCCTGGTAGTGCAGGTGGTTGAGCACAGCGCTGTGAAACTGTCTGCGGCCTCTGCAGTGCCGGCTCAATCCTGGCCAGCAGCGGAGCAACCCACATGGCGTGGCAGACCTCTCCTGCCTCACCGCTGCTCCCCTCAGCAGTGTATTTCAGTCAGTCTGCCTGTTCTGTTCCCCACTCTGTCTCTGGTGAATCCTCTCACCCTCCCACACATCTGGCCTGTACCCCGGTTCTTATATAAAATAAAAAAAAATGATTGAGGAAGTAAATTCCTCCACAAGGGCCTTAAAGTGAAAATAACCTGGATTCAAACATAAGTTTCACTTCCTCTCAACTGTTCTCCATCAGCCTACTGCTCTTGGCTCACTTCTATTTCTGAACCTCAATCTCTTCATCTGTACCCTGAGGTGGCTAATGATGCCCTTGTGGTGTGCTGGAAATACAGTGTGGGGAATGTAAGTGAACTGCTCAGGGCCAGAGTACCATACTTTATTAGTGTTTAATAATTACAATTATTAATATTATTGGCGTTTTCAGCAGCATTTGGAGGGGTGAGAAAGTCCTAAGTTCAAATAAGCAGCTGCCAAATCTCTGCAAGGAAAGAGGATTCCTCAAACACACACACCCATTCTCAGGACACCTCACCTGAAATTCCAAGATTAATCTTTGGGCTTCTAGTTTTGACTCATGAATATCTCAAGCCCTGTGGAAATATTTTTTGTTGTCACTCAAAGAAACCACTCAAAGTAACTTGTGGTTATAATATAATATAATTCTGCCCCAATTATATTTACACAACTTCATATTTTCTTTCTTTCAAAATCTTTGCTGCAAATACAAATTTTAAATCAAAAGAAGTTTACAGTGTAGTAACATTTCCCAAAATGTGTCACCTGCAAAATTTTGCTAAAACTAGTACACTACTCTTTCCCACAGAGTGACAGTTTACTTCTCCTTCATGTAAAAAACAGTTCCCAACTCCTAGCAAAATAAAACTGGAACTCTTAGGGTAGTAATAATGCACGTTCTTTCATGATCTAGATCTGACTTAGGACATGAGCACCTACAAAGCATTTGTCTAGTCCTAATCTCATATTGGGGTTTCTCAAATACATTATGGTTCTTTGGAAATCATGTATTTTCTTGTAACTTTCCTCCAGTATATCTGTCTCCCATCATCAAGCTAGCCTGTTATCACCCACCTTTCAAAATAAGTGCCCCCCAAAGGATGAGCAGATCAAGAAAATGAGGTATATATACACAGTGAAATACTACTCAGTGAACAAAAAAGATAATGTCATGTCACTTGCAGCAACATGCTGGAGCTGGAAGAATTTATACAAAGTGAAATAAGCCAGAAGGAGAAAGACAAATACAGGATGGTGTCACTTAGATAGAAAACCAAAGGGTCAGACAAAGACAAACTTCTAAACTTGAAAGCTGGACATAAATCTGGGGTAGCCACTGGGGGAGGGCTAGAAAGAGGGAAAGCTCAGTGGACAGTAGTCAAAATTATGGGTGCTTTGGGGGTGGGCATGCTCTGGTGACTACACCAGAGTGGGGAAATCCTAGGCAATCAAAACACTAGCATGGATGTAAAACAATGATATTTCAGTTAAAAAAGAAAAATTCATCTCAAGCACACCTTTAAGGAAGTGTATACTGAATGCCCCCACCCTCCATGTCTTACCAAATTTTCTGCTCTTCCTCGATCAATTAAAGGATTCTGCAGATACTGGCCATGACTTTTAGCAGTGTGGGTTAGATTGGCCTCTTTGCCTGCCTCTCTCCCAAACTCATTCATTCATGCCTTGAAAACAAGATGTGTCTTTGATTCCCCACCCTTACCCAAATCCACACAGGGCCAGACATATCTGGGGACTCAGTAATGATTCCCTTCTGACCCCGTGGACTGTGGCCAACCCAAGCTGTTGCAGACAATGTAAATGCTAAGACATGTCAGAGAGCAAAGGAAACAATGCATATACGGATGATTATGTCCACAGTAAAACAAGCTATTTTAAGAACTGTTGCTTGTTTTGTGTCTGAGTAAAGATGAAAGATCAAACATAATTTCTTTACCATCAATGGTCACTTACTTCCAAGATAGGAGCCATCCCTGCCCCCTTTGTCAAGTAAGGAATTAAATTAGAAGAAGCATTTGCATTTCACATTAGTCCTCTCTGAATATGCATGGCAGGTTGAATTCTGTCTGACACCTTCACAGAACTTGCTCAAGTAAGCCTTCCATTACTAAATAAATTGCATCCATTCTAATTAAAGATACACAGAGAATACTACCGGTGCAGGAGAAGTGAGGTGCTATGAGGAGCTAGAGCTTCCATGGCAACCCTGCCAGGGACGATGTAATTGATTCATACGGTCCCTTCAGTCACGTATTGATTCCATGCCAACAAGCCTTGAAAACTGTCCATCATTGCACAGAGCTATTTATAGACCACGTCCAGCTGTGGCAAATAAATGGTGACAGGGCCTGCAGAGACGACTGCTAAAGAGAGTAACATGAGAGATGGCTCCATGGGAACCCACCTCGCACTGATTATCAAAAAGGTTTAAATCCTCACGCAGCCATTATATGGGTCCTTTACTGCAGTAAAATATCCAGATCAGATCTTTTTGTACAAAGGATTTGCTAAAGGGAAAAGAAAGTAAAATCACATGTCTGATGTTAGAGGCAATGTGTCATCGCATGAAGCTGGTGCCTCACTCTGCCTCACTGGTCGTCCACAGCACCTGAGTTATCAGGCAATTTGTCAGAATATTAAGCAAATGTAAAAGGAAGTGCTCAGTTAATGCCACATGGAAATAAAGATTCAGAAAGTGAGACTGAGCGCTGGGGAGCGCCATCAATCTCCCTGGCCCTTCCAGTTTATCATTGCCACTCTAGTTAGGAGGTCAGCAAGGCGAGAGAAGGGTCCTGCACATCCTCCATGGATTCCGTGACCCAACCGTCTGTACCACAGAAGCGTGTGGATTATTGAACTGTCTCCCATTCAGTCTACACATACCGAGGACACTCCCCCGTGGACTCTCCATACAGCTCTCTGGGCCTCCTTTTAAAAAGCAAAGCATGTCTGGCCTCCCCTGGTGGCGCAGTGGTTGAGCGCTGGGCTGCAAAGCTGCCCACAGCCTCTGCAGCGCTGGTTCATTCCCCGGCTGCCGGTGAGGGTCCCACAAAAAATATATATATAAATAATAATTAAAAAAAAAAAGCAAATCATGTCATGCCACTGGCCTATCTGAAATCCTTAAGGACTGTCCCTCTCACACCACACTTACTCCTGGTGGGAAAATTTGTCTAGGGCAAATCCTCTCAATTAAATTTGTTTTAGGGACCAAATCACATAGTTTGTCAATTTTATGAAATTCCTCTGTAGGATTTTCTCAAGTGGGTAAACCAAGTTATGATAGAAACCAATAACCCAAAAACCAATTTCTGTATCATTCTAGCATAGGCTTTTGTACACAACAGAGTAAACAATAGCTCATTTAAATCCTTCAGGAACAGTTGATTGATTCCCTACTCTCTCTAAACTCTTCTTACATATCCCATCAAGAACAATTTAGGTTTGGCCTTTTTCTTTGGGAATTTTGTGAATAATTTTTATCATTGCATCCACATTTCATATTGTAATTATGTATTCCTGCTCACTGCTCTCCCCTACACCTACCCAGGGGACTGCCTGACATCAGGGTCTTTGGAACTACCTGACAACAGGGTCTTTATTGCATACAATTTTCAAGGAAGAGAAAATGCAATGTTTCTTATTGGGGATTGTCTATGCTCTAGCACAGGACGATTTTCTCATATATAAATATTTTTCACGCACAGCTGTTACTGGCAGGGGACATTGCAATTATTCCTATTTTACAAATGAGAAAATTGAGGGCTATAACTTTGCCACTGTTACCAAACAAGGAAAAGGCAAGCCTATGTTCGAAAAGCATCAGACTCTAAAGCTTAAATTCATGGGCTCACACCCTACGCTTGTTACATCGCCTATCTGGGGCACAGGACGTGATTCCTATTGCTTAGATGATGCTATGTTAGCAGTGCTAGATTCTACACTGTTTTGCTAATATTAAATGTTGCTAATATTTTATCTTCCTTGATATAATTCTGAAGTAGAAATGGCCTCAACAACTGGAGAAAAATACAGTCCCTGTGCTTTTTACCCTAAGGAGGAGGGGTGTGTGTATAAGCATGTATGTTTTGCACACACAGACACACATAGATGTTTCATATTGCTTCCAGTTCCACTATAGAGCACTTCCAATTTGAGCATTTTTTGATGACTATTGATGGATGGGCTTTCAAGAATGAATCACCAAAATGCTGAGAAAATTGGAGTATCTTAAAACTTATTCCAACCAACTGGCTACGAATGAAAAAATGTAGATATTTCAACTTGAGCAGAAATCCACACTTTTAGATGCAGACTACCCTTTATGTTGATGACATTGGACACATCTATTTCACTCATAGATAATTTTTAAAACCCATTTCCCTCATGGTTTCAGTACCTTTCCTTACCACTCACATACATACAATATTTCCATCAGGGCTGTTGATAAATGCATGCAAGGATTGACATGGGGAACAGAGCAGAGGGAGAGGCAATTGATAAGCCTGGCAAAAGGTTTATGTTCTCAGCCCAGGCCTGAAAAGCCTAGGATGTAAACCCAAGTGTGTTTGCTTTTTTGCTTTTTAAATCTGGAGGATCAAAGCTCTTGTTTACTGTTAGTAAAAGGCAGCTGTGGTTGAGATCCGCTGCGCCTACAGATTTGGCAGTGGGTTTAAGTAAACAACTAAAAGGTGTTCTGAACCTTCATTAATAACCAAATGTCAGTTTGAGGGAAGGTGCAAGATGTCATTTCTTCCAGTTATCCCACTGACTTCATTGAAAATTCAACTTTAAACAATAATTCTCTGCTTTTTCAGTCACCCAATTAAACTTGAAACTTTTATTTTACTTTTTCAAGTCTTCAGTATCTCTCCAGGAGGTGCTCCATGAATAACTGAAGTGGAACATTTCCCAGCTCTGCAGACAGTAGATTTGTAGTGATTAGCAATGACACACACTATTTGGGAGCTAGATTTACCATTCATATGCATCCACACTCCAAGTAGCACTTTAGGTTAGCTTTTCAACGTACTTGGTTTCTTGGGTGATTCATGTACATGGAAAAGAAACTTAGCATGATGCCCATAAAATCATTTTAAGTTGACTGTTGCCATTGAAATTACTCAGACTGAAAATTTAATTTCATTCATCTTGCTTCTGCCATCTCAAGACAAAGATGAAGAGGTAAAAAATGAACTTTGGGAAAATCATGTGTCATGTATAAATAAGCTCTCCAACTGAGTTGATTATTAGGGCAGGTGAGTTAAAAATTGGATTCATTTGGTTGGTTTATTCTTAGTTTTCAAATTTAATTTGAGCTTCATACGCTCCCAGCCACATCAGATGGTGCAATGAAATGGGAAACATGGAGTTTCATTTTCTTGCTACTTTGGAATGACCAACAAGTAAACAAACATCCTTGTGACTGCCAGTTTTACTTTATGTCGACAGCTATTTATTGTGCACCACCTAAATGTTAGCTTGAGAAGCCCTGGAGATGCATCAGTGAACATGAAGAGACCCAGTTACTCCCACAAGGCGATCACAGTCCAGCATGGAGACCTGCATTTGTCAATCACACACATATTTAAGTAATTGATAGACAGTTCCAAACCTCTGTGAAGGGGCAGGCAAATTCATAAGAAGTGAGGTGGCTTAGAGCAAACGCAACCCACTGGAGGCAAGTGGAGACATCACCAACTTGTCCAAAGGCAATGTTGTGTACCCTTAGATGAATAGATGAGAAAGCCAGGGGACAGATTTCCTAACACAGATAGCAGCACATGCCAACGTCTATAACTTGTGGAATGATCAAGGGACAGTGAACGGTCTACCTAGGCCGGAACTCACAGCAAGAAAGGATGACAGGCTCAGAGTCTAATGAGGAAAACAGGAACATTCATAGCATCACAGACTATGATAAGGCTTATGACTTTCATTCCAAAAGTAATAGAAAACACAGATGAGCTTTCAGCAGGGCAGTGATCGGAACAGGTTTGTGTTAAAAAGAGATCAATCAACTGAAAATTGAAGATAATCATTGCTGTTATCAACAGCTTTAAAGGATCAGTATAATGACTGAAGAGGGTCATATGATTAAATTCAAAGTAGAAATGAAAATGACTAAACATCCAGGGGAGCTAATGAAGGCAACTGCAGGGTATAACTTTAACTGGAGTGTATCTGGTTCAATTTGTTACCCACAACACACACACTAATGTTCAACCTTTGGAATCCTGTTCTAAAAATGAGGTATTTGTGGAAGACTTCACAACTTAGTAGCAGCTTCATGTGAAGTAATTTTTGAATCTTGGTAATAAAGAAGGCTATACCTAACCATTTAATTTATTGAAAAGTCAACTGAACCCATACATCAAATCTTAAATCATTCAGGATTAAATTTCTGCAGTTATAGATGGGAGGCTATCATATAATTTGATGTAACTGTTATCAAGATAATTATGAAATAAGACAACATTCATCAAAGCATTTATTGAATGTCTGCTATGTTCAGATACTGTGTATATAGTAGTGACATATAATCTAAATTGTATTTCTGCACACTCATATACTGATATCCTAACTCTCGGTATCTTAGAATGCAAGTGAATTTGAAAGAGAACATTTAATGGAGTGATGAATTAAAATGAGGCCATTAGAGTGGACTCCAATCCAATAGGAATATTGTCTTCTTATGAAGAGGAAGTTTAGACACACAAAGCGACACCAGGGATGTGAGTGACAGATCAAAGACCATGTTGAGGACACAGCATGAAGCCCGCCATCTGCAAGCCACAAAGAGAGCTCTCAGAAGAAACCAAGCCTGCTGACACTTTGATCTTGGACCTCCAGGCTCCAGAACTGTGATGAAATGCATATCTGTTGTTTAAACCCACATTCTCCTAAAAAAACAACAACAACAACAACAACAAAAAAAAACCTAATACAATGCCAAAACTGTAGATCTTTTTTCAAGCATTACCATCTAATGCTGAACAAAAATATAAAAAGAGATGAGTCCCATGATAAGGGGAATTTAGGATGCTCCAGGGTAAGTGATCTTAATATGGGGTCCAGGGAAGACCCCTGGATAAACAGATTCCATTAATCCTGCTCTCCATCCCACCTTAACTCAATCCATCCCCAGCCAACTGACATCTTGCTGGTTCACAAGTGCATGCCAAGCTCTCCTGTGCCGCAGGGCCTCTGCACTTGCTTTTCTCTCTATCCAGAATACTTTCACTGGCATTTTCCAGGTCCGTTTCCTTCTGATCTTTCAGGTGCCACCTGAAACATTATTACCCCATCAAAACATCAACTTATTGGTAAGAGTCTCTAATCTCATCTATCTAAATGTACCTCCCCTCTATACTTCCATGGTGTTATCTATCATATCACGATACTCTATTTTTTTACAATGCTGATTGCATATTAACTAGTTTTTAACTATAAACATAGCATTTACTTAAGCAATTCCCCACTCACCATCCCTCTTTCTCCTCACAGCATAATTTAAGCTCAATGGTAATAAGGATCTAATTTTTAGTCCACTGCTTTCCCCCAATGGCTGACATACTCTGTGTGTGTATGTGTGTTTACTTCACTAATGTTATGTCATCCTAGCTGATTCTAATTTAAATTCTCATAGTCCATCTTGACAGGAAACAGGAATAGTAGGGATCTTTTGAACGATCCCTAGAGAGTAAAGATAAATTTAACGTCATAGACTAAGAGGACAAAATTAAGAGTAAAATCCCCATCCCAGATTGATGTGAAATACATGTGGCATGTTGTTAAGCCTGTGCTGATTAGAATGCATTGGACATTTCCTGTGTGCCCACAAATCACAGTGAATCCAAAGGGACAGAATTGATCCAAAGGGTTTGCCAACTGGCATTGTCACTCTCAACAAATGACTTAATGAGATAAAGTGTCCCGTGAATTATGGATGACAATACTGGCCATGTCTCTATCATATGGAAGTAGTTTGGGAGGTAATGGAATTTTGTTTTAAATAACTGAACTCTCTGAGGGAAAGATTGGAAGGGGAGATGAAATATATCGCAGTCAAATATCATTAACTCTCTATATTTACAGTGTGATTTACATTGATTTGCTGAGCTATTCCTGGCATTGGGAGAGATGCTTGGCTCTTCTGAAGATAAGCTCCTTGTCTATCCTATGCTGTGGTGAAGCAGGGTTTCCCAGGACTTCATTGAAATAGACCTTGAAGACTGAAAGACAGACAGAGAGCAACTGAATGGAGGTGGAGCAGGCATTAAGCAGAGAACATGCTACATGAGTGTCTGTGCTCCTGCCCCCAATAGGGAACTGGGTCTAGAGAGATATAAGAGCTCTAGAATGAGGAGCATTTAGACGAGATCGGGCGCGTTCAGGGTGGTATGGCCGTAGACAGATGAGGAGCATTTAGTACAGTGGTACTGAGTGTGCCCTCCAGTACCAGAACACCTGAATCTAAATTTCCATTTTCTAGTGGGGTGTCTTCAGCAATTTGAGACACAGTTTCTTTATCTCCATAAAAGGAAAATGCTAGAACATACAGGATGGCTGTGAAGATAAAAAGAATTGAGGTATTATAGCCTCTTGGTAGGTTTTAGTCCTATAATAAGTGCTCAGTTGTTCTCCATTATCTTATTTTTCATTATCAACATCACTATCGCCACAACCCTCATCAAGGTATGGATTGACACTGATGCTTAGGGAGGGTGGTTAGATAGGTTGAGTTTTGGATAGAACCAACCAGAAATGTCACAAATTAGATGCCACAGGATTTACTTATAGAGTGTCAGGTTAAGAGTCTTCTGGAGTAAAGAATTCATCACATGTAACACTAAATAACTATACCTAATGTACTTGTGATTTTGATGAACACATCAACATTGACTCAAACAACAATTGAATAGATACAACTTTGGAAGAACTAAAACAGAACATGCTGTAGGTACTTGACCTAACACTCATCAACCAAGGCAAGGATATTACTGCAATGTCTCTCCAAGACTATATTTTAATGTGTAATGGATAGTATAAATTCTAGGGAATGACTTTTTAATAGCAAATACACCAGAAACAATAAAGAAGTTGACCATTACTTTTCAAAACATTGAAAATGTAATTGCATCTTTATTTATGTTCTTCTATCCCTGCTCTTTGTTGACATGAAATTGACTCCCCTCTTCAAATATAATGGGAAACTGAACAACTGCTGAGACAATGACTTTCCTGTAATAATAGACATGAAGCTCCTGAAAAAGTATAAGGGAGATGAACTGTCTTCACTGCATGTGTTCTCCATCACCCGAGCCATAAATTGATTTGCAACAAAGGCTACCACTTTACAGCTGTTTGTATGCCAAAATGATGAGTATATTTACATGAAACTGTCTTTAAAAATAAGGAAGTATTTAACATATTCTCTATGCCTCCTGTTTGAAACTATACTTATTTCCCCTTGAGATATACTTTGACATATTCATTAATTCATTCTTCAATATAGAATATAAATCATAAAAATATTTCCAAGCAGTACTACTAACTACCTAATTACCTTAACTACTGTTAATAACTGGTAGCCAAGGCTGACACTGCAGTGTATGAGGAATGTTTATGCTCCTCTTCCTTCGTGAACCCTACTTTTCTGGAAGATTTACTTAAAGCACTGAGGTCAAAGTTCTTTGTTTTAGTTCCCTCAGATGAGGAAAGGAAAGTTGTCATTTCTCAAGTGCTTCCTGTGACAGGCAGCAGGCTAGCTCACTGCTATAAATGCCTGTCTGGTTTCATTATCTTCAGGGAAAGAATTGCCACAGACTTTGAAAGAAACCGAATATTCAGAAAGCATATTTCCTACAGACTACCCTTCCCTCTGTACAATCTAAACTTGGAATTGTTATGTTAGTGGACAGTCCCCAAAAGAATTAACTTCCTTTTGGGTTGAACTGCAGAAGGGGAAGACAGAAACTGGCTTTTGGAAGCAAGAGACTCAGGATAGGATAGATTAATTTCATGCCAAGACTCAGACTATGATATCTTTAACTGGAGCAGGCAGCAGAGGGAAGGGGAAGAATATCAATTGATGCCACTGCTTTCACAAGTCCTTTATGGGCAGCTCAGTAGGAACTAAATAATTGGTAATAGCTATTGTGTTTTTCAGTATCACTAAGCTAGAAATGAGTGTTCATGGAAATGTCATTCTATAGCCAAAAGAAAAATAAAGTACAATGATCAGTTTGACATTTAAAGAGGAGGCATGTTTTTCTTTGGTTCAACATAAAAGTTTCCATGAAACTCATAATTATATTTTACACCATATTTCAGGTGTGCTTAATTATTGTAGCAACTCATTTGTTGATATCTCTGAAAATACACTTGGTTACTATTTTGAGACTGTCTTTGGCCTCCCTTCATGAAGCTTGTTGATCCAATTGACAAATGACATGCCATCAAAAATAACATTTAAGGGGCCTCCCTGGTGGTGCAGCGGTTGAGCGCTGGGTTGCAAATCTGCCCGAAGCCTCCGCAGCGCCGGTTCGATCCCCGGCTGCTCCCCGGCCACCGGAGGAGGGTCCCACATGGCGTGCAGACCTCTCCTGCCGCCCGCTGCTCCCCTCAGCAGTGTACTTCGGTCCTTCTGCCTGCTCTGCTCCCCGCTCTGGCTCTGGTGAATTCTCTCACCCTCCCGTGCTCTGACTGTACCCAGTGCTTGTATAAATAAATAAATAAATATTTAAAAAAAAAAAATAACATTTAAGAGGGGTAAGATTTAGAAATTAGCTTTTAAAATGTAGTACAGAATTAAAGACGGTCTATTATTGGAAAAAAAGAGTAATGCACCCTATCAAATTTTTGGTTCACAGGTGAGCCAAAATGAATCCTTTCACAGGTTGAGCCACCATGTTGGTTTGCCAGGGAGATGTGGGACAAGGGAGTTTCAGTGCTGAAATGGGAAAGTTCCCAGCAAACCAGAATGAGGTAGTCACTTTACCTCTCTCTTCAGAGACTTGTGACGACTGAATAAAATAATTCTTATTAAAGGTGTATCATAATGTCAATCACTACTTCTAAGCATACAAAAATGTCAACCCTGTTTAAAGTGCTGGATATTTCCGATCCTGGAGATTTCAAATAAATTTCCTATGAATAGGATCATACAGTACGTGGTCATTTGAGTGGCTTTCATTCACTTAGCATATTTTCATTATTCTTTCATTTTGTAGCATCTATCTATTCACTCCCTTGATTACTAATGAGAGTCTATCATAGGTATGTATGTAGAACATTTCATGTATCCATTCATCAGCTGTTGGGCACTTGAGTTATTTTCACTTTTAGCTATTATGAATAATGTTACTATGAACATTCTCATGCAAGTTCTGCATGGACATATGTTCATGAATGTAATCCTAGGAGCAGATTTGCTAGATCAATTCATGACTATACTTCATCTTTTGAGGAACTCTCCGACATTTTTTTCCCAAAGTGAATGTATCATTTTACACTCCAGCAATTCATGAGGGTTCTAATGTCTTCTCTTCCTTGCCAGTGTTTGTTTTAAATTTATGATTTATATTATTGACAGCCTAGTGGATGTGAAATGGTATCTCGATGTGGTTTTGATTTTCATTTCTCTGACAGCGAGTGATTTTGAACATCTTTTCATGAACATACTGGCCATTTTATGTCTCCTTTGGAGAAATGCCTTTTCTTATCTTTGTCCTTTTTTAATTACAGCATTTCAGTATACACTATTATTAATGTTAATTAATTTCTATATTTTCTCAGCATCTGATGAGCATTCATTATACTCCAAGCACTTAAAATATATATCATCTTTGGGCCTCCCTGGTGGTGCAGGCTGTTGAGTGCCACACTGTGAAGGTGTCCACAGCCTCTGCAGCATGGATTCAATCCCGGCTGGCCAGCGAGAATCCCACATTGTGCAACAGACCTCTGCTGTCTCGCCCACTGCTCCCCTAAGCTGTGTAATTCATCAGTCTGCCTGTTCCCCGCTCTGTCTCTGGTGAATCCTCTCACCCTCCCATGCATCTGGCCTGTACCCCAGTTCTTGTATAAATAAATAAATCTTTAAAAAAACATTTAAATATATATGTATATAAAATCTTCAATATTTTAAAATCATGTTTCAAATCAGTATTATAGTCCCTACTTTTCATATTAGGACACTTGAGATCAGAGTTGGAGCACTTTATCTAGCAAAAAGTATTACAGATTCTGATGTAATTAACAACAAAGTCTGCGTGATAGCTTTTCTGAGGCAAGGTGACCATGTTAACATATCAGAGTACACAAACCCATCTCTGTTCTGCAATGTTCTCTGTTCTTTTAACTTCTGTCAGGAATGTGCCTTGAATGCACATCTTTGATGGTTCCTTCAACTGGAAGAATAACAATCAAATTCCTAATCATGTCAGCTTAGTAAAACCTTCCCATTTCCTTTTTTAGGACACACCCACCACACCAGCCTCTGCAATTCCCTAACCCTTTGCATCATACTGCTGGAAAATCATAGGTTTCCAAGATTCCTAAAGAAAATATGAGACCTTTGGGAAAAAAGGAAAAAAGAAAAGTTGCACCCCTTTGTGTCCTGGAAAACTTCTGAATTTTTACTGAAAAAGTTGCGATCCACTTAGATGCTTACAGTCACATTCCTTTGTACCCTCTGTGCTTCAATTTCTTTTTAATTCAAGCAGCTTTACTTCCATAACTATTCTTCTCCTGATATATGCAAAGCAGTAGAGATATAATAGTTATGTGGTCCAGTCTGTGATCCTAGAAAGCTTGCTGTTTATTCCCTATCTGTTTTTACCATTAGTCTATAACTACTCTAGTTCAGGGATTATATTATTAATCACACCACCAAGCATAGCCTCTGAACTATCTGAATTGCAAGGGAAGCAACCCGGATATTTTACTGGAACTACTGATCCCTGTACATTCCAATACACAGTTAGAGACCCTGGCAATATAATCACTCCTGAGAATTACATATCAGCACTGCCAAACTATGGGCCATAAGAATTTTGGAGCAAAACAACGTAACCCAAATGTGTGACTGCACATTGAATATGCAAAGCTGCAAGCAAAGTGATAATTTTTGTCTTGATTGTGTGAGCTAACTATTAAGAAGATCATAATTAAGGGTGCAATTCTTATAGTACCAACAAGCACTTTAATCAACCTCTATAACATTAACTCCAATTACCATTAAACTACCAGAATTCTTTTTTTAAATTGCAATGAGTCAATCGATTCAAATGGCATTTTAGGAGTAAATGTTAACAGGACCTTATCACAGAAAAAAAAAAAAAAACAGCCACTTAAGATATAGATGGGGTGCTGCATTGAGGCATAAGCATAAGGGGATATTGGAAGAATTACTGAACTTCATAAGTGTATCTGTGCACTGATGTGAAACACAAAATTATTCTTAAGAACTTTTAGTTATTGTGCAATTGATAAATCTTAGCTTTATAACTTTTTCAAATGACATTTTACTGAGTTGAACAAACTAATAGACTAGCAAACGCTAAATAAAGGCTGATAAACAGGGTCCTATAAAGTGCTCATTATGAACTTATAATATTTGCATAAATCTGAACAAAGATGGATGGCTGAAATGACTGTCACTAATTAAGAGACTGAAACAAACAAAGGAGTAATAAAACATTATGTACAGAGACAGGCACATTAGCATATTCTATCTCATATCTCTGTTGCAATGACATGAAGACAAATATTCCTGATTACACCTGAAGCAATAATGTAACTAAGGTAATAAATCATTTGAAGAAATCTAAGGGGCTTCTTTTTAAATACACTGATTTAGGTATTAGGCTTGTCGTTGAAATATAAACATAAAATGGAATCAAATTTGTTGTGATGAAATATTGTTCAAAGATTTGTCTCTCTTTCCTGGAAACGTTTATTCAGGAGGAGGATATGTGACTGCATCTGAGATATATTTGTTAAAAAAGAATGTCAGATCACTATTAGAAAACCTCTTTCAAATATCCACCAGGATAGATATTTATCATTAGCAGGCACAGAACAAGAATTAAAGTCAAGTCAAAAGTTGTTTAATGTTTGGGTGTTGCATGTTTTTCTTCTTTTTTCCTTTGGAAGCTCTAGAAGATATTTTTTTCTAATTAATTTAACTATGAAATCTTCAAGATGTGTAAAAATCCCACATGACAGAATTTTGACGAGAGGGAACCAGTGGAATAGAGGGACATACCATTGGGTACAAGTGTTTCTACCTGTTTTCAGAAAGATCACAGGGAAGAGGGACTAGCAAGGAAGAATTATTGCCAGAATTAAAATGCTGTGCTGTTTGAGCACATAAACCTGGGGCGGTGGGAGCAGACTGGAGTGAGGAGGGATATGGCCGGGGGGGTAGGCTAAGGATGATTTTCAGAAGATAAATAAAGACAAAGCAATAGATTCTTCCCTGGAGATTCTAGAAGAAACCCAGACCTGCTAACACATTGATTTTAACCCAGTGAAATGATCTCAAACTCCCGAAAGGTTGAACTATGTAAAATAAATTGGTGCTGTTCTAAAGTCACCCAGTTTGTGGTAATTTATTACCATTACAGTAGGAAACTAATACATTTTCACATGTTTTCCCAGTGAGGGAAATAAAATGAAATATTTACATGGCATCTGCCTCTGTAACGGGGAAGGGTGGATTTCCTTTAGCATCCTTAGCTGAGACAAAAATATAAATACATATTTAAAAAGCAAATCTTGCAAGACAAAGTCACATGTTCGTACTCAAACCTCTTAAAAATTAAATATGAAACAAAGGACTTTACATTTGATGCTCTAAGTGTTAATAAATTATGTACCAATACCTAAGGGACAAGATCTGGAAAATAAAAAGAAACTCAACCTGTGTTTACAGTATCTATTTCAACACTCCCATTTCATTTTGATTATTATGAAGTTTCTTAGGGAAACTTACAATAACAGAAACATAGAAATTCGTGTATCTATCCATGAAATTATATCATTACATTTACCAATAATCATCTAAATCCCTTGTTTACATTATTCCTCAAAGTAAGACATTAGAGGTTTAACAATCAGTGTCAATATTTTTTAGAAACTTCTGAAATATACCATCACCTCTATTGTACCCAATGATCTAGAATGAGCTTCATGAATGTGATGGTCTTATCAAAAGTTAAATATGACAGATGCATGATCACTCTTAAAGTATGCAGACAATACAGGCAAACGAGGCAGGACGACCGAATCTTGATAGTTCTTTGCCCTGGAATAAGCTATTATTACCACCATGGGTCTCCGTTTCCCCTCTATAAGTTGAAGGGGTTGATGTCCTGATGCACTGGAAGTCCTGATACTTTATTCCAAGATGACTGGGTACAGAAAGCCCCAAGTCAGCAAGCTGTTGTGCAAAAATTGGAAGTGGTCACAATCACACACACCATGGGTCACCCCTGCAGGGATGATTTGGAGAGTTAGTTGAAATGCCAGACCTCACAAGGTTATTAGCGGCAGCTACAATTTTAACCAAGGTCTGGGCCTGTTGCACTGAATGTTTTTGTCAAGGTTAAGTCTGGTCAAGTCTATTCAGGTCTGAAGAATTGCCTTTGAACTTGAAGACTCAAGCAAAGAGGGCAAATTAAAACATCTGAAGAAAGGGAGAAGGAAAATCGACTTCCTTCTTCATTTGCATGTGCAGAAAAAACAGCAATAAGATTTCTTACTTTAAAACCTAGCCTAATTCCTTTCATCTGAATGTTTCAAAGGGTTTGTTTAAAAGCTTACATGTTGCTATTAACCGGCCAGCACTAGAATGACCTATGCCATTTTAATGGTACACCCTGTTGATATAAAATCATTAGGGTTTGATCATTCCTCTAGGATTTCAATTACTTTTCCTTCTCTAATTTGGAGCAAAAAGTCAACTTACTGTCTGTGACTGAGGAACAATTTTAATGTGCAGGCGCTTACACACACATGTGCACATGCACACACACCATGCTCATTTGCATAGACAGTTAAATAGCTACAGAAGCAGAGTAGAAACTAACCAGGATGAATAATATAAATAAAACCCCTATTCCATGTATAGTAAGATGATCCTTCTAGCATCTGCATTTTGATCCCCAACACATAAAATGTCTGGAAAACTTCTATATATCTTTCTCTGTCAACCACCCTCCTGCTACAATGCACAGAACTGGGGAATTTAGACTAGAAAGGACAACCCAAGTCACCAGTTTCCTGGCTGCCATTTGCATGCAGGACGACACTGATCCTTCAAGTCAAAGCAACTTGATTTGGTCAGTATGAAAACTGGCTGAATGCCAAGAACCTCTGCTGCCATCACTTCTTTTAAACAATAAAGATGTGGTTAGGTCCTACTCCCTCCTCTACCCCTCTGTAGTGTGTCTCTGGTTTACGGTTGCTTGTGGATTTTGATTTTTACTTTATCAAAACAAGGGGGGTGGGAATTGTATGGGGACTATAACCAAGATGAAAATGCATACATAGTGCAAAACTGAAAAATGATGTAAAACATATATAAAAAGAAAAAAATGAAAAAAATAAAAAATGAAAAAAGATGTGGTTAGGAATCTAGAGCTAGTGTAGTGAAAGACTCCCCCCTGTTTTTATTCTCTGGCTTCTGTCACCCAGCATGCGTTTTCTTATTGAGAAATGTTGGGCACCCCTAGTCAGTCCGTAAGGACCTCCTCTGCTACCCAGCAGCCCAGGCACCTCCAGCAGAATCTCAGCTGGGGCACGTGACTCAGCACTGACCAATAGGAGCATGATGCTGCCCTGGCCAGAAAGCAGGTGGGTTCAGGGGCAGAGCATGCCCGAGACCACTTCCACTGGGTCTGCGAGATAGGAGGTAGCTGTCCTCACCCACCACAGGGACCCTCACAGGATGAGAGGTTGGCATTGTCTGCAATCACCTAGCACCGCATGAAGCCAGAAAATAAAGCCATTAGGGTAGTAGCCAGGGCTGAGAAATGAAATGGATTCCTAGTGACACATTAAGTCTCCCCTGAAGCTCAGAATTACCACCTGGGACATTTGATGATATGGACACGTACGGTCTTGTTTTTGTTGTTGCTGAAGCCAAATGGAGCTGGTTCAAGCCACTTGAGCCCTCTGTGGAGCTGCTAGATAAAATACAGGATGTCTGGTTAAATTTGAATTCCAGATACTGAGTGAGTAACTTTACAGGAGAATATTGCTCCATTCAATATTGGGGAATTCTGACCATCTTAATCCTAACTCCTGCAGCAAGGCCAGTAGAGAAAGAGACCTGAGACCAAATAGAGACAAATCATACCACAGTGTGCAGTGAGCTGTCTTCTGTGCTGCTCTTTGAGGAATAACAACTATTTTGTCAACACACATATCAGAAAAGTGCAGGAATTTCTTCAATAGAAAAGCCAAGGTATCTATCAAGCCAATCCTCCCAAAGCCTCTTCTCTCCCCTGGTCCTATCTGGTCCTCTCCCCAGTTTCCAAGTCTGGGAATTCATCCAGCAAAAGGCCACAGGAACAGCCACTATGTTAAGCACCATACTCTGGGATGTTCACTTTAATGCGCTTTATTTCATCAGGTGTTTTCAGAAGACAGTCTATGCTCACATATTACGCAGAGCGCTGCGGGAGAGCTTGGGTGAGAAGTTCCAATTCTTCCACTTCAAAGACTTCAATCTGTCCAGAGGAACAAATACAGGCAAAAACAAGAGAAGCTCTGTGGCACCTGCTGCCTGGGTGCAGAGAAAAAGCAAGAAGGCCAGTCCTGAGAGAGAGCTTTGAGCTGGACCTGGGTGGAGAGAGAGGCATGTGGTGGCGGTAGCAGAGGGAGGCCTGAGCACGCATACCGACAGCTCCTCCTCTCTTGCTGACCCTTCTCTTCTTTCCTGGGCGTCCATCCTTCCATGTCACCTTCCTCCTTTTTCAGGCATAATGATGCTCATGTGTGAGCCAGCACTGCCAAGCGCAGAGCTAACAGAGTGGGTGGAGTTGAAAGGGCTTAAGGGGTTACATGAGGTAGACTCTGTTAGGGCTGATGAACTCTCCGTTAGAACTGCATTCAGCAAAAGTGCAGAATTTTAGACTTGGATAAGACCTTTACCAAGCGTCTGACTCTGTAGGTGTGAGAACAAATGGGTGATCACATAACTGATGACCCTTTAAGACCTGGGACTTGAATCCATTGATGTTGGCTGTAGAATGCAAATTTTCTCTTCCTTCCTTGAGGGCATTTAGCCAGACTCATCACCTTGATTTTTTCTCTTAAAGATTACTACAGGAGGGCCTCTCTGGTGGCGCAAGGGGTTAAGCACAGCACTATGAAGCAATCTGCAGCCCCTGCAGCATGAGTTCAATCCCCGGCCAGCCAGGGAGCTACCCCCATGGCACAGCAGACCTCTCCTGTCTCGCCCACTGCTCCCCTCAGCAGTGTACTTTGGTCAATCTGCCTGTTTGTTCCCCACTCTGTCTCTGGTGAATCCTCTCACCCACTCACACCTCTGGCCTGAACCCCAGCTCTTGCATGTATAAATGAATAATCTTTAAAAAAAAGATTACCACGTGAAACTATACAGTTGAGTGTTATTTTTATTTTATTCCCCATCACCCTGGAATCACTCATTTGGATCTTTCTCAAACAAGGAAAAATACAGACTTTCTCTTTAAGGAAGGAAGAAGTACGAGAACTGTCCCATTTTACAAATCTCCAATGCCCAAGCTCAAAGGGAAACCCAAGGGGCTCCCCAAACATTTCAATTTGTCTTTTTCTGGGACAGACCTATTAAGGTGTCTTTGTTCAGAAAATTCAGCAGCAAGTGTATCTGCCTGCCTTGGATGTGGGTCTGTGAACTTGAGACAAGTGATATTTCCCTATTTCAGATGTGAGTGTAGCAAGTAAAGGAATCACTTTTGGCATCTTAAGTAAACCTGGATTAACTTGCTGGCCTCTGAGAATTAAAGAGCATTGGGTTCTATCTGCTTATACTTATGACAGAGAGAGACCTGCTGTAAAATCAGGTTACCAGTGAAAATGAGTCTGATGTGCTAATTCATAGCTTATTCTCCACTTATGACATGGACCATTACATAATTTAGCTAGATTCTGGGACCTTTCTCTAGGGAGGACAAGTTTAGAAAACAGAGGTGCTAGACCAGCATGAGAACAGTTCTTTGATGGAAGAAGAATCCAGGTCTGTGTTTTTCAGAAGCCCATGTTATTTCTTCCTCTAGTTCTTGATATTTTAATAATGAAATTGATACTGAATTTTACTTCTCCCCCTAATATACACTCCTACAATCATAGAAGGGACTCTTCAGTGCTATGTCACAAAAGAAAAAACAAGTAATGTCCTATAGCATTGCTTTAAAATGAGGTACTAAAGATCCTTTGCTGTAATTCATTTTTGAAAAACATATACTTTATCCTCCAGCTAACTACAGTGGACACATTTTTAACTGCTTTGAAATGCAGAGAAATGAGGGAAAAAATGATTTGTCTTCTTCAGATTCATGGGCTAGATGAATTCTCTGATTTTACTTCAATTTCCCCAAATCTGAATGCTCTATTTTTTAAGAAAGTAGAGCTATTTAAAAATAGATAACTTTCTCAGAGCTGCAAATTCAAATTTCATCCATGAAGCATAAATGGCTATTCCTGCCTTGAAAAATAAATGAATCTGCAAATTTTCATCCACTAGTCAGACTTGGTCTCTTCATATTACCCCAATCATGGATATGATAGTAACACTGAATAGGAATATCTCATCTTGGAATTCTCTTCATTGAGAAAGACAAAACATTAAGAGGGTATAAGTGGCTGCTCAATCTTGTCAGGTTTCCTTAAAGGAGGCAAGACTCCATTCGTGAGCTGCTTTCCTAATAAGGGTAGGTGCAAGTGCATTCACAACTGTCTTCCTCTCCATGTATTTCTTTTACTGCTATTTCCAAAAGGCTTCAGCCCTACAATAGAACCTTCTAGAATGTCCACATAACCCCATTGCCAAATCTCTCACCTGCCTGGGTTACCCAGATTGCTCAGGTCACAGACACACCACAGACCTGGTCTACTCTTCTGCTTGGGTTCTGACCCCACATCTCCAGGATGTATCTCTTCTTTACAGCATCATTTTCCCCTCTGCACTGGGTTATTAGCCTATGGGCATACCCTAATAAATCTAATTTTCATATAGCCTTCCTTGGGCCCTTCACCCCTCTCCAGTCAGAGTTTTCTTGTTTCCCTTGATACTTATGCTTCTTTATTTGATATCCCTCTTGGTCATTCATAAATCTATAAGCCAGTTCCACTTAGAATCTAGTCTACAACCCCCACTTCCATGGTCACTTTCCCTTTGTCAAACCCAGTGTACTAGTTCTCATCTCACTGGGCTGATTAGGCACATTTGACACAGTTGATAACCTCTGTCTTGAGGTAAGAGTTGACAAAATGAAGTAACTTGGTTATTTGACATTTTATTTTATTTCCTTTAAAATCTTTGTTATTATTTTCTTATGCTGGATCATTATTTTACACCCTTGTTTGCTATTTCACAATATAGGATTTCCCTCAGGTGTGGTCACCACAGTTTCCCACCACCAAAGCATCCATAGTCCTTCACCGGTATCCACTATGCTCTCCTCTCTCCTATCTCCTCCCCTCCCCCTCTCACTTCATAGTACTTATGATCATTGGTCATTCCCTAACAAATATATTGAGAGCTGCCAGAATTTTCCAAAGGGATGTGTGATTCATGAGACAGGAAATTTGCTTGTTGCTTCAGTTTATTGGTGTTTGCTAGAGACTTTACTTAACAATATCTTGGGTATAATATATACTCAATAAATATATGTTGAATGAACAAATCAATGAATGAATGAACATTTTAAATTCTAGTACACTTAAGGTCAGAAAAGTTAAATACCTTAAACAAATTCACACAGCTCTTTGGTGGCAAAACAGTCAATTCTGATCAATATCAGTTTAGTGCCAGAATCCAAATTCTAGACTGATGCATTATTTTGAACTCTAAAATTTTACAAGTACTCTTTCCTCCATGCCCTTGCTGGTTTTTATTTTAAGCCATATAACTTAATTAAAGTGATTTTTTTTTTGTCAGAAAGTTTTTCCTTTTCCACCCCAAAGGCTTTAATCAAAGCTTGTCCCTTTGCAAAACAGCAGTGGCAGCTCCTGCCTCCAAGTGACTGCAGGGGCCTCTTTTTTTCTTTCTCTTGTTCCTAGTAAACCTGTCCTTTTAAAACATAAAAAAAGAAAAATTAATTAAGGAGAGAAAAGGTAATATGTTGAGCCAGTTGTAAGGACTTTACAACTACTCAAACATAGGCCATTAGGCATGCTAAAATAAGTTTGCTAAATAGGTGCAAAACTAGTAAAACTGATCAACAATCACAGGGCAAAAAACCAGAATCTCCACAGGACACAATATAAGATAATTTAGAGTGATAGCTAACCCTATAACTCAAGTACACAGAGACCCCATAGAATCAGAAAACCAAGACAGTTATCGACAGACATTAAACAGAGCAATCTTCTTGGCCCATTTCAACATCTTTTCATAGAAAAGATTTTTAATCAAAATCTTTATACATATATGCATATATATTTTAAAACAAAGGGCAATGAGTGCCTCTAGTCCAAAGAACAATGCGAGCTAAGATTTATATACTCATGTGACTGTATAAAAAATATTATCATTAAAGCATATAACTTAATTAAAATGATGTATTTTGTTGATGTTGTTGTTAAAAGATTTTCTAAAGAAGTAGAGACTGGGCCTCCCTGGTGGCGCAAGGGGCTAAGACACAAACTATGAAGTTCACCACAGCATCTGCAGCTCGAGTTCTATCCCTGGCCAGGGAGCTGCCCACATGGCGCAGCACACCTCTCCTTATTTGCCTGCTGCTCCCCCTCAGCAGTGTACTTCAGTCAACCTACCTGTTTTGTTCCCCACTCTGTCTCTGGTGAATCCTCTCACCCCGCCCCCCCAACTCTGGCCTGTACCGCAGTTCTTGTATATATAAATAAATCTTTAAAAAAATTCTTTAAAAAAAATAAAAGAAGTAGAGACTTCCCCACTCCTTTGTCTTAAATTTCTGCCCCACCCCTGCCAAGGAGAATTCAATGACGCACCAATCATGAGAAAGTGTGACATGACAAATTGCAAGAATGAAATTAAGATTTACTCATTATAAAGTTTCTGGATGTGAGCAGAGAAGAAAGGGAAGAACTGGAAGTGGATAGGCTGAGGGTTTGGAGGAGAGCTTGAGGAGGCAGCAAAGGAGACGTAAGCACAAGCCCTGTGGTGTGAGGGTTTGTAAGGAGAGATGCAGAAAAGGCTCTGGGGATGTTTTGCTGTGTTCATGGCAACATAATTGTTTTCAGTACAATTGTTTCAATTCAATTATTTTAATGCAATGCAACTTAATTGATCCTTTAGACCCTTTTTAAGAAATGTTATTAATGCCAAATTACTTTGCTATGCTATTTTGCACTTGGAATTATATTTATTTTATGTTTAGATGTAACAAACTAGGAGGCCCAGTATAATGTTTATTATAGTGATTTGCTAACAAAATTTCATTTCTGGCAATATCGACAATTTCTGATTGTTAGGAGCTATGTTTCCTTCCACTTTTTCACATTCCAAGCATTAATCCACTTAAGGTTAGTTTATAACACTATGAGATCCCAACTTTTATTTTTTCTTCCAGATTTCACTTTCCAATATGGTAGTCACCAGTCATATATTGTGATTCAGCCCTACAAGAGCATCTAGTGAGACCAAGAAACTTACATATTTTAATGTTACTTCATTTAAATATAAAAATAGCTACTTAATTTCATTATTGGAAAACTTTTCAGAATGTTTCCAATAAGGTACATGTGAATCTCCTTTCTTTATATCTATATAATATATATAATCTGAATATGGATCAAATATTTGTAATAAAAACTTAGCATTTGAATTGAGATATGTGATATATACTTAATTCTGAAAACTTCAGAAAAGAATACAAACTCTATTGCTAATATTTTTTATATTGATTACAAGTTGAAATGGCTATACTTTAAATATCTGGGTTAAATTAAATATTTTAATCTAATTTTCATTCAATAAATATTTAACAAGTCTTACTATGAACAGGCATTATTACAAAATCAAAATGGTTAGAATTATGCTGAACCAAAGATAATCAGGTTAAATAAATGTGAGTGTGTATGACTGGTGGGAACTAGGGGCCCATGCCTGCCAAGGCTAATAGTCAACTCCTCACGGGTAGATCCGACTAGAATTTGTCTATTCTAAGTGCTTAATGCTAAGGGTTTAGAAGGCAGAGCAGAGGAAGAAGGAGTGTTTCAATGAAGCCACGGAGGCACCAATTAAAAACACACAAATTGGAAGAGTAACAAGACCAGCCAGCAAAAGTAAAAGTAAGTAAGCATAGCTGTCAATAAAAACAGCTGATTCAGCTCCTTGATGGGCGCACCTTCAATATACTACAAAATGTTCAAAAGCCCAGGACATAGGGAAGGCAATATACTTGCTGTATTTTATTCAGATTAAGAGTACAGCCTATTCTTTTAAATTTAGGGGTACTTTGCCTAAAGAGGTGCTGGAGACTGAAGAAAATGATATAGAGCATATTCCTGAAAAATGTGATTAAGGTCATAATATTTTTAAAATAGGTCTGCAGATTCTTTCACAGTTCTCCATTCCAAAGGCAATGCTAATTTCACTCCCCTGGAATGCAGGCTGGACTTAATGATTATTTTCTAACCATAGAAGGTAGCAGAGTGACTTGCAATGTCACTTAAAATATATCGCTTCAGGACCTCACTGGTGGCTCAAGAGGTTAAGCACAGCACTATGAAGCTATCCACAGTCTCTACAGCACAAGTTTGATCCCCAGTAGGCCAGGGAGCAACCCACATGGCGCAGCAGACCTCTCCTGTCGCTCCCACTGCTTCTCTCAGCAGTGTATTTCAGTCAGTCAGCCTGTTCTGTTTCCCACTCTGTCTCTGGTTACTCCTCATACCCCCACACCTCTGGCCTGTACCCCAGTTCTTGTATGTATAAATAAATCTTTAAAAAAAAATGAAATGATATAACTTCAGTTGTGATCACTATCTTCTGTCCATCTCTCTGGAGAAAGCCACTTTTCACTTTGTAAAGACATTCAAGTGGTACCATGAGGCACGTGAAGAGAGAAACTTAGGCCTCCTAACAAAAACTAGCTCCACCTCGCCAATCAAGCACATGATCCATCTTGGAAGTGGGTCATCCAGCCCCAGTTCAGGCCTTTAGGTTGGTCAGATGTCTGGACCAACATTTTGACTGAAAAATGAGTTAAAACCACTCAGCCAAGTGACTTCCAAATTCCAGACCCACAGAGGGTGCAAACTATAATCAAGACTTTTGATAATTTTAAGAGTAAGTTGTGTGATGCCTACTTATGCAGCAATAACAAATGAAAGCATCCAGTTTAATAACAAAGGTAGCTTATGTTTTTTGACCTTTCAGCCACTCTATAGGTATTGAAATGGGGACTATCAAGATGATGGTGACATTTTGGTGATAACATTGTGGCAACATTGACAAAGGGATCAGATGGCTCAGAGAATAGAACACCCTGAAATGAGGTTGTATTTTAGTCTCTCAGTATGGGGGTGACCTAGGAAGGACAATGACAGAGAAATAAGAGAGGAAACCTATAGCTGTCAGGACTCAATCATTCAAGATGACACCACATTTTTGAACTAGAATGTCTTAGTGGTTGATGCAGTCCACATTAAAAATCCTTAGGTAGAGGGGTTCACTTTGGGACAGATTAAAATTTAGGGTAATAAATGTCTTGAGACTAGAGAAAGGGCAGAGTCTATATTGGTGAAAAATGAACTTTAATGTCATTGTCAAAATATTTTTCATTTTCTTATTTTCCAAAAAATGCAGAAAAGTAAGCTCTTGGAGGGTGAGGAAAATTTATCAATATTTAGCCAATGATTTGGTTCTCTTATGATACATTAAGGCAAGGGTGATGGAAAAATCTGTTTATGAACCTTTGCCTGTTTAGTCTGAAAAATGTTACAGACAGTAAATGATGTTAATGACTGGTGCTCTCAAGTACAGAAGGCCAAAGGAAAGGCTCTGCCTCATTCTTCTTGATCAGAAGTCAGAACACTCTTAACCATCTTATGTTCTTTATTTTTTCTGTTTTGTTCTTAGTGAGCTACTAAAATCTGGGTTTCTCATCTGATCATCATCATCATCATCATCTTCATACTTATGCCCATCAGAAAAGAATGGGGGAGAGATAGATGTACCAATTATAAATCATCTCCACGCCCAGGGGCATGTTGTATACTCAGATTTTCTTAGTTCTTACGTACACTGTCATGTAAAAAGAGATGGCTGTCCTTGCATACAAATGAAAAAAAATAGTGTAAGAGAAAGAAATCAATTTTCAAAACCTGTATTGAGGACACAGAAATCTTTGGTCTTACCTTTTGCAGCTCTTTGCTGTCTGCTCATCCCATACACAACCAGCAGCCCCTTCCTCTTTCCTGTGCATACAATGCCCTTCCCTAAGCTTCAGACTCAACACATGTGGATCTACCCCTTATGAAGAATGTCCACTTCTTCCTCATGGGGTCATCTTACAAGGTTTCTCCAGGTTCTTGACTCTTTTAGGAAACCTTCCTGAACCTACCAGCTCTCAAAGATTTTATCTGCCCCTTTAATTAGTGTTAGTGACACAAGCTTTATCAATGAAGCATGCTGGAGTACTATGTTGGTTTGTCAACTTGATTGTCTCTACGACTTCTGAGGACAGAAACCATCACTTCTGCTCCTGTGACTTCCTCCACGTCTTGATGATGATGGCCAATTTTATTACATGCTTACTTGACTTAAAAAGACCCAGAACTTCAAATTATTCTCCAAATTATCCCATTTGTCTCCTTTATATGTAGGAGCCATTCCAGTTTGTCTAGAGCCTCACTTTTTCAGGCACTCTACCCCCAGTTTCCCCAAAAGAGCATATGCCATTCTATATTCCCCTGCATTTTAAAAAAGATTTATTTATTTATGCATACAAGAGCTTGGGTATAAGCCAAAGGTGGGGGGGGAGTGAGAGGATTCACCAGAGATAGAGGGGATCAGAACAGGCAGATCTACTGAAATACACTGCTGAGGGGAGCAGCAGGCGAGATAGGAGAGGTCTGCTGTGCCATGTGGGTCAGCTCCCTCGCTGGGGATCAAACTTATGCTATAGTAGCTGGCAGAAGCTTGATAGCACTGTCTGTAACCCCTGCACCACCAGAGAGGCCCTTCCCTGCATTTTCATATGGTGTCCCTTTACTTTTATCATACCTTTATCCATCATCTTGTGGCAAGCTCCCACTTATAATTTAAGATTGACAGACACACTAAAGTTGCTGCATAAGCAACTCTCTGTCCCTTCCCCATTTCTGTAACAGCTGTGATTGGATAGGAGCAACCACAGCACATTGCTTCAAGAATGGACTTTCCCTGCTCTAAGCTACAAACCCTAATTCCATTCCCCTTCTCTAGTGGTGAGTGTAGGGCTGGGCAAGTAACCCAGTTTATTGTAAACTCCCCCAAGATATTCACTATCCTTTTATGTAATGCAAGTGGCTGACTCAAGTTTGATGCTAAGGCATGCACATTCAAGGGGCATCCACTTCTAAGAGGGCTGACTCCAGGACACAGCTAGACAGGAGCCAAGATGCTCTCCCCATTATCATCAATGACCTCAACAACCTCTTTAGAGAAGGTGAATGCCCTACCCAGGCATTTATCCCCATTAGCATTACTATCAAGAGGCTGGACCAACATAAACCACCCAGTTGTGCATCAGTTTGCCCATGGTATCTCCTCACAATAACTGATTCAGATGGACAGCGGCCCTAGGTAGTTGAATTTGATTTAACCATTATGTTTCTATTCATTAATGGGGGGAAACTAACTCTCGGTGTGAGGGGCACGGCAGTAGATTCCTCACTTAGGCACAGTGCTGGGCCATTTCTAAGCTAAGAAAGAAGTCCCCTGTGGGGATGAAACTGCCTCAAGGAAGAGATCAGACCAGAGAAACTCACAGAGGGGTGGCCATGGAGCTTTGATTCCCAGCTCTGAAGTCCTCTCTACCTCGGGATATTTTCAGATACTTGTGCTAATAAATTTCTTTAATTGCTTAAGCCTAATTGAGCTCAGTTTCCATTACTTATAATTGAAAGGGTCTTAAACAAAAATCCAGATCAATCTACCTTCCTTTGTAACACTTTGCCAGGTCCCTTTAGGTAGGTCAGCTTATTGACCCTTCTTTTTCTTCTAGAACTTTGCTTACTGAGCACCCATAGCACTCAGTGCTGAACTGTATGGAGTTGCTTTATTGTATGTGTTCCCAAACACACTGAGCTCAGTAAGGACAGAGACTAGACCCTATTTAGTATTAAATGTCTAAAGCCTCTTGCAGACTGCCTGGTTTTCTAATTTTATAGATTTGTTTTTCCTTTTTTTAATTTTATATGTTTTTTTACATCATTTTTCATTTTTGCACAATGTATGCATTTTCCTCTTGGTTATAGTCCCCAAACAATTCCCACCCACTTGTTTTGATCCTACTCCCTTCTCCCCCACCCCTGTAGCATGTCTCTGGTTTATAGCAGCTTGTTGATTTTGATTTTTACTTTATTATAATTAGTCTTTTTCCTGGTCCCTTATTTAGGTTTTTAAATTCCTGCTATGAGTGAGACCATCTTAGAAGCCATCAATATATGAAGGGATGAATCTTCAGCTCCTTTACTCTGTGTTTTATTTCAGCCACCGAAAAGAATGAGTATGATCAATATCTAGGGAAAGTTACTATTTACCCAAACTGTCTGGATTGGTGTGATGTAGTCCACAGAGGTTCAACCTATTTACAAGAGGGTTATTAGTCGCTAACCTAAGTAACCTTTAGACTGCTTCCATTGCACTCAATTTCCTTTTGAATACACTTATAGCTTTTGCAGAAAAGATCAGAATGACTTTCATCATCTTTCTTGCATTTATTCAGCAAATATTTCTCATATGCCTCCCTTGTGTTGGTCACTAGTCTGGGGATATAACAAGTCAACAAGATTCCCTGTCATTCTAACTGGGAAAGTCAAACTATAAACAAAATAGATGTTTAAAATAGAGAACATGTTAGATGGTGCTATGTTTTATAAAGATGGATCACAGAAGTTGGACAAGGAGTGTGGAGGTAGTTACCTTAGCAGAGAGATCAGGATAGCCTCACTGAGGTGGTGATGATTGAAGGAGATGAGGGAACTACTCACACATGTTACCAAAAAAAGTCCAGAAAGAGGATGAATGAAGTACAAAAACTGAAATGGTTGCAGCTGCTATGTGAGAGGAGGCCAGAGAAGTTAGAGCACAGTGAGCAAGGAGACATGTGAAGAGGGTAGGGGATGAGGTATAAGGGAAATAACACCCAGTGAGCCCCTGAACTCCTCTGACTATGGCAAGCAGATATAGAAACTTCTAGAAGAATTAACTGACAATACAGGCAGACAGTCTCACCTTTAGAAGCCTGAAAGGCATAGCCATACACATAATTCTGGGGCTAAGAAAAGCAGTCACTTAGCTCCTTATAGGGAGACTTTATTTAATTAGTATTTGAATTTCATATCAAGTTGCTCTGTTTCCTTCTAATGAAGTGCAATATATTCGATTCTTATTAAATATTTTAGCTAACATGTCAGTCATACTTTTTAATATAAGGGTGGTGACATGTAAGTAGAAATGGAATACACGGGGTTTCAAATTATATGTAACTTGGTGGAGGGATTAAAGGGAGCTTGTAAAGATACGTAGCTTCTAATGTTTCACTGTTTTCCTGAGAGAGGACTGCATAACAGAACCATCTTTTTATTTTCTCCTCTTGCAGGCCTGCTGCCTGTGATTGATAGCTATTAAATTAGGTTTTACCTCCCCAGTTTGGTCTAGATTAAATACATTTATAGCACAGCAAGTCACTGAGAGACAAAGGAACAGGGGCAATTACTTTGTCTATTTTGGTCTTCTTCGTAGTTAACCATCACTTAAACATGCAAAGAAAAATGACTGAAGACAGGAAAAAAGGGAAATGAATGAAGTAGCACAGAGAAGTAAACACATTTAAAGGCCCCCGGATTTGCAAATATAAGCTAGACACACACCTATTTCTTAAGAGAACTCATTTCAGATGTAGAAGCAGGAAAAGAATCCTATGGAATATCGAACTTCACTGAAAGTGGCTTAGACTAGTCTTATTTCCCACCACGACAGGGGACTGTATGTCATTGTTATTAGAAAGATTTGATTTGGGAAGAATTCCACTAGCTCAGTAAACTCAGGGGACAGAATCACACACTCTGTAAACAGTGATGCCAGAGGTATGCTCTGAAATGAGTAGGGTCAATGTGTTGCTAATAGGTGGGTGAGTTTTTTTTTTTCCATGGGAAGGTTTTTCCCATGTGAAATCATGCTGCCTTTAGGAAAAAAAAAAAAAAATGAATTACAAGTACTGCAGCAAAGCACGTTTGCCTTTGGTGCCTTAGGAGGCAACAGATGGCCTTCTGGACACTTTGAGAGTCTAAAATGGCTCCATACACCCACCATTCTCTTCCTGAAAGACCCATGCTCCTCTGCCTCTCCTTCACTCCCTTGCATGCAGCAAAGACTAGACCGAGGAAGCCATGACTAACCTCCTGTGCAAGCATTAGGGAAG
The DNA here is from genome assembly GCF_964194135.1 of Talpa europaea. Classification (NCBI taxonomy): domain Eukaryota; kingdom Metazoa; phylum Chordata; class Mammalia; order Eulipotyphla; family Talpidae; genus Talpa; species Talpa europaea. The sequence goes on along the minus strand of NC_140071.1, from coordinate 133,602,382 downwards.
AAGCCCCCAAGGGCAAGAAGGAGAGAGGTGGAAGGGCAGCATTCTAGCCATGCAGGGACATTTAGAGTTTCTCAAAATGTGGCCTGGGAGGGGATGCTGGACAAGGGCTTGGAAGGATATTGGAAGATAAAAGATTAGTAGAAAAAAACAAAGCAAAACAAAACAAAACAAACAAACAAACAAACAAAAAAAAACTGTGGGATTAACTGGAAGGGTCTAGAATATGCAACTTTTGCTCCATGATGTCAAAACTCATGTTTAAGGAGGGGCGGGGAAGGCCTCATTCCAACCTACATCCTGAGAAGGAATCCACTCTCTCAGGGAGTTGGCAGCCTGTACATGTCCCTGGAGCTCCCTCCTCTGACCCATGTGGTCTCTGCTCAGAAACCCGGGTGATCCAGAAAGATGAAAACATCATGAAGAGCTGCCTTTCTACCAGAGCAAGGAGAGGGATGATTCTTTTCTTTGAGCACAGTCTGAAGCCAGAGTGAGGTTACTCGGAGGTGAAAGAAAGAAGCAAAGGGAAAGAAGGGCAGGTGGAAAAGAGCAAGTTGGTGTCAGGTGCTCCGACCCCCAGCACCAGGCGCCTCCATGGCAGTCCCCCCCCACTCCTTAGTGACTTTTCCTAGAATGGAGCCACCCCTGATGCCTTCTCCCGCTGCATCTGCCCCTCTCAGCAGCCAGTTTCTCTACTTGCCACACTGCAGTGAGACCAAAACCTTGACTCACAACATTTGCCCAGATCCAGCACCAAGCACAGAATCTGGAATGTGACATATGTTGAAAAATTAATGATCTAGAATAATCTCCCCTTTCATCCCAAGCAACACCTCCCCAGAGATTTTCCTAGAGCATATTCCTGATTTCCATGCTAAGGTACAGACACTAGGGTGTTGAGGATGATGGTGATTTCAGTGAGAGAGAACAGAAAATAGAGGTGCACAACCAAAAAGCAAGAGAGGCCTGAGGTTTAATAACACCAGTGCTATTAAGTTATTTGTTTTTAAAAGTCTTTGTTTGCTCATCTATATAATAGAGATAATAATTCATTCTATCTAATAAAATAACACCTATCTTGAAATGACTAAATAATTTTATATAGGTATAGCACTTAGCATAGTGTCAAGCACCTCTAAGGGCTTAAATATGATTAACTATTGTTTTATTTTTATTTTTTGAGGAAATCAAGCATAGAAAGACAGCAAGCAGGAGAAGAAAAGATTGAGTTTTTTGGTTTGATTTGATTTGGCTGTGCTCCCTGCCACGTCATTGTTTAGCCAGCCCAAGAAGAAAGGGATGCGGAAGAGATTTAGGGGGAAATTATTATGAGACCAAATCCTCCAAATGAATCTCAGGACATGCAGAAATTGCACTGCCTCCAGCTGTTCGATTTGGGCAGAGACGGATGGATAATTACACAGGACCTATAGCTTTGACTTTCTTTCTGAATTTGCAACCAGGGTCATTCCAATACCAAAAATAATTACAAGCAAAGGCATTTCAGTTGTAACTTTGACATTGTACCAGAGACGGGTCAGGCCTCTCCAAGTGCTGCAGCCTCACTATTCTCTATTTGTAAGAGCTGCTCTGTGTGGCCTCAAGGAGACAGACAATGTTTACCTAATTGTCAATGCTGACAAGATGCCTGAGATCCACTGCAAGAGGCATACCACCAATACATAAGCATAAGCATGCACTGCCCTGAGTAACTGGGGGGTGAGCTATTTATTCGATGGGATTGTAAAAAATAAAAAGGGCAAAATATGTATTATTTAAATATTTCTCCTGCCCACTGAATTCTCCCCTCCCCCACCATACTACTCCACTCTAATTTAGGGCACCATCATCTATGCTGCAGGATGATGCATAATAATTGCCTATAGGTTTTCCCCTTTACTGTCATTCTCCAGGTCATGCCTCCCATCAGCCTCTTCTTCATGGCACACCATGTGACATGTACATCGGATAGTGAGAGGGAGGGAGAGAGGAGCACAGGGGACTGTGGTGATGGTGCACGGGGCCTTGGGGAAGGAGATTCTATGGGGACTCAATCTGAGGGGGTGGGGGAAGCAAACATTGTCTAAAAAATGTAAAAAATGATAAATGTTAAAATAAAAAAATTAAACATTTGCAAGCCAATGTACTAAAATAAAGAGAATATTAAAGAAGAAAAAACAAAAAAAAAAGAATAAAAGGTCTTCAATAACCTCTACTTAATGAGGTCTAGAGTCCTTAATACAAGCTAGGGCGTCTTCTGGTTTCTGCTCTGGTTTCTCTGTAGAGTTTTTTATTGTACCTGAAACACTGCCCTCTAAGTAGCCCATTCTCTCCATTTTTAACTCTCTTCTGGTATAAGTAATTGCCTCCCAATAGAATAACTCTTATTCATCTTTATGAGCTTAATTTTAAGCTGAAGAGTCTTTTTCTTTGAGAACTCACATTCTTCATTCTAGATCAATGTGGGACATACCCAAACTGTCACTTCCTCTGTTGGAGACTACATTTCCACAATCATATCACTCTTCACATTGCATTATTTGCAGTCTTTGAAAGACTAGAACAATACTTATTTTTTAATGTAACCTCCCCCCATTTAATGAGAGGTATCTCTTGGCTACAGATAAGATCAGAAGGAATTTAAAAAGAAAAAGAAAAAAATATGTTCAGCTTCTGGCTGCATTAACACTAACTCAACACATGAACATAATCACAAAACTTAAGGTACTAAAAAACAAGAATAGTATTTTTTTTAATTCTAAAATCTCTCCAGTTTGCCTTTAATAATACCTTTATTATAAATCACAGGCTGGAAAGAATTGGCAGGATTGATGTAAAGAAAGAGTCTGTGAGACCAAAAGAGGAATTGGAGAGACTTCTGAGAGAGGGATGGGAGGTTATATACAAATGCTCACCTCCCTTTCTTGGGGGTGATGCTCCAAGTGATAGAAAGTAAGGCTCCTAGGGACACTGAGGCAGTTGGGAGAATCATCTGGTGCATGCATGCTTGTACTACTTACAATTCAAGCCACTGCCTGGGAATAACTCAAGGCTGGGATAGAAGCTATTATAGTCATCATAGGCTACCTAGATGGAAGTTCAGAAATTGAGAAGCTTTCTTTGGGGTTGTTAATTGTGGGGAAAGGAATCAAGGATGCTAGAATTTCAAGAAAGGTAAAGAATACTGTGACAACTGGTTGACCAGAAGTTACCCAGTGTTGGGATGAAAAGGACACTCGTTGCAGGAATTTAGGACTACATCTAGTACCTTAGGCTTCAGAAATGAAAGTCATCACATAATTAGAAGAACCAATTAGGCCTTTCTTCAACATGCCCTGGAGCCAGATGGGACAAATCAGGCTCATTTGATATTGCTAGATGTCGAGCAGATAGCACATAGACAAGAGCACCATCTTCTATACTGAGATTGTCCATAATAGTTGCCCTGAAAACAGATCCTTATTTAAAAGCAAGAGCACTAGAACTGTCTTGTAATAAGAGACATAGCCCTGATATTAGGTTCCAACCTCAGACTACTCATGAAAAGCCACTATGTCAAAACAAATGAAATCAAAAGACTGCAAAACATATGTATAAGTATTATTCCTACTACTACAAGAAGATATATGACTTACCATCTGAGATATAATTTTTAAAGCTTTATCATTAAATTAAAAGGTAATTTCACTTTACATGTTTTGCAGCATGACCTCACAATTACATGGAAACCATGTTTCCTGAAGAAAAGTAACCAAACCCTCTCTTTTTACTCTTCTGCTTAATATAAACTATGTTTCTGTGGCTCACATTTTTATGTAACACAAAACATGTGCTTTATAAGTTTTTGTTGAATGGCAAAGTAAACAAGTAATGTTACTTGAGGAAATAGAGCAATTTAGTGGTTTGTTTCTAACATGTTTCTTTAACTACTTCCCACAACCATTCCTTCTGTCCCCACCCCCATTCCTGGATTCCATGTTCCATGCATTTCTCAACCTAACTGAATTTTTATATCACAACTTTTTTATATCAAAGGTGATGTATTTTCACTAAAATCTATAGAGGGAAAACCACACTGTGGAACATTGCAATTCATTTGCATGTATACCATCCTACTAGAGCCATATGATTTATGATATTTCTTGTTTTATTCTTGCTTACAAAGTAGCATGGAAATCAGGCTAAGGGATGTGTAGACACACATTTACCTTCTGTATCAATAAAAGGACAGGGTATCTGCATTTGGAATATCTGATTTATTCCAATATGTATTTAGTAAAAAGAATAAAGGGAATTTCCTTTCCTTAGACCCATCTCACAACACTCCTACTTACTATTTACTGAGATTCTTAAAACATAAGAGAAAGTCAAACTCAAAATAGAACTTTAGTATTTTATAGCAGGTCCCCATGTCTCCTGCTATTCTGTCATATTTATTAGAAAACATTCATCAGATGCCTTCCAAATAGGATGGGCAGGGTGCCCTCTGTCAGGAAATACAATAAAGAGCCTGCCCTAAAATGCCCTTAGACTTAACTGTATTTTTTTTTTAATTTTCCAACCATTCTTTATAAATCTATTTTCTCACAACAACGGTTTTTTGTTTGTTTATTTGTTTTTAACTCAAGGGAGAAGAAATCTGTCCAGAACTGAGATGAGATAGATGCAGACAAAAAGAATGAAAGCAGGGACACTGGAGAAGAGAGCAGGGAAGAATCAGGAAAGATAATGAAACCAAGATCCTCAACAACCTATTTTTACCTGACCTTTGAAGGACTCTGGTGCTATCAGGTCATTATCCGGCCCTAACCCCTTTACATTATTGATGGAGTAAAATGAATAGGCATAAAATGTTACCTTTTTCTAACATAACTTTAAGCTCAATACTATAGGATTCATAAATACCTAATTTTCCCAAATAATGGTCTCAAAATTAAGCACTTTTTGTCTTACAATAATCATACATACATATATATATATAACTAGCTTTTTGATACATAACATTTTCTAAGTTTAAGCTGTATAATATAATGATTTGATACATTCCAGCTTTTATTTTAATTGGAAATGAATGTGTCATTTTTTTCACTTCTGTCCCTTGTTTTTTTTTCCCATTTGCCCCCCTTTATCCTTTACACCCTTTATACTTACATAATCTTAAACACTTTTTAAAATAAATATTTTGATATCTCAAGAGACAACTAAAACTGCCTGTGATAATTATACTAGCCATTTTACCTGATATGTCAGTAGAACATTAAAATGATCTTTTTGGGTCTCCCTGGTGGCATAGGGGTTAAGTCTCAGCAACAGCCTGAGTTCCATCCCTAGCCAGGGAGGTGACCCATACATGGGGCAGCAGACCTCTCCCTTCTTGCCTGCTGCTCCCCTTAGCAGTTATATCAGTGGATCTGCCTGTTCTGCTCCCTACTCTGTCTCTGGTGAATCCTCTCACCCTCTGCACCTGTGGCCTGCATCCCAGTTCTTCTGTGCATAAATAATAAATAAATCTTTTTTAAAAATCTTTTAAAAACCCTATTTTTACCTCATCTCTCTATACTTTGAAGTAACATATGTGTTAAGTATGTAAGCATATTGAGCAGGAAGAAAAATTTATTCAAATAAAAGTATATTTCAAGGGATGAATTATGAATGAATGAAATGATAAACTTCTGTAAGATATTTCTATATGGTCAGATCATATTTACATATAAGAATGTAGATCATATATTATATGTAATGATACCTGAAACTATAATATTCATCATTGACCTTTACTTTAGTTCTTTCAGAAGTCATGGTCACATAAATTACTTTTTGAAAAAGAAAGATATTCCACATGTTTGCAGTCACTGTTGTATGCTAGTCTAGATGAAAAGCAATGTGTAGGAATATTATTTGGTAATAAAAAAGGAACAAAGCATGAATAGATACTGCAGTTTTTAAGAACCTCAAAAACAATATGCTGAGTAAGCAGGCCAAAAGACCACATATTGCAGAACTTTATTTATTTATTTGTGGGTATGGTGCCACTTAAATGAAATCTCTAGAAAAGGCAAAGACATTGTGGCAGGAATTTTTTCAGTGGATTCCAGAGTAGAAATAAGAGATTGCAAATGATCATGGAGGACCTTTTGGTGTGGGTTTTTCGGTAAGAACGGATGAGCAAATGCCATCCATTTGAGACCATTATTTGGGAAAGTTATGTACTTATGAATCCAATAGTATGGCATGATGGGTATGTTCTAAGTGGAGTGGTTTAATGGATGCACATCACTGTAAATGTAATGCAAATTGTTGAATCATATACTTTGAATGAGTTAACTTTATGATATGTAAAGTATACCTTAATAAAACTTTTTAAAATCTGTGAATGCACTCTGTGAAAAAGCAATAAAATATTTAGACTACACAGAAAGAGAAAGGTGTATTACAACAGGATACTGAAAGTGTGGAAACCCTTTTGGGGTGTTATTTTTTAGGACACACTGTACGGTAAATGGTTTTCAGTCTTTTCTGCCCTCCCACGATTAGGATTGCCCTGCCTGATGGGCACCTGCAGTTGTTACATTGTTGTAGGCTGTGTTGTTCACTTCTGTGGGCCATGGCTCAGTATGGAGATATCTGCCAAGAGAAGCAGAAGGAAGAGGCAGGAGAGAGAAGGAGAGAAAGAGGCCAGAGAAGCCCAGAGTGAACACTTGCCAGGCGCTTGGAGACCTGCCAGCCTCCTGACCCCCCTCCCCCCAGCATCCCTGCCTGCTGTATACCTGGTTGCTGCACAACATGTAAAAGCTCAATAAAGGCCTGAGAAAGCCACTGAGGGCTCCAGGACTCCTCCGTTACCCGGTCTGCCAGATCATAGTGATCCTGCTATGTGCCATCTTGGCACTACACACACCCCTTTTTTTCCTCTTTATCTGAATTGCCTGTGGGTATTTGAACATGTATCTCCCTTTGGTGAACATATGGAAAAAATATATATACTTTAATAAAGAGAAGATATCAATGTTAAAGATGCCTAAAGACATACATTCGGTTCTGTAAAACCCAAACTATTTTTCTAAGGAAACATTTAAATATTTGAGTCTAATTTTTATTTCTAATTTTTAGTCAAATTTTTATTTGAGTCTAATTTTTATTTGCCGAAGATACTTTATGTCAAATCACATCTTCAATAAAATCATATTAATCATTACTTTTTATTCACACTAGAGTTGGTCTTGGAGGACCAACTCTTTTTGAGCAGGATAGTATTTTCCTAAATTGAGACTGAAATTTCCAATCCATGACTAAGAAAATATTCTCCTTAGTAAGATCCTGGACATAATAAGTGGGCTTGATATCAAAACATGAGACTAGAAAATGTCCAGGGGACATTTTAAGTAAAGGTAGGAATGGTGGATTTAAGATGCACATTTTCTAATATGAATTTCAGTTCAGCAAAGCCTCTAAAATATGGATAGGAAACAAGAATTTGTTTTGATGCCATTTTATTTTGATAATTCTGTAAACTTGTTTTACCCCCAAATTAGAAAGTAAAATGCTTTTTAAAACCCATCTCTCCTGTCATTTGACCATCCATTCTTACTCAAAACAATGTTTCTAACTTCTCTTGAGATCTGTAGCTCTAAAGTTAACATGAAATAAGACTTTTAAGTTTTGATCTTTCCCTTCATTTAAATCGATTATACTCAGCATTATCCTTTACCAGTCACTGCAAAGAATTCAGAAAGAACTTCCATTTCAGAAGCAGCTCCACTGACAAAAGCATCATCCTCACAAGCCTGAAAAACCTCGTAACACTGACAAACCTACACCACGTCTTGCACATCGGTTCTCAGAAGGTATTAGCAGAATTAATATGGTCTCCTCCTTTCTATCAGACTTGGTATTCTATGCAGTGCAGTTTGTTTCCCCATTGACATCTCTTTTATCCCAATGGACAGAAATAAAAATGATTCCTTAGTAATCTATTTTTTACATTAGTTTGTACTTACTGGCATATTTTAATGGTTTGCATACATATTTGAAAGTGGCTAAGGCTCTTTTGAATGACTTTATTTCAAAGGGAAGGAAAACAAAAAAGAAAGGTTATCAGCAATAGTTTGTTATGAAAATTAAAAAAAAAAAGGTCAATGCAATATGAGGGGGTCATGCCATCACCTCCAGGGAGGCATGTCACATGCCCATTACCACACTGTGCAATGATGCTAATGAGAGAAGCCACAGCTAAATCAAGCTACTGCAGATTAATTTTATGGGTAATGACTTAAAAGTAATTCCCTGAATATCACCCAAGTAGATGTCAGCTTTATTTTGGCATCATTTATGAAGGAAATACTACATGTCTGATAGTATTCCTTATCTTCACAATAGCCCAGGAAGGTTAAAGATTTTATAGATAAAAAAAAGAAAGACTAATAGGTGAGAAATCCAAGGCTCAGAGAGGTTCAGTAATGGAGCCAAGGTCATGGCAGTAGTTAACTGGCTGACCTAGGATTCAAAACCTCAGATTGAGTAAATCCAGCTCTTTTACTCCACTCTACTGCTTCTAAATTGGATCATGAAATATATGTGTAGAGCCAGAGATAAAAATAGTCACACTATTCCAAATACATTCAAAGACCTTCAAAAGAAAGGCACTGATTTAAGATATTTACAGAAGTATTCAAACAAAGCATCAAAGCTATGTAAAAAATAATGGGATGGAATGTGTTTCTGGTATGCATTTCTTACAAGATCAACATCCTCTGACATAAGGAAAGTGAGGGATGAGACAGATTTTTGTCAACTCGCCATAATATTTTTTTCAATATAATATACTGAATTAAAGACAGAAGAGAAGGGCCAGGATACCAAATAAATTCAAAGGAAGGAAGAATAAGGAATACAGAGTTATGTGTAAGAAGGCACAGATGAATAGCAAAGAGGACCATAAAATTTTCAGGTAAAAGTTAAGAGTCTTCAGAACTAATAGAAATTCTACAAAAATGCAAGAAAGATCTACTTTAGAACATTGCAATCACTAAAAAGTGACATCAGGGACACATAATAAATTTAAGAAGGGCATGTTCTTTTGTAATCTTTTTAATCTTAGAGTATCAACTACATTTGTTCAGTTTGCTTTGACTGTAACTTTTCCCAGAAGGAAGGTTATGAGTGTATATGTACTACACAACAATGATGAGACAGGTTTCTAAAATGTCAGTAAATGATGTTCAGCTATGTATAAATTCAGACCTAGCCTCCAAAGGCAATTCTGTCATAGATTGTGTACTGGATGTTTCTTAGAGACCATTCAGATAACACTGATACATCACCAGAGGGATTCAGAACAAGAATTAGTACTAAGTTGATGCAAAATGGAAATGTTCAAGAAAATACAGGGCAATGACTCAAAGAGGGTCAACTCTCAAGATGAATGAGCACATGGTCATTTGATTAAAACGATTATGGCTGAACTAAGCTGCTAGGACAGATTAGTGCCATGAATCACCATTTCTCAGATGGAATAAGAAACACAATTAAGAAACATTAGGGATGATATAATGTGAAGTCTGCCTCATAACATTCAGTATGATGCACCCCAAAGCACAATGAGGCGTCATCTTGTAAAATGCTATCTACAAAGAACATGCCAGGTACTGGATATATTTGCATAAATGCCTTGTACCTGCCATATTGTTCTTATAAGCTTGTGATGGGGGAGAAAAAAAAGAATATTCACAATACATTCAGAGTGTTATAATAGAAGTACAAGATACAATCTCATAGGAGCACAGACATCTGAAAGCTGAGTGACCTCAATTTCCTCTTGAGAAAAATTCCTGTAGAAGGCTTTTTGCCGAGTGAGACAGTAAAACTCTAAGAAAAGTCAGGAAAACCATTCAAGGAATAATTACAGTCATTTCTCCCAAGAGTCATCAGAAGTGTCCCCCAAAACTTAGACTAAGTTGCTTCCCATTCTTTGATCTACAGAAAGGATCTCAATTGAGTAAAGCATAATGATAACTGTACAGCACTACAATTAGAATTTATTCCACACACACAGGTTGGGGGTTAGATATGCACTGCAAATGTTAACATAGGTCCTGATGTTTCACAACCCTAAACAGTACCTCTATTCTCAAGCACAAAACAAGGAGATACAATCTTATTGGAACTTCAAGATCACTGTGTAAATTAGTTGGTTGGGTAAAAGTCCAACACCAACCATGAGACAACTGATTTTTCTGATTGTACTTACAAATGCTACTCAAGTAAGGGAAAATGAAAAGTGAGACATAAAGTTCCTGGAGAAAAAAAGTTAAGAAAGCAAATAGGTGTGTAATCAAGAGCTGCCTGAATATGTACCTACAACCTTAGTAACAGCAAACAAGTAACACCCCCACACCAAAGCGAAGGATTTAAAGGTTGCATGGCAAATACAGGCTGCATTATGAACTAGGTGAATAACGGTGTCAGTCAAAAATCAGGCTGACTGCTTCTTTTACTGGTGCAATCTTTACCCTATTCCAACATTGATGGTTCTCAAACCCAGTGTAAATTTGAGCTCTCGATTCTGGAACAAATCTGGATTTTCTGCAGAAGGCAGGAGAAACACCAGAGGAATAATCCAAAGATTCACCAGTTTTTAAATCTTAATGCCATTCCATTTTAACCTTGGTGCAGTAGGTTAGTTTACTGAGCCAATTTTTCATTTCTCTAAAATGGTATGTTCATATTATTGTTTGAAGATGGGTGGAATATAACCCATGGTTTGAAGCCACATGATTTGCCTTGGCCAAGAGTATATTAGAAGCCCCGATGTGCAAAATGAAGCTTGATATGTGCATAGGTAACTGGGCTTTTTCTGCTATGACCCGCCATGAGAACTGTAGGAACTGTTGCTGTTTAGCCTGAACTACAGAATAAAAATGCATGGAATAAACCTAAATTGAACCTTCAGACATTAGCCAAGTCTATATGACCCATGAAGCAGAAATATGACAGACACCATCTTAGAGCAGGCAAAATAAGTGTGAGAATACCATCTTCACATTATATTTTGGAATTGTGTCTCAGCATTATTGTGGCAACAGCTGAGGCACATGCTTCTGAGTGCTAGTAACTGTAATCTTAATTTTCTTGTTCTTTTTAATTGAGTCCAGTCTCCTACTCTCTCCACCAATCAGATTCATGCTCTACTATGTACAATTTGCTTTCTAATCTGAGTCCCTTTGGTGGGATATTTACTATAGGCCACCATACTCTCCTACTAATCTGTCCAAGTGAAATCTAACACCTACCATCTCCCATATATAAATATTATCAAATATCTTACATATGATGCAAGATAAATAACAGTGCATACTACTGTTAATTAAGAAACAGTTATTGGTCAGGAATATTTAAATATTCTTTTCAATGAATTTTATAAAATTTCAGAAAATATTGCAAGGCAGATTGAAATGTGTATCTTCATGGGTTCAATTTATTATTTTTTTTTAACTGTCTATAATGTAGGCTCTCCTTTCAGACAAGGTAAGTAACCTGCTCAAGAAATCTTAGACAGTGAATGCCAGACCCGGGATTCAAAATGAACTAACTCTTTCATGTCACCTATTGAAAATGGAAAGACCATGAAGTTTAGAAATAATAGGATTAATATCAGTGGTAAATTTGAAGTTTCCAAGAAATACAGTCTGTGAAGACCTAGGAATACTGACAAGATTTCTTGGCTCACCTAAATGATAGCATGTGCCATGTCACCTACCAAATAAGAGTCAGACAACTGACTAGGATAAGTAGGGCCTCCCCTGGTGGCACAGCAGTTGAGTGCTGGGCTGCGAAGCTGCCCACAGCCTCTGCAGCACAGGTTCGATCCCCAGCCACCAGCGAGGGTCCCACATGGCGTGACAGACCTCTCCTGCCACCCGCTACTCCCCTCAGCAGTGTATTTTGTCAGTCTGCCTGTTCTGTTCCCTGCTCTGACTCTGACTATACCCAGTGCTTGCTTCTGTTCCCCATGCTTCTGACTGTACCCAGTGCTTGCATAAGTAAATAAATAAATCTTTAAAAAAATAAAAAAATAAAAAGTCATATTGCTAAGTGTAGCCATTCTATGAAAGATGCGTGATAAAGTTTTAGTATTTGGCAATTTTCCTTCTGGGGGACTGACTTGATTCAGTTCCTACATGAATGACCAACATAAGACTAAGCGTAACTACCTGGACATAGGCTTTAGCCAAGCCTACATGACCCATCGCATGAAGCAGAAAAATGGCGAAGCCCATCTTAGACCAGGCAAAGTAAGTGTGAGCATACCCTCCTGACATATTTTGGAATTGTTTCTCAGCGTTATTGTGGCAACAGCTGAGTAATGTACCCAGGAGAGATGTACTGTGGTTGTCTGAAAATATAGACACAGTACTTCTCTAACATCTTTGACAAAGCCAATGCCTCATTACTAAGGAACACTGGACAAGGACAGTTCAAGGACACAGAAAGGCAGGGAAACCTGCACATGTTGGGTCGGAGATACAGGCAGGTTTAAGAAATTTAAAGGATCTTAGGAGTTGCTATGAAACAACATAAATAGGGCATGGTGGGGAATACCTGGACAAGCAGACACAGGTATGACCGGACATGGAAGATGAAGTTCATTGACAGGCAAGACTGTGGATTCCTTTCACGAAAGCCACCAGGTGCCATTATAGGCAGCAGGACCAGGGAATGCCATTGTTTAAAGGTGAATAGAAGCAATTTAAAATGCAGCTATTTCCACTTTGTACCAGTGAGATTAATCCATGTTTTGAACTGCTGTTTTCACCTCTTCATTGTTTATGGGGTTTGAGTCTAAATGGGCTTGATTGCAATCGTGGAAAGCCACTAATTAAAATGATTAACAGTGTCAATAACAGCAAAGGGAATAGAAAAAGAACCCTCTTATTTTAAAAGGGTTGAACACTGATTCTAGCTGCCTGAATGAATAAAAGTTAATTGAGGAGTGACACTGGATAGCAAATTTCTAAAATGCTTATTTTCATGTTCTTAATAAAGGGCTAGACATTAGGAGTTATACCAAAATAACAAATATGGACAGTTTTTTTTCTCCCTTATAAGCTGATTTAAATCCCACCGTTAACCTCAGATGTTTGCAGATACTTTGACATGGAGGATGTCTTCTATAGATGCTGTGATTAACACTGATTCTATTTCAGCTTTGCCATTGACCTTGAAGTTACTCTAATCTGCATTTATTTACAAATGCAATATCTACAAATAGACTTTGAATAGAAGAGATAATAGACACAATAAAGGGACACAATGAACATTGCCTTACCATTATAGCTTGGCAATGATGGGGTGGTTTATTTCTTGAACACAAGTGACACCATTTCTCCACTGAAAATATTCAGCCTCTAGCTCAAAAATATTCAGTCTCTAGATCATTGCTTCATGCCTGGCACCCAATCCAAGGTCTTGCTTGGAGTAAATGTGCCGAGTGTCATAAAATTTGTATGTATCTACTTTTGGATTACCTTGCTGGCTGCTAAGAATGACAGACACATAGAGTCTATGAAATAGCTGGTCCTTGTATTACCTTCCTACCAATATTTAATCCAGAAGAGAGTCCAAATGAAGGTAGGAAAGTACTTGATAAGGTATTATCCGTATTTTTGAAACCTGAAAAAGTGCCTCTTCACAAATTTGTATTCTGCTTACATCTTTACATGGTTTTTGATGTTGGCAATTGTGACTTGTTCAAGGGTTGATTTATTTATCTTTACTTGGTTTGAGGATAACACTTGCACAGAATATTGTTTCCAAAAAGCATTTGTGGGCCTCCCTGGTGGCACAAGGGGTAAAGCACAGCACTATGAAACAATCCACAGCCACTGCAGCACGAGTTTGATCCCCGGCCAGGGAGAAACCCTCAGCAGTGTGTTTCAGTCAGTCTGCCTTTTCTGTTCCCCACTCTGTCTCTGGTGAATCCTCTCACTACCACCCCCGCATCTCTGGCCTGCACCCCAGCTCTTGTATGTATAAATAAATAAATCTTTAAAAAAAACAAAAAAAATAAAATGCATTGGCAAAACTACTAGCTCATCACTTCTTGCCACATTGCCTCGATTTAAGGATGGCAATAGAATGAAATTGCTTTGGGCACAGGCTCTGAAATTCTGAGAACTCAGAAACATTTCGGCATTTTCTAGTTATATGACTTGAGTTAAATTATTTAACCAGTCTATGCCTCATTTCCATATCTATAAAATGGGAACATGTATATCATGTACCAAATCAAACTCTCATGAAGGTTTAAAACACAATTTTTGTAGAAGTGCTCCAAACACCGCTGAGCCTACAATAATTACTGATGTCAGCTGGTTGACCCTTGGTGACGACCACTCTCCAGTGCATTCTTGGCACAAGATCATGTTCATATTCGGATCCTGGGTATCTGGCTCAGTGCCTGGCATATGGCAGGTCTTTAACAAATAATTGCCACCATTTTACAAACTGACAAGTCAAAGTCCTAAGAGGATGAGTAGAGTCAGGTGGAGTCAGGAAACCACATTTTCTAATGAGCTCTCTGCTTTCTGCAGTTATATGGCCGCAATGAATTACTTGCATTGTCTCAGTGCTTGAATAGCAGAGTGCCAGGCAATGGCTAGCCTGGGGCTTGAGTCACCAAAGATTTTCTCTTTTGGGTAAAAAATACAGCACCAGATAATAGACCATTTCACAGTCTCAAAGACAACACCATTTCTGAAATTCCTTTCTCTCCTCCTGCTTATTCACCTGTATTTCCTCAGCACAACTGCTTACAACAACAATCAAAATCTTAAAACAAGGCATATTTTTTCTTCAAACAAAACATTTTACAGAAGTCAAATGACCTAACACATAAAAACCAGCTCTGGCTTATCTCTGGGAATTTACAAAGGATTCTAGTGTCTTTGAGGCACCAGGCAGTTGCTCTCCCGCCAGTTCCATATTCCCTTCTTCTGAGTCTTGGGTCAGTTCTGTGGAGCCTTTGGGGTTACAGGGGATACCATCTGAAGTGGACCCAGTAATTCTGGATGTCTCAACTCCCTTTAATCTAACTTCCTTTCCTGGATTAGTGGAATTGGTTTCAAAAGGGTAAATTGAAATATGTAAATAGAGGTCAATGGATCTTTCAAAGTGACTTCACTAAATACCCAGTGATGAGGTTGCTAAACAAGATAAGCAAAGAATCTGAACTCCTCTATACCAAAAAGGGCTGATAAAGCTTTTGTTAATTTAACCTTCTTTTAATTAAAGTTGTGTGGCTAAAGTGATTAGTCAACAAGAAGTCAATAGGACTTAAGATTTTAGGTCTTTTAACTTTACAAATAGCTCTGTGTGTGTGTGTGTTCATACTCACTAATTTAGTTCACCAGCAATGAATTTCTTGAATCTTACGATGACAAACCACTCTGCACTTTGTATTAGACCAATGTCCTTTGTCAGCTATTTCTAGACCATGTGTTCACCCAACATCTAAGTTGCTCAATCTTACACACTTATGTAGCCCTCCAAGTCAAGACAATTGGCAGCAGCAGATCACACACATCTCCAGGTTCAAAGGAAGCCAGGAAAGGAGACATGATAAAGCCAATTGGGTGTTGGTAAAGGTAATGTTTCTGTTCCAGAGTTTACATTTTCTGAGGATTCTGAATGCAGTTTTTTTGTGTGAGTTATTATAGCTATATATATATATATATATATATATAATATATATAGTTAGCTTTGTGCAATGTTATATAGTGAGATATAATCTTTTCTAAACTTATTTTTTAAATTTATTTATTTATGCATACAAGAACTGGAGTGCAGGCCAGAGGTTTGGAGGGGTGAGAGGACTCACCAGGCCAGAGTGGGGAACAGAACAGTCAGATTGCCTGAAATACACTGCTGAGGGGAGCAGCGGGGAAACTGCTGAGGTCTGCTGCACCATGTGGGAATCTCCCTGGCTGGGGAACGAACTAGTGCTGTAGAGGCTGCAGATAGCTTCATAGGTTGCGTCTTAACCCCTTGTGCTACCAGGGAGGCCCTCTTTTCTAAACTCTAGATCATAATATTTGTAATTTCTATAAGAAAGAGTAAGAGATGCATATTAATCTAATAACATATTTTTCCTGATAGAATATATGATTCAAATATGTTTTTATGAGACTAGTTGTTATAGTATGAGTGAGCTGGTCTATGTAAAATTGCATTAACAATGTTAAACATGAAAATATCAAAAGAGGATTTTCATAACAGACCTAGATAAATTATATAAAAAAAAAGTGAGAAACTATCACAAACTGTTTTTTCTTATTGAGGTATCATCAGTTTACATCATTGTCAGTGTGTTGGAAGTCCAGGTTCCTACAGAATCCTACCTTCAGATGCATTTGCCAGAGAGCACCCACTACAAAGGCAACCATCATCTAAAACCAGAGAACATTATACTCACTCCCCATTTTGTTCTCTGCTCACCATCTCCCCCAGATGCCTGTTTTATAGTCAGTGTTCAATTACTAATTTTTAAGTTAGAATTTATCTGGCATTTGTTTGGTTTTCCTACATTCCATATAAATGTGACACCATGCTGTACTTGTATTTTTTCTCATTTATTTTGCTTTGCATAATCCCTTCCAGCTCCACCCATATTGCCATAAATGGCTTAAGTTACCTTTTGATTGCTGCATAGTATTCCATTGTGTTTATATACCACATCTTCTTAATCCATTCATTAGTTTTTGGGTACTTAAGTTGTTTCCATTGCTTGGCTACTATGAATAGTACTACAAAAACATGGGAGAGCAAGTTTCCTGTCAAATTAGTGTTTTTGTACTGCTCGTGTGGATACATAAAAGTGGAATCACTGCGTCACATGGCTCACCTATAGTCTTTTAAGAAACCTCTTTATTATTTTCCACAGGGGCTAGACCAGTCAAGATTGACAGCAAAATATAAGAGGGTTGCTTTTTTTTCTTTACACCCTCTCCAGCACTTGTTATTTCTAGTATCTTTTGTTTGGTAAGCACAAACTATTAATGAAATACCAAGTACTTATTTGAACTAATGTAGACATGCAAATAAAATGAATTCAGATTGAATTTAATTGAAGTTAATTTGCATAGTAATGCTATTATAAATATTTCATATGATTATGCTAAATATACTTTGAAGCTATAACTTAGACAATATTAAAAAAAAATAATTCAGGAGAATTCTAGGGAGAAAAACAATAGACTAGAAATGATCAAAATGTAGAGAAAGTCGACAATAAGAAGATAGACTGAACTTGACCTTGACTTCTGAGTGCCTCTTATATCGTGTACATGAATAGGAGGGTATTTCAAAGTCATGATCATGAATATCCCATTAAACATCAATGCTGGAGATGTTAATTGGTAAACATCTTCCTAATGACTGGTGGAATCTTAAGCAAAATATAGCTAAATAAATAAAGCCCTGTGTATGGATGGGAAATCTGTATAATTTACTGGTTGAAACAGATATGATTAGGTGACTAATTAATGCAGTTCTCATTCCCAACTTATCTTCTTGTATATTTCCACTAGTGAGACTGTAAAAACTCTATAGTCCTTCTAGACTCTCTAGCACATTGGAAGGGTCATGTGATATAGTTCATGTGATATAGCCAAAGTTATATAAACAAAAGTTGGCCAGATTAAGGACACTAAAGTAAGTCAGTGCTTTGTGATAAATAGGAAGGACAGTTCCCTTCTCCATTCTTACTGACTTGAACATTTATGTTATTCATGGAGCTGAGGCAGCTATCTTGTCAGCATGAGAGAAAGAGGCTCAAAGAGTTGCCAGTCCATGGGTCCAATGTTGTCCATCCACATTAGAGTAATTACCTATTTCCAATTGTCTTGGTCTCTGAAGACCTAAAGTTCTACTTGTTTCAGACAGCATTGATTTGGCTTTCTGCTACAAAGGAAGCACAGATCTCAGATATGTGGTGACCGAGTGTTATTCAGTTCACAGCCATCCAAACAACACTTGCAAATACTTTTAACTCTAATGTGCCTGACCTTAGAAGATCACAATCCAAACTTGACCTTCTCAAACACTCAGGCTTGAAAACACAGTGGACCTGTATATTCTCTATATCAATTCCAAAGGAAAATGAAAGCATTAAATTCAAAATCCTACCCAAGACAATTATAGTGGATGGGGAAAAAGCTTCTGAATTCACTAATATCCAGCATAATATTGTTGCAGTTGTCTTAACAGTACAAAAAAAAGTAAAATTTCATACACGGGTAATACATTTCGACTATAAATTTGAAATAGCAAAACGCGCACATGTGTATGTACAGATTTTACATGTGTTCACTCTAAGGGCAAAAATCTCCTTTCAGGTGGCCCACAGATTGGAAAGGCAGATCGATATTCAGGCGAAGACATTTCAGGAAATATCAGATGTTATCAATTGTCAGCTAACTGGGAGATTGCTTTTCTAAGTGAAAGGCTATAAAATTCTGACTATTCAAATAACTGTAATCATTTTATTTGTCCTATTCTCTAGAGGAATTTGAAACAAAGCCTGCAGTGATTGCTTTGTTATTTCAAATCTGCCTAGTAATTTTCCGGTGTATTAAAAGACATTCAGTGTTGACACTGGTAGGGGGAAAAATTGGGTGTCTGCCTGATGGAACTGCTCATTTTCAGTCAACATAATTACTCTGTATTAACACATCTGCTATTTAAACAATATCACACTTCTTTTTTTTTTCCTTGCTAATAATTAACTTGGTGGGATCATACATCTCTATTCAGCTTGAATACATATCAGAACCATTTTTATATTGTGTTAAGCCAGATGAAATGTTTGCATTTGAGCTATTTAGTGGCACTCACAGAATTCAGTTGTTTGACCTGCTGATATGAAGCAAAACAAAACAAGAGCCTAATTCCTAGAATGTATAGCAAATAGCAATTGGTGTAATACTAGGAAAAACAAAGAAAATGATCAGCTATAAAATATCTTCCTAAGACCTCAAACTCAGTGTTAAATTACAAAATGTTCAATTAGTAACAATCCCTGTCAAAATAATTTTCCTTGCCCATAGTTTTGACCATATCCTTCCCCTTGTTAGCCCTCCAGGGCTGCCTGTCACCTTCTGTATCAAATTTAAATTATTCTCACTGCTTCAGGGGTTTCATCTGCCCTTGTTTACACTGCCCTTCTCAATTCCCCTTTCCTCATTGTCCAGTCAGTAGAGTCTGCAATTTCAGACTGCAATGTAATTGATTGGAAGATGCACTAATAGAAAGCACAGAGGTTGGGCAAATTACATAACCTCCCAGAGTCTTTTTTTCTCTCCCCCATACAAATAAGATCATGGGCTAATAACATATTCCCTCCACCCGACTCATCCTTTCATGATTACTTTCAAATCTATTGCACATTTGTCTTCATTTAAAAGAGTTTGTCAGATAGGGTAGATATAGCTATTGTGAGGGAAAATGGCAAGGCATATAGGGAGGTTCTGGAAATATCTAACATTTACTAAACCTTAAAGGCCTTCGCTGGTGGCGTAGCAGTTGAGCGCTGGGCTGCGAAGCTGCCAGCAGCCTCTGTAGTGCCGGTTCGATCCCTGGCTGCCGGCAAGGATCCCACATGGCATGCAGACCTCTCCTGCCATGCCCGCTGCTCCCCTCAGCAGTGTATTTCATCAGTCTGCCTGCTCTGCTCCCCGCTCTGGCTCTGGTGAATTCTCTCACCCTCCTGCGCTTCTGACTGTACCCAGTGCTTTTATAAATAAATAAATCTTTAAAAAAATAAAAATTAAAAAAAAAAAAAAACTTAAGCTACTGGCAACTTGACCACATTTACAAAGGAGTTAGGAGTTACTGAAGAGTGGTGTTACAGTCCTCCTTTTGATTGCTTATCATTTTTTCTTTTATTTTTTTAGATTTATTAATGCATACAAGAACTGGGGTGCAGGCTAGAAGTGTGGGGTGTGAGAGGATTCACCAGAGACAGAGTGGGGAGCAGAACAGGTGGATCTACTGAAATACACTGCTGAAGGGAGCAGCTGGTGAGACAGGAGAGGTCTGCTGCACGATGTGTGGGTCACCTCCCTGGCTGAGATTGAACTTGTGCTACAGTGGCTGGCAACAGCTTGATATCACTGAGACTTGAACCCTGAACCAATAGGGAGGCCCCAATTTTTGTTGTATTTTCATCTTTCTTATGTTGTATTGTCTCTATGTTTAGTTTTTGGTTTTCTTTTTTTTTTTCCCTATTCTGGGCTTTTTATTTCTTTGCATTATTGCTGAAATAAGTAAATTGCCTTCAATAATATTTCTCTTCAATTCAAGGCACTGCAAGCCAGACATTTTAAGTCAAAAAGTGAGTTAGAGGCTACCATGGACAACTTTTTCTCCAGGAATTAAAGAGCACCCCAGGAGATAAAAGAATGAGGCCCTCAATACTTCTCTGGGAGCTGCGGTACTTAATGTCACCATTGTCCCTGTTGATTTTATCCATTTGAGACATAACAATCACTTACTTTAAGAATAAGAACCCACAGCTCTCACCCCATGCATTTCAAAAGAGCTGATCCTTGCCTTACCCAATTCCTCTCTTCCCATCCCCTCCTGAATTTATTCCAGCCCCAAACTTCTACGATCAATGTCAGTAGAGATAGTTGCAATGCTGGATGTGAGGTCATTTCCAGTGTTACCTTCCGACATATCCAGAATACTTGCCACTTGACCACTTTCTTTCCTTATCAGTCTTTGTTTTCACATCTTCCAAGTTACAGTTTCCCAATTTCTTCCAATTTACTGATGGCCCCAATTATTCCTCTTACTGGTTCTTTATCATTCCCTCCCTGGTGAACTCTAAGCATCCCAGGTTCCGTTTATATTTCATTCCTTTTCTATCTTTACTTACTCTGGATGACTTCAACGAGACACATAGCTTTATTTTTTTTTTATTGAGGTAATTATTGATTTGACTTTATTTAACCTTTTATTTTATTTATTTATACTTCATGCGTAAAACAATACCATCTAGTACTTGTCTTTCTCAAACTTTATTTTTTGTTTGTTTTAATTTTATATATTTTTACATAATTTTTCATTTTTGTACAATGTTTGCATTTTTATCTTGGTTATAGTCCCCATACAATTCCCACTCCCTCCCCAGTGGGGAGGAAGAAGTAGGATCCGTGCACATAGCTTTAAATGCTATTTGTGACAACGTGGGTGGACCTGGAGGGGATTTTGCTACATGAAATAGATCAGAAGGAGAAGACAAATTTTGAATGATTTTACTCAAAGGTAGAATATAAAGAAACAAAGCAAAGGAACAGATGACACTAAGCCAAAACAAAACCTAAAAATCTGATTGTAGAATTGAGGCTACCAGAGGGGATTTTGGGGATCAGAAACAATGGACTATGGTAGAAGATTCTGGGTGTCTTGGTGGTAGATGTTGTAACATCCATCTAAAGAGGTGTAAGCCTGTATCCCTAAATCAGATACAATGAAATAAAGCAATGCTGCCTACATAGAAATTAATACAATACAAATAATGGTTTCCATCACTATGCTAATAACCCCCAATTTCACCGCCATGTCCAGGGCATCTCAGTAATTATATAACAAATTCCTGTCAACTATCTAATAGAGACATACACATAAACATGACCACTGCCAATGTCTTGATCGTCCCTTATAAGAAGTTTCTAGTTGATTTTCCCAATCTGACACCTAATAGTTTAGTGGATTTGGAGAAGTCACTTTTCATACCCACACATCTACATACCATTAATAAAAGGAGTTTGATGACAAGATTTTCCTTGC
The DNA here is from genome assembly GCF_964194135.1 of Talpa europaea. Taxonomy (NCBI): domain Eukaryota; kingdom Metazoa; phylum Chordata; class Mammalia; order Eulipotyphla; family Talpidae; genus Talpa; species Talpa europaea. Next base: position 133,580,539 of record NC_140071.1, on the reverse strand, counting down.
TGACTCAGGAGGTTTGTAATAAACAAAAGCATGTAATGATCCTTTCAATTGCTTTACAAATCTAAATTTCAGGGAGATATTTTATTGATACTATCATAGACTAATCATTACTTGTGGCTATTTCTTTTTTTAATAAAAACACTTTATTTTTTTAAGATTTATTTATTTATTTATACAAGAACCAGGGTACAGGCCAGATGTGTGGGAGGATGAGAGGATTCACCAGAGACAAAGCGAGGAACAGAACAGGCATATTGATGAAATACACTGCTGAGGGGAGCAGGAGGCAAGACAGAAGTCTGCTGTGCCATATGGAACCCTCGCCAGCTGGCCGGCCGGCCGGGATCGAACCAGCACTGCAGAGGCTGCAGACAGCTTCACAGTGCTGCACTCAACCACCTGAGCCACCAGGAGAGGCCTATTGTGGTTATTTCAAAGTGACAAAATAATCTGGAATTTGCCATATTGAGAATTCAGGACATTAAAATTTAGACATTCTGCTTACTGCTAAGAGGACAAATGGGTGATTTTAAACTCAGGGCAAAAATGACATAACAGTGAATATTAGTGGCATAAGAGAGGTGTTTCATACTTTTAAAAGAATAGTCAAAACTTTTTGGATAACAAAATTCAGTATCCTACCACAGACAGTGGGGAAGTTTTCTTAGATCTGTGATAATAGCAAGTGGTTCTTTGTAATCTGAAGTTGATTCATATTCCATAGTTACTGTTCCTGAGTAGTGAAAAAGGACATCACTTTCCCATCTGGCATTTGGTGGCTGAAATAGCAGTGGCATAACGTGAAAAGTCAGTACTAAGAAACAAGTTTATGGCATTTGTAACCTAATAATCACAGACTCACACAGCCACAGTGGCATAATGTCCCAGAAAATATTCTAATATGGATTAATGCAACACGATGGGATAATAAAAGAGATTAAAGTCAGAAAAAATGGTTTGGGATCCTGATTCCACGAGAGACATATGTTGCATAACCAAACTTTCTGATGTTCATTATTTATAAAATACAAATAGTTACTCCTATTTTACACGTTTGAGCAATAAAAAGTATGCGGATGTCTTAAGTTGTGGCATACTTTACAGAAGTTAGTGGTCATTGCGGTTTTTGTAGCAGAGAAGATAATTCAAGAGTGTCTTTTTGCTCCCCACAGGGCAAGTAAAAGATTCTTTAATGAGGTAGCACAGTCACTCCTGTTGCCAAATAGATCAGTGGTGTGAGAACAGTAATCAAAGCGATCTTAAGGTGGTCTCAATGATTTTCACTAAAGGACATGTGAGAAAATAATGTGAAAAATGTCATTTTTGGCATGAAGCAGATTTCAAGTCCATTTTCAGATCCAGAGACAAGTGAGGATGGAAGGAAAAGGAAATTTTAAGAGAATCATTCTTAGGTCATCTGGCCATTCAAGATAATGGAGATTCTTGCCTATTAAAAAAAAGATAATTATTCTTCACAAAAATTAACTAAGTGAAATAAGTTCAAGACAAAAAAAAAAAAAAGATTATTCTTTAGCTGGCAATCTTTCCCAACCTGGCAAGCAGAATTTGCCCCCCTAACAACATATGTAAGCCATCAGGGATTTAAGTGTTGAGAGAATCTGTGCTTGTTGTACATATTGAGAGCCAGAGAATTTCAAAATTTTACCATTTTAAAGAAAATTAAGAAGCAGAATCATAGTAGCACATGATGTCCCTGCATTGACCATTCTCTATTTTAAATCCCCTGTATGCACATCCAAGATGCAGTTTATGAGGATGGGGAAATGCAGGGAGAAGCTGCCAGGAGAGAAGACTCCTGGAGAACAAAGGGTAGAAATTTCTGGAAAGGGATGAGTCTTTCTCACCTGGCTTGGCACTGCTTGGCAATTGGGTGTTGGGATTATGTCACTACATTCTAAATTCCCATCCTGTCCTCACATTTACCAACTATGGGTGTGGTCTTGGAGGACTTTCCTCTCACACAGGGTGGTATTGACAAAACACCTGAAACAATGAAATGCTCAAACTAGCACCCAGCCCCAAATCAGCACTTGATAAATATCAGTTACCATTATTGTCACACAATTACCATGACAACTGCTGTAATTATCGTCATTGTCATCACTAGCACTGTCATTTGTGCTGCAGGAGAATGATGTTTCTTTGGAGAAGTCAGAGCCTGGGAAGGAAGCCCAAGCTTCTGTTATCTCTTAAAAAAAAAAAAAGTTTTCTTTTTTTTTTTTTTGCAAAGCCTTTTGAACGAGTTAATACCATAAAAGTTGCTAGTGTGAAGAGCAGGGTATCCTTCATGGAGGAAATTCACTCCTTTATTCTTAACGCAATTAATGGTCATAAACCTATTTCATTTTGGATATTGATAGCAAGAGAAAGAATCACTGTCATAGATACACAGACTACCCAGAGACAAGGGAACTTTGGGCCATCAATACCTTCTTTTCCACTGGCTGGGGTAGTCATTTCAAAGCTATAGACTCAAAGAAAAGGTGGTGTTTTGAGAACAGAAGCTCATCTCCTACTGTGGGTGCCAGATTTGAGCATGAGACAACTGGGGTAAGACTGACAACCTCTGTGACGCCTTCTTAGTAAGACATTATAATGATCTGGCTTAAAATGCAAGGTAACAAGGACTGTGATAGAAAATCTAACCAATACCATCCCCTGAATCTTTTATATAGGATGGTAGGTGATTTGATACCCAATGACCATAATCTCATTTAGCTCCATTTTATGAACATTTTAAAGACAGGGAAACTGAGACACACCTTGTTGACATCTTTGCAGAGGGCCGAATGGTGGAACAGAGCCAACAGCCCCATCCTGGTTTCGAAAACTCCAAAGCCTCGCTCTTTCTACCTTGTGAAATATCCTGGAGTGTTCCCTCCTCCTTGCAGTCCTGCCCAGGGCCCTGTGCCTCCTGCACCTCACACAGGCCTTAGAGGGGCTGAGTTGAAGTTTGTTATCCACACATAACAGGTGAGGGGACTTAGTTCACTCAGAAACCCCAGAGAGCATCTCTGGCATTCATTATCACCAGCACAATAAAAATGCCAGGTCCAAGCAACATCTTCCCTAAGTCGCTAACTGAACAGGATTTACATCTCCTGCCGGCAGGCACACCTCTGTGTGTAGGGAAGTAGTCATGTGTGATGTATTAGAGCCCAAGGTCTAAAGTCACACCTCCTGTCTCTAGAGCAAGATCCCGCCGCTGTCCTTCAGGTAAACTGGGCAACTTCCTTTTTCTGGAGCTTCCAATTCCTCAACTGACAACCAACCATGACTTCTAAGGGTTAATAGGAGGATGAATTAGGTCACATTAAAACAGAATAATGCCCAAGATGTAGTAAGCACTCAAAAACACTCATTATTGTCATTGTAATTACTGGCAGAGAAGATACTAGAATAGATTCTTTCAACATGTAGTCCTTAGACCACTGCTTCTGAATCTCCTAGGGCAGCATACCTCTGATGTGATGCTAAAAAGCACATTCTGATACAGTAGGTCTAGGGTGGGGCTTGAGACTTTACTTTTCTCATAAGCTCCCAGGTGGCCACAGTGCTGCTGAGCCAGATGACACTTAGAGCAGAAGAGACAAGAGCTGTGTTAACTGAAGTTTAGGGGTCCTGCCTCAGGTCCCAAGGAAGAGGTCCTGGAGAAATAAATGTTTAACTCGCTCTCAAAGGGATTCTGAGGCAGGCTGATGCTTGAGAAGGCCGTGAGAGAGGCTTCAGTCAGTTCCATTAACATTGCTTGACAGTGCAATTCACTGGAGTCACAGTCTGATCGAATCCCTGATTCATCATCATGACTTCAGGGTAAAATGCTTCTGATACTAAAACACCTTCATTCCTTTTTTGTAACAGAGGTAATGAGTCAATTTTCCAAACAGAGGAAGTAGATAATCCTTCCCAATTTACTAACATAACTCACAAAATATTAAGGAGCATTAGGAAAGGCATTCTTTTTGCAAGCTCAACTAAGCAGGAATTTTCTAGCACAAATATTAGGGCCAATAAAGAATTTTGTTCAAGGTTGACAGCTTGAGTTAACAGCTTCTGTTTTATATTGCTATTCTCTTCTTTTTTCTTGTTCCTTCAGCCTTTTTTGCATACAGCACTGTTTTGTAAAGAATCCTTTGGTTTAATTCTGCATAGTGAGAGCTTAAAAAAATGCAGTTTATTGAAAGGATACAGGGCTAAGGATCCAAGGGAGGTTTGAACAATTGATCTTTGAGCAAGGACGTGACCAGGGTTAGTTCACAGGGGACCAAGCACTCAGAGTTATCCAGAACTGTTTCAGATTTAGCCCTGAAGAGTCCCTGGATCTGGGGAATTCCCTCCGTCTCAGGCATGCGTCCTAGGGGAGACCTCACTTTCTATCTAGCAATTAATGCAAATCCCTTTTGGTTGTTCCTATTCTTTGTCTTTCACCAAATTGGATTGGCCAGAGTGAGGTGTGTCTGCACCTGACCCAACCAGTTACAGACCAGAACCACATTATGACCTGTGAGGGCCCACACCTGTCCCTATACAAAAAAGGCCAATTCCTATAGAAGACTCCAAAGGGTGTCTATTAGGGACTCTCGGAGAGGGTCTCTGATTACCATAACTCATTTTTCCTTTGCTTTGCTTTACCAAATGCATTGGGAAGATGTAATCCACATCAGCTCTGCCTTACTAGGCCACATCAGAGCCATTGGTTATGGAGCAAACAACTTAAATGTGACCAAAATGAGTAACGGGTGAATAAGATGGGAGGGAGGGAGAAAAGAATGGAGGGAAAGACACATAGGTTAATCAAAGAAACCCCATCGATGGAGGTTCTGTTGCTTCCATTGTACGGATAGGGTACTGGAGCTTGCAGTTTCAGAGGTTTTAAACCAAGTCAAAGTTTTCTGTCTTTGAGCCAACTCTCTTTCCATAAAAAACCCTTTCTATCTTTTTCTACCATCCTCTCTCCTGCTCTCAGCCCCCCTCTCTCTACAATCACATATGCAAGACTGTCTTGTAAGCATTATGCTTTACATACTTATTCCTAGATGTATACTTTCACCAGTTAGGATTTTTCACATCAGGCTTAGAGAAAATTGTCTAACTTGCACAATTAGTAAGTGGAAAATTTTCCACGCTGCAGATCGAACCCAAATCTTTTGATTCTTCATTTTATCCTCTTTTCCTCTATCACTCCATCATACTTTTGAATGCCTCATTATCTGTTGGTTAACACAGAGAGACAAAAACTGACCTTGCTTTTATATCTGCAATAATGGTGATAGGATTCCTTTAATATCTTCTCTAAGCAAAGAATTTGCTAAGCACTTTATAGAGTACTACTTTCAAACAAAGAAACTTAGACACAAGGATGGTAAGTAGTTTCTCTAAACACTTTTCGGCTAAAAACAAAGGTCAGACACAAACTTTAATATAGCTCCATCTGCCCCCAAAGCCTTTGTCCTTTGTAGTTTGTCAAATTATATATCAGAGACCAGGATTTGCTTGTATACACCGTTAATCTAAGCAAGCTGGAATAAGAGCACATTATTTTTCATATTGAGATAACATTTCTTTGTTACACTTTCATATTCATGACTGTACTTTTATTAACACCTTGGTCCAGTTTTTATGTTATCAATCTACTATCTATTTATGATATCCATCTACTATCTATATATGAGTTTATAGCTCTTTAAGTCAACACATTCTTTAAAATTATGCCTTGTCCTAGTAGTTGCAACTATAAGTCATAGATATGATGGACTTGCCAAATAATTTCTGAAAGGTATTAAAATATATATATATATATATATATTATTGAGGTAACATTGGTTTATATCACTGTGTGTTAGAAGTATCATATCTCCCACCTCAGATGTTCTAACACACCACACCCACTACCAACACTCCCATAGTCCCTTATGCTCCCTCACACCTTACTTTCACTCCTCCCTCTGCCCAAAAGTTTGTCATTTTTGACAGCTGAGTAGTACTCCATTGTGCAAAATTTTAAGAAGTAGTTCATTACTCAGGGCAAGGTTCATATAAGTAAATATATAAAATGTTGACTTTTTGATGATAGAGTTTCCTTGTCAATTTTATTAAAGGAATGGGTAGTTTCTTTCTTTCTCTACTGCCTTTTTGTAGATCTAAATAATTTAAGGCAAGGTGTTCAGTAGACTCTTGCTTTAGGAAAAGCTTATATTTAGTGTTTTCATTTTTTGTTTACTCTTAAGTTTGACTCAATTTCCAAGGCAAGCAGGTAAGCATAGTCAGCTTATTTGTGGGGTCAGCTAGCCCCTAGAGCTCCAGGTAGATCTGCTACTTTTTGATTCTTTCCGGGAAACCCCACAGAGCTGAGCAGTTGGTCCATTACAAGATTATATTTCGTTCACTTTATGGGGTAAATTGTAGACTTGGAAGCTGTTCATGAACTGCAGATTCCCAGCAATGTCAAGATGCACTGGTGAAGAGCTCTTAACGGCCCGCACATCGTATCACACTCCCGCTCCTGGAGGTTGTCCTGAGCATTTCCACGTTTCCTCCGCTTGGGGGACATTTCAGTGAGTCACATCCAGAGTCTGGTGAGCCTTTGTGGCATTTGCACAGCTCCTCATAGGGTGCATGAGAAACCAGATCTATTGTAGCTAACTTTCCCGTTCCCACTCTGCTTCCATTTTACCAAGTCTGCTTTATAAAAGAAATCTTTCATTTAATAGAGTCTAAATTTCTTCCTCTGCTTCTATCTTCATTTCCCTCTGAATGAATTTCAGGTTTCAGCTTATGATCATTTGTTATCTGCTGCTGCTTCTCCTGGAATGCCCTGAGCAGCCTGACAGAGCTCTGGGCTGGATTCCATGATCTCTTTTAATTCCTTGTTGGCGGCTTCCTGGCCCTTTTCTCTTTACTTTCCTGCCAGGTTTAATGCCTTTTAGCATGCCAGTTATATTTTTCAAAATTTTTCCAAAGTAAGATGAAAAATCAAATCTCTACCTCCCAATTCTCAGTGAGGAATTTTTTTTCCAGATAATTCATTCACCATCATTAACTATCTCAATTCTTAATCTTCTAAGATACTCCCTCCACAAAAAGGAACCCCATAAAACAATCAGAAATAACTTCATCTTGATAAGAAAGCTCTCCTGGTTTTGGCCAATAATGGGCCGAAATATAGTGGCATGTAAGCAATGAAAGAATAGTTCATTCATGCAATTAAAAATCACACTACCTGGCCAGCATTCCCCTTCCTTGTAGACTTGCCTCTTCACAGTAAAGGCAGATGGGAGAAGCTGGGGTATGCAGGGTTGGCATATGGTAGTTCCAGAACAAGGTTAATCAACAGCAAATGCCAAACCTTCTGATATGGAGTCCTTCTTGGGGTTACTCCTTAATTGCTCTAAGGAAAAAGAGAATGCTTTCTGAAACCACACCTAGCCACACATGAAAAATGAAAGAATCTCTACTTAAGCTCATCAATTCTTGCCTGACTATCTCAATCGTCAATTGCATAAGCCCTTTCTCTCCATCTTACCCCCTGTAAATTTGTCTTACGCACAGATGCCATGGTGATCTTTGCATGACATAATTTGCCCATAATTATGTCCTGCCCAAAACAGTTCTTTTGTGAATGAGAATAGTGAGCACTTCCCAAAAAGTTTCAGTTGGTTGGCAAGATGCATTCCATGAAAAAGCAGAGTTTGCTTAAGTCACTGTCATGCTACCTGGTCTCACTTTGAGTTCATGATCACTGAACTAAATATTCTCCTGGCTGCTGGACCATCTTACAGGCCATCCCTTACCCACTCGCCCAGAGGCAAGTTCATTCATCTCCCACTCTTACTTTTTTCTGTCTGCCCCACCCTTATTCCAGTCGAAAACCACCTGACAAAACATAAGTAATCAGAGACTACCTCTGGCTTCCACCACTACAGTCACTCATCACCTTCATCTACATTCACTCACTCTCCGCCCAGCTCAACCAGTGCCCAGGTAAGACCAACCAGTCCACCTTTGTACCAGGTTCCATTTCTTCTCACCTGCTTAAAGGCATAATGTGTCTTTCCCCTGAATCATCACTTTTTTTAACCAAAATATGAACATGATGTTATTCCCTTGTCACCACCACCAGCAGCAGCACCACATCATCATCATCCTTATCACTGTCTCACTTATTCTCATGTTTCCCAAAGTTACTGTCCCAAATGCCTCAAAGGACTTCCTATTTTGTCTCTTTGAGTCTCTTACTCCAAATCTCTTTCCAACATTCTTCAATCAGACTTTCACCTCTAAACACACCAAAACTGCTCTTGCTAATATCAACAGTGAGGCTTACTTTGCTAAACCCCTAGGCTGCTTCTCCAAACTTACCTGACCATGGCGGTATTGGATGGAGTGGATACTCCTTGACCCTGGAAACATGTTCTTTATTTGATTTCCATGACATTCAACTATATTAGTTTTCCTATGTCCTCCTCCACTACTCTTCCTGTCTGCTTTGCTCTTTCTCTTCACCTGACAAACTATTAAGGAGGCAAGACTTCAAAGACTAGACTTTGGATTTTTCAGTTTACACTCAAACCGTTGTTGGTCTTCTCCAGAATTACAGCTCTACAAACCATATAAAGTGTTGACATTTCCAAAAGTCTATCTCTCAAGACCTCTCTTGCCTGCGAGATTCCTATGTCCACGTGTCTACTTGGCATCTCCATCCTCTCAAACTTACCAAGATCAAAACTGAGCTCCTGAAGTTTTCATTCTCAAATCTCATCCTTCTTTAGTCTTCCACCAAGTCAGTGCAGGTGAATTTGCCCAACCACAGAGTATCATGTTCTTGTTCTCTCACACACTACATCCAATCAATGAGCTGATCTTGCCGGTGCTACCAGGAAGGCATATCCCAAGTCCAACCATTTCACCACCTCTCTGACCCTTTATGCTAATCCTTGTGCATCTCAAGCTGACTTATTGCAATAAAATCTTCCAGCTAATCTCCTATTTAGAGTTTCCCTTCCTTTCATCTCTTCTCCACTGAGGAGCCAGGGGGGTTGTGTGCAAACACAAGTTGGATGGTCTCAGTCCAGTGATCTAAGCCTTCAATGGCTCCTTTGTACACTGAGGAAACCAAAGTCTTACAAAGTTTCTTTGACCCTGTAATCTGACCCAGAGTGAGCCTCTGCCTTTCTTACCTCTCTTAGCTCCACTCATCTTTTCAAGCACTTGCTCAAATTCATAGACATTTGTGAGTGAATGTACACATATTGCTCTCTCTGCCTGATCATTATTCTTGCCCCCCACTTCCACACACCCCATTTCTCCATGGCTTGTTTTTGACTCAAATGTCAGCTTTTCAGTGAGTATTTAAATGCAACATGCTCACTGGACCTAATTCTGGACTTGTCACCCCAGGATTTACCATTGCCCAGTTCACTCGATTCTTCCTTAATTCCTTAATGTGCTGCTGGACTCTTCCACAGTGATAGCTACATCCTCGGAGTCTGGAATGTTGCGAGGCAAATAGTAGACACTCAACAGGCATTTTATTAATGAAAGATAAAATGGTTGTATTTATGAATAAGTGAAAGAGAAAATACGCAAATGTGAACTTAAGCAAATTTAAGTCAATTTATTTGCTGCAAGATTTCTTGGGCTCCTTAATTATTTATTTATTATTATTATTATTTTTTGATGGTGCAATTTAAGTGCCCCCTGGGGGCAGATGGGGCAAACAAAGCACTGGATGGCCCCCCATATATTTCTAATCAATGGACAATCAGGGCATCTTTTGCGACATGTTCTTTAGACACAAGCTGCTCAAAACATTGTATACGGACCTGTGCTAGTTCACAAATCTTACTTAAATGCAATTAGGAAAATACAAAAAAAAATAGATGAAATATTTAGAAAATTTTATAGCAAACATAACATGGCTCCCAGGAGCATTATCTGTGGGTTTGTTTTGCTTTTTCTCATTTCATTTTTCTAGTAGATTCATCATTATGTTTTTAAGGTATAAGTTTATGACAGGTTAAAAATAATAACCACAAATTTGATCCTTACTTCAGATAATGTGAGAAATATTTTCATCAAGCTCACTTCGGAAAAGATAGGCTGAAGTATAAAAGGATCAAAAGGTCCAGCTACCACTTTGGTTCCCAGGCTACTTTTGAGCCATCTCCCCAGATGCACACTGCATGCCAATTGAGTCAATTTGCTTCTCCACACCTTCCATTCATATCAGCTGTCCATCCTCCTGACACACATTTGTCCTCTCCTGCCTGATGATTTCTAGTTGTCCTGCAAAATTCAGTTCCAAAGCTAAAGGCTTTCCAAAGAATGCCCAGATCCCCTGCACAGATTTGGACTGCCTGCCTGCGCTTCCAAAAGCTTCCTTTAACCTTTTCCCAATGGATGCCACAAACATAGATTTAGCACCTGTGACATACAAGGATGGATGTCTCACTGGTAGATACAAGTATGTCCACTTGTTTAACCGTGGGGGTTTATTCCCTAAGAAACCTAACAACACAGGACAATTATTCAGAGTCTGTATTTAACTGATTTATTGAATATAATTCATATACCACACAATTCACCCACACAATTGAATGGTCTTTAATATAGCCACAGGGTTGTATAAGCATGACCACAATTAATTTCAGAGCAATTTCATCCTCTCCCCCAAGACCTGTATTCACCAGCAGTTACTTTTCTTCCTTGGCACTCCATCCTGGGAAACCACTAATGTACTTTCTGTCTCTAAGGATCTGCTTATTCTGGACATTTCTAAAAATTGAACGATACAACATGTACTCTTTTGTGCTTGGCTTCTTTCTTTAGTGTATCTTTTGAGGGTCAACATATCCTGGCATATGCCCATATTTTATTCCTTTTTTCTTGCCATATAATACTCCACTGCAAAGGTATGCTATACTTTGCTTTTTCATTCATCATTTGGTGGAATTTTAGTTTGTTTCCAATGTTTGGTTATTGGAAACAATACTGTTAGAACATTCACATATAAGATAATGTGAGTGTGTGTTTATGTTGTAAGAAAGGGAAACAATTTCATTCTCTTTCATGTGACTATCCAGTTGTCCCACACTAGTGGCTGAAAATTTTTCACCTATTGTTTTGACTTCCTTGTTGAAAATCCTTATCCATTGTCTATTCCATTTATTGATATGGTTAACCTTATCCCAGTTGCATACATTCTTGATTACTACAGCTTTTTAGTAAGTTCTGAAATCAGGGGATATGATTTCCCTAACTTTGTTCTGTTTTCAAACACCCAACACTCCTTTGGGGCAAGGATGGGTAAGGGTGGAATATTCCCTCCTTCTACTACTTTGTCAACTGGAGTAAACTGATGACCTGGTGCCACTCTGCTAGTAGACATCAGTGGGACACTCCAGTTGGTTATGTTCCTTCATATTCCACTTGCGCCTCTCATAGGCCCTGCTCCCCAAGACCAGGTCACTGGTCTGCCTACTTCTGTTTCTTCCACATTTTCCCACTAAAACAGGTTACTGAGATCCCAAAATCCTTCGGGACTCAGCGCAGCCAAATGATGCATCCCAAACCACAGGATCTTGTACACAATGTTCATAATCTGCGGTAGACACATCTGACCCAAATGAACACATTTGAGGGAGCTCACAGCGACTCAAACCTGACCCAGATGGTCCCTTAATCTGGGCCAGATGGCAAGTTTATCATTAACCTCATTCTGATGGACTTGTTTTTATCCCAAAATGAGCTATAATAATTAATTGTCAGTTATCTGGCATTTTATCAACAGATATCATCCATTAACTAACATTTTCACTGCCAGTTCAATAATAATTAATTACCAGAGTGATCACCTGTGGCACTGAATGTTTCAGAAATCACTTCAGAATACAGAGAAAGAGGAAGAGGGAGAGTCGGAGAAAGAACCAGAAACAGAAAGAGAGAAAATCATCCACAGCACAACTTCAGTATGAATGATAAAAAACATAATTTCTGCAGTGTTCAGGAAATCATATCCCTCCCACGGAAATCCTCATACACCATGTCCTAGTGGGACACTCATATCCCAGAGAAAATGTACATCCTTTAGACTTGTCTGCATCTTTTCAAGAAGCAAACCCCTCACCTTAAAGTCATAAAGTGAACTATGTTGGGCACTGGTCAGGGGAGATGGAGTAAAACCATCTAATCCCAGAAGTAACCCATCAGTCACCACCATTCTATTGGCTACCCTGTACTTTGAAGAGGAACAACTCCCTCCCTTTCCCTGACTCCAAGGCATTTCAGACTAATTAGAAATCTTTCTGAAATGTAGCCTGTCAAGGTCCTAAATGGAACAAATACAATAAGACAAACGCAATATTTTCCTTCTAGGCTTGACATCATTTTTATTTTTTATTGCTTTAAGATTGTTAATTCCACAAGGGGATTAGTCCCTACTGGGTGCACGGTGGGCAGTCAGGCATTGTGGTTTGATTATAAAGGCTGAGTGAGGAAACAGGGTTAATGTCAGAAGGACATAGCTTTCAACTTGAAAACATCCTCTGTCTTTCTCACGATTTGGATTTCCTGTGGGAGCTTTGCACACTCACATATCTTCTTAAGTGAAGGTGCCCCTGGGACTGGCACCCTTTCTCTGGGAAGATGGAGTCAAATGACAGTCCCTGGGTTTGACAGAATGGACTGGCCTCAACACCCAGGCCACCTCCCTCTCGTGACTGGTAAATGGGAAGAAGCAACAGAAGGTTGTTATGAGCTGAGACCTGATCTCCAAAGGAAACTTTTCATACCCAGAGAAAACTGGGAGGGCTCTGCTTTGATCCATTACACTGTCCAGGGCTCTCTTGACTGCAAGAATTGTAAGCCTATAGTAATCCCTTACTGGAAAACTTGCCTGGAAAGTTTGCTAAAACAAGGATGATTTTATTTTATTTCTTCCTCATACTAGAGTTTCTGATTGAATACCTCTAAAGTACCAAGCCAAGAAAAATTAGTTCCCCAACCTTCTGGGTGAGGTAGATTCTGTCAGTTAGGGGCCACATTTTGGAACCACGACTCCAACTACAGGTTTATCTTATTTGTCTATTTCTACCCAACATATTTCTAATTTGAGTAAAATCAGAATGAAGATTAAAAAGGAAAAAGAACCACATATGGGCCTCCCCTAGGGGTGCAGGCAGTTGAGCACAGTGTTCTGAAGCTGTCCACAGGCTCTGCAGTGCTAGTTCAATCCCGGTTCAATCCCAGCGAGGGTCCCACATAGCTCAGCAGACCTCGCCTTCTTGCCCGCCCGCTGCTCCCCTCAGCAGTGCGTTTTGTCAGTCTGCCTGTTCTGTTCCCCGCTCTGTCTCTGGTGAATCTTCTCACCCTCCTGCGCATCTGCCCTGTACCTCCTTTCTTGTATAAATAAATAAATAAATAAATCTTAAAAAAAAGAAAAGGAACCGTATAGGTTGTGCAATTGGCTCTTCACTCCCAACAGGGCCATATTTTCAAGGCAGTGCAATCACAGTGGGGCTGCATGTCCGTGGATTCAGGGCCACCCAGAAAACAAAGAGGAAATCCAGGAAGAGGATTTTTCCTTGTAGCCTTTGGTTAAACCAGAAAACTGTTTTTTGAATAATTTCCTGTTGAACTAGATGATGACTAAATTCAGATGTTGCGAGTCTCTCTGGTTGACAAAATCTAACTAAAGTGAACTATCAAAAAAAAGTATTGTTTTATATTTTTATTGTGTGCTTTACAATTCTTAAATCAAGAATTCCTCATTAACTTGAGTTCTGTATTTTTAACAAGTTTTTTTACTTCAAATTGTTCAACATCTATTGGCTATTTCATACAGCCTTACTTCTCCAAAACTAGTTTTGTTGTACTCAATATATATTGTAAAATATATGAAAACTGAATAAAATCTTCTTAAAATGAAATCTACTTTATTTTATTACAGCCAATAGTTCCTTTCTGAAAATTTCTTTTTAAATGTCTTCACAACTTAAAAATCAGTATAAGATTATTTTCCCCCAAAGGGAAAATTGTCCTTATATATGATATAGACTAAGAGGTAATCTCTTAATTAGAACAAGAAGCCTATTACATGTACCTTTTAAGGTAGAATCCTTAATTTTCCTTCCAGAGAACAACTTGGCAAAGAAAAATGTTTTCCCTGGTTAAATAGGATTTTTCAGACAGCTCCTCTACTGCCCTCTACAGCTCAAGAGCAGAAGTACAGTTGTGTTTTGCAGACCATGGTTGATTCAACTGAAATCGCAGAATGATCAAGAATCCCAGACAGAATGTGACTCATTAGTTCCTGGTCTCGATGCAGTGTGTGTATATTGGGGGAAGGGAGGAAGGAGACATATCTGTTTAAGGTGAAGGTATACATTTAATACAGGACCTGATAGAGAATATGAGGTAGGACATCTTATTCCAATGGACAGAGTTAAGCAGCTTCCTTCTATTCACAAGTTAACACACGACCTAATCACACAAGTTGTTAGACATCTGGTTCTTAAAACAGTGAATCTTTTTCAGAGAGACTCATAAATTGTGTTTTTATGTTACCTATGTCAGATTTGTGACAAAAATATATTACAAGGGAAAAACGGAGGATGGTGTATATACCCCAGGAGTATTTGCTGAGAAGTCATATATAAATCTGTTTCAGAAAGTGTTATCTGCTGCTTCATGATTCCATTTTATTTATGTATTAATACATCAGAACAGAATGAGATTTGGGGGCTTTACATGAGCTTAGAATCCCAGAACCAGATGATAAATAGTGCTGTTTTAGAGAAGGAAATCAAGACATGGGCAAAAATTTAGGCCTCGTGGATCCACTTGGCAGAGACATCAAATGGAGAGAGATGATCCTTTGTCTGTTCTTTACATTGGTGCTGGAGCCCACAATAAGGGGGGGAGGCAGGCATGGAAGGTGGGTGGAAGGGGCAAGGCAAGATGGCAGGAAAGGCCAACATGTACTTTCCTTTGGTTACATAAGCATGTAAGGTGTTATTATTCTATTGTAACAGATAAGAAAATGGAGCATCGGAGATAACACGTTTTGATCTAGTCACACAAGTGGTAGGTGGTGAAGCCAAGAACAGAAAAGCAACACTACCAGCCAGGGTTGTCTTTCACCTCAATGCTTTGGCAAAATAATCTTCTGGGTCCCCCATTAGGGAGGTAGCAGCAGAGACGAAGCAGCACAGAAGGGATAAAGAGGAGTCAACAGTCACAGAACAAAAAGAGGGAGTAAGAGTAATTACGTCTCAAAGAAGCATCGGTGACAAATGAGAAGCCACAGGAAGCAGATAGTTACAAGAGAATTATTAGCCAAATTCCCAATTCCAGGCCCAGGTGCTATTAAAAAGGAAAACACACACACACACACACACAAACACACACACTTGTTCCTCTGGGAGACCATAATCATTAACCTATAATTACCGTGTTTTTAACTCTTGACTGCATCAATGGTTGACTGGGATGAACTGGCGGAGCTAAGCATCGATGCTTTAGGCTCTGTGGCTCACAAAACGTGCTCCCTGGACCAGCAGCATTAAAATCCCTGGGAGTTGTTATAAATGTAAATTCTCAATACCCCCCAATACATTAAATAGAATCACTCTGTGTTTTATGGAGTCCTGCGGGGGACTCAGAGGCAGGCTCTGGTTTGAGAAGTAGGTCTTGATAAATCCCTTGTTTAGCACCTGGCCTGGGTTCCTTTTACAGTCAAGTGAAGGTATAAAGTCTTGCTCTAGGAATTTGGAGGGATGTTTACATAGATCCAGTAAAAATGTTCTTTTCCTCTGCAGCAAGGAACAGTAATTCAGATTCTCTTTCCCAGTTTCAGTTGTGCATTGATTGAAAGTGGAACAGTAGATTACCATTTCTCAGAGTCCCAATGGGTTTTGCTTTCCTACCTCTAAATAGAGTAAGGAAATTGAGTGAGTTAGAAGTTAGGGAATTATGGAGAAATAATAAGCAAAATACTGATGAAACATCTATACAATTCAATTCTGAAGGTGAGCATTTTATGTTTTGCTATGATCATACATGTATATAAAAAACTAAATGAGTTTCCTTAAACTTGCATTTTGTGCTTAGACTTAAGCTCTGCTAACAATTTTTTTTTAAATATCAATTGCTATTTTATTTTTTTTTAATATTTATTTATTTATTTATACAAGCACTGGGTACAGTCAGAAGCACAGGAGGGTGAGAGAATTTACCAGATTCAGAGCGGGGAACAGAACAGGCAGATCTACCTAAATACACTGCTGAGGGGAGCAGCGGGCACAGCAGGAGAGGTCTGCACGCCATGTGGGACCCTCGCCTGGAGGCCAGGGATCGAATTGGTGCTGCAGAGGCCACAGGCAGCTTCGCAACCCAGCGCTCAACCGCTGCACCCCCGGGGAGGCCCCTCTGCTAATAATTATATACACAATTTCTATGGTTGTGGAAGGAAAATGAGACTGTAACATTCAGTCCACTTAATTTCACTTAGGTTAGGGCTTTATCACCACTCATTCTAATTGAACAGCGTAGCTGCAGGACAGGTATATAATTATTTCAATTTCACAGGTGAGGACAAAGTGGTCCCTGGCTCCTTGCTCAGTTATGGAAGAGATTCAAACACAATTTCTTCTGTCCCTACATTTGATATTGAAATGGGAGAAAATATTTAGCTGAGTCTCTACATCTGAATGGGCAAGATGAAAAAAAAATGGCTGTCACTGAGATTTTGTCAATTACTGTCTTCCCCGCTATTATTCATTGATTTTCCTTTTATTTATTTATAGTTGACACTGCTACAAGCCACCTAGTAATCTGCTGTTTCACAGTCCTGTTAACTCAAAGTCTACAGAAGAAAAAAAAAAACAACAATGTTTTCATGCTGATTATACTATATTCACAGTGCAACAGAGGATAAATTCAGTGAACACTCACTACGTGGGCAATGAATGCCACAATTCTTATTTTGTGAACTACTCTTGGCACAGCCAGAGTTCCCTAGGAACTATGCTTTGTGGAAATCTCCCACTCCTTAAAAAAGAATGTCTCTTTCAAGGCCACACCTTCATGCAGAGGCTGAAGGTTGAAGAAAGGGGCAGGACAGGAACAGGTGCAGAGCCTTTGGAAGAGAAGGAAAAAAGCACCTAAAACATGACAGCTCTGCCCTCGGCTGCCTTCCTGAGGTTTTCAGTTTTCCTTACATGCTGTATTGTAACATATTCTTATTAGAAACATAAATAAAACCTGCCAATCTATTCTTTGAAATATATTGTTAAAAGGCACACTTTAAATAAAAGCAGAATTTGTATTCTCCAATCATGCTTTATGACATGTTTGTGCATTAGAATTGCACCTTACTGAGCCTCCCTGGTGGCACAAGGGGTTAAGCACAGCACCATGAAGCAATCTACAGCCTCTGCAGCATGAGTTTGATCCCTGGCCAGCCATGGAGATACCCACATGGTGCAGCAGACCTCTCCTGTTGCGCCTGCTGCTCCCCTCAGCAGTGTGTTTCGGTCAGTCAGCCTGTTCTGTTCTCCACTCTGTCTCTGGTGAATCCTCCCACAACCTGCACCTCTGGTCTGTATCCCAATTCTTGTATGTATAAATAAATCTTTAAAAAAGAAATAAAATTTGCACTTTACTTCCAAAGCAACACTGAAATGTATGCATTGTTGCTTATCCTCACCCTGCAGAAGACATGGAGCTGAGGGAAGATTTGACACAGGTGTAGTGGACATGAGCCACGACAGTCACAGCCCATATCATGTGGCAAATCTGAATACATACACATGGGGTCAAAACTGGTCAATAACCAGCATCTCCTAGCAAATGCAAGTAATGGTTAAAATGGTGTCATTGGGCCTCCCTGGTGGCGCAGCGGTTGAGCGCTGGGTTGCGAGGCTGCCCGCAGCCTCTGCGGCAAAGGTTTGATCCCCAGCTGTTCCCCGGCCACCGGAGGAGGGTCCCACATGGTGCACAGACCTCTCCTGCCATGCCCGCTGCTCCCTTCAGCAGTGTCCTCAGTCTGCCTGTTCTGCTCCCTGCTCTGACTCTGGTGGATTCTCTCACCCTCCTGCGCTTCTGACTGTACCCATTGCTTGTATAAATAAATAAATAAATCTTTAAAAAAAAAGTTAAAAAAAATTCTACTCTGAGACATTCATTGAAATGCAAACAAGCTGGATTGCATCTTCATATCTGAAAGCTTTGAGAAACTGATATTATAACTAAGAAATTATTACTCTCCATTTCACTGGTGATCTCTGATTTTGACTTGTAAAAATTATGTTCATGATTTTTACCCAGTGCTAGAAGATTAAAAGTCTAGGTGCTGTAGATGTGTTATTTAATTTTTAGTTTCCACAAGCCATACTTTAAAATGCAGGAAGCATTTTATCATGAGGAACATCTTTCTCTTCAATGCTATGGTGTTAAATTCTTATTCCTTTAGAGTTTTCTCACAGTTTAGTTCTTTAGAGAAGGAAAAAAAAAATACTCTCATTGATTTTCATAAGACCTAGGCTCTTACTTCTAGATTAATGGAGTTTGGTTCAAGTCAGGTACTTAATAAACATTCCTAGTCCAAAATCAAAAGGAATGCTTGACTTCATAAGTTTCAATCTTTACTTTAGAGTCAACTACATTCTGTACTTTACAGATGTACAACAAGAAGAAAAATAGTAGATATCTATTATTTATCAACTCTATCTATCAGTTATATATCTACATAGTAATAACCCTCATGATGAAAAGGTGTTGGCAATTGAGTTAGAACAACTTAGGTTATCAACTAAAAATATCAACCATGTGTTTATGAAGACATTAATAAACAGATATATAAAAGGTGAGAACAGGTAATAACCTGACCATGCAGTAAGTCCCCACATAAATAAAAATTAACAGCTGGTCCTGACAATAAGCCTCTTAAAAGCAGTATAAATATAAGTGCTAAGTTGGACTCTACACGCATAGTCCCAAAGGCTTCTCCAGGGTTTGGCAAGAAACGCTGGAGTCTCAGGCCTCCCTGGTAGTGCAGCAGTTGAGTGCTGGGTTGCGAAGCTGCCTGTAGCCTCTGCAGCACCGGTTCGATCCATAGCCGCTGGGCGAGGGTCCCACATGGTGCGCAGACCTCTCCTGCCGCCTGCTGCTCCCCTCAGCAGTGTACTTCTTCAGTCTGCCTGTTCTGCTCCCTGCTCTGGCTCTGGTGAATTCTCTCACCCTCCTGTGCTTCTGACTTTACGTAGTGCTTGTATAAATAAATAAATCTTTAAAAAAAAAAAAAGAAACACTGGAGTCTCAATCTGAGAAGTGACCTGAGCTTCCGACAGAGACAGACAACTAGCCCCTACCTGCTCTTTGTCAGCCTCCCAAACATTTCCAAGAGGCTCATTACCTTCCCCCTTCTTTGCTTCCAATTTCATTATATACTTGTATTAGGGAAATATGGATTCCCTCCAATAAATTCATAGTATTACTATATGTTACAGGCCCTTGGCTTGAGTCATCAGTGAAACCTTCCTGCTTCATGGAGATTTGCACCCTAGAGATTTCAAACCTGCTAAAATGCTATCTAGCTATCAGAGTTTCTCATAACATTATTAAATGTAGAATTTATCAGCCCTATTTTAACCATTAACCCCCTGGGTGCAAGGTGTAGTGTGAAAACATATGCCTCTAAACTGTATACAGTGCTATAAACCAACTTAACCTCAATGAAAAATAATACAATTAAAATACATTAGAGAGACTTATTTGATGACTCAGCAAAGGGTCTCACATTTAGAATCAAAATAATAAATATAACACAGCAAAAAATAAAAACACAAATAAATAAATATTAAGACCTTGACATAGAGATGCATTTCCATAGCTTGTTTACTAAAACTGGAGAAAACTGAAGGTGAAAAGGGACTTGTCAGCCTGACACTATGGTCTTTGTGTGTTTTCCACTGGACTCAGCACCAAGTATGTGTGTTTGCCCCAGTTCCTGAGTGGAATCTGTCACTAGAATGTAGGTTACTGTCTGCTTTGTGTCTGCCCCCAAAACCCCTCCTTTAACAAAGCCAATCAAGAATGGACCCCAGACATGCCGCTGTGGGAGCTAAGGTGCAATCACGGCCCAAGCACAGTACCTGCCTCTCTGGGGTGTCTTAGCAGAGTGATTGTCATCAGCAGTTTATTCCTTAAAGAGGATTTGTTGAATATGTATTAAAAAATAACATATGCTTTTAAAAGCTCAGTGCTACTGCCCTGATCCCTGGTCAGAATATAATGAATTAGATTCCTGTAACTTATGTTGACCATCTTCCTAGAGCCCATTATTCCTCAATTTGTCTATTTGGGTTCTTTCTTTTTAAATGCAATCTTTACTAAACTTTATGCAGCTTCTTAGAGCAAGTTTACATTGCCAAGCGATTTCTCAGAATTGTGCCTGACACCACTGCCTAGTGTCTGAAGCCAACATAATGAACTCATTTTAGTCTCTCTTTTAGAAGTTGATGGAAACATTAAACCCAACAACGAAGACTGAATCCCATTGACTTTTCTTACATTCTGAAGTGAAAAATAGACAGTTTCTGGATAGAACATCTCAAACAACGGCATGTCAATTAATCCGTATATCATGAAAGCCCAAACTACAGGTTATGAAAGCACATCATGGGGGTAAAGCCAGAACGTTGCTGTGGATGAAGGTGAGTATTTGATGACTTTTCTTAATACCCCAAACCTGTTCATTTATAAGAATGATATCGAACTATTTGAGAATGTTAGTTCTCACCACTTTCTCTCAAAATATTAGCAGAAGCATTTGATAATTTTCTCAGAGTGCACTGTGTAAAAAAGAGTATAAGTCCCTCTAGATACCTCCTGGATCCTAGCCCAAGGGACACAATAAGTCCAGAGGCATTTTTCTGCCTGGTACATTATAATTTTCATTCCCATGTTATTTACTTATATCTCCCTTTTTTAAATGTTGTTACAAAACAGATCTATTAAACAAAACCTGCCTTTAATGTCTCCAGGCTTTAGGGATCATCAGGCTGTGAAGATATCCTCCTACCCTTCAACAAATAACCCATTCTTATTTCTTAGCAGTCTTTGACCTTTGCATTTGCCCTTTTGTAAGTGGCATTTGATTTTTCTAGATTTTTTTCTTTATTGCTATATCTGCTTATGGAATTAAAAACCATTTGCTTAAGACTGGCCCATGTGCTAACTCCATGGAAGAAAGAGGCATTTGACATGGTTCCTGTGATATTGTGATTTATAATAAGGAATATATATTTGGTCTTGCAGCCTCCTTTTCTGGCACAAACCTACTAAAGCTTTTGGTAGGTTCCTAGACAAAGAATGTGATAAAGGTATTTTTGTTATGTTAATGAGGTGACACTTTAGAAAGTACCTAAAGAGGCTGGTTGCCAGTGGGACCAACCAAGTGATAAGGGAAGAAACCCCACTTTTACTTCTCCAGGAAGGGTAGAGGGGTTAAAGATTTAGTTCAATGGTCAAAGACCAATAATTTAATAAAGTATGTCTATGTAATAAAGACTACAAAAATCCCAAACAATGGGTTTGGAGAAATTTTGGGATGGGGAAACAGAGCACTGACAGGATTGATGCAGCAAAGAGGACAGCCAGGCTGGTTTCTAACAGGTAGAAACTTTATTGCGCCCCCGGGCGAGGTTCATGGACCCAGAGTGGGTGTCAGTGAAGTCACATCTTTTGTCAGGGGGAGGGTCGTTCCTATAGGGTGAAGAGAAATCAGTCAGGAAAACTGGGTTGGCAGAGCAGGAAATGGGTTTAGGCAGTACAAAGTTGTTTTTCATGGAGCCAAGTTGTTTTTCTCCTGTTTATGGCTTCAGTTTCGGTTTGATGGTATCAGTGGTATAGGTGTTAGAGCCATCTTGTATTTTTCTATGTGGGCTTCCTGATTCCTGGGCCCTGCATTGACCTTTCAAGCACTCCACCAGGATAGAATCTTCTTTGTTTCAGACCTCATCCTGAGTATCTTTTTCTTCATCTGGAGTTGAGTCCCATCCTTTAACAATCTTTTTAATACACTGGTAACCTAGTGACTAAACTGGTTTCCTAAACCCTGTGTGCCAATAAAAGGGTTATCAAGAAACATAATTATTCTATTGTTTTTTTTTAAATTTCTGAAATGCTAGCACTCCAATTAAACCATTGATTCACTGCATAAATCTTCAAAATTCTTGACATGACCTAAAATGTTATTTATAACTCAGCTCTTATCAAAGTCCCTCCCCCATCTATGCCACACCATCCAGGAAGCCTGGAGTCTGACACTTTCCAGCACAAATCACAACATGTAATTGCTCTAATCCAATCTCAGTTCCTTAAATCATCTCTCAACTACATGCTTTGGCTTATCTATCACCTCAGGCAAGAGTGCCCTTCCTATTTTTTGAAGGACTTTCATGCTGTTACTCAATTTCATTCTCAGCTTAAAAGCCACATCCCATTCTCAGTCAATTCTCCTAACCCAGCCTTGACAGACTCATGGGCTTCCAGCCTGCAACTTTATGACTTTACAGATAAAGCTCCATGGTGTTCATCATAGTATTTGCAGTTTTTTATGTGTCCCATTTCCTACCTATCTTCCACATCTTTGAAAACAAGGACTTTGCATCCTGTCATCATGAATCCCCTGTATCCAAGACAAATGGTGACTTCACTCATACAAATAATAATCTCTTAATCAATGAGTGATAAAGGAGCAAACAAGAAAGCCCAGTTTACTACCTTTGGGCCAAGTTCCCCTTGGATAAAGTTCACTGCTGCCTTCCCAAGCTGGACCTGGCATAGGACTTAGTTTACATCTCATTTTCCCCAGGGGCATCCTGTGGAGACTCATACAATGAATTCTAGGAACATCAAGCTCTTGCTGGTCTCCCTGTCTGTGCTTCACACAGCTAGCTGGCCACCCACGGCAGCTACCTCGGAGCTGCCTCCATCTACTTGTTTTTTTTTTTCACTCTGATGTTTTTGGATAATGATAGCAATTTGCTGGACACCAATAGTGGAAATACCTGATGTGTTTTCCCTTCTCATTTTTATAGTGAGTCGTTCAGTTCCTCTGCCAGTGCTGTGGATGGAAGTGCAAGGAGGTGTGGAAACCTGGAAGTAGGCTGTAGGTTTGAATCAGGACACTGAATTAGTAAATTCCACAACTCCAAAGCAACTTCCAAGATCAAAGCTGAATTTATGATTGAGAGATGCTCTAAACACTGAAGATAAGAAATAAGTAATGTATTTTAGGTGGTTTCAGTATTTTATCTCTGGATCCCCCAAGATCAAAGTAAATGGAATCTTAAGAACCATCAGTGGAACTGTGAGTTTCACTCATATTTTGTGTAATTCTGGTGCTGCGTAATGTATAGGTTGAATACTAACAAATGCTAGAAGAAAATAGGAAAGACCTTTTTCTTTTCTAAGAACTTAACTTTGCTAAGGAAAATACTTCTCAGTTGTGTCAGCTAAACTTTCAATATTCTCTCCAAACTCTGTTCCATATTAAAATATTTAAATAAATTGTAAGTTTTTTAAGTGAAAAGAATTAGAACCATTTTATATTTACATAAAATTGGTAAATATAGTTCAGGAACTAAAAATAGTTCAGAGTTCTTATAAACACCATGTCCATTTTCTCCTGTTATAAACATCATATGTTACTTTGACATAGTTCTTATAATTTTGATATATATTTAATAACTAACAACCATTCTTCATTCAGATTTCCTTACCCCTTCTCTAAAGTCTCATCTGTTCTGGGATCAATTTAAGATACCAAATTAAATTTAGTTGTCAAGTCCCCTAAAGCCCCTCTTGGCTATAACAGTTTTTCAGACTTCCCTAATTTTGCCTGTTTTGAGGATTATTGGTCAGGCATTTTGTACAAGTCTACCCATTGGGGTTTGTCATCTGTTATTCTCAGGATCAGATGAGGTTCGTATGTGTTCTTCCGCAGGAGGACTGGAAAGGTGAAGTACATTTTCACTATATCATTTTAAGGGTGTCATATATATGAACAAGACTCCACTGTTGGCCCTGACTTGATCACTATTGGTGGCTGAGGCAGTTTTGCAGTTTTCTTCATAACAGTTACCTTTTTCGCCCCAATTCTTTACTGTGTTGTAAAAAATATGTCACTAGTGTTCTACAGATTCAGAAGACTGGCTATTTGCATCATGGGGACTTTTATTGCAAAATTTTTCCTAGGATGAGCTGAACTACATCAACAGTGAGATTTTGACCCATCCTGCTCCAGACTGGATGAAGGAAAACATCTCAAAGTCCTTGGGTTGGGGGGAAAAATGAACTCTGAGAAGTGTAGTATGACTTTTCATTGCTTGGCCTAGTATAGTTTATTTTTTGAATGGTTAACTTGCATAATCCCATATGAAATATTTGAGGGTGTAGAATACATGAAAAATTGTAGGGGTAGTTCTTTGACAGATATTTTAAATTTTATGCAGGTAGTCAATTTATTTAAAAGAGACCTTTTTTTGAAACAGTTTATTTATACATACAAGAGCTGGGATGTAGACCACAGGTGTGGAGGGCAGTGAGAGGATTGACCAGAGACAAAGTGGGGAGCAGAACAGGCAGATCCACTGAAATACACTGCTGAGGGGAGCAGTGGGCGAGACAGGAGAGGTCTGCTGCGCCATGTGGGTCACCTTCCTGGAAGGAGATTGAACTCATGCTGCAGTGGCTGCTGATAGCTTTGAAATGCTGAGACCTAAACACTTGTACCACCAGGGAGGCCCCTAAAAAAGAGAGCTTTTGAAGTAAAGTCATTCACATCATCTTACAGGTTTGAGTTGGTAAGATTGGGAAAATTTATTCCCCTGGGCTTCTGCCAGTTCATTTGTAAAAAGGGATAACATTAACTGGATTATATTCTGTATTCAAAGGAAGGCTTTGAGATCCCTCCACGACTTAAGTATGATAGGAAAAAAAAAAAATCAACAAATGGATTTTCTTGCTTTCCTGCAGCACAGAAATATCTGTTGTTGGCCCCTGCCTCCTCCAACCCCAATTCCAGAACACAGATGTGAAGAGTATTCTTTTTTAAGAAGAGACTTAAAAATACTGACAAGGGGATCCCATAAGCTGAATGGGGGAAAAAACAAAACAAAACAGCAACAGCTAGAAATTTGGAAAGAATTCCCAACAAGAAAATAACATTTATCTAACAATAAATTCAGAAAATTTATGAAAAGCCAATACATATACATTTTTCATTTAATGTCTGAAAATTTCCTTGTAAGAAAACTATTTTACTTATCCTAAGACATATTACCAGAAATAAATGCTAATTTATAGGCAGTACAAGTGTGAAGAATTAGCATTTTCATGGATTTCCCTGTCCGACCTGTCATACACAGACATTAAGAAAAAGTGGCATTGTGAGTGTTTGTCTGAGTGAGTGGGAGGCTGTTCACCTTGGAATTGTGAGAAAAGGCCTCTCTGAAGAGGTTCCCCTTGAGTTAAGACCTGAGGTTCCATAGGAAGATTATACAAAGCAGAAAGATAATGTTGACTTCGCAGCAATGAAAATGTGAAACACAATGTTTTAGTGCAATGTTACTTAATAAAAGTACATTCAAAATATGTAAGAGACATTAAATTATGGGGGATACCATTCACAAGAACTAAGAGGTTCAAAGCATCCTCAGAGAACAGTGAAAAACACACATCTCATAAGATTATTGGGAAGATGAAATGATTAGGTGCACAGAACAGGCCTAGGTGCAAACTCAGCTTTACAAAAGGGCTGACCTGGATGATTACTTCTTCTTTGTCACTTTTCTACATAACTCCTGTTTTTCCATCTGTATCAAGTTATTTATATATTTTTTTAATAATGAAATTTCAGACCTCACACTTTAGCATCAATAGCCATTATCCTTTGTCCAAATTGCCTCCTTCTTGAAATGACGGACTCCTACACATCCATCAAGTCCCAGCTCAGATGTCTCTGAACACTTCCCAGTCTTTCTAGTTTTTACCTCCTCCCTTGCCTTAAATCTGTATCAAGTCTGCACCTCCACTATTGTAAGAAATTCTCTCTATTGTCACTTATCCTGCATTTAGTCTCCTATAGGAAGTGTCCCAAATTACGTTATTATTAGTTCCATCTTCAAAATTGATGCTGCATCCTCCAAACCCTTTACTGTAAATGAATACTTTCCTCTATATCAACTCACAATGTCACTTATATAAATTCATTTCAAAGGTAATTTACATAACTATGATAAGGCAATGATTTAGTACACAATTTCCTCTAAAAATAAATTATTGCAATACAGGAGATCCAACCCCATGGCCGGAGTTACAAGTGCTTGGGGGTTCCTGTAGTGACACAAATGCTCTCTAGATAGGGAGTTTCTGTTATCACCTTCACATACCAGAAGCCTATTACACTGCTGTTCGTGTGGCAGTATCTCAGCAAATGATTCCCGAATTGCCACAATCTTTCTCAAGGCCCTGGTTTTAAAACTTGACTTAAAGGGGGTAGGGAGGGATTAAAGATTTTTACAATTTTTTACAAGTTTACTAATAGTATGATTTGGCAGGGAAAAAAAAATCACCTGAATATTGCTTGTCAATGGTAACAGAAGTTTCAAACCTGCGAGTGAAGGTACACACTAGCTACATGCAGTAAACATAAAAGAATAGTCTATAACTATCGGGAATAAAAATTATTTTCTCCCCCCTTAGGAATCAAGTACTGTTTTCCTATGGGACATGAGGAACTATGAAAATTTCTTTGGCCAATAGATACACACTAGAGTCGAGCATATGCTTGGCTTGAATAATGCTTGATTATTGATTATTTTAATTTATGCATCCTCATAACATTTCTAGAAATTGAAAACTATATAAATAATTACATTAAGCACCAAATAGACCCATGATGAATAGATTGATAAAGCAAGCAAGGTCATGGTGGGTGGTGAGATATACTAATACAAGTAACTGATTCAGCTGGGGGAGAGGTTGAGTAAGCAGACTGGCAATTGGGTGAGATGTAAATTATAAAGACCCTTTATGAGCTGTAGTTTTGTCAGTTCTTAGTATCTTGGTCCAACAATTTGAAATCACCAAAAGCAGTCTAGTAAAAGGACTTGGGAGTCAGCTTCCCAAAAATAACCACTATGCAGAGATACTTCAAGAGACAGGAGGGTCTGCTAGTGAAGTGGACCCCACACCGCTGGACACAAGGATGAACCAGGCACATTAGGTGACAAAACACAGTAATTCTGAACTCCCAAGTAAAGATGTCGAAACCCACATCGGCAAACTCACAGTCTGGACAAGGGCAATCAACTTCCTACTTAACACATAAAATCACTGCTGTCATGGGACAGGCTGACTTATAAGGCTACACAACATTATCATTTTTCTTGATTAAAATCCCTTGCGGACATGATTTAAATGTCTTAAAAATACTATATATGCATTGATAATGATTTCAAACTAATGGAACTATATTATAGCATGAATGATATACTTTAAAGATAAATCATTGGGAATAACTGAACCATATGCTTGTTTTTTTCTCTTAATATTAAATTTGACAAATACATGAAATAAAAGCTTATATAAAATGTGAAATAATTTGGATGTAGAATAAGGAATCTTATATGGTTGAGTCTGTGGAGGGATTCTATAAACATGCACAACTATGGATGGGCATATTTCTCTTCAAAAAGTATATTAAAACCAAAAATTACAGGGTGACATTGAAACAGCACATTATAATGTATTCTCTCTTACACACAGAAACACTCATAGCGCAGGTTTTATCCTTAAAATTTTGGAAAATAATATATCCAGAAATACAGAGAGCAGTTTTCACCTTCATAAAATTAACTTGAATTAATCAGAAACTCAAGTTCATACAAAAAAAATCAATATTGATCTCTTTGGAAACTTCAACAGGCAAAAAACAAACCAAAACAGCTACAACACAACAGCAAGTAGAACCGACTAAAAGGTGTCTAAGAGTCCAAGCTCTACAAAGCTCCCAAGAGCATTACCACTTTGGTTTTTGAGTTAATATTGGAAACAGATGCTTCCATGCAACCATCAAGAAAACCAGCAAAACGCCATTTCACTCCAAGTTTAAATTTTAGCACCTGAATTTGAGACCTATGCAGGTAAGAGAACTTGCTTTCCAGTGTAGTGCTTTGGGTTTTGGCTTCTGAGGTCTACCACTTTAGTTGACAAGCAGCAACCTCATTTCAAAGCATTTCTTGAGCCTTACTTAGCCACTAAATGCAAACAGAGAGAGGCATACCTGCTGTGCCCAGCAATCCAGGGCGGGCTCTCTATGGATTCAGGAAGATGGATAGAGTCCCGGAGCCCTCGGTGGATTTTTCAGGCTTTAACACGCAATCATGGAACCAGGTACTCAGGCACACCAGGCAGGAAGGAGGCAGGCATGGGCCAGGCAGCGGGGCTGGGAGGCAGGCAGGCAAGGGAGACTCCTAGCCCCCCAGGAATCTTTCCACTCTTTCTCTGGTCTCCTTCTGGCATTCTCTGGGGGCAGGCTTGTAGCCTCACCCCTTCTGTTGTCATGCTGTTCATCTTTCTCATAGCCTTAGTCTCTGAGTGACGCCACCCTTATAGCCCTGGACTCAGGCGTGCATACTTATGCATGCCCACACCCCTGTTCCAGGTGTCCACAATCAGGCACGCATGCTCCACCCCCACGCTCCCCAGCGCTTTATGCATTAACTTGATCAAGGCCACAGTGATAGCCACAGAGGCTAGTAGAATAAAAAGCCTGATTAACTCATTTACACTACACCTGTGAAGGCTGGCCGGCTCATGCTCCTGGAGAGTGAGTTTCTTAGTGCAATTTCTTCCTTTGAGCAGCCTGGGTGCAGACTTACAATAAGTAAACTTGGAGAGTTAAATAGCTTAACGGAGATGTGCAGTCCTACCGGCAAATAAACCCATCGAAGGTGGAAGAGAAAAGATGACCAACACCCTCAGTGCAAAGGCAGAGCAGCGACTGCGATTCCATTGAACAAGGAGGCGATCTGGCAGGTTCTAGTAAAGTCTTCCTAGAGGCATGAAGAGGCTCACCTGTTGCTAATCTCACCTGAACTCCTGAGCCTTTCAAGAAGAAGCAGAGTTCAGAAACAAGGAGATGGGCGAGAAATGAGTGGCAATTTGCCTTTTAACAATTGCCTTTGTCCTGCAGATTTGCAGTGATATGCATATTCAAAATATAAACATATTTTAATATTCACTGAAACAAACAAATTAAAACATTAACAGTGATTTATCCAGAAGGATTTAATTGGATCACATGTATTGAATGAATCTGACATCAACCATTACTCTTGGTTTACTAAATAATACATGCAGACATAAGGACACTGACTCATTAGAGATTTAGAAGTTTATCACAGTATTAAATCCTGATTGAATGCATGGAAAAGAAATTCAGAAATGAAGACTGTGTTTGTGTTTCTTATATTACAAATTCACAGTAAAATTATTACCATGAAGCTTTATTAAAATACTTGTAAGTCTTCAGCCGAGTTGATTATTTAGGCTTAAATGTTGACCTGAGGATGTGTCAAGTTCAAAGCCTGTTAAATTCATGTAACTCAAGCTGTTGTCTGAGCAGAATTGAAAATTCTGTCATCACTCCCAAATAGTGATGGTACCAGGCACATCGCTGGACCCACTCACAGGGATGATTCACATTTTTCCTGGCTTCATTTTTTTTTTTTTAAAGATTTATTTTTATTTATTTATGCAAGCACTGGGCACAGTCATAAGCGCGGGAGGGTGAGAGAATTCACCAGAGCCAGAGTGGGGAGCAGAGCAGGCAGAAGGACCGAAGTACACTGCTGAGGGGAGCAGCGGGCGGCAGGAGAGGTCTGCGCGCCATGTGGGACCCTCCTCCGTGGCCGGGGAGCAGCCGGGGATCGAACCGGCGCCGCAGAGGATGCGGGCAGCTTCGCAACCCAGCGCTCAACCGCTGCGCCACCGGGGAGGCCCGGCTTCATTTTTTTTTAACTCCAGTGTGCAAAGCTTTGTTAGCAGAGATCAGAGCAAGAAAATGTCTTTAAGGCACAGGTATGGGAAAAATAGCACACAATATTGATAGAACCTCTATTATCTAACTTTGGAAATGTTATAACTTAAATATATTTGTATTTTTTATGCTTTCCCAGGATTTATAATTCTATGGCTAATCATGAAATTCTGCTTAAGTCAATAAGGGTGTTAAGTATGAAAAATATTTAGTTTGACAACTGCCTTACTACCTTCGATGTATCTTAGATTCTTCTAGTATGGGCTCATGCATGCTCTCTCTCTCTCTCTCTCTCTCTCTCTCTCTCTCTCACACACACACACACACACACTCTCTCTCTCTCTCTCTCACTCTCTCTCTCTCTCTCTCTGACCTAACTTGAACAAATCACAATTTAAAGAATCTGCAAACAAATAATTCTTCATAAGTTTTCACATGCAAGAAAAGTGACAAAAATCACATTTCAGAAAGGACAGAGCACTACACCCTCCCCTTTCATTTGTTTCCTTGGTATTATTTGAATGAAAATAGTATCACAACCACCATTGTCTCATGAGTGTCTCAGATGTCTTGATTTCTCCTATAAAGCTCATGTGCTAAATTTTCCCTAATTCCCCATTCAGGAAAGAGGGGAGAAAGATAACATTCTGGTGAAGGCACAGAAAGGTTTTGCGCCTCTAACAGGATATCAGCAGACCTCTCAGTCCTGGATGCCAGTGTGACTAAATGTTATGATCTTCACATTTCACAGTTTGGAAATGCAATGATGTGCTTTACTTAAGAGGCAGTGTGGGGCCTCCCCAGTGGCGCAGCAGATTGAGCGCAGTAATGTAAAGCTGCCTGCAGCCTCTGCAGCGCGGGTTCAATTCCTGGTTCCAGCCAGCCAGGGAGATTCCCACATGGAGCAGCAGACCTCTACTGTCCTGCCTGCTGCTCCCCTCAGCAGTGTACTTTGGTCAATCTGCCTGTTCTGTTCCCTGCTCTGTCTCTGGTGAGTCCTCTCACCCTCCTGCGCCTCTGGCCTGTACCCCAGCTCTTGTATAAAAAAAATAAATCTTTAAAAAAAAAACATTAAAAAAAAAAAAGAGGCAGTGTGCATGCAATGCCATGTCAACCTAGAGTCTGGGAATATCTAGAGTAAAAGCCTAAAAAGCAACTAATAGGACTGCCACGTTGAAGAGTGCTCCTCCTTCCTTTATGTTAGGTTCAAATTTTCCCATGATGAAAATTTGGAAGTATTTCTCTCTGTCACTGGTCCTCTATATGGACACATGGATCAGTGAGACAATATCACACACACACACACACACACACACAATCACTAAGGCAGATGGCTTGCTGAAGAATAGACTCTAAGGGGGATATCTACCCAGTTCTCCCTTGGTCCCCACAGTAAGACACAAAATTATGAGAGCAGCATAAAGAAGATGTTTTCTTTATGAAAATCATAACATCACTGTAGCCAAAATCCCTTTATAATCACAATGAAGCTGAATATAAGGCACATTCATCTCTGTTTTAAGGTCTGATGCATGTTTAATAAGGAATTAGGAAAATGGGAAATTAGTATTTTCCCTTAATTAACAAGTTGGTGTAGAATGAGACAAATGTAGTGAGGGAGGAATTTTCATTTTGTGAAAAAATTAATAATCTGATATGAAATAGGTTAAATCTACTTAGATGAATTAAAACTGCAGTTATGATAAAAGAGAAATTATCAAATAATACTAGCCATTGTCAGTCTTTTCCCCAAGAACATACATACACCATGGTCTCAGTTTCTGAGTGAGCAAAAATGGTTTCATAAAGGAATAAATTATGAAATCAGACAAGTGAATTTTTTTATAGTTTTACATCCTTGTTAATATTTTCATAGTATAGGATTTCTCCCCACTCACTTGTGGGCATCATTGCCAAAGACCCACAAGCCTCCTCCATAGTCCATTATGCACCCTCCAGGTCCCATGCTCCCACTGTGGCCTGTCTCTCCCCCTCCTTGATACTAAGTGAATTAAGTCAAAAGGAGAAAGATAAATACCGGATGATGTCATTTATATGTGGAATACAGAGAAACCAAGCACAGGGTCAGACAAAGACAAGCTTTAAAAGCAACCTTCAAAAGCTGACCTTACATCTGAAGAATTTTATCTGTAATAAGGGAATTCATTTTTTTTAATTAAAAGACTTTGAAATCTGGTATAAGTTAGACTAAAAGGTACAGCCTGATTATATATTACACATAATACAGGGCAAGCTTGCACTCAGAGATCCTTCTAATCTTTATGTGAAA
Source organism: Talpa europaea (assembly GCF_964194135.1). Lineage (NCBI taxonomy): Eukaryota > Metazoa > Chordata > Mammalia > Eulipotyphla > Talpidae > Talpa > Talpa europaea. Next base: position 133,548,122 of record NC_140071.1, on the reverse strand, counting down.
CCACGGATGCTTGTGTACTTTAATTTTGTATATTTTTGAAAGATATGTATATCCATAGCTGGAGGAGTCACTATCAGTTCTTCTGGATAAACTCCTTTACCTTGTTATTAACAGTGATTTTAGGGGCCTCCCTGGTGGCACAAGGGGATGAGCCCCAACCTATGAAGTTGTCCACAGCCTCTGCAGCATGAGTTTGATTCCCGGCCGGCCAAGGAGCAACCCACATGGCACACAGCAAACCTCTCCTCACTCGCCCACTGCTCCCCTCAGCAGTGTACTTCGGTCAGTCTGCCTGTTCTGTTCCCCACTCTGCTTCTGGTGAATCCAATCACCCCCACACCTCTGGCCTGTACCCCGGCTCTTGTATGCATAAATAAATAAACCTTAAATAAAAACTATTTAAAAAAAAAGTGATTTTACCATCACAGGTAGCACTTGTCTCATGCAGGCATGAAATCATCGAGCTGGAGAACTGGGTGGGACTTGTTTAAAGTGATGATTCCAGCCCTCTCTCTTAACAAGGGTTTAGTATGAATTTTAAAAGTATGCCTTGTATATCTTTCATTTCTTCAAAGAAAATTACATCAATAGGACAGAAAATGAAAGCAAGATGTAAACTGAGAGCTTCCCTGGTGGTGCAAGAGGTTAAGACGCAACCTACGAAGCTGTCCGCAGGCTCTGCAGCATGAGTTGGATCCCTAGCCAGGGAGCTACCCACATGGCGCAGCAGACCTCTCCTGTTTCACCTGCTGCTCCCCTTAGCAGTGTATTTCAGTCACTCTGCCTGTTCTGTTCCCCACTCTGTCTGGTGAAACTTCTCACCCCCCACACCTCAGGCCTGTACCCCAGCTCTTGTATGCATAAATAAAAATAAATCTTTAAAAAAAATGTAAACTGAGCTGTACATTTACACCATCATTTTACTTGGGAAGTAAACTTGACATGTGATTTCTTGCCTCAAAAAGTGGGCGTGCAGCATATTCTCCTGAATTTTCCTTTCTCCAGATACAGAGCAGTCAGTCATACCCATCATTCTCTGGGAATAGAGGGAGGAAACATTCAAATCAAACATTTTACAACCTGTAGCTCCTTGAAGTAAATTTGCAAACAAAATTGTAATCATATACTTCAATCATCCTACTAAATCATAAATTGCATAATGGCATTTACTGTTAGAAGAAACATAATCTGGTCTATTTTGCTCTGAAAATATCATGCAAACAGGATGGATGCTCCTACTTACTGGCCAAACTGGACATTTAGATAAACTGTTCATTTGAGATCATGCAACAAAGTTATTTTTCTTTCTTAAAACTGTACTAAGTGACTGGAATGTCTCCCTGGAAAATTGGAAGGACTTTTTCTCTTCTTTTCTATTGAGATGTAATTGTTATATAACATATTAGTTTCAGGTATACAATGCAATGACTCCATGTTGTGTATATGTCATAAAATGATCACTAAAAATGTCCAGTTAACACCATCACCACACACCGTGACAGTTGCATATGCGTGATGGGAACCTTTGGCATGGTGACATGCCTCTGAGCAGGCATGATGCTTCCTCTGGATCACATGCAGTGCTGTAAAACAGTGTAATCTCAATGAAAAATATCCAATCTTAGTGCTGATTCTCTTGTATGGCAGCAAAGCGATGGGCGGAAGGATTTGTCAGAATGACCACAGAGCAAGGAGATGGTTTAGTTTAAATTTCCTAGAATGCAGAGGCTAGGTGACATCGGACCAAATGAAAAGTGTTGGTGAAGCTCTTCTTGTGTCTCCAGGGATCTGTGTCTCAGTGTTTGCTGGATAGGCAGAAGCTTCAGGGAACTGATTTCTGCACAACTGGTTAGTGAGGAAACCAAAGACCAATGACTGAGATTCAATTACACAGACTATCTATAAACTACAATCTGATCCTGAATTTCTCAAGCTTTGGAACACAGAAAAATCACCAAGGATGTTTGTTAAAAATAGCAATTCCCATGGCCCACCCCCATAGTCTCTTATTCACTGGTTCTTTTTCTTCTTAATTAAACAAGCTCTTCTTGCTTAAAAAAAAAAAAAAAAAGCTAACCATTTTCTCAACCCTAAGCAAGTTGTAATATTTTAGTCTAGTGGGCATCCAGCTTCCACGTGGGTGTCTGCTGACCCACTAGGATGATGGCTGCTAAGGCTGGGTTGACTGTGGCAACTTCTTAAAATAAAACAAGAGAGTTAGCCTGAAGAATTGACTTTCATGAAAGATTTCTCTTTAGGATGTGATGCTGTTGGATCGTATGTTACCTGTTGTAGAATTTCTTTCAAAATTGGATCCATTCTCTCCAATCCTACTGCTGTTTTGTCAACTAAATTTATATCATATTCTCAATTCTTGCTGGTTCTACAGGAGTCAATAATTCACACTTGAAACATCATGGATGACTCAACCCACTCACCATCACCTAATGCACCTAATCCAATCATGCCATGATGATGGACACTTAGACCTGGGACCTGTTTCTGTGCTGTTTATCTAGATGAGGGTCCTACCTTTAGAAAGTCTCACTTCCCTGTCATTCAGTTTGAGTTTTTCCAGGTCCTTGAGTTGAAGACTCTCATTGTGTACATTGTTAGGTGATTGAAACACAAATCAGGTCCTTTTATAAAAATGCCAACAATGATACAAAACTGTGACAATTTGCAATTATTCTTAGTCTGTGGGTACATATATGCATTTTGACTATTTTACCTAATATGTTCCCTTTCAGTCAAAAATCAATGTACCAGTATGTTGTGACCTCATCAAATTTCACAGAAAATATATCACCCTTATAATGATGTTGTCAATATCTTTTTATAATTCATTAGAGTCACAACCAATAAAAAAGGTATCAAAAGGTTTTATCATAAAAAATTGTGGCACTCTAGATTTATAAATGACCTGATTGACTCAGCTTCAGTGCAATAATGATAAAACTTATATTGACAATAGAATGGGTTGATTTCAGATTAATGTCATATACATGAGTTCATATGAGCTTCATAAAGCCCACAGCACATTCAAGGTTTAGAGAGATGTGTTCTTCAATTTCCTGTGTGTCCACAATTTCATAGGGCTCCCCCTCAACCCAGGCTTTCATCTTATCACATTAAATTGCAATGTCAAAGCTAAAAATTTAGATCAAACCAAACTCAGAACTTAAAATCTCCCACACCGTATTATTTCCTCCTGCTAAGGTACGTAGACAGGCTGGTACATTTCTGAGTGCAGACTAGGGTGCAAAAGACCTTTGTGGGGCCTCCCTGGTGGCGCAGCTGTTGAGCGCTGGATTGGCTCCTTTATCCCCATGTTTATCCCAAATGCCATATCTGAGCAGCCAAACTACCCAATTACATCTCTAAGTTAGCACAGTCTCATAAAAGCATAATGCAAATATCTTATGTAATTTTACATTCTCTAATGGCTACATTAAAAATAATGAAATTATACATGTGAAATTATTTTAATAATATATTTTCTTTAACCAAATTTCTAAATATATCAAATATGTCATTTTAACATGCAACCCATATAAAATGATTACTGACATCTAGTGTGGTTTACAATTACAACCAATCTGATTACAAACACCACATTTCAAGCTTTCACTGACTATAAATGGCCATGATCTGCATACTAGGCAATGAATATAAGTGTAAGATTCATTCAACACAATAACATGCAATTTTTCGATGTGTCACTGGGTGGTGCTGGAGTCAAATACTGTTCTGGAATACAGTAAAGGTTTTGTGATATGTCAATAGTTGAGTTTTACCGTACAACATCCCTTCACTCAGCTGACTCCAAATTTGACACAAACAATTATGATGAATGGAAGGGATAAGAACATCACTTTCATAAGAAGTCATCAATACTGAAAATGAAGCAAAACCAAATTTACAAATATATATACTCTGCAGTTTGCAGGGCTGTTCCAGGCCTGTTTCATATATAAGGCCATGCAGTTTACAAATTTCAAAGGAAGCATTTTTTTATAATGTGTGTAGTTTCATCAAATAGGATGCATGTAATCAAATCTCTTTTTACCCTATATTGCAAAATATCTAATTGGTTAATGAGACCTACAGTTTCTTTAGCCAATTTTCCTTTTACACGTACACTCCTGAACAACATAGCACTTGATTCTATACCTGTGCTGGGCAGTAGAGTAGGTGGCAGCTAATGGCAAGAAAAAAGCTTGGATTAGCAACAATGTGATAATCTCAAGGAGGCAGCAAAAGTTCATGTATTATTTCTCCCTAATTACAACAGAAAAAGTTTGCTTCTTAAAGCGAAATTCCTACTCCATATTTTTAACCAATCAAAATTTTCTCAGCCTCTACTATCTACTATGTTCTTTGCCTCTCAACCCCAAAACACATGCAAAAGTAGTTTAAAGGTTCCAAATATATTAGAAATGCTACCATGCTCAGTATGTGACAGAGTTCCTGAGAATTGCACTGTCACAGGCACTGCCAGCGGTCTCCAGTCATTTACCCCACTTACTCTATTACTATAACTCAGATTTTGCTTGGAGTAGCCACCTGCCTAATGAAATGTTTATTTTTCCAGTGTTGATTGCAACCAGGAGTAGCTCTCTCACTTATTCTGGCCTTTGAGGTACAATAGAAATACGGGAAGATTCTGGGAAAGAATGTTCTCTCTTTGTCCGGGACAAGACAGGCTGGCACCATTCTTTCCTGGCTCCTCTGTCTTGAACCTGTGATGGAGTTTATTCAGCTGTAGCCACCAGAAGGGAACAAGCATGGGGATGAGAAGGATGAGCAACAGCAGAGGCTTCTAGGTCTAAGAACATAGCTATGAGCTGATTCAAAACTAGGGACCCCCACTCTCTAAGCTTGTTATGTAAGAAAACACGAGTTCATCCATTGCAGTCAGTTAGTTGATTGTTAGGTTACTTGTAGCTAAATGGATTCTTAATACATGCGCCAAAATTTACTTCTGCTCCCTAATCCTCATTTTCCCTCTTACCACTTAGTGCACAACTGGTAAACACACTCCATTTCCAACCCTGAGCTGTCATTTGAATAATCCTTGAGTTTTCCCCTTCGTAGCTCAGTACACACAAAGGACACCTAGAAAGGTTAATACTTGCTAATGGGAATATTTTATATCACTGTTATATTGGTAAGCTTAGTATTATTGTTAATTTGATTTATTAATTGAACTTAAAGATGAGACATCTATGAAAACTAGGGTGCAGTTAAAGTAGATAATGATGGACATTGGAAAAGTTCTTTATATTTTATAAAGATCTTTCATAAAGACTGATTAGACCGCATAGCCACTGCGCACAGAAGGTGTAACTATTCGTCCCTTTTTACAAGGTTAGAAATTGAGTTTTAGATGATTAAGTTACTCTGCAAGGTCATGGAGAGGAAGCTGAGCATGGAGACTCGGTTGGCAGCACCACCCTCTGTAAGGAGTCTACTTATTCCCTTGCCTGTAGGGATGACGATGAAGATTAGCATTCACCGAGCAGGTTCTAAGTTCTAGAGGCATTCACTGGATAAAGACTTTTACATATTTTCCTTTTAACCTTACAAGATTCCTATGACCAGTTACCATTATTTACCCCATGATACATAGAGTATGATGGGGCTGGTCCCACCTTAACCCCTGCAGCCAGATTCCCTCCCTGTGCTGCTGGAAACCCAAATGGCTTGGGGCCCAAACTCAGCTGCTAAACTCAACTCTCCCCACCTTCTACTTTTTGCTTATTTATTTCCATGACCACCGGACTCTAATCGCACCTGTACTTAGAAATGGCAGTCATCAGCCCCACGTCATGAATGAGATCCTGCATTAAAATATTTAACTTGATTTTCCTGTTGAAACCATGTTAATAAATTCTGGCTCTAAAAACCTTCACTTCAAAAGAACACTTTGGTTTCCTGACTTTTAAATTAGCTTACAGCTTCCTTTCACCTCCAAGAAGGTGGTTTAATTTAAAATGTACTTAATAAAAAAGTGTGCACTTCAAAGATAAGCGAATACATTTTCATATGGTTTTAAACAAGACCTTTTTACTTATCTACCCAATACCACTGATGCCATATTACTATTAAAATAATAACTCTGGCAGATTTAGATAATGCAAATTTTTACTTGGCTATAGATTTTTAAATGTTTCTTTTTGGTTCAGGATAGTGGGATGGAACATTACAAGTCAGGTTTTATCCAAGTCCTGCCTTTCAATAGTTATGAATATTGAATAAATTGTTTATATTTTCTAAATCTCAGTGTCCTGATCTCTAAAGTGGAACTAATACATCAACCTCCCATTTTTATTGGGGGGAGGGGAATATTTAAATAAACTAATGAATATAAAGTATCTGGCATAGGCCTAGGTATAATACTTACTCACCAAATATTAATTCACTTTTGTCATTTAATCTCCCCAAATAGCATGGGTATTTTAATCTTGTTTCCCAGATTTGTTAAGCCCTGAACTAGATCAAGGTATTTCTAGTTACCTGACACTAGGAAACAGACTATTAAAGAAACAACAAATACAAGTCATTTTTTTGATATCAAGATGACCTAAAGGAACAGTAGATGCTGAAATTTATAATACTATTTTATACGATCTTTGAAGTAAGGCATTGTTTACACTTATTTTTTAAACCCTGCTGGGCATCCTCATTCTTGGGTGTTGGTTCTTGGAGATGCTTGAAATAAGATAAATACCAATATTCATTATACAGATGATGAACTCTATGTGTACAAAAAGAAATAACTTTCTAAAGGTTAAAAGGTCTCCAGCTTTTTCGCTAAATTGCTTTCAATTATTTTGAAATGGTATTGATAAAGTCTCCTGAATCTTTCTACAGTCCAAATGCCTTCAACCACAGAAGGCAAACAAGCATTGACAGTAAGAAGGGAACAGGATTTCATGACCTCTGCAGACAGTAGCCACCAGGTCACTGGGGGAAGGGATTCCTGATTCTCAGAAAAGGAGACAGAATTTGCTGAAAATAACTGAAACCAAGACTTTGGAAGCTGCTTCTTTAGAGTCTTGTGAGAGTTTGTGTATATTGTTCTCAGTCCTGTTTATATGATAATTTTCATTGTATCACCAGAGAGAGCCCCTATTGAGATCCAGAGACAAAACTTCATTTGATGTGAAATTTATAATATTCAGCATAATGTCTGGCATGTGGTAGACACTCAGTACTTTTGAGTGGAAAGAGGAAAGAAATAAAATTGATAAAAAGGAAGGGAAAAAAGGAGCAAGGGAATCTGTCTCTTTGGTGGGGTCAGAATTGAAAGCTTGTGTTGGTTTCACTCTACCTAGCTGCCTCTCCAGTGACCCTTTTTGGAATTGAGCTCATTACCCAAGTGGTTCATAAAGCAACCACATTTTTAACAGCACCATCATCCTTTCAATGTGTAAAGATTTCACTGAGCATCACCCTAGTGATGATGTGTCTAGTCTCTTTACTTTAATGTTAGCTGTTTTATAATTGAATGTGAAACTTTGTAAATGACATTCACTCCGAGGAAAACACAAGAAAAATATTGAAGTTAATGTTTCATTTTATGTTTGACCACAGTGTGGCAGCAAAGCCTTAAGATGATAGAGAAGTCATCAGTGGGGATGGGGGTTCATTCAGAAGTATGTCTCTGAGAGCCCTGGTCACAGAGATGAGCTTAGAAAGACAGACACAGAGATCAAATGGCAATCGAATTTCTGTGCTTTATACTCCGGCAGTAGAAAATATCAGTTAATCAGTGGCTGCTTTTACTGTAAGGTTCCCACTGACTTCCCTGAGGGCTAACGTTCCCTCTTGGCTTTTAACAGGCAGAGCTGTTGGAAATGTTCAAATTTGTGTCAGAATAAGGAAAGGTAAACACAGTAGGCTGCTTGACATGCAATCAATCTATGGAAAGAATGTCCAAGAAATAGCTACCCATCTTTATTAAACAATAAAAATAAACTGTCTTTCTGGAAGATCTATAAAATAAAAATAGAAGCAACCCTAATCCTACATAGTTGTTTTAAATATCAGATGAGGTATTTCACCAGGAAGCAAGTAGTTGGTCATCTGTCTTGGGGGGAATAAGCTGCTGATAAAAATTATGGTAAGACCTTGTTGGTGGTGTAGGGGTTAAGTATCAGCACTGTCAGTGTTGCCTGGGTTTGATCCCTGCTCACGGAGCTGTCCCACATGGCACAGCAGACCTCTCCTGTCTTTCCCGCTGTTCCCCTCAGCAGTGCATTTCAGTAGATCCACCTGATCTACTCCCCACTCTGTCTCTGGTGAATCCTCTACCTTCCATCCACACCTGTGGCCTACACCCCAGTTCTTCTATGCATAAATAAGTAAGTCTTTTTAACAAACCAAAACTATGATGTTATGATCATTTCTTTATTACCACCATCATCATCCCACTTCCACTACTAATAACAGTACTGGTAATGCTAATAGTAATAGTAATAGTAATGCTTTGTTCCAGGTGGAGAAATACAGGTCATTTGTAGAGAAACTCAGATGACTATGAGGGTGGTCCTGCTGTGGAAGATTTCAATCTCCAGCAGTAGAGACAAACATGTAATTATATAATTTTATCACTAAGAGATAAAGAACAAAGCAGCTTGAATATCTACTTACCTCCAACCACCAACATACAGTCTACATTAGCATGACTTGTCTATTCTTCTTTCTTCAACGGCTTACCGATACTATCTTCCTGGAGACTTTGTCCTGGCTGACAACTTGATAGTTCATTATAAAAACTTCCAGAAATAACCATCAGTGCTTTGTTAGGAGACAGCCATGAATAGTTTATATACTAAGACTCTACAAATCCTTTGCCTCAAAGTCTTGCCTGGCTCTTCTGATACTACACAGTTAGATCAGAATCCTTACCAAACCCTACTCAAGGCTGCTCATCAAAAGACCTACCTTAAACCTTAAATTTTGGGTATAATCGGACTCTCTATCTCTTTAGAGACACTGCTAAAACTTTCCCGGCAATGTTCTCCCTCTCAGGGCCTACAACAAATTCATCTTTGTCTTATCAATAGCTTTCCTTGGTGATATTTGGAGATTGGCCGTGAAGAGACAAGTATTCCAAATCAGCATATATAAAACAGAATTAATTTTCATTGAATGGTCGATATTTTCAGATATCTGAAGGCATTTCAATAACTTATGCCTCCCTTATTGGAAAAGATATCAAACTCCAATCCTGTATAAGATAAATGACATCACATAGAAGACATAATTGTGGATACAATTAGTAGTTTACTTTGTAATTACAAGAGCTATCAACCTCATACTGATGAAACAAATTGGTATATAAATATACTTACTAATTAATACAGCTATTTTTTAAAATGAGCTATTAATTTTAAAAAGAGACATTCAGCTCCTTAATGCTCTCAGATGAAGATTTATGTGACTTTTGTGCTGTAACCAGTGCCACATAAGGAGCAGGTGAAAGAAAAATTGGGGCTACAGTTCTGTTTTGTAAGAAATAGTATAGCATAAGGCATAATTTTTTCCAAAACTTAGCAACATGAAGATTATATGATGTGAAAAAAATAAACATCTATTAAGGGGTCCATATAGTACACCATGAATCCTCTATTTCTTCTGATAGAGTCAGAAAGACATAGTTCTATTGATAAATCTATCACTTAAGACCCATGGGATTTTGTTTCACTTGAGCAATGGCATATAGTTCTTGATCCACCAATAGTATTTACACAACTGTTAGTTACGAGACTTGAATCGAATCATATTGACAATTCATCAGTCATTATGTGAATTGCCCAATACATGTTTTATTATAATCTTTATTCTCTGCTAGCTACCTCTCCAACTTCACCCTGTGGCTACTTATAGTTAGATCTCTTTTAGATAACCATAAAAGAAATACAAAGAGGAAGAATGCCATTTGAGCAATGGTACAGGAAAACTTGAGTTCACTCAGCCAGGTCTGAGACCTGAAGGTAGAAGAAAGGTTTAGGAGAGTCTGATTTACTAGTAAGTTTAATAAGGTACAAAAGTGGCATGTCATATACACAAAAACAGGTTAAAAATTGTAAACTGTTTGTTTTTCTTTCATGAAATAGATGTAGGCCCTCTCAAAAAAAGGTGCTCCATAAATCACAGGGGATAATATAGCCCTTGAGAAGAGTGGAGCTATTAGCCTTGTGTTGTCACCCATTATTTCTACTGCTGGGCTGTCAGAGCTGAGAAACTAGAAAAATCTTCACTGTGAGATACATCCCGATCCTTTAGAGACAATGCAATTTTGGTGGCATAACCTTAGACACAGACCATTTGAGATATTTGCATGTGTGATATTGTTCCTAAGTTATATTAATGCCGCCAAAAATGACAATGCATGATGTCTTCGGTTGTATTTCCCAAGATAAAAACATTTTCAGTTCAACAGGGAAAAGCCTGTGTCACTAACTCAAGGCAATTGGATTGCTACAACCCTAATGTTTTTCTACATGGTACACAGAGGAAAAGGGCAGATACTTTAGAAAACACATCATTGGATTATTGATATCCACACAATCAAATATAACCACTTCAAGCTGAGTGTTTGCTTCCACGGAGAATGTAGAACCTACAAAGATGGCCCTAATGGGGAAAATAGTGGCTAAATGACTATGACTTTTCTTTCCTCAAAAGAATCAAAATTGGATTTATGGATAAGCAAACCCAATCAGCACAGGTTTGTCACAGGGTTACAGAAGGGACATGCCACAAAAAATGAGAGGAAGAAATATAAAAAATAAAAAAGAGGGATAGAGATTGAAAGGAACCACTAAATTGTAGTTGAAAAACCCCAAGTGAACAAAGGTTATCAACCTTTGAGAGGCTTTACATTCATTTATTCCCAAATGCCCACCCTCACATCCCACACAGAGAACAGCAGAGGACAAAGATTAAACCCTTGCCATTGAGGGGCATCACCACCCAAGCCTGGCCAATCTATCTTTTGGGAGAGAGATTTGTATTTGAAAGAAGCCTGGTAACTTTCTTTTCACCTGCTTATTCATTCACCAATCCATTCACTCACTCTTACTTCCATTCTCAACATGAGTTATGCAGTCTGTTTAATTTAGCCTCTACATATTTTCAATATTACTTAACATAAACCCATTCTCTATATTTCTTTCAGTGGTTTGAAAACACCCCTACTTTTTTATTTTTTAAGATTGGAATTAAAAGTTTATTTATTTTAAAGATTTGTTTATTTATACAAGAACCGGAGTACAGGCCAATTTGAGGGAAGGTAAGAGGATTCACCAGAGACAGAGCGGGGAACGGAACAGGCAGACTGATGAAATACACTGCTGAGGGGAGCAGCGGGTGAGGCAGGAGAGGTCTGCTGTGGGACCCTCGCTGTGGGACCCTCGCCATGTGGGACCCTTGCTGGCCAGCCGGGATCAAACTAGCACTGCAGAGGCTGCAGGCAGCTTCAACTGCCTGCGCCATCAGGGGAGGCCCAAAAGTTTATTCTTTTTATTGGTCACCTACATGTCTTTATTTTTATTTTTTTGGTTTGCTTTTTTTTGTATATTTTTTACATTATTTCTCATTTTTGTACAATGCATGCTTTCTCAGTTATAGTCCCCATGAAATTCCCTCTACCCATTCATCCATGTACCATCACCATAATCTCTTGTGCTCTTCCCACCCTTGTATTTATCCAACTGCCTCCTCCCCTCTTGCATAATGTCTCTGGTTTATAGTTGCCTGTTAATCATCCCTCCTTTCATCTAGAAATGATTGCTCCTTCTTCTGCCTGCCTCCTTTCCACTGAATCTTCAGGTCTGGCTTAAGATTTCTCTAAAGATTTCCAACAACACGGTTGCTAGATTGAGTCTCATTGAGAGGTATTCCTGTTCTAGAAGAACTCTCTATTTCTCTAGTATCAAAACAATTGAAATTTTAAGTATTTTCCTCTATGGAATGTATCTGATCTTTTCCCCAGTCTGGTCTCATCTTCTTACAGATTTGTTGCACAGAACAGTAGCTCAACAATCACTGTTGTATAAGAAAATCACAACAAACTAATGAGTGAAAGTCATATAGCAACAACAGCAGCAAACAAACAAACACAAACAAACCAATCAAAAAACCAACTTAAAATGAGCTTAACCTTTTATCAAGGTAGAATAGGCAAGAGAGGTATTCAGGAAACTTCTTAAGTATCTTCAGAAATATTAATCATGCTCCCCTTTCACTGTTACAGGGAATGATACATATATACCTAAGCTTTCAGTTTCAAAACACTTAAGATAAGCTGTTTACTTATTCTTACAGTAGAAAGAGGTCATAGCCCTCTCTAATTGTCAATGTAACACTTATAGAATGAACAGCAACCCTCAGTTGAGAGAAACAACAGAGGTAGGAGGCAGGGGAGATTGAGCAGAAGAGTGTAGAGTGGAGAAATCACTAGGCTGAGCCCTGCAACTCATAGTCCCAGTTGCAGGGGATTCACTGAGGACCTAAAGAGATGAACCCAATACAGAGGGAGGACAAAATACCACCTATTGCTGAGCAGGACAGGCAAGGAAAGGAATCTGTCTATAGAACAGTATTTCTAGTGGGCATTCAGCTGTGAGCTTGGTTAAGTTCTATGGAGCTTGTGTTGGCCCTATATGTTAAGGCATAGACTATATATCCATTGCTAAAGCACTGGTCCTGAAATACAGAGTTTGACAGAGTACTGGCTCATGCCAGTTAAAGATAGCATTTCCCTAAATCCAAGAAGAGATTCTTAGAATCTTAATAGACTGCAGAAATTCTGTAGTGCAGAAGGTGTGGTGGTCTTTGGTCTAGTTCATATATGAGCTCCCACTGGGCTTTTATCTGAAATTACGCAATAGAACCTCCTTAAAGTTGTCCATGTGGTCAGAGTAGACCCGAGAATTCCTAGAAACCAAACCAGCAGGTATATATACACTGGGAAACTGTATCAGATATATAACTCACCTGGAGTCCAAGAAGAACAGATATGAATCCTGCCCCAAACAAGGTTTAGATTTAACAGCAGCTAAGATTTGAGTATTACTTACAAAGCATGCCCTGTTCTAGGTAGTTTACATACCTATTGACTCACTTAATCCGCACCACAAGCCTATGAGGTAGAGTCTTGAGTACATCCTTCTGGCCCATTGAGCAAACTAGAGGATAAGGGCCACTGAGTAAGGTTACCCAAGCAGGAATTAGTGGGGCTGGAATTTGAAACCAGGTGCCTCAAACCCTACTCCTAACCACTACATTCTATTAAAGAGGATAATGTCTCTGCTGTCACAGATCTTAACTTGAAGTGACAGTCATCTTCTGTGGGAGAATCTATGAAGAGGAAAACTCAGCACTTGACTGAGCACAATGCTTGGCACTCAGTAAGCAATGTGTTAAGGAAGAAGCAAGAGGAAATTCTACAAGGCAATTTGTTCTTTTTTTTTTTTTTTACTTTTAAATCAGATGGTTCATTTTAAATGAGAAAATGCCTTATGCCAACCTAAGAAAATAACTTAGGCAAACATCCACCAGCTTTGTTTCAATATACTTTATCCTAAATGTATGATATTTATAGATTGCTTCAATTTGGGTAAGAAAGATTCCTGGGTTGACTTTTATGAGGTGAAAATGTATGCTCTTGAGGCATACAAATATATTGGAACATTCTTAATTTATTCCATTATCTTTTAATTAAATTGCCCTCTATTATCATTTCGTGAAGTGGAATTGTGAACTTGTTGGAGCGTAGAATTTGGCATTCAGTACTTTTGTCATAATCACTGCATCTTCTTCAATTCATTTGTCCTTCAGAGATGTATCTGTCTTATGCCTCTATTATCTACAACTGTACCAAGTTTGGAATCACAGTACTTTTCAACAATGCAGCATCCCACAGAGATAGCCAATGCCATTCAAAAGGTATTATCCATGAACAGTCTAAGCAAGAAAATTAATGGATACACTTTTCAGAGTATTCTCTTAGTGTCAGACACAAATCTATATACTTAAACTGAGTTTATCTCATATTATCATATTTGCAATTGTCTTTAAGTATAAAATGTAATGACAGTAGTCCCTCTAAATGATCCAAACAGGCATTGTAAATATTCAGTGAACATATTATATAATCTCTGTGAGCAGACCCAAAACATAGTACATTTCATGTAGTGTCAGCTCATTTTCCTAGAGTTCTTTACCTGGAAGTTTCACAAGAATCTAACATGTCTAAAACTGAAACCATCCCATTCAAAAACTATTTTTTTAAAGATTTATTTATTTATTATACCCAAACTGGGGTATATATACCCCCCCAGAGGTGTGGGGGTGGGGTGAGAGGATTCACAAGAGAGAGAGTAGGGAATAGAACAGGCAGATTGACCGAAGTATACTGCTGAGGGGAGCAGTAGGTGAGTCATGAGAGGTCTGCTGCGCCATGTGGGTAGCTCCCTGGCTGGCCAGGGATTGAACTCGTGCTGCAGTGGCTGGAGACAGCTTCATAGGTTGCTTCTAAATCCCTTGAGCCTCTCCCTGAAACTATTTGACATGTTTCTCATTCCTGTATTTCCTAACTTGTGAATAACATCATCATCATCATCATCATCATCATCATCACCATCATCACCACCACCACCATCATAATCATCATCATCATCATCATCATATCATCATCACCACCACCACCATCATTATCATCACCATCATCATCATCTCTTACTAGAAAACTATGACCTTTCTTGTTTGTCCAAGTTAACAAATCACTAAAACAAGTGCCTACTCAAAAATATTCCTCAACTCTATTCACTGTCTTGGACACCATTATCTCCTGTCTGGGCTACTGAAAGAGCTTCCAAAGTGCCCTTTCCATTCTTTTCCTTAACCACATCTACCTTTTTCTTCATAGTACCCAGAGTAATTTCTACTTGTGCTATGCATGGAGGTTGTTTCAATGATGTATTTTTCCAAAGGTTTCTGAAAATCAGGAAAATATCGTTAATTGCATACAATCATGCTCAACTGTGATAACATTACAATAAAATAAGTGTGGCCCATTTAAACAGCTCTTAGAAGCCAGCTGTCTTTCAAGGCACTGTATCAACGTATCTATCTCCTCCAGTGGGAGAGGGGGGCATGTAGCACACTTTTGAGAGACATTTTAAACACTAATTACTTCAACCTGTGTCTATCATAGTCAATGCTACAATAATAGAAGCAAATGAGTTGACAGGTGATTGCAAATTAAAAGACTATTTTAATATAATATGCATTAGGATATTTTACTTCAGTCTACACATTATTATGCCCTGAGCAAATTGACTAAGAAGTTGGATTTAACCCTTCAGAGACATCAAGAAAGATCAGCAGTCTTTGCATTTTTGATTACCTTATGAGTGCTTATATATGTGAACCGATAGGTTTTTATGAAATTATGAATAAAGCAAAATACATGTTTACCTGTCACAGCAAAAAATACATATTCTTGTTATGACTATTCTTCCTACCCAAAGCTGTGAAACCAAAATCATGACCAAGAAAATACAAACTGGTTCCAGCCTCATCCTAACCACTTAGCAGAGTGGTTTAAACTGAGCCCTACTCTGCTACTAACCCTGTCTGACCCTAACTAAATTCTCAGCTCATCTGATGTTTGAGATCACTCTAAAGTGGTTGTAGGAAATCATAATTCCTCCTTCATTTCATTATTGAGTGGGTTCGAATAAATTCATTCATGTCCATTTATGGACGTAGCCTAGCACATAGTAAAAGATCTGAATGTTTGCTTTTTATTTTATTGTTCCTGAGGTTTTTCTTTTTTCTTTTTTTTTTTTGTCAGTGCTTCCATCCTAGAGGTAATTAATTCTATATGATTTGGTAGATTATGTATAGGTTCTGGGGACACTATAAAAAAATTCTATATAAGTTAATGGTAGTTGCTTCTTTACTTTCAGTTCTTTCAACTTAGGGAAGTTTTCATAGGACAGCTCTGTTTTCAGACAGTGGGGATATCTGCTTTGTGTTTCAACTTATAGAAAGAGGTGAAGCATAAAGAGAGGGAATGGATTGGGCAGCAGCAGGAACAGGGTTCAATCTGACCCTGATCTTTCCAGTCAGGCTCGGCAGCACTTTGTTCTGGAATCAGTGAATTTAAGTTACAACCTGTTTCTCAGAATTATTATGAATGTGAAATACGTGAAGGTTATAAAGTCCTTACCTCAGTAGCTGGCCCACACTAGAGGCTAAAAAAACACCCAATTACTTTTACATCTTCTCAGTTTTAGAGAACATTGTAATGAATAAAACTAAAATCATAATGTGTTGCAAATTTCTATTTTGTTGGGTTTTAAGACTAACTTTGTCTAATTAGAAAAATTTAAACCATGACAATCACATTAAATTTTATTCAGTTAGACTTTCCAAAATGATTCTGCATTTCTCTCTAATTAGTCAAAATCAGTAAGGGACATGATAACTCCTAACCACTGGACCACAGGGACCATCATTACCTGCTTCTATTTATGCTATTGTTCCTTGATGGCATTTCCCTAAGCACAAGTCCCATCAATGGGGACAAAACACAGCCTAAGTGATTTTTCTTAACTTCCTGAAAAAACTGTTTAGGGGTCTGGTATAATCGGCATTTAATTTAATATATCAAGTACTAAGGATTCGTTTTTAAAAATGATTAATGGAAGTACTTAATTGAATGGCACCAGCTTCATCTCTTCCAGGCCATGGCTCTGCTCCCCTATAAATACTTCTTTAGATTCAGCAGTCAGCTCTGTAGTCTTGCTTTGCTTTAATCCAAGTCTTTGTTCTGAAGCTCATGTGTGGCTCAAAAAATAGTTTGGGATTTTGTTGTTGTTTTTTGCTTGTGTGTGTGAATGAGTACATGTCACTCATTGATTACTCAGAATCCATTCTTGTTGGACCTCCCTGGTGGCATAAGGGTTGGGATGCAGCCTATGAAGCTATCGGCAGCCACTGCAACATGAGTTTGACTCCCGGCCAGGGAGCTACCCACATGGTGAGGCAGACCTCTCCTGTCTCACCCGTTGCTCCCCTCAGCTGCTCAGTACTTTTGTCAATCTGCCTGTTCTGTTCCCCACTCTGTCTCTGATAAATCCTCTCACCACCCCCCCACACACACTCTTCTACACCTCTGGCCTGTACCCCATCTCTTGTATGCATAAATAAATAAATCTTTAAAAAAATAAAAATAAATAGAAAATAAAAAAAGAATCCATTCTTGTTTTCTGAAGTGCAAGTTCAACTTGGGGGATGGGCAGAGATGGCAGCTATGGGACATCCTTGTTCCTGTCACCCTTGCTCGGGGCCATGTGGCCTTGGTCAATGAGAGATAGAATTATTTAGATATTCTACCAGTGCTATACCGGGGTGGCACAGATGCTGCTGTTTTTCCACATGGCTTTTATTCCTTCCTCCTGCCTTGAACATGAAAAGACGGGTATTGAAGCAGCTTTTTTGAAAAGATGAGGATGAAATTCAAGAGGGTGAAATGGAAAAAAGAATTGGTGCAGAGGCCCTCAGTCCTTGTCTATTTACCCTACTCTAGACAATGGGTTAGGTCCAGAGCTTAATCAGTCCTGGAATGGGAAGAGAAATCATAGCCAGAAACTATGCAAACACAGTGGAGAAGGGACCTGCCGAATCCACAACTTGCTGGAACTTCAGTATGCACAGCTCACCCATGTTGGAGGCAACGATCACCAAGAACATTTATAAATCCAAGACAGTGGCTGAAGCTTACTTCTCAGGTTAAGTTCCAGCTGTCCAGGAACAGGAAAACCCTCTAACAGAATGGAGGGCACTCATTTTTAAGATGATAGGAGTGACTGAATGCCTAGACTGATTGAATGTTTTTTATGATTTTACAGAAATCTATCTTCCTAGTCTTTTCATCTTATTTTCTCTTGAAGAAGGTTTATTGCAATGAAATATTCTGAGATCACCTTCCAGGCTTGTTACACTTTCTAATGTCACCCTGAGCAGTAATAAATCCTAAGATTCCTTTGCAGGGTGCTAAGTGGAAAGAGCTGGGAACAACCATCAAGAGAGACATTATCATCCACATTATAGTCTCTACTGCATGATCCCAGGTGTTATGAGATAAAAGAGCAAAGTGTTATTGCCTGGTGAATCTGAGAAGGTCTGGTGTTTCTAAACATCAAATGCATCATTGCGTGTCCTGGAAACTTATGCTTTGATCACGTTCAGCAAGCAGAGATGATTGAGTTTTTTTGCTCAATCTAATCAGCTGCAATTCACAATTGATAGAAAACTTAGAAGTCTTTTCTTTAAGCTGTCACTACACATGCCATAATCAATAGCTGACACGTATTGATCACTTACCAGGTAGCAGACACTGTGAAGTACACTGCCTAGAGTTGAGCTCATTTAATTATCCCAGTTCCCATACAAATGTCATTGCCATTTTTAATTTTCAGAGAAATACAAGCTTCTGTATCAACAACAGATATTTAATTTCCCTAAGACTCAGTTTGGATGAGGCACTACAGAACATCAAAGAATATTTTAGAGCCAGCATTTTTCTGATTTTAATTTTTGGTAGAAAAAAATCTGCTGGCAAATAATATGTGGCCCCTTGGGCTCTGAGGGAATGTCCATACAGTCCCATGCGCATAAAGGTGAGCCCTACACTAATCTGAATTTGAGAATACATTAATGTAACAACCCTTATTGCATTATTCTTCAGCATTTCTTATTCATAATTCTGCTTGGGTTAGTAACTAGTTTTTAACTAGTGTTTTTTTTTCTCTTTAAATATTGTCTTTGAGTCACATATTATAATACAACAATATCCAGGGTTAGGTAGGTATAGTCTGAGTGAATTGAGTATAACTCATCACAATAATATTTAAATTTGGTGACATCACTGTTGCTATTATAATAAATTAATGCATAAGGAGGGCGCACATAGACCATGAGATCTCTCATTTCATTTTAAATTTCTTCAGATCTATGTAGGACTTACTGTGTAGGTTGATTCTAGATCATTGACTAAAGGTTATCAAAAGTGTCTACGGTGATTAAAGAGTCACATTAAAATAAGTTGATTAATTTTGCCATTCAAACAATAAATACTTATTGATGTTTACAAACCAGGTTAAACAAGAAAAACACCCAGTGTCTGTTTTCTCCTTTTTCCTATCTGTAGACAGTTGTGTCCAGGTTCACACATAGAAGATGACAGCAGAAGTCAGCCCACTGCATAAAAACATTTGGGTACATTTTTGAGGCTCATAATCATCAGAGAGCAGTGACAGAATTATATTTGTTTTAATCAGCAAAGTACTAAGCAGTTTTAACACAACCCTACTTTAGAAACAAATCCCTGTACACAATCATCTCATTTTGCAATGAATGAGGCTTATACTTATAATAGGATTTTTTTCCTTATCTGAATTTCATACTTTTCCATTATAATAAAATACTATTTACACATGACTGAGTTATTTAATTCTGGATACTTAATCCCAAAATATAAAAATATCAATTTAAAGAGCTATATACACCCCTGTATTCACTGCAGCACTGCTACAATAACCAAGAACTGGAAATGACTTAAGTGCCAATCAACAGACGGATGGATAAAGACACACACATATGTATGCATGCACGCACACACACACACACACACACACACACACTGGAATAGTATTTAGCTACGAAAAAGGATGTAATCCTGCCATTTGCAACAACACGAATGGACTTACAAGATATTATACTCAATGAAATAAGTCAAACACCATTTTTCACTCACATGTGGTCAATAGAGAAAGTAAACAGATGAACTAAGTAAAGCAAAACCAAACATTTAGCATATGAATGCAATTAATGGTTACCAAGAAAGAAGGGAAGAAAGGATGACTAAATACAGGGAAAGAGGACAATGGTAAGATGAAGGATAGAACTGAACTTTTGGTGGTGGACTTTATGTAGTCTATGAACATGCGGCCTTATTTTACTGTCGATTTATTTATTTATTTTTTTATTTTCTTACATTGCTCTAGTCGCTATAGTTCTCCCACCACCACACCAACTGTGAACCGCCACCACAGTCCCTTGTGTTCTTCTCTCCCCTGTTTTGACTCCTCTTCCTTGCTGGATGCCTCAGGCTTATGGTCCGCTTACTAGTTTTGCCTTTTTCTCGACCTTTTGTTTGGTTTCTCAATATACTGCCTATAAGGGAGACCATCGGCTATTGATCTTTTTCACTTTATTTTTGCTGTTGATTTCTAATGATGTACACCAAAAACTTAATTGTATAATAAAATGTTCTTCAATGTTTAACTCATGCCATTTGTGGCAACACGGATGAAATTCAAAAGGATGATGCTAAGTGGAATAAGGAGAAAGATAAATACTAGATGGTGTCACCAATATGTGGAATATAAAGAAACCAAACTAAGAGTCAGATAAAGACAAGCTTAAAAACTAATCCTTGAAACCTGACTATGAAACTAAAGCATCCAGATGGGCTGTTGGTGATTTGGTGTTGGATGCACTAAGGTGGCAATGCTTGAAGCAGGCATGCTAATATCGCCTCAGTTAAAAATTTAAAAAAAAATTAATAAATATTACCAATTTATTTCAAAAACTATGGGTTTATTTCACCCCTTTGTTATGCATGTTAAAATGCACATAGAAATATCAGAAATAAAAGCTGGACATCACACCTACGTCATTCTACCAAGTCACTATTTCTGTTCACTCCTGCAAAGTTATTTCAATACTTCATAAAACCATCTTTATGGAAAAATCTCTAAATCTGGCTATGATGAAATCTATGTGTATCTACTTGCTATTGAGTTAATTTGGCACTTTGCCTTTAAGTATTTTTTCCCCAGTTGCTGATGGGCAATTAGCAACATTAAGCCTGCTGACTAATTGAAACATTTTCTAAATTATATGGATCCCTGGAGAAGATGCTTTCTACTTAACCTTGGCATTTGTTTTAAATTACAGGAATCTACTATATTATATTATCCATGACTTAAATATCAGCTTTCATTTCTTTTCTAATTTGCATCTAAAGATTTTTTGATTTCCCACTGAAAGCAAGTGAATTACAGACACAAAAGTGAATTATCCTCTCCACAAGCCAACCAGAACCCACTGTAATATTGTGTATAAATACAAACTATCTTCTTTCAAACAAGGTGAAAATCCACTGTATGTAACCCATCATAGACATTTAAACTCAGTAATTCAGACAGCTGGCAAGATATCCAAGTATGAAAATGGAAACCATGAAATGGTAACACATATGAACTTGGGATCCTCCACTTAAACTGACTGCTAGAATATTCTTTAAGAAAACTCCTGAGTCAGTGTGCAAGACACTGGTGGAGCCCACTCACATCTTGGCTGGAATAGGCTGGAACACACATGTAGTATTCCTCTTGGTTAGAAATTCCCCACAGGGTGGCCTGCAGCCAAGGGCTGCATGTGTGGAGGCAGGGTCTTTGCCCAAAATGAGACACCTCTATGGTGTCAATCACAAGCCAGAACTTTCCACAGAATCAGGTTGGGCTTCAGCTGAACTGATTTGCCTCACCCCATCTTACCCCACCTCCCTCATCCCCTGTGGTTCACCTGCTACTAATAGGGAACCACCTGCACAAGAACCCCAGCCACAGCTCTGATTCTGTGGGGCCTAACCTACCACAGAAGGTTTCCATGACCCAAGTCCTGAATATAACACCTGCAATTGCCTGAAAGCCAGTTCACAGGCATTGCACCATTATGTCACCGAAGGCTCACAAGGGTTTGGCAGGCTGACCAACCAGCAATGTTTGTCTGGGACTCAGGGTTTCCTGGGAAGCAGAACTTTTGTGGAACAGCCAGAAAAGTCCCAAGCACACTGGTTCTCTGCCTTCTCTCCCTCCCATCTGATAAACTGAAGTTATTCAAGGTGAGTAACTTGCTCAAAATCTCAAAGCAGCAAAGGACAAACCTAAGATCTCAATGCAAGTGTGTCTGACCCAGGGGAAGTCTGTGCATAATCATGCCAGGGGGCAAACGCTGCTCGCAGTTCATTCCAGTCCAACTTTTTGTTTAAGGTTTTCCTCTTCTATGGAAGTATGACTACTTCAAATAAAGGCAAATTGCTTGTTTGCTTGATGGATTGACTGACTTTTAAAGAACAAAACTGATAGAGAACCATATCAAAATGTGTTCCTGAACCAATAACCTCTTGGCTGCTAACTGGTATCACTTCTGCCTCATTTTAGACTATTCTGTCTGTTATATCCATGCGAAATGTCATATCCAATAGGAAGATATCATGATCAATAACGACTTTCTGGAGAACAGCCATGCTGATTTTAAATGTACTGAAATTGATTTGGGTTGAGTAGGGATGGATAATAAAGAGAAAGCAGAAAAGCATTTTAATAAGTGCCTCATTTGTTACAATTACTGTGTTAGCTAGGTATTTTGTTGACTCTTTCATAGTGAATCGAATAAAACCCACTTACTAAGAAATTGAAGCTGGACAGACAAAAGTGAAATAAAATGAAATCTGGCACAAATTCTGCCAAGCATTAGGAAGATACGAGAATGAAAATAGATTCATAGTAAAACAAATGGAAAGCTGCTGAGCTTAGAGGAGTCAAAAGAAGCAGATACATCAGGAAGGGTGGGTGACATCTGCAGAAAACTGTGAAAATGGAAAAAAAAAAAAAACCTCCTCAGATGATGTAGCAATGCAGAAAATAGTAGCTGAGTCTGATTTACATCCAGATTTCTGAGTTTGTATGAAGGCTTTATCACATACTACATACTTAATTGTGGGTAATTTATCAGTCATTTTTGAGCCTCAGTTTCCTCATCTCTAAAATGGGAATAAAACTTATTGCATAGAATCTGAAAATGTAATAACCAAATGGATACAAAACCCTCACACAGTCATGTGCTCATGGCAATCATGCATAGCAAATTAGCATGCATCTACGAAGACCAATTGCTTGTAGTTTCTAGCACAAAGGCAACATGGGAAGCTTTGTGTTATCTTTAACCACAGCACAGTGCATTGGAATGCATGTCAGTAACATCTTGTTGCCTCGGTAATTACTAACATTAGTAATGAACAGCAATTATGCTAAGGACTTTACATAGATCTTATTTTCATTTAATTTAAATAATATTTTGGGGTAGGTGTTTCACCCATTTTACAGGTGAAGAAATAATGGTCGAGGTAACATGAATAACTCACCTGAGTTCACAGGGATGGGGTATAGTTCACACATACAAATCCATACGATCTCCTTTCAGCCCACACTCATACATGAAGGAACTCTTTAAGGACTACTGTGTGACAGGCGAAGGATGATGATAATGACAATCAACTGCTTCATAAAGTGTCCTGATTGCTAAAGTGACGGATGGATGGCTGCCTGTAGGGCTGATCACCCCAGAGCACATTCCCTCAGAGAACCCAGACCAGGAGAATCAAGGGACCCACTGAGCAGCTCCCCATCTGAAACCTCAGTCAAGCCGGCACCAGCAGGGTTTAGTGACGCAGCTGTAGGCAGGGCTGAAAATCGTGGCAGGAGGAGTTTGCTGAAATATCTCTGATAAGAGTCACAAAGTCGTGTTTACATTGCTAAAACATGACATCATCAGGCATCCCAAGTTGACCAAAGTCAAAACACTGACACTGACACCTTCAATGCTATAGCCGGGCATGCCATTCGATTTTACCTTCCATCTATCCCTCCCCTTTCCATTCCATTCCATTATATTCTTCACTATTCTAGTCCATTCACACCAATCCATTCCGATCCATTCTGTTCATATGAAGTGACGACCATCCAAGCAAGAAAGAAGCAGCTGCCGCTATAAATGTGAATCAAGTTAGGTATTCATCTCAAGGAGCTTTTAGGTCGACCAAATAGCATGCAGACCCCAAAATGCAAGGGCCTGGGATGGTTTCCAATTTTGTTTGTTGGGTCACATCAGCTCAAATGCTATTACCAAATTTAGGAAATGCAGTTCCTAAATTAAAAACAAAATGCCAGAAAGTGCCCCATTTACAAGGGCACTTGGAAGGGAGAGAGAGACAGAGGCAGAGAGAGACAGAGGCAGAGAAGGGAAGAGAGATTAGGGAAGAGAAGAAAATATGAAGGAAGCTTTTGGGAGGGGAGGGAGGGACGGAGGGAAAAGAAGAGGAGAGGAAGAGGTAGGGGAGGGAAATAGAAAATAATTCATGGATTTCAGGGATTCTTCAAATTCTTATTGGTTTTCTTGTGCTACAAATTAAGAAAATAATTATTTGTGCACTTTTCCAATGTTTTATTCACAAACTTGGATCAGACCTACAGAAAATGGGAAGACACTGAAATACTAATGTTCAGATTGAATTAACATTCACTGAGTGTCTATTTTATTTCAAAGACAATGTTCTACATGCTCTGTAAGAATCCTGTTGGCCAGTTTGCCCAACTATACATAACGAAATTAAGTGCACAAGGTGTCTATACCTGTATGCCACTATGCACTATTATAATAGAGAGAGATGCTGGACCTTGAACTTAATTAAGTTTTCAGATTTTTCTTTCCCCTAAACCATGTGACCACTCCAAGTATATTCTGCACAAATCCTAGGGCACATGATATCACTGAAGGGCTCTTTATTTTCTTTTACAGAACAGGCACATGGCCAAATAATTAAGTCTTACATTTTATAGTATAAAACCACACTACCATATGACAACCTTTAATAACAAAAATAGACAACCTCACACGTACACAGACTAAGCAGCAGTTTTCCAACAATGAGTTATAGATAAATTTGTGAGCATTGAAACGTCACATTGAGACTCACATCAGGTGCATATATGCTGACATATTGAGGGGCTGCTCCCCACTAGGGATAATCAAAGTCAAAGCTGATGGGAAGACACTGTCGCAGCTACAGGATTCTCCTTCTAGAAATCAAGACCCTTTTTTATTTTTTTTGTATTATTTTTACTGAGGTAACAATAGTATACATTGTATATAATTTGGTGGTAAAGGTTCAGGTCTGTTCAGCTGCAAGTCACAACACTATGCCCCCCAGCAAAGCACCAGAGACCCCCACCATCATCCATTCAACTTACTTGCCCTTTTGCTATCCTCCTTTCAATCTCCCCCTTTTCATATTTTCAGTTCTACAGTCAGGTATCTGTGGTGTGTTTTGGTCTAGTTTTTCTGTGACTTTGTTTTGTAGAAATAAAGATCCTTTTGATGTAAAGATGACATAATGTTAAGCTTTGAACATCAAAAGAGATGGTCTAAACACAAGAAAAAGAAGCCTTGGAGACTCTGGAGGTAATCTATTCCAGAACGGGACACATAAGGACTTGAACACTAGCAACATGACATTCACAGGAGTGACTACCCTGCGGAGTGCTCCATGGGGTCTTTAAGTCTTAAAGAGCTGGCCTTGCACCCCAGCTCTCCCCCACTCCCACCCAAATTACTGTGATCACGTAAATGTGAGAAACTACAAGGTCTATCACTCCTGGGAAAAGCATGATATGTTTAGCATATTAGAGGCTCTGAGAAATTCCTGTATTAAAAGAATCTTGCAAACTCAGCATTTCCAAAAGCAATTTAGCCAAGGAGTCATTATTTTCTTAATAGAACACAAACTAGCATCTCAGAGAAAAGACACACTTGTAACCTGATCTAAGTAAAGCTGTCTAAAAGTGAACACTGGATAACTTTTCTCACAAGGGCAAGTTCAAGTTAGAGTGACAATTCTCAAAGTTATCAAGGACATGATTTTTCATTCTGGAACTACCCACCTGATACTCAGGCTCTAGCTGTGATTTGACTATATGGAGGGCAGTAGTGGCAAGGGAATGGGGATCACTGTCAGAAAAAATGAAAAGGCCAATTAGTGGTTAGCAGAAGTGATGGGGCCAGGGAGTTGGCTAAATCAGGTAAAGGAGGTCAATTATATGATGGAGGATAGAATTGGACTTTCAGTAGTAAACTTATTATAGTATATGAAGTTGATTTTGAATAAGGCACATCTGAAATTTAACTTACATAATGGTATAACGCAATGCAACTTACAAAAAAAAGTATCACTTGACAAATACTATACCCACCTGTGGTGTCAAATTTACACTGGAGACATGAAGCTCAGGCTTCAGGAGACTCCCTTATACAGTGCTCCACTCCATTCATGGGTTCCAACAACAAGTTCACTTATCTGTTTTATAATATTTAGAAAGTAAGAAGACATAATTGCAATTTGTTAGCACTGCTGTCCTTTTCCTTTCCAACTTTTCAATGACATAGTTCCTCTTGTGTTCCTAAAACCAGAGGGGATTTTCAGATTCTAGCTAAGGAAATGCTTAGGTTTAATAATGTGGTCACTGTTTTGGGTAGCGAAGTTGTGGATGGTTACCCTAGGGAAGGAATGGCTTTACAAATGTGTCTACCAACAGATTTGGACATTCACCTGTTTCCAAAGGTGATCCAAAGGTGCTGTGAACATTTCTAGCAGTCCCCAATCCTGGAAGTACATGGACAGTGATCAAAAGATTTTAGTAAACTCAAAGTCAAATTAAAAAGTAGAAATGCAAGGCCTCCCTGGTGGTGCAAGGGGTTAAGACACAACCTATGAAGCTACAGGCAGCCACTGCAGCACGAGTTTGATCCCTGGCCACGGAGCTACTCACATGGCGCCGCAGACCTCTCCTGACTCACCTGCTGCTCCCCTCAACAGTGTGTTTCAGTCAATCTGCCTGTTCTGTTCCCCACTCTCCCTCTGGTGAATCCTCTCACCCCCACACCTCTGGCCTATACCCCAGTTCTTATATGCATAAATAAATAAATCTTTAAAAAAAAAGTAGAGATGCAGTGGTAGGAGAATTATGGAAACTACACCTGAGGGGTAGTTCATCCTCATATTGTACAAAATGAACAACTATGTAAGAAAATAAAAAATGATAAATTAATAAAAAATAGAGATATAACAAATATTTCATTTGATTTGTCAAGCTAATGTGTCGACTTTCACATATGAAGAGGCACTACTGAAAGACATCTTTGTGAAACACACTCATATATAACAATTTTAAGACATTTGTTTTATATCATTGATTAATAATTTAACAAAAACATCTGCTTCTAGCATTATCCATTTATTACTTCACAGTTCTATAGTTCAGAAGACTGGGCAGGTTTAAGTGGGTTCACCACTGAGAATTTCACAGGCTGAAATCCAAATATCAGCTGGCTGGGATCTTATCTGGAAGCCCTAGGATATAATTCAGATCCAAGCTCATTCAGATTGCTGGCAGAGTCCTATTCCTAGTGGTTGTAGGTGTGCAATCCCCATTTCTTGCCAGGCTACCCATCTCTTTGCCCTGGGGTTGATTTTTACATGATCCCCTCAATTTTCAAACCATCAACAATGTAGGCAATCCTTTCCTTTCCATGCCTTGATTTTCTCTCCACAAGTTGGAGAAAGCTCTATTATTTTCAAGATAATATATGATAAGATTAGGTGCATACAGATGATCTCCCTAGTTTCAGCTCAACTCTGAAAGGTAACAATTTAATTGTAGGTATGATATCTCATAATATTCAGATTCTACCCACATTGAAAGAGGAGAGAATTATACGTGGATAAAGGGTCATTGAGGCCATTCTTATAGTTCTGCCTACAACAGATATTACATTGGGGTTATAGAATTTCACATTGTATGCAATGTGGGAGCAAAGCTGAATTTATAGGATGCTTAAACTCTGGTCAGTATACAGGTAAGGAAGTAAGTCAGAGAAAGAACAAGAGATGGAGAGAGAGAGAGAGAAAATTCAGCAGAAGGGTATGAAATAGACAAGTGAGTTTCCATGACCCCAAATTCTATGTCTTTTCTCTCTTCTCTGAAAGACAGGTACACTCTCCAAGAGAAGACATAAAGCATTTTCAAATGTATGTTTTCTTAAAAGTTATTTGCAACTCGGGCCTCCCCAGGTAGCGCAGGTGGTTGAGTGCAGCGCTGTGAAGCTCTCCGCAGCCTCTGCAGCACGGGTTCAATCCCAGCTGGCCAGTGAGAATCCCACATGTCACAGCAGACCTCTCCTGTCTTGCCTGCTGCTCCCATCAGCAGTGTATTTCAGTAGCTCTGCCTGTTCTGCTCCCAGCTCTGTCTCTGGTGAGTCCTCTCACCCTCCCACGCATCTGGACTGTACCCTGGTTCTTGTATGCATAATAATAAATAAATATTTAAAAAAGTTATTTGCAACTCCTAATTGGTTTATCATTTTGTAATTATACTCTGGTATCAACTCTGAATGTTTGAGCCATTTTTGTGTCTTCCTTTCCCATTAAGTTGTTTATGCTGTGGAATGTCTGAGTCTATAATTAAATTATTGTCTCAAACTAACTAACTATATTCATGCATATATTAACATATAATTACAAATACAGAAAAGCATAGATGCATGCCATAGAATGGCAAGCTGCATGGAATATGGCTTGCTTTTCCAACTGGTCTCAATTCTGGGGGTAGAGAGAAGCACATAAAATAAATCCAAGACAAAGACATACATTATCCCTTCCTGAAATAAGAAGGTGTGAGCAATGGAAATACTTTTTGTGTAAATATTTACTCCAATCTCCCTTTTTCACTGTGAGAAAAATATATATCCTCAGCTCAGTGATATTGAGCTTGACCACGTGGCTTACTTTGAGCCCTGAAAACTTTCATTAATATGATGTGAAAGGGATCATAAATATATTTTGTGAAGTATGACTTGGCTTTTGTGCTCTTGTGATCCAATATGATAAAACCAAGTCCTTTCAAGCTGCACACTAAGAAGAAAAAATGCAGCAAATCTATCAAAACCTGCTATTCGCCTGAGCCTCCCAACTGAACCCAGTCTGGATCAGCTGGATAGAGTCACCTGCAGATCTTTGGCTCAGAGATAAACACTTTCTGTTGAAAGCCCATGGATTTTGGTATGATTTGTTAGACAGTGTTGTTGTAGCAATAGGGGACTAATATAAAAGAGATAGGAAAGGGAGAAGATTGATACAGATTTAGATTTTAATATGCAACAGCTAAACAATTACAAATTTATATGCATATGTATATGTACATTTTGAGCTGGGTAATTCTTTGTTGTTGATAGCTGACCTGCTCGTTATAGAATGTTCAGCAGCTTCCTTGGCTTCTGCTTATTAGATGCCAGAACCATCCTCTAATGTGGGGTTATGACAACAAAAAATGTCTCCATTGCATAGTACAGTGACTACAGTATATAATACAGTATAGTGAATATAGTAAATAATATCATGGGTCAACCATCCCCTGAGCGCAAAATCATCCCAGGTTGAGAAGCAATGATTTAGAGAAACACAATGCAATCTAATCTTCCAATACTACTACTAATCACCTGCACAAAAATAGTCACAATTATATGATGTTGCTATTTACCAGAAACACAATAACTCATTTTAGTCCTTTCAAAAATTATTATGAGGACAGTGAAGGATAGGGAAGTCAGGTGACTTGCTCAGGTAGTAAATGGGTCTGGATTTGAACACAGGGTAGCTGGGCTTTAAGGACAGACCTATAAATGAAATGGGGTTCAACATTTCATTGAACATCACAGTTCCAGCAGCACCCTCTGCACATGAATGTGTCCTCCGGAATGCTCTCTGCTCATTTGTTAAATCTGGGAGCTGAGCTAGATGACCTTCAAAGGGCTCTTCCACTGATAACAAACAGTGGGTCCCTAAAGTATAGGCAAATCTATTTGGCTGGGATTTATTTCAAAAAAGGCAAGTTGATGACACACCAGATAACTACAGTAGCTCAGTCCCTAATGGCACCCATCCATCTTCATTGATTTAAGTCCATTGAGTTTTGGGTGCACTTGTTCCCTGAAACTGTCTGCTATGAGAAAATTCTGCAGGCAGGAGAGACGGCCTGAAAACGAGTCTTGCAAATTTTACTTTTTCTTTCTGAAATCTGAACTCTATCTTGTAAGGACATGATTACATTTAGAAAACATACAAACATGCTTAGATTAATGAAGATAAGGACAATGAGGCAGAGAATAAAGTTGACAGAAGATGACAAACTGGAAATCCTTGGTTCTTCTAGTTTCTAATGACACCTTTTTCCATAGTGAAAAACTGTCATTTCAACCTGTACCAAACCCACAGGCCAGCCCATATCTCCTCTCCATTATGAGACTAGGAACTTTCCCTCCTGAATTATTGAATGATCTCTGCACTTGGCTCCAGTTCATAGGAATGTGACAGACCAATGTGCCTCAGCACTGTGAACTGCTACCCAAAGACTAAACATCCTTGACAACCTGATAAAAATTTAATTATTATTCTTTCAATGGAAAGGATGCAACTCTGCCAAAAGCTGTTAAATGTGGAGCTTTCAGGGTTCTCAATTTCCCTCTTGGAGAGAGCACAGTAGAATTTTTCATAAGGATTAAATAGCATACAAAAAATATCCAAGTTTGCCTGACATACACTCGGTTTTTACACATCATCCCTTTCATTAGCCTCTGAAATCTTGGTCTTTCCTCAACTAACTCACCTAAGGGCAAATGCATCTTTGTTTTCTTTCATTGTTTGTTTGTTTGTTTTTTTCCTTTTGGTTTAAAAACAATACTAACAATGAGCCTCTCTGGTGGCACAGGGGTTAAAATCTCAGCACTATCAAGCAATTGCCAGCCACTGTGGCATGAGTTCAATCCCTGGCCAGGGAGCTGACCCACATGGCACCGCAGACCTCTCTTGTCTCACCTGCTGCTCCTCTGTATTACAGTATTACAGTAGATCCACCTGTTTTGCTCCACACTCTGTCTCTGGCCTACACCCCAATTCTTGTATGAATAAATAAATGAAAATAAATCTTAAAAAGCAATACTAACAACACTTTAAAAAAAAAGATTTATCTATTCATGCATACAAGACCTGGGGTATAGGCCAGAGGTGTGTGGGGGTGAGAAGACTAACCAGAGAGAGTGGGGAACAGAATAGGCAGACTGACTGAATTACACTGCTGAGGGGAGCAGCGGGTGAGACAGGAGAGGTCTGTTGCGCCATGTGGATAGCTCCCTGGCTGGGGATCAAACTATCTGCAGTGGCTGCAGATAGCTTCATAGGTTGTGTCTTAATCCCTTACACCACCAGGAGGCCCCTAACAATACTTTTTATTTAAAGCTAAAGGAATCACAATGGAATCCTGAAGGTATCCTTTGAGTCCACTTCCTGTTATGAGTATTTACCATAAATACCTGTATATCCAGCTCTGTATATGATTTAGGAGTTATAGGATCACACCCCTTCAGAGGTATGTTACACACCACGCCCACCACCCCAGCACCCATGACCCTACACCACAGTCCATTGGGGCCTCTCCCTTCTTTGCCCCCCACCACCACCCATTGCCTCAATGCTACAGTATATTTACACAATTAAAGCTACTTAGTAACAACAAAAAAAAAAAAAAAAAAAGAGGAAATCTTGCCATTTGTACAACATGAATGGAGCTGGAAGGGATGATGCTAGTGAAATAATTCAGAAGGGAAAAAAAAATAGATGATTTCTTTCATACAAATGGAATACAAAAATAACAAAACAAAGGAACAGACCAAAACAATGACCAGCACGTCTTTACAGAGCATAGGAGCAGTGGAAATGGAAGATGGAAGAAATGTCAGATTGTGAGAAAAGATACCACTTGAGATAGACTGACTTCAAGTACAATTAAAATACTGAACTACTCCAGCAAATTTGTTCCTGGTGGATGCTCTGTATCCTCATACATAAAAATGGATTAATCCTGTCCAGTTCCACCTGCTCACTGGCTCATGGTGTAGGTAGAATAAGATAGTGAAGACCTGAATTTTAAAGCTCAGATAACACAAAATATAAAGTATATAGGCATTCTTATCTTTGTAGTTAGTAGGTATAGAAGCAATGTAGTAAATTATATTAACAATCCATTTGATCAGGAAAGGTCAATTCAATGTTTGGCCCCCAAAGTCTATTATCTGTAAAAAATAAACTGTTAACTTTACCATTTACTAATAACTCCTTAAAACCACAAACAGGGCCTCCCCTGGTGGCACAGTGGTTGAGCGCTGGGTTGCGAGGCTGCCCGCAGCCTCTGCAGCGCCGGTTCGATCCCTGGCCACCGGCAAGGGTCCCACAAAAAAAATAAATAAATAAAATAAAATAAATCAAACCACAAACACAAGATCTTGGGGTGAAAGTTCTAACTAATTAGTGTAATGAGGATCTTTTTAGGCATAACAGAAACACAGGTAAAATACTAATTTGCAAAAAATAATAATGAAAATCTTTTTTCCTTCAAAATTAATTTAATGGCTTGCAGCAGTTTTCCAATCTTGCATTAGAAGAAATATTTTAAGCAACTAAAATTAAATATTCCAAAACCAAATAAACAGTGGGGAGAGCAAACTGCTATTTTTCCCTGTTATTAGAAGCATAAGAAATCCCCACCCTGGAACATTTCTTGTCCATTTTTGATCAGATATAATCAAGGAAGTGGAAAATCTCTAAATCTCTAGGACTGAGGATACTTTTATTTTTAGAGCAGGATAGAGCTTGAAGGGAACTTGGAAAAGAGGGCGTTATCTGTACTCGCCACAGCAAAGCCTGTTTTGTGATATCTAGATCTTTAGGCTCTCTGGGAGGCTGACCTTTCCTGACAACAGCTTATCTTGCCATAGACCACTCTTCCCAGGCCTCCTGAGGTGCATAAAGCAGAGTCAGAGGATAAAGGGGCTGTGGGAGAAGAACACACCAGCAAAATCAAGTTTCTGCTGAGGTAGGCGGGCACAGATCCCTGCACCAGAAGTGGTTTCACAAGTTCCTCATCTACAGCTGTCCTAAGAGAAGCAAAGCAGCCAGAAGTCCAAGAAGCACAAGATGGGAACCCATGGGAAAGCAAAACTCTTTCTTCTCAGAGCAAAGATGATGATGAAACTGACAAAAGAGACCAGCCAATGATGCCTAATTGCAGAATTCTAGGAAACAGCATCTGAAAGGTCACAATGGAGCTTAAAAAGTTGGGGCAACCTTGTGATCACAGGTGTGAAGAGACTGAAAGTCACTTACTGTAGAATGTTTAGAAATTTTGACCACATCCAAAGCTGAGTTCAAATGCCATCACCCCTCCTCAGTTTTGTGTTAACCTCCATTCCATGTCTGCATGGGAGGCACAACAACCTCGCAGGAGCCTGAGAAAGCTGAGTGAGAAATCGGGTGTGGAGACACTATGGAAATACTTGCGGGTCTATGCCCTCAGGCGAGGGGTGCTAGCAATGCCAATGCTAAAAGGCAGAATGATTAAAGGCCTGGGGACAGAGCAGGGTCTCCATAGGTGCAGGTAGACCCCTGAAGCCCCTATTCTGCATGATGGAGCACCTTATTAGCTATGTGGCCGCAGGGAATGCCACTGAGAATTTTCTGAGCTTCAACTATGTTTTAAAAAGGGATTGTAGGGCCTCCCCTGGTGGTGCAGGCAGTTGAGCACCGTGCTTTGAAGCTGTCCACAGCTTCTGCAGTGCTGCTTCGATCCTGGCCAGCCAGCGAGGGTCCCACATGGCACAGCAGACCTCTCTTGTGTCACCCGCTGCTCCCCTCAGCAGTGTGTTTCGTCAGTCTGCCTGTTTTGTTCCCCGCTCTGTCTCTGGTGAATCCTCTCACCCTCCCACGCATCTGGCCTGTACCCCGGTTCTTGTGTAAATGAATAAATAAATCTTTTTTTTTTTTAAAGGGGATTGTAATCATTCACCATCTGATGTGGCTGTGAAGAGCAGTAAATGAGAAATGAAAGCACATATTTTGGTGTATTAGTATTAGCCATTGTTAATATCACCTTCGTTGTTCATATAGGATGAAAGACTCAAGAGCTCTATCTGCTCCCTTCTCTAATAAAGACACTTGTCTTTGAGATTAGGACCCACACTGAATCCAGAGTGATCTCTTCCCAAGCTCCTGATCTTAATTACATCTGCAAAGACACTTTTATTTCAAACAAGGTCACATTCACTGTTTCCATGAGGTTAGCAGATGGGTATATCATTGGGGGGAGTCACAATTCAATCCACTACAGGGAGGCACATGTTAAGCATATAAACTTGTATATTATATAATGCCAAGTAGTGAAAGTCACCAAAGAATAAGGGGTAAGGATGAATGTGGGGGATGCTCTTTAGATAACAGTCAATTGACTTCAGAAGATGACATCTGAGCCAAGAGGTGAACTACACTGTGAGAGCAAAAACATTCAAATAAACACAGACAGACATCTGTTTGAGGTCAAGGGGACAGCAAATGTGAAGACTTGATACAGGAATATCAAGATAGACGGGGTGACTGGAAGCACATTGAGGGAATAGACTAATATTAGGGGGAAAAGATGAGGTAGCTATTATGGACTGTATGTTTGTATCTTTCCCAAACTCATATGCTGAAATCCTAACCCCCAATGTGATGCCACTAGGAAGTGGAACTCTTGGGGTGTGACTGGGTCATGAGAGTAGAGCCTTCAGGGATGGATTGAAAGTCATGAAAAGACATAAGAGAATTCCCTCTGTCTCTGCTCTCTGCCATGTAGGATGAGAGAGAATTCTGTTCATGAGCAAGCCAGGTGAGGATTCTCAACAGCACCTGACCACACTGGTCCCCTAATGATGGATCTCTGGCCTCCAGAACATGAGGAAGCTGCTTCCATTGTTGATAAGCCACCTGCTCTGTGGCATTTTGCTGCAGCAACCTAAACTCAGACATGAGTTTACAGCTCACCGGGAAAATTTTGCATCTTGTTCTTAGTCTGACATGCAAACACACAGGGCCTAGATCAACAGCTCCATCTTCCTCTCTAAGGCAGACATTGTTTTATTTAATTAAAAAAAATGTATTGAGGTAACCTTGATTTTAACCACATATAGGTTTCAGGTTGGGCAACCTGTCATTATAATCTCCACCAAAAGTCCAGTTTCCATCCACCACCAAAAAAGTGACTCCCCTTTACCTGTTCTATTAGGTCCCCTATTCCTCTTTCCCTCTGGTAACCACCATCCTGCTGTCAGAATCTAAGGATTTGTTTTTGTTTTGTTTACTTGCTTTGTTTATCTTCCACATGAGTGAAAACACGAGGTATTTATCATTCTCCGCCTGACTTATTTCACTAATCATAAAATGCCCTCAAGGTTCTATTTTAATCCAAAGCTTAGACACAGAACTAAACATTTCAATATTTTGTTCTTAAATAATTAGCTCTCATAATGAGAAAAAATTCCAAGAGCAATTCCTTGCCAATATTAGAACTAAATTCAGTGTGTCCTACTGTTTCTTTCCGTCATCTTGTGCTTCACTAAACATGTCCTGTGTTTGTATAAATGATGATCCTGATGCCTGCCCCGCCCTTTGTGACCCCTCCCTCTGCTGCGGTTGGTCCCTGTCTGCCTCACCTTCTGACAGAAGTCACCCCCCCTCCCTCCATGCTTCAGGGCACCTACTCCCCTAAGGACTGCCCTCACTGGAGTATCCCCATCTGTTTGCCAGCCCGCCTCCACTACTGGATGAAACATTTGTTTATGTTTCCATCTGTGTCTTCATCATCTTTGTAGACCCAGAAGCCAGCGCATTGCACAACAGGTGCCAGATAAATGTTTGTTAAATGTGTGAATGAGTCTTGATCTTATTCAATTTGATTTTGCCTGGGTTTATTTATTCTCCAGCCCACTATTTAATTAAACAAAGACTGTCTTCTGGTATATAATAGATTTGTAGAAGGGTAGTGCCAGAAGCAATATAAACCTTTCTCTAACAGTTCACAGAATTGTTTTCATGAATTGGCATATTGCCCTTGGCTGGCAAATGCCTCAAGAAGCAGATGAGTGGCAGGTGTCTTCTCTAAGTGAAGTTTGGTATAACAGAGGCAGAGTGAGTTGCATTAAGTGGTCTGAGGTCACCTACCCAGCGGCTGCAATGGCACAGCAAAAACTCTGATTCAGGGAACTGCTTTTTTCTATCACTGTCATGCATTCAGTTCACTGAGCCCTGCTATATTTGTCATGCACATCAGTTCTACAAATTCAATAAAATCCGCGAACCATGCACACACGTGCACACGTGCACACATACACACGCACATGCACACACACACACACCAAACTGTGAAAAGTCTGTTCCATTCAATTACTGCAGCATGAATGGATCCAACAACCATGACCTTCAGTGATACTTTCCAGGAAAGTGGAGCATTTGAAAGCATTCTACTTTTTGATGTAACAAATTCTCATGGTTTGACTTTCCCTAATGGATACCCCAAAGTTAAGGATGTGCAGTTGCCCTAAGACATGATTGTCATGGGCATACAAACACAGAACTAAAGTGGGCCATCCCACAAAAGTAACTGGACCATGTTAGATTACATGTCTTCAATTATTGGTGGAATGAGGAACATAAAGATGGGTTCCTCTGTCACATTTGGAAAATACTTT
This sequence comes from Talpa europaea, assembly GCF_964194135.1. NCBI lineage: Eukaryota > Metazoa > Chordata > Mammalia > Eulipotyphla > Talpidae > Talpa > Talpa europaea. The sequence goes on along the minus strand of NC_140071.1, from coordinate 133,511,525 downwards.
TCATTAAACATTGACTTGATCCACTTAGTAAGAGAATCTAAACAGAGAGGCCTCTTCTACACAGCTACATAAACGTGGGATCCCCGCGACCAATGTATTGGGTTATTCCCATGCTTGTCAGAGTTCATAGATCAATCCAGGCCCAGGTCCAGTTTTCTGGGCCAGCAGGGGCTGGAAGGAACCTGGGCCAGGCACTTCTATGGATACAACTGTGTGTTATAAAACACCTGTGCTTGGTTGGAACAATTTCAGATTCCAAATACTGTGTGTGGGAGAGAGTGGCTTTTGGTTTGTTGAGTCTCAATGTAGTCTTCAGGTAAATGAATTTTGCAAAGCCAACAATTTTTTTAAGGAGTAAGAATCACACACATAACTCAGTAAAAATTCAATTGAGAATACCAGGAATTGTTCACAGGTTATTGACTTCCAAGGTAGAGAGCCTTCAAGGATTGTTACAATGTGGCTGATAGAATGGCAATTCTTTCTCTCTCTTTTTAAACAATTTCTTCATTTTATAAAGTGTATTGTCAACAAATATGGTAGACTCATGGGTCGGGGATCCCTACATCTAATTTAGAGATCAAGCAACGATGATGTCATCCGTACTTTCTTGGATTTGTAGTGTTAAGCAGTGGTAATCAAAAGAAGCAAGTAGCTAGTGAGTGGCATAAGCACTTTTTAGTTTGGCCATTCTTTGCTAATGCGACGTTCTAAACCTTTGTCATTTTGCACAATATATTTTGATATTTTGATATAATTAGTTTCAACTCCCAATGCATAAAGAGCTGTCGTCTGTACCTTTTCAACTAACAGATGAGAACATGGACTTTGAAATCAGGAGGATCTTAATTTACATATAAGTTTGGTCATCTGTTTTGAAAAGGGTACCTCTAGTTTTCTAGCCCTCTGTAAAATCCATTTTTAAACAGTGAGATAAATAGAAACTACCAAAATCAGTCTATTTATGACTAAATGACATGAATTCTAAAGCTATAGAACTGTATGCAGCACATAATCAACAAAAAAAGATGATAATTATAATAATAATTATCACCTACTTTCAAGGGTAAAGGGAACTCAGCCCATTCAGTTAAAATCTTTCATAATTTGAATGAGGACACTGAGCTATTTTGTCCTAAATAATTTCAAAGTATTTTAAAAATCCAATAATATTTTGCAGACCCACCATTTGTCAATTTCTGTGGAGGCCACAGACAATCGGAAGTATATACATTCTCCGTGAGTGTGAGTGTGTGTGTGCACGTGCGTAAACATGTATTAATTATTTATGCCCAGATTTATTTAAGAAAGAACTGAAGAATGGAAGGAGATGTCCCTGGAGATCAGAGCACACAGAACACACATCGTGTGTCACTGACGCAATTGAAAGGCATCTCAGCTAAGCTGACACGAAACACAAGAAATGATGCTGATATGAAAATCAATTTTCAGAAAAAGTTGTGACTTATTGGGTCTTGAAAGAAGAGAAGGGACAATGTGGTCCTTATCCCTTCAGGGTGAGCAGAGAGAACACAAACTCATTTTACTAATGACAGATGCAAGAACATGAAAAATTACATCCATTGTTTATACTCCAGAATAGAGTATGGGCAGGGTTGGGATTAAAATTTGGATCTTAGGACCCACATTTATTATTTCCACTCTTTCTCCCATTCTCCCAAACAAGTAATAACTAAGTTTGCAGAAAGAAATAATTCAGCAATTTACTTCCACAGGGGATTACTTTTTACTTAATTTCTTTGTTTTTCATGGAATTTTTTCCTCTTCCTTGTTTTATGGCTTACTTGCTCTATTTCATTTTATTTTGACTTTTCAGGTCCTAATCAGATGATGCTCCTTTCCTTTGAGAGTATTTCATTCTCTTTGTGTTAAGCAATTTGTCTCCCTCCCGTTGTTAATTTATGCCTCTTCTAAAAATAAAGACATAATGTAATGCAAATGGGCTTCCAATGATACTTCATGGGGTTTAAGTTGAACTTTGGTGCACTTGATGTTGCCTCACACACAATGCCTTGACCTTAAAGTCATATTCCTTTGGGCTATTCTAGTTGTAAAATGATCTCTGCATCTGGTTTTCAGATTATTGGATCTTCATGTTTACCATAACTCTGATTAAAGGCCCTTGCAGCAAATGGACCATACCTCCTTGTGCAATTGAACTTTATTAAAATTTAAAGTGCATCTATAAATACATAAGTGCCTATTATAGATCAAAATTCTGAAAATTAAAAAAATCACAAATACACCTCATTTTCTAAAACCAGAGACTCCAAATTACCGAAAACCAAATATTCTTAGTAGTTAGTATCAAATAACCTTGATTATGTATGCAGTGAATATATCATGGTAATGTTAAGAAAAAATATATTACTTGGGGAAATTCAGCAAATACAACTCTCATCCATGGGATAGTGTTGCAGTGTTAGTGTCTACACAATGTAAGGTCCCATTCTCAGCTGTATTATTTAATGCACGAGTAAGAACACCACTTTGGATTTATTAACTTTCGTGATTGACTAGGCTCTTATCCTTTGAAAGATTAAACAATCGGCTATATTTGTCTTCTTGATGGCTCACGAAGGATAGTAAGTTTTCATTTTTGTAGCCCTAAGAAAGTTTCTGCCAACAAGAACAAAACTGTGTGTAGTGGAATGTTTAGATTGATGCCTCACAGATGAACAATGAGGCTTGTCCTTATCGATACTAAATAGATTATACTATATAATTAAAAGGGAAAAACCATCAATGTTGGAAAATGAAAAAAAAGTAAGCCAATTAGAACCACGTTTTGATTTGTTTTGGAAACATTGTGGGTTGTTGTTTTTTTTTTTTTTTTTTTTTTTTTTTTTTTTGGTATTAAAGTTACTGGTCTATTAAATTGTGTGGGGAAAAATAATCGAGCTCATCACGTAGACTGTTCTACTTTGGCACAGCCGGAGTCTGGATTGCTCATTTATTAGTTATGTGCACTACAGCAAGTTGAGGAAACACAGATTAGTAAGGAAAAATCCTTTCCCTTTGTGGGGCGAAGGGGGTTCAATGTCCTCAGGTCTGTTAGGAGGATTAGTGACAATAGATTGAAAAGTGAAATTTCTGTTTGTCACTGTTGTCCAAAATGAACAGTATACATCTGAAGAAGAAGGTTTCTGTTTCAGCCTCCTTTCCTGACAGGAAGGAAGAAAGATGGACTTCAAGGGAGAATCCATGAAAAACTAAAATGGGAAGGAATAGAATCACAATTTCCTCAGACACTCTAGAGACAGCAAAGTCTGCTGGCTCATTTCCTAAGACCGAAGACTAAATAAACTTTACAAATGAGCTTAATGCATCCCCACCCCTTAAGAGTGATCTCGGAAACTGCTCACAGGACTTGCGTTTTGATTTCTATCACTTGTACTATGATGGACAGCGATGGCGCCACTTGGCTTTCCCTGTTTTTGGAAGTGACCCAGTTCAATGCATATATCATTCCAGAAACATCAGATCGATGTGTTAAAGAAGCAAATGTTACAGCATGATGTTATGTACTAGGTGTCCTAAAGGAAGGACAGATGACCTGAAGTGCTGACTCACCACCAGGAGTAGCATGAAGCCTTTGACATGTTATAATACTGTGGCGTGCAATTCAGGTCTCAGCGTGCTAACTCCCATCTGTCTGGACAGATTTCACTGATGACTCATGTCAGCCACACATGGGAGGGTGAAACCTCATTACAATAATATAAATATATGATTCAATTGGAAGTATAAAGGAAGGGGAAGTTAGAAACTAAGACTAATCTCAGAAGACCAGTGGGAAAGTAGCCACATCTGAGAACTGGAACTTTCCTTGTGGTCAGCTCCTGGGGGAGCAGGGGGTATGCAGCTTCTGTGGTCAGTCTCAGCTGCAGATGCCAAATCTAGAGAAGGTTTTAGAAACCCCATGAACTTGGATTTCAATGTGCCTAATATTGACTTATGTCAACTCCTTTATTTATACTGCTTCAGAGGTATATTATCAAACCCATCCTTTAGTTTGGAGGTTTGGCCTCTTGGTATAGCTAAGCCTCTATCTATCCTTCCCTTACCTATCTGTCTGTCAGTGTCCTCAAAAACAAGTGGTCATTTTCATTTTTAGTCGTTAGCATAAGACACTCCATGTCAATTACACCCATTTCCTGATCACTCAGGATCATTATAATATCAATCCCTATAACAGTTACATCATTTATTCTTTTATGTCAGCCTGCCTGAAATCACTTTTTCAATTATAGAAGCCAACTTTGCATTTTAGGAATATCATTACCTTCTGCATTGTTCATTGTTGAGAAAGACCCTTGGCTAGAGGGGTGAACATACAAGCTAGATCTGGCTAATAAGAACTCCCCAGAAGTGATTTATTTAGGAGTGAGCAAAAAACTATTCTCTGGTCAGTGATACAGAATGCTGTAGTTTTCTGGAATCTTCCATACCTGTGAAAAATCGTCTGGCCATCTCCCACATATCTATGAAAACAACAATGGAGAGTCATTTTTCTATGCAAAATAAATAAATGGAACCTTATTATGCTCATTCTGAAAAGTTGCTGAACCCTAGGATATATGAGACTGTTGAAGTATGTAAGCAATTCTAGAAGCATCTGAATGAATAATTAGAGTTTAAGTGGCTATCATTAACATTTAATTTGCAGAGATGGCTAAGTCATTCACCATTGATATTAAAGAGCCATTACTAAAATGAACGTATGTGCATATTCTGTCCACACAACTCCTCCACCTCTCCTTGGCTGGGCAGCGTGTAGCCGTCACAGATAACTAAAAGAACATTCATTGTTTCCCTGTAATAAACATTCGTGCCTAAATTCCTCCAATGAAATGTCATGTAATATTTAGGAATTTCATGAAGACTTGATATCTTTCAATATCAGTACCAAGTAATGACACGCACATCTATTGTGCATCAAATAAAAATAATAAAATGTATCCTGACCAACATAAAAATAAAGCAAAGACAATAAATCTCATGTAGTAAACTGCATATTTTATATAAGGGCGACAATAACAGTGAACTCTTCCTTAATCAGCATTTTGTTTTTAAATTTGGGGGAGGGTACACTTATGGGCATAGATGATGGCATCCACAAATTTTACATTTTAACTCATCATGAAAAAAAGTTGTGGTCTAGAAATTATTTCAAGCTCAAGATACGAAAGTGAATAAAAATACTTCCACATTTATATTCCACCTCTCAACACTTGCACAAATACACAGAACCCAAAATATCTTTTGCAATTATCTTAATTACTGTTACCTTTGATTTATCTTACAAGGGTAATGCATTTGAAATTGTAATTTCTCATTAATGTCAACCAGATTTTACTGGATTTTAAAAACATTACTTCTTTGTTGGTTGGTCTGATTTCTTAAATACGTTTGATCCAATGAATTGAGATGTTAAAATAATCAGTTATCACCTCAAATAATGTGTTTCTGTAAGGGTCATGATTTTGTAATGGTAATAATTACTATATTCTTTTGAAGACAGATGTGTTTTCCCATAAGTGTATTAGTACATATTGGTAAATATAATCAATATATTAAACATTGATAGAAACTCAATGTAACTTCCATCAATTCAATGCTTCGTACTTTCTATGTATTTGAAGTAATTCTCCAGATAGGGCAGATAGGAAATGAAATATGTGCTGAAAAGATAATCTGGAAGCTCTAATTTTTATTTAAATGTCTATGACTAACCTTACTGTGTGAACTTTGGCACACCATTTAACCTCTTTGCATCTTACTATCTCCAAATTGCAGATGCTTTTATTTGCAATACAGACCTCTTCACAATTAACATGAGGCCAAATAGGATAATAGATATGAAAGGAAATGAAAATCACAAAATGCCAAATTAATGAGTGGCCCTGCTCATCATTTACTAATCAAACAATTAATGAGAAGCTACTAAATATAGAGATGAATCAGGAAAAAATATATAAATTGATGGGAGGGATATAAAATATGTCCACTGGTAATAGAACAGTTTTGTTCAATTACTATGAGAGTTCAGAGGATGGTAAAGATGATTTGGAAAAGGGATAAGAAGAGAAAACACAATGACACTATTTGAAATGATACTATTTGAAATGTTTATAATATCTGGGTCTCAGATGTGAAGATATGTGGCACCTAGGGGAGCAGGTTAGGTGTTTTTGAAGGGATTGAATTATCTGCTACCTATTTTGACCACCCAACATGACATTTCACCACTGAAGTCAACTGAGGGGATCACCTCAAACTTTTGTAGAAGTGGAAGGAGGAGAATAAGAAATAGAATAATCAAACACCATTTACTGAACAATTAACACATCCAAGATATTAAAACACATGGTGTTTTATCTCAAGTTTGTGATAAAACTATTATGTTCATTATGTTCATGTATAGACTTACAAATTCAAAGTACACCAAGAGCTATCTGAATGCAAAACCATACCTGCCCACTACACATCCTGCCTCTACTGTACTTTTTTGCAACTGGATCATGGTTAATTTTATTTCTATAACTTAAAACATTTTTACATTGATGGTGTATGCAGTCAGTTGCAGGAGCGATGTTGTGTTGTTTACAAAGGTGAAGAAGCAAGTTGACCAGAGTGGTGTTTGCCTGTGGAATTTACCAGAAATCAGCATTTAAATATGAGTTCAGCTCTCCAGCTGCCTACTGCTCTAGAGCCTAAATACTTAAGGAAATGAAAAATCACTCATACCTGGGAGGAATATGCGGCAATGACTTCCCTTTCATCTGCAAGTGGAATCATAGCTTTTTGGGAGTTCTTTGTCTGCCCTTCTTATACTCAGGTTCCCTGCTTGTCCCATACTTTGAGAAGTTATGTACCAAAATGCATCCACTAAGAGCATGAGCTTTAATTTAGACAAACGTAGAGAAAAGCTATAATTCTATTTACTAGCTACATGACCAGAGGTACATGGCATAAAATAGAGATAAAAATAATACAGGATAGTTTGAAACTTTCATAAATGTGAATATATGAATGTCTTAGCCTTGAGCCTGACATAGAATTACTCCAAAATGGTAACTGTTTGTATTATAGAGTTGTTCATGTTTGATACTCACATCAGTACCATCAACACCTAAAGCAACTGATTTGAACATTGATTCATTACAGTTTCAAAGCTATTCAAGAGTCATTTACACGTATCAGGCATTGCTTTGAGTAGCGGAGAGGAAAATGCTCTAAACCAATAAGTAAGATAGAGTCTTTACCCTGGAGAAGTTCACAGGGCAGTGAGGAGTAGATAGAACTCTAAAAAGATTATTGGCATATCAAATGGTTTAAGGCCATGGGAAAACTTGCAGCTACTTCTGTTTCAGCATATTAGTGAAAACTTCAAAGAGGAGTGAGATTTCAGGTGAATATGGACAGCCAGGAAGAATTTCTTCTCTGAGTTAGCACAAAGGGAGAATGTTGTTTAATAGAATAGTAAACAAGCACATGGCTTAGGGAACAAAAAGTCATTAGGAATCACTGGACCAGCAGCCACACGCTGGGAAGGGTCAAACAATGAACTCCCAGATACAGTTATGGTCTGGACTGTAAGAAGCCTCTTGTACTACACAATAAATAGGCTGGGGAAAGCTGGGAAGTATTGTTAAATTAATGTCAGCAACATAGTGCAGAGTGGGTTGATTTAGAGGAGACTGGCAACAGGAGACCAGTTAGGACACCAGTGTCATAGTCTCTAGATAAAGGTGATGGGTAAGTGGATCCATGACATTGAATATACAAGGAAGCATTAACACTGAGTCATATCTGGGGATCAAATAAATACAAGGTGGTAACTGGATATAAGAGGACATATGACTAAATTAATGATTGAATCACAAATTATAAGGAGGAGGAGCATCTGGAGTTACATTAGCCCTTTCTGTAACTTTCCCTGGCCCCTAGTCAAAACTTATTAGTAAAAATGTACTTTGATGTAAATACATTTGTTATACATTTCTGGGATGTAAATCATGCCTCTCTAATTCAAGTTAGTAGAGTTTTAAGATATGTTATGATGTAATTAATGTTCCATGATTAAATACATGATACCTCTTACTACTCAACTGTAGACCTAAATAGTCATCCAAAGATACTGTGTTTAATTCATATTTAGCAAGATCTTGCCAACCCTCAACATAAATATGACTTAAAGATTTATTTCCAGGTGGATTAAGAGATTTAAAATGCTTGAGGAAAAAAAAAACAGGCAGATACTGGTTGTTGTGGTAGAAGGAGACTTGCTGACTGGACTATCAAGGAACCCACAAATGCAGTCTCATAGAGATCCAGGGCATGAAGATAAATGACAAAAGATGATTCATCAAAGTACTTCCATATTGTGTAATGTCAGCTTTGTGCAGATCAGCAAGGAACTGCCAAGCGCACAACTACCTGCACGATGACTTAATGCCATGTTGACTGTCAGTACAGGAAACTTGCATCCCCTGTTGTGATTTGAAAATGTCCTATTAACAGAATTCAATTATGATCATTAAACATTTACAAATAATCTCCTATAATCATTGTGACAGAAATAGCTACTTACCTATGCAATACCTAACCTGTTTCTACTTTAAGAACAGCATCTGATTTTATTAAGACTAGTAAATGCCCATTATTTCACATTCTGGAGAATGAGACCCAACTTGGGGTCCAGAAAGAGTCATTCTCCAAATCTCCCTCTTCCAGTTTCCAGTTGCTATTTCCCATGGGCAAAACCTTCCCAGAAACTCACTGGCAATGGAAATCTGAGAAATATAACTTTGGAGTCTTAATCTCAGCTCCTCAGGAAAGAGTAGATGGTTTGGTATGGGTGGTGGAGCTCAGAGTCTTTAGATAAAAGGCACATATAGAAAAGTATTGATGAAAAGAAATAGGGCATAGCAGGGTATAGGGTGTTGACATAGGCAGAATCCAGAATGTATGGGAAGGTCAGCCATTGATGCTGATTCCTAGCAGGTCAGGCAGAGGTCTAGGTGCTGGAGATATTAAGGTGAACAAAAGAGACAATTGCTACCTGTAGATTATTTACTTTATGTCACCATCAAGAGTGTATGAGGGAATAGTGGGAAAATAAGATTATAAAGGGAGGTTGGAAATCTAGAACTGCATTCTGGATAATGAGGATGCCAGTAAGAGGGAAATATATATAACTTCATAAATCATAGTTAATTTTTACTACAATTGAAAATTGGTCTGCGTATCTGTCAGAGAGCCAGCAACATTAATCCAGAGGACATCAGGAAATAGATTTACTTCCCCTAATGAATAAATGTACTATGTTAGTAATATTAACATTACCTTGTCACTATCATCATCACCACCACCATCATTAACAATCATCATTATATTATGGATTCAGGGCTCAATCTGTGGCAGGAGTTGAACAATCCCCTTACTTCACATCAAAACCTCCTGACAACACTTTGGCGTAGTTATTATGACCCCTAATTTATATGAAAAGAAGCTGATGATGAGAGATGATAAGCAATTGTTCAAGGTCATGTTGATTAAAGTGCCTCTGCAAGGATGGATTCAAACCCAAGTCTGACTCCAAATTCCTTTCTCCTAGCCAGGATACTCCAGCAGATCTCAGGAAAACCATCTAGACCCACATATTCTTTTCAAACATTCCAGTCGGCAAGGTCACTTCAAGACTCAAGTACCATCTGGCAGCACGAGTCTCCTTTCTTAGTCCTCAGCTCAGCTCATTTATAATCCCCTCTGAGCACTTCTTCCCTTCCTTGTCACTTTTTAAGGTCCATCTCAATCCCCTGAGATGACAGTCTGAGTGACGGTGACAAGAATGTGATAACAGAAAGTCCATAAACAGGAGAGGCTGCCAGGACCAGGCAGGGGGAGGTTCGTGGAGGACACATCTGGGCGACACAACCCCAGCTGTTTTAACATATGTGCACATTACCGTTATCGGAGTCCCACATACCCATGCAGACCTGATCAGTTCCTTAGAAGAAAATACAGTTAAACTCAGATATGCAAATATATGGGCTGGGGCTGCTTCATTTCCTAGGCTTTAATAGTTCATCTCTCTATTTTGCACACATAAATGCAGTAGATACACCTCCACACAAAAAGTCACAGGTGTGCTAGTATTTTCATGCTGAGATAGTCTGCAAGTGTTAGACCAAGCTGATCAGCAGAAGCACACATCCACTGCAGAAAGCGGGAGAAGAGAAGTAGGGGAGAGGGGCAGGTTAAATTAAACCTCTTCTGACTTGCAGAATGGCAACTTATTGCAAGGATTGCAGGGTTGCAAGGTGTTCAGGGGCACAAGAGTTGTGATCCCAATGAAAGGAAATCCAGAGCTTCTAAACACTGGGGTGCTTAATATTTAATGGGGAATTGTGCACAGGACAAAATGATTTCGATAAAGTTATGTGATGTTAATAGTCCTCATAGCATCTATCCATCACCGAGTGGTTTGTTTATGTTAATAGCTCATTATCACATCAACCTTATAAGGAAATGTATGGTGCATTATTTTATAAGAGTCATGCATTGCTTCTTGGTCTGTGACAGACTGTTTATATGATGATGGTCCCTGCAGACAGTCGAGGTGTGTGGAAGGCTATCCCCTCCAGGTGTGTGTAAATATATTCTGTGACATTTGTACAACGACAAAATTCATCAAGGCATTTCTCAGAATCTATCATCATTATTCTCATACATTCTCAGAGTGTATTCATCATTAAATGACAGAACATAATATGTAGAAATAATTTACAATGATCTCAGTGGGTAATTACTATATGTCTTGTGTTGATTGCTGGAGTTTCCTCTGTTTAGTTATAAGCACACATTTGTACAGAAGATATGTCCATCTAATTCTAAAAGAAACTAACTTGCTAAAAAATTTGCAAACATGTGTATTGGTGTTGAAGTGTGTTATGACCAGCTCAAATCTCTTAACAAAATTTGCTGCTTATTGTTTTCCTTCTTTTAGAGACATCAGCAAACTTTAGCATGTTTTGCTGAAGAGTTTAAAGTACATTTACCATGGCTTCTTTTATTTATCCCATAATGCATTTAAACCCCAGAGCAAAGAAATTTAAAGCACGAACCTAAGGCATTACATTTTTAAATTTTCTACAGGGTATCATGCAGATAAGTCAATAAAATCCACAATAAAACAGCTTTGTCTTAATGTATGCATCCTGATTCAGGCCTTCACTTCGTCGCACACCAGCTTTCTTTATTCTCCCATGAATATTTTATATAATAACAGTATTGAAATGCGTGGATCCACTGAGATCTCTGCTCCTTCTGCCCCTTTGTGCATCTCATTCTCTCACTACCCTTTCTTCATTTCCAAGTTGTACTCCAGGATTCAGTGTGGTCCTAACTCTTCAGCAAACTTTCCCAGCTTTTCCATCTGGAGTTGTCTCTCCAGATGGTCAATCCAGGCTAAGTTATAACTCCCCCTGTTTAGTTGTGGAGTAGGAGTGATCAGTAGGAATAGGAACGCTGACAGTAGCAATGCTTACAGCAGCAGGAGTAGCAGTACTAGTGTGACTGATACCTGAAATTACCACACAGCAGCACCAGCCACCGCAGAATGCCTTCACTGTGCAGGCACAGGACAAGCAGGTTAAAAATATTAACAATAATCACTGAGGTCTCATGGGTTAGCATGGATTTATTTTCTCCAATTTACAACAGAAGTTCTTTTAATTTTCTCTTTTATCAGTGGTTAGTTCTCTCTTATTTCTTCATTTATGACTTCATGTGATCCATTTTTCTCTCTTAAGTAGTTTAGCTACATGTGTACATTTGATTTTGCCCAAATAATTATCTTGTTTACATTTGTGCTATTCTACTGTTTTTCTGACTTCCAGTCCATTTCTGGTTTCTTTATTAAATTCCTTCTTTCCTTACATTTATTTCTTTCATAATTAACAGTGAGACTAGATGTTTCATTGATTTAATATTTTCACATTTTTTATTAATGCAAACATTTAAACCTATAAATAATGTTCCTGTAAGCAATGCCTTAACTGTGTTGTATACTTTCCATATATATATATATATATATATTATATATATATATATTTCATGCATATTGAGACACAATTTTTAGGTTGTTTGAATTTGTAACTCATCTTAGAACCCAGAGATGCCTTCATTGAAGGTTGAAGACATGCATTGATTAGCACATGAAACTCCACATTGACGAAATGGCAGTGTTTATCAGCCAAGCCACAGTCTCAATGTAACTGCCACTCATGGAGCCTGCAGTCTTGAGCATGTTACTTCCCCTGGCCTCGCTCCTGTTGACTTTATGCATCACTGATGCAGCCAGAGCTGTTTCATTGCAGCCACAATTACCTTCTTCAAATTGTCAATCCAAAATAGTCTATGGACAACTACTAGAAGATGAAGAGAGCACCACCATCAACAATTTAAAATGGGTAATTGTGGCTTAGCAGAAAATTCTGCTGATAACAAGAAGCCCCCCTTCAGGTAATGCCACACCTCAAATGCACTTGGTGGCATGATGCACACAAAATCTCTAAGGAATGAAAGAACTGTATCATAGTTTATTGTATAAACTTTTTTCTTAATGAATATATAACCATACATCTCACAACTGATACTGTCTTAGTCTTGATGATAAATGTACTTTGATGTGCTTAAAATTAAGCTACTGATGGACATTAACAATTTATTTTTATTTTCATCATCATCTGTGTTTTTCTAAGATTTTTAAATCTCCAGGCTATACTGGACTTTTGTTTCCCAGTTTTTAAATAATTATGTTTATCAACTTAACATTGGTTTACAATACTGTAATGACTTCTGGGTACAGGTTCACACCTCTACAAATGTATCTATCCTACCACACCACCACCAGTATGCCAATAATACTCTGCCACAGCCCCTCCCCAGTTTGGTGTTTAATTTCCAGCTTATAAAATAATTCATAAAAAAATTCCAGCTTAATTACTTGGAGACCAGAGAATGTTGTCCACATTGATTATATATTTAATCTACTGAGATTTTGGTTGTTTTTTTGCCTTTCAAAATGCCCAGTCTTCTCAAATATTCATGGACATTTAAAAAAAATGGGGGGTAGTTTCCCTCTTTGGAGAGAATAGAATTCTGCATTTTAGGGAACTCTTGGCAGTCATTATGTAAATGGGACTATAAATTCTATAATCCTAGTAGGACTTGAAAATTTATAGAAAGAAGGAACAAGATTTGAAGGAGACTAATTGCTTTCACCTGTTGAAGGTGAGCACTCAAACCAGAGGTCTAAGGCAGAATAAGTCCTTGAGGAACTGAATAAAATAAATGGAAAATAGTAGAATAGAATACTATATTTGATGATAGACTCAGAAAGATGTGTCTTAAATGAGAACACAGCTCACGTCCAGTCTATGCATTCACTTTATTCTTCCTGTATTGACATCAGGCATTTCTTATAATTCTGTCTTAAATTGTTGCATTTTCTGAGAATCTGAAAATTATCCCTACTACTGTTAATGTAACTTCATTTAAATCTATTTTATATCAACTCACTTTTTATGCAGCATTGCATAAGTAACAAAATCCATGAAATTATGGAAGGGCACACTATGTATATGCCATTAACATGGCTATAAACAAAGGTTGCTACGTATCTTCTGGAACAATGTCACTTCTCCTTTGTGCACAACACTTTGATAAACACTGCATAATCAGTAAATGTTTCATACTTAGTCTGGCACCTGTGAAAGAGCTGGTGTTGCCCTCGAGCTCACTGCAGGAAGTGAGTCATGGAGGTGATAGTTCAGCAGCCACAGGACTTGAAGTAGGAGTCACCTGAATTAAACGGAAAGAAAGATCTGGAAGGCTTGAGATACAGCACTTGCTGAATTAAGAGTCCAAGATGTTTTGGAAATCTTGACATGGGAAAATCCAGGGCAAAAATAACTAATTCTAATTTGAATGAAGGGAATGCCTTCTTCATGAGGGATCCAATTTTCAAGAACCCAAGAGAAATATAGAAATATCTCTTGTCATAATTTATTTTACTTAAGGAACAATCTATCAATTGGAAGAGCATAATATCTAATACCATGTTCCCTTTCTTTGTTTGTTTCTAATGTGTACTTCTTTTTTTTTTTTTTTTTTTTTTTTTTAAAGATTTATTTTTTTATTTTTATTTATTTATGCAAGCACTGGGTATAGTCAGAAGCGCGGGAGGGCGAGAGAATTCTCCAGAGCAGGGAGCAGAGCAGGCAGAAGGACCGAGGTACACTGCTGAGGGGAGCAGCGGGCCGCAGGAGAGGTCTGCGCGCCATGTGGGACCCTCCCTGGTGGCCGGGGAGCAGCCGGGGATCGAACCGGTGCTGCAGAGGCTGCGGGCAGCTTCGCAACCCATTGCTCAACCGCTGCGCCACTGGGGAGGCCCTAATGTGTACTTCTTAACAGTTATTCAGGTATAAGTTTTCTATTATGTACCCAATTTAACTGTCATCTCCACAGATACTACATTCCAACAATCTGGAGACTATTTGTCCCTTCCTAATACTCACAGCCAAGTATTTAAAGCACATTTTATTTTACATTCTTCATGTCATAGTTGATGACAAGCCAAATTTATTTCATTAGTTAATTATAGAACAGGTATATGGGACTGTTCATATGAATGATCTCATGTATTATATGACTTTTAATAAAAAAAAAAGTCAGTTTACTATTGGAACACTCACACTGTGGCAGGAAAAATGAAAAAAATAAATACTCATATTCTAATTTTGTCCAAATATATATTAAGGTACTCAGTGTCATGTAACTAATAAACAGTAGATAGGTTTGCAAAGTCCTGCAGTACAGTTGGGCAGCAAAGTCCTGCAGTCAACAGACCTCAAGACAAAGAGAACTGATAGACCTCAGGTCATCTGTCTGCATTTGTCTGTAAATGTTGAAATAAGAGCAGCCAAAGAGTTCATTGAGTTTTCTACTCTGTAAATTCATAGCAAAGATGAAAATCTGTGAAGGAAAATACCTTGCAGCCCAGCTGGCACATGGAGTTTTCATGAATCCCTCCCCTTCTCCAGAACAAGGAGCAGATGCTGGCAAGCTCTTCCCCACCCCTGCCTGTTCTTCCATTTTGAGCTTGGAGCTGGAGTACATGTACCAAGCTGCTGGGAGTGGCCACAGACTGAAATCCAGTAAAGGGAACGTGAGTCTAAATTACATGTCACTTTTGGACAGGCTCCTAAAAATTCCTGTATGTGATATTTCAATACAGATGATCTCCAGGATGTCCCTGACAATCATGTATTGAATATGAAGGAGCAAGAAGACTAAAGGAACTTAGGTCCTTGAGCCACCCATTGCAGGAAAGCTCTTTAATCAGGTCTACATTTGGCCTATAGAAGAGCAAGGAAATAGCCATCTATTTGTTTAAACCACTGAAATTTGTTAGTTTATCTCTCATAGGAATTGGCCTGTTGTATTGGGTTATGGCTACGTTCTTGCTGAAAATAATCTAAGATCCTGGAAAAGTATGGATACTAAAATAGAAACATTAGATCTGGCATCCACACTGACTAAAAACTGAAGTCTTAAAATCATTTAATGCACTCAGAATTATTTGAAATGCTGCCCAAACTTGTTTCTGGAAATAAATTTCAGAGGTGAATTAGAAGTCTCTAGTTTGTAATTTATGAACCTTTAAAAATTTCTGGAAGACTTCAAAGTTACTTAATTTTGATTATTCATTTTATAAAATTATTGCTTTCTTTAATAGCGTAGTTTTCTCAAAACCTTGAATTCATAATATTTAAAGTGCTATGACTATAATTATCTTACATTAAAACTCTAAGTTCTTCATACATTATACTCAATTTTTAAAACACTGAAGGTTTTAACCACTATAGACTTGATTAAGTTAATTAAACTACTATTCTATTTTATTTTTACTTTTTTGGTTGCTCCATTCTCATTTAGTGATTTTGATAATAGCATTATAATTTATTATTTATTGAGCATGCTTTTCTCACCCCTACCCCCGCTAAATTACTCGCTTTATGGTTAATATCACTGAAAAATCAATCTCCTGCATACCCAATGCAGTTTTGTCTGTTTAACTAGAGTAATTTCTGCCCATAAACTGATGGCCACTTATCCTACTAGTCACCATCTACATGAGGCACTAACCCATCCATTTAACTAACAGTTTACTTGCTGTGCCCTAAGTGTGCCTTATTGGATGTTACCTGGCATTTTCAGTCCAATCAGTTTGCTACATCTGAAAACTCTGACAAGGACAATGATTGCTACTCTCAAAGCCAGGCTAGGAATCACATGCAGATTTCAATACCCTTGCCGATCCAGATCTGGTGTTACTGAGCTCCTCCCACTGCACCCTATTTCCTTTATACCTGCAACCCCACAAAGGCAGTGTATTCTCCCCCTTCTCTATGCCTTTGCATCTAATTTTGCCTGTGCCATGGCTGACATTCCTTGCCTTTACCATGAATTATATCCTTTTCATCTTCAGAAACTTTCAGAAGAAATATTCTATGGAAAAATTTAGGATTCTTTTCTTGGTATTATCTCTTCTCCCTGGAGGTCCCTATGTCATTATATGCCATATTCTGTATATCACCATTTACTAATGTCCATTCAATGTCAAATTTTGAGCTACAGGTACATGCATGTTCTTGAGAATTTTCCAGAAAACCCTCAAGTGGAACATGCTTATATTTTAGAGACAAGGAAAATTAACCTATTTTTCATCCTATTTATGTATATATAATTTCTTAGCATTCTTGCTAGTTAAACAAGAATGTCACCAGATACTAAGGTCTGTCTGCTTCTGAAGTCCAGAATCTTTATATGTTAATATTTGCTTATTTCCACATATGTTATATAAATGCATATAATGTATAATATATATAAATGTATGTAATGCACATATTTATATAATGTGTGTGTGTGTGTGACTGAGGGAGGAAGTCAAAGAATGTAAAAAAGAGAGGGAAAGACTAAAAGAAAAAGAATGATAAGAAAGATGGTAAATCTGACAGATTATTCAACCCACCACCAATCCAGTCACTAGTTGAGGTCCCATCAGCAATGAAAGAAATGACCTCTTGGTGATTCACTTGGTAACTGACCAGGAGAGAAGGTGGTTAACTGTGTCATCTCAACTTCTGGAATGTGAACATCTATGAGTAAAATTACAGTTTTTAATCATGTGTGTTTCAGCTACCTCTTGATACTTAAGAACATACCAATAAAGTCATGTTGTGCTCAGCCAAACACGTGGGGACTTTTTACATCATGGAGATGACACATCTCATTGAACTATTTCAAAGACAGCCCCTCTATCTGTAATGTGACACCTTCTTAGAGTATGGTTACTTTGCAGATGGACTTGACAATCTCACCGTTTTACTTATTGCAGGCATTCAAGAAATGACAGGCAAGAATCAATAACTAAATGCTACTACACATCAACATTTGTTTCTGCTCACAGAAGCCTATATTTTATAGCTTCTTCCTCCAATTTAGCAGTCTTCCATCACAGTTTTTAAGGGTTCAACTGACTTAAAGCTATTTTATATAAAATATATTTTATGAGGTAGAAACCCCAGAAGCATGAAAACCCAGTGCTCTGTTTTACTGCTTAAGATAGCTTCCCCAGGCATACCATAAGCAAAGGTTACATCCACAGTGAGTCAGAACATAGTATCTTGTGTTTCCTGATAATGAAGAAAATCTGTTAAAACCACAGTGCTGTCTAAACACAATACAAGTTCAAGATGAGCCAGCAAATGTGTCCGAATGAAAGAAACTACTTTGGTGAAAATTGCCACCATTTTTCCCTCTATCCCAGAATATATTAAGAATATTATTTGCATCCTTTGCATGTCTTGTTCCTATTAAGAGTCCTTCATGACAAGTTAAATTTTTATTTAATCTCATTTATATCTCATTTTAAAATTGCTTGCTATGCAGTCTGTTCATTTCTATTTTAATTGAATTACATATATTTATTCATTTCTTTGGTATTCTCCCATAAATTACTTTTTACATCGTATCTCTACATCTGGAATTCTGAGTGTAGTTTCTCACTACAATCAACTACTTTTAGCCACCCTGTTTTTCATTGTCAAAATCCCTTGGACTATACTGAGGAAAGACTATTGATATTTATTCTCAAAGTCAATGGATAATTAAATATATGTCAAAGTCAATAACATTCTTGTGTTTCAGCATAGAGATAAAAACTGAATTTAACTAAATTTTCCATTTATCCTGATTGATGTAGCAGAACGAAAAGATATAACACAGTATGCATTATGTCTGAGAAATATTTTTTCTGCTAACTTAGGTACTCTCCAATAAAGCCCATAATTTTTGATACAAAAACTCTTAGATAAGTTTAGATTCATCCTGTTTTACAAGAATCCCAACTCATCCCAACTACAATGAAATGTATCACTTTCATTTGTAAGAACAAGTACCCAGATCTCTGCTGTAATAAAATACCTTTATGTGATAAAGTGGCAATATGTATTTTACTGCTGAACTTTTATCCAGGTCACTTAAAAAGTTTGGGAGTCCTTCATATATATGACTTCACAATTTTAGCAAAAAAATGGGGAATGGTTTTTGTTGAAACTTGCATTAAATCAGAACTCTTACAGTTCTGACTTATCTCACTTAATGCCCACAGTACAGTCTTTAAGTATCACTGCCACAGGATGTACATAAAGACACTTCAGTTTAAACAACTTGTCCAATGTTATATCATGGACTCATAACAACTCCACTTTAGATATGTATATACTCAAATCTAGATATGTCTTGTTTTAAAACCAGTCTTCCTTGTATAAGAAAATTTTGTTCAAGATACATTTTATTAAAATGTTTCTTCATGAAATGGAGGATGATGCCTTGCTGAGATTATTCAATATCACTAGAAATTATTTTTAAAAGGTACATTAATACATGTCATTGAATAAAACATTTACCCCGAGATAGTACAGAATAGACACGCTCCTCTATGTCTTTACATAAATTGCTTTATGCAAAGTAAACAAATACTGAAAACTGATTATTCTCTGTGTTCTCCCAGATTCGCCATATTGCCATCACCAAAGATATATTTGAAGAATATTATATTAATGATAGTGAACTCGAGACCTGCCTTTCCATCCTCTAAGAAAACATCTCAGCCATTGTATCAAGAACTTCCTACACTGTCAGAAGGATCCATCACAGATATGGCCTATAGAAGGTTGTTTCCTTTCTGAGCATCACAGTGAAAAATGAGCGAGAAAAGGTAAGCTGGTAAAATTTGTGCTTCTGTAGGGATGTCAGTGCCTTTAGAGAGCAAATGTCCAAGTTCAATGAGTGTGCTGTCAGTGTATCAACAAAAACTGACATTCAACCTGAGCTAAATTTATAAACTATTCTGCACACTCCATTTATTTTATCCTCTGCATTTCATTGTCACCCTGCCTGATAACATTAAGTATAGTCCTGCAGAGAAAGTAAGTACTATCTGTCTCTTAAATGTTTTAGTGAAACTCCACTGTATTCCTAAAGAAATGAAAACAAGTCCCTTAGCAGAAAAATGTCATAACAAGAGACCTGCAGGAAGTTTATGTTGTGATTTTCAAGGCAACTGACAAATTGAGTAATCCATAATTCTAATTCAAATTCATGTTAAGAAAATCCTATGGCCCCATCTACAGAGAACTGTGGATGAGGCAGCAGACACTTCTTTGTATGTTGCTGATTCATTAAATAATATATGCACTATTATACATTAAAAGACAGTAACTTTGAAGGAAAGCAGATAAGAATGGAAAATGGAAGACAAGTATTTTCAAAATCTCAACTCTTATGTCTGTATATAGATAATAAATAACACATATTGTGTGTAAAAACAGCCTAAATGAGAGGATGCACAAATATTTTTCATAGGACATTCAAAAAGAAATCTTTCCGCACATGTTGGCTCTCATTTGTATTTGTATTGGTTGGTTCAGACCCTCATCATCATCATCTCTCCTGGAGAACTTCTTCCTTCTATCTGTCCATCCCAAACACTCAGCCAAATGTAATGTGATCATGTCAACTTCCTGTTAATTAACCTCTTACAATTGCCCACTATTTCCACATGGTGTTTTTCAAAATCTAGTTCATAATCCACTAGCACGTCATAAAATAAATTTAATGATACGTCAGGATGAGACTTAAAACTAAAAGAAGGATGGAATGGAATTGGAAAGGAAGATTAGACTAGACTAGACTAGACCATAGCTATAGAGCATAACACATGTGTTACAGTTAAAGGTTATTTTGAATAAAATTCCTGTTACAGTTTGTGTGTATGTCAGATACTAATTTAAAACATATTTTCTTACTTGGTAATGATCAAATACATCAACAAAAACATTGGTCATGATGAAACTCTAGTACCTATATGGCCATTATTCTGGACCACTCCACGATGCTGACCCCATCAATGGGAAGTGACCATCTGCCTCCCTTCTACTCTTATGGTGGAATCAGTAGTTCCGTATTACCAAACCAGGAGTACAGTTGGCTTCTGGTTGTACACGTCAGTAAGTTTATTACCTAAATATATTGGTCCACTAATGGAAATAAGTCTTTTTAAATGACAAGTGGCCACAGTACCCATCATGGCCTTTCCTACTCCATCCCTGCAGAAAAATGGGTATAATTTAATCATCACCAAATGGACTGTGTATGAAGAGTGTAAACAGTGTTTAGAATTATCGTTGTCTAGATTTATGTCTAAATATGAGATTAATGATTTTTCCATTGCTCAATGAAATTATTTCTGGAGAGATGCAATTCAAAAAATTAAATACAAATTCACCTTGTAAATAAACCATGAACACTTGCCAAAAAGAATATAAACAGGACATCTGATACAAAATATATGCCCCCCCCCTTTAGATTACTGGAAAGTCTCCATTTTACCATCAGGTATTCACTCAAGTGTGATAAGAGTGGTCTTTGGAGGAAGAAATATGTTTAAATTAATATATGTACTCCTGGCCAGATCATAATATTCTTAATTTAAGGATTTTTATTTCTTTCTCTACAAATAACTTCAGGGAAATCAGGGTAACTTGATGATTCTTTGTAATACTACGAATTATTCTAAATCAGGCCCATAATAAAATCTGTATCTGCCCTAATTTTAACTGGTAAGAGAGAACTCAATTGCAAAATGAAGACTAAAGAATATGCTTTTGGTAATTTTCTTCCTTTGAAGATACTCTCTTTTGAAGAAAAACAGCCCTCAGAAGAGCTGAAAGTGAATTTGAATACAAACACTTCATCTTAAAAAACTGAGTTTACTCATCAGGCACTGTGAAAATTTAAAAGCACATTATCAGATTGTACAGCAGCGTAAGAGCCAAAAACTTTAGAATGTGATAAATCTGTAGCTAATAAGTCTAAACACAAATGCCAACTCAACCCTTTGCTAGCTTTGTGAATCTGGGAAATTACTTAGGTTTTATACGCCTCACCATCCTCGTGCGCAAAATTAAGGTAACAATATCTACTTTATAGGATAAAAGTGATGCTTACATATGGCAATATATATGAAACCGTTTTGCCAGAACCTAACAAATAATAAGTGTTTAATAACCAGTAGCTATTAAGAGTGAGAACAGTCATAAACAAGACCCAGAGTTAGCTACTTGATACAATGCCAGGAGTATATACTTTGTGTTCCTAAAAAATGAATGATATTAAAGAAAACATTTTAATGCCAGCATTCTGAAATGATGATATATGATTCTAATGCAACTTTAATACAAATTTATCTTTCAAGGAGACATTTTCATCACTACAATACTGAATAAAACCCATTCTAAAAATGCTCCAGTATTATTCACTTCATCTGAGTTCCAAGCATGGAATAGATGAGAAGGAAATAGAATAAGTGGGGACTTTGATTTTATGAACTCAAGAGAAAGTGAGATTGTGCCGTGATAACATGCAGGTGAGTGGCTTCCACACAGGATCTAAACAGTTCATTGAGGGCCTCCCTGGTGGAGCAAGGGGTAAAGTCTCAGCACTATGAAGCTATTCACAGTCACTGCAGTAGGAATTCGATCCTCAGTCAGGGAAATACCCACATGGTGCAGCAGACCTCTCCTGTCTCGCCCGCTGCTCCCCTCAGCAGTGCATTTCAGTAGATCCTCTTGTTCTGCTCCCCACTCTGTCTCTGGTAAATCCTCTCACCCCTGCCCATGCACCTCTAGCCTACACCCCAGTTCTTGTATGCATAAATAAATAAAAACAAATCTTAAGAAAAACAGTTCATTAAATGAGGACTCCATCTAAATATTTCACTCTAGGTTTACTTTTGTGTGGTTACATTGCTATATATTATTTCCTTTATCAGTCTATTCACAAACATGAAATATTTCTCTTATCCTCATATCACCAGTGTCCAGCACATGTCTGATAGATTTTATGGTACCCATTGAATTATAACAAATGATATGAAGGTCTGATTTATATAGAAAATTCAGCAAGAGCTTAGTGCTCAGAAATCTACCTCTGCATTAGTGGAGGGTAAATCATTACTCTCATTTTCATTTATTTTATCCATTATGGTTTCTGTTTCAGTGAGAATAAAGGTAATTAAGTAATTTTTTTTTTACCTCAGGTGTTTACATTTTAAGGCATAGCTCATAGACCCAAAAGGTTTGTCTTATTATAAGAAGTAAAATCCAGGGCCTCCCTGGTGGCACAAGGGGTTAAGACACAACCTATGAAGCTGTCTTCAGCTCTTCAGCAAGAGTTTGATCCCCTGGCCAGCCAGGGAGCAACCCACGTGGCGCAGCAGACCTCTCCTCTCTCACCTACTGCTCCCCTCAGTAGTATACTTCAGTCAATCTACTTGTTCTGTTCCCCTCTCTGTCTCTGGTGAACCCTCTCTCCCCCCCCCCACAACTCTGGCCTCTACCACAGCTTTTATATGCATAAATAATCTTAAAAAAATAAAATCCATTTTGAAATATGTAATGAGGTTTTGCTTTTCAGTGCATAGACGTTTGTACTCATATCAACCTGAATTGTACCATACATTTACCCAAAAGTATTCTAGCCATGAGGAATTTGCATGCCACAACAGAATCTGCCTTTAAGAAACTTAAAGTACAGGGCATCCCTTGTGGTGCAAGGGGTTAAGTCTCAGCACTATCAAGCTATTGCAGCCACTGCAGCACAAATTTGATCCCCGGGCAGGGAGCTGACCCACATGGCACAGCACACCTCTCCTGTCTCCCTGCTGCTCCCCTCAGCAGTATATTTCGGTCAACCTGCCTGTTCTGCTCCCCACACCTCAATCTGCCTGTTCTGTCTCTGGTGAATCCTCTCACCCCTGTACCTTGACCTCCACCCCAGTTCTTGTACGCATAAATAAATAAAAATAAATCTTAAAAAAAGAAAAGAAACTTAAAGTACAAATCAGCACTCATACACTAAGAGATTTTAGTAAAATGACAAGGCAGAACAGGATCAAGTGACAATGTAGATAATTTAGACAGTAAATTGCCTGAATTAATAATAGATACCATTTATTGAGAACCTATCATTATTACAGATCCTCAAAATAACCAATCAGCAGGCTTTTTCCCAATTTAGAGGGAGCAAGACTTGGGCTCAGAGACTTTTCCTTGCTCCAGGCCACATAATCAGTGAAGAACAAGGCTTGCATGCAGTCCTAGGTCTGTCAGCATTCAAAGCTTGAATTCTTTGCACTACACTTGACTTCACTGCTGGAATAACAAGCTGGAAGGAACAGGGCAAGGGAAAGAGGCTAAGCGGGGCGGAGGGGATGTAAAGGAGCAGGAAAGATTGGTAGTAGTGAGAAGTATGAATTTGAAGATGAAGAAATGAATTGAAAGAGTTTGAACTTTCACAGAACAGCAGGATAGAGTACCTTATCCAAACAAGCCTGACTCCTTCCTAGGATTGAGATTCATTTTATTTCATCTTTAAGAAAAAAAAAAAAATTGACTGGAGAATGTATGTAGCCTAAGGGTAGAAATGGTCTCTGAAAAAGAGCTTAAGTTAGTGAATCCTCACACTCAGCACAGGACTTGGCAAGTATAGGTGTTTCATAAAATATTCCTGGAATATATAACAGTAGTAGCAAATGTGCATTGGCTATTGACCATGTACCAGCCACTGGCTATGCATTTTGCGTCATTAGATGGAATATTCTCCTGACAATGCTGAGAGGTACATGCTTATCCCCATGCACCAAGGGAGATCATGAAATTGACCTGCAGAAAGAACTCTCCAGTCAGTGGAGAATCTGGCTGGACCAGCATCTCTAGTTTCATAGCCCCAGCTCTTACCCACTGGATTTCACCAAGTGAATGGAATAACCTAGGCTTTCTTAGCTTATTCCAACTGCTTACAAAATAATTGTTTATGCTAAAAGTTTATAATTGGGACAAAATTTTATTTTTATAAAATAAATGAAATACTACTACTCAATTGAAATTAAATGGAAATAAAAGACAGGGACTGCACTATATTTCACCATATCATATGGATGTGAACCATTGACCTGAACAAATTTGAAGCTTCCTCTCTGCCCTTTAAACACAATGCTGAAAGGTTTACAAGAAAAATGGAAAATAACCTTGAAAACATATCCGTACCTGCATATTACAGGAAGCACTTTCCCATAAAAATAACTGTGCTCAAGTACATAAAAGTATTATGTATAAAGTTTTGTTACGTGAGAAATCATAAAAAGGTGAACTTCCAAGAAACTTGATTCATTGATTGTGTTTGGTTTTTTTTTTTTTTTTAATAAACGAGGATGCTGGAAGGTAAGTATAACTTTGACATAATGGAATAGAGACATACAGGAAAGAAATAGGGTGATGAGGGCCTCCCCGGTGGCGCAGCGGTTGAGCGCTGGGTTGCAAAGCTGCCCGCGGCCTCTGCGGTGCCGGTTCGATCCCCGGCTGCTCCCCGGCCACCGGAGGAGGGTCCCACATGGCGCGCAGACCTCTCCTGCCGCCCGCTGCTCCCCTCAGCAGTGTACTTCGGTCCTTCTGCCTGCCCTGCTCCCCGCTCTGGCTTTGGTGAATTCTCTCACCCTCCCGTGCTTCTGACTGTACCCAGTGCATGTATAAACAAAACAAACAAACAAACAAATAAATAAATAAATAAAACATGCCTCTATTAAAAAAAAAAAGTTAAAAAAAAAAAAAGAAATAGGGTGATGAGTGTGTGAGTGAAAGACTGTACTGTAGCATGATTTTGACTCAATTGGACAATTACCCATGAATAGTTATTGATAAAATTAAAATTTACCTAAAAATAGGGTTACCAGATTTTTGGTAAAGAGGAGAAAATGCTATTGAATTGAAGAATAAGAATAGTATCGATTAAAGATAATGCACACTGTCATCCTTTCACAATCTCAGCAGTGAGGTGAGCACCACTGTATCCATTGTACAAATGCTGGGACCAAGACTGGGAAAAGGAGAATGTAACTATGCTAGAAGCAGCTTGTAGCTTTCAGTTATAGCACATCTTCCATTGTTAATAGTTAGTGTATAATTGTTTATTTAAAGTCTATTCATTTTTAGACTATTTTCCTCCATGAGAAGAACAACAGAGAATTTTATTTATCACTGTATACCCAGTGTCTGGCTCATTGTAAGTGCTCATAAAGTAAGTGTTGATTAAATAAATGAATGAAAGATATGAAGCAGGAGTTACAAAGCCCACATGCATAAAAAATTCCTTGCTATTTGCTCTCCTAGTGTCTCATTTTGGGTATAAAGGAGGCAGGTATTAGAAACAACATTGAGATTCCAAAATGGCTATGAAGAGTTTTTAAACTCTTTTAAACTCCTTTCATCAAAAGGAACTATAACAGGAATTAATTAAATGATCCCTGAAAAGAAAAACTTCAAGATAAAAGATCACCTCTTTCATAGTAATCAAAACACTGGATACTTGAAAAAGAATAAAAGATACAAAACAACAAATTGATTATATGGAGGGGCCTAGCTGGTGGCCTAGGGGTTAAGTCTCAGCACTATCACTGAGAAGGCCTGAGTTTGATCCCCGGCCACGGAGCTGACCCAGATGATGCAATAGACCTCTCCTGTCTCACCCAATGCCCCCCTCAGCAGTGTATTTCAGCAGATAGCCCTGCTATGCTCACCACTCTGTCTCTGGTGTATCCTCTCACCCCCTGCACCTCTGGCCTACACCCCAGTTCTATGAGTAAATAAATGTTTCAAAAAATTGATAATATGGCGTCTAAAGCATTAGTCGTGTTGGCAAAATTTCTTTATGATTGAAGAGAAAATATATTTAGCTTATAACTATTTATAAAAATAGTCTTAATAGACATGGATAGTAAAATGATCCTTGGATTCTTTCCTAATATGGGGAAGAAAAAAATACAACCATCATTTATATGAGTGGTCATCAGAACTCAAACTATTTTTAAATCGGCACAAGCCAAGTCTCAGCCTTGCTATATTGAGGTAGTAGTTTTCACAATATTTTCAGCATCATTATTTACAACAAAAAGCAAATCAGTACCATCTTCTTACTAGCCATGCATCGAATGGTATTCACTTACCAAAAAAAAAACCAAAAAAACAAACAAACAAACAAACAAACAAAAAAACTAGCCTTATTCTGCAAGGATAAGTTGGCATCTGAAGGAGGAATCAAAACATCTATACCAGCTAAAGCTAGTACAGCATGAGATGTCTCTGTGCTATGCAGGCTTTTTTAGAACAAATCCTGGATTACCATCTAAGGACAGATGGGTTTAAAGCTTTGCGCTCTTGACAATGAACGACCTCACAGGTGTCCCATAACCACTCTGATCCCCAGTTTTCTCATGTTAACTATGGAACAAGAGTTTCTGATCTATCTCATGAGGAACCTGGTAAGAACATAAATGAGCAGGGTATGTAAGGATACCACATAAGCCATGCAGTGCACATTTATTTATTTCAGCAACATCTAATTACCCTGTCTTTGAGTCACCTCATCTTATTCCATGTCCAGGTATTCATTTGAGGGCTAGAAAGACACTGACTTGTCCTCAGTGGTGCTAGAAGAGCAAAATGAGAAACTGGAAATTTAGAACCTTAGTAAGCATTGTCTTCCTGTGAATATCTCAACAAAATGCAACCAGTAATAATGACTAATAGGTTCTGAGCATGCACCCTGTCTCATTGTTTTCTAAACCATTACAGAAGACTATATCAAGATCAACCTATCCTGATGTTGCTCCGGGGCTGAGGTTAACTAACAAGGAAGGACAAAAAGCCCTACTGTGTTTGGCAAGCTCACAGCAACAAGGAGCTCAGTAGTTGGAGAAAGTGCACAGAGCATTACATATGAGGGTGAGAGAGAATCTCAGTTGATAGTGAACACATCTTGCCCAAAAAAGCAGTCATTTAACCCAACTGAATGTGTGCATAACCAATATCTGAATGCCTCCGAGTATGGGGGGACTACTACTTTGGGAACCAGTCATATTCATTTTTGTATATTTGACGCTTAAAATGTCATTTTGCACTAACTTGAGATGCAATTTGCTATTTCTTCTATCAATTGATCTCAGTTGTACCTTTTGAGGTCAAATTGTACAAGTCAAATAATTACTTGTGACATCCTTTAAATATTTAAATATATCTAGCATCTCTTAACAAAGAATTCTTTTCCTCCTTTACACAAACAAAATATCTATGAAAATCATTTCTTTTTTCAAATGTTAAACAGATACAGAATAAATTTTAAGTAGCTAATGGCCACTTTCTACCAATGGAAAATTTATTTACTGAGCATCTATTTAAATTTTTTAAGATTTATTTTTATTTATTTAGACATACAAGAACTGTGGCCTAGGCCAGAGATACACAGGGTGAGAGGATTCACCAGAGACTGAATGGGGAGCGGAACAGTCAGCTCTACTGAAATACACTGCTGAGGGGAGCAGCGGGCGAGACAGGAGAGGTCTGCTGCGCCATGTGGGTCAGCTCTCTGACGGGGGATCAGACTCATGCCACAGTGGCTGGCTACAGCTTCATGGTGCTGAGACTTAACTGCTGCACCACCAGGCAGGCCCAAGTATCTATTTAATTTTAAGGAAATATGGAACCCTCTTTTTTTCCCCCAAGACAAGACAGCATCACCTAAGTTAAACAATGGTTGGAGCCCTATTTATAAACTGTACTTCCAGAAGCCATAATCACTGGTCGTGTGTTTTTACCATACTTTGCAGGGCAGATAATTGCCACATCAAAGACTGATATGCTGAAGGAAAGTCAAAAACAGTTAAATCTCATTGGCTTGTTGATGCTCTGCCCTCCTCCTTCATTCTGGTAGCCCCAAACCAAATAGTATAAAGGAGAGGATGTTGATTACATATTAGGACTCTGCCTCCTCCATCTTTAATACTCCCTGGCTTTTAACAGCATCCCACACAGGGGAGGAATCAAACCCTAATTATTCCAAACCCTCCATCAGACACTGAATTACCCAGTTCTTAAATACCATTGCAGAATACTTCTACTGTCTCTATTTTTACTTTCAGGGAACTGTGATCCTAAACCCAACCAAATGGGTCCTAGACTGCAGCAGAGATACTATAAAATAGTCAGCTATGAAAAAAATAATACAATAAAAACACATTATGAAATAACTGTCACTGAAAACTACCTTGTCATTAAGAAATACTGCCTGGTACTGAACCATGAATGAGGTTTACTGCTTGTATGAATATGCCTCTGTTTTGTATGTACTTTCTAGCATTCATCAAGAGATCTCTGAACCATCAGGATTCTGCAATCATAACATGGAATATTCCCCAACATTTACACTCAGAAGCATTGCAGATTAGTAGAACTAATCATTGTTTTTCATCCATTTAGAAGCTGCTAAGCATCTCCAACTAGGAGCCGGATACCATGGCAAGTACTGAAAGTGGAGATAAAAAAATGGTCTCCTGTGAACTAATGCACAAAGGATGGATTAGGCTGGGAGAAAAAAGCAGAGAGGCAAGGGTTCCAGAGAAGGTATTAGCTGAGCTGAATCCTGAAGGACAAAAGAGCTTATGAGGCAGAGTCTAGACCACAATCTAACTGAGGAAGCAAGAAATAAAATATTAATGAAAAGGGTTGAATTGGAGAAGTACACTGCAAATATTGTTAGCAGGGGAGATAAGTAACAAGAATCTACAAGGAGGAAGTAGCCATTTATTTCTGTTTTGCACTATAAATGAGGTTTGAATAGGCAGAGGACAAAAGGCAAATTATCTTTCCTTTAATTCCCTCCCATATATCCTAATTATCTTCCTCATGAAACACTTCACAGTAAGCTATTACTTATTAAATATCTCTATCCTGTCTAAACTGTAAGTTATATGAGGGTAGGAATTAGCTTGTCAAAAAATTAAGGCTTTGTTAAATAGTTGAAGAATTAAATTAATGAACTGATTACTTAAGGCTGCTAAAATATATGTATGACATTTTATAATAGACTGATGGTTTGGTGAGCAACAATGCTATATAAATTAAAGATAAAATGGAAAAGCAGCAGAAAGTTAGACAGGGTTATTTAGAAGGTAGAAGACTGCTGTTTGCAAATCAGGCAAAATTTGATCTGATGTTATCGAGATTTTCTGAGCATGAAAGTGATGGGATAAGAAAGGTAAATTAAGGATTTAGTCAGGTCCTTTGTGATAAATGAATTAATGCAGGAATGATTGAGTCAGGTAGAAGAGCGAGACAGCCAGTGTCTCACTCAATCTAGTTGACAAGGAATGAAGCCCTTTTCTAAAGTGTTTTCCATGAGGGATGGGAGGGACGGAGGAAGGACTATCAAGAAAACAATTGTTTGTGAACAGGACAGCATGCAATTGATTTGGTAAGCAGGAATAGCTACATAAATTGCTGGATTCTGTGCAGCAAAGATGAAATTGCAGGGTACCTTGTTTTAAAAGTATTAATAATTTCAAGACAGTGACAGCAGAACATTAAAATAAATGCCGGGTCTTTCTAGGCTGCACATACAGGAAACTGGCCCTCCTGGCAAAACACAAACACTCCATATTAAGAAAGGAAGGGTAGAAAGAAAGAAAGAAAGAAAAAAGCAATGAAGGGAAGGAACATGGAAAGAGAAAAGGTTTAGAGATTCTATCTGACCATATACTCAAGTTGCATGACAGATGTGTGTGTGTGTGTGTGTGTGTGTGTGTGTGTGTGTGTGACCTCTTTGTGGCCAGATACTTAGAACTATTCTACTATAAAAACCTGCTGACGTATCTTTTACTTTCTCATATCACTCACTGGTTTCCCTTAGACAAAGGGGAAATAAAGATTGATTGAAGTATTAAAAGACTCAGATAATTGTGTTGGGATTTATAACTACAATTAGGCAAAAGGAATTACCTAGTTATTTTGACCATTTTTTGAATGAAGCAAAAATATTTTCGTTCATAGCTATTTTGATTCTAAGAATTCCTGAATCTCACTTCTTCCCTGAAATCATCCTCATTAGGAGCCCCATGCTTATAATAAAACCACATTTTCTTCAATCTACTATCTCATGGGAAAAGGTGCGTGCCTAATTCTAACAAAGCAAGTATGCAGGCACAATGAACAACTTTCAGTTCTGTGTAGGAATACAGCAATAAGAAATTATTGAAGGAGCAAGATAGCAGACAAGGGATAATTTTTTGGCATTTGGGAAGGGATAGGAAGAAAGAATAATTCCTGGTTAGGGAGTCTCCTACATTCTCTTCAAAGAGACAATCTAGGGTGACATGGGCCATTGTTTAATGAGATGGACAGGGAGCAAAAACACACAAGTTTGCTGGCATCACCATGTTATGATCTTCCAAGAGTGCTGATCAGTAATGCCCAATCACTGTTGACTCCTTTTATTCTCCCTACAATGCTTTATTGCATATATACATTTTGCTGTTCAAATATTTTTTGGTATTTTCAGAAAGTGAAAAAAGATGTCTTGCTACTCTGTGGGGATGAGGGAAAGGAACTGAGTATCAATACAAAAATTTTGGAACTGTTCACTCATGAATGATGTTTTAAACCTACATGGTCACAACAGGACTGATGTGCATGGAGTTGACTTTCTCCTAAACCTGCAGGAATTAAAATGTAATGTGATACATTTAAAATCTATCAAAGGGCAAAGCCAGAGGGAAGCCTCAGTGATTTGTGGCCCAGATGCTGGGCTCTGAGTGGACAACCTGTCAGTGCCCCAAGTATTGCCTTAGTATCGGTGATGCAGAGGTCACGGTACCGCTCTCTCCTCGCGGTCATCAGGACTGCCACAAACAGGGCTGTTCTCAACCTCAGAACACGACTCCTTCATTCCATGATGTTGTCCATTAGACCTGAAGCTTCGCACCCACCTCCAGGACCAGTCACATCTCCTACTCTGCCAACTGCCCCACAACACACTCGAACCAGCTGCTAGAAGTTTTCAAACGTCGAGTATGTGGTTATTGTTTTGACACATCCAGATAGACACAAGCCCTTAGTGGAACTATGGTAAGACCTGCGAGAGAACTATTTGTCCAATTCCTCCAGACATGGGAATTGTGAGATACCCTGTTTCACTGTGGCATTAAAACCATGTCATCCAGAGGAGGAATAATAATGCAAGAAATTGTCACTGACTGAACCATTACTCAGGCTGTTCTTTACTGAAGAATCTTTGTTTCTATGGTCTCAGGGTAAAATAGGACATGTTTGCGTTCACATATCTTTAAGAAATCTATCACTGAAAAATTTGACTTCATCATCTATCTTGGATCTTTGTAGGCATGCTCTGTTTGATGGTAGGGAATGAGATTTCTGGACCAGCTGAAAGGGTTAAAAACATTTAACTAGAAAGACATGATACCAAATTTCTTGCAATTTAAGGTAATTCCTCAGCAGGAACAATGTGATAAAAGACAGTTATATTTGTTTTGTGAATGAAGCTGTGTTCTCCACCTTATATGTACTGCCTCCAGGAATCCTCAGAGCTACACCATGTGCTAAGATGTTATGATACTATTTCAGATATGTAGAATTATCTGTTCAATAATTTTAAATGCATCAAGATTATAAAATAATTCAACTGAAAATGACAATAAGACAATGAACAAGGAAGCAGAGCTTTATAGTTATAAGTTTTGGGTTGGAAAACATTATTACCTGACCTTGACAGAGGATTAACCTTTATTAGAACAATGATAGTATCAACCTGAAAGACTGGTAAGTAGATTATATAAAATGTAAATGCACAAAGCAATACTTGGCACAGAGTGAGGCTTTAGTAAATACAAACCAGCAGTGGAAATTATAATGGGGAGTCAGGAGGAGAGAGAAGAGAGGAGAGAGAGGGAGAATAAAATTTAATCAATCAATCAATCAGTCAGAACAGAACATAATATGGGTGAATATTTAATTTGATCTCAAGAAGGAAAAATATTGCAGAAACTAGAAGTAATGGAAGGAATCACAAGAGATAAATAAAAATCAATAGAAGGGTCTGCAGATAAATTAACACTTTCTACATATATAAACAACTGCAAAACAAGTCAATAACTATTATCATTATTGAATATTTGGAGGAGCAAAAAAAGATGGCAGTCAGAACAAAAGAATGTGCCATTTCTTCTCATGGTGCTAGCATTCATTTGGAAATTTGGACAACATCCACATAATTTAAAATTACAGAACATAATAAACATTCAAACACTGAGGGAATGGATTATGTATCCAATTCTGACTGGATATCGATAAGGAAACAAGTAATCCCAGATATGACCAACTCAGGGGGGCTTCCTGGATTTGAGGGTATCACATCACTGCATTCAGTTCTAATGTAATAACCATGTAGCTTCCTTGACCAGAATATTGCATAAATATTGCAATATTCCATGAATATTGCACAGAATTCTTGTTTGTTTCACGTGACTAGGCTTTAAGACATCACAGCAGGGTCTTGGACTATTTCTTCCCCTTTTCTACTCAGGGTCTGGCTAACCACTTTTCAAACTTTATGAAAGCACCTTACATGCTAGGAAGGTTTGAGCTTGAAAAATATGTAAAATTCAAAGTTTATGATTATACCTGGTCTCATTTTATCTCTCCTAGAGGTTGTAGTACATTGGAACACAAATGCTCAATTCCAAATGTCTTTGGGGCAAGACAATATTTAGAACAAAGTGGAATGCTTTTAGCAATACACTTTAAAAATTCTCCAATGCATTTTTCCCCCTAAACTACATGCTGCACTTTTTAAACCATGTTTCTAAATTTACAGTTTGATCTACCTGACAGTTTCTCATAAAAGGTAAACAATTTATAGTCTTCTGGATCCTAGGTGGATTTATATCATAATCTAATTCTTCATTACTTTCCCATTTCTAAATTTGTTTTTGCTTCCCTAACAAGCTCTCATAACTGGATATTTGGATGGATTTACTCTCTAAGGGATATCTGTCTATTTATATCTATAGCTAGCTGGATATACAGATAGATAGCTACCACTGACTCAGCTTAATTAAGAAATTTTTGAAAGCAAAAATATCAGAATTAATCATTCTGCAGACTGAGCTATAAAGCTTCTGTGGCAGTATACTTCTTAGTGTATAATCTACAATTACAGATGTATACACTAAAAAATTCAGGATAAGGATGTATGTGATCAAGAATCTGCATGCCACAGTCTATATTCATCTTACAGGACAGACAGACTCACTCACACACACACACACACACACACACACACACGCACACAATGGGTTACTATTCAGTTCTAAGGAAAGATGTAATTTTGATTTTTAGAGCAAAATGGAAGGAATTTGAGGGGATGAAGAAAAACACTGGATGACTTTACATCTTTATATAAAGAAGGAAACAAAGTAGATGAACTGATAAAATAAAAAACTAATGGACATTGATAACCGAACTAAGGCTACCAGAGGTCAAGATGGTGGGAGATGGAAAAAAGAGGCAAGGGAGCTTAAGGGATGGTGGTGGGTATTTTTATTTGATTTTGTTTTCTATAAATAGAATGATGGTCTCAGGCTTGTAAACAAGTTAGCCTGGAAAAGGAAAGGGTGGCCCTGCTGCTCCCAGGGAGTTCCATTTTGTTTTGTTTGCTTATTTGAAATTTTTATTTTTATTTCTTTTTAAATTTTTTTTTCATTTATTTTTGCCCAGAAGATCTGAAGTATAAGAGGTGAGGGACAGGGGTGAGAGGATTCACCAGAGACAAAACAGGCAGAACTCCTGAAATACACTGCTGAGGGGAGCATCGGGTGAGGCAGGAGAGGTCTGCTGTGCGACATGTGGGTCACCTCCCTGGCCAGGGATCAAACTCAGGCCACCGCTGAATTGCATTCAGGCCATGGCAGTGGTAGCACTGAGCCTTAACCTCTAGGCCACCAGGCAGACCCCAGGTGTTTCATTTTGTTCTTATCATCACAGGTGTGGCCCAAGCCCAAAGGCTCATAGTTCAGTTGACTCTTGGCCGGAAAAACATGACTAAGATAAAATAATACATGTTTGGAAGACCTTTTCTGTCAGGGATTCACTGAGGGACCATTGCAAGATGTGAGTTTAGATCTAGATCTGTTTCCCATCTGTGAAATGGGAAGGAACTCTATTTGACTCATTAGGGAGTAAGAAAAACAATTAAAAATGCAGATAATTTTTTACAAAAGTTTCTTCCCTACTCCTACTTTCTCCCAGGAGTATTTTGTCACTGAAGCCACATTGACTCAAAATAATTTGATATCCCTTATTCTGTAATAAGCTGACTGTACCATGATAACCATGGCAGAAATACCTAATGAAATGAGCACTGTCTGTATCCTCCATCTCCAGCAAGGCTTGCTGCTTCTCAGCCAAGAGAATATCCTGGAGGAAACTGTCCAGACAGAGTGTCTTCTGCATGAGTTCATGTTAATAAAATTTTAAACTAAGGGCATTTGTTTCCCAGTCTCAAGAACTATGTCATTAGCAAAGGCTGCTTGCTTTCTCTTCAGTATTGCATTAATGAAGCACTGATTTAGCTACCCCCTTAAGATCATCTCACCAATTGAGCAATTCACATAAAATCAAATTTTAAAAGCAGAAAAACACCCCTATTGTAAAGCAAAAATTGGAGTCTACTTATTTGGTCAAGAACTCCATATTGGATCTCCCCTAGTGGCACAGTGCTGCGAAGATGTCTGCAGCCTCTGCAGCATGGGTTCGATCCTGGTCGGCCAGCAAGATAACCACATGCTGTGGCAGACCTCTCCTGCCTCACCCACTGCTCCCCTCAGCAGTGTATTTCATCAATCTGCCTGTTCTGCTCCCCACTCTGTCTCTGGTGAATCCTCTCACCCTCCCACACATCTGGCCTGTACTCCGGTTCTTGTATAAATAAATAAATAAACCTTTAAAAAAAAAAAAACTCAGTATCGAATTTTTTTTTTAATTCAGCAAGCGAGGTAGCTGTCAAATTTCTTCTAAGAGACTAATTCTTCTCTAGAATAGAGACAAGTTGGAATGTGATATTTCACATACAAGTGTTTTATCAGATGTCTTTAGATAAATACCATAGAAACAAACTGGATACCTGGAATAGAAAACAAGTGGATTTGCTGGATTTGGTAGCTTCATGAAAAGACCAGCTTATAAACAAAAGGTAGGACTCAAGACAATAACGACTCCAAATATCACAAATCATTCAATAAATTTAACAGAATGCCAGCAGGAATAGGGAGCTCCAAATAGTTTCTCCCTCTACCTCCTGGGTAGCAACTTCATTGCTGGAATTCCAAATTTATAGTTTCCCAGTTCAAGATCAGCAGGAAAGAGAACTTGTTCTCCTGATATGCCAGTGTCAAACTGGTCCTTGTGTCACTGCCCATGAAAGTCTAGTGTGTAGTCCTGAAGCAATCACTGTACCCAGAGATCTTGATTCTCTGATTTCCCAGCCCTCTGAGTTCTGCTCACTGTTAGAATGAGAGAAGGACATAACCAACCACATTTGAGACTCACAGGCTGAGAATTGACAAGTTATTGTTCCCCAAGGAAATTTTCAGAATACTGGCCCAAAAGAAATGAAAATAAATGTTTGGAATTCAAAAAATTGTGTACTTGCGTAGAGCACTCAAATGTACTTATGTGTAGAAAGATAATCTCTAAAAAAGATTTGGAAGTAGAATTAAACGATAATGAAGGACAGGTAATACTATGGGAAGTGTTCAGCATAATATCATTAGGGAGTTATACATAAAAACAAAAATGAGAAACCATTACACACTAATGGTATCCTTGCCAGGATCTGCAAAATCCTGCAACAGTATAGACTCACCTCCACTTCTGGTTGGGATGCAAACTGCTATAGTTAGTTAAGAGGAGACTCTGACAGTTTGACAGCTTCCTATAACACTAAACATACTGTTACTGTAAGATCCAATAATTGAACATTATGTCCACACAAAGCCGCAAATGGACATTTAGAGCAGCATTATTCATAATTTCCCAAACCTGGAAGCAACTAAGATGTCCTTAAAAAGAGTTATCAAAAGGCATAAAAAGATAGGTTGGAAACTTAAATGCATATTACTAAGTGAAAAAAAGCTAATCTGAAAAGACTCTACAGTGTATGATTCCAACTACAGGCCATTCTCGGAAGGGAAAACTACAGAGACAGTAAGATATTCAGTTGTTGGGGGTAGAAGGAGGGTAGGATGACAAGAGATAACACAAAGGATCTTTTGGCCAGTAAACTACCCTGCATGTTACCATAAAAATGATGTATTAACGCCATTATATATCTGCCAAACCCATACATGTACAGCATCTAGAGTGAACCCTAAAATATACTGTGGACTCAGGGGGAGTATGATGTGTCGGTGTAATTACATCCACTTGAGCAAATGTACTATCTTGGGTTGGATGTCGACAGGGGAGAGATTGTGCATGTCCATTGTAATGCATGTACTGGAACTTTCTTGCATTACCTCCCCCCCCATATTGCTGAGAATGCAAATCTGATCTAAGAATACATTTTATTAAATAAAAAAAAGAAAATGAAGATCTTAGAAGTCAGCACTCCTGACTTCCGTCTTGGCCTTTTTATTAGCACCAAAGTCCCTGATGGATAATAAAGAACCAGGATTTGGGGGTAAGTGCTGGGTTTTAATTCTGCCAGCCACATTTTCATAGCTGTATGATCTTGAATAAAGTGCATCACCTCCTACATCTGGAATCAAATGTGATAACCTGTGTATATTATATAGTTAAACATCCAATAAGTATAATAAACATTTATCAAAATCTAACTATTTGTGGGAAACTGAAATAAGCATGTACATATAACAGCTCACTTCACTATCCCTTAATCCTTTGAGGAAGGAACTATTGTTTCCTCTACTTTTAGAGATAAAATTCTAAACTAGAAAGAGATTAGCAGGTTGTTTAAGGTGAGCTGGAAAGCTGGAATAGGAATTCCTATAACTTAGATCTTAGAAGCTTTTCCTTCCATACTCAACTGCATTTATGCGTCAATGTCACAGAGATTGGGGCTTATTACTCTTCACCCCAATTCCCCCTCTATCCCCTCTCCATTGGATAATATGTTGTACTAATCGCATGGCAATATTTCAAGTTTATAAATAAGTGGGAACAAAGAAAGTTTGAATTAGGAATTCTCAATTCTAAATAACTTTTGATTTGGTTGTGTCTTTGAAGAGGTTTTGTGTTTTGAGTAAGATGTCTGCTGATGGATCTGAGATTGATACTGGATGAGTATTTTAATTCCTACTTAATTCTTCCAATCCCTACCTTTCTACTCATGTTCTCCTTCAGAAGTAAGGGAGAGTAAAAATAATGTCTAATTCAGGCTTTTGGTATGAGACAATTAAAAGCTTTGAAGGGTAATCCATTACGGAACAAAGGAGTCTTAAGTGAAATTGAAAAAGAACAAGAGAAATGACATTTAATGTTAATCTGAAAGCAATGAATATTCAGAGGAAGAACTTTAGCTTCAATTGCAGAAAAAAAATACCAATGTTCCTCTCTTCTGCTCATAGATGCATCTTAGTTTAAACTACAGATTCTGAGTCAAGCAAATCAAATGTTGGTTAACAACATTTACTCTCTGACAGTTTTCTGGTTAACAAGGTCGATCTATCTTTAAAATGCTGTTAGTCTTTCTAGAAGGCCAGGGCTGGGAAGAAGGGGATGTTGTTTTATTTGGCTTTTCAATTATCTGATTTTTTTTTTTAATATATCTCCCTTGAACAAATAAGTGCTAGAAGATAAAGCATGGTCCTTCCTTCCTTTTTTTCACAACTATTTATTAAGTACCCACTATGATAGTATATAGGTTCGTGAGACACATGAATATTAATAAGATATGATTTTTAAAAGACTGGGAATGGATCTAAACAGCACTCACATAGAGTGTACTCACCGGAGCAGTGACCTAGACCAGTCAACTGGAACAACTAGGATCATGCAAGTAACCTGGGACACAAACAAGACCGTCAATTTTTAGGTCAAAGTATTTAATTACTGGTGCAAGACTTCCAGTCAACTCCTTCTTGGCAGGATGATTAAAGAAGGCAAAAGTCCTACACTATTGTTTCAAAATGTGAAAGGAATCATCAGCCTTGGTTGGCCAGTGAATGTGTGGACTTGAGGACTTTACTGCCAGCACCAGATAAGAGCCATGAAGGAGAACAAAATCCTTAATTGAACTTTAGGATTAATTTTGTAGTATAATACAGTCTACCCAATCCTGACTATTACATTTATTATATGGGTGAGAGAATCAGGAACTACCATTGATGCAGAGCCTAGTATGGCCCAGACCTATTGTACCCAGTTGTCATGTCTCTCTACATTCCATCCTCACCATAATCCAATCAAGTCAGTTTTATCATTATTCCCATTTTCTAGACGTGTAAATTGAGGCACAAGCAGACAATCTATCTCCTCACAAATATCTACTGAAAATCTTAGAAGCCAGGAATTAGACCTAGGTCATCTGGATCCATGTTTCATGACCTTGACAATGATGCAACATATATAAAAAAGAGTGTGCAATTGCACAACAGAAGTCAACTATCTTAAGGTTTCAATTAAGGGAATTTGTATTACTTATTCCCTTGGAAAATTTTTGCAAAAGACCTACTATATTTTGGCCACTGTGTTCAGTGATCATTTCAACACTGCCCCAGGTGAGTCATAACAGAATGGACCCTTGAAGAAAGCAACAGAGTAGCTGGCGGAGCTGCTGGAAATCTCCAGTTTTCCAGTACACTTTGTGCTGGAGCACATAGGTGCTACCCCATATTGCTGGCCTGACAGTTTCCCAAGAAGAAGAAGAAGAAGACACTAGAGTTTGTCTTCCAGCACTGTTGGCTTCATGGTTCAAGCTTCCAAATTGTCCAGGTCTCATTTTCTGCTCAGAATACTCTGTCTCTCATTGTGTTGCAAACAGAGCTAGTGAAACTGATGGAAGCATAAAGTAGAAAATATAGGATGAAAATTTCACAAGGTCAGGAGCCAGAGATAGGGGTAGAAATGCTAAATGAGCTGTGGAAGTTTGCAAAAGGAATAGGAGGTAAGGGGAAAAGAAATTAAGGAGACTCACAAGAAACCAAGCCTGGGGCCTCCCCGGTGGCGCAGTGGTTGAGCGCTGGGTTGCGAAGCTGCCCGCAGCCTCTGCAGCACCGGTTCGATCCCCGGCCACCAGTGAGGGTCCCACATGGCATGGCAGACCTCTCCTGCTGCCTGCTGCTCCCCTCAACAGTTTATTTCATCAGTCTGCCTGCTCTGCTCTCCCCTCTGGCTCTGGTAGATTCTCTCGCTTCTGACTGTACCCAGTGCTTGTCTAAATAAACAAATAAATAAATAAATAAATCTTAAAAAAAAAAGAAAAAAAAAAAAACCTGATCACAAAATGCCAGCTGTGCATTACTTCTTTTTCCTGGACCCTGTGGCACATTGGTAGCCTCCATGCACACTGGGTAGGTGAGCCCTCAATTTAAGGGTAATAATTAGCTGTTTTTTTTCATAACATAAGTCAGTCTATAACCACACTAATTCAATGAATATTTACATTTTACAATATTAGAGTAAAATTTCCCAAGTGCTGGGATTAATTGGACAAAGAGTTAAGTAAACCATAATTGTCCTTCAACAAGTTTGTTTACTTTTCATATATAATATAAAAAGTCTGTTGACTCAATAAAAGGTGACAACTGCTAAAATTTCATTTTTTTATTTCTACTGTTGCTTTTGGAAGTTGTTTTGCTCTCCTGGGATAAAGATGATCTCATTTACCTTGAAAGGCTGCTAAAGCCTCAGCCATACCAAATTGTGTGTGCAGTGTTTAGAAATCTTCCCAGCTCCATTCACCCATCTGGGGAGGAAAAAAAAGAAAAAAAAAAAAAAAACGAAAACAAAGCTGCCTCCTCCTGTGTTTGAGCCAGGGGAGAACAAACCTTTTGTTATTGTCACTATTTATAAAGCCTGAATCCCTCTGGTACCTAATCAGGGGATAGTCTTTTGTTTGTTTGTTTAGCACAAGCTACATCTTCCCCCTCAATAAAAATGTTACTTAAGATTATCCCAAAGAGTGACTGGAGGTATGGGGTGCGGAGCTCAGAGCTTAGGAAGGATAAATTGATCGTAAAGAAAAAGTGGGATATGGCCAAGTTCTAGGCCACCAGAGGAATAGGAAACAGCAGCTGAGGGGGTGGGAAGGTGGTGGTGGATGAAGGGTTCCTAGTCAAAGGTGCCTGGGAAGGGAGTCTGAGGAGTCTGAGAAGTGTCTAATGAGGTTGCATACAGTGAAACACTGTAGGGTGAATGTAAAATCACCCCCCACCCACATACCACCTTTGATGATATATTACTCATGGAGCCCTTCATGCAGCTTTCTGGGAAGAAGAATCTGCTTGAAGACTAGCCCACGGTAAAAGGCATTGTTCCCTCAGAAAGCTGAGAGGAGAGTGAGGTCAACAGATCATCCATCAAAGGGCATGTCCACAGACTTAGTCAGGGTTTCCAAGAGTTCTCCTGAGATAAGTCCCTTCATTATCCACACCTTATCTGCGGTCCTGTCTGGACCTACCGTATTCATCCCTTTAGAGTTTCCTTTCTCCTGGCAGACTGAGGAGGTGGGGACAGGGGAATGATGGAGAAAAAAGAGGTTAAGGGAGTTTTCTAAAAATAAAATTAATAATAATTCTTTGCTAGTTTTAACTGCTTCAACAGCAAGGTACATCACAGGCTTTTATGATAGTGTGTCTTCCAGAAAACAAAGGAAATGAATTAGACTCCCTGTAGTAAATATAAAAATAAAAGAGAGGATTTATTTGA
This sequence comes from Talpa europaea, assembly GCF_964194135.1. NCBI lineage: Eukaryota > Metazoa > Chordata > Mammalia > Eulipotyphla > Talpidae > Talpa > Talpa europaea. The sequence continues at coordinate 133,470,021 of NC_140071.1, read as the reverse complement.
TTGCTAGGAAAGCAAATATTTATGTAAACTGGAGAAGAAAGACAGCAATTGCAGTGAAGAGAAAAAAATACATCTTGATTTAGGACAGTCATAAATAATTATAAAACATTAATTCAGTTGGAGAGTAAATTATTTCTATATTCTGAAATTTGGATATTGTAAAAATACCAGCTGGCATGCCACAGACAGTTCTGGATTAAAGAAACACTGGTTGTCACCAAATGAAGGGAGACATGAAATGCTACATTTATCCATAAACCATATTCCAAGCAGCATGCTAGAACATTCAAAGAATTTAAGTTTGTCATAATTACGTTCATTTTCATATTAAGGGAAAGTGTCTCAGGGAAATCATTCACCTTGCCCAAGGTTTGCAGTTAGTATACATTTTAAGACAGTGAGAGAGTTATTGAACTCTCACTCTATGCCAGGCTACAAGATCACAGTCAGAAAAATGCCTTTAGTTGCAACCACTACACTCTGCAGTTGGGGTGTGAAATAAGCCACAGTCAGATGTAAAAGAGTGAGATGGTTTTGTGTCAATAAATCTTTATTAACAAAAGCAGGGGACAGACAAGATTCAACCTAGAGGTGATTAATCCCTGTACAGATGATGTTGGAGAACTTCTCCATCTCTAAAAGTGCTATATTTTATCTGTTTTGTTTAAAAATAACTCTCTCCCAAAAAAAGATAGGTCTGTCTGTGATTTTTGTAGTTAAAAAGGTGGAAATGAGCAAATTAAATATTTGCACAATCTAGCTATCTGTGGCCTAATTCTATTTCATTCATGTACCAGTGGGACTACAGAGTCCCATTGTATCTCATCCAATTTATGATTTTCACTTTGTCTCCCTTTTTTCCCATAGTTTCTGAATTCAAGTGCAAATATCCTCCTAGCTGATTTTATATTTAAAAAAGCCACATTATGGCTCCTGGAAGGCACATTAGGTTGGGTTTATTAGCCTTCTCTTCAGGGGACAGCGATCTCAGAACACATAAGAATTTATGACATTGATGTGTTTGATTAACTGCATCATCCCTGCAGCCCTCAGCCTGGATCACCATTTTGCTGTTCAATTGTTTTAAATCTTGACTGTGTCTTCCTTGTAATATATGATTGCTCTTCTCACTTAGATTCTGTGAGACCCTTTAGAGACTATTCCGGAACTTCCTAAGTTCATCTTTAAATACTCACCCCTGTTCCTATGCTAAAAACAAATAATCCACCTGAAAATTAATAACCAGTTTTGAAAATTATTTTTCAGTTATATACAACTTTTTACTCCTTCATTACTTAGAAACTGGAAAATGCATCAAGAAGATTTTAAAATATACATTCTATGATAATTGTAATTCATTGTTTATGTAGTATTTTAATTTCAGAATTTTTTAAAGAAACTACTTTCCAATTACACAACCTCTCCTAAAAGCATGCGGATACAATAAAAAGAAAGGAGACGCAACAGTAGTGACCATGTATTAAGTACTCAGTAGGTGCCATAGACTATATTTAGTACCATCCCCATATTGATTTATCTAGATGCAAACAAAAGCAGAGGAAAACTCCTGAGCAAAATAAATCACAGTGAACAGTCCAGAGGCCGAGCTGTGAATATACACAGACTATTTCAGCACACTATTTCTGTTGCTTCTTCTATGAAACAATGTTTAGGGTTTGGATTTTAACAGGGCAATTCTACTCTTCAGGTGTGAGTTCAGTAAATGGTCAGGAAAGGCTTTTTCTCAGCAAGCTGACTAGTGGCCTAATTCACCTTGCTACCTACAAAAGGTGAATTGTTCAGGGACAGGAGGCTATAAGAAATCAGAATTCTGAGCTAACCTATAAAAACTGGGGACAGACACAAAGAAAGTTTATGTGTTACTAAATGCATGGCTTGTTTACAAAAGAGATTTAGCCTTATTCCCAGAGTTATTAATGGAGTAGCTCTAGAGAGGATTCAGGAACATGCATAATATTTTATAACAGAAATTTCTAGTGATTCTGTTTGAGGTGGTCCTGAAATCTCATTTTTTAAAAAATAATGATCTAAATAGAATGATCTGAAGCTGACTCTTTCCTGATCCCTTTACACCCTCTTCTCACCAGTCCTCACTTTCAATCCATTTGAAGGACCTGCCTTTCATGCTGAGACATCGTTTCCTCCCTAAAGCAGGTAAACAATACAAAAGCTTTCAGGCTGAGCAAAAGGGGTTGACTCAATATCAATGTACAATAACCTTTTGTATCTTATTCCTAGACCTTTGTTCCAGAACAATCTAAGTGTTGACCAAGGATGCCCAAACTTCTGGAATTACTGGCTTTTAAGGTTATCTTATTTTCCAGACGTGTCCAGGTTCTTGACCAAGTAGTAGAAAAACACTCTGCAGTGCAGTTCTTCATAACCTTTTCTATCTCTGCATCATTGTGAACTACTCTGAAAATTTGGGTACCTGAATACACTTACAGGGAGATTATCACCTGCTCCTTTCCATCTCATCCATGAGTACTTGTTCCCCAGCTGCTTCTTAAGAAGAGGTATACCTCGCTTTGGTGTACATCTGTGTACCCCACCTAGCCCTGTCTCCTTGGACATTATGTCTCTATGGACAGCCCCCCCCCCTTGAAAAATCTCACAAAGACCCCAAACTCAGCATATCTACCACCAACCTGATACCTCTTTCTGACGTTTCTGAAATTATATTTAATATGTTCATCACCCATTGAATCACTAAGGTTAAACAAACAGAATAAATAGGACAAAATATAGTTCCACTAGGGGAGTCTTTGAATTTCCTGTTACTTGGCAACCAAGCAATCATCAATACATTTTGGAGTCTGCACTGTTTCAAAGCCCTCCTTCTACTTTCTTTCTTTTTAAGTTAAATAGTATTAATTTTCTGTTTGCTTACAAGACTATGCAATTTGAGGAGTACAATTTTACCTCTCATTACATGAACACACTTCATTTTCCCTCTACCAAAGTACAGTGTACATGCATCATCATATCACGTAACCCCCTCTATCGTGTCCTCCCTCATCTATCTTCCCTCTGGTAACCACTGCATTTTCCAGAGTTTGGAGTTAGCCATTTCTTCCACTCTCTGTTACCCACATGTCCCTTAGTTTAGCCTCTTGACATCCGTACAAATACCGGTGTCTTGGGGTTCTATCTGGATTCCTGGGCTCCAACCTCCTTCCTCTCAATTCCTTCTCTACCATGAAGTCTGAATGATGTTCTAAATTCCAAATCTGATCAGGCTGTGTTCTCATTTTCTCTTTAAGACATGTCAATGTTCTCATGTTACTGAAAGTGAATTTCAATATCCATGTTATGATAAAATGGATTTATTTCATAGACCTTGCCAACTTATCCAAACTAATTTCATCTTCTCTCTATATATACATATATACAGACAGATATAGATATATAGATATCTATAGATAGATATAGATATAGATATCTTACATTGTAAGATGTGTAAGATATGTACAATGTCATATCTTACATATAGTACATATAGTACTTACATTGTAAGTACTATATATATAGATAGATAGATAGATCTAGATCTATATAGATATCTATATGTATCTATCTATCTATCTATCTATCTATCTATCTATCTATCTATCTATATAGTATTTACAATGTTCTAAATGGGCAGTTCTGTTTAGGGCCTCTAACACTCCAATTCATATCTTCATCTTGTTTTATCATGTTTTTCTAGTCTACTGTAAGACCCTATTTTTTGTCCTTCTCACCTCCTAAATACTAAATACTTCTGCGCCCACCTCTAAAGTGAACTTTTAAAACATAATCAGGTTGTCCCAGTCCTCTGCCTGGCTTTCCAATGGCTGCACTTGAGTTCAACCCTATACTTCACTCTGTGGTCTACAGGCCCTCAATGACCTGACCCCTATCTAATCTCCATCCTTCCCTTACCATTGCCCACTCATTAAGACCACTCCAGCTGCACTGAATTTATTTCCAATCTTCAAATAAGCCATGTTCATTTCTGAATTTTGGACTCTGAACTTAGAATCTTCCTGTAGTTATTCCCACACACATGCAGGTCTTCACTGCTACCTCTAGTTGTTCTCAGACAACTTGATGTGACATTATTATTTTCTCATTTTGCAAAATCACTCAATTCACTACTTTACCAATGTCTATGCTCTTCCCCCACTGAGTTATATGTTTACCAAGGCACAAATCAAAACTCAATGTAGCTGTTGAATGTCAGTGACTTTGCATGTTATTCCTTCTGCTTAGAACACGGGCTTCCAACTTGGTTACTAACTGCCTGCTAGACTTATGGTTACATTTCAACTCTTGGTTCAAAATTCTTTCCTGAGACTTTCACACTTCACCCCAAACGGAGGTGATCATCAGCTTTACTCTGCTAAATAGGATCCATGCCTCTGTAACAGCACTAAACTATTCAAAAATTGCTGGTTTGCAATGCTCTTCTCCCTGAACTACAACTCCCTGGACTAGAATCATATTCAACTCAATAGCAAAGCATAAAAATATTTTCAATAAGTATTTTGCTACTGTCTGTACTATAGTATAGGTTTGTGTTGTGACAAATATGATGATCAGGTAATATAGCCCTAAAACTAAGAAATAAATTAAAATTACAGTCTCTCTCTGTATATTTGTATGACTATTTTTAATATATTCCAAAGGATACAAAAAATATATAACACATTTAACTCCAAGTATAGTAATTTAAAGGAATTCTTATAATTCATTCTTATAATATCATTTAGAATACATTTTTAAATATAATGGTCTTTTACTGCTGATTATATGACTGGTTATAGCCATAAATACTCATATTGTTGGTTCACAAATGCATGCATTTTTCTAAATTTATAGGTTAAGGATGAAGGGGGAAGAGTAAGAATTGATGTATAATACTTAGTCCACAGGAGGTACTCTGAAATGTTACTTAATTGAATAAATAAATAAAAAGATTCCATGGAGAAACTGGACTTAACTTCTTCCATTAAATTTTATGAAACTCATTACTGGATGAGAAATAATGTCCCCGTTTATGTGCAATCCTATAAATGTTAAGTGTATACTTCTATCTGCATATCCCATTTCAATTACCTTTTCTTGTTGGCAGTTGTGTTCAATATATTTATTTTCACAAAAAAGAAAACAACTTTAACAATCCTTAAGAGACTCATGATCAAGTCTTTTTTTCTGTAGGTGTTGCCAAAAGCTTTAAAACATCCTCTCTATCACGTCTTCATTATATGCATGAATACGTTTGTTTGGCCATTTATTTGCTAACTTTTACAGTTTCTCTAATTTTCTGCATTCTGTGTTTTCAATCCCTCCACTATGCCAGCAAAATGACCTTGGGCTGGAATTTTATCTGTGAGTTACAAGTTAGGAAAAGTCTAAAGATAACTGAATTTCCATACAGACACGTGGAGATAAGAATGTGAATATGGGGGAGGGAGTTGGCGGGGAAGGAGTGAGGGACAGAGAGAGAGAATGCAAGACCTCTAAAATTAAATATCATAAAGAGATTAACCTGGTTAAGAACTAAGAGCAGACGGGAAATTATATTACATGTATTAAGGGCCAACTCTTTCTTAAAATGTTGAAGCCCACGATATCCACAGCTTCAGGGTTCAACCTCAGTTAATTGGGAAGATAAACTGTTGAGTGGCCACACACTATCCAATCTTAAGAGAAGTAGAATTAAGTTGCAATGATTGAAAATAAATATAAATAACAGGAAGAGTAAAGGTCCCGTTGACTACGTATCTGTTAATCCCAGGGAAGATATAAAATCAGGAGTAACAAGATTTAACAAAATAAATCAATTCAAGTATTTAAAATAAAAGAATTAAATTATCATGCCCAAAAATCTGAATAACTAGACAATTTATGTCCCTCAAAAGCCAAAAAGAATTTGGTTGATAGGAGTGATGATCCTGGATTATAATTTAAAATGGAAAATTAAGTAATTGACGGATTTTGAATTCAGTTGAAACTTCAGTAGACTATGTACTGTAACAAGAGATCTAATATTAGCTTTTGTTCACTGATCATAATCCTTTAGTTTTAAATAATTATTCAGCCCACAGAAAACTTTGGTTAAATCAGTTATCTAAAAAACGAAGTAAAGGGCCTCCCCGGTGGCGCAGGGTTGAGCACTGGGTTGCGAAGCTGCCCAAAGCCTCTGTGGCACCGGTTTGATCCCCGGCTGCTCCCCGGCCACCAGAGCAGGGTCCCACATGGCGCGAAGACCTCTCCTGCCGCCCGCTGCTCCCCTCAGCAGTGTACTTCGGTCCTTCTGCCTGCTCTGCTCCCCGCTCTGGCTCTGGTGAATTCTCTCACCCTCCCACGTTCTGACTGTACCCAGTGCTTGTATAAATAAATAAATAAAATCTTAAAAAAAAAAAAAAAGAAGTAAAATATATTAGCTTTAATTGTATACTTCCATTATTGCCCATAATTGTGGCTAATGCAACAGTAGTCATTTTTGCTACAATGAGAAGGGGAATCTTTCTTTGCTTAAGACAAATAACCTGTCCAGAAATTTAAGAGTATTGACTCTTACTCTACACTAGCATGTCCAGTGCTGTCTCTACCATAAATCCTTAATGTCATTGGTAGGCTAGAAACAAAATTTTATGCAAAATGGACAAATTAAAAAATTTTTGAAGAACATTTTGTTCAATGCATTCCAGAATTTTTTTTTCTTTCTCATCAAGGTTATAATAAAAATAACATTCAATGAAATGCCATTAGGACCTTCTGTTTGTTGTAGTGCATTATAGTGAGATAATTGCTTTAATCTTTCCATGTATAGACAAAGAATCTGGAGAAAACTGATTTTAAATAACCTTTCAAGCTTGTGCTTCTACTCATTTGGGAACCAAAATTTTTACTCATAGTTGTGTCATTTGAAGGTAAAATGTTTAAATATGGCAATACAGCAGTGCAAGATACCACCTCTGTATTGCTTCACACAAAAACATTTATCTTCAAATATCAGGTATAAATGACTCTTTGGCAAATCTAATTAATTCTAAGGTCTATTTGACATTAGACTTTTTATTTTAAATCAGTGAATAAGGACCTTCATTAATATTGCATTTCAATACAGATTTTCATATTTGGGCTAAGTTGAAAATAAATCGAACTTTCACATGGACTACTTTTGAAATAGATAATGTGAATGCTATTTTTCTCAAGACATTAAAATGAGTTTTGATATCCCTTTCAGCATACTTAATTTAGACAAATACAAGCAATTTCTTGAAAAGTCACTGTGGGATAGAGAGATTGAAAGACAAACCCAGAAAAATAAAGGAGCTAAGGGGAGCCATGTTTCATTTTGGACATTATTTAAAAAACCTCAAAGCAGTCAAATTGCTACACTCTAGTTCTTCACTGTATCAGAAATTGTCTGGGTGAGTGGATAATCTAGCTAACTTAGTCTCAGGATGTGCCTTCAGCATTCTCTAGATTTTAAAGGGCACAAGAGAGTTTCTGGGACAGAATATCAAGTCTTTGGCGGACTGATACCTGGAAGGCAAGTGTAGTTCTGCTTGAAATGAGGGAAAACTGCTTAGGTTTCAGAAACTAAGAGACCAAGAGACCAGGCATATCATAAAAATGAATGCAAACCCCTCCAGGGGACAATGTCATCTGGTTTGCTGTAGACACATTTGTCAGAAATAATAGATTCCTGAGGTTCTCATTTGCTCTGTTGGTCCAGGCTGTGTTGAAAATAGCATGTTGGGAAAGGCTAGTGATAAAGCTCAGAAGTAAGAAAGTTTTCTTTGCTGCCAATACAGCCCTATTCTAGAGTAAATGAGGCAGGTGCATTTCAGAAATGAGGCTTTATGGAGGACCTTTAGTCACTTCAGTCCTGAGCCCTGCTGTCCTGTGGACCACCAGCTCAAAAGTTTCCAGGGCATAATCAGTGGCAAACAAATTCCATTTTTAATATTCTCCTTTAAAACATTGATTTTATTTACTTTAACAAGAGTATCTTAGTTTTCATTTAAAACAAAACAGCTTTGTTCCTAATAGCTAAACCATGGAACCAAGCTAAATGCCCATCAACAGATGATTGGATAAAGACAGAGTAGAATAGATATTCCATGACTACTACCCCACTATTAAGAATAAAAAGATGAAATGGTGCCTTTTGGAACAATATAGATGGTTCTTGAGGTGATTTTTCTAAGTGAAATGAGTCACGAGGCAGTTATTAGCTGGTCTCACTCATTGGTAGAATATAGATAACCAAAGAAAACAATCTGGCAAAACAAGAATAAATATTAGATTAATATATCAGTTCCCATGTAAGGACACATTCACAGCTGCCAGGGAATAGGATACCTTTTTTCTATTACGTCAACTGATCTTTCCTTCAGAAGTATGGGTAATCTTCCCTTCACATAGCACTACATTAAACACATTTAAATTTATTCTCATTGACTAATTCCTTGTTTTGCACCAGTTTCAGTTAATACTGTGTGTGCAAAACAAGGACTGCCTATATGTCTGTTTTCAATCAAAGATTAAAATAATGACTAGAGGGTATACTCATTAATTCAGATTTCTCTAAAGATACAAAAATTTGTTAATATTAAATAAAGCAAGACTAGATGTAAGAGTAAGCTTGAACAACTAGAGCAACATATAATCAAAAGAAAGAAGGTATTTCTTAACAAGACAGCCTGAGGGCAAAATAGAGAAAAGAACATTATTCAATCAAAACATGGACACAGACTAGCTAGGAATGGTAGGAAAATAATCTGTGTTGGCCTGGGCCACAGACTGAAGCAAAAACGAGGAACAGCAAGCAGTGGGCACCCAACTCTGTGCCCGAATACTGCTTATCTAAGAACTTCTGTGGTTAGCACATTGAATATTCAACAATTTCTACAAGGTAGAAATCATATGCCCATAAAAATAAATTAAAATTCAGGGCCTCCCTGGTGGTACAGGGGTTAAAGCCTCAGCACAATCAAGCTATCAGCAGCCACTGCTGCACGAGTTCAATCCCTGGCCAGGGAGCTACCCGCATGGCGCGCAGACCTCTCCTATCTCGCCCGCTGCTCCCCTCAGCAGTGTATGTCAGTCAATCCACCTGTTCTGTTCCCCACTCTATCTCTGGTGAATCCTCTCACCCTCCATACCTCTGGCCTATACCCCAATTCTTGTATGCATAAATAAAAATAAATCTTAAAAAAAAAATTAAAATTCAGAGGAACTAGGTAAATGTTTTTGTGTAGCTGGATTTGAATACAAAACTCCCTGGCTAAATATTATTCCATTTCTACTATCCCTTACCCCCAGTCAAGAATATTGGCAGGCATGGTGGCTAATGTACGGACACTGGGTAGAAACTGCTACATCTTGTAGATAAAATATATCGAGTAGACCACTATTGCTATCTTATGGGCCTCATTTAGATTATAAAATCATTTTTGTGCAAACTGTTTTGCTGTTGCAGAGTATGATGGGTCATGTTCATAGGGTAGATCATGGGTCATGTTCATAGGGGTTCCTATCTTAACATTGCAAACACAGGATGGTAAATTTGTATGAGACAAAGATTGATACAGGATGTCTGCATAAGGAGGAAAATGAATCTGAAGAATGTAGGCAGCACAGACTTGTGTGAGAGAGTACAGAGATGTAAAGCATAGTATGTTAGTTAGATAGGGCTACTCTAACAAAATACCACAGATTGATTGAGTCATTTAATCAACAGAAATGTTTTTCCCATAGTTCTGGAGACTAGAAGTTTAAGGTCAAGGTGTCAGTAGAGTTAATTCCTTCTGTGTACCATGAGTGAATAATCTATCCCTGGTTTCTCTTTTTAGTTGTCAATGGCCATCTTCTCTGTGTGTTCACATTTTTTCTTCTTCCCTCTGTTCTTATCCGTGGTCAGAACTCCGTTCTTATAAGGATTTCAGTGACACTGGACAAGACCCAACCCTAAAGACTTAATTATAACTAAATGACTCCTGTACAGACCCCACCTCCAACAAGGGCCACATTCTGCATTACAGGGGATTAATACAACATTAAATAAATTTAGGAGGGAAACACTATTTAACCTATGACATAGAGGGGAAAGTAATCACTTGATGGATCTTATCTCTGTGAAATCAATATGTATACTAGAATATATAAAAATACCCTTAGGGATATGAAGTCACTGATATAAATAAGCAGTTAAAGAATTACAGAGTGCTGTTGTGACCTATTAATACTATGCACTGATAAATATAGTCACTAATATCAACTCTCTAGATCTTTACATAGCTTAACCTTTCCCCCACCATATAATGAAGTGTTCTAACTCTCCATTCTATAACCCCAAGAACAACTAGACAGCCGTACCATATATTTTTCTTGGGAAATAACATTTGTTTAACGTCAGCTTGGCATTTGTTAGGCAAATTCAGGCCTGCACTATAGTAAAGGAGTGGGGAGATCAAGAAGAGATCAAATGCCTCCAAGCAATACATGTAAGATAAGGATAAGATCACTGTGTGCTTTCTAGAAAAATAAAGAAATTGCATGTTTTGCATGTTCTCAATGATTTATTCATATCCAGTCATTAGATAAGCTTTGGAACAGCCACTTAGGAATTTGAGTAGTGGCACTATTGTGTTTTTAGTAACAATTTCTCAAAATGTTTGATACAGACCTATCAACTCAGAGTAGAAGTGAACATTCCACTTCCATTCTATTCATTTTGTGAAAAAAAAAAAAAGATTGATTTTTTGCTAACCAGAAGGTTTTTCTGTTTTGTTTTCTTTTAGACTGAAATTGGTTGTCAGGACTGAGCTTGGTTGAAAGATTATGTGCACTGAATGAATGGATATTCCATAGTATGTCCCCAATATGAAAACAGAACAAAAAGGTTTTGTGCAGAAAACTAGAATGTTGATCATATTGCAGTGTTTTGGTTTAAAACCTCAGGTCACTGAATTTCAAAGCTGAAGGCTGACTTTGTGAGTTATCTAAGGTAGACACATAATTTAACTAAGAGTTAGAATGATGGAAACAATTAGGCCATATTGGCATATTTTAGATTGTCATCTAATACCCTATGGCTATTTAATGAAAAGCTGAGTATTATATTTGACAGATCAATTATTCATCATATAGATGGGGCAAGAAGGGAAGTACAACATCTGAGCGAATTAAATCAGTAAAACTCTTCAATAATACTGTCACTTTTTATCAAAGCCAGTGGTTTCAAGCATAACAGCTACATAGAAGTCATACAAAACAAGTAATAATAAATGGTAAGTACAAATCATAAAAAATTGTAAAGGCCCTTTGCAAAGGGCATTATGAAAGACAGGCATATTTTGCCTTGATGATAACAGGAAAGTCTTTCTCTTAGTAGAGGTAATGATTTTAGGTTTTTTTTTTATGAATATATTTCTTTATTGGGATTTTCATTACGATTGACACAGTGGCACCATCCATCTGCGGTGATCAAGAATTCATCCCTCTGACCCACATGGTAGAGGACACACAGGGAGGGCTCTCAGTGCCAGGGCCAAGTATCCACTGAGGAAACTGATCACCAAAGACGACATTTCCTTGGATTCCATCATCACTGCTGCGACTTGCACACAGATATCCATGACTTGCCCAGAATCTTTCATTCTAGCACCAGCTAACTCTTTGCTCTCGTTCCTCTTAACACCTAAGATCTCGGTCAACTGCCCGATGTTCGACTCGCCCCAGCCACCTCTGCAGTTCTCCTGCTGTCCTGCCACCCTCAGGTGTGGGGCGGGGAGTGAGAATGTGGGAGACCGGACAGGACCCAATATCCTAGTCAACACCACACAGCAGGGGTCCATTAGCAAATGACACCGGGACATACACAAACAACCTCACAGAACACATACTTCTTCCCCAGGCAAGTTGTAACCTCCCAGGCCACGCATCTACTCCCATCTACTCCCATTGTGGCCCACACACAGTAGGCAGCTAGGACCTGAAAGCTGGACCCAGATCTCCTGGCTTTTCCTGCCTGTCACTGGTGTCACCACTCTGCTTCCACCTGTTCTGGCGTGAGTTCATTTCTCAAAAGGGAGGAAAAGGTAGAAGAGAGGGGGTTAGGAGGGGGCAGGAGGAAGAGACCTGCAAACAATACAAAAATGCAATACCAGGATTCAGTGCTACAATATTTTAAAACAATAGAAGGTAGCGGAAAACACCACATGCTAACACAGACAACATATTACACAACTCAGGGGAGGAGTCAGGGGCCACCAATTTAGACTAAGAGCCTTTCAGTAGATTGCTGAATGGACTGGGTCTGCGCTTCAGCTGTGAGCCCCCCTTGATGGTGACAGATAAGGTGATGACAGGCCTGGAGATCCCACAGGCCCGCCTCAGAGCCTGCTTGGAGTGCACAAACACGTAGGGCACATTCTTGTCTTCGCACAGCAGTGGGAGGTGCAGGATAATCTCCAGGGGCTCAGCAACTGCAACCATCACAATGAACTCACTTTCCAGCAGAGGCGGCAGTGCTCCCGCTCGGACTCCGGCAGTGTCCCTCCAGTGCCCCTCCAGGAGTGGCAAGACCGTGGAACCGCAGCCATGACTGAGGCTGATGTAAATCCAAAGGCCTACCCCCTTGCTGTCACTCACCTCACCAAGAAACTACTGGATCTTGTCCAACAGTCATGTAACTACAAGCACCTTCAGAAAGGAGCCAACAAGGCCACCAAAATGCTCAACAAAGGCATCTCTGAGTTTGATATTTTTAGATTTAATAGATGGCAAGTAAAGAACACATGATCGTTAGGAGGAAAGGGGTCAACTTTAGCAGAATCAGCCCTGTTTTTTTCAGTCAAATCTAGAGTGTCTGCCAGATCAAGGACTCCTCCATCAGGCTATAGATTGAGGGCTAATTAATATTTGTTTCTCAGTCCATAATAAGGCATATCCATATAGGTACTCTGTCGCAATCATGGCTTCTAGTGAGTTCCCCTATGACCTTGACTTTGGTTAGGCCTTTACAGCACTGAAGAGAGATGTATGCTAATCAGCAACATATCATAGAAAGGAGTGTTTGGTATCAGGGGCTACTCTGTACCTGGCAGCTATGCCTTGCTTTTCTCATGGACCATTCTCTGAGTAAAAGCGAGTCACCGTGCATGAGAACATTCAAGAAGTCATATGGAGAATCCCACATTTCCAGGAGGGGAATTGAGTCATCCTCCCAACAGCCAGTACTAACTCACTGGCTATATGAATGACCCACCTTGACAGAGGATGTTCCAGACCTGGCCAACCCTTGAGATGACTATACACCCTTGAGAGACTTCAGAGAAGAAAACAGCTAAGTTCTGGGATTCACGATCCACAGAAGATATGAAATAACCAATACTTATATTTTCCTGAACCACTACATTTTGAGGTAGCTTATTATGGGGTAATGGATAACTAATACTCTAGTTGGAATTCAGCCATGTTACCCAAGTACTATCATAAGTCCTGGGTATTTATATAAATGCTTGTTGTAGGGAATATTCCATAAATGGTTTACATTTCTTTCTGGAATAATGCTCTATAGGCAAAGCAACAAGTCCATTTTTTAGTGAATCCAGGTAGGATCTCATCAACACTTCATTTCTCCTGCTGTTGAGAGAAAATCACTTCAACCTTGAGTCAAACAAAACAAAAACAAACTGAAAAAAATCAGTGTGACTGTATTCATGTGGACAACATTCTTCTTAACATGTGGGTTGCCAAGTGCAAAGGTGTATGACCCACAATCTCCCAGAATATAAAACCATGACAGAAAAACATATTCTGGTTATGCAAGAGCATCAGGTTTAAAGCAACTCTTGTATAATTGACAGAAAATTAATGTATTCCTATTTTCACTAGTGACTATTTCCCCCTCCCAAGTAGAAATGAAAGGGAAAAATGTGGAATACATTAAATCTAAATCATCACACACACAAACGCACACACACGTTATTAAAAACCATCAAAAAAGCTAACATATCAGGAATCGATTTTAAGACTCCTATGAGCATATTCTGGGGAAGGAATCTTAATCCTTGAGAAGCAAATCCTATGGTTCCAATCTGTTTTAAAAGAATAACACCTTTGGTTGTATGATCTTTATATGACGTACTCCGAAGCCACCATCCATCTTTCTTAGATAGAACATACCTGAGTGATTCCTGAAACTAGAGGATAAGGCTTACGAATATTTAGTTAAAAAATAGGAAGGTAGGAATACTACAGATAGAAAGGAAGAAAAAGAGAAAGAAAACATACAGGAAGGAGAGAGGAGAATTTTTGGACATTAAAGTTAAAAAAAAGGAAACGAAAAAATATTAGTGATCATAGCTAAAGCAAAAGTAATAACATTAAAAACATATTATAGAAACAGAGGGAATAATGCCTAACTTATTTGTTGAGGACAGCATTACCTAATACCCAAACCACACAAAGACATTATAAGAAAAGAAAAATATTTACCATTCTCTCTCATTAACGCAGATACAAAAATCCTCAACAAAATATCAGCAAAATGAATCCAGCAATTTACAAGGAGAATTATACGCCAAGACCAAATAGGAATTTTGGCAAAGCTTGCTCAACATTCAAAAAGTAATTAATGTACAGTCATGCAGACTTAATGACAGAATAAGTTCTAAGAAATGCAATGTTAGATGATTTAATTATGTGAGCATCATACAGTGTTATTACACAAACCCAAATGCCACACTCTACCACCCACATAAGCTATTTGATAGAGAATATGAGAATCATCATCATCACGCAGAATGTCATTGATTACTGTAGCCCCTCACTTTAACACATTAGAGAAGTGACACAGTCATATCAATAGATGTAGAAATAAATATGATAGGGGCCTCCCCAGGTGGCAAAGCGGTTGAGCACTGGGCTGCGAGGCTCCCCACAGCCTCTGCAGCGCCTGTTCATTCCCTGGCTGCCAGTGAGGGTCCCACCAAAAATAAATAAATAAATAAATATGATAAAACTCAACACCTATTCATGAAAAAAAAAAACACTCAATAAACTAGGAAGAGAGGGAATGTTTCTCTATTTCATAGAGACTACCTACAAAGAACCTACAAGAAATATCAAACTTTGAGAAACTCAAAAGTTTTTTCTAAGATCAGATACAAGGTAATGATGTCCCTTTTACTGACCCTTTATAATATCTTACTGAAAATTATAGCTAATGCAATAAGGCAAGAAAAGAAAGTAAAAAATATGCAGATTGAGAATAAATATAAGACTTGATTGTTCACAGTATGACTTAATTGTTTGTGTTGACATGAATCTATGTAGAATAACCTAACAAATGGCCAAAAAATATCCAGAAACTAATAAGCAATTGCAAGGTTGTAAGATTAATACACAAAATCCAGTATAAACAAGTAGTCTGAAATTAAAAGCATCCTACCATTGATATTTAGCGTCCCCCAAAATGAAATGTTTAGGTATAAATCCAACTATATATATATATATATATATATATATATATATATATATATATATAAGATCTACATGAAGATAACTACAAAATCTCCCATGAATGAAAGTGAGGATTAAATAAATGGAAAATTAGAATAAAATAAATGGAAAATTAGTTGATATTTATGGATAAGAAGACTCAAAACCATCAAGATGACAGATCTTCCCAATTTAACCTATAAACGCAATGCAATTTCAATCCAAATTCCACCAAGTTACTTTCTAAATATCAACCGATTCTAAAGTTTCCACAGAGAGGCAAAATATACTATGAAGGGAAAAGAACAAATATGAAGGATCAATGCAATCCAACTTCAATATAGATGTATTAGAAAGAAGTAACTCTTTGAACCTGTGATTTCACAGATGCATCGTTGAAAGGAATGGTACATTACAGCAAAAGGACAATTGATTTAAGTACCATTGAAAGGAAAATAAAGTATTTAGAACAATCAAAAATATAAATATGATGCCAAAAATTATTGATATCTAGGAAACATTGATGTAGCAGAGAAGCAGACAAAAGAGAGGTGAAAAGTGACTGCCCAAGTCAAGACACTACTTTCCTCTTGTTCTTTCATTATTTTTCTTTTCTTTTCTCTCTAATATTATCCCTTTACTTCTATCTCAATAAATGTTATTTATGTATTTTACACAAATAGTATCACTTGTTCATTTGTAGATGTCCTCTACTACACTAGGTTACTTGATGACCCTACAATCTCAGTTCATTTATCTTTGTATGACCACCACACTGACATGGTATCCAGCACATAGTAGTGGCTCAACACATGTTTGTTGAATGACTAAGTAACAGTAGAGGTAAGGCTGACCTTCCTTCCTCAATAATCTCCTTCCTAGTCTAGAATTCTCTCCACTATACTATTCACACTACATAGCCCAAGCCAGGTGTTGCAATCTAGTCCTAAGCTACCTTTCGACTTACTCTAACTAAGGAGAGGATATAGGAGAAGCCCATATTTTTCATGCTGTATTTCCTACATTTGTTACCTCTATATTGGCAAGAGCTGGGGTTCAACCATTCACCCCTGGTCTTGGACTTATCACCTTCTCTTCTTGTCCTTTGGGGCTGACTTCTCTCTCCCATAGATCATTTCCACATTAGCTCTGATTTTCCTCCAGCCCTGGGCCTGGCTGCAGATGATTGTTTCCTGAAACCCTGACTCCTGCAATTTAACTAATAAATGTCCTAACTTTCCCTATATATGCAGATACCCCAGGGTCTAGACAGAAAAATTTACCAATAACACCGGAAACACAGTTACCTACAGTGAATATGAAGCAGGTCATGGCAAAAGCCAGAAGTAGAGTGTCAGAATTGTGGGAAATAGTCCTGCTACAAGCAAAGATATTCAAATTGAACTTAAAAAGGCAAAACACCATTAGAGCTGAACACTGTTCATCCTCAGGCCTGGGAGCTCTGTCTGCAAGATTAACACTGAAAGCTACCCACAACTCTCCAATTGAATTTTCAGCTGTCTCTGACCCCAAAGGGTGATTTTCACATGAAAATGTGCCACAATGTTGCTATCTTACTACTTTTTTAATAGGAAAATGGCTTAAATGGGTTTTCACAATAGCCTACAAGGATTGAACTGGTTTTCTTAAGATCCAATGTGCTAGGACACAAAAGCCCAAGGCTGGCCCTCCAGGGTGACATCTGCAGAGGAAATTGTTGGTTGATTCACCCAGAGCTACTGTCAACACTCAGCAAGGTTCTAAGGTTGATGCCAGTACTTTCTTCTATTACGCAAACAGGCATAAAAATTAGCTAGAATGACCTAAAACAGCATAAGGCTCCCTGCCCCCATGTGAGAATGGCAAAAAGCACACATCTAAGACCCTGAAGGGGTCCTCCTTCTCTGGAGGGGCTAACGTTGGCAACCTGTGCCCTTCAGTGTGAATGCTGCTGCCTATCTTTCTCTGTCACTGTTTTTATGCAGGTAAAGTTCCTGTGTCCTTTACTCACTTTAAAGAAATGTCCTTGGCCTTGGAACATTGGAAGCTTTCTGTCAATCACTGTCAACAAGGTAGCAACTGCCAGGTAATTATTCATATATGTGCAAATAGCGTATAATTAAAACTGCTTGTGACTCCTCTTTTAATGACTTTCCTAAAAGTTTTCATTTTATCTCTAGGGTAAGGAAAAACCACCTTTCCAATATGTTAATTGAGGCCATAATTGGCTGATATTTATAATCAGCTATTTCGTGTGTTTCTCAACACGTGGCCCATCCATTCTGCAACTGCACCGAAATTAAAGAATAAGTTTATTAAACACATGTGACTTTTTTCTAGTAAAATCTTTGAATTCTTGGGTACTATAGGAAAAGTAGATGCCCCTGGCTTCCCAGCAGGCATCACAGAGTCATGCCTTTGAGCAATCTTGCAGAGCTTTTTGTAAAATCAAAATGGATTCATATAATCTGTTCATTTAACCTGTTTTTCATAACACTGGAGCAGTACTCTATACCCAAAGGAGATTGGGGTTGTCATGGCACATACTGAAAAGAGCTTATACCAGTAAATATTTCTCCATTTTTATCATTTTTAAGTCAAATCTTGGATAGGAGTTTTCAGCATTAAAAAACAGAATGGAAATCATTTGTACCAAGGAAGGGGTGACTGGATGCCCCACAGGAGACTTGCTGAGTTATTCCTGAATTGTCAGGGTAGATTACACTTATATGAATTCAAAATTCAAATCAATTTCAAATCCAACGTCTATATTTCTGCTGAACATTCAAATATAACAGGTGAAAATATTTAATCATTCCTATTTTGGTGGAAATATTTTAAAATTTAATGTATCTTATTTTAATTGGAGTAAGGAATTTTGAGTGTAGCCAAGTATAAAACTAGCAGTAAATGACTACTTTGGTTCTGTAGAACACTATAAGTCCCAATACATTGTCAGCTCAATTTTTCTATTGACCGAGTGTGAAATCACACAATCATAAACATTTGAAATTAGTGTGGGTCTTTGTTTTAAAGATTAGGGAATCGAAAAATTAGAAATTTTGAGTGGTTCATAGATGGTGAATAATAGTCAAGTCTGACTACTAAGCAAATGTGAATTGACCAGACAGTGCATGACATCATTCTACTTGCTAATAAAAGTACTGAAGGCAAGACATGCATATATGAAGCATTATACCTTGAGGGGGTGGTGGAAAAGAAAACTTTTCAGCTTGGGAATTTAAGTCACTTGCCCAAAATTCACTGTCGGTAAGTGTTGGAGGCAGGATTTGAAGTCTCTTGGATATGTTTGATTTGATGGCTAAGGTTTGGCATCACTTCTCCTGGGACAAACAAAGGGTCTGTTGTTACAGAGTGAGGGAATCAAGAGAGAACTTATTTCTGCACAGACAGTAGGCTTGCTTGCATAAATATGTAATCATCCTCGCTCTGGGATAGAGCAAGTGAAGGGCTCTTAAAGCTGTTCATTTTTTATCCTCCAATCCTACAAAGTCCAGCTTAATATTCTGCAAAAGGAGGTTGAATGTAGCATGAGTCACTGCTGGCTTCTTCTCATCCTTACTTCCATAGCACATAAGTATATAATGGTTCTTAAATATTAGCTTTCAGTTTTGCTTTTAGCATCATTGGGAATTCATATTCTGTCTTCTGCTACTCTCAAAACTCTTTCCTATTGTTTCTGGAGAGGTTTAAGAAGGTTCTGCCTATAATAGACCCCACTTGAGAAGTATCTCCCTAGGAGTTACCAACAGCTCTGTCTTGCATGAGCAGATTTCAGAACTGCTCAGAGTACCTACCGAATCAAAGGGGAATTAAAGAATCTTTCACTTGCTCCATCCCAGAGCGAGGATGATTACATATATATGCACGCAAGCCTACAGTATGTGCAGAAATAAGTTCTCTCTTGATTCCCTCACTCTATAAACACAGACCCTTTTTTTGTCCCAAGAGAAGTGATGCCAAACCTTAGCTATCAAATCAAACAGATCCAAGGGACTTGAAATCTGCCACCAACACTTACTGACAGTGAATTTTGGGCCAAGTGAGTTCACTTCCCAAGTCCTAATCTATAAAATAAAAAGATAACTAACTAGCTCATAAAGCTCCTAAGAGGAATGGAATAAGTTATTTTCTAAAATGTCTTTTCATAGCAGATGTTTCAGAATAGTAAATATTTTTCTTCCCAATTATAGAATCTAACTTGGAGAAATATATATATGTGAATTATAAGTCAGCTATACCTGAATGGTAGGCAAAAAAAAAAAAAAAAAGGTCATTGGTACTACAAAAAATAAGTGTCAAATAAATGACCTCTGGCATTCCTTTCACTCTTCACCTGGGACTGGATGATTCTATGACTCACATTTTTCATTTATCGCCATAAATTGTAAGTGTGTGCCCCCCACCCAATTCAGATATTGAAACTTGATACCTATGGTTTGAAGTGCTTAGGAATAATCCCTTAAATGAGAATTCAGGGAGTTCTCATGCCCCTAATACAATGAGAATGTAACAGTGTAATCTAAAAAGGGGGGGATCTATGCTCCCTGCCCCGCCTAATGAAGGGTAAAGCCATGTGGGATGGAGGGCGGTGGGAAGCTAAAAATGATTTAGGAGAAGAGACTTGGAGATAGGAGGAGGCTCATGGAGCAGAGAAACCTGTGAAGAAGCCTTGCTTGGACTTGTACCAGGGACCCGGGTGACATAGAAGGAGACACTTGGGAGAGACATGGGTAAGAGAGCTGTGGGGAGGCTAATAATGGCAGCTGTTACCTCAGTTTGTACTCTGGTTTTGCTTCTTTCATGCCAAAGTTGCTTGGGCTTTTGTGCCCCTTTCTTATGGGTCCCTGCCAGAAGTTACCTTAGATTTGTGGCAAGTTTTGAGGCCTCAGCTGCTCAGCTTTGGTCAACCCTATGCAGCTGGGGATTTACCCATGGGGATTTACCCATTTGTTTATTGGGAAACTGCTATCCTTTCTTCTCTGTCTGTGCACATTATCCTATTGAAGTTCTCTCACACTTAGAGTACATGCCTTGTCTTTATGCTGCAGATGGCAGAACCCATTGAAAGACAGCAAGTTTTGGGTTCTCAGGGTGCCACTCAGTTTGCACACTAACAATAACAGTGAATAACAGTCACCAGTGAAGTAGGAAGAGCTCCTGTGGGGGCAAGCAGAGGTGCCCTTGGATTTTTCTAAGTAAGAATTTGACAAAGTCTCCTCTCAGCCACACACTGAAAGTTTATGAAGAAAAGGTGTTTGTGTAGACACTGGCCAGCAGCCTTTATGGCCAGAACTGTGTTTTAAAGAGGGTAAAGGTGGGCTGACATACTGCTCTTTTGTGGAGTTTATTACTTTGTGGGATTTATCCCTTTGGGGTTGGATTGCTTTTTCTGTAGTGACTCTTAATCCTTTCCACTCTCACCTCCAGTTCCTAGACTTGCAGAACTTCCACAGCTAGTTAACTACTAATCAGTCACTTCTACCCCTGTCTCAAGTTAACTTCCAGTTACAGTTTTCTGGTGTAAGCTTCCATTACTAGTAGACAGCTTGATCTTGAACTTCCCAGGCTCTACAACTGTGAGAAAAAAAAAAAAAATGTTTGTTCTTTAAGCCTCCTAGTCCATGGTATTTTTCTTATACAGTCCAAATGGATTAAAACATTTACCTATCTGTAATTTGCTATAGGATTTTGCTTAATATTGTCAGTTGAGTGTAAATCATCTGACATGGCCAAATAACCATCCTATTTAATATTTTAAAATATATATAATATGACTCAAAATTTCAGTACCAAAACCTTTAGCTTTTTTTCCCACTGGAATCTTAGGGGAAAAGACTAATTTCCTCCTTTTAATACATTAAAAAAAGGAAAGTATAAAATCAGAAAATGGGCATTATGTCTCAGCCATTGAGGAGAAACCCTGAAGTCAAAGGCTCTTTGACAGTATAAATTAAATACCAACTTTCTTTTCACCTCATATTCTTCCCACTTAACAAACTCTCCTACAGGCTTCAAATGACTCAAATTGCCAATGACTTTATAAAAAGTTGAATATACTGAAACTCACTGAGACTAGTTTCTCTCCTGCTTGCTCCAAGCCTGCTTAACTTTATGACAAGGTAACTGACAGTATGAGGCAATTAAGCCATGCTCATGTGAGACAGGCTTCAATATATATATTTTAACCAAAATAATTTGAGGTTACAAAATATTAGCAGCCAACCAACAGTATTTCTCAGGGACAAATTAAGGTTTTAGACAAATGATCATGGCATTGTTCTCCTTTGCTAAGCAAAAGAATAAGGATGAGGAGGACAGTGATAATGATAATGATGATGGGAATGGTGATGGAATGATGATGATAATGATGATGATACAGATGATGAAAATAATAAAATACACACTAAGCTGTCTCTCTGGACACACAATCCTACTTCACTGTTTATGCCTCTATTTCCACATCTACAAACTTCATATAGGAGCAGACACTCCATAGGGTGTGTTGATGTTAAGTAAGTTAATAAATCTGACAAGTAAGTTAATAAATCTGATGTTAAGTAAATTAATAAATCTCCAAAATTTTGTTGGACCTGAAATTAAATCCCAGCCCATTTAGTCCATGTGGCTGAGTCACAGGTAGCAAGCACTAGCCACATCCGTGAGAGAGGAGATCCTGAACAAAGACTTGGCCTATCACTCTCCTTAAGTCATTCTAAGTATAAGAGAGAGAAGTGGTTTTTACATGCTTGCCAGTTCAGTGCACTGAAAACAAAACCCTCAAGCATTCTGAAGACTAAATGATAGAGGGAGTAATGGGCACAGTCAATAGTCAATACCAAGAATGAATAAGTGCTATGTCTGTATCACAGCAAATCATTATAATATCCCTGAGGATGCCAATTTATGAAGCCGGAGAGATGAGAGACCTCAGGCTCTATTCATCTTAGCTCTCTTGATTTGGAATAGAACAGCAACCATCTTTGACCACAAATGAGGGACTAAGGTTGCCAGATTTAGCAAATAAAATTACTGTCTTCCAGTCAAATATTAATACCAGATAAACAACAAAAATGTTTTTATAAATATGTCCCAAATAGTCATTGGGATATATTTATACTAAAATGTTATTTGCTTTTTATCTGATACTCAAATTTAACTGAGTGGACAGGACTTTTTTTTTTTAAAGATTTATTTATTTATGCATACAAGAGCTGGGGTACAGGCCGGAGGCATCAGGGGTGAGAGGATTCACAAGAGACAGAGTGGGGAACAGAACAGGCAGATTGACTGAAATACATTGCTGAGGAGAGCAGAGGGAGAGTCAGGAGAAGTCTGGGGCCTGCTGGGGATTGAACTCATGCTGCAGTGGCTGCAGATAACTTCATAGTGCTGCATCTTAACCCCTTGCACCATCAGGGAGGCCCCCAATTACAGTGTGTTATCCACAAACTGTGTTCAATTTTAAATCCCACCAATGATGCATTTAGATATGTGATGCCCTTACGTATCCCCTCTTAGGCCCTCTCTCTACTGCCCTTTGAAGGTTGTTTCAGCCAACAGTGGGTTTAGTGGATTTAGAAAGAGTAAAAGCAGAAACCTGGGCCGGTGACTGAATGCTGAATTCCATTTTTATTTTCACTTCCAAAAAGGTTTATTCTAGAATTTTTTGAAAAGTCATCCTAGATTTCCAAGTTATTCAACCAGTTTTGTAGGCAGTTTCCAAAACTCCCACCTTATTAAATAAACGTTTCCAAATACTTTAGGACATATACATTGTCCTTTTAAGATTTCTATAACTAAATGTCCAGTGAGCAGTTCAGGTCTTGATTATAGATTAAAGTTTTGATTTTTCTCCCATTTCTGACCTTGCTTTTTATCTAATTCTAAACTTTTCCATTCTCTCTCTCTCTCTCTCTCTCTCTCTCTCTCTCTCCCTCCCCATTTTTATCTTTCCCTCTCTCCATCCTTCCCTCTTTCACACACACACCAGCTATCAACTCTTATTTAATTTTCATTCATCTTTAGGCATAATTAGCACAATGCTCAATATGTAATGGTTGCTCAATCTGTAAATTCTTGTTTGTTTTCTGGCAACATTAACCTAAGTTATGCTAAATTTTTTCTGATTTGTAAAGTTATTTCTGAGTGTTACTCTTAAACTAGCCTAAGAGGAAAACAAAAACATTGTTGCTTGGAAAAAAATACAATACACTCAAGGAATTGTCCAGAAAAGTCTAGCCAAAATATAAGATCAAAAGAAATATGGTTTATGAAATTTACTTGGGACCTCCTGTATGTTGACCTTCTAAAGCTGACTTTGTTTTGGTCTTACTTGAAGCACAGGATAATTTGCTTGCTTGGATTGTCATTGAGTCTAATAAGCATTGGTCGTTAATAAAACCTTTTGAGAACATGATAATGGCTTAGGAAAAGTACATTTATATAGTAAAAGTTGAAGGCAAATGATTCTTGGGAGAAAAGCTTTCAGAATTATGCACAGAATGAAATTTACTGAACTTTTAAAGATCCAATGGGAGAGAATATGAATGCAGGTATGCTTGTTTAACTGACTTGAGCTGAGCTTTTCCACCCAAAATAGATATATTTTACATAAGAATGCTATATATTGGTTTATTATAAGTTACAGGAACCAGGTTTCCTGTATAAAGATTGCTTACTTCATTTCAAATTCATTACTGAATTCATGACTCCTTTGCTCTTTTTTAGAAAAAGATATTTCCCCAATGGATGCATTTTACTTCCTTTCAACCTGCTTCTTCACCTCCTCCAAAATTCTAAATTCTGACTATTAAAGATGATTTAATGAGCTGAGAGTAGGTGTGCTCCGCTTCTGCGATTCCCAGGGTCTTGTGCATTCCTTGGTCCTGTCATTGCTTTGATTGCTGCTCTTGTTGGCTAAACCACCACTTTCTCAAAAGTAAGACCTGGCTGTAACTTCTAAATGTGCATGAGGCTTAGCCGGTACTTGATTTATGGCCAATATACAAACAAAGGCTTTCAAATGAGCATGACAAGCTAGGCACTCAACATACCTAATGTCGGTATGCTTGGCCTTGGAGAACAAGACATTAACTATCCATGGTAGGTTTCCACACTTAAATCCCATTGAAAACACATCATTCCATCTATGAAAATAGCACTTTGACAAGTTGTTATTTTCTGACATTTGTATTCTCTTTGGCTAACTGCAATTCTTTCCCCCTTTTTTACTCATATTTACTGTGTTCTTGTGTTTAAGGTAGTTTTTATGACAACTGGACAGAGATAAACATCATCCCAATAGAATGAGTCACATACGAGTAATAGTTTTAAGTAAATAGAAAAATCTACTCTACCCACTCACAATTGAACTTGATACTATAATAGTTACATGATTACTCACTTCCATCTGGTTGGGACTTGCACATTTATAGTGCCTCTTTGTAGAAAATATTTTATTTAAAATAGCACATGCAATACCACAAACATTGCAGGAAGATGTGTTTCTTGGGGAAAAAAGAATGATGTAAATTAAGATGGTAGAGTTTAAATTGACCTGAGATAATACAATTTAATTACTTCAATGACTCCCCAAGGAATTATGTGGGTCACAAGTCAGGAAATTAAGCAAACCAGGATTGCTGACACACTGCAGAGATAGAGGCAGGAGGGAGTTGGTCTTGAAGGTGGAACAGGAGAAAAGGCCGGGTTGGAAAGACTGAGTTTATGTTCAAGGAAGATATAGTGTGTCAATAGATGTCAAAATGAGTTTTGAGTTTCAGCATCCCTGAAGAATAATAAATCAACGATCTGCTCCATCAGATGAAAGTGAGTGTATTACATCAGTGAGGCTAATGTACAAGAAAATTATCTGGGGGAATTAACTAGCCTCACTTCATGGCTCCTGGAGGAAGCAATAGTACTAACTACCCTCAAAGTAATGAGGAGGTTGTTAGCTCTAGGCACTTTCATGTAAAATATCCTCATTTGATGTCCTGCTAGAGCCCAATTCACTGTTAGCATTCTTAGCCTAAATACGCCATGGCATGGCTGGGTTTTGCTATCATATCTTAATTAGCAGAAAATGCTAAGATGTCCTTTTCCAAGTCATTCCAACTGAATCATGACATCATGAGTAACTTTTTAAAAACATCCTTTAAATCTGGAGATAAGGGAATAACAATTAAAAATTTAGAGGAAAATGTTTCTGTTCCAATTCCTGTCTGGCAGAAGACACACTAAAGACCTGGGCAGAATCTACATGAGAGTTCCTAATGCTCTTATGTCAGCAAATATGTTTTTCTTTTAAATACCCTACACAATGGAATACTACTCAGCTATACAAAAAATTAAAAAGATGATATCTTGCCATTTGTGACAGTATGAAACGAACTGAATGGATGGCATGATGCTAAGTGAAATAAGTCAGAAGAAGAAAGAAAAGTAACAGATGCTTTCACTTGTGCATGGAATAGAGAGAAACAAAGCAAAGGACCGGAGAAAACTAAACCAAAACGAACCATAGAAATTTGACTGCAGAATTGAAACTACGGAAGCGAGAAGAAGGGGGTAGGAAAAAAGAGAGGGGGCTCCAGTGGTCTAAGTTAAAGAACCAGGGGTGCTTTCGTGGTGGCTGTTGGGTGGCACATCTAAGGAGGTGAGAATATAGTCCCCTAAATCATACGGTGTTGTAAACCCATGTCACCACAATACAAGCATATACCCTTCAAGTTCTCCTCCTCTTGCCCATTATAGCCATCATACCTGCACCATATCCACCTTCATATCACCCAAATATTCATCATAGCTTATATTCCTCACTTACTCCGTGCCAACCACTGAGTTTATTTCTCCGTCCATTCTGTTTAGTTGCAATGATCAAGAGTCTGGCATATTGTAATCATGTCCTAATTACAGTCCCTCAAAGTTCCTTCCATATTAAAGACATGCTTATTACAAACAAGTCTAACTATTTACTCTTCCTATTTAAAATCCCTCCATGATACTCTCTCCACTCATTCAGTCTCCTGCTAGACTCCAGGCATCTGCAAGAAAGTCCACACTTCTGGGAATGACATACAAATCTGGGAATGACATACACCGTGGCCCTGGTTTTCCCCTAAGATATTGGGTAGCATCTTTGGCTGTGTTCTCCTCACATTTGTCTCCTCTAGTGCCTGCAGTTCTATTTGCACCTCACTACTCTCCCGTGTATTTTAATGCAGCCTGCTCATTCTGAAATGTCTTCACACTCAAGTTCACCTGGTAGCCTTCTACTCCTTCAACTATGCTGTATGGTTACCTGGTAAAGTTTCCCCTGTATTTTCAGGAAGGTACCTCTACTTCCTCTGTATTTGATTAACTCTTGCTTTACTGCTGACATTGCAAATTATGCTTTCATTTATCACCAGCTTATTTTGCCTTTAAAACATACAACTGTAAAATCCATGTCCCTAAAATCCAGTGTAAAATGTGCTGAAGAGTAAACACTCAATAAGTATTTGTAGATTGGAAAAATGTACTTATGAGGAAAACTTAACATTTTAAATATAAGCCTTGTTTTTATTGAATTAACATTATTTTCAATAAGAAAAAAATGCCACAAACATGTTTGCTTATGTCATATCCACAGATTGCTATAACACGCTTCAATTTTATAGAATAGAATCTCCAACTTTTCCCACTTATTATACCTCTGTGAGAATTAGCTGTCTAATTTTCTGTATTATTTAAACAGTAAAATTTTACTAAAAATAATATAGCTGTATAAACATAAGCTGAGATGACCCTTTGAGTAGGCACTTTGCAAAGAAGTTAATGTCTTCTTAGATATAAATGCTGTCAATAGTAACTAGCAACAAAGAATTTAAGATGCAAACTTCAGCATGTCCACCTCATCATATCAGAAGTCTCATTGCAAAATGGATATAGTTCATTCCAGAAACTATTTATATACTTACTTTTTTCTATTTTCCTAATGTTAATAAATACTTAAACAGTATTCACAATCCCTCTCTATGCAAAATGTTTTAATATTTCTTCGTATAAGGATACTTCCTCCAGCTGGATCAAACCAGGTCAAATGAATTTTATCGCTGTATGTACACCTTCTGGACCAACTGAATCCCCTGAAATTTGTATTTTATTTGGAATAAAGTTCCCCCAAATATCTGACCCTTGAGCAAACATTTGTACAATCTCAAATTGATTTTCCTCTAACACTATTTGCCTTGTGGCTCAACTAATGACATCCAATGATAGGTGGTATTCCATCATCTACACATCTACCCACACAATATTTGTTGTTTATTCAGTAAATATTTCAGTTGCTATTTTTTAAGCCACTATCCCATTACAATTTCTCAGTAACTTCCCACCCCTGAGGATTGGCACCATCTTATCAGCATCTCTCCATTCCTGTCCTGTCGCAAGAACTCCCTGAATTATTTATAATATTAGGATGTGGGTCATTTTTCCTTTACTTCCTTTCCTCTATCCTTGGTTGGCTATATGACCTTTCACAACAATGACTCTTCTGACATATGGATTCCATGCTTTTTGATGCCCCACATTTTTCTGCTCTTCAGTTACCTACTAGTCTATACTTTCAGCTTCACAAATGTTCTTTAATCATAAATTCTCACATTCACCCTTTAAGATGACCTCCTCTTCCCCTTTCATGAAAGTTCTCTTTTTGAAACTAAGTGTTATACTTTCAATAAATATCTACCAAAGAGCTTACAATGGCATAATCCTACATTCAAGACATACACACAGTGTAAGAATCCTGTTCTCCTGGGCCTAATAGCTGCTAAAAACTAATGAGGGAGGAGGCTGAGAAGAAAATTATCATTATCTAAGGTCAGATAAGTACCACAAGAAGTGAATTTAAAGGAGATGTTGGAACTCCAGAACAAAGAAATACCAATTAGATATGTTTGGAACATTTTTTATAGGACTTCCAACTCAAAAACTTCCATTAAAGCACCTACTGAAAATGGCCTCAAATTTATATAAATAACCTTTTTTGCACATAGCACACATGGCCAAATAGTGTATGCTATCATTGGTTTTATAACTATTTCTACATATTACATTCTTCTAGCAGATTAACATTCAGTAGGTCATAGACCTCTTTAAAATGCATAGTTACTTGGTAGATTTATTTCTATCTATTGTAGTTTTTAGCAATTTTGTGCAAGCTTCCTCACAAAAGCATTCTAAAGCTTTAACTTCATTATATCCATTTTACTTGTGAGGAAACTAAAAATTAATAGCTAGGTTATTGGCCTAGTACATGACAGAACTAAATTGAGGTTCAATAAAGATGTATAACTGTCCCTGAAGATTACCTTTTATTTCTTCATGGATGTAGAGCTGGGCTACATGTCCCAACTTCCAATATACTTGACTGTGACCATGAGTTCTAGCTGACAGAATGTGCGTGAACGTGGTAAGGGACACTTTTGTGTCTGGTTCTAACTTTCCACTTCCTGAGTTCATTTCCTTTTCCAGATGACATGAATGGCAGTATCTTCTAGGACAAACTTGAGAGTTGGCAAAGCCACTGTCTGCGTCTGCATTTAATCTGTTTTGCTATGACACATCATGAAGCATCTAGAAAAATCTACTGTGCATCATTAGTGAGTGAAAATGAAAAGGGAAAATACCATCCCAGTGTTACTGCAAAAGTGCATTTCACTTCTTGAACCACTGAAAGCATCCCCCAACCTCACTGATCACAGTTTAAGATCCATTACACTAGATTAATGACAATGCTGCCTCCAATTTTATTCATTATGCACAACTCAAAATCCTTATAAAATCCACTAAAATTTTGAACTCTTTTCTCAGAAACATGAACATAAGAAAACTATGAAAACAGTTTTCATGGTTTGATGAGTCCATGTGCTCGGGACCCAATGTTTTGTGTTCTCCATAAATAAAAAGCTGATAACTTACCCACCCACCCCCAGTCAGATGGCAGTTAATAAAGGGCCGTTAGGAGGTGATACAGTCAAGAAATTAGGATCCTTACAAAGGTGATTTGCCCTCATCCTGATGCCCTCTGAAGACACATCGAGAACACAGCTGACTAGGACAAAGGAAGCAAGCACTGGCCATACACAGGATGTGCTGGCACCCTGAGCTTGATTTCCAGACTTTAAATTGTGAGAAATAAATTTCTGTTTTTAAGTCACTCAATCTATGGTATTTTGTTAAAGCTGCCTGAACAGACTAAGAACCACAAAAGCCACTCCATGGAAGTTAAATGTTCTCTCTGGGGAAAATGTCATGTCTTTCTCACTTTGTATTTTCTGTAATACTGAGAACCTCACACTTATACTGTGTATAGTTTCAATAAGTACATACTAGAAACATAAAATATTAGAACTAAAGGATCTTTTGAGACCACATTATTCAAACCTCTCATTTTTCCATTCAGATTCTATAAACCTGGGGAAGGTAGTGACTCCCCCATAGACCCATGGAGGTGATAAATAAGTGATGTGGAAATAAACATGCACCTGTAAAGTTACCACACATCATTCACGTGAGAATTATTTAAAACTTAAGTGATATAAAGTTATGACTTGAAAGAGACAAAAAGGTAAATGGTAAACATATTTTTAGAATTTTATATATGTTTAGATATAAAGTTAGATATAAATTTTTATTTTTTTTAAAGTTTTATTTATTTATTTATACAAGCACTGGGTACAGTCAGAAGCGCGGGAGGGTGAGAGAATTCACCAGAGCCAGAGCGGGGAGCAGAGCAGGCAGAAGGACCGAGGTACACTGCTGAGGGGAGCAGCGGGCGGCAGGAGAGGTCTGCGCGCCACGTGGGACCCTCCTCCAGTGGCCGGGAAGCAGCCGGGGATTGAACCGGCGCTGCAGAGGCTGCGGGCAGCTTCGCAACCCAGTGCTCAGCCACTGTGCCACCGGGGAGGCCCTAGATATAAATTTTTAGATATAAAAGTATGCCTTCAAAAAGAGAAAAAGGTAAACAGATTTTTAGAATGGTAGAACTTAAGAAGATAGAGATCATCTACCTCAATTATCTCATTTGTTAGAAAAATCTGTAAGATCTCAAAGGAAAAAAAGACTCAAAATTCAAAAAATGTTAAAATTTGGTTTACTAATACTGAAATGCATTATTATGACTCATATTGCCTTTGAAGTGATTCACATTTTTGTAGAATAACAATAATTCTCATTTTGAAGCAAATTAGCAAGGAAGGCAATTAGTGTGCTATCTCAGAAAATAAAAGCAAGAGTTTCAGACTCTATCACAATAATCCATGTTACAAATTTTATTCACTTTTATTCAGCTTTTCCAAACCCAAATCTAAGATAGCTGAGCCTGGGAAAATAATTAATCTAAAGTTCCACCTTCTTTTGTCAAAACAGTATAACACACAAATAAAGTCATTTTAAAATAGCTTATTCTGGCAAATTGGCTCAACAAAGTGATTGTGAAATCCAGTGCCTCCCCATACTTCATGCAGACTTATTCAAATCACTGTAATAGATTTTCTGCTTTTGGGAAATGAGCAAATAAATGGCAGGATCCTTTCTAATAGCAATTCTCGACATTCTTATTAAAGTTTTGTGTTAAGTGCCCAGATACATTAAATCAATCCATTACTTTCCATCCAGAGAGACAGAGCAGAGCTCTGCAGTAGAAAAGAAGCTGTAAGAAATCAATCTCTGGAATGTGCTTCTTTTAACACATCAGGCTCTTGGTTAATTGGGTTTTAAAAAGATCTAATGGATATTTGGACTTGAATTCAATGTCCCTGACAAAATATTTTGCCATGAAATGAGAAAGTTTATTTTCCTAAAATAACTCCTTGACAATGAAATGACTTATCCATAATATTTTTACTATTTGAAAAAGTGCAAGGACCCAGACAGCATTACAAAATGAAAGCTTTATGGTGTACATTGTCCTCAGACACCTGGTGTGGCGTCCACATGTTTTCCTGTTGAAAGACAGACAATGAGATATAATATTGACATTCTCTTTGAAATTCCCTAGGGCCTACTAAAGAACACTGTCTGTTAGAGGTAGAAAGTTCACTGAAGATCCCCCAAAAAGCATGCAACCTCAGTCAATTCTTCAGACCTGAACTTACTCTGTTTTCTGGCAGAAACTTGATATCAAAGAAAAAAACTAATTGATTTCTTCATGATGGGCAAATAAGAAACAATATAATAGAAACCATCACACATGGGCCCAAAGCAAAACCTACAAATTATTTAACACGGAGACATAGCGAGCCAGAAATTTGACAGCAATTTGAATCCATGCCACTGACACATAGAATCATTTTACTAGAAATACAAAGGTGAGTAATTGTCTTCATATAGGACAGCGACTGACACATAGAAGCATTGAATAATAGTTGCTAGTGTCATTCTGTTGTTATTGGAAGTGGCAGTGAAGAAGAGAATAAAGTATCTGTTGATCAAATACTATATGCCAAACATGTGTCCCTTTATACCAGTTTTAATTCTCAATAATTCTCCAAGTTCCTTGACAACATCTTCATTTTAAAGATGAAGAATCTGATGTGAGAGAAAAGGCACTTTGGGTCAGTTTACTGAACTAGTAAATGGAAGAACTGGGATTCAACAGCATCAATAATTGCTCAAAGAGATTTATCACTTGCCAAGAAAGTGCAAGGCAATTTACATGGATTGTCTCATTTATCTGCCGATAACTTTATAAGATATATACTGATATTTTACTTAAAAGGGGAGAAAACAAAAATTTGGAGAGGTCAAGGAACTTGCCTAATCACATAAATAGTTAAGTAGTTAAATGGTGATTTCAAAGGAGAGCATGTGGGGGCCTCCCTGGTGGCACAGTGGTGAAGCACTGGGTTGCGAAGCTGCCTGCAGCCTCTGCAGCTCTGGTTCGATCCCTGGCGGGCGACCAGGGAGGGTCCCACATGGCGCGCAGACCTCTCCTGCTGCCCGCTGCTCCCCTCAGCAGTTTATTTCGTCAATCTGCCTGTTCTGCTCTCCCCTCTGGCTCTGGTGAATTCTCTCACACTCCCGTGCTTCGGACTGTACCCAGGGCTTGTATAAATAAATATATCTTTAAAAAAAACAAAGAAGAGCATGTGAAGCCAGAATTCCAAGCTCAGCTCCCCGCTACCTCTCCACTGTGTCTGTTAATATCAAAAATGGTTCTCTTTCCTCTTCATAAATCAGAGGTTAAAAAAAGGTAAAATTCACACATTCTGCTTTCTTCTCTTCCTCTGATTCCCCAGACAGTATGTCCTTATAACAATCGGCCTTTGGAGAGTTAAAAGATTTAAAAGATAATAACGATGACTTAGCTGAACTAAAAAAGCCATTTCGATTGCTAAAGGGAATGCTTTACAGAAGAACTAAAAGGATTTTACACAGTGTAGACCCTCATCCATCTTGATAGATACTCTTGTAATCTATTTCCCAATCATAGTCAAATCAAGACCAATGATAATTCATCAGCAACTCAAGAGAGTGTGGAGTCAAAGACAACTTAAAGCAACTTCATATGTGTTTTATGTGGCATTTAGCACATAGTTCAAGTTCAGATATTATTTTGTTGGCTACAATCAAAACACACTGGTATATTAATGAGGCATCTTTTAGAAATATAAAAATTGTGTAACCATGTGGATGAATATGCTGTAACATACTGCCATTTCTAATGTTTCCATATTTTCATTACACTAATGAAAGCTCTACCTTGTCAAGGCAAACTGTAATGTGATCTTGGCAACCTCTGCTGCAAATCCAAGCCCAGTCCCACACAACTGACATTCCTTGCACAACCGAGATTTCAATTTCTGCACTCTTGTTTTTGAAAACTGTGCTAGCTTGCTATAATTAAGGCTCTGACAGTCAGACAAATCTGCTGCAAGGAATGTTGCACATTTCATGAAAGTCTCCAGCTAAGCACATACATTTTCTGTTATAACCTGTGATGCCTGATGGTGTGAACACGTGAGAGAGAAAGGATATTCACCTGTTCTGAAAAAGGGATCCTCAGAGTCAGATTTTTTGGCATAAGGGAAATAAGTTACTGTGATAATATAGCAAAAGTGAGAACTTAGAAGTTATTCCAGACATGTTCTAAATATATTGTTAATAACTTAAATTCACTGGTATACTTGTTGACTGTCAGGGAACTTGGCCAGGGAGCTACCCACATGGCACAGCAGACCTCTCCTGACTCGCCTACTGCTCCCCTCAGCAGTGTATTTCAGTCAATCTCCCTGTTCTGTTTCCCACTCTGTCTCTGGTGAACCCTCTCACCCCCTCCCACACCTCTGGCCTATACCCCAGTTCTGTATACATAAATAAATAAATCATTTAAAAAAAGAAGAAATAAAAAGAAAAAATAATTACATGGAACTTGTTAGACCATTAATATAAAATATTCTACTGATTGTAATCTAAGAGAATGTGATATAATTTTGGACATGAATTTAAAGCCCTCGACAGGATGATTGCCAAGATATGAGAAAGTAAGAAGGCACAGATGTTTAATATCTGCTAGGACAAGAAATGGTTGAGTTATTTTATCAATTGCATTTACTTCTATTTCTCTACATTGCCAATAAAACCAAGGCAATAGGAAATGCAATCCATTAGAC
Organism: Talpa europaea; assembly: GCF_964194135.1. Lineage (NCBI taxonomy): Eukaryota > Metazoa > Chordata > Mammalia > Eulipotyphla > Talpidae > Talpa > Talpa europaea. The sequence goes on along the minus strand of NC_140071.1, from coordinate 133,435,813 downwards.
TTAATCATATTAAGTTCAAATCACATCTTAACTATCCATTTGAAGAAAAGTAACAGCAAAACTAATAACAGAACAACAGAATAGCAATGATAAAATTTAAGTGCAATAATAGGATAGGAAACTCCTAAGAAATTAAGAAACAACAAATATACAGAGTTGTCAGTGAAAACAGTCAAATAGTGTCATTAAGCAATTTTGAGGATAAATGATTACCTTTCTATCAAATGTTTTTTTATATGGTATCATAAAACTCTAGGTTTCTCTTTCATTAGTTGGACAAAACTTTTAAATGACAAAACATCAGTATGATAAGAATATTGAAAAATTGCAAATATTGTTTTCTTGTTTCAAAGATAACACAAGCAAATTTTAGGAAATTTCATAAGAAATTTGGGGATCAAAAATGTTTTAATTATAGTGTTTCCCATCATATGTAGATATGAAAATGCAGTCTCCTTCACTAGTTTATGGTTTCTTTTGAGGATTTAACCAATAATCTTATTCAAATTTGGGAATTCTATAAACTGTTAAGTATGTCTAGTCCAACAGCATATTCTGGAACCAGGGAGGAGTGAACCCTGGATTTAATGCAGGTGGGGAGGGGAGGGATTGGGGTCAAAATAAGGGGGTTGCAATTGTATGGGGAATATAAAAATAAAATTTAAATTAAAAAAATAAATAAATAAGAACAGAGACTAGGTGACCAGGTGACTAGGTGACTAATTCAGACAATGATCACTTTAAAACACTTCGGTGACTTTGCTATCAATGTCCACACTACCCCCACATGCCCTTTCAATTTCACCCCTAGGTATCCACTCAAGGAATACAAAAACATGCATCTGAAGGGATTATATATGCCTCGTTCATTGTAGCACTATTTAAAATAGCTGAGCTATGGAAACAACCTATGTTCCCAGGGAAACAAGCAGATTAGAAAGATCTAGTACGTACACACACACACACACACACACACACACACTTTCCATTTGTGAGAACAAGAATGGAACTGGAAATTATTTTGCCAAATGAAATAGAAATAAGCCAAAAGGAGAAAGACAAATACTAGATGGTTTCACTCATATGTGGAATATAGAGAAGCAGAGCAAATGGTCAGATAAAACCAAACCAAAAACAAACACTAGAAATCTGACTGTAGATTTATCGGTACCAAAGGAAGAGAGAGAGGCTATCAGAGTGGAGGGGGGCACAATGGACTATCGTGGAGGAAGATGGGTCGCCTCGCGTTGGGTGTGATGTGGAAACATACACCTGAAGAGATTAGATCCTATTCCCCAGAATCATAGACAGTATTGCAAACCTTGTTACCTCTAAGTAAAAATAATAAATAAAATAAGTAAGAACAATGAATACAACTCAATCTCAACTTACTCCATGAAGCCTTCTCTTATTCCTCTACCATATAAAATAATATCTCATTTAAATTCTAATAAGAATGTTTCCTATCTTCAACAACATCACCCTAAATTGCTGTTTGTCCTGATTTCTCCATCAAGGTGGTAATCACAGAGCAAAGACTGCACTACAATATCCTATTATACTTTGGGCATAGTAAATTCTAAATATGTAGTAGACTCTAAAGTATTGCCCAGACTGAATTGAATTCTGATTTCATTGATTTGCCAATCTGGTTCCATCGCCAAGAATAGCATCTTACCCAATCAAATTTCTTTCTTGCTATTCTATTCAATGTGCTCTTCTACTCCAGCTAAATCCAACTCCTCTCTGGTCCTGTCCATTTCTTCTTTAATGACTTGCTGGTGTTGTCCTGGTTGGCATAAATAAGAAGAAATAAGAAGCAGCACAGAGCATATGTATAGAATTACTAGAGATATTGAATCCCTGTATTGAATTACTGCAGGAATAATCACCAAGCAGAAATGTAGAATTCCAGTGAGATTTTTTTTCTATAATATTTTAATGAAATAAATAGCTCTCAAACATTTTTATACTAACATTTTCAATTCAGCAGGCATCGAATAATCCAGGTGTACAGCTCTGTGCCCAACACCATAATGAAAACCAGAGCAGGGATTCAGCTCTAGGGTACCTAGAGTGCTCGCCATCACCCGGGGGGTGGGGGGGCACCCCTCACTCTCTCTGCATGATACCCCCAAGCATCATATAGGTAATTATTTAACACACATCAGAGTATGACCATGATAAATTAATCATAATTCTATTACCCATTTTTAAAATCATATACAACTCAGTTCTCTTACTGAATAGCAAATTGGGAAATAAACCTTTAGAAGGCATAGTCTTAAAGAGAAACTGAAGGATAGATAGGCAATTTTCTTTTCCTCTAAAACCTTTCCATTACTATTTTCTTAAAAAATAAAGATCAGGGAAGGTTGTGGAAAAATAAAATGAAAATAAGTGTAATTTGAAGATTTTCCAGTACTGTCCAGTTTATTCTAAATTGTTTAACTCAATCTTTTTCTTCACGTTGCTATTTAATTTACATCTTAATTACATCTTAGTTACATGACATCATGTTTAGTAACCTTATCAGAAGACATAATCTACACACACACACACACACACACATACACTTCACACTTTTTACTGGAGAATGATAATGCTCATAAATATTGTCAGAATTCTCCAGAAAACTGCTTCCCATGTTTTTTTAAAGAATAAAATTTTAATAACTACTATTTCTAATTTTTCAATCTGTTTCTCCTATCCTGATCCAAATATAAGACCAATATGTGAACTTTATAAAGGGGAGGTGTTGGGTAGGCAATTTCCATGGACATTTACTCTGTGCCTGCTTTAGACCACAATGCTCATTTTACTCTATTTGCTCAGAAAGAGCTAGTCTGTCAGATTACTATTAAGTAATGAACAGTGACAACAATTCATGGTAAGAGAAAAACTGAATTCACAGAAAATAAAATACATTCAATGCCTCTTGGGATCTTGGCGTAGATAATCACTCATTTTCATCTTCCCACTAACCCTTCTTTTCACTTCCTATTTCTTCTACACAGGATGTAAACCAAAAAAACTCTTTGTCCTCAACTTTTTGATTTGTCACCTCACTCTATGTACCCCATTGGGCCACACAAAGAGTCACAAACAAAATCATCTCAAGTTCCTCTCCTGAGTAATGATCTCTCTACATTGCTAAATACTTTCATAAAAGGATTAATACATTGGTCCCCTCCAACCCAATCCTTAAAAAATTAAGGAAACAACATAAAAATATATTTCAAACCATTCATTCTTCAAGCAATTCCAACTTTAAGTCCATTTTTTGTATGCATCAGGTGTCATAATTTGTTCTGTAAAATGAGGATTTAAGTATGCAAAGCAGTAGTAAGATTTTATATGAATATACTACATTTCAGAAAGTAGATTCTGAGACCATGTGAGATTTTTAAAAAACTGTTTGGAGGGGTTCCCTGGTGGTGCAATGGGTTAAGTCTCAGCACTATGAAGCTATAGGCAGCCATTACAGCACAAGTTCGATCCCCAGCCAGGGAAATGACCCACATGGTGCAGCAGACCTCTCCTGTCTCGCCCACTGCTCCCCTCAGCAGTGTATTTCAGTCAATCTGCCTGTTCTGCTCCCCACTCTGTCTCTGCTGAATCCTCTCACTCCCTGTACCTCTGGCCCACATCCCAGCTCTTGTACATATAAATAAACCAAATAAATCTTTTAAAAACAAAATGAATTTAAAAATAAAAAAAACTGTTTAAAATTTCCTCTACTTTCATAAATTATGGGGGAGATGAAGTTTATAGATGTGGGTACACCTTGACTGATGGGGAAAATACTGCCAGACACATTTTCTATATCACAGGTTTTGAGACCTAAATGTAATTCACCCGTAGTTCACATCAACTTCAAATATAAAGAGCAACATCTAGAGAAAAATTCAATACAAATTTTAAAAATGGTCAACATTTTGATTTGCATATTCATGGTCATCATGCTTTGTCCTAACTCTGCAGTAGCAGAGAAAGGTGACCTAGGACTTCTGTTATATTTACCACACTTATTTTCCATTCAGATTAGTGTTGACAAGTCCTACACATCATAGAAAATTAAATATTTATTCATTTGATTATGATGTGATTTTAGATTTCCTTGTGTTTGTTCAATGATATAGACATACATCCCCCAATTAAATACTTTATGGAATATTACTGTACTTGTAATGAATATACCCTAGTTCTTGTTCAATATTGACTCAATAATGGTTTACCATTCCTAATCAATTTAAGTGGAAGGCAAAGGACAGGAGCTTCACTCACTTTCTGGCTTACATTTAAAGTTTAAGTACTTTTGTTTCTAGGTGACCAGATACCTTAACTCACATTTATTTTTGACTGACCTTGAGGAATATGGAAAAATAATTATATACTGTATTGGAATGGCCTATCAGGAAAGGAAGCATCATATAAGGAATATTAGAATATGTCAGTCTTGTACATAGGGTTGATTTTTTTTTTTACTATCATTCTTAAAGTCAGCTGAGACATAACAGAATCTAGAATTTTCATCAGTGGAGCCAAGATTTTATTAAAAATTAAGCTCAAAAATATGACAAGTGCTACATTCAGTGTATCACACCATATACTAAGCATACAAGAAAGGGTTTCAACTGAAAGAAATATAACAAAGTAGGACAATTGCATTATAAGTAATTTTGAAATCAGTGTCTCTTTCTTGGGTGGTAAAGGGATCAGAGAAAAAATGAGAAATATTTTAGGATAGTTAGTTCTACATCCAAAGTGTTTTTAAGCATATGGTATACAACTGTTTTATGTAAATTGATGGTGGGAGTCCCTGTATTGTATAGACCTTAAATAGTCTTTCTGGACTAAGCATTTATGCTGACTTACTTGCCTATTTATGCCTAGTTACTTTGATCCTTCTCACAGTTCTTTTGGCAAATGCTTATGGTTCCCTGTAGGTAAAATAAAGATAATCTTCATACTTGTACCCTTACATTTTTCTCCAACTGCTCTTTGTGATTTTTTTATACCATTCTGCATTGTAGAGTTGAATCAATTGTAGGGAATGTGCTGAATGTCCATCCATAAGGGAAGCAAGATTAATGACATCTAAATGTGAACGGACAAAAGCAATTTACAAGAGTGAGTGAGGGTCATATTTTATCATAGACAGGTAGCTTATTCCAACTTTGCAAACAGTTACCAAAAATAAACACCACCACAAATTTTTAGGCTTTCCATCCCCATGTAAAATCACTTTGTGTTCTAGACAAATGATGCCTACAATGCTTTAACCCTGAACTCAATCTCTGTATGTTAATGAAGACTGCAATAGATTGTTAAAGTACTTCTTGAAGCAGAAAGCAACAGAAAAAGCATTTTCTTTCCTAATTTACTCCACAGGTTCTGTACTTCACCCAGCACGAAAAGGAGTATCAAATTGTGTTTCTCACTGTGTAGAAAACCTTTAATGCATGGTCTAATAATTTTGCATTTTTTAGATTTTCTTTCACCTTGGACATTGTCCTGGTTCCATTGAACTGTGGCTTCTAATCAGTGTACCATATGGTGCTGGCTTTTATCTTTTGGTAGTCATAATAGAAGGTGTTAGAAAGTATGTCATATGGAAGGGCATTGGTAAAATCTTTCTAGCACAAATCAAAACACAAAAGCATGCATTCCTATGATATTGGATCTCTCCTCACTTTGCTGGTGATACCTCTAGCATAATTTGGTCAAAGTCCATTCTAGCACCCACTAAATGACCTGGGTGAAATACTCTCCTTATGCATATTTGAGGTCAGGGCAGAACAGTTAGATATTTGGAATCAAGGTCAATGTGTATAAGGATATCTACTGCTTCATAGCTGATGATCTAAGATTTAGAGGGATTATCTATCTATCTATATAATAGATATCTATTATCTATATCTATAGATATATCTGAATATATAGATATAAATTACCTAGCACTTGAAGGATTAGCAGTTTACAACAACATCAATTTATTATCTCTGTTTTTATGAGTGAGGAGTAAATTCAGGCACAGAATGACTAGGTTCTGTGATAACTACAAGACCAACCTTATGGTACCAGCCAGGCTCTCTTCTCAATTAGAGCTTCAGATCCTTTTATAAAACTCATGTGGTTGTAGTAGAATTCAGTTCCTTGCAGTAACATTGAGGTCACTATTGTTTTTCAGCCACCAGCTTTGACCTCTTTCAGCTCCTCAAGGTCATCCAGTTTCTTGTGCTGTGCCTTTCCATCTTCAAAGCCCATAAAAGAGATTCTTCCTTCTGCTTATTCCATTTTCCACATTTGTAATCTCTGTTGCCAGGATAAGTCTTCCCCTTTTAAGGGTTAACTTGATGAGGTAGACTCAATGAATATCATCTACTTTCTTAAAGTTAACTCTGAGCCAAATAACAAAACTGAATTCTGGGAGGGATATTATACATCACATAATTTTCACAGGGGCCCCTCGGAGTCAAAAGGAGGATATCATACAAGGATGTGGGTCTCTGGGGGTCACCTAAGAATTCTGTCTACTGCATATGGTTTAAAGGGATGGTAGTGTTGAGAGTCCCAAGAAACCTGGGTAATGAAATCACAGCACAAGACAACACAAGTAGGATATGCTCCAGGAAGAATGACCAGGAAAAGAAGGGATAGAGCATCTTTGGAAATATGGAAGGTCCATGAGTATTGACTAAACCTTCATTAAGTTTTAAAACAGGATATTTGACCAGGAATGACAGAGAAAAATTATTCTAGTTCACAATATTTCAATAAATGTTAATATTTGGTTAACTGTAACATCATTTCCTTATGAAAAGATGCTAGTACAGCACCCTGTGAATTCGGTGACCAAGCTAGAGCCTGCCTGTTGGGCTAAAGCCAATTTATAAAATATGATCAAGGCTGAATAAATCTAAGACTTCTACACCATTGACATTATCCAAAGAAGCTTCTGGATATTTTTTCAAACTAATAGCCAAACGGAGATCTCCTCAAATAGAGATTACAGATTAAGAGGGATGAAACAAAGGTGGTAAAAGATCTGGGTATGAATCTCAGCTCTGTAACTCACTAGCTATATGACCTTGGGCATGTAATTCAACTTCATTTTGCCTTGCATATTTTGGATGTAAATAAAAAAGTCAAAAGTTATCAGGATTATATGAGCAGGAATATATACATGCAAATGTGTGTATGTGAACACAGTTTTAAATGTCTGGAATAGTTAATATGCAGTAAAAATCTGTCATGGTTACCGCTGGTGGTTCATATTCTTCCTAATAATCTATGGAACTAAAATGTGTGTACTGGTATCTCAAAGAGCAATGATTATGTCACTGTCATAGCACTTTGTAGTCATTTGCCTGCTTATACACTGAATCTTCTGGATGGCGAGTTTTCCTAGGGAAAGAGAGTCAAGCTCCTCATTGAGCTGCACTTCTAGGTCCACAATAGAAACTTTATAAATAAAAGTTGCTTGAATATCACACCTGTCTCAGCAGTAAATATCTTTGCATTTGGCACTTCTGGCTGCTGACTCAATTTACATTTGCATGTCTTACTATCTGAACTTGAATTTGTTTGGGGAGCAAAGTGCCATGCTCATTGATCCCCCCTTCCTTGTGGTACAGTTCTGACCAACAGATGTAGAGGGAAAAATAAAACGGGACTTTACTGTCCAGAATGGGGACTTGAAGAAGGAGGAGGACAGCCATTTTGTGACTCTGAGGCACTGACTAGAAAGGAAAAGACACAAGCTTAAGATGGGGGTGTGGGAAGATGGGGATCTGGGGCACTGGGACCTTGGCCATCTGCTGAAGCAACACTGGACAGCCTACCCCAGGATTTCCTGATATGTGAGAAAAATAAAGGCCCATTTGGTTAAACTGCATCAGATTTGTGTTACATGCTGCCAGGCACAAACACTAACTGATACATCAGTTTATTCAGCAGCAAAGGCCAAAGATCACCAAAGAGCTTGCAGAATACAGTTAATCCATATTAATGGCATCCTTCTGCCACTCAATAATACATAATTGGATGTGGAGCCACTGTGCAAGTAACTTGAGTGGGGGTGAAAGGAAGCAAACAAAGAATAATGCCTAAGGAAACGTTTAAGCATAACTTCAAGCAATATGGAGTAATCATCCATTGCTGGGCAACAGAGAGAGGTTTCAATTTAGCATCTCATTTCGCATATGATGTGCTATATAATTCAATCAGGCTGCTACAGAAAGGGAACCACAAACAAAAAAGTATAAGTGTGGCCAGAGATCTCAAGGGAATAGTAGGGGAAGAGATATTCCTCATAGTCAAGATGCAATAGCTCCTTTATGCAAATACACACCTCACACATTTGTGTAATGCCTTGTGTGTTTGTATATCTCTGCACACATATTAAGTGGTTTGAAATTCAGAATATCAATGTATTAAGAACACAGAGCTAGAGCAAATTGCCTGGGTTTAAAATTCCACCTCTGCAATTTACTAGCTGTGCGTTCTCTTTTTTTTGAGCCTCAATTTCCTTATCTGTGCAAGGTTTAGAATAAACTACCCACAGGACTAATATAAGCATAGTATGAGTACATAGGATAGGGCTTGGTGTAGTCGTGTATGTATTAGCCACCATTATTTTTGCAATGCCATAGAAGTAAAGATGCTTTCAGTAGTTCAGGTTCATCAGAGTGGGCTTATTAACATATCTGTTTTTATGTAGATAAATGGAAAATACACTATCATGGAATGCTAGTTTACATGTAGCAAGTATTTATGATTTTTTAAAAGTATCAGCAGCATCCATAAAACAGCCACCACTTATTGAATATTTACTAGGTGCTAGGACTGTGCTGGACAATTCACTTGCATTATCTCATTTAATCCTCACAACATCCATATAATACATTACTATGAGCCCTAGAAAGAACAAGGAACTTGCCTGTGGTAACAAAACAAGTAAGGAGAGGAATCAGAATACAAATCTGGCAATCAGCTGAAGCAACACAGAATCAGAATACAAATCTAATTCTCAGTTTCCAGAACCTGAATGTTTGTGCTTATTTCTGTTATTTTCACCTTTCAAACTATTTATTTCACACTATTTATTATATGCCCCACCTGAAAGATCAAAGGTTCTCATTTTGGAAACTCAAATAATTTTCGATTAATACAGAGGAATATTCAAACTAATTTTTATGAGCAAATCTGTTATTTACCATTGATCTCTTTTATGTACAGAGAAAAGTCATGCCAGGGAAAGTCAGAAAACAAACAATAGCTAGGTTGAAAATGCAAAACCTATAGTATTTATGCAAACCAATATTGGATGAAAAACAGTTCTTATGCTTCATGGAAGGAACAGTCAGTTCACAATAAGTGGGTAAAATAAACTTTCTAATAAACTTCTTTATATACACACACTTTTCTCGAACCAAGAAGCCCTGAGTTGCCTTGCCTGTTATCTACTGAGCTTGCTCTTGTGCAGTGGCCAATATAATTGCTAAAATAATGTGTCTAAACCAATGACATTTACTCAAGAGTATGACCTGACATCCATTCCACACTCCATTCATTATGGAGTGAGTGTGTTCGGCCAGATCTATATAAGCCATTAAGAAAGGGCTGATTTTTTTTTTCTAATCAGTGTTAATGGTGATCTCTTTTAACAGTGGAGTTCCAGAATGGTGTTATTTTGTTCACCATGTATGTAATACCTAGGAAATACCTGGTGCATAGAAGTTGCTAAATAAGTTTTTGATTAAAACAAAGAACAAAAACAACCTGAATGGTTTGCTAAAAAAAGAAAGGGAAAAATGACTCCTCATTCTTTTCTCCTTTCCTTCGCTTTGCACAGTTTAGGGGTGATGCTCCTTCCTCGGTGACCTCACCCCAAATACCTACTCACTGTCAAGACAACGGAAGGCCCAGGCCTCATGTACTATTCCATCCAGAATGCACAAGTAGACGTGTGCAGCATAACAAACCACGAGATTAGATCCCGTGTGAGCTCCCTTTTGCATAATAAAATCCCACATGTTAAAATGTGAATTTATTTTAAGCTCGGGAAGTGCTGACCATATGCCTCAGTGGCTGAGGAGATGGCTACTTAATAGATAATCTGCAATGCAAGCCAAAGAACTAATCACGGCCATCTGATCATCATGCCCCATCAAAAACCAGAAATGAGGTGCCAGGGACCAGAGCCAGAAACTGCCAACACAACTCCCAGGCAGGGAGACACTAGGAGCCTCAAGGATGGGGTGATACAATGAGCATCTCCCCACCCTCACAATAATAATACAACAATAGCAATAATAATAAAGCTGCAGTAGGAAGAGCTTTCCATGAAACATACACTCCACTAAAGCTGTCATTGCTGCAATCGTATCAATATTTAATTCTCTCTTATTGGGGCAACTGATGAGGACATTGATTCCTTAGGACAGTATGATATTTTCCCAAATCTACATCCTGCACTGTGGGGCTTCTTCTTCTGTTCTGTTGATAGAGTCCAAGTTCGTGACTAATATCCTAGAGAAAATGGCACATGGCAGATGCTAAGCAATGCATGTGAATTGAATGACTGTGTGACAGTGAGGTCAAATATCTTCAAACATTTTACGTAAGATAGACAAGCAAAAGATAAATGTGGAAAACAAGGAAATCCTAGAACTATCGAGCACATTTTTTCAGAAGCAGACATTTAAAGACCTCACCAAACACATTATCATTTTACTTCTCTGGGCTGTCAGCTGATTGGTTATTTAACTTGAGGAATCTACCACATTATCTTAAGTAATGTGATCTGTGCCATGTTAAACACAGGAAGCCATAACAACCTCTGGTCTTTCAAGTGAATATCACATTATACACATCCTTTAATACAACATACTTTGGCCTTGGGGCAAGAGCTGAGGGGGACAGCAGAGGGTCATGACCTAGATTTTAGATGTGTCAATTTCCTCACTGTATTAAACCCATGACCTCTGCCACATGAAATAAGATACCTGGTCTAAGTCTTTTCTTGTGCTTTAGCACCTTGATGATTCCAGAAGTGTGTTCCAATAGGAAATGGGTAAGATAGGAAAATACAATGCTCACTTCATAAATGCACCCTGTAAAAAAGACTGATTTAGTCAACACACCCCCTCAAGGTTTCTCAACGTAATATGTATGATTTATAAGCAGTTGCTAAAGTAGTGAGTTGATTATTATATTATGCTCACGAATCTCACCTGAAAAACCATTTGAGAAAATTTAGACCTAGCTGACTTGCAATCAATTGAATAGTTTAGTTTAATGAAGAGTCACTATAAGAAGTAGAATACAATCTACATACCTAACTCTTTATTTTCAGTGAAAAAAGTAGCAAAGATGTAACTAAAATGTTTTGTATGTAATATTTTAACATGAATATAAATAAAATAGGAAATTAATTAGCTAGACATTTTAGCCTGAGTTACTGACATGTATGGCAAACGACTTCTTAAAATAGATTTAAAATACTGCTGTCTTTAAATCAAATTTCAGATCCTTTGAAGCTGTAACATCTCATCAGTATTGTACACAGAAACTAATTTTAATAACAGTTGTTATAAATAAAAGTTTAGTTTTTAAAATTATCTATCACTAGGTCTTATGAACACACCTACTTGGCTTGATAACTGAAGAAATATAAATGGGATTGTCTAAAATATAATTCTCAAGAATAGGAAAGATAATGGTATATTCACATTTAAGCTATGGTGATACCTCATGAAATGACATCCACAGACACTGAGAACTATTGAGAAAATAATAATCAGAAAAATTTTTTCAACAACCTATTTGTGTATCATTAGAATCACTGATTGATTGATTCATTCATTCTTTCATTGATCAATTCATTCAATCAACAACTTTTATAGGAGTGCCTGTTATTCAACAGAGAAAAAAGGGTATCACAAGTCAAAACTCCAAAAATTCTAAGATCGTACCTCCTCAGAAAGTCAGCTATATAAACGACTTTAGTGCACATTATTGATTAACCAGAGGAGCTTATTAACTAGCCATCTGAGACAGAAGATAAGAAGATCTATTTGTATATATGTATGTATATACGTATATGTGTGTGTGTGTGTGTATACACACACACACACATACATATTAAATTACATCCACAACGGCCCTACTTTCCAAATAAGTTTATATTTTGAGGAAGTTGGATTAGAACGTCAACATGGGAATGGGGGGGTGCAGCAACTCAGTCTATGACAATTTCTTATATCTATATGTTTTTACATCTGTTTTCTGCAATTAGGACTCTATTTTATGATTGTTCTGTATATTTTAGATTCTACTATATAATTTACTTCCTACTTAAAATAATTTCCATATTTAGGAGAATTTCACATCAAGAAAATATGTTAACAGTTGATTTTCTATTGATCTACCCTATTGATCTTCAAAACTTTTGGAAATTTTCCTGAAGCTGTGAGATCATGAGGCCACTGAAGAAGATTATTTTGTGGAGCCCAGAAGGATTTCAGCAGCGGCCTGGTGTGCCCTACTCCTGACATTTGAGAAAAGGAAACTCACCAAAGGAAAGGGAACAATTGCGCTAGCATCCTGGACAGGTCAGAGTTTGTTCGAAGGATATTAGGTTTTCCATCCACTCTCACTTGTCAAAGTTTTTTTCTAACCAGAAGTCCAAGGAAGGTCTTTTCTAGAACTGACTTCTATTTTCCAGTGGATAAAATCATAACCTTGATACTCATCTCTTGCATATAATATTCTCTTTCTCATTTGTATTGCACCTAATCTGTGAAACAGTTGTCACTAAATCCATCTTTCCCATTATGACCTTGGTGCTCAGAGTGACAAACCACACTAACCCCACATGACTAATACATCCCACATGATAGAAAATTCCAGATAAAACATCCTGCCTGTCCCCACACCCCATCCTCCATCTAGTCCACCACACTCAAGAGTGTCTTCTTATTCTTGATCCTCCAACTGATGTCCCTGTTGAGAGGTAAATAAAAAGCTGAAATATAAATAAAATTAGATGCATAGTAACCATCAATCAGTGCCAGTAGGCAAAGGGAAAAATATTAAACAATTTCTGCATAAGAAATTACCAAAAGCTAGGCCTCAATGGCAGTGTGGGGGTTAAACTCTCAGCATTATCAAGCTATCATTGGCCACTATGGCATGAGTTCAATCTCCAGTCAGGGAGTTAACCCCATGGTGCAGCAGACCTCTCTTGTCTCACCCACTGCTCCCATCAGCAGTATATTCAGTGGATCTGCCTGCTCTGCTCTCCACTCTGTCTCTGGTGAATCCTTTCACCCCTGCACCTCTTGCCTATGTCACAGTTATTGTGCGCATAATAAAGAAAATAAATCTTTAAAAAAAGAAATTACCAAAAGCTTTAATTACTAAAGGAGATAAAACGATGCCCTATGACCGGACAGAGTAAGGACAGTTCTTCAGCTGCCAAGGAGAGTTTCTGTACCTGGTTAGGATTGATACAATGCAAGCCAAGCCCTATACAGGCACTTTGGGAACAGAGCTGAGTCTAAATTTCTCTTTCAGAAGCTAAGACCAACTTCTCTCACCAGCAGAGCAATGGACATCAGCCCGACAGACATCAGCCTGTCTATTGTTTTAAACACTTGTCACCTTCGTCCTGAAGTTAAAGAAACAGAAAGCAGAGATGGGACTACCTTGAGATATTTCTGATTTCAGCAGCATATCAAAGGCATCAGGGAGATATTGACATTTGTTTTATTTTTCATTAAAATCTTTCCAGTGACAGAAAAAGTATATCTTTTTTTCACTCACCCAGTCATTTATTTTTATTCTGGCCCCTAAAACCTCTCCAAAGTTACCTGGTTTACTCTGTGAATATAGGTTGCTCTTATCAAATCCACAAAAAATATTCTTCCCTACTCACTAATACCTGTGAATTAATTAAAAGGTACCCACCAGCCTGGAAGGTGGGATACCATATATATAACATGTGCCTACAAGTGGATTTGCTAAATAGCTCTGGGAAAGTGTCTCCTGTTATAAATGTAGCATTATGTAATCCACCCAAAATAATGATAATAGAACTGAAGCAGCATTAATTAGGACCAAATTTATCTACTTAGACCTCCTACGTAACATTATCTTCATGTAATTTTAGTTTGTGGTCTAAGATAATGGTTTCTATATAAAAAGTAATTGTAACAGCTTTGCAGTTATATGTGTTCACTCTTAAAGCCCACAGATCCCGTACACAGAACAAAGAGAAGGACTAAAATATTAACCAAAGAAAAGATTCAGGCTGATGCAGCATAGACAAATGTTTGTTACAATTTCTGTTTTCCAACAGGAAACCTAAACAGTACCTCTAATAATTTGGTCTAAGGGCTACTTGAAAAATAAATCAACTACAGAGTAGATAAATTTTACATTGATAATTTGAACTATATGAAAAAGAACAATATTGAGACCTTTTAGAAACACTGCTGTGTAATATTTACCTATCCACAAAACGTTTCAGGACACTCTTAGTTAGGACAGGCAAGTGGGATGGGGTAAGACCCGAAAATGAGGACTACTGTAGGGATATCAGAGAAAAGAAAAGGCAATTCTTCTAGACAAGAATAAGAATGTCACAACAGGTTTTAAAATGGCAATGTAGAGGGGCGGAGCAACATGGCGGCGAGGAGACGCTGCGAGTAAGATCTCCCATTAAAAAAAGTTAATAGGGAGGAAAAGCGGCAGGTCCCAGTGAGAACTGGGACACGGAAGATAAACGGACGACTCCAGCAAACTGCCCGAAGAAGAAAGTTGCCATAAAAGAGGACGAGAAGGGAGGGAAGCGCAGAACCCTGCTCCCCTCCCCCGCCCACAGAGGCGGCACTCTCCGACCGGCAGAGACAAGGGAAACAACAAACCAAAACGCCCAACAAGAAAAACGGATGCAGCAAGCGGGACTGTGAGTGGAAAGGAACTATTTCAGCCACCACACCCCGTGAACGGGAGCTGAGGCGAACCCTGCAGGATCCACCGCGGAGGTGAGCTCCACGCGCCATTAAAGAGAGCCCCGCCCACCAGGAGGAGACCAGCACCAGCACACAGCCCCGGCCGCCCGGTAAGCTTGCGCGAAAGCGGCGCTCGGATTGCAGCTGCCCAGGTCCCCGCGCCTGCGACCTAGGCTTGCGGGGAGACAGCAGAGGCCCTCCCTGAGTGAGCAGGAACAAGGTGCCCAGGCAGGGGAGCGGGATTCAAAAGGCGGGATTCAAAAGGCGCCATTCCCACGCCACTGATCTGGGCTACAGCCCGTGTCCTGGAACTGAGGGCTTTGGAACTGAGACCTGGCGGAGGCCCTCCCTGAGTGAGCAGGAACAAGGCGCCCAGGCAGGGGAGCAGGACTCAAAAGGCGCCATTCCCGCGCCACTGATCTGGGCTACAGCCCGCGTCCTGGAACTGAGGGCTTTGGAACTGAGACCCGGCGGAGGCCCTCCCTGAGTGAGCAGGAACAAGGCGCCCAGGCAGGGGAGCGGGACTCAAAAGGCGCCATTCCTGCGCCACTGATCTGGGCTACAGCCCGCGTCCTGGAACTGAGGGCTTTGGAACTGAGACCCGGGAGGAGGCCCTCCCTGAGTGAGCAGGAACAAGGCGCCCAGGCAGGGGAGCGGGATTCAAAAGGCGCCATTCCCGCGCCACTGATCTGGGCTACAGCCCGCGTCCTGGAACTGAGGGCTTTGGAACTGAGACCCGGCGGAGGCCCTCCCTGAGTGAGCAGGAACAAGGCGCCCAGGCAGGGGAGCGGGACTCAAAAGGCGCCATTCCTGCGCCACTGATCTGGGCTACAGCCCGCGTCCTGGAACTGAGGGCTTTGGAACTGAGACCCGGGCGGAGGCCCTCCCTGAGTGAGCAGGAACAAGGCGCCCAGGCAGGGGAGCGGGATTCAAAAGGCGCCATTCCCGCGCCACTGATCTGGGCTACAGCCCGCGTCCTGGAACTGAGGGCTTTGGAACTGAGACCCGGGGCACGAAATTAGGGGCGTGGGTTCCCCACGACGGTGGGGCACAAGGCAGACACAGCACCCCAAAGCCGTTGAGGTGTACCCTACCATCCCCGCTCTGCTCCCTGTCCCACGGGGTGGAAAATCAGCTCCCCAAGGGCTCTAGGAGAGATCTCTGGTGCCACCTAGCGACTTGACCCCAGCACAGGCTACTGAAGGAGCTAGTGGCCAGCTGGGGAGTTAGCCCACACCGGGCCCCTTCTGAACAAGTAGTCTGAGCCCACAGGGAGAGCGAGCACCCACAGCCGGGGCAGACCAGGCACGCAGAAGAGTGTGCCTGAGACCAGAAGCGCAGGGAGTGTGTCCCACATCACCATTTTAGAACAGGGACATTTCTTCAGTAAAGACTACCTGCAGAAGGCTTCCTCAGGAGCCAGAGGTGAGCGGGGGAAGTTCGCCCACGCCAGAACCCCTCTGGCCTGCAGTCCAAGCCCAGAGGGGAGCAGGAACCCACCGCTGGGGCAAACCAGGCGCACAGGGGAGTGTGTCCCAACATCGGCATTTTAGAACAGGGACCTTTCTCCAGTAAAGGCTGCTTGAAACTGACAGATGACTACTGGAAGAACCAGAGGGGAACAGAGAAGCCCACCCAAGATGCCGGCAAGTCCCAACAACACAGTGTCCCAACGCATACGGCAAATTAGAAAACAGACAGTAGGGAGGAGAAGAACCACACGCAACCTAGCAACTCTCCAGAGAAAAAGCACACCACAAAAAGAAAGCCAGCCCCCAGATTGCAACGACAATAACTTGGAAGAATTTCTGAGCCTTCCAGAAAGAGAATTTAAAATTGCCGTGATTAAAAAACTGACAGAAGTCATAAAGGAAAACAATGATAAGGGAAAAATAATCAACGATCAGAAGAATGCAATTGAGTCCCTAGAGAGGGAAAACAATGGTCAGAAGAAAGAAATTGAGTCCCTAAAGAGGGAAGTAAAAGAAATGCAGGAGATCAAAGAATTAATGGAAGAACTAAAGAATTCTGGGAAAAGCAATGAAAGCAGAATAGAT
Source organism: Talpa europaea (assembly GCF_964194135.1). Lineage (NCBI taxonomy): Eukaryota > Metazoa > Chordata > Mammalia > Eulipotyphla > Talpidae > Talpa > Talpa europaea. Next base: position 133,418,733 of record NC_140071.1, on the reverse strand, counting down.
GAAATGGAAGAACGAATAAGTAATCTTGAAGACACAGAAATAAAAAGAACCAAAACAGAAAAGGAAAGAGAAGTACGAAGGAAAAAGAACGAAGAAAGACTTCGGGAACTATCTGACTCCATGAGGAAAGGAAATATAAGAGTTATAGGAATACCAGAAGGAGAGGAGAGAGATGTAGGAACAGAGAAAATATTCAAAGAGATAATTGAAGAGAACTTCCCAAATGTGAAGAAGGAGCTGAAAATTGATATACAAGAAGCAAGAAGAACACCAAACTTCCACGACGAAAGGAAAAATACAGCAAGACACATAATAGTAAAGCTCCCAAGAATCCAGGACAAGGAAAAAATAATGAAGCTGGCAAGAGGGAAGAAACAGATAACATTCAAAGGAAAACCAATCAGGCTGACATCAGACTTCTCCGAAGAAACACTACGGGCAAGGAGAGAGTGGAGGGACATAGTCAACAGACTCCAAGAAAACAGATGCCAACCAAGAATACTCTATCCCGCAAAGCTCTCCTTCCTCTTTGAAGAAAGAATATGGACCTTCCCAGACAAACAGAAACTCCGGAATTTCATTGCAACTAAACCCCCACTCCAAAAAATACTACAAGGAGTCCTAAAGCCAGAACCTCAGAGCGACGAATAACAATGAAAGAAGGCCAAAAAAAAAAAAGTTATTAAAAGAATAAATAAATAAAATCAAAGGAAAGACAAACACAATGGCAAATACAGATGTTAACATATCAATAATAACTCTAAATGTAAATGGACTAAACTCTTCAATAAAAAGACACAGAGTTGCAGCCTGGATTAAGAAACAAAACCCAACCTTTTGCTGTCTCCAGGAAACACATTTAGCTACAAAAGATAAAAATAGGCTCAAAGTTAAAGGATGGAAAACAATCCTACAAGCAAATGGACCAAAAAAGAAAGCAGGAACAGCTATACTTATATCAGATAAAACAGATTTCAAACTCAAAAAGATAAAAAGAGACCCCAATGGTCACTACATTATGATCAAGGGGACAATACTTCAAGAAGAAATAACACTCATTAACATATACTCACCAAACGAAGGAGCACCAAAATATATCAGACAACTGTTGTCCTCTCTGAAAACAGACATCAGAGAAAACACATACGTAGTGGGAGACTTCAACACACCACTATCAACAATGGATAGATCAACAAGACAAAAAATAAGTAAAGAAACCAAAGCTCTAAATAAAGACCTAGAGCAATTGGGCTTAACAGACATCTATAGAACACTAAACCCCAAAAAAACGGAGTACACATTTTTCTCAAGCGCACATGGATCATTCTCCAGGATCGATCACATACTGGGGCACAAGACAAACATCAACAGATACACCAAGATTGAAATCATATCAACCATCTTTTCTGACCATGAAGGCATCAAACTAGAAATAAACCATAAAAAGAAGGCAAGGAACTTTCCTACCTCATGGAGATTAAAAACCACACTACTGGAAGACCATTGGACTAATGAGGAGATCAAAGAAGAAATTAAAAAATTTTTTGAATTGAACGACAAGGAGGACACCAATATCCTAAATGTATGGGATGCAGCAAAAGCAGTAATAAGAGGAAAATATATAGCAATAGAAGCTCACATCAAGAAACAAGAAAGAACGCAAAGAAACAACCTAATCTCGAAGCTCAAAGATCTAGAAAAAGAACAACAAAAAAACCCCAAAACCAGTAGAAGAAAAGAAATAATAAAAACCAAAGCAGAAATAAATGAAATTGAAACTAAAAAAACAATCCAAAAGATCAATGAAACCAAGAGCTGGTTCTTTGAAAAAATCAATAAAATAGACAAACCCCTAGCCAGGCTCACAAAGGAAAAAAGGGAGAAAGCACAAATAAACAGGATCATCAATGAAAGAGGAGAAATCACAACGGACACAGCAGAAATCAAAAGAATAATCAGTAACTACTATGAACAGTTATATGGAAACAAGTTTAACAATCTAGAGGAGATGGACAAATTCCTACAACTCTACAATCACCCAAAGCTAGATAAAGAAGAAATAGAACACCTAAACAGACCAATTACAATTAGCGAAATTGAAATGGTAATCAAAAACCTCCCCAAAAACAAAAGCCCAGGACCTGATGGATTTACAAATGAATTCTACCAAACATTCAGAGACGAATTAGTGCCTATCCTTCACAAACTCTTCCAAAAAATTGAGAAGGAAGGGACAATACCAAACACGTTCTATGAAGCCAACATTACACTAATACCAAAACCGAACAAGGACAACACAAAAAAGGAAAACTACAGGCCAATCTCCCTAATGAACACTGATGCAAAAATCCTCAATAAAATTTTAGCTATCAGAATCCAACAATGTATCCATAAGATAATTCACCACGACCAAGTTGGATTCATTCCAGGGGCACAAGGATGGTTTAACATCCGAAAATCAATCAACGTTATCCAACACATCAACAAAAAGAAATATAAAAACCATATGATAATATCAATAGATGCTGAGAAAGCTTTCGACAAAGTGCAACACCCATTCATGATAAAAGCCCTTGAAATTCTTGGGATACAAGGAACATACCTCAACATCATAAAGGCCATCTATGACAAGCCAACAGCCAGTATCATTCTCAATGGTGAAAAGCTGAAAGCAATTCCATTAAGATCTGGAACAAGACAAGGATGTCCACTCTCACCATTGCTTTTCAATATAATACTGGAAGTCCTAGCCAGGGCAATAAGACAAGAGAAAGACATCCAAGGAATCCAAATAGGAAAAGAAGAAGTCAAACTATCACTATTTGCAGACGATATGATATTATACATAGAGAACCCCAAAAACTCCACAGAAAAGCTAATTCAACTCATCAATCAGTTCAGTAAAGTGGCAGGATACAAAATCAACACGCAAAAGTCAGTAGCCTTCCTATACACAAACAATAAATCTGAAGAAGAAGAAATCAAAAAGACCATCCCTTTTGTTATTGAAACAAAAAAAATCAAATATTTGGGAATAAATCTAACAAAAGAAGTAAAGGACCTATACAAAGAAAACTATAAAACACTGTTAAAAGAAATAGAAGAAGACACAAAGAAATGGAGAGACATCCCCTGCTCATGGATTGGAAGAATAAACATTATTAAAATGGCCATCCTTCCAAAAGCAATATACAGATTCAATGCTATTCCAATCAAAATATCAATGTCATTCTTCAAAGAAATAGAACAATTATTGATGAAATTCATATGGAATCACAAAAAACCCCGAATAGCCAAAGCTCTCCTGAAAAAAAAAGAAGGGAATGGAGGCATCAGACTCCCAGACTTCAAACTATACTACAAAGCCATAATCATCAAAACCGCATGGTATTGGAACAAGAACAGACATACAGACCAATGGAATCGAATAGAAAATCCAGAAATAAACCCACAGGTTTATGGTCAACTAATCTTTGACAAAGGAGCAAAGACTATGCATTGGAGCAAAGAAAGTTTGTTCAATAAATGGTGCTGGGAAAACTGGGTCGCTACATGCAAAAGAATGAAGCTTGACCACCACCTCACACCATACACAAAAATCAACTCAAAATGGATTAAAGAACTAGACATAAGACCTGAAACCATAAAATATATAGAAGGAAATATAGGCGAAACACTACGTGATTTGCACATCAAAGACATCTTTACAGACACATCACCCAAAGCAGTGATAGTGAAGGCAAAGATAAACAGCTGGGACTATATCAAATTAAAGAGCTTTTGCACAGCAAAAGAGACAATAACAAAAACAAAGAGAAACCCCACCAACTGGGAGAACATTTTTGCACCCAACACTAATGATAAAGGACTGATCACAAAAATCTGCAAAGAGCTGATAAGTCTCAACAACAACAAAGAAAATAATCCAGTCAAAAAATGGGCAGTAGAGCTTAAAAGAAACTTCTCTGAAGAGGAAATGCAAATGGCCAACAGGCATATGAAAAAATGCTCAACATCACTTGTCATCAGGGAAATGCAAATCAAAACTACCATGAGATACCATCTTACACCAGTGAGAATGGCACATATTAAAAAAACTAGCAACAACAAATGTTGGCGAGGGTGTGGAGAAAAAGGAACTCTTCTGCACTGTTGGTGGGAGTGCAAACTGGTCCAACCACTGTGGAAAGCTGTGTGGAGATTTCTGGACCTACTAAACATAGAGCTTCCATATGACCCAGCAATTCCACTCCTAGGTATTTACCCAAAGGACACAGAAACATCAATTCCAAAGAACACCTGCACCCCTATGTTTATAGCAGCACTGTTTACAATAGCTAAGCTTTGGAAACAACCCAAATGCCCAAAAATAGATGACTGGATCAAGAAGATGTGGTACATATATACCATGGAATATTACTCAGCATTCAAAAAAGATAAACACATGCAATTTGCTGCAACATGGATGGCGCTGGAAGGGATCATGCTCAGCGAAATAAGCCAAAAAGAAAAAGAAAAATACCGGATGGTCTCACTCATAGCAGGAATCTAGAAAACTTAAATAAGGGACCAGGAAAATGAATAACTATAAGAAAGTGAAAATCAAAATCAACAAAAAACTATGAACCAGAGACACTTTTAGGGGGGCGGGGGCGGGAGGGGAGGGATTGGGGTCAGAATGGGGGGCTGCAATTGTATGGGGAATATAACAATAAAATTTATAAAAAAAAAAAAAAAAAAAAAAAAAAAAGAATGCCAAAAAAAAAAAAAAAAAAAAAATGGCAATGTAGCTCTTCAGTACTGGTTTCTAAATAGTTCTTATTTTGGGTCCCTTTTGAAGATACACATGGATGATGCTAAAATGCCTATGAAAGTGACTACAGCTTTCTTTTTTAAATACACTTACCTCAAACTGTACAGATTCAGAGTTTATCGTAGCCTCCTGACTATGGGACGCTGACCCTAGTCCACCAAGGGATGGGGAAGAGAGGGGAGTGGTGTGTAAGATATTGAGAATGTTATGATGGCTGATGCCCCTTGTCAATACAGAAGCCACCAGGAATTAAGCAAAAGCTGTTTCACTAATTTCCGAATGCCTCTGTGGCAGAGGACTGGCTCTGTAACTGGCTCGGGGAAGAGACTAATTGATCTAGCTCAGTTTTGAACTTGTGACTATGACCTTCTTGTATTCACCCCTCGTACCTTGGAGTTGGGTATAATACTCATTCATCTTGAAAGGAGATTTAGAACCCTCTCCTCTCCCTCTGAGCACTTCAGTGCATGCCTTGGGACTTCCAGGAACCTAGCACAATCCAGAAAAGTCAGATACCTAAAACACCCAACCTCTGTATTCTATAGACATTCTATGGCTTCTGAAATCTCAGTCTCACAACATCAGTCTTCTATTAGTAAGAAATCTAAGGCACAAGATGCAATGGCAGATCTTTTAGTTTATGTCTATTGTCCTTGCTCATCAGCTGCATCACAGTTCTGTGCTCTAGTTACATTTAAACTTGTCAGTAGGCCCAATCTGTCAAGAAAAAGCGAGAACAACCCAAAAACCCTCCACAACCTAGTACATAAACAGGGACTAAGGTGGGAGGAAACTGAGAAAGCATTTATTCCTACAATATATTGAAGCCAAGCAAATATTTCTATTTTTTTGCTATTTGAAATCTGGAAATGGCTGAGGGTGAGTGACAAAGACCCCCACATAGGCCTACCTAGGGAAATAGCATAGCAAAGTCATTGAAAGTACAGACACTATGGCCAGAAACCTCAGTTTAACTTTCAGCTTTGTTATTTACTAGCTGTGTGACCTAGGCAGTTTACTTAATCCCTTGTGTCTCAGAGTTACACAAAACAGTCTAAAAAATGGTAATTATAAATATAAGTCCTGTTCCTTTATCTAACCCTTCCATCTAAAACCCACTAAGCATTAATTTTTAAAATTTACCTACTGTGAAGACTGTACATTTCATAACTTTATTGCATTTTTTATGTTAACATTTTCATTTGCTTACAGATCTATTTTTAAAATTATTACAGGTCACAGTTTTTGTGGTCTTCTTTTATATTCCTTTAATTTTTAATATTCTAAGAGCCTGGAAAAAATGGACATGTCTTAACCCTTCTAGATCTTGGAAGGGCTGGAAGGGACTGAGGAATTCACAGAAGCTTAGCTTCTTCATCTATAGCACAGGATAACTTTTAATGTCTGCTATTAATGTACTTTTTAGTAGCAATTAAATAAATTAGTGCATATATAAAGCATCTGCCCAGGGTCTCACACAGAGAGGGCCCTCAATAAATTACTGTTCCTGTTATCCTTCCAAAAGGAAAAAACACACTTTAGCCCCAGTCCCCTGATTAACCAGCATATTCCCAAGTTCGGGGAAGGGATGGTAAGAGACAATTTTAAAAACTTATGTCAACTTCCCGTGTCCAGAGTCTCTTCAGATAGGATAGGAAATGAGCTGTACATATGAACTTTACTTTCTTCTTGATAGTTAGGAATTGTGGCAAAGAACTCATAAAAGACAATAATGGAGACTTAGAGATAAAATGGATGGGATTGAAAATATCATAGAAAGTGGCACTGACTTAGAGACCTAGGTCTTAAGTACAGTCACAATCTTGGAAAGAAGTCAGGAAAGGCTGAGGGTAGGCTCTACACTTATATTCAAATCACAGGCCCCCTTCTCTGTAAATAAATACATATTCTTGGAGAAGCTTATCAACATGAGTGCTAAAAACATGCCTTGATTTTAAGAAGAATTGCAAATGTTGAAATTTAAAATGAAGACATTTAAAAGGAAGCATCCATAAAATGAGGCCCACAGCCAGAGGACACTCCATACAATAAATTTCTTCCAGGAGCATCCATCAGTATTGTTTGCAATGGACATAAGGACATGTCATCCCTGTAACAATGTACCAGGACTCCAAATGATGCTGGATTCAGAAGACCCTCGGTTATAAAGTAACCACTGCCCAACTGCAGACTCATAAAGTTGGTTGACTATATCCCTTAAGGACTTTATCCTTCTTTTAGCTATAGGAGGAGTGCCTTCTGTTCTTTTGCCATTTTCAGTGACAGGTATCTCCTGCATAATGACATTTCAGTCAATGTCAGACCATTTTGATCTTGGCGGTGCCAGGATTTCTGAGGTAGTGAAGTAGTGCTGAGGTACTACCACCATGACAGGTACAACCTCTGCTTGCTATGTCTCCTCCAAGCATCCTCTCACTTGTGTTTGATTTACACTCGTATTGTCCTGATCTTCATGATCCTAAGGGTATAAAATCACTGCTAATGCTCTGTTTGCACAACCACCACATTGCCTAAAGACTCATTTCTCAAACAATATGCCTATCGTTAAGCAACACAGACTTTATGATGGACAGAGGACAGTAAAAATAATTTTAGTATCAGGTAGAGTAAAACATATGAAAGTTAGGTGTATTAATTTCAAAATAAGCATTGATTATGATGTCTTGCTTTTGGGGGTTACCATTTTGCTTCTCTGATTGCACCTACGCTGCTGTGCTCCTGCCTAGCAAGATTATTTTATTCTTTTCAAACATTCTGTTGGTGCCAAAAGAAGATATTACCCTTGCAAGGGAATTCACAAAAATAAAAATGGTGTATATCTCATTTTTGTGACTTTTTTTAATATGCAAGCTCAAAGTGCTTAGTAAGTTAGCACCCCCTGTCTGATGCAGAGGACAGCCTGGTGATAAGACCTATAGTAGTTTGTCAATAATAGCTTCTGTTTCCTTTCTGTCATCAATTGAGCTGGGTCTTTACCTCATTAGAGTCTTTTCAAATTCATCATTGCCACAGATCATCTCTCCACATTACTGTATCCATTATCTATACAGCAAGTTCATCCACTTTCCCCAGCAGTTTATGAGCAAAAAACGAAACAAATAAAAAAGGCTTACTTTTCCATACATCACTGTGATTTATGCTGATATAAGAGCCTAAGTATTTGTATTTTCTTTGGTCTTTCTATTTGCTTAACATATGAAGGAGGAAAGTTAATATTCTCCTGAAAAAGTCTGTTCTGGTCTCTACTGATTTGAACATAAAGTTCAAAAGGAGATGGTATCTTATAAAGACTCTAAGCTTTCTGCATTAAATTAACAATACTAATCTCTGTGTTTCACATGGTTCTTACTCAGAGCAGTTTTATAGACATTAAGTGAAAATGCCAAAGCTGTCTTTTAGATGAAAGCAATAATGGATACTTCTTTAGACATCCCTTTAGGTCTTTTTAAAGGATATACTTCAACTAGTGGTGGAGAAAGTGGAGGAGGGGAGCTACAAACAGGGGAGATTCCTTTCTTTACTTCCCCTCAACTCCAAAGCTTTCTAAACCTCTCTTACATGGGAGAAACAAGAAGAGAAGAGAGAAGAGAGAAAATTAGAAGGAGTAAACACATGGACAACTATTCATAAAGGAACAAAAAATAAAAGATATAAAAAATAAGTCATCATTATCCTGGGAATTCAGGAAAGAAGACACCTGTATCATGAGACAATGCAGCTCTACAAGCTGGCCAGCCCCCTCCCCACACAAATAATGACAAAGGAAAGAGACAAAATCAACAACTGGCCCAGACAACTGTGCACGTGAGAGGCAGAGACAGTCTGACATGAAAGGGATTCTGAAATGAAGGGACAGAAATGTCCCTGATTCTGTAGACCTGTTTTAGTCCATTTAGCCCCAGTAACAAAATACCACAATTGGGGGAATGGGGGGAGCTGATAAATCACAAACATTTCTTTCCATTGGTTGGAAAAGCCAAGGTCATGGTGTTTGGCAGACGTGGTTGGTGACTGGTGAGGGCTGTTTCCTGGCTCACAGGCTGGCCTCAGTGGAGGGAGTCAGGGAGCTTGCTGAGGTCTCTTTTGTAAGAACATTAATCACATTCATGAAAGTTCTACCCTCATGACCTAACCACGGTCCAAAAGCCCTGCCTCCAGGGCCTCCCCTGGTGGTGCAGCAGTTGAGCGCTGGGCTGGGAAGCTGCCCCCAGTCTCTGCAGAGCAGGTTCAATCCCTGGCCACTGGTGAGTGTCCCACATGGCGCAGCAGACCTCTCTTGCCGCCCCCTGCTCCCCTCAGCAGTGTATTTTGTCAGTCTGTCTGCTCTACTCCCTGCTCTAGCTCTGGTCAATCCTCTCACCCTCCTGCGCTTCTGACTGTATCCAGTGCTTGTATAAATAAATAAATAAATCTTTTAAAAAAAGAAAAGAAAAGAAAGGTTAGAGTCAGAGAAAAGCAAAAAAAAAAAAAAAAGCCTTACATCCAAACACCATCACATAGAGGCTAGGATTTCAACATATGAATCTGGAGGGACACAAACACTCAGGCCTTAGCAGGACTTTAATAAAATTTCTGCCCACCTTCACTTCAGTTTTCCAGTTCCCCTTTTCACATTTGCCTGCAGAGATAGTATATATTTCTATGCAACCCTGACCACTGCTGTTTCTCTTACCACGTGTTAATCAATTCAAAAATCATTTAATGAAAATTCACTATATACTCTGCTAGGACTAAAGACATTGGGCATTAACAATGTCATCACCAACTCACTGGGCTCACCATCTTAGGGTGGGGAGTTCAGGAAGGATGCTGGAGAAACACTGGGCTAGAAAATCACAAGCACAGTCGGTCCAGGGTACTGTGCAGTTCCATTTAATGGCAATGTACCCCAAACTGACTGCATGTCTTTTAATTAAATTTTTAAATCCATGATGATTGCTGAGGCAGTCAGCAGATAAGTCTTTTGTCCACAAAAGAGATGAAGCAATAATTACCACTTCTTTATTCCATAAATTGCTGAATGTGGGACAAGGTATGGGAGGAAAAACTCTCATAAGACATGGTAAATGATGTTTCTATTAACTTTTTAAGGAGAGAATCAAGTTGCACTCACACTGATTGTATGTGATGAAAGCACTGAAGTACCTGATAGGAAGAGAGAAAGTCCTGGAATAGCGCGAGCTACCTGCTGGGCAACATCAAATAGAGGTTCACACTCAACATACTGTCACTTCCAGTTTGTGTGTGCTTGAATAGTTTGATTTATACTTTACACTATTCATTCTTATCCCATTCCTACTCACTCTCATGAAAGACAATAGAAATTAATGATCCATAAAGAGAAGTCTTAAATTTCATATAATACTCACAAATTCACATTTATACTAGAACCTTCAGAGATGACTCTACTACTTCATGGCAAGATCTTGTTTTCAGTCAGGTGGTAAGTACAGGAAACAATGATATACTCAGATCAGATGTGAGAGGGCCCTAAGTAATGTGAAATTATCAAGATGCTATCATGTATCAGATTATAGTCTATATTTTTTAAATGATATTCACCCTAGATCTAGTATGTGGACTTTTAATATCTTATGTATTAAGGCATGCATGAGAGGGGAAGTAAGTGCATTTTATGATTCAGCGGGCAGGAAGAATGATGTGCTTCTTCCATTTGGATGTGCATACGCATGGAATAATTTTTTCAACCATTAAATGCAAGCATAAAACATACTAAATGTAGAACTAAGTTTGGAACTGAAGTAAACAAAATAAAACAAATAAAAAATTTAAGACTCAAAAATTTCAAAAGTATTCAGGAATGTATAATCATATTACTGTCACTAAAGTGACTGCAAATGTCTTTACTACATATGCAAAGAAATAATACTTCGGTATCATTCTAAAATTTAATGAATAAAAATGTATTACTTTCATAAAAGTATTACATATTTACATCTATCTCAGTATATCATAAAATAATATTTTAGTAGTGAAGTTAGGTGTATCATTTAAAGATTCATAAACATGATAGGAGTATATGCTGTCTGTATTTTCATTTTTTTATCTAGTAAGGCAGGTAACTGACTACATGACTTTCACTGCTATTGACTGTAGTAAACTAACTCCCATGTAAGTCAACATGTTTTTATTTTCATGTGGGAAAAGAAGAATGGGCTTGGGAATATATAATCATAAATGACTATTTGTGAATGGCCAGGAAGTTAAATATGTCATTTTATCAAAATATATCTAAAATTAATCAAAGGACAAGGCAGCTAAGAAGGATATTACATTTCAAGTTGAGCAATGCTAGTTCTAAAACAAAAAGTAGAAGCATTGTCTAAATAACTTTAACCTTTTCTCAGTCTGCTTCAGTCATCTAATCCTGAACAGCTGACGGAAAAATATTTCCTTGGCAAATAAAGCCATCTTGGAGGACAATGTCTGAGGGATGTTTATTAGGTTTGTTCATCTGGTTTGTCTTGGGAATGGAAGACAAAACTAAAACTAATGCACTTCTGTGATTTGTATATACATACATATGCATTTCTTCCTTTCTTCCTCTCTCCTCACCCCCTTCTGTATCTTTATTGATGAATCACCTGTATTATGTCAGGTTCCCCATTTTTTTTCAAGTCATCTCCTAAACATGAATCCCTTAACACTCACATAGCACTTACCATCAAGCCAATATTATTCAATGTGTTTTCTATGTGTGACTCATTTAACGTTCACAATAGTAGTATGAAATAAGGTTATTACTTTCTCCATTTTAGTTGAAGAAGTTGAGACATAGGAAGATTGAAGAATAAATCTGTTGGTTACCAAACCAGTTTTTAAATTAGATGGTCTGGTCCATGGTCCCAATACTCACCCTTTAAGCTTTTACTGAGGATGAAGCCAAGATTCAGAGAAGCCAAATTTCATGTTTATTTATATTTTATTTTTACTCGGGTACCATAATCCCAACACCATTCTTTTGTCCAACAAGGAACTGTTAATGCATATTAACCCCAAAGTTGAAAGACATTTGGGTAAGTTCTTCTGTCTCTTTTTGTTCTGTTACAGAAAGGGGCGTATTTGGAGAAAGATGGAGATTTTCAAAATAAAATGTATGTGCTATTAATTTTTGTGAAAATTTTATTTTTTAGAACATATTCCACTTTTCATGACAATACTAATTTAAGTAATTATTAGTTGTTAAGTATTCTATTATTCCATTAATAGTATGTGTCTATGCAAAAGTATTTGTTATTTTGTATGTAAAATCTCAATAACTGAAAAGATTCTGGTTCTTCCACTGGTAGATCAATATGTTAGCTTTACTTAAGATTTGTTACCACGTTAACAAGTCATACATCTGAAATGGGATGAGAAAGCGATACACCAAACGTTTCTTAAAGCTTAATATACCATTTTCATTCAACTTAGATTATAAAACCAATCATCTTACTTAAACTCTGACCTCAACATTATCTGATAAAATTAGACAATGTAAATAAAAATGAGTAAAAAGTTGTTGTTTTTTTCAATTTTTAATATCTTGTATTTTTCATTGGTTTAATTATTCATTTTCTTTTAATGAAAATGGGTTACTCAGTGATATTTTGTTTCTACTTTGTTTCTTATAGGTCATATTCAGAGTTGATTGAGCGCTGGAAGTGTTCAATAGACTTTGATTTTATAGTTACCGCATGTCTCATAAAACTGATTTAGAAACCTAGAAATGCGTCACTAAAATATTGAATTATGTACAGTCAGAGCTTATTGAAATCCCCAAATCTAACAAGAATGGTTGACTATGAATGCAAACAAATATTCTTCAAATGCAGCCAAACACACTTAAGAAATTCATAAAGGGATCTAGAAGATTCTGAACTGTCATGATTGATACTGTACCATTGTTTCAGAAGCCAGTAATTGGTTTTGAAGATTCATCCTTCTGCCTAGATGTCCAATTTAACTCCCATCATAAAGTGACTTGGTTCTACTTTAGAATTATAATGGTGGCCAAGCAAATTTGGAGGAAATTCTCATCACTGGAGGGCCTCCCTGTGGCATAGGTGGTTGAACGCAGCACTGTGAATCTGTCCACAGCCTCTGCAGTGCCAGTTCGATCCCCGTCAGCTGTGGAGCAACCCTCATGGCGCAGCAGACCTCTTCTGTTTTGCCCACTGCTCCCCTCAGCAGTGTATGTCAATCTGCCTGTTCTGTTCCCCGCTCTGTCTCTGGTGAATACTCTTATCCACACCCCCCCACCTCTGGCCTGTACACCAATTCTTATATAAATAAATCTTTTAAAAATAAACTAATTAATTAAAAAAATTCTCATCATTGGAACACTTAGAATTATTTTCTCCATGAACATCCTACCTATATTATCTCTGTTATATGGAATCTTCATCACATTGCAACTGTCAGCAAAAGCACTTTTCTCTTAACTCTAGTTCATCATTTTTCTCTTGCTATTGATGGATCTAGATGATTTATGGAGCCTCCTCTGCTAGCCCTATTCAGAAGTGGGATGGTACGGTGTTTCCAGCTCTACACCAGCATACCAGCCTGAAACTAAGGATGCAATGCAATTTTGTGACAAAATTCTAGTAGCTTGTAAGAATGAAAGAATAAAAAGCCAATGATTCCCAGGAAGAAAGTTAGATATCTACAAAATTAAATTATACCCCAGCAATGCCCCTCTTACTCAAAGGTCAGACTTCAAGCAAACACATCTCTCTGGAGTCCAGTCTGAAGCTTGAAGTAAATGAAACAAATTCCCCTGAATGTACTAAGGTCCCTCAGTAAAGCTGTGTACTTCATACCCACTCACTTACAGGATGACTGATTACATACAAGCAATGATTTTATAATAAGACCTATCTGATGTAAGATACTAGTTCTATAGTATATTTAGGGTTGTCATTGTTCTTTAACCTCTGCTAATTTTGCTTTCCTTCTCTGAGAAGAGGTTAATAGCACCTACCCCAGGAGTTGTTGGTGCCTTTAATAGAGGCAACAAACTGACCATAATTTAATTACCACATAGCAAAACAAAAAAAGTCAAAGTTTAGTGTATACTAAATAAGTGTCTTATTTTCATGGCCTTGACATATTTCTAAGTTGTATGTAATTTTATCTGCTTTTGCCTAGTTCAGATACCATGAAAGCCTTCTTAGAAGAGGAGGCAAGTGATTCTCGATATAAAAAAGTACTAGTTATTAATTACTATATAATGAATGACCCTCAAATTTAGTGATGTAAAATAGTAAACACCTCACGGTTTATATGAATCAGGAATTTGGAAGCAGTTTAGCTGTGTGCCTCTAGACCAGGATCTTTTGTGAGGTTGCAGTCAAGATGCTACAGGCATCTACAGGCCTGACAGGGTTGGAGAATCTGCTTCCAACATGATGCACTCATATGGCTGTTCATGGAAGGTCTCGCTTCCTCATAAAGTGGGTTCCTCCAAAGACTGATCTCATGACATGGTCATTGGCTTCCCCAGAGGGATCTGACAGAGAGTGGCTATGATGAAATTTACAGTATTTTTTTATAATCTAACCTTAGAAGTGACATGTCAGCATGCCATACAAATAATGATGTTCAAACACATTGTCCTTTATACAGCATGGAAGGGAGATTCTGTGAAGGACAACTCTATGAAGTATGAAACCAGAGAGTTTACAGTACCTACCTATGGCCACAATTATTAAGAGCATATACTTAGAATCACTCAAAAATACATTACTTCACATTATTTTCTTTGCATTCTCTTGATTTTCTTAGTTGATCAAGATACACTGACTTGTGATCTGATTAATTAGTCTTGAATAAATTACTGGTGGGATTGATTTTAATGACAAAGATATAAAAACACAATGTTTAATTATGATGACAAGAAGTTAATTCAATAGATTATGGCAGTAAGAATGGAAATTTTTTTTTAAATTGAAATTTAAAAAAGCGTCTAATGTAACAGTATTGGACTTATTCTAAATTCCACCTTTTAAATTCTAATTTAATTTATTCCTCTGGAAAAAAAAAAGATGAATATGCAAATATATTATTCTAATATCTAGTCAGCAATTAGTATAACACTAATTCACAGTATATACTGCACTGTATTTCTATCTTATTCTGAGAAAGACAACTTTAAAAAGTTGTCAGGCAGACAAGATGGAATAAGCAATGCTTAGAGTATTCAATATTTTGCTAAAATCAGCTCCCCCCTTGGGCAGACAGCTGATTCCATCATGTCTGCCTGCGTGTGGTAGTCATATTACTGAACAACTAGTTAAAGTTGACCTGAAAATTAACCAACAAATCACTGCACACCCATCTTTATATAAAGTTCCACAATTTCCAACTCATCATCAGATTCAAAGAAAGCAGCACATTTTTGTATGCCTTGCAGGGAATGTTTTAAAAACATAGATAAAAGTGTGTCCTATCAGCAGTCTTGATCTTTTAAAGACTATAGCATTAAAAACTCTCAAAACAAATTGAATTTAGAATGGAGAATATTAACAACCTGTCAGCAGAATTAAAGCTCTGTTATATTTATTGCATTGCATCCTAGTCTAAATCTTTTCTTAGAGTGCTAACTAGAAATTTGACCCTGACAGTCATAGAAGTTGACATCAGGCAGAAATCATATGTCAGCACTTTTCTACTGAATCTGAGGGATCTTGGTATCAAAGGTATGGGATTTCCCTATATCTAATTCAAGTAAGTTACCCGGAGGCTTAAATTGATCTGTATGATCCTGGGTGAAAGTAACTTTGCTGAGATAATAGCATATGATTAGGGGTGATATTGCCCCTAGAGGTTAAGAGTGGGTAATGATCCTAAGTTGTTCTGAATATTACATCTTTAAGACAGTATTTTCACTTATACAAAGTTATCTTAGGACAGTAGAGCTAGTATACATTTAGCTGTTCCCAACTCTATTTTACTTCATTGTGTTTTTGAGAAACAAACTTGGATCGAATAGCCTTTTTTTTTAAGGATTTATTTATTCATATAAGAACTGGGGTACAGGCCAGAGGTGCGGGTTTGGGGGTGAGAGGATTCACCAGAGACAGAGTGGGGAGCAGACCAGGCAGAATGACTGAAATACACTGCTGAGAGGAGCAGGAGGGGAGACAGGAGAGATCTGCTGTGCCATGTGGGTCAGCTCACCTGCCAGGGATCAAACTCGTGCTGCAGTGGCTGTGGATAACTTCATAGTGCTGAGACTTAACCCCTTGTACCACAAGGAAGGCTCCAGATTGAGTACCTTTACCCAACAAATCAAGAACTAGAACTGATCTTCTTGCTCTTTCCTGGAGGTTTTCACCCTATATGGGATCACTGGTGTCCCCAGATAAGATAGTCTTGGTACTGTCTACAGAAGTGTTTCCAGAACAGAGTCCACCCCATTTATGGTTGAGCCATATCTGTGGCCCACATTGTGTCTCTGTCATGAATTTTGCTTTATCTGTGTAACCTCTGGATTGACATTTTAAAAGTAAATCAGTTTTGGGTACACACATTCTAATAAAATAGTTCATTTTCATAAGTGAATTGTTATTTATTTATTATAGTAAGTGGAGGAAATCTAAAAAAAAACACCTTCTAAATGAAAAGTGGCCCAATTCCTAATGTCTTTAGAATGTAGATTCATCCCCTTTCCCTCAGTGAAGACAGCCTCAGATCTGCTCTCTTTTTAAAAGTTGAGTCACAGGGGGCCTCCCTGGTGGCACAATATTAGTTAAGACACAACCTACAAATCTGTCGGCCTCCTCTGCAGCACAAGCTCAATCCCCTGGCCCACCAGGGAGCAACCCTCATGGCGCAGCAGACCTCCCCTGACTCATTCACTACTCCCTTCAGCAATGTCTTCAGTCAGCCTATACTGCTCCCCACTCTCTCTGGTGAATCTTCTAACCCCACCATGCCTCTGGCCTGTACCCCAGCTCTTGTATGCATAATAAATAAATCTTAAAAAAAAAAAAGGTGAGTCACAAGTTTTTGAATGGTGTAGAGATTTATTTGCAGTAATTTGGAGATGCCTGTTGATGCTCTCCTGAGGCCAAAAGAGAACATACAAGTGTACGTTCCTTGTTATGTCACCCAGTTGCTTTTTAACACAGTCTAAGTGTCACGTACAACCAGCTTACTTACAAAGCATCGTACACTTGGGGCCATGTAGTCTAGACTCTAGCAGAGAGAGAACGTCAAAGAACAGGGCTCTAGGCCAAGCATGAACTGTTCAGTAAATCTGGTCCAAAAAAAAAAGTTGTACTGAGAAAACTATGCCAAGCATCATAGCATTCAGTGAACTTGGCCTCCAGAGACCTCAAGTCCTTCTGCAAAATGGTGGGGACGGATTAGTCACTGACTCCCATTGCTAGAGAGTCACTGCCTTTCCAGCTCTTTTCATCAGCCACACTTATTTGTAACACCTTTTGCATTTTACTTCCCCAAACTAGGGAAGCTTTGAGGCAGAATCCCTCTTCTTTAAACAAAGATAAATCAGAAACTATGAGCGAATGTTACCATCACGCTATTAATCATCTTAATATAAACATTAAGAGTGGCATTTCCAAAGTTAAATCATAGCCTAGATAAGTTACCCTTAAAACTTGTCCAAAAATGACTCCTCCCTCGGAAATCCTACTGAGGAAACTAAACGCCCCCCTCCATTCTCAGTGAAGAGTGATTATTTTCAGATGAACAGGAGATTCCTTTTCTCATTGTAGCCAAGGTATTTCATGTTCCTGTTAACTTGTCCAAATCCATAATATAGGTGTGTCTGAAAGATTTCTGTCTATAGAAATACATTCATTCAAGGAATGCTGTACCTTTTCATATAAGAGTAAATCAGTTCTGTGATTGAGATCTGTTTTATGCAATGTAACTCATTCTTTCTTAAAGACGTCATACAAGTTTTTAGCACACTATTTATCCTGTATTTGGAGCGTTTTGTGTTTTAGCCATATTTATCATCAATGGTGTTTGAAAAGATGTGACTCAACAAAATCAGAAAATAAGTATTTCAAAGGAAACCTATATAACTTTGAACAAGGTGTCTGGAATACTGAATATGTCTTTAAATACAGCAGATAATATTACATAATTATTTGCAATCACACTATAACAACAAAGGACTGTTTTTAAGGAAAAAGCACAGTTTCATGGAAGAAGCATACAGTTCTCTGTGAAATGTATAATTGAGATGATTTAAAGAACACATAAAATTGAATTCAATGTCTTTTCAGCTGCCAATCTTAAAAAAATACATATTAGAAAATAAAATGACTCAAATATCTTAGCAAAGATGATGGCTATCTACAGCAGTACTTTGATACTGAAGTTTTAGGATCTAGATTATAAAAGTAGCTCAAGGAACAAAACAGAAATGCCAAGTGAAAGCTTTTTGCTTTTCACCAACAAATGCTAATTATATAAGCTGAAATCCAAATTGACTGCTCCTCAGGCCAGTTATGGATTATTGATGGTCTTTCTTCTGGGTTCCTAATTCCAATCATGCATTAAAAAAAAAAAAAAACTAAAAACAAACAAAAAAGCCTAAATTGTAAAATGCATCCAGCCTGATTCATTTAAAGAACTCTATTTTAACTCAAAGATATATATTTAGAATACTAGTATTCTAGCACTTCGAGATATTTTTAAACTTGTTTGAAAACTGCTATATTATCACAGACAGTTCCTCACTGACACAAAAAATAGAAAAGTATCCCCATGTGTTTAGGGAGCTTTTGAGTCTACCTTATCATTGTCCTCTCTTCTCCATTTCAAGACTATCAGCCCCTCTAGACTTCCCCATTGTAGTCAGTCCCCTGCAGCCAATCTAAGTCAGTGGAGCTTCCTATAGCATTGCTATAATGCTGCACATCTCCCGCAAAGAGGCCAGAGGGATATCCCTTTTCACAGTAAAGCACATCCCAATCCCAATTCACATTCCAATCCACATTCCCAAGCATTTCTCCCAATCCTCTGCTTCTCTAGCAAGGCTGTCCACTCCAGCATCCAGGGCCACCAGCAGGACGCTCTATCCTTGACCTTCTCTAGTAGGCCAGAGAGCTGACCTGGTAAGGATCTGATAGCATCCATCGTAGGCTTGGACCCCAACAGCTCCTCTTGCCACTATTTAACTCTGCCACTATAAGGCTGCAACTGCCCCAGGCACTATGTAAACATATAAGCATGGGTGATTCCACTAAAACTTTATTTGTGGATATCAGATTTGCATTTCATATATTTTCCCTGTGTCATTTATGAAATACTCTTTAATCCCCCCATCAGTTAATAATGTAGAAATAATTCTTATTTAATGGATCATTTTTAAAAAAGGCACTGGGCTAGATCTGGCCTGAGGGTTAGAATTTAGAGACTCGAGCTCCACAGCCCAGCTCAAAAGGGCAGCCAGTGATTAACATGATTGAATTGTGGCTCCTGCTTAGATGCCTGCTGTGGCTCATAGTTTCACTCAAAGCAGATGTGCAGTTCTGAAAACCCTTCTGTATTCTGCTCCTTTTGCTTCTCTGCATTTATCTCCAATCCCTCATTCACTTTCCTTGGTCTTCTTCTGCACAGGCTAACTGGTTTCTTCCTTGAACAATCAAAACACAATTCTGTACTGAGGCCTCGCAGCATCCACATTCTCAGCTTGGAATTTGTTTACTTGTATATTTTCATAGCTTTCTTGCCTGCTTTAAGATTTTGATCCAATGTCATTATCTCAACTTCACCTGACAATTCTGCATAAATTGTAACTACTCTGTTATGGACTGATAGGTTCTTCCTAAAATGTATGTTGTAGGCATAGCCCCTAGTACCTCAGGCTAATTGTCAATGCAGATCACGACTTCAAGGAAGTGATTCAGGTAAGTGAAGCCATTACAGGGGACCCTGATCTTATTTGACAGCTGTAACACATGGAGAAATAAGAAGACACCAGAGTATGTCCCCATTTAACAAGGATGTGCGGACACAGGGAGAACACCACCATCTATAAGCCAGAGAGAAGTCTCAAAATAAACCACACCTGCCAGCATCTAGATCTTGGTCTTCTAGTCTGCAAAACTAGGAGATAAAATGAATCTGTGTTGTTGAAGCTACGTCTGTGGGACTTTTTTATGGCACCTCTAGCAAACTAACACATACCGCAATCTCCATAGTCCTCCTGAACCCACTTACCCTTTTCTATTTTTATCCACAGCACTTTTCACCTACTAAAATCCAATTTAATTTAGCCACTTAGTATAATTATTGTGCATCTTCCTGACTCATGAGGCCAATGATCTTCTGCCTACTGATGTATTGCTAGTTCCAGAATAGTGTCTGGTAAAGGGTAGGCATGGAACAAATATCTGCTGGAGAAATGAAATCCATCAATATGTTCATCTCCATAAATCTGTTCAAGTGCTCTTCCTTGGAGGTCCAGTCACCAACTTAGCATCTCTAAACACAGAGCTACTAAACCAGCTCAAATGTTAACATAATCAAGAAGCGGTCTCTTACCAACCAAAGCAGACTCCCTCTTTGGATTCTATAACACATTATCTGTACTTCTATATTTACAGTTTATAGCAGCACTGTTTACAATAGCTAAGCTTTGGAAACAACCCAAATGCCCAAAAATAGATGACTGGATCAAGAAGATGTGGTACATATATACCATGGAATATTACTCAGCATTCAAAAAAGATAAACACATGCAATTTGCAGCAACATGGATGGCGCTGGAAGGGATCATGCTCAGCGAAATAAGCCAAAAAGAAAAAGAAAAATACCGGATGGTCTCACTCATAGCAGGAATCTCGAAAACTTAAATAAGGGACCAGGAAAATGAATATAAGAAAGTGAAAATCAAAATCAACAAAAAACTATGAACCAGAGACACTTTTTGGGGGGTGGGGGGCGGGAGGGGAAGGATTGGGGTCAGAATGGGGCGTTTGCAATTGTATGGGGGAATATAAAAATAAAATTTAATATTAAAAAAAAAACACTGAAGTTTGCATTAAGTTTTATATGAATTTTAAGTCCCCTATTAAAAGTTAAGTTTCTTTATGATGCTGCTGTTGTCTCATAAATCTTCAAATCTTTCCCCATACCCTATGAGTGTGGCAGATAAATCAGAGGCACAATCAATTTCTGATGAACTTATGAACATTAATATAAAATCATATACACTGCTGTGCATATAAATCATATGCATATACACATATACATATATTTGCATATGTAAAATACATGTAACTGTTGGTGAGGAATTGCATTGTATCTGACCCAGTCTTAATTCTTCACATTACTTGCATGATTACAAAAGCCTTGAAAAGGGAACACTGTCATTATTCCTTTATATATGAAGTCATTGAGTCTAAGAGAGGAAAGTAACTTGCTCAAGGTTTAAGTGCTAGTGATTGTTGAAGCCAGATTTCAAAGCCAACCCTAGCATGCTACAGAAGTCAGGGTCTCAGCTATACATTTTGCTAGTAAAATGGAAAAGAAATGCTTACCTTGAAAAAAAAATCATGTTAAATGGAACAAAAGAAGGAAGAACTAACTTGTACCTCAATTATATATAATTGAGGTATAAGTGTCATATAATGTTCTGTTAGATTCAGATGTACAACATAATGATTTAATATCTGCATCTATTGTGACATGCTCACCACAATAAGTCTAGTTGACTTATGTCACTTACAATCACATTTTTTTTCTGTGTGGTGAGAAATTTTAAGATCTATTTTGATAGTAATTATTAGCTATTATTCATTTTAGAGGCTTGAATGCCTCTAAATTTGCAATAACTGCTTTTCTTGTTCTTTTTCTCAAGCCTAAGAGCAGAGTCATTGTGCACTGTTCAAATTTATACATGGACGCTGAAGTTTCAAAATTCATATTTCATAATAAAATACCTCTCCAAATTGACCTTATTGTATCAGTAATAACTGAGGTTTTAAAATAGAAAATAATGAAATGCATTAAATAAATTTGACTCTCCTGAACATAGTTATTCATTATCTACCTTTTATTTCCTTGCAATAATTCACAAAGAATTTTAGGAATCAGCAGGTTCTTAATATTGACTTCAAAAATAGATAAATTTAACTTTTTACTGTGTTTTTTTTAATTCTATTATACTTTATATCCCAGGAAATTACTCAAATGAATTCAGTTATTAATCATGTCCTTTGATTTTATTTTTTTTAAATAATAAATTTTAATTTTATATTCCCCATACAATTGCAGCCCCCCCATTCTGACCCCAATCCCTCCCCTCCCGCCCCCGCCCCCCTAAAAGTGTCTCTGGTTCATAGTTTTTTGTTGATTTTGATTTTCACTTTCTTATAGTTATTCATTTTCCTGGTCCCTTATTTAAGTTTTCTAGATTCCTGCTATGGGTGAGACTGTACGGTGTTTTTCTTTTTCTTTTTGGCTTATTTTGCTGAGCATGATCCCTTCCAGCGCCATCCATGTTGCTGCAAATTGCATGTGTTTATCTTTTTTGAATGCTGAGTAATATTCCATGGTATATATGTACCACATCTTCTTGATCCAGTCATCTATTTTTGGGCATTTGGGTTGTTTCCAAAGCTTAGCTATTGTAAACAGTGCTGCTATAAACATAGGGGTGCAGGTGTTCTTTGGAATTGATGTTTCTGTGTCCTTTGGGTAAATACCTAGGAGTGGAATTGCTGGATCATATGGAAGCTCTATGTTTAGTAGGTCCAGAAATCTCCACACAGCTCTCCACCTTCCTATACACAAACAATAAATCTGAAGAAGAAGAAATCAAAAAAACCATCCCTTTTTTTATTGAAACAAAAAAAAAATCAAATATTTGGGAATAAATCTAACAAAAGAGGTAAAGGACCTATACAAAGAAAACTATAAAACACTGTTAAAAGAAATAGAAGAAGACACAAAGAAATGGAAAGACATCCCCTGCTCATGGATTGGAAGAATAAACATTATTAAAATGGCCATCCTTCCAAAAGCAATATACAGATTCAATGCTATTCCAATCAAAATTTTAATGTCATTCTTCAAAGAAATAGAACAATTATTGATGAAATTCATATGGAATCACAAAAAACCCCGAATAGCCAAAGCTCTCTTGAAAAAAAAAAAAAAGAAGGGAATGGAGGCATCACACTCCCAGACTTCAAACTATACTACAAAGCCATAATCATCAAAACTGCATGGTATTGGAACAAGAACAGACATAGAGACCAATGGAATCGAATAGAAAATCCAGAAATAAACCCACAGATTTATGGTCAATTAATCTTTGACAAAGGAGCAAAGACTATGCATTGGAGCTAAGAAAGTTTGTTCAATAAATGGTGCTGGGAAAATGGGTCGCTACATGCAAAAGAATGAAGCTTGACCACTACCTCACACCATACACAAAAATCAACTCAAAATGGATTAAAGAACTAGACATAAGACCTGAAACCATAAAATATATAGAAGGAAATATAGGTGAAACACTACGTGATTTGCACATCAAAGACATCTTTACAGACACATCACCCAAAGCAGTGATAGTGAAGGCAAAGATAAACAGCTGGGACTACATCAAATTAAAGAGCTTCTGCACAGCAAAAGAGACATGTCCTTTGATTTAAAAAAAAATATACATAATTACTAATTTAAAAATAAAACAGATTAAGGACACACCAACTTTTACAAAAATATCGACATTGCTAATTTTAGAGCATTATACTAGTTATCTGGCATTTTAGGTAAGAGGAATTTTGACAGAAGAGTATTAAAATATAATTATATCTGTTTAAGTAGACTTTAATTTTTATCATTCTGAGGGATATCTTTGAGTCAGGTTTTCCATTTTCTTCTTGATGATTTTAATTTTAAATTAGTATAAATTGAAATGCTGACTTGGTCTGAGGACTCTAAACAATTTGATGATGTTGGTTGCTAGTCTTTGGACTGCTTTATCAGTATCCAAACCAGGACTACTTGAATTAGTATGAATCCCAAGCTACTATTCTTAAAAATGCTGGCTTGAAAAAGTACAGGGTAACAGCTTGAATTGGGCTTATGTAATTTTTCTGATGAGGAAGCAAATATCAAGGTAAGAATGTAAACTTGTCCAAGGTTACCTGCTAGAATGAGATGGGGCTAAGATATCAGCTCCAGTCTTCTTTGTAAACAAGACTGTTTTTTTCTATCAGACTGAGCTATCATGATAGGTATTTGTCACAGTTTAAGAATGAGAATGACATGCTTCTGTAACCAAAGATTAATGGAATAATAAGACTAACTGATTATCAGGACCTTAGTAAAATTACTTGAATAATTCAAACTTCAATGTTTTCTTCTGAAACAAAGACATCAGACCAAATGATCTTTAAGTGTCTTTGAGATATGTGTATAATCTCATTCCACCCCATCTAATCTTTCCCTTCCTTTCAACACAGCTTCCTATATAAATAACATGCTATGCACAGTGTTGCCTTTATTGTTACCATAATGTGCACATCCACTAATTTGTATTTAAACAACCTTCTTATAACCTTAGAGATCAGGGACTCTCTTACTTGGAGAGAGGCTAAGAGGCATCATTGGCAGGTGCATTTGCATGTATTTGGGTAAATGCCCAGCAGTTGTCTGTATAGTTTTCCTTTGGGAACTTGAATAGACACAGTATAAAACTGATCTTTAATGTTCTAAAATCTTTTTATAGAACTGGCTTCATAGCTCTGTAAAGCTTTTTGATTTTTGTTTGGCTCAAGGAATTATGAGGTGTTTAGGAAACTTTTATGTATATTCTATAATAAAACAGGCTCTATGAATCTCAATGATGTATTATAGAGGAATGTGACTAATTTGACTGGTTTTAATCTCGTCTTAACCCAGTAATCTTGCTAAGTGGAGGTGGGCATACTGAGCTAGAGGGATTTATGACATTTACAATGTTATAAGCAAACTGGAGGAGAAATCTGCAGATGGAAAATGAATCAACTGAAATTTTGATTTTATATATGTAATATGTATGACATATTAACATATAACATGCATACTATATGTACATATTACATATATACATACTGCACATAATCTATATGTACAAATCTATAGATATGCAAAATCTACTGTAAATATACAATACATCCAAGGTGGTATTGTTGCACTTTGTAACCAACCATCTTTGCAACCAAAGATGGTCAAAATAACCTACAATTTTTTTTATTTTATAAACATTAAAATTCAGTCATCGTACATAAAATACGTTTTGTAGATAAATGAGAAAACACAAATGCATATTATTTAGACTTAGATTGCCCATAAGGTATATGGCTTTTGAATCCAATGAACATGTATGCAACACCTACCCCCAATTTAAAATGAGCAGTCCCACCTACCCCTTGCACACCTAGAGAGAACTTAGACTTCCAGGCTCTGGCTTATGTACAATTGTGTCTCCAATGGGAATAAGTTTGAGGCAGAGATAAGAAAAAAGTAGGGATTAGAAAGAGTAACTGGTGTGACTGAGATCAGATATGATATAGGAAAATAATTAAAACCTACTCACTTTGGGGAAGATAGAGGGAGAAAGAGGAACAGATGATATATATATAACTTTGTCCCCTGAAAAGGACTAATGTGCAATATGCTCACGCACCAATGACAATTACTAAACTTTTATTATGTGCTAGTACTGGTGTAGGCACTGACATCAGTCATGAACAAAACAAACATGATCCTTTAAAAGTTTACATTTCAGTTTTCTAGATACTTGTAAAAAATATCCTAAAATTATTTTCGATAGTATACATCCCAATTTGTCTGGGGCAGTCATTGTTTATGTCTGCTTTCTTGCTCTGATTATTAAGATTGATGCCTTTTACTCTCAAAAGTGACCATGTGTGCTCACTCTTTCTAGATAAAAGAAATTTCAAAAAGATAATATACAAGAAAGTCATTATGGCGGGGGTATTTTGGATCGGTCAGAAAATTGCTTACTCAGATGCTATTTGAGCTGAGAATTGCAGGCAGCACAGCTCTTCAGAGGGAATGTGAGTTTGGGGAGAAAGAACTATACAAGACAACAAGGACACAGGTTGGATTCTTCCATATCCTAGATCTGACACTTTGGGAGAGGTTCCCTGTAGACGTTCGAGTGGCATAGCTTTAGTCTGACAGTGTGACTTAACAAGGACCATATTTAATTACATGGAGAAAGAAACTGGTATTTATTAATGTTACCTTCCCAAAATACCATAAAGAATTGATCTGTATTTTTGAGCAGGTACTATATAATAAACACTATTTCAGGTTACAGCTAGAAAATTAAATATTTTTATACCTTTGGGAAGATTCCTACTTACTGGAGCTACAACAACAGGGTTGATGCTCTACAGTGTGGGATGGGCAGCTTACACTATGAGAGCTCAAAAGCAATGAAATTGATGCAGGTCAGAGGATGTAGAGGGTTCCCAGGGGTGGAGAAATTGTGTATGAGCAGGTGCTTAACTGATGAAAATGAACATTCACCACCTGAACACTCAGTAAGACACACAAGCATTTCTCTGAATAAGGAAGAGAACTTTCCGGTGGACTTAGCTAGTAGTTACTGCAGCAGTTTGTTGGTATGGGTAAAGGAGCTGTTTTAACAGACTTAAAAGCGAACAAACCAGTTCAAGCTTAGTAAGCTCACACCTGACACAGTCTTTCTCCTCCCACCCAAGCCACCTATTTAGTTCTGCTCTCTGAGTCACCCTCTCAGATTGTGGAAAATAAGGATGAGTTGGCCCTCCTCAGCCATTATTATATGTTGATCTGCTGCAGAGTCCTATGCCTTTACCTTTACAAAAGTGAACCCTGGCCCCAAATAAAGAAACATCTTGATGTTATTGCAATATCTCTATCTGCAGGAGAAATGGATAACATTAGGCATAGAGCCATCCCTTGCAGAGGCTTGGTAAAAACTAGTTTGTTTTTCAAATTGTTTGGCATTCCCTGCACAAAGTCCATCAGTGCTGATGTACATCACGGGCAGTTGAACTTTGCTTTCTGCCCAAGAGTAGCTGTTCAGATCTTAGTCCCCACCCCAACTTGCAAATGTTGTGCAATGATGGCAAAGGAGCTTGCAGAGGAAATAAACTTATCAAAGAAAAGCCACCTTCGAACCTCGAAAACACAAACCACAGCCACACTGTACCTAGTTGCAAAGTCATCTTTCTATATGACAAATATTATTTTATGTATCCTTTCATTTGGTGGATTACACTGTTATCCCCTCAAAAGAGTCAATTTGTTTGATGATGTAGGTTTGCTTTACTTATAAAGTTTAAGAAATGCAGAGAAATTCTGGAAGGAAGGTATATGAACAGTCTGAGTAAAAGATAAACACTGATAGTGACAGACACGTAGGAAAGATGGGAATTTTATGAGTCACTGTATATGTGAAAGGTTGTTCATGCCTCTTTCAATGTCATTTGAGGGGAAGCAACAAGATCACTATTAGTAATTTTAAACAAATAAAATATGGTCAGAGGTAATACTTGTGTTGGATGAAAATAATCAATAATCCAGCCTATTTCTCCTACTTACAATATTTTTCCCGCTGCCTCTAGATGGGTGTCAGCCAATGGAAGCACTGGCAAAACATCTGAATTCAGGAGGAAGGAGAAACCAGAATATTGTTTTTTTTTTTTTTTTTCCTGAACTTCTTCTTGGCAGGTCTCCTTGGATTGACTATCTCCCTGCATGAAAATCCCTGGTTTTTGTCAAGCTCCCTTCCACGTGAGGTATCCCTCGTCACACTCCAAAAATGGCATCTACCTCTTGCTCTTTAGCTGCTGCTGTTTCTTGCTTGAAAGGACATATTATCCTTGGCTGACTTCCTTATAACCTGCCCATATCTACACTCCCTTTAGACAATTATTTTCTTAAATGTGAAATCTCTTTCCCACCAGGACTGTAATTGATACATATCACCATCAATGCATAATGGCCTCAACAGTTTTTGCCCTATATTGCGAAACCTGAATCTCACATGAGGCACACATGAGGCTCTGAGATGGAATAGCTTAAGTTTCTGGTAACAGAAAGAAACATTCAAACTGTGTTTACCTTAACCAATAGGAGTAAATGTGGCTCCTTCTATTCGCTTCTTCCTGTAGACCACATGCAGCATACTAATGAATTTCATCAATCAACACATGGGTTTTAAGCATTTCAGATGTCTAAGAGTATGAATCAGAGCGCTTACTATTTTGAAGTTTTCACAGTGATAGTTTTCTCTTTGGAAGCATCTTTAAGCCTACTTGTTTGCTGAGTATACTAATTATGTGATAAAGAACATAATATACAAGGTTATTAAACACTAACATGCAGGTTTCCCTCTGAAATGGCAAGTTTTATACATATTTAGGTACTCCACCCTTTGAATTTAGAGACCCTCTAATCAGATTTGGCAGCAACAGCAGAATTTTGAGATTAGGCAAGATCCTAAGAACTCTCTAAAATATCCCTTAACTCCTGATTAAAAATGTAAATTCACGAAGAGAAGACAAAACAATTCTGACGAAATTTAAAATGTGTGCTGGGACTAGCAACACAACAGCAATATATTCCTTAGTAGCCAAGTATAAACAACACATCCTCAAAGCACAAAAAATAAAGCGTGTGACATTTTATGCACATTTCAATAATGCACATTTTACATGGTGCTGTAAGAAATCTAATCTCACTTTATCAGCAGAATTTGAGTGAATTTCAAATTAAAAATTTCATCAAGAAGAACATATTTTCAGAGTTGGCAGGTTAAGTGACGATAAACAACTGTCACAAGCCAGGGTCACATAAACTGGGAAACAGCACTGCCTGCCATCTTTGCCAGGAATAAACCTGAGTTCTATGAATTTTAATTCTGTAAGGTCTTCAGGAACACATCCTTGGCATGAGGTGTATTTGTCTTGTGTTCATACATGGCAGGGATGGAGAAAAGGAGAGGGAGTCACCTGGGGATCAAAAACGGCATCCTGTGATTTGGAATGAGTGGGGTAAAGAAGACAGCAAAAGGAAGTGCATGTGGCTAGAAACAAATTTTGTTAATATGCTGATTTTGCTATTTTTCTTCTCTCAATGCTTTAAACATGCAACTTAAAAATATATAAATCTTTATGTCATCAGCCTTGAGTAATGTCATGTCTGGAGATAACTCAATGCAAACCTGAGAAACAGGAAACTTTCTCTCTCTCTCTCTCTGTTTTCTACTGGATGAGATGATGCTGAATGCTTATTTATGCTTTTAATAACATAATTTCATTATCTTTAAAATACTTTAGCCCACTGGTTAAGCAGCAATTGAATTCTTAACAGGATTTTTTGGTTGAAATTGCTGGTGCTTCTTTTAAGTAGAGGAAGAAATTTGCCATACCTGTGGCTCACAGTCCTGGAGCCTGAACTATAGCTCCAGGCAATATCCACCACAGACATTTGTTTGGGGAATACTTGCTAATAGGAAAACGTTTCAGGTCTTGTTCTTCAAGAAGACCATGTATGAGAATTGATAAATGGCAAAACCATCTCCAAAGAAGATCCATAAAACATCTCAGTACTAAATTTCACACATAAAGAACAGTTAAATTTGATATCTTTGATGACATTCAACCTTTCTTAATGGAACAGCATGTACACGAGAAGGTGTTCCACGGGTCCGTTTGTATACAAATCCCCAACCATGCAGTAAGGGTCATATTAATCATGTTACATTACAATCCTCATAAATCAGTTCCATTGATTTAGATGGACAAGACTATATTGGTTAGCATGAGCCACAACTTAGAATTAAATATAATATGGTGCATCAAGATCAGGTTTCAAATTGAGAAGGAATTTGAATAATAGATCACATATGGCTCCTCACTGGACTAAACACAGTATCCATTACTTTGTAATATTTGCATATGGATTTCTGAGACTTATCATATAACAAATTATTTTTAAAAGGTTTATAATTTCATGATAATAAAGTCAAGATGTGTTTGTAAAAGTGACTGGCCGTGATAAAAAAAAAAGTAAAAATATTTGGTAAAATAAAATCTTATTTTATCTGGAAAAGTCCTTATTGCTGAATTTGTACCCCCTAAAAAAGATTATTTGAGGAAAAAATCAGTAATTATTTATTTCTAAGCAATCTCAGACATTGAGAAAACTTACATGAAAAGCTCTCAGAAAAGAAAATTGTTTTCCTAGAAATTTGATAAGACTAATAAGACAAGAAAGAGGAGTATGTATCTATGAAAATTTCTTCACATCTCAAATTTTCTCTATTTGTGTAAAGGCATGGGCATTTTCGTATCCAATTAAAGGCAACTGCCAATACAACTGATGTGAATTAGAAATTACCTGTTTTCAAATGTAAAACAGAATCACTATTTCTTCATATCACATATTTATTAAAAAAAACTGAAATGTAAGGGTTTGTTGTAAAATGAAAAGTAAAATCACCCAAGACATATTCACATCGCTTTAAATATTTCATAACTGCAAAGACATAGGCTGATTGTTCAGGATACAATTAGCAACTGCTTGTATAGCCAATCTTAAAGCAGATTTTTAAAACTAATTTAACTCTGCCTCCTACTTCTTCATTAATTACTAGCTAAGGGACTTGCAAGTGCCCTAATGAATTTTACATTAGGTTCTGCTATATGAACAGTATATATTATCACAGCATCTAGTAAATGCAAAAACTGGCTTTTCCAACTTGCATTTTGAACAGTTGTACAGATTCTGCCTGGATTTTGCTACATTTGGTACCAGAGACTGAGACGAAAAGAATTTTTATGAGAATCAATTGCTGTAGTCACATTTCCCAGGTCATAATAAATCTTACTATTTTCAAATCTTCAATCTGTCCTAGTTCCCAAAGTTCATTTTTTTCTCCTATCTTTCAAAGAGAGAAGAAACAACTGCACCTGCATTGATTTCTAAATTTTAATTATTGAATAAGAGTTTAAATATTGCTATTATACGTGCTTTCCATTAATGCCTTACTATACATACTAGCTAGTCATTACAAGAATACTGTATTTTGGATTCAGTACTTATGGTTTACAACTTTACAACCACTTATCAACTTCATAAAATTCTTTGAAATCAGAACTATAAAAAAATAGAAAAAGACTAAGCAAAAAAAAAAAAAAAAAGGCAGAGTACTGCATACTGGATCTAAATCCAGTTAAGACACAAGTAAAACAGTAAAACTGCTTACCAGAGAAGAAAATACAGATTCCTCTGAAAAGCTCAAGAAAAGCTTCCTTTTATGAGATGGTTATCTAATGCCATAGCAAGACAAAAGATGACAAACAAAGCATAGCCCAAGTAGATAAGATATCACAAATAGTGCACCATCCTTAATTGAATGTTTAGAGCAAATACTGTAAGTAATGACTGATCACATTGCTATGATAAGGCAACAGCCCCATATTATTCTGTACAACTGTACCTATTTTAATAAAAGTATAAAACTGGGTAGAAGCTATAACAGAGCTCCAAGTTTACAAAAGTCACTTTCAGACTCTCAATGATTATTCTTTTTCACTGTTTGTTTATATCTACTTTTTACTCCAAACTATTAATTACCTTAGGGTTCTTGAAAGGTTCAAATTCACTACCATTCACACTGATTAAAAATAGCACCTGATAATCTTATTAACATATATGAATATTTAATCATGTGCTCAGAAATCATTTGATTTTTATAGTTATTCACTCAAAACTGTTTTTCCTTATCAGGTTGTAAACATAATCAGATAAGGTATTATGCTATTAACTATAAACCATTAACTTCCTAGAGAAAGCTCACACACGTATCTCTCAAACTCTGTAGTGTACAGGTTTCTTTACTAACGCTTTTATCTGATTGTTGAGATTAAAGAAGACAAATAAAGGTTAGAAAACTAGAGCTAAAGACAGTTCTTCATGGCCAGGATCAAAGTGTAGTATTATGTTAGCCTAGCATAGCCTCTCAGAAGTTTGATGGCCCATTAAAAATATCTGTTATTAGAGTCAAATAGTTTTGGAGCCACCTGTCACTGTCTTAAGGATGGCATTACCCAGACATTTTTCATGGGCAGCCAAAACGCTGATGGAAGTTCATCATTTTGAAACCTTTCAAAAATATTTACTTGCTCTCAACACTTCAATTTAAATGGAGTTTCTATTTCAATTTTGCAAATGTTTAAACATTGAAATCCACAGCAATGAAACAAATATCAAAATCTCAAGCTATTTGACTCTTCAGCTGTCTTCACATTTTACAGAATTCAGAAATCCAAAGAAAAAAGAATGTCCTTAACACTTTCACTGCCAAAGCTCAGTGAGCAAATACTGGAAATAATTTAGGGCTTAAAAAGATCAAAGAGTTCTAGAGAATTTCCAAATACCTGCAGAGAGAACAGCTATGTGTTTTTCTAGCAAACTGCAGCGAGCAGCACAGCAGAGAGGGGAAACCCCTCCAAAATAATGCATTTAAAAACCTTTCTACTCTGCAGACACTGCTTTGCTAGATTGAGGCACATTTAAATAACAACAGTACCAAGAAGGCAGAAAAGATCCACCCAGAGAATCCAGTTCTACCCCACACCAGAGCTGCACTGCACACATTTTGAAAAATGTGATTCTCAGCAAACACTCACCATGGTATTGGACTGACAACATCAACAATAAACACAACACAGAAAATAGTGAGCCTTTCCTGCCATTCAACTTCATTACCACGCTCTAGCAGCCTTGCTTTAAAAAAAAAAAAAAAAAAAAAAAAAAGGCATTACCTGTATGAAGAGAACCTGTTAATAGCCTGAGAAGGTACTGGGCAAATTTCAATATTTCACGTTTACACCGTTTTCTACAGCCACTCATCTTAAACAACAAGGTATTCTTCTGAAGAGAGCCAGAAGTCTTTGCCAATAAAAAAGCACGACAGCCTCTGAGGGGAAACTTCTGTCTCAGTTTATGTCTCAGGCTGCTACAACTCCTGTGGAATTAGCTGGAAGTGCCTCAATCAGAAGTCCCTTTCCAAGCTAGAGGAGCTGCACAGAGAACCTTCCCTGGGTGGCGAGCAAGAGCTGCTGCCCCTGTGGCCACCAAGTTGTCTGTTGCAACAGATAGGCTGCGGGATCGCAGGAGTAGTAAGCTCAGCTGGCTCAGCATCCCTCTCCCGAGGAAGCAACTCGCAGACCAGCCCAGGAGGCGGGGCCTGAACTGCCAGCTCATCAATGAATCAGCAGGGAAGCAGGTGAGGGGACAGCTGACAGGGCACTGGGGATGACACCCCGGGGTGCCAATCCAAGGAGCCTGCTGAGGGCTCCAGCCTGCTGGGGCAGGGATCTCAGGGTACCAGACTGTCTCCAAAATGATTCCCTAAAAAAAGGGAAGTGGCAATGCATGCAGCTCAAGGTCAGACAGACAACAGACAATTCCCTGATTCGGGTACATCGGATTCTGAAAGGCTGAACAGTGACAAGGTTCCTCAGAGGCTGACCCTGATGCTGAACACACACAGTGGAAGATTTACCACCGGAGGGAGCCAGCACTGCCTTGTCACAGATAAATGGACCCCACTTCATGGGCACAGAGGTGGAAAATAAGCTGTTGGCTAAGTGCAACCGTGTGTTCTGCACTGGCTCAGTATTTGGGAATGAGGGCAAATCACTGTCTCTCTTAAAATAAAGTAGCCTGGAAACCTCAGACCTCTACTTTGCCTCCAGGCAACAAGGCTGCAAAACTAATTCCTGCATCATCCTCAGAGAAAGAGCTGCCTCAGTTTCTTTGTGCTTTTTTGCTGGTTTATTTTGTTTTTCCTTGTTTTCTTATTTATTTATTGGACTGAGATAACACTGGTTTCCAACACTGTATGTGACTTAGGGGAACAGGTTCACACCTCCACAGATGGATGTTACACACCACACCCACCACGGAAGCCCCCATAAAAGGCAAAGCGACTCACTAGCTCCCTACAGATTGATTTATTTTAAGTTAATAGTGAGAACAATTGCAAGTCTGCAATCTTCACAAAGTACTTTCCTACTCTCATTGGTGTTACAGAGGCAGGCAGTTGCTAGGAGGGCCAGGAAGCACAGGCTTGCTACTCTGAAGGTGCAGGGGTTTTTCTCTGCATTCTGAAGTGTCTTGGGCAGCTTCAAGGAAGTATCTACGCTCTAATTTTGCTCCCTGGGTTTTTATCTGTTTGTTTTGTAGAAATATGAAAATTATCTGAGATTTAGTACCTGTGGAATGTACCTCTTCCATAATTTAATTACCTATACAGTTCTGTTATTTTTTGCTGACCTCTGTTGCCACAATTCTAGTTGAAACCAATATTCCTCAATATTAGTTGAAATGATGTTCTTTCACAATAATGAAAGAAGCACTCCTGAGGTGAGAGATGCAAACAGATTCAGCAGTAACTCACTCCTGCAGCTCTTTCACTTTCTCACAGGACTCGGTAGTATAATCTTTTGAATGGGATAAGGAAGCATGCTTTCCAGGATTATCTGGAACTCTAGCTGAAAGTGTCTGAGATAAAAATAGATTCATAGACAAAGGCTAGTCACATACTTGTTGAAGATTTTTCTCCTTCACATTTGCCATGAGTGGATGGTATCCCTTAAAGTAGGCACTAGAAATAATCACTTTCTTTTCTATGAAATGGATCAGAATATTTTTCATTTATTTGCTAGAGAATGAAATCAGATGAGTTATAGAAGACATGCACATAGCACTTTTATCTGTTTATGTAGACATTGTGCATTGAGCACCTGCTGTGTTCCTTACATGGTTACAGGGTGCTAGTGATACAGCAGAAGCTAAGAAAGGTCAATTAACAAAGGATAGATAAGAAAGTATCAACCATGAATAAGTATAATGGAGGCAATTAAACCAGGTTAATGCAACACAAGGTGAGTGGGTTGAGTGGCAGATAAGCTATTTCTAAGAACTAAGATAGTTATGCTGAGATTCAAATTACAATAGAACCAAACATCTACCATGAGCTGTTTAGGGGAAATAGCTTATGAAGTAGGAATAAAAGTTTGTGTAAAGACCCCAAGCTAGAATTGAGTCTGTCATTCTCAAAAAAAAGGAGAAGCTGAAGCATACTGAGCCAAAGGAAACTTACACATGATTTCATGAAGCAAGAAACAACTGCCTCAAAAGGCTTTGTAGCCAGGGCAAGGGATTTGGATTTTAGTTGGATTGTCCTAGAAAGTCCCTCTAGGGAACAGGAGAATTATGTAATCTATCTGTTATAAAAAGAATAAATTGTAGGGGAACAAGAATGGAAGAAGGAACTCTTATGAGGAGGTATCACAGTGGTGTAGTGAGAAAAGATGGTGGCATGATCTGCAGTGGAAATGAGAGCTGGTTGATTTCTGAACATACTTTCAAACAGAATTTGGAGAGATGAGGAATGAGATGAATGAAGGCTGACTTAGCGTGGGGCCTGAACAATTAGAAGGATAAATTTAATGATGATGAAATAGGACACTGGGTAGGCTACATGGTTAAGAAAATCAAAAGCTTTATTAGCATATCAGAATTTAGTTATCTCTAATGTACTCAAAATACAAATTTAAAAAAAAAGTTAACCAATTCATTTAAAAATACCTTTTAAATGGAGTATAGCAAAGGATAGATATCAAAGGATAATTAGAGAACACTATATATAATTCTACAGTCATACATTTGCCAGCTTAGATGCAATTTGACAACATGGTGAGATGGACCAATTTCTCAAAATAATAAAAATGAAAATATCTACCAAACATGAAAAAGACAATTTGAACAACTCTATATCGGTAAGTCAATTAAATTTTAAATAAAATACTCTTAAAGACCATAGTGTCTCATTGGACAATTCTAGC
Organism: Talpa europaea; assembly: GCF_964194135.1. Classification (NCBI taxonomy): domain Eukaryota; kingdom Metazoa; phylum Chordata; class Mammalia; order Eulipotyphla; family Talpidae; genus Talpa; species Talpa europaea. Next base: position 133,382,985 of record NC_140071.1, on the reverse strand, counting down.
AAGTGTGAAATGAATTAACAATTCTTCACAAACTTCCAGTAAATAGAAGGAGGTAAAACTTCCTAACTCATTATATGGATCAAGAATTACTCTGATAGGGCCTCCCCGGTGGCGCAGCGGTTGAGCGCTGGGTTGCGAAGCTCCCCGCGGCCTCTGAGGCGCCGGTTGGATCCCCGGCTGCTCCCAGGCCACTGGAGGAGGGTCCCACATGGCGCGCAGACCTCTCCTGCCGCCCGCTGCTCCCCTCAGCAGTGTAATTCGGTCCTTCTGTCTGCTCTGCTCCCCGCTCTGGCTCTGGTGAATTCTCTCACCCTCCCGCGCTTCTGACTGTACCCAGTGCTTGTATAAACAAAACAAAACAAACAAACCAGCAAACAAATAAAGCATGCCTCTATAAAAAAAAAAAAAAAAAAGAATTACTCTGATAGCAAAGCCTGATAAAGGCAATACATAGTTCAGTGGGACAGAATAAAAATCACAGAAGTAGATACACACAATTGTGCATGGCTGATTTTTGAAAAAGATGCCAACATAATTAAATGTAGGAAAGACGATATCTCAACAAGTAATGCTAGAACAAATGAACATATGCAGATGCATATTAAACTTTGTCCAAGAGTGCATAATGAGTATAACTTACATGTAAGATTATAAAACATTTAAGGAAAAAAATAGGAAAATATTCAGGATATTGGGATAGGCAAAGGGTTCTTAGACTCTACATAAAAAGCATGGTTCATAAAAGGAGAAATTAATAAGTGCACATTATCAAATTTAAAAAATTCTCACTCACCAAAGAGCCTGCTAGAGAATGGAAAAGTTAGCTAAAGCATGGAAGAAAATATTTTCAAACAACCTATCTAACAAAGGACTAGTATCCAGAATAGATGAGAACTTTGAAAACTCAACAGTGAATAGCACACAATCCAATTAAACGTGAAAATAGGGGCCTCCCTGGTGGCGCAAGGGGTTAAAACTCAGTACTATGAAGCTACCCACAGCCACTGCAGCATGAGTTCAATCCCTGACCAGGGAGGTGACCCACATGGCACAGCAGACCTCTCCTATATTGCCCGCTGCTCCCCTCAGCAGTGTATTTCAGTCAATCTGCCTGTTCTGCTCCCCACTCTGTCTCTTGTGAATCCTCTCATCCCCCCCCACAACACACACACATCTGGCCTATATCCCAGTTCTTGTATGCATAAATAAATAAATCTTTAAAAAAATAAAATACAAATTAAAGTACAATGAAACATCAATTACACATTTATCAGAAAGTTTAAAATGGAAAAAAGTAATAGACCAAAGGCTGGTGAGGATGCAGACTGAAAGCAACATATATTGTGTGTAGAAATGTAAAATGGTACAACCACTTGGGAAAAACAGTCTGGTGCTTTTATTAAATTCTAAGCATATATCATCCATATAACCAAACAGTTGCCTTCCTGGGAATTTATCCCAGAAAAATAAAAACATATGTTCAGGGAAAAAAAAAACTTATATAAATGCTTATAACATTTCTGTTTTTAATGTGCAAAACTAGAAACAACTAATATGTCCCTTAAGAGGTGAACAGTCAAACAAACCAAATCATGCTATAACTATACCATGGAATACGACACAGTTATATAAAAGGAATGAACTGTGGCTGTAACAACTTGGATGAATCTCAAGGGATTTATGATGAGTGAAAAGAAAATCTCAAGAAGTTACAGATATGATGATTCCAATTATATAACACTTTAAAATGACAAAATTATAAAAATAGAGGAAGGGCAGATTCATGGATGCAGATTCAGGGAGCAAACAGAAGTAAATGCATGTGTGAAAGTACAAAGATGGATAGATCCGCTGTGTAGTGATGAAAATGCTCTGTATCCTGACTGTATCTATGTCAGTTTCCTACTTATGATAGCCTTCCATACTTTGACAAGGTATTACCATTGGGGTAAAACTAGATACATTTATCAGTTGGTATCTTTTTTTAAAGATTTATTTTATTTATACAAGAACTGGGGTACAGGCCAGAGGTGCAGGAGGGTGAAAGGATTCACCAGAGACAGAGCGGGGAGCAGAACAGGCAGATCGACCAAAGACACTGCTGAGCAGAGCAGTGGGCAAGACAGGAGAGGTCTGCCATGCCATGTGGGCATCTCCCTGGCAGGCCAGGAATCGAGCTGGCGCTGCAGAGGCTGTGGACAGCTTCACGGTGCTGCGCTCAATCCGTTTCACCACTGGGGAGGCCCTATTGGTTGATATAACTTGTGTAAATCTACAATTATTTCTATAAACAAGTTACTTAAATATATAAAATGAAATAAAATACCTTCTTAGCACCTACTACATGCTTCTGTTTTAAATTCTAAATATGTGTAAGTGAACCAAAAAGACAAAACCAGTAATTGATGGAGCTAACCTCATCAGAGAAGGAAAGACACAAAAGGATAGGGCAAAGGAATTAAATGGAGGGAGGACATTGTGGTGCAAGTAAAATTGGATGATCAGAAAAGTCCTCATTGAGATAACATTGAAGGAAAACTTCAAGGAAGAGCAGGAATATGATATGTGCACACGTAGCACATACATATAGCAAGTTTCTCTATCCATACATTTTGCTATAACTGCTGGATGGTCAGTTAATAAAAATCATTCCGTATGAGAACTTTCTAGAAATCAGCCTTTAATAAAGACTGATTCTGTCTTAAAAGCCCAGACTCCCAATATAACCAGTGTTCTCTTTAGAGAAAGCAATTACAAATCACTAATTCTGTCAAAGAACCTCTATTTATTGTTGATTAATATGTAAGGCAGATACCACTGTTTAATGGTATCCTCTGGAATACATAAACATCATTAAGAAAAATATAAATGTCAAAGTATTAGAAAAAGAAATATGCCCTTTTATATGTTAATTTGAATTTGTATGACCATTCATTCCAAAATAGCAATAATATTGATTGCATGCACAGAAAATAATGAGAAGTCCTTGATGTTTCATAAATGTTTGAGCAAAACTACTGGAATTCCCAGTGAAATGTAGGAGAACTTGACAACCACTCCCCTCCCCATGAGTTGAACAAAGCTCCAGCGTTTAACAAGAGTTAGCAATTTAGCACACGTGACAGACATTATTAAAGTGTTTTGCAGTAAGATTACAGATAATTTAATTTAAAGGCAAACTGGAATATCAAGTAGTAAGGACCAGAGGCCATAGGGTGGGGGGTGACTCCAGAATAATGGGCCTTGTTAAGTAAGTTACAGAGGAAAAAAGGACAGGCTCATTCCAAAATGGATTTCTCCTAATTGTATTTTGGAAGATTTTATTGTTCTGGCCAGCTCTTTAAGAAGTCCAACTCCAAGAAAAATAAATCTTAAATACACTTGGATTACCCTCACTGTAAATTAGGCTGGACAAATAAACACAACTGACTGATTAAAGAAAGAAGTTTGGCTTCCCTTCAAGGAAGCAAGGATCAGTGACTCCTGATAAGACTTGTCACGATGGAATTTTGCCCAAAACGCTGTTCCTCTCAATACATCTCAGTGTATTCTGTGTGTCTCAGTTGGAACAGACATTGTGATGCTTTTCAAATTGTCACAAGTTGCAAAATTAAACATGTGCAGCTTAAAAATAGCACACCATGGGGCTGCAGAGAAAAGCAGAGCAAAGCCTTACGGCAAAGTCACAGGTTTTAAAAGTGGGTCTTGATAAAATATCAGACTAACTAGTGTCCATTACAAAGGAAAATCCCAATGCTTGTCTATTTCTACCCCAGAAACATTGCTATTTCCCAGTTTCAATGAGTAAAGGTCATGCCAACATGAAAGTAATGTTTGCAACAACATCAGTAACAACTTTGTGAATAAAAAGCAAGTCAAAATGAAATCTACTGTGAGACGTCCTCTTTAAGGGAGTCTCTATATCAACCAAAAAAAATAGTATTCTAGATAATGGCTACACAATGCAATTACACAGGTCTTCTACCTTAATTTAATATAATCCTGTACTACTAAAACGATGGATGGATATCAGAATTGTGTATCCCATTAGTATGAAGAAGGTGAGACAAGATGGACAAATATTTACCTTTACACAGTTTCATAGAATTACCTATTTAAAACAAATTATGAAGTTTAAAAAAATTCTGGAGGGCTGGAGAAGTGATTTTTGTTTTCCCTAAAGGATACAGTTCTGGCTATCTTCTATGGCATATGATACGAACTACAGTTTTTCTCCCAAGTGTTCAGAGATATGCAAAAAATATCTGTGACTTAAGTGTATGTTTTTGGGAATGATTTTATGGGAAGGAGCTGAAGGTTCTTCAGTGGGGCTCCCCCATCTGGAGCACTACCTCGTGGCCCTATTCATGGTATGAGTCCTGGGGACAGATGCTTTTCACTGATGGAATGTCATGTTCTGTACGTAAAAGAAGACAAAAACCCATTGGAAGCCCTGGCAAGCAGACTCGTGGCTGAGACCATGGGCATGAGGACTGGTTTCCAAGTCATCATCCAGAACTTCCAGTGCTGTCCTTGAGATGATGCAGGTTCCAGTTGCCATTATCACATAGAGCTCCTCCTTGATTATGACCAAAACAGGTATCTGATAAGTCCCAGAACCCAAGTCTAAAAAAGGTGTCCTAAAGAAGCTTACATTAACTTATTTTTCTCTGTGAAAGAATTCCTCTCCATATTCTGGGAGCCATATGTATAAAAAGAAACAGGGGTTCTAATTTAGTACTGAATTCAATGTGCTAGTATCATGTATGTTATAAAATGTCAGGTCATGTAACTTTACATACTCTTTTTACTCAGCTACTAGATAACTTTTCAATCTTTTGCATGAGAAAAGGTTGAGATTAATGGCAATATTACAGCAAATCCCACCATTACACAGCATTTTTTTTATATTTCCATATGTATATTTTTTTTTATTTATTGAAACTCCTGGAGCTTATTCACTTCAATTTTATCTACACTCCTACCCAGTCTTTCTCAAAGTATGATCTTTGGCCTATTTATATCAAAACTACCAGGAACACCTGCCAAAATGCCATTTCTCAAATAGTCTTCAACATGCAGACACAGAATCACTACGTAAGGGGCAAGGAAACATAATTATCTCCAGAGTTCTCAAAAACACAGGGTCTTGGTAATCAAAGCGACCTGAGTCATCTTGGAATGAAAAATCAAAGAAAGTCCAAATTGCAATTTGAAGATGATGCAAAATTATGGTTCTCTAACAATAATCCACCTGACATTTCAGTCTAAAGCCACCTGCAATCTCCAGAGCACAGGGATGCAGTCTTAGAGATGCATCCTGTATTCCATTTCAAAATAAATCACAAGTGAGTCAAGGAAGCTGCATTTTCAGATTTATCAAAGGCACTCAACGGGTAGGTTTAGAACAATCAGGTCACTCATTTGGCTTCAACGAAAGTCATTCACTAACAGTAAGCAGCCCTGCCATACCCATTCAAATCTCATGGACACACACAGACTTGGTGACATGGCTTTCTTACATTTTATTAGCAGGGCTAATGAATGTAAAAACAATCAGGCCCTCTACTCAACTTAAACTTCAGGCTTCAACCTGCTAATTCTCTTACCTCACTCTATTCCATATTTTGAAGACAAGTTTTTCTTTTTTCACTTATCATATTACCTATGCAGCTTGGGTAACAGGAGGAAGTCAAGCTTACCAATTCTGCCTGTGCTTTGTTTTGTAAGGAGAGGCACAGAACTTTCTGTCTCATTCTCTTATGAGGTATGATCTCAGAAAAGAGAATATAGAATCTAAGGTTATCTAAGTGATGGGCAGCATATAATAAAAAAGAATTAAGAGAAGCAATAAATATGTTAACCTTCCTACCCCCTACCTGACATATTACAGATAATGTGTTGACTCAGGAAATTTTTATTGAGTTCCTATTACTTATGAGGCAAAGGTTGGGAATTAAGTTTAGATAATATTAAGGTACAGACTGAGCATCTGGAGATGCTGTTCTAGCATTCAGCAGGAAGGTCAAGGTTGAAGGTCACATGTAGAAGCCATCTGCGAAGACATGACAGTTGAAGTTGAATATGGATGAAACCCCTCAAGAAGATGGACATGACCTACAAGCTATTATACTGTCTCCGTTTAAATTACTTTGCTCTGTTTTTCTTTCAAGATCAACTGTCTTGCACTATTTATCACAAGAGATATTTTAAAAGCTGCAAACTTTATAAAAATCAAAGAAGTTGAAAGAAAAATAAACTCCGTAAGAAGTAACCATGATACTAAACCTGAATTACTCTCGATTTTTTCAACAACAAAAAAAGGATTTTCTAGCCATGTAAATAGCTGTAAGTATTAGACACACAATGGCATTAGATAATCACTGAAACATTCTATTTTTAAAGATTTATTTTATTTATACAAGAACCGAGGTACAGGCCAGATGCGCGGGAGGGTGAGAGGATTCACCAGAGACAGAGCGGGGAGCAGAACAGGCACACTGATGAAATACACTGCTGAGGGGAGCAGTGGGCAAGACAGGAGAGGTCTGCTCACCATGTGGGTTGCTTCGAGGTCAGCGGGGATCAAACCAGCGCTGCAAAGGCTACGGACAGCTTCACAGCGCTCCACTCAACCACCTGCGCCAACAGGAAGGCCAATTACTGAAACATATTTACTCAGTGATATACATCAAGTTATGATTCTCTTTTGTGTGAATAATCCCTTTTGCAAAACTCTTGCTAAAGATTCCATTGATGATTTGGTAACTGCACTAATGCCGTGGGCCAAATACCAAAAATCAGATGTTCTAATCCTGCAGCTAAGAATCACATCCATCCAACTATGATCACCAGCACAGGCAACTTCCAGATTAAGCGGCACAGAAGCACACATGTCGGCATGCCATGCAGAAAAATGAAGCAATGTAACAGCAACAAAATGCAACTGCCTTTCTCCCCAAACAATGCATTTTTTTTAACTCATAAAGCAAAAATTAGATTATGCTGAAAATAAAGACTTCTTTGAGACTTTGCCTCACACTTCTCTATTCAGTTTCGACTAGCTAAAGGAGAAGAACTCCTCTGTGCCTTCTGAATGTCCTTGAGTGCACCCTAAGGATTCATTTCCAAACAGCAATCTGAGGACTGCACACTGCACACGCGCCCTAGGAGTCTGCTGCTTAGCCCCTCATCAGAGCAGCCTGATTAAATATTCAGGATCCTGCCTTGGTGGTGCAGAGCAAAGTAATACAGGGTTCTGACCTTCTCCAGGAAAATCAGTCAGGGAACAAATGTGTGACAACCGGTGACACAGACTACGTGCTGCAACCGACAACCACCTAGTACAGTTTCCATGTCACATCTCGCCAGCGTGGTAACACACTTTGAAGCTCTCACGCATGCTGTAAATTGAGACCCATCTACAGCTGAACCCTTGGCTCCAGGTGGCCTTGTAGCTAGTGTGCCAGGGGGAGGCTGTGGATTGAGGCCTGGATGGTGAGGCAGTATTGTCCTCTGGCTCCCTTAAGGACCAAAGGTGTGCAAACTGTCTCCAGACTCAATTTTCCGACCTGTAAAATGAGGATATTGGATTAAACAACTCTTGCCTTCTTTTGGCAACTCTAACAAATTAATGTTGACACAAGGAGCTCTGAATGTATTTGTTTAAATGACCATATAATCACCCACAGTGTGGACTGGGTTCAGTTAATCCACCCATACACCTGCTGATTGGTGTTCAGGCTGGATTCAGTCATCCTGCTGCCATCAACAACACTGCAGTGACTAGCCCATACATACATTCTGGTGAGATGGGACTTTGATTTCCACAGGTTTGTGTCATTTACTTGGAGGTGTGCTTACTACATATTGTTAAGTGAGAAAGCATGTTACAATGACATGCATATATTTTTGTGAAATAAAACATTCCCTGTATGTGCACATTTCATTTCCAAAAAATGGGAATCTACCTCATTGCAAGAAAATAACAGATGATTTGGGAAAAAGGTTACAGATGGCAAGGTTATGTAATGATATATGCCCAAGACCTATATCACACTATCCACAATTATTCCTTCAATAAAATCATCAAGAGAGACTGCAACAAAATGGAATATCTGATAACACTAACATTTAGAACATAAAACTATAAAATTTATGAAAATATGGTAACTATGTATCTATGAGAAAAATATAAAAACTTAAAGAAAGCTTTAATTTCATCAAGGGATTGGAAATGTAGATAATTTTTTTTACTAGAATTGCTTCTGCTACTTTCTTATCATTTTTGGAGAAAAGTAATATATAGACAAAAGGGAAAATATGAGTTAGTAATATTAATTCCTTAGGAGGGTCTATCTCTGTAAAAAATAAGTGACATCTAATTCTTGAACATTCTCTATGCCCAGAGGATCCTGCTGTTACTGAGTTATGTGATCCTTATAAGAACCTTTAGAAGTCTTCTTTTCCCCAAGGAAGGATGGCAAAATCTGTACTAAGAAAGGTGAACTAACTCTCCTAAATTTGTTGAGGTGTTAAAAGTCACATATTAAATCTAAGTTTGATTTATTCCTCAAGCTCCTAGAGAAAAAAATGTTGATGACATAAATGATTTACCCCAATCTATCTAGTATAAACCATATTCATCCAGTATAATATTCTTGAGGTGATTAACCCCTTGACTCTTAACATGCATGGATGGTAGTCAATTATGACTATGGTTTCAATAGCTCCTGGTGGCAATTTCTCACTCACAGAGATGAGGTGGTGTCCTCACCCTTCCAGGGCATACTGACCTCTTTACAGTCTCCCATGGCACTTCCCCGCCCCCTGTCCCACCCTCTGTTCTTTGTGAGAAGACCTCAGCAGTGAGCCCTTCATTATACTGGCAGTCCAGGACATAGATGGAGATGGCAGACAGGGAGTTAGAGATGGGGAAGGGAAGAGAGAGAGAATGAAGGAAAGGGAGGAAGCAAGGACAAATTAAGAAATCATCCACAGGGACAGAGAAGAGAGTTGGAGGAGATAAGGAGGGAAGGGTTAAGAAGTGTTTGGGGAATAAGGCAAGAAAATAAAACAGAAAGGCGAATGAGGAATAGAAGAGAGGAGGGGAAAGAGAGAAAAATAAAGAGAAATCAGATTATGATTTATTTGGTTGCTCTGGCACACTAATATGCAGGATTCTGAGAGATGTCTCTCCCAAACCCCTCAAGTTCCTTTCCCATTCTCAGTGCATTTTCTCTGAGATAAAGGAGAATTAACAGAGGACATTCTCTGACCTACAGCTTTTACTTGTTAACTTATTTTTTGTATAATTTTATTGCTGTATCATTGCATTGTTAACACTGTAAATTTCATGTGTGCATCATTATAAATTGACATCTGTATACACTACATTAACTTTTCCAGTAAGAGTCCAATTAATATTACTTATGATTAATAATTCAAAATTACCTGTAAAAGGTATAGTGACTTTTCATCATCTGTCCTTTTAACACGTTTTATTTTATAGTACTATGTGAGTGCTGCCTTATCTGTTGCCAAACTATATTTTAGGAGAATGGATAAAAGGCTAGCATTCTTCTTAGTGAACTGGAACGAAATCATTTCTATTCCATTTTTGCTCTTTTGTCTTGATACAACTTGAGATGGTGTATCTTTGCCATTTCTGCTACAAGATAAATTATTTTCAATTCAGTTTAATAAATGTGAACTGGAGTCTTATGGCTTTCCTTATATCAAGCCCAAGAAGTAAAAGAATTATGCCTGATCTCAAATTTGTATAGGACTACAAATGCCAGGGGTGAGGAGCATCATCAAAAAAGTACTAACTGGAAAAATTATTCCATAAACATTTGCTTTCTCTTGAAAAGATCTACCATTTGCATGAGATGGTTTTCTTTTTTTTTTTTTTTTTGGTACCATAATTGCAAAATATTCCACTTGACTACGACATTATTCATTCATTCATTCAAACATTTATTAAGGAAGGAACTATAAAATCAGGTTACTTTGATACACCATATCTGATTTCTTTTAGTTCTGCATTAAACTAAAGACACCTGGGGTCTATGTAACTGGACGGCATTAGTGTGAAACACTTATTCATACAGCCGTGTGAAAGGTTCTTCTGTAATAATCTCAGCTTTCTGAGAAGGATCGAAAGCAGAAACTAAGTCAAATCATCCTAAGTCAGCATTGTCAGTCATGGAGATCCTGATTTTATTTAATACCAAAAATAGTTCAGTCTATATATGGAGGCAATAGAAGGATCTTGAACTTCTAATAAGAGACAGAAACTGCTGCTTCCTTGAAGCCCTATACGGAGTCATATTAGATAGTGAGTCAATTGTGCATCACATCTGCCATCTCCCAGTCTTTTTAACATTTAAATTCCTTCACCTCTAACATTGGTCCTGACTCACCCATGCAATCCTTAAATAGCTTTGTTAATGAAGCAAAGGGATCATGATGAGGCATTTCTTTTTTTTTTTAAGATTTATCTGTTTATGCATACAAGCACTGGGGTGCAGAACAAATGTGCAGGGGGTGAGAGAATTCACCAGAGGCAGAATGGGGAGCAGAACAGGCAGATCTACTGAAATACACTGCTGAGGGGAGCAGCGGGCGCAAAAGGAGAGGTCTGCTCTGCCATGTGGGTAGCTCCCTGGCGAGGGATGGAACTCCTGATGCAGAAGCTGGTGAGAGCTTGATAGAACTGAAACTTTAACCTCTGTGCCACCAGAAAGGCACTTGATGGGACATTTCTGCATCTCAGCTACTACAGTGATTTGTCTCTCTGGTGTGAACTATATGCACTATTTAAAGTACAATGTGTTAATATACATCTTTTTTTCTATTTGAAACATCATTTTTGTATTTAAATACATATACACATCATTTTCTATTTGACAAAAAAAGTTTGGTACAAAGAAAATTAGAAGAATTGTTTAAGAAGTCTCTTCTCTCCAATCCACTACAGGTGGTAAGGGAAGTTCTTGTAATGGGACAATTTGTCTACTGTCTTTCCAAATGTAAAACTACCACACTGGAGGGCCTCCCCAGTGGCGCAGCAGTTGAGCGCTGGGCTGCGAAGCCGCCCACAGCCTCTGCAGCGCCGGTTCGCTCCCCGGCTGCCAGCAAGGGTTCTACATGGTGCGCAGACCTCTCCTGCCGTGCCCGCTGCTCCCCTCAGCAGTGTATTTCGTCGGTCTGCCTGTTCTGTTCCTCGCTCTGGCTCTGGTGAATTCTCTCACCCTTCAGTGCTTCTGACTGTACCCAGTGCTTGTATAAATAAATAAATAAATCTTAAAAAAAAAAAAGAGAGAGAAAGCCAGAGATGAGAAGGAAAGAAAGACAGAGGGAAATCTAATTATATTAGATAACCAGGAACTCTGAAACGAGCTCCATTTATCTCAGAAGAACATAAAGAAATCTAAGGGAGTCAATTTAAATATATTATCTGCCTGCTGCTGTTTCACCTGCTGCTAACAGATGCTCCATACAGAGCCTGTAGTGAGAAAAGGACCATTATACGTTCTCCTCTCAGGAACATGGGGTAATGGTATTGAAGGTGAAAGAAAATATAAAAATATGGCATTTCATCAGGGCTGGGTTTTTGTGTTACTAGCTAAATGGGCTAGGCAGAGCAAAAGTTCAGCAAACATTTGTTGAATAAATAATATGAGTAAGCCTAAACCTTTTAGAAATCTATGGCTCAACAGAGGCTACTATAACCATGACGGCTCAATAGCAGTGGAGGAGAGAAATAGCGTGAGGCCGGTTACTGGATACCTTCTCTGCATTTTTTTCCACCAGTTTATCCACCAAGTGGTTGCATTTACCTTTCATGCACCAGCAACATGCATTCGGCCAGCGACTTTTCATGTCTTATCACGCATTTTCCATATAGTTCATGTTTCTCCCATTTTTCCACGTAGAATGTAAGTAAATTAAAAAAAAAGCATTAAGGGAATAAAAGAAAACATTCAACCTTCCAAAGACAAGCAACCCTCCTAGCTGACGGATGTCAAGAAAATGTAACCTAGATTCTACTAACTTGCTCAAAAGTTTCTTTCTTGAAGCTTTTGTTTGTTGTTTTAGTTTGGGGACTCTGTGATTACCAAGCTGTTCTCACAAATTTAGATCACCAAGTTTCACAATAAAAGGGAGTGATTCAAAAGCACAATGTAACTTCAAAGCCTTAATTCAAAGTTTAAACTGTTTAGTGAGCAACTGCAATGTTTATATATAAAAATTGTTAGGTGAAAGCAGGATAGAGTAAATCTGTACCAACAGATTATGTGTGACATTTGGGGGGAATCTGTAGTAATTTATATCCCTCATTAATTTGTATTTTATCTATTTTTTCATCTTCTATGATCCTAATCATTGTTAGACTAGAAAGAAATTCTAGAAAGAAATTCAAATTGATTATAAGAAATTAAGTAAGAAGGAAGCATTAGATTAGGAACTACCTATAGTACCGTATTTTACAAAGTTCAATGTCTTTTATAATCAACTGTCTCCATCTTTTAATCATTCATGTAAGTGACTCATTTTTTGAACCAAATAATTTCTATGCTGCAAATACATATCAGAGTTGAATTTCTTGATCAACTGGCTAAAAATACCACATAAAATTCACCCACTATCATTATCAAACACTTCTTGGTTTTCATCATTATGGTATTGAGTTCTAGCCTACATAGAATATTCTAACACATCCAGAAACACATTTGCTGCCACGCTGATAAAGCATGATTGCAAACTCAACAGTTATCATTCACAATTCTTCTTCCATAATAATAAACCAACACAGTCACTCTCATGACCATGCAATATCCTACAAATTATAAGCCATATTCATAAGACATGACTTAGCATTTAGACAGTGCTTATCATTTTAGGTTTTCTAAATGCTGCCTATGTGTATTATTTATGCAAGTACATGACTGGTGTAAAAAAGAGACAGATTTCTTCTTCCAAAGATAGCCATTTTCTGAATTGCACTGAAAACTTAGAGTCCTTAAGATTATAAACACCATATTTCAGTCAAATTACTATTGTGTTGAGCTCACTAGTCAGTCTGTCATAAGTAAAAACAAGAAGCTATTTTATGAAAATACATGAATTTACTCAATGTACTATTAGATGCTGAAGACAAGTGTAAAAATGAATCCAAATCAGCCCTGAATTTTTGGCTCTCACAGCCCAGTGGAGAAGAGAGACATGAATACAATCTGGCGTATCATAGACCTATTATACCCAAACTTTGGGTGTGTGAAGGGTGCAAAGAGACAGAAGGGAAAAAATGTTCAGGATCAGAGTTACAAAAGAGTTTGCATTGTGTGTTCAGAAAGAGTAGGTTTTTTGCAAGTGGCTAGGGAGACAGAGCAAGGTAGCCCCACCTTCTAAGCTGACACAGCAACACCTGAGTTACACTGAGGTTTGAATGAGCCTGAAGAGTGAGAAAATTTCATGACAAACTTTACTGTTTTTAGTTAAAATTGCAGACTTAATTCCACACACCATTTGAACCAGCACCAGCATTTTTAATTGAGAGCAGAGAAATCCCAAGCCAATTCAAATTATAAAAGCAAGCCTGGCAAGATTGCTGGTGGCTGCTGCTCTGTTTCCCTGACTCCAGAGAAGGGATGGACTTCTGCCCTCCTCGCTCCCCATGCACCTGTTATAGCGCTGTGAGATTGCACTAAGATGAGTTATTGATGCCATTTGACTGTTTCTGCTTCCTGTGCTAATATTCCTGTGCCACTCTAAGATTAAGAAAAATTTTAATTATTGTGACTCTATATGGCAGTGCATTTAATGTTCAATAGAGTAGACTGTGAAAAGACTCCCAGTGTTAGCAATGGGGTAAGGGTAGCAGTTTCTTGGAACAAAAGACAGAAATTCCACAAGGGTTCAGATTACTCATTTTACCCAGCCAGCCAGCCAGCCACCCAACTATCATCTATGTTTCTATCATCTATCAATCATCTCCATCTTTCTATCATCTATATCAATTTATCATCTATCTGTTATCGATCACCTTTGAATCTAACTAACCACCTATTTCCCACCAACCTATGTGATTTGCACATATATTTCATATAATAAAAATGAACAATATAGAAGTATCTAAGAGGTCACTTGCTGCCTTAGTTCCCAATCCCAGTTATTTTCCATAGGATGTGATTTCATGTGCATGGCATAAGTTATTGAGGCTTACAAGTCTTAAATCAACACTTTACTATAAAACATAACATCCGGGGCCTCCCTGGTGGCACAAGGGGTTAAGCACTTCACTATGAAGCAGTCTGCAGCCTCTGCAGCACAAGTTCAATGCCCAGCAGATCAGGGAGAAACCCACATGGTGCAGCAGACCTCTCCTGACTCACCTGCTGCTCCCCTCAGCAGTGTACTTCGGTCAATCTGCCTGTTCTGTTCCCTGCTCTGTCTCTGGTAGATCCTCTCACCTCTCGCATCTCTGGCCTATATCCCAGCTCTTGTATGCAAAATAAATAAATCTTAAAAAATAAAAATAAAACACAACAACAGACAAAAATGCTTAAATTGTTCCATGCTGTTAAAACTCATCCGTTTCCCAAATTTTAAGACTCTCCTCTGTGTTTACAGGATCCAAATTAGTGGACTAGAGCTTCTTAAAAAGCCTGTGCTAACTATCACTGCTGCTTCTCTTTTCTCTCTGGTAACCTCACATTTGGTAAGTTGCCAAATCAACATCTGGTTAAATCAAATGTTAGACTTCAACCTGATGTGTTTATGCCTCATCTCTTTCCAGTAATGGAATAACCCTCCTGATACAATGTGTAGAAGAAATACTGAAGTTGGGAAGTGGCTTGTTGGAAAATGTAGGAGATGAGGTTAACAAAGAACAAAGAACTTAAATGGTTCAAGGAAAGAATGCTTAGTTTCTACAGGAGTTCTACAGGAGTCACACACAGTTAAAAAATGTATACACGGAAACACACACAATCTTACCCTCCAAGATAAGTGCAGAATGAATTAAATTCTTGCAGCTAGCATTCAGGTTTATATTCATTTAATAAATTTGTGAACCTTCCACGTAACTTTTCATAGTATTTTCACTCTGGATTAAAGAGATGATGGAGATGTTAAGACATCATTAAATATATGTGAATGAATAAATAAATAAATAAATGGTGCTCAAAGAATTAAATAAGGCAAATAAGGGTTTTTAAGAGATCAAAGGAATGCATGACAACCTCCTCTATCAGAGACATCAATATATGCTGAATATCAGTCACATCAGAAACAGAAGCTGGACGATTTTCTGCTCTGATATTATTTCCCCTACAATATCTTCTGTGCTTCTTCTAGCCTTTTCATACTCCTTCCTTTCTGGAGTTGCTTTGTGAACATTTTAGCATCACAGCACTTCCTGTGAGATGTCAAAATATTCCCACTCTGTATTTACTCTGCCTGAGTCAGTGTCTAAACCTAATACATCTCAGGTATCATTTGTTTGACACTTCAACCTTCACTACACAATGGTTCCTAATATTATTATTAAGAAATGGCAGGTTTCTTTTAAGTGAATACTAATTCATCAAAACACAAAAACAGAAAATCAGATGACTTAGTAAATATTTCAGAACTACATATATAAAATATCCCAGCTCTTTTTCCTGGACTTCCTGTCATAACATTCATACCATTTATGAATAATAATCCAGAGCTGGTGTTTTGGAGTAGAGCTGAAAAACCGGCTATCTTAGACTCACATTTTAAAGGTATCTATGTAGTACTCAGCATAAAAAGACATGAGCTACAATTTTGGCAAAATGAAATGAGCCAACTACCATTAAGTTACTTAGAGTCGAGATATTACAAGTTACAATTGCTCCCTCTGAGGGGTCTCACGCTGACTGAGACATCAACCTTCAACCTTTGCAGAGAAGTGGAGGACTAGAGTCGAGAACATGACCCTGTGGTCTATGCAGTATCAGAAGTAAATAGATTATAGGCATATTGAAACAAATGACCTCATTTTGATATCTTCTATCTCATCATCTCTGTAGGTGAAAATAGAGAACTTCAAACTTTTGTTATGTTTCTTACTTCTCCATATGGGTCTATCTCTCCCTAAAAGCTGTTCAGTGTTCATCAGGTCTGACAAAGATTGTGTTTGACCTAGCTAGTTGATTTCCAGTTTACAAAATACCTGTGACTTCACAATAATGGGCATGAAATTAATATACTAAATAATTAATCAGGGAACTTTTGTACTAAAAGGAAGATTGTGCTTTCTCAGGATGAAAATAATTTTTAATTGAACATTTCCAGATAGAATAAAATAAAATCCATCAAGAGGTTTGTAGTAGAGCTTTTGTAGTGCTTTGGCAATATGTTTTCTTAACCTAGAGCAAACAAATGCTATGAGGTTAAAAGTATGCATATGGAAATAGCCTCATTCCCCATCAAGTTCATTTGCATAAAATCTGCAAACTATACATTTGGGAGTCAATGGAGAACAATGTTACCTCTCATAATTTCCTTAGTTTTGATGTTTAGTAGCAAAGCAGCCAGGACATCAGTGTACTATGAGCCTGGAGATGTTTACTTCTCCTTTCAGACTCCTGATATTAATAGAATATACCACTGCAATGACTTCTGTCTAGAGTAAGCAATGAAGCAGTTGCTTCCTCAATAGCCAGACTCAACACCCTTGACATTGTTTTAAAGGAGCCTGTCTTATTTTTTCAACATTCAAAAGTTATTAACACATTATCAATTTTTAATCAATGATAAATGATAAAGTCCCTATATGCACAATATTTTAATATATGACAACATATGAAATATAATTACTAGATAATATATACATTAAGTAGTTAGTAGTGTCTGGCACTATCATCATAATCGTTATTATTTCTACTGATACTACTATTACTTCTATTAAAAGAATAAGTATATAGACTAAGGTGACTCATGGAAACATTAAG
Source organism: Talpa europaea (assembly GCF_964194135.1). Taxonomy (NCBI): domain Eukaryota; kingdom Metazoa; phylum Chordata; class Mammalia; order Eulipotyphla; family Talpidae; genus Talpa; species Talpa europaea. Next base: position 133,365,997 of record NC_140071.1, on the reverse strand, counting down.
TGAAAATAAAGTTATTTCTAGACCCTATATCCCTGATATGAACACCAGTAGTTCCCTATGTTTTTACAAACAAATAACAGATTATACTGAGATGGCTTATTCAATGGTCTCTTCCCAAATTCTTGCTTGCTGAGTGATTCTCTTTTCACCACTGTTCAGATGGTGGGCACAAAGTATCTAACATCGAGCAGATAATGTATATTCAACCAATGACAGAAGCATACCTGATTTGTGTCAATCTATGTTAGAAAACTGCTGGGCAATTCTAAGGTCTCTTGGAAGTTTGAAGAAAATCAATTCTTTCATTACATGGAAATAGAGTAAAACTCCTTCAAAGTGGGGTCTTACTCTGTAGGGAAGGAGGAATCTACCTATGATGTTTGGTGCTTCCTAGTGCAAAGAATACAGTAAGCTGATAATTGTTATTTCTCAGACTTGTTTTTGCACCATATGCTCTAAGTTTGAAGCACATACGATGACTCCCATGCTATGTTAACAAAGGTCACTTCCTTTGGTCAGCGTGCTTTGCAGAAAGCAGCCTGCACACAAGCCCATCCAGGGACTGAACCAAGGAGGAACACCAGCATTTCATGCATTCTCTTCTCCCTCCCACAGGGGTCTCCTGTTTTGCTCAAGTTCAAGTCCACAACTTCTCAAACCTCTTCTCCTCTGTCTATACATCCTTTCCAGGTACTCTAATCCAAGTCAATGTGGATAATTTCCAAACAAATCTTGAGACTGAGTCTCTTCCCTGAACTCAAGACTCATAACCAACAGGGCTAATTAGAGGTATAATGGTTAACCAAACACTTGAAAGTAACCAAAATCAAACTCAAAATCTTCCTTTGCCTCAAAACTGTTTCAGACAGAGTCTTTTGCTCCTCTCCACATGGCAACATCATTCTTCCAGGGGCTCAAGTTAAAACCAAAGCAAACCCAACCTTCCCCTTCCACTAAACATCTAATCCTTCAGCAAATGGTGTTGGCTCAATGTTCAAAACTGGACAACATCCTATCATGGCCATGCCTACATCCTTGGCCCAGGATGTGCCTGGGCATGAGTGCCTATTGAGTGCCTATTTACTGCAATGGCTTCTGAACTGGCACGTCTCCACCTGCCCTGCTGTCATCTATTTTCAAGACAGCAACCAGTGATCCTTTTTATGTGAAATCCACATCACCTTACGCCTTTCCTCAAATCTCTCCCATGACCACAATCCCATGCAGAGTCAGGGCAAAGTTCACAAACCTCCCATTACATTTGTCTCCAATTCCTGTCTGACTCTCTTACCCGTGGGCCTCTGCTTTCTCTGGTTCACACAGAAGTAATGCTTTTTTAAAAAACTAACTTATCTTGCCTTGGGATTCTGTCCTTCCTATTTCCTCTGCTGGAATCCATTTTTTTAGAGACACCTCTATGTTTCGCACTCTCATCTGCCTCAGGTATCTACTCCAGTTAACTTTTCAAGATGGCTCTCTCAAACCTTCCTGTTAAAATTAAAATTTCCCACACTTTCCCTTTGTTACTTTATTTTATTCCATGGTTTATTGACTATGACACCAGCAAGCACACACATGCACACACTTGTTTCTAGAATCTGTTCATTTGCTTTTGTTTCTCTCATCTAGAACTGACACACTTTTTATTTTTAAAAGATTTATTTATTTATGCATACAAGAACTGGGATATAGGCCATAGGTGCTTGGGGTAAGAGGATCCACCAGAGACAGAGTGGGGAGCAGAACAGGTGGACTGATTGAAATACACTGCTGAGGGGAGCAGCAGGAGTGACAGGACAGGTCTGCTGTGCCATGTGGGTCAGTTCCCTGGCCGGGGATTGAACTCATGCTGCAGTGGCTGCGAAAAGCTTCATAATGCTGATGCTTAACCCTTTGTGCCACCAGGGAGACTCCTAGATTTAACACACTTTTATCTTTGTGCTTAGAGTTCTATTCTAGGCTCCTCATACAGTGCTGGACCCATATGAGGCCCTAGATAAATATTTTTTAAAGTAAACTAATAATTGCAGATCTTTATCTAGGTAGGATTCATTTGGGGACTTCATTGCCTTTCCCATAGTAAATTATTTTCAACCAACAGTATCTGAGCAGACACACAATAATTTTATTTCATTATTAGATAACACATCTGCATTAAATTTTCCAGGTTTAATAGAAATTAAAAAGGAACAAGTAATACACCAGTGACTATTTAGAAGATATGTTGTTATAAGTCTTTTGATCTCAGTACTAATCTAGGAAATAGAATTTACTGGAAGCATATTATTATTCCACATGCAATTCTTATGGGCAAAAGGCAAGATTTCTGTGGTAAGAATTCCACCATGTCCCCTCACATTCATGAAAAGATTTTTTTTTGTTCTATTCCATGAAACCACAAGTGCAACTTTATCGATAGATATAAATTAATAATTATTTTAATGAATGGTTGAAATAAATATTAATACTATCATAAATGAAGATAATAGAAAAAAATTGAAACAAAGAATCCCTAAGATCCATTCTACTAAAAATTGCTTGAATACAAAGTATGCAAAGAAATCAGAAGACTTGGCAAACTTTGATCTTAACCAAAAAACTATGTTAAATGATGGCAGTTTTATTTTTAAATGAAATCTATATTTCACATCTAATAATCTCTATGCTCATTTGAATGTTATGAAACAGTTAAATGCAGAGCCCTATGTGCATAGTATATGTAAAAGTTAAGTGTTGCTTGAAAAGTAATGCAGAAGGGTTTACACATAATAAATCAAACACAATGTAGGCTCATTAATGTATTTGTTTCAGCCAACTTTCCCTGCTGCAGCCATTGCTAGCTTGTTCCACCCCTCAGGATCACTGCCCTTCACAGTCTGATTCCCAAACTTTGCAGTTATTTGTTTTTCACTTGTTTCAGATGAGAACTCAATAATTCCATGTTACTCCATCTTTCCTGGCAGCAGATGTCAAAATTTTCAATGTACAACTAAATTTGGCAGAAGGGGGATTCAAACCTGCAGTCTAGATCTTAAATACCATAATATTTTGTTCCTAAACTTTTCATGAACAGTTACAGTATCACATGCACTGTGTCAAATTTGAATCATTTTCTTGATTAAACTGCAAACTCCTCAAAGGAAAAAAAAAATTGTTGATTTTATTTTATGACCGCAAAGCACAGCGGTCCCAGCTGACCCTCCATGCAAACTTTCGAAGGAAGATGGTGAATGTACAGCTTGTTAGATGGATTCAGGTCAAGCACCAACCACACCAGCGACAGCAGTGAAAGCACCAGGATGTTTATGAGTATCTGGGGTCTTTGCAAAGAAGGTTATCATGATTAGAGATATTAACAGCCCAAGGGAAATGTTTCACAGAATAATAGGGAATGTGTACATGGAGTATTACTATTTCAACTAACTGCCAAAGACTTTCTCTAGTTACCTGCTTAGCTGACATTGTATTTTGATTCTGACTTGCTTGGAAATGAACATCTGTTCAGAATCACACTTGTTAAGGTGGAAGTTACAACATAAGTCACCTGGCTCTTTATTCTGCTCATTTGATGACTCCATGCTGGGGGATGTATATTAAACCTTGACTGAATCCTCCAAGTTGGAGGACTCAAGTAGGTGGTAGGTGTCACTGAGAGAAGCTGACTTACTGTTACAGTGAGAAAATATTTCCATAGATCTTTGTTATAGTATAATCCAGCTTCATGATGTTAGCATTCTCTCTCTCTCTCTCTCTCTCTCTCTCTCTCTCTCTCTCTCTCTCTCTCTCTCACACACACACACACACACACACACACACACACACACACGAGATAGAGCAGATCCCTGATAGTATGTTTAGACATAGAAATATGCTTTAAACAGGGTGGAGGATAAGAGAAATAGGGCAGTGAAAAGAATTGAAAGTAAAATATTTATATGAAAAATAGCTGACTGTTCACCACACTACATCACAGAAGGACAGGAAAGTCCTACACGTAAATGGCCAAAAGAATGGACTGAAAGGCCAAAGTCATTCTCACCTTCATGTTATTCTTGAACCCAGACATTTTTTATTGCCCTGCTGATTCCTCATCCTGACATCCTAAGGGGTAAAAATCTTAAAAAACTTGAACCTTCCAAACCCAACGATGTGCACTATTAGGTCTTTATGATAACAAGAATTTAATTAGCAAAGCTTTGCATAGTCTTCTGAAATGCAGTACATGCCATGCTTGATTTATCACAATATTATCATCTTATTCTATCAAAAAACAAATTATTTTTTTCCTCTTGCTCTAAGTGTTCAAAGCACCAGACATTCTTGCTGGATAGAGATATAAACTGCCACAAAAATCAGAACAGATAAGATTGAGCTGTACTAGTGCCCTCCAGAGGCAGGGCTGATCGTAGAACCCAACAACAATAACAAAAAACCCAGAATTAAGAGTTGATTTGTATTCCTTATTTCTTCTATGTCTTCTTTCTTATATATCATATATATTCATATATATTTAAATATCCATTACTGCAATATTCTAATTATTGCCCATAGAGTAAAACATTTTGTATATTGCATATATATTTATATTTAATTGAATAAACTTGATTATGTAATCTGTGATTAGCTCTTATTTACAATATAATGTGGTCACCTATTTCTTTGGTTTACCACTTTATAATATATGTAAAATGGGTGGAATATTGTAATATACCAGGAAATAAGATTGCTTGGAAAATCCACTTTTGAATATAAGTATTTTACATTTAACTCAGCTGTGATTATTAATCAGATTATGCTTGAAGACATTTCCAGTGTCACATTCTAAGATGAATGGTGTGTAATACAGAAATAGTGTAAAGCTTATCAAAACTATAGCCCCACATCTTAAAATATAGTTCACAGTGACAGTTCTTTCTCTCCTTAATTGCTGGGCCTCCCCTGGTGGTGCAGCGGTTGAGTGCTGGGTACGAAGCTGCCGGCAGCCTCTGCAGTGCCAGTTCTATTCCCAGCCACTGGGTGAGGGTCCCACATGGCGTGCAGACCTCTCCTGCCTCCCGCTGCTCCCCTTAGCAATGTACTTCGTCACTCTGCCTGTTCTGCTCCCCGCTCTGGCTCTGGTGAATTCTCTCACCCTCCCATACCTCTGACTGTACCCAGTGCTTGTATAAATAAATAAACAAACAAACAAACAAATAAATAATAAATAAATAAATAAATAAAGTTGCTAAGTTCAGTTCTAGAGAAACAAGACTAATGATTCCTTTTGTGTTGTTTCTGGCTACTTGAAAAGTCTACAACTTTAATGTATCCCATACAATAACTCTAAAATATTTCATCTTGGGCCTCCCTGGTGGTACAAGGGGTTAAATCTCAGCACTATCAAGTTATCTGCAGCCACTTCAGCACAAATTCGATCCCAGGCCAGGGAGCTGACCCACATGGCACAGCAGACCTCTCCTGTCTCCCTGCTGCTCCCCTCAGCAGTGAATTTCAGTCAGTCTGCCTGTTCTGCTCCCCACTTTGTCTCTGGTGAATCCTCTTACCCCCTGCACCTCTGGCCTACACCCCAGCTCTTGTATGCATAAATAAATAAAATAAATCTTTAAAACAAACAAAAAAATAAAATATTTCATCTTGCCCAAAGTCAGCCTAGTTTTGCCAGAGCAGGCAGGAACCCCACCCAGAGTTGCATGCAAAGCCAAGCTGAGTGGTCCCAGCCATGCTTCTACCTCAACTCCCCTGTATCTATACCAACAGCAACCTGAGGCCTTTTCTTGTCTCAACAATTATTGCCTCAATATATTCACCCCTTAAAGGGGAGTCAGAGTGATAGTGGGTCTCTCAGAACTTGCTCAGACTCCAAGTTTCATCAGTAACGAATAAAATGAGAAATTAAGTGAAATGAACTAAAGTTTTGAACCTATTCTAATCCCCAAATACTGCCCTTTAATTTCTACACAATTCACTTAACTGCAAGTGCTAAAAAGTATACTGATATTAAAGATAGTAAATGGTTAACTTCCAACAACTGAGCGCTCTCCAACAATATCCAAAGCTCATTTCTGGGAGCCAGGATGAAGCTCTCTTCAGGCACAACTCATCTCCAGGGGCAACAGCAACTTCTTATCTCTGCAACATCTATATCCTTTATAGTTCTTTCTATGTTTTTTTTCCCCAGCCAATCCTGATTTCTACTTCAATCCTGCTATCATAAATAATTCTTTATATTAAAATTCCCTTGTTCAAATCACTACATGGTTGAGTGGACCTGACTGATAATACACAGTGAACAGAACTTAGGAAACAGAAGATTCAAGAAACACACACACACACACACACACACAATCACATTCTTACGGGAAGGTTTCTCACATATGTGAGTATGTGTTACAAATTTAAAAGATAAATACATCAAATTTCACAAATTTAGATGAATCTAGATTCACCTCCCTGGTTCCCACAAATACCATTCCCCAAGATCAGTGCGCTTTATAATTTTTTAAAGGATTTATTTATTTCTGCATGCAAGAACTGGGGTACAAGCCAGAGGTGCAGGAGTTGAGAGGATTCAAAGAGACAGGGTAGGGAACAGAACAGGTGGATTGACTGAAATGCACTGCTGAGGGGAGCAGCGGGTGAGTCAGGAGAGGTCTGCTGCGCCATGTATCAATCAGCTCCCCGGCTGGGGATCGAACTCACGCTGCAGAGGCTATGGATAGCTTCATAGTCTGAGACTTAACCCCTTGTGCCACCAGAAAGGCCCTAAGATCATGTTCTGTGGGGTATTTATTAGGCACAGATGTGTAACCCGTAGTATAACTGAATTCTACCTGGTAGGAATCAGAAACCAGTACATGTTGATAGGGAATATCTTGTACAATCCCTTCAAGTCAACGCTTTTTCTTTTTTATTCTTTTCACAAAAGGAGCTATAGAATAATATTTGCAATGTTTTCCTGTCCTTGAGCATCTGAGTCAACACCTGCTCATGAATAACCATGGACTTCAAAAGCAGGGAAAGCAGGAATACTTGGTTGGAAAAAGGAGGCAGGACTGTGATCCCAGAGGGTGTAGCAGTACCTTGGAGGGAGGAGAAAGGTGGAGAACATTTTCTCCTTTGAGAGATTCTATTTCATATTCTCTATTTGATCATTCCTAGTTGAGAACATTTGGACTTTCCCAAAAATGTCTATGACATTCATGGAAAGTTACAGACCTAATCTGATTTTTGACTCTTTGCAGCTTCAGACAATATTGTTGGGAAAAGACCTCGCAGAGGCTTCTGCTTTCAGAAATATATGACTTAAGTAATAAGTGTCAGACGCTATCAAAATCTGGGGCCATGACATGCTGCAGGACAGAGCACTGGTAGAAGCTATTATTACCTTTTATGTCCATTCACCAAAATGTTGTTAAGGAAATGTAATTACCGAGAAGGAGGTTCATTTATCCAAATTATTCTGTGCTACCAAAGAAACCTGACATGTAAACAATTTAGATAAGGATTCTAATATTCTAGCCATACTGAGTATCTGCAATTTGTCATGTGTCTGTTCATTCTGACATGGAAAAAAAGTCTGCGGCCTTGAGTGCTGTTTCAGCTGAATATACTTTGTGAAGACAATTTTTAGTCATTGTCAAGATACTGAGTTTTAATCAAGTTAAAAAAAAAAAACAAGCAAAACAAAACAAAAAATGCATGATGCAATGAGATTTCCTCCTACTAATTTCAAAATAGAATGCAATGACATTCTTTTAATAAATTCCTAGCTAGCTCATTAAAATGGAAAATACAGAAGATATGCTAGACACTTCAGAAAATCCTGGATTTATATTATACCTGGTATTATATTTGGGGTAGAAAGAGAGCAATTTTCATTTCACTAAGTCACTATGAAATAACCAAGAGGGTGCTAGGAAATGGGATATGATTAAAGGGTAAAACACAAATGTTTTCACTAGCTTATCTCATTTGGGCAACAGTTTTTCAATGGTTGTATTTAGATACAAGAAAATATAATAATAAAATAATAAACTTCAAAGGAACAACGGAATTTTCTAATGTTACAGACTAGGTACTGCGTGCACATTACCTAGAGATATTCTCTAGGGAAATTGGCATTCGCCCAAGGAACTAAGTCAGGCTCTAAGACTTTTTTTTTTGAACAGATGAATATTTACAGGTAGGGAGAACTTAACATAAGATCAACTGCCTGGAGTTGTTTTTTATAGAATGCAATGATTTGGCCTTATAAATAAGGATCTGTGTAGAGAGATACCACTAACTCACTTATTTCATGAAAAATACATTTTCATTAACTCATTATCTCAACTGTTTTTTTTTTTGTTTTTTTTTTTTTTTTATCCAGAGCTTGGTTTATTTCTTGTTGCTTTTTAAAAGCAGAAGTCAAAAGAGTTTGATCTTTTTGAAAGTACTCACACATACGATTTTAAGGAGTAGAAGCTGTGTCCTTTCCTTGCTTGCTTTAGGAACACAAATATTCCAGAATACTTAATTTTATGTAAGTATTTAAAAATGAAGTCACATTATAAGGCATAAGAACTTTCTGTAAGATTGTTTATAAGAGATACAAATTAGGGATCCAGATGATTCCCAAAGCACCACGTCTATACAAAGCCCCCTTTTCCTGCCACAAGGTTCTTGGCCCTAAGAGTGGAAGACTCAGGATAGGATTAAAACAACCCCAGTCACCCTCTCCCTCCAGCCTTCTAGCAGGAAGACAAGCAGTGGACTTATGGTCAAGCCAGACCAGCTGGAATTCTTCACCAAGACAGTGCCATCTGAAGCTATGTGAATGATGCTTTTTTCCTCTTTCTCTCTGTTTTCATGGCTGTAAAATTTCCAACCCAAAGCAGTTTGCAGTCATGTTCCTGCCTTTTGGAGACAGAGTGCATGGATGAAAATGATGCCAACATGTCCAAGTTTCTCCGAGTGGGCAAACAGGATTGCATTTACTAAGTGATATTCCAGGGATGCTCGTCAGGCAGTGTTTGTGAAACTACAGTGTCCTTCAGAATTCCCTGAGAATTTGTTTAAAACTGCAGATTCTTGAGTCCTGCCCCAGCCTGCTTGGTCTCCAGGTCCAGCATTTGGCCTTAAGAGTATCTTTCTAAACCTAATTTCAATGAACCAAAATTTACTGCAATAAACCTAAAGGAAACCTGCACCTAATGAAAACTGACAATTGCAGTTGGTGGGCTGAAGAATAGGTTCTTAAGTTAACAACAGTTAAGAACATTAGAACCACCCAGGATATTTGTTTGAAACATATCTCAACTGTTTTTGCTGACCTTCTCTGGTGTTCGAAGCACCATGTCAAGCACTGAAGAATTCAACTGTAAAACCATGCGCTTTTCCTTGAGAAGCTCATAGTCCAGCAGAGAAGACAGATGAGCCAATGAATAATTAAAATAAAATTTGATAAGAGCAATAAAAGAAACAAGCACAGAGTACTGTGGGGATGCAGAGAAAGAGAGACACCAGCAGTGTGCTGGATTAATCCTATGAGAATGTATGCCAGACAACTGCTAATTCCCAGGAACTTGTTGAGCTAGTCACTGAATACCACCATTATTAAAAATCAAATTAGACAAAGTTACAATTAAATAAATTAGATTTAAAGCAAAGATTACAATTACTGAAACTCCATCACTTCTGAATTGTTTTATTGCATTTTACTATTATCTATAGACTCCAGGTTATTTATAATTTAGTGTACATAGATGCTAGAATGTCATGAAATTGTCATGTATCTCCCATAATGCTGTGCTACTCTGCATCCATTTCCATCTCTGTTCAGTGACATGTGGGTGCAGTCTCCTAGTATTTTGGAGGCTTAATGGAATTAAGTAATAACAAAGATAAGTATATTATCAAAGGAAATACTACCAGTGACTGATCAAGAATTTTAACCTATATTAGTCTGGATCAAAAGTGTCATTCTCAGCCACTATACAACTACTCTTCTGGGTTTGCAATGTACTTTTTCACGTGCTCTTGATTCCTCAAAATTTTAATTTGTTCTAAAATTTATCTTAAATATACTTAGTATAATAATAAACATGTGTTTAATTGTCCATGGTAAAATATAAACTTATGTTTGTAAAGAAAATGTTGATAAAATTTTATCAGTGTTTCAAAAAGGACAAGTTTTCTAGTGTACAACTCTTTGATAGCTTCACCTCTATTTTTCCCAAAATATTTTAGGCTGAATTATTTTCAGATAGTTTCAAAATGACTATTTTTTGAGGAAGTATCAAGAAATTTTATATGAAGAAAATTCTTGCCAGAGATATATATGAGAGTTTATAATTGTTTCAAATGAATTTCTATGTCATAAAAGAAGTATTGTTTTTATGAAATGAGACATATTTGCATTGAAAAATCCCAATGCTACTCACATCAATATGGCTTGGGGGAAAATTATACATGTTAAAATACAGTTGTGTCCAAAAATATTTTTCTGGTTGTCCTGAATAGCTCCTTTGTAGTAAATCCTTTCTGTCACAGCCAATTTTCTGATTTACTCATTAAAATCTAACTAGCAATATGCCAAAGGAACACAAATGAATAAACAAAGGTATCCAATGGTTGATTCAAAGCAAAACCAAAAATGATATCTACAAGGAAGCAGGGACTTCTGATTTAATTTGCTTTCATAGTCATTCAATCATTATAGAAATGGTTTAATATCTGTATATGGGCTTAACCGAAATGTGTTTCATAACTATGGATGACAGTGCAAACATTCAAGTAAACATAGCTAACCAAATTTTCAAGGATGTATATGTATACATATACATACATTTGCATACATATATACACACATATGTATAATATATACAAACAGAGACCTGCATATATATATATACACACACATACACATGCATATCAAGCATATATATACACACAAATATACACAGATACAGTGATGCTTTTCAATAGTACATATATATACAAAGCAAGTAAATAAATTTGCTTTAGAATAGAAGAGATGTTTGGCCTATTGGAAGGAAAACACTTTCAAAGACTTTAGCTTCCCATCTGCCCTCATTCTATTTTCTATGAATATCTTCTGCTTTACTTCCACAAACATTTATTAATAATATCATATACACTGGGAACTGGGAAGTATGGGATGTCCAGTGATGAGTCTTTAGAGAAGGACCTTACATTCATAGAGCTTGAACTGCACTGGGTATAAATTTGTTGAAACATGAAAATCATAGGATTTTAAACCAGAAAAACATACATGCAAACCATGGTGACAAGACATATATTTTCCAGAAATTATTTGACTTCCCTAAGTTTCCATTTTCTTAAAAAGAAAATGGCAATAATTTTAATTGCATCATATATCTCACAGATTAGCTATATTAACGAAAAGAAAGATCCCCAGTGAAGAATCTGACAGAAAATGAATGTTCAATAAAATCTACATACATTTAAACTACAACTTGCTGGTAAATCAGAACTTGTCTGTTGGAAGTATACAGATGTCAAGAAAAGCAATAGGCCCAGGGTTGTACATTGCTCTAAAATATTTTACTCAGAAGAGATAGTTAATGTATACTGGTTGGAAAACATATTGGTGATTACTAAAAAGAGAGGAAATTTGAGAGGCAATGACACAGAGAGTGGAAAAATAAACAAGTAAGCCACTGGTAAGTTATCAATTTTACATTCCAGGTGCCTGTATTTCTATCTTGAGCATGTAAGTGGCACCATTTTATTATACTGACTTGTAGCATTGGCAATCCCGATTTTATCTCCTCCACTTCCACCTAGGAGTTGCTTAATTCCCTGGGAAGTAAATCAAGTCCAGTAGACCACCTGTTGTGGTGAGAAATATTCTATATTTCCATGAAGCAATTTCTTCATGACAAGACAGATGAACTGGGAAAAAAAAAAAAAAAAAGAGAAAGAATTCTGCTGATTCCCCAGAGACCTGGAAACAAGTAACAGAGGGATGCCCCCATCAGGAAAGTATCCAACATCTCCAGGGACACTGAGAATTCTGAAATCCATGGCAAGTCCAGTTTCTTTTTCATCTGTGGAGGAATCCTTCACTGAGGTGGGTGTCTGATTCTAAATGAGATTTGGAAATAATGGACCCCTGTGGAATCCAGCAGGCTCAGGCATTAAGCTCACCACTACTTGCCATAAAATTCCACATTCTCAAATATTGTACAAAAATAAACAACAATATAAGAAAATAAAAAATAAAATTCCATATTCTCTGACTAAATCTGGATTATTACCCAATAGTTTTAGTTTTAAAAAGCCAATTTTATGAAAACAGTTAAGTGCAGCTTTATAGTTAGAAAAAAAGCACTTTCCCAAATATAGGAGTTAAAGTGGAAAATCAATTCCTAATTTAAAGACACCTTAGAGAAAACTAATGTTTCTCCTCTACAAGTAACGAACTCAAGCACAATATTGAAACAGCATTATTGTACCTAATAGAAAAAGCATTCTGTAAAAGGAATTTTTGCAGGTGTGTTGTGTGCCAAAAGACAGACAGTTCAGTGTGTTTCTTTTGTCAAACCAAGCACCCCAGGGGAAGAGGGCCCAAGACTAAGAAACCCCCTTCCCAGGAGAGTCTTCTGATGCAGATGGGCGCTCTAGTAAATTAAGGCTCCTGAGCACTGAAAACAAGCCATTACTATCATTCAGACTGATTCTCTATTTGCAAACCAGCCTTCTTGATTATGATTTGGTCCCCTACCCAGAATTTCCACCATGGAGAAAGGAGACAGGCTGACTGAAGCTTTTGAGCTTCTGACTACTCTATTTTCAATGTCACGTAAGTAGCTGGTTTTCAACTTTATTTTCCTAGACCTCTTGTGGCTTCTCTAAATGTGGATTAGTGATTCAAATTCCAGTTACCTACAACATTGAAAAGATTTAATCACTAAGTCTGTAAATGTTAAGGCCTGATCTAAATACGGTAAATTTGACAAATTAATGGTGTATATATACACACAAATCAGTCCTTAAATCTTTGAGGGTGACACAGTTTCAAAGACTTAGTTCTTTTCAAGGAATTTTCAAACCAGAAGAGGAAGCAAGTTACACACACACACACACATACACACACACATGTATATACATACACACAATAATAATAAACAGTAACAAACTTTTTTGCAGATATGAAGTTAATAAATCAAATGGTCACTATGACTTACAAAATTAGGACTTAATCTTTGGTCATGATTCACATATCGAATAATGTATACCTTAACTTAAATAATGTTTTTGTTTGTTTGTTTGTTTTAAAGATTTATTTATTTATTTATTTATTTATACAAGCACTATGTACAGTCAGAAGCAAGGAAGGGTGAGAGAATTCACCAGAGCCAGAGCGGGGAACAGAACAGACAGACCGATGAAATACACTGCAGGAGAGGTCTGTGTGCCATGTGGGACCCTTGCTGGTGGCCGGGGATCGAACCAGCGCTGCAGAGGATGTGGCAGCTTCGCAGCCCAGCGCTGAACCGCTGCGCCACCAGGGGAGGCCCTAAACTTACATAATGTTAAATGTCAACTACAGCTCAATTTGTTTTAAAGAAAAGGAAACATATTCTTGGCCTCTTTAAATCTTTATTGAACATAATTTACAGACTACATTGTTTACTATTTTGCATTGACACAAACTGTTCAATTCAGGGAAAATTCCAGAATTGTCAGATAATGTTTTCTCATAAGGGAAAATGGTTTGATATTTTGAAATGAATACTGCCAATAAAAAATATGGGAAATGGTGTCTTTCAGAGATGTACTTTTTGATGAACCTGAGAGCAATACTAAACGAAATAAACACTGGCCTGAGAAAATGAGAGCTAGCTCTTTTAAAAGTTCCAGAAAGATCTTCAAAGAAAAAATAGTAAAAACATTGGATAAAATGATTCATAAAAGGGGACTTGGAATTTTTTTTTTAGCACAAGAATCACAAGAGAAGACAAGAAAAATTGGGGAGGGGGGAGTGTTTTTCTTTCATCTTGCAAGACAACATGTCCTTTACCTAAGATTCTAGTAGAATTTCAAAGCCATTTAGCAGATTTCAGAGAACTGTAGCTATTCTCTGCCTTTATTCTCTACCATTCAGACTTTGTTGACATTAAGTGAAGATTTAAAAAAAAACATGAGGTGTTTGTTCCATTTCAACAATGCAGTTTTTCCAAATGAAACAACAAACTCTGAAAACTAATGCTATTTAAATGTGCCACATAAAATAAAGATGATTGGGTATTGATAAGGGCATAATAATTTTAAACAAAGCTTTGCTCTGTCAATTTGATATTTGCCTACTGTTGTGAGTCTGCTGTTTCCAATATGGAACAGCTCTAATATACAGATCAACATCAAGCCACAGAAAAACTAAAAAAAAAAAAAAAGAGCTAACAAGGTGTCAAATCTCTTAAGGGAGAAGGTCTTCCTAAGCTTTGAAGTATTAGGGAAGGCAGCAGTTAGGAAAAGGTGAACACTTGTGGAAAGACAGTAAGTATACACATGTCTAGGTTAAGAAAAATAAGGCCATATGAAAAGGACAAATAATCTCTTTGCAACAAATGCAAATAGGAAATAAGTATATTAACACAAAAAGAACATGTGCACATTACTACGGAAAGTTCTAGACCCTAATAAAATGAATTGGGAAGAAACATCATAGTATGCTGCTAGAACTGCCATAACAAAATAGCACAGACTGGGCAGTCTTTGCAATAAGGATTTGTTTTCTCATAGTTCGGGGGGCTAGAAATCTGAGGTCAGGGTACAGCTGGTCTTGATTTTGGAGGCCTCTCCTTTTGCTTGCACATGGTTACTTCTCACTGTGTCTTCATTTGGTTCACTCTAGGTCTTTGTGTTGTGTGTGCTCTGATGTTCTCTTGCAGCCACCAGCCATATGAGATGAGGGAGCACCCATATCATTCCACTTTAATGACCCACTTCAAATACAATCACATTGTATTTGAGCTATTGGGGGGCTCAGGACTTTAACACCAGCCCTGAGGAGGGGACATAACTCCTTCCCCTGACAGCAAAAAGCAATTCATAAAAGAAGTTTTATGTTAAAAAAAATTGCATGACAAATTTCCTTCCAAAGAAGTGAGTTAATAAAAGGCAAATATGATATTTATTTATAAATCTAAAATGCTTTCCAATGCCATTAGCATTTTAAAGCTTGCAGGGATTCAGTTCAAGGAAGAAATTGGGTAATCAGACCAGAGTGTAAACTGGCAAACTATTTTGAAAACAACTTTAAAAGAAAGATCAGAATTATAAAACATATTAAACTCTCAAAATAGATAAATAAAATCCAGAAAAAGATACAAAATGATGTCTGGAGAGCAGCATGCTTCCTTCTGGGAGATATGCTTACTGAAATGTTAGCCATCTGAGTATCATTTGGAATACCAAAAATATTTGAAATAACTTAAATGTCCACAATGGGGAAATTGTTACATAAAAATCTATGTTGGATGAGCTGTTATGCAGTTATGAAAAATTATAAAGACTCTGAAAATATAAACTATCTACAATTTTACTCAAAAAATAATGTAATATAGAAAGCTGTATGTTAAAAGATGGGTAGATTAAAAGTAGACAGGAAATCAATATTAATCATTACTTTAGGATAACAGAACTGAAGGTTTGTTTGTTTTATTTTAATATTGCATATTTTCAGTTTTCAAGAAATAAAATGTATAGTCCTCATAATTTAAAATAATTATATCAACTTAAGTGAATTTGGCTTGAATTTTCTAACATTTAGGTTAAATTCTATTAAGCTTAAGGTGACATGTCAGCTGCTTCTGTCAATGCTTTCCTTTTATCCTGGCACACTCTTTTTAGCCTACTGTTGTGTTAGATGATACTTTCACTCATCATCTTTTGCCAAACTCTACCTTCATTTGTGCTTGTCAGTGCAGACATAAAAGAAAAGAGATCACTTTGGAAAAGTTGGAGGTTCCTACTATAAGGATTTGAGAATTATTAGTTGACTAAACTCACTTTCCAGAGAGCACAGATAAGATCATTCCCTATTTAGTCTGACAACCCAAGCATGTCCCTTGTACCGGAATGAAGGTCAGGGCAGTGTTTCGCCAATTCTACAGATATGTCAATTACAGGGACATCAGAGGTCACTGACTTTCTGACTACAAGGGCATATGTACTAAGTCATGGAAAGTTCCAACTTATGGGTTCCCACATATTTACAAATCGGGTATAGAATATTCCAACAGAATGGGAAAGGGGTATATTTCACTCTTTGATAAACAATAGAGATTTAAACATATTCAGAATCCTAGATTTCATGAAGAGTTCCAAATTGTAAACTTTGGGCCATCAACTGTCCATCAGAAACATCAGGATTCAAACCATGTTCATTAATTTGATATTTCCCTTATTTTTTATTGCATTTCATTATATAAATCAAAGATATTTATTCACTTTGATGGGCAACAAATTTCTGCAAAAAAAAATAACATCATATACCACATTGTATGTTTAATGTGAAAGATACACCACTGGTAGTTAAATTGCAAAAAAATAAGGGTAAACAATATTAATGCTTGTTTTTCCTTCTCTTTTTCACTCATTTATTTCTTTTGATGGACCATTGCATTACACTCTCATCTAAGTTTCAGGTGTTCATCCTTGAGTATCCATATGTCTCCTACTAGAATGGAAATAAGAAATGCAGTTGTGACATACTCTTCTCTCCCACATCCACATTTACATTCACCTGGAACTTGAAAACAAGTCCCTATTTGGAAGTAGATGTAATTAAGGTGAGGATAAAGGTGAGATTTTATAGGATCAGAGTAGACCATAAATTCAGTGTGAGTTCCTCTAAGAGACACCCAGGGAATAACCTATACCTAGACAGAGGCAAATATTTTTAAAGATTCCTGAGCAAGTCAGGAATCAGCATTTGATGTCAGTTCTGATATTTGAAGTCACCTCGTTTGCGGTAATCTGTTATGGAAGTCTAGGAATCCAACATAATCATTTAAAGAGAGAATACTATCACATGTCACAAAAAACTATCCCTCCCAGTCTTGGGGGCAGAAAGGTGTGTTGGAAAGAGAATAGAAAGATGAGGAGCCAATGGGCACTGGCTCCATGCAGTGAGCAATTAGGCAACCTCTGCAAACATCCAATTAACAGTCTCCAGACAGGGCCACACTATTGACTGCACAGGACAGCTGACAAGGTTAAATGAGATGATGGTTATGTAGTCAGCATCTGGTAGCTGTGAAGTGAGCAGAAATGGTGTGTATTTTTCATTGCTGTTGTCGATAGTTCAGAGTAAATGTTCTTTTTGTGCTCGCTAACTATGAAATATGAAAACATGAAAGAAATGCATACAAGTACATGTTGAGTTTGCCTTTCCTTTATTTTTCTGTTAGAGAATTTTATTTTTTTTTCTTTTTAGTTGTCTAGAGGGTGGGTTTATCTCCTGAAAACTGACTTTGAACTTCTACATGAATCATTTATCACACAGACAGGTGAATTATTAGGGATGTTTTATAAGGGGAGTGACCTGGGGCTCTTTATTTTTAGAATTGTTATGCTGCCATTAATAATCATTTGTGGTATTTTAGTCATCTGAATTAGGATAAGAAAATAAATAGATGACCCTAAACATCGCAAGACTGTTTTAGTGTTAACGATTGAAAACACAGTTAGGGACAAAAATCTGAAAAAAAAGGCCTCCCCAAGATGTCCAGAACAGACCTTCCAAGACAAGCTACCTTGACATGTGGGTTATTGGGAGCTAAGGTCAATGGAGTTCCTGTGAACTTCAAGAGAAACATTTACCATTTAACCTTAATTACCTAGAAGAATGAAGGTAGGGGAGATGATCCAGACTTAGGGTCACCTCCAGAAATAATCTATTGGGTAAATCTATAGATAGGGTAAGACAAACATCTAGTTACAGAACATTTGGGTTTTTGTCACATGAATCATCCTCCACTCTCTTTCAAATACCAACTCCCTATACCATTCTCTAACAGTATAAGCATCCTTGCTTTATCCTGTTTATTCTAGAATTAACATCCATGAAGATTACATCTATGCATATATTACATTTATTCTTTTACTCCTACTAATATTAATCTGTCTGATGTTAACTCAATAGCTCGACCAGCCTGAGAAGAACCCGGACAAGGAATGGAAATTTCCTCTCCATCCTTACAAAATCATGCTGTTCATGTCCAGATGTTGGGGTTTTTATAGCATTCTCCATATTTGAAGAGTGTAGCAGATGGATAGCATCAAAAGCAAGAAAACGGATGGCAGTTATTTCAGTAATAACCACAGTTCAATACTGCTTCTAAAAAATTCAAGACCATAATCACTACTAGAATACTCAATTCCTAAAGTCACAGCTTAGGTGTACCATTCAGAAGATTAAATTTATAACTTGATGGTGAATCTCTTTACGCAATAAAAATATTGCATAAATTCTGTAGGCAAATTATTTCTAACCCTGTCTCTCAAACATTATTACTCACTACCCATACATATTTCAAAATTAAATAGAAGACATGATCAGGGTTCCTGTATTTCCACTTGTTTCTCTATTAGAGCAGAGTGTAAGACTCACTCCTCTGTGCTCATTATTCTCAACATGATGCTAATGGTGAACCTACATGTGGGTGGAATCTACGGCAGCCCAATGACAACCACCAGCTGATGATTTCTCCCAAGTCCATTTCCTCAAGGAGCATTTTGTCAAGACTGGCTCATTATTTCCGTGATCTGCTGTCTCTCAGTGGCATCTACCCCGACGGAGGTCATTATTCTCTTCAAGCTTCAATTGGAGGGATAAAGTGACAAGTGCTAACTCCTCACTGTTCTGACATCATCACCCTCCCCATGACTCAACACAACCCAGACATGAAAGTGGAAATTACAATGGAGAAGAACCCCTCCAGAGTTTCTCAGCCTCCCCACCCATTAAATTCAGACCCTAACCCAATTCCTGTGTGAGTCACAGCAATATTCACGGAAGGCCTTTTGTCTCATGCTTATCTCTGCATCTGCATGTCCTGCCTCAGACCTCTGACATTCAAACAGGCTCTGTGGCCTTCCTGCAAAGGGCCAGGACACTCACCCTCTGACCTTTGAGAAAAATGCAGGTGCAGCCTGATGGAACGCTCAGAGCCAATGCCCCTCCCTGCTTCTGCACATTCTTCTTCTGCCCCTTCCAGTATACCTCACAGCACTAACATTCCATACACAGTGTCTAAGTTTCCTGAGATGGGGATTATATCCTTCACCCTAATCCCCCTTTCTAAGCATAAAACCAGAACAAAGAGTCTAAAACATTTTTTAAATAAAGCAATGGGATTAAAACCCGAGTTTATTTCCTATTCCATATTCCATTTACATTCAATAAGTTGTTCGATTTTGCCATGCTCCATTGTTTCTTGGATATAAAGCTGCTGTCTAAAGCAGAATTGTTTAAGGATTAAATAAAACAGAGTACATGAATATGTGTCATAAATTCTAAAGTATTTCATAAATGAAAGGATTATGATTGCCATTTCCTTTAAAAAACATTCTGTGGACTCACCATAGAATGGTGAGTTAATACTTACGGGGCATGGACACGCATGGAATGTTGAGGCCTCACACATATTCCAGGGATACTTGATCTAATCTGACCAGGAAAACAACGAAAGAAAGATGTAGAAACAAGGAGGTAGGATGCTCATGTGAAGGGAACTTTTCACAGTGACTCAGAGCCCAAGGATTTTCACTGTTGAGCTCAGAATCAATATGAGCTCTTCTGGTTCCCTCAGATGACCTCCCAGCACCCCAGCACCTCCATCTCTAAGTCTAAGGCTGTTCTGGTATCAGGATGCAGAGGGCTGAGCTGGAAAATGGTTTTATTATGAAATAAGTGAGGCGTGGACATCCTGAGAGAAAACTGGCTAATTATAAACATATTTTCAAAACAAATGCTACTGTTTATTCAGCATTTACAGGAGCCAGGTATTAAGTAAATTACACATTTTATATACATTACCCTGTGAGGTATAAGATTGAGTCAGAAACATGTGGTTACTCTAGAAACTATTAATCAACAGTCTCTCAAACTCTGTTTCCAAATGCCCGATGCTGAATTGTATTTGGAACTGTGGGCTGTTTAGCTGGAGGACAGAGAAGTCAGCTGCTAATGTTCGCATTCCACGTCTGCCATGGCAGGCTGATAAAAACCCAGGTAGGCCCACGCTTCAGTGTGGGATATAGGAAACCAAAAGAAAGGGTCTTATAAGGCCAAACTTAAAATCTAAGTCTTGAAACCTGACCCTACAGTGGACATAACCATATGGGATGGGAAGGGGAGAGGACAGGGTCGATGGTGGGGGAGTAAGGGCTTTTGGAGGTGGGCACACTACAGCAACATTGCCTGAAGGAGGGTATTCTACATTCCATTATGGAACAACAGTGTAAACAAACATTAACTCAATAAAAATTATTTTTCAACAAACAAATTTCCTATCCCATTCAGCAAAAGGACTCACCTAAGTGGATTCAGGAACTTTCTATTGTTACTCAAAATACCCCTTTTGTAGGGCTTAAGGGGTCCTGTCCTCTACTCCAAAGTAAATCACAGAGAACATCCTCTTGGCAGCTCTGGTGGGCACCCCAGTTTCCTTTTCCTCAAGACCCACTGGCACCTAGATGACCACCCAATTATTTTCCAGTATAGAAAAACACAGAGTGGTAAGGAATGACTTGTGGAATGAAGAGAACCTGCTCGAATGCAGCCTTGAGAGTGGCAAGTGGGATGGAGGCAATGTGAGTAGAGACACAGGGTAAAAACCCTCTCGAAAATCCAAAGAGCAGACTATCACACATGAAAACCTTCCAGTTAATGATCAGAGTAAAAAGGAAGGGAGTGTCAATGTTTTATGATAAAACATGGAAAACATAACAGCAAAATTTTGTAATAAAAAGATGTTGGATT
Organism: Talpa europaea; assembly: GCF_964194135.1. Classification (NCBI taxonomy): domain Eukaryota; kingdom Metazoa; phylum Chordata; class Mammalia; order Eulipotyphla; family Talpidae; genus Talpa; species Talpa europaea. The sequence goes on along the minus strand of NC_140071.1, from coordinate 133,344,981 downwards.
CTGATATAAACAAGCAGACTATCAAAAGAACTTTCAAGACAAATGAGTAAATGTAAACATGGAAAGATGGACTGAGTGTTAACTCTCAGGAATTATTAACCGTGTTAGGTGTGCTAATGGCATGGGGTCTATAGATAGATGGGCTCTTATCGGCGGGAGATGCATACTTGAGAATTCACAGGAAATAAGCATGATGTCTCCCATTTAATTTAAAAGATGCCCTCCCCCAATTAAAGCAGAAACTAGATGAACAAATTATCGATAATTGCTGAAAGGAGGTAAAAGATATAGGAGGGTTATTGTATTATTCACTTTCTCTCTGCTTGACATTTTCATAAAAAGCCTTTGAGAAAAGTAAACAAGTGGCTTCTTTTTGTCTCCAAAAGGGACATTAGTACCTGCCAGATAATGTGCCCAAGGTTTATTAATATAACAAAAATGCTCAAATCCATTTCAATTCATATGCAGTCATAATTGGGTTGAACCTGGAGACAGAAAAAGCAATTAGAGTCATGAGCATGATGGGACTTTATGAGGAAGTTACCCCTGCCCCCACCACCTGCAGATGGGACAATCATTACTGGCATGGGCACCGTGGAAGGGTGCCAGGGCACCACGAAAAGGAGCTCCAGGAAAAGGTGGCAAAACTACTAAAAGAAAAGAACTCTTGGATGGCAAACTCCCTTGCAGAGGAGAAAAATTTACCACCCCCTAGTAAGTCTTTTTGACAAAAGAGGAATTTCACAGGAGAAGCTTTGAGGACTGGGTAGAGGTAGTTTGCTGCCTAAGAAAAAGGTATTTATGTATTGTATAAATTTCTGTGAGGTCAAGTACTCAGAAAAGCTAGTCTCCTTTTCTCTTTCAATAAAGGAGAGAGAACTTGATCTGCAAACCTTTGCTAAGGACCTCGCTCTTCCTCACTGCCCCAAAAGCCCCTGCTTCAGTAAGCTATTTAGAATGACTATGACATCTGGGAGGGGGTTACTCAGTCACATCTGGTCTCTGCATGTACACAGGAGGGCCACATGTTATCATGAAGCTTCTCTTGATTTTTTTCTTATAAATCTGTCTGATGTTTCAATTATTTTCCAGTATAGAAGAACCCAGAGTGGTAAGGAATGACTTCCTTTAAACCCACATCTTTTTTTCTCAAGACCATACTCAGAAGTTAAATTTCAGTGTGGTTTTGCCAGTTCCCTATGTCTTTATTCCACAACCTTTTATCTAGACTTTCAAACTTCATTTTATAATTTTTAAAGATTTATTGATGCACACAAGAACTGGGGTGCAGGCCATAGGTGCAGGGGGGTGAGAGGATTCAGCAGAGACAGAGTGGGGAGCAGAACAGGCAGACTGACTGAAATACACTGCTGAGGGGAGCAGCAGGCGAAACAGGAGAGGTCTGCTGCACCATGTGGGTCAGCACCCTGGCCAGGGATTTAACTCATGAGGCAGTAGCTGGCAATAGCCTGAGAGTGCTGAGATGTTAACCCCTGCACCACCAGACATTTTTACTTTAAAGGAGAGTCTATTCATAAGCACAAATCTTGAAATTTGGTACATTAATTTAAGAAATATCAGTGAAATGGATGGATGGATGGAATGGGTAAAGGAGAAGAGAGAAAGGGAATGAGAGAAAAAAAAAATAAAACAGTAGGTTCTATTTTCCTTGTTGGTTCCAGGGAAGAAAACCACTGGGGTTAGAATTTTAGGACTTATATTCAAGAGAAGAGCATTTTAATCTCAGAGCAATCAGAATCCGATGCATGACTTTCTTAGTAGCCTAACACTAGCCATTTGTTTGTTTCTTTTTGTTTTGTTTTAGCTAGACTGAATCCACACATTTTCTTTGTGCCAAACATGCCAGGATGCAAACTGCTGAAATTTTTTATCTCTTGCTGAGAAAAGAAACTTTTCATTGAGCTATCACAGGCGCAGTTATTTTTATTTGACTCTCAGTTGAAATGCCCCTGCTGCATAGCATATTGAATACTTTATTGACCATAAAATGTGTTGCTGCAATTAGAGGGGTTTTTATTTTTTCCAAACATTTTGCTTTTCTGAAGGCATTTGGAGCCTCACTCCTATTTATCAGCTTTTCAAGGATGTTCGCAATTTAGCAAAACTGAATCAGAAATTTAGCTAAATATCTGGCATCCTGAAATGAGTGTTTCTAAGATTAGCCATTAAGCAGGACAGGGGAGAGGGTGGTTGGGTCCTTAATGCTTGCATCATCTACAAAGGTCTTTCGCATTCACTGAAGTCCTACCAAAAAATGGACATTAAGATGTAATGTAAACTGTACGCAAGTCCCTTTAAGAGAGACTTATAAATCACTCTACTTTTTCCAACTGTCTCTGGGTGTATGAGATGCTAGCTATCCTCAAGTGATTTTAGAGACAATCACTGCACTTGGCTTCACCAAATAAAATATCAAAGACCTCATGGTAGATACCATGACTAAACAGGGTGTACTTTCAGAGCTCACACTTTAAGTAGTTTGGAAATAAGCACTGAGGATACAAAAGCCTGTAGTCTGCAAGGCAAAGAGTTAGACCCACGTGTTTCCAAGGAAATACTAACTGATAGGATAAAAGGAAGGAGAATTCCTTGTGGCCTGCAAGGAATACACCCAGGATACTTCAGCAAGCAAATCAGACTCATATGCTTGAGTTAGAACAGACCTGGCTAGTCATGCCTTCTAAATTCCTGATTGTTCATTTTTCACCTCCTGTCCCCTTGTCTTTAGAGCTCAAGAACTAACCAATGTTGATTTCTGTGTTGACACAGCTACTCTGAGGCGAAACTTTATTTCTGAAATTGGAGTCGAGCTCAGCCTCAAACCTTCCAGGTCAGTACCTCGGGTGACCTGATGAGGTGGGACAGGCAACTCTCCACAGGATCTCTTAGCCTCTTCCCGCCTCTTCTGCCCTCTCATTCTGCCTTGGCCATGAGGAAAAGAACAGAAACCAAAGAACAAGTTAGTTGTACACAGATCTGCCTAGGCATGGTGTGTGGTGGTGATAGAGAAGAAAAAAAAAATAATAACAGAAACAGGTCCTCTTCCCTGGAAACAAACACTTTAGTGATTTCAAATAAGCATCAATTGGTATAAAATGTTGGTTATGTGAGATGAATAAGTTATTTGAGATCTGCTATACCACAGATACCACACAGTGGCTATAATTAACAATTATTGGATGATGTAATCAAAATGTGCTTTGAGTGTTGATCTTATGTTAAGTGTCCATATTACAATAGAATAGATTGATAGATGATTGATAGATGATTGATAGCTAGATAGACAGAGAGATGGCAAGTGAACAGATAGATAAATGACATATAGCTAGGTAGAAAGATGACAGAGAGAGGGATATAGAGATAGATAGATTAGATAGATAGATAGATAGATAGATAGATAGATAGATAGATAGATAGATAGATAGATAGACAGATAGAACATTCTGTAAGGGCTTAACTTTTACAGCAGCAGGTCTATTGCAAAGCACTCTGTATGCAGTTATTTCTTTGTTTATTTTCTCAATAACAAAGTTCCTTTCCAGTACCTGCTCAAATATCACCTTATAAGAAAAGTTTTCCCATCACCTTATAAAAAAAAAAATGTCCTTCCCGCCCATCATTCTCACACTCCTCCAGCACATTCTGCCACTGCCAGTATGCTTTACTTTTCTACAGAGATCTTACCAGCACCTGAGAAATTTATTAGTTTATGTCTTTTCTTGCAAGAATATAAACTGTCCCAGAGCAGGTGGCTTAGGTAATTCACTACTATTTGTTCTCATAAGGGCTCACTATGTCTTTGTGGAATGAACAAAGGTGTGAATAACCAGGAGAGTTAGGAGAACCATTATTCCTACTTTACAGACAGGGGAAGTTGACACTTAGGAAGGACAGGAAATTTTCCCAGTGCTGTCTACCTGATAGTTGAAGGAAGGGCTCAGAGCAGGAAATTAGTCCTACTGATCATTGCTCTAAGTGGTTCCACCACACATAATGGTTTCCTTAACATGCCTAATGACTAAAACTTTGCTAAGTCCTCAGTTTCCTGGGATGAGATGAAGATTCTAAAGAGGAAAAAGACCACTTATACTATATGAAGGACACAGCAAAACCACACGTGTCATTCTGAAAAACTTCTGAGTAACACTTAACAGTATCATTTTTACCAAATTAACAAAAAAAATAAGAGCTCTTGAGGGAGAGGGGGAAGAATACAAGCTTAAAGCATCAAGCTTTGACTTTTTCAGCCTCAGTTTTCAAATCTATAAAATGGGAAGTGTATCCACCTCCCTCACTGAGCTGCTGGCAGAAGGATATGAAACATTGAGAAGTTTTTGTAGGGATTTAAGTAGAATGAATGACTCCTCTAGTCATAAAACTCTAAGGCTTCAGTAACTAGAGACTGAAAGAAAATCCAGTTTCAGCTATTCATCTATTAATGCGTCCTGTAAAAACAGCAGAGGGCAGCAAAGCAGAGAAGCTCAAAGGAAAAGACAGCATACCTGGAGAGCAGCTAAAACTCAAGGACAAGGGATTGGTAGCAACAGAATCTAACCCCAGGAAAGATTCTCCAAACTTCTTTGCTGTTGAACAGGCTAATCCACTAGCCAAAGGAGGGAACCCCATCTACTATGTAATCACTCTGTGGGCATTCTCAGGAAAATCACCGGCTGATCCAATATCTGGTTGAACAATCTAGGCTAAATAAAAGATCTTACATAAAATTACTGGTAACATTTAGTGTATATTCATCGAAAACTTTGCATTTGATTTGCATTAATACAGTTCTGGGGGGTGAGGGGCTCCAAAAGTTCTGACCCTGATGTGGTCTTAGAAATTAATCAGGGCCTCCCCTGGTGGCGCAGTGATTGAGTGCTGGGCTTGCGAGGCTGCCAGCAGCCTCTGCAGCGCTGGTTCGTTCCCCAGCCGCTGGCGAGGGTCCCACAAAAAAGAAAAAAGAAAGAAATTAAGCATCTCAAAATTTCTATGGTTGCTGAAAGCATTGTAGCAATGATCTTTTCTGTTATGTTATGGTTGATTTGATACAATAGATTGCATTTTCCCTTAGATTGAATTAGGAGCTGTAAATGGTCTATCACCTCTAAAACAGCCCAGAGAGTGCAACACATTTTTTTTAAATGGGTCTGTCTCTCTTTTTAGAATCATCATATTCACTTGACAACCTGAAAATCCTATTCTACCTTAAAAGAGTATCAGCTGACATAATGTAGCTGAAAACACAGATTTTTGTTTCTCTATTCTTTTCCCATTGTTAGAGAAATTCTGATCAATTTGGAATCTCTTGACTATTGGCTTTAGTTTGGGGTTTATTTGTGTTTGTTCCTATTTTATCATTCTTAGTAGGTAGCACTTTAAATATTTAAATATTATAAGAAATATCTTTCAATTTCAGCCTCTCTCTTTCTGAATGGAAGAAGTCCAAGAAGCTATTTATTAGTTTAGTAACTATCTGACTGCTTTAGTAGGGGCACAAATCTGCTTTGGTACTTTTTAACTTATTCCTGACTTTATTCCTTATCCTGAAAGCAAATCCATGACAGCTTCAGAAAGCTGGACATCGGGATATTGAAACACAATTGCAAAATTCACTTTACAAAAGGAAATCAAAAGAAAATCCTTCAGGACACATTTTTGCATTGGCTAGAGCTCTGTCCAAAAAAATATAAATCAACTCATGTATGGATTTAGACTAAATAACGATCAAGAATCTATGTTCAATTATTTTCTGTCCCAAGAGAGCACCATACATGAACGCACACTGTTTACCATGACATAATTCTTCCTCTTGACATAGTGTTTGAAAAGGATGGGTAGGAAATGCAACCTCGAGAAGCTCTTGCTCTGCAGTAGGGTAGGAAGAGTCATGTTCTACAGAGTGAGCAAGAGACTTGGGATCGATGTGGATGTATTCTGGTTTTACCAATTAACAACAGTATCAGTTAACTAAACTTCTCTTTTTCCCTTGTAAAGTGAGATGAATGATGTTTTCCACACTCCTTGACTATGTTCAATAAATGCTAGTGGAATTAAAAAGTGTCCACAACATTAGTCATAAAACCACATAAATAACTTCTTAGGAAAACCAACCGAGGATTACATCAAATTATTTAGGGGTTTTCTGTCATCACAGGTGAGGTCAGTATTGAGTACAGTCTCTCTGGGTTGGCTTGTGGCTCTATACAAGGTGTACACATATGCACACATAATTTTACTACAGTATGTTATATTTTCCTGCTTTATAAAATTAGGCTACTAGGATAAACACCTTAATTTTACTGTTAGAAATGAATTCAGAAAATCTGTACTTAATGCAAAGCACGCAGGGAACAGCTCAATAAAAATTGACTGCTATTAATACTTTTTATGTGAATATAAGCAACATTCATTCAATAAAAATATCAGAGGGCATTCTGTATCCCAGTAACCAACCTAGGGATGGAGGTAATGGTGATAAATGAGACCAGAAATTTCCCTGCTGTCATGGAAGTATTACCTGGTGAGAACATACGGGATCCTGTCAGTGATGGTCCAGGCTCTGAAGACAGTAAAAACCAAGTAATGTGAATAGAGAGTAATGTGAGTGTTGTTATGTGTGATTATATATTTTGGAGATATGTTAAAAAGAGAATATAATGGTGATCACAGAATGTCTCTCTGAGGAAGTCAGATTTGAGCTTTGGCCTGAGTAATGAGAAGTAGCCAGCTGCACATCATGCAGATGTGTGCAGTCCTTGACACATTCAATCAAGACGCATCTTCAGAATGTCTGCAGTCCGTCATCTCTGTCAACCCAACACTACTAAAGTCTACCCAGACTTTCATGGATGTGCTTTGCTCGCTCTGCTTTAATGAAAGAAATAGCCAGAGTTGCATAGCAATCTATAGCAGAGAGGTCTTACAAGTTATGAGTCCATTGTATTCTTTGGAATTAGAGGCTCCTGACTATGAGATATTTTAGCTGGGTGATTTGGTACTTAGGCCTCCTGAGCCTCAGTGATTGCCTCTATGAATGAAACTGAAACAAGATCATTTATGGAAGTGTCAGGTCAGGGCTTGGTACAGAGGGGTCCCTCATGATGGGGCTATGATCATCATCTACAGTAGGGGAGCATCCTAGACAAGAGCTCTGCTAGCTACTAACAATGTGGCCTTGGGTAAGTGTTGTAAATTTTCTACACCTCAGTCCCTAATTTGTAAAATGAGAATGATCACAAAACCAATCGCCAGTTAGACTTGAAAGAGAAACTGAGTCATAAAGCAATTTAATTGGGTCCTGTCAGAGACTAAAACTCAATAGTGTTTATTATTAGTTTAACTCATGGCTTTGATATATGTCATAATGAAATGTAATCACACAGACTACTGTGAAAGAAAGTACAGTAGAGTGAAGAAATGTGACAGACTAAGTTGTCCCCACAAAAAATTTCCCTAATACTAAAAGCAATCAATTGCGCTGTTCTTACATCTCACTTCTGGAGATTCTAAAATATTAAATTTATTGATTTTTCTTGATGCAGAAATGTCAGTGCTAAGGACCCCTGGTTTGGATGAGTGCCCCCTTTTGATGGATACACATATATCCCTAAAACTGACTGCTAGGATCACCAAAAAGATCTTCCAACACTAGCTAGATGTTAATTATGCATCTCAAAAGTAAATTTGATGCACCACCAAATTGTAAAAGTGAAATTGTTCATTTGAATCTTCTTAGTGTAACATTAGCAGATCACACAAATTTTCTGTGAGGAATTATAGCATATTGACTTAGAAAGATCATCTGAGATGGGTTTATCTATGGGGAGTCTACATAACACTTTTGTCAGATACCAGTAGTTGCCAAGACCCTTCTTATCCCAGAGCTGAGCCTGAATAGGGTTCTGATACCGAATTCTGGGAAGCCATTCCTAAGCAAACATTCCTAAACCCTAGGCTTCCCTGGCTCACCCTCTCATACTAGAGTTGACATCTGAGAAGTCTGAAATCTTCAGAGCTGAACTTACTTTCCTGAGTTCACATAGAAGATCTGGAAATACAACCCAAGCTCCACACAGCCAAGTCACATTTCTGTTGGCTGCTGACCTGTCCTCCTGAGCAGGGCTATGGATCAGTATGAAAGGAGTCATGGCACAGGTAAATTCCTCATCCTTCATCCCTGTTGGAGTTTAATATGCTCTTTCTCATGTTTCCTGTTTCTGATTTCTCCACTCTCCTTTCTAAGTCATTTCACTGACATGATAGTCTCTTATATATAATCTGAAAGGACAGGACCACACAGCTTAAACTAAGCCATTCAAGAACATTCATAGTTGAGGAAGGCATCCTGTTAGTAGCAGGAATGTTGAATATGAATAATGATGTCCTTAACTTTAACCTTGCTCTGCATCTCAATTACTCATGGTTTTCCTTGCTGATAATTTAGCTTGTTCCCCATCCTCAAGTTTCCTTTAACTTTTTATTTAACTTCTACAGCTCTAACATAATCAGAGCAGTAACTATAATCTAGTGGTTCAGTGAAAGATTGTGAAGATCTAGAGTGTTCTGCTGATGCTGATAATAAAGATAGCACCAAGTAAATACTGATAGCAACTATACTACAAATGTGGACAAAATTACCTGTACCAGATCCACACAATTATACTACAATTTATTAACAGTAGAAAAATTGACTGGAATTCAAACTTCAACTAAATATATGACTTCATTAAATTATTAAATTGATATTCTGAATTTGTTAAGAAAATGGTGGACGTTTAAAGATTGAGTATGCATGCGCATACATATACATGTATGTATTTATGTATGCATATGTGTATGTATATTCTGCTGGGGTATGGAAAAGTGAAAATGATACTGAATGACTGTATCACATCTTAGTGCTACACAAATGGGCTGCTTCTAGAAAGAAATGCATTACAGTGAAGTGGGGATTCAAAATTGTTACCTTAATATTTCATCTGTGTGGACATTTTTTTTTTGTTTCCTCAAACTCTTTTCCATTTATTTCGTAAATGGCATATAAAACTTTACAATTAAAAATAAATATTTTTATTGTGCTCTGCTCCCTGCTCTGGCTCTGGTGAATTCTCTCACCCTCCCACGCTTCTGTCTGTACCCAGTGCTTGTATAAACAAAACAAACAAACAAATAAATAAATAAAACATGCCTCTATTAAAAAAATAAAAATAAAAATAAATATTTTTATTGATTATATGTTTATTGCATAATGTACATGCACTGTTTTCCTTGTCTCGTGTCCCTCTGAGAGTCAGGCACAGCACTGGACTCAGCATTTCTGGGCTGACCTCTACTTTTGACTACTAACAAAAATTAAATTTGAATTAAACTGGCTTTGGTTAAGCCAGCCAAGTATGTAATTCTTCAACCACAAAAATAAAGATAGCAAGTAAAGTAATTTCATTCTGAAGACTGGAAGTCTACTATAATAAAGTTTACTACCAACAAAGATGAAGTCACTGACAAGCATTTAAATAGTGTCAGTGTTATTAGTAACTGGGGCAATGAGATTCTTCCTCTTAATTCTTCTTCCTAGTCCTCTCTTCCTTCCCTTCTTTCTTTTCAACTTCTTCTTGTTATGAAAGCTCACAATGGTTTTCAAAGAGTGACACAGGAAGGAGCACCCCCAGAAGGTTAGAACTGGTAGGAGAGGATTCATATGGGTTGATTTGAAAAGCATCCCCACCTTCAAAGTCTCCTGTGTAGGACAGTAGTAGGTACACACTTGGTAACAACTGCTTCTAGAATGAGTGCACAGACGCAACATTGGTCAAATTCCTGTGCTCAGCAGAACATTCAAGGATAAACCCCCCAGAATAAGCACAGCTTCCCTAGGTGACAATTCCTGGATCTTGGTGGAGTTCACACAAATGAAAAGCAATGAACTTTGCCCAGATTCTCTATTTTGCTGAAGATTTTCACTACTGCTGCTGACTGCATGTCTTGAGACACAGCCCAGGACTTGGCAGGCCTCTGACACAACAGCACACACACGTTTGAACACTTGAGGAGCTGGATTATGCCCCGACATGGAGCCAAAGTGGACTTCTAGGTGAGCCTAGTGTAACAAACAAATGCACCTGCCTTTGCTCTCCTCCCACAATGAAGACTTCAAATTATTTCTTTCTTTGAATTAAAAGGTCTGGTTTAAATTCTGAACTTTGGTCAGTGGGCATAATCTACTGGCTACTGAAAACAAAAATCTATTCAGGATTGCTGAGCAAAAGCCCTAACTAGTTTTAAAGAAAATTTCAAATTTTCTCTTTTTGAAATTTCTTTTGTGGAGGAAAAAAATCAGTTTTTTGCAGTGTTTTCTGGAAGCCAAACTATTAGCAGGCAAATGTAGGTAAGAAGTCTTGCATCTGCTCCCTGAACAGATTAATCTCGGGTAAATTATCTCTCTTCCCTGAATCTCACTTTCCTCAGCAAAAGGGAATAATAAAAACTAAGCTTTCATAGTTGATTATTCTGAGAATTAAATAACATTAGTAGAGTGCTTTTTCTCCAGCAGATGCTACATTTTTCATTTCAGCTGCCTTTTTCTTGAAAAATGGAGGCAGCAAAATAAAGAAAAGCTATCTCTGATTTATCTCAAATTGTAAAATTTCTCAAGTTCACTTTTTATGGTTTGATCAAAGAAACTTAAGTCAACACACGGACTTGGGGAGCAGTCTCTGAGTTATAACAGGCTTGCTAGGAAGTGGTTCGAGTGCTAGGAATATGGATCAGAAGAAAATGCATGCAATAATGTCATTTAATCCAAATATGACTATACATTTTAGTAACGAACAGTATGATTTTGTGGGTTAAGCCAGAATAACAGGGAAAACAGACAGAAGAGATTCAATTTATTAGAGAAGTTTCACAGACCCACAGAGATGGAATTCATGTATGTGTTATAAGCAGCATTTTCTGTAATGGTTGGAGATAACCAGAAGATTATGCCAGAAAATTGCAAGAACAGAAGGATGCAGACTGGCAATCCTTGCAACGTGGCTCTAACAGCAGCCCAGGAGAAAAACTTGAATTTCAGAAGAGCAAAGGTAAAATGCAAAGGTGGCCATCCAGAGCGCCTGCCAATTATTGCGCTAAGTTTGCAACTTGGAAGAGAAACAAGAAAAGTCCAATGAGAAAGTTCATAAACAAGCTAGTTTGAGTTGCAGAAAAAGTGGAAAAAGTCAGAGCCTTGGGCTCAATCATGACACCAGAGCTTTGGTTTTCAGGTTGTGAAATAACCTGTGTGACATCTGTGCCCCTGGCAGGTGATGACTGATCATGTCTGGTCCAGATCAGAGCCCTGAACACACAAACCACTGCCAGCTCAAGCCCAGGTTCCCAGAGAGCTCGGGGAGAAGGCGAAGTAGTTTTTTCCAACTAGCTAATGCCACTTAGGACCTGCTAGGAAACTTGTGCCGCTAACACAGGAGACAAGACCAGAGGCAGACGAAGAGGCCTTGAGTGTTTTAGCTTCTGTCCCTCAGAACTGGGGACAGTCCAGGCCTCCTCCAGCCCCAGCCCGGCTGGACATGAAGCTGTGATGGGAGCACAAAGACTGGAGAGGTAGTTGTGGGTCCATGAGGAAGGAGAGGTTGCCTGTAGCTCCAGTCACAGCCCCCTTGCTGCTCTCATGCCCTTCTCCGCTTCCCTGGGCCCCACTGAGACCTGGCACAGGCACCCTTACTGGGGACAGCACCCCAGGCCTCGCACATGGTTGCAGGACAGTCAAGAGTCACGATGTGTCTTAGAGTCCAAGAGCTTCCGAGAGTCACATGTTTGTTTCTGTTGTTTTACTACAAAGGGAATCTTGTCTCTTTTTTTGGTCTTGTCAGGTCATTTGAGTGACCTTATTAATTATGCAAATGCATGTGCAGGGCTTTGGGAGAAGGCAATAAGCAATGAGTGTGTGTACTTGAGTGTAGGGAGGATGAGTGTGGGTCAGAGTGAGTGTGTGTGCTTGAGTGTGTCTGGAAGTGTGGGTGTAGGTGCATGAGTGGAGCATGTATGAGTGGGTGTGTGAGACTGCAAGTGTGTGCACACGTGCATGAGCGTGCAGCGTGTGACGTGTGTGCATGATTGTATGTACCAGTGTACATGAGTGTGTGCAGGCCTGTGCTGCTGCGCAGAAATGATTCCATCACTGGTTATGCAGAGTTGGTCCCGTGGTGGTGGGGGGGGGGCATTCCTGAGAGGCACTGCGTGGCAGAGATTGCTCCCCAGGAGGGGCTGGGGACAGGAGGGTGCACCAACCTCAGACCTGCCTCAGGGGTCATAAGAAGGGCTCGTTCAGCAGAGCGTGTGGTAAACTCTAGAACTCCTTCAGGACCCACAAACCTTGGCATGAGCCTGTGGGAAAACAACGGAAGATGTGCAGGTGAGAACTGAGGGCTGGCAGCCCAGGCTGCACGCACTATGGCTCCAGGCAGGCCACTGGTTTGGAGAAAGCCCCGCGGTGAACAGGCGACTGGATCCCGGCGTGTCTGCAACAGCGGCACCATGTGGCCATCATGCGCAACGGCAGCCGTGGACCAGTTTTCCCTCCACTTGGAGAGGGATGCAGCCTCAGCAGGTGAGGATGCTTGGCTCATACAGGAATGAGAAGGGCAGGTGGAAGACAGGAAACAGCAGAAGGTGGTCTCAACATTACTCTTTTAATGAAAGAATATGATCGTGGGGTTGTGCAAGGCATATTCCAGGTCATTCCACTGGCCGTAGCAAGCAAGCAGTGTGCTTGGCAGCCAGCCGTCTGGCTAACTGGCTCCGTAACACCCCTCAAGACAACTTCAGTTACACCATTTACACAAGGGAGGCCAAGACCCAGAGGGTTTGAATGGTTCGCCAGGGTGCAGGAGACCATGAGGATCTCACACGCAAGTTAACTTGTCAAAAGCAGGGGCTACTACGCACTGCTTCCCTAGTCCTCCCAGGGTCTGAAAGTAAACATCCCCAGGATTCCTTCAGTGCTTCACCGCTAGTGGAAAGCCAATGTGTCCACAGGTGAACCTAAAATTTGCTTCATTTCTCATGGTGTAACTAGACATGAAAAACACATTTCCCTTTTGTTCTTCCTGTGACTTAATAAGACAACGATTATGCTGATCTCATTTTATAAATGAGGATGGAAAAGAGAAAGTTTCCCTGACTCCCTCTAAGGGAAACAGTGAGCAAGAGGTTCCACTGAAGCATTTATCCAGAGCCACCAGCCCTAAACCAAGATGCATCCAGCCCATTGTTAAGTCAACCCTGGGAGTCCTGGATTAGGGCCAGAGAGCACAGGTTTTAGTTCTGCATTCACTTCTTTATGCATGTAACTCAGGATTGTGTGCCACCCCCACCCCTAGTCACTGAGAAATCCTAGTGATCAAAACAAAGACCCTGCCTGCTGGGGGAGCAGGGGGCTGTGTTCTAGTGCAGGATACAGAACATACACAATGTGTCAGGTAGCGGCCCAGTGACCACAGCAATGCAGGAAAACAAAGGCATCATGTGGGGGGAGAGCTCAGTGCAGTCAGGACAACCCTCTCCACCCAGGTTGCTAGAGAAAGTTGGGGAGAGTCGGGGGCGGGGAAAACCTCTTCAGGTGCCAAACACTAGCAGGGCATGTTTGTTATGAGATATCCATGTGGGCGGGGTGGTGGGCAGGAGTGAGCCAGTGAAGTGATAACATTGAGGAGGGGACAGGGCTTGGCTCGCCTTGCTGAGAAAGCTGGATTTTTATACCAAAAATAACAGAAAACCATGGGGATAACTGCAGCCTGGTGCAGCAGGGGCAGTATATTTTACAGGATGGCCCCACTGGATGTGAGGTAGCCTGCTGCGGGGTGGTGAAGTGGCAGTGCCAGACTGGAATCCAGGAGATGGGGTTAGGAAGCAGGGCAGTGGTTCCAGTGAGGTAGTTGGTGGCTCGGAATACAGTGGTTTTATTTCCAACTTTGTGATACTTATAATTCTGTGACCCTGTGTGCTGTGGTCTCCAATTATTATTTCTTTGGAAATGCAGTTTTTAAAAACTTCCCAGAGCCAGCATGCAAGAAAATTTCTAAAATGACCAATCCCACCATGCATATTAATCAATGTTTCCCCCTGCCATAGAGAAAATGTACAAAGGGAGCCCAGTAAACAGAGAATTGCAGTCAGAAATCCATCTGAAATGTACTCGTGATGGAAGGACAGCAGACACCAACTCGCTGTAAGTTCCAAAGCAAGTGAATCTGTCACAGTCTTATCAATTTCAGTATGGCCAGTGCTCTGGGTACAGGTGAAGGGAATTAAAAATGGAAAAATAGGGCCTCCCTGGTAGTGCAAGGGGTTAGGCACCGCACTATGAAGCAATCCTCAGCCTTTGCAGCACGAGTTCGATCCCTGGCCGGCCAGGAGCAGCCCACATGGCAAGGCAGACCTCTCCTGTCTCGCCTGCTGCTCCCCTCAGTAGTGTGTTTTAGTCAGTCTGCCTGTTCTGCTCCCCACTCTGTCTCTGGTGAATCCTTTCTCACACACACACACACACACACACACACACACACACATCTCTGGCCTGTGCCTCAGCTCTTCTATGCATAAATGGATCGATCTTTAAAATAAATAAATAAAAATGGAAGAATAGATAAAATGTCACTTAAAGAAAATAAATAGATCCATCAAAAGGAAGAAGAGGAAACAGTCTTTGCTTTCAAAAGCGATCATGGAAAAGAGAAAACTCTCAGAAGTCTGCTCTTGTTACTGTGGTGGTGGTTAAAGGGGAATGGACAAGGGAGGCAGCACACAGGAAATCCGTCTCAGTTACAGCACCGCCTGCTGCCTGCCAACCTCCCCGCCAGGAAGCTGTGGTGGCCCCTTCATGGGCTTCACTGAATGAATTAGAAATGAAGCAGGACAGCAACCCTAACAGAGAGAGAGAGAGAGAGAGAGAGAGAGAGAGAGAGAGAGAGAGAGAGAGAGAGAGAATGTGTATGTTAGTATTCCCTAAAAGCCTGGAGTTGTCCAAAAATGATTGCTCTGAGCCTTCAAATTCATGATTTGAGATTAAAAAGAATATACTTAGTGAAAAAAATTAGACTATGAGGCACATTTAAGTAACTTTTAAGACCTAAGACTTTTTTTTTTAAAGATATATTTATTTATGCTACAAGAACTGGGATGCAGGCCAGAGGTGTGGAAGGAGGTGAGAGGATTCAACAGACAGAGTGGGGAGCAGAACAGGCAGACGGACTGAAATACACTGCTGAGGGGAGCAGCGGGCGAGACAGGAGAGGTCTGCTGCGCCATGTGGGTTAATTCCCTGGCTGGGATTGAACTCTTGCTACAGTGGCTGCTGATAGCTTCCTAGTGCTGAGACTGAAATGCTTGTGCCACCAGGGTGGCCCCATAAACCTAAAATTTTTAATTCAGTGTGCATTATTATTACAAAAATAATTGATCCTATGTTATGAGTAATAATAAAAAATAATCATGTACATATGTAAACCATGGATTATGTTCCCCAACTGAATGGTATCAGAGATTCCTCCAAGGGTGTTTTGATTCTTTTGATCTGAGTATGCTTATATTTAAAGACAAGCTCTGATTTACATACACAAATAATCTGAAACAGAGCTTCACCCTGTGTTATGCTTATAATTCTGTATATTTAGGGAAAAAAAGAAAAAAACACTAAAGTCTTGAGCCTCATTTCTAAAACTCTGCTTGTTTGCTACTGCCACCTCCTGGTAAGTGCCAGAATTTACTTTCACAAGGAGAAATCTATACACATCCACTCTTTTTCTTGATTTATGTTACACTCCTAGATTTCTAGAAGTTCTTGGAAAGTTTAATGCATATTTTAAATTACTACACAGTGCTATTTTTCATTATCAAAAGTATGCATTGTTATTAAAATATAGAAAACTACAAATAAGAAAATAATTTCTGAATTCTCACCTCATAGAGATAATCTCTGATAATTAAGACTTCCAAAAATAGATAATCATGTCGTCTGGAAACAACCCAAATTCCCCAAAATAGATGACTGGATCAAGAAGATGTGGAACATATACACAATGGAATATTATTCAGCAATCAAAAAAGATAAACTCATGCCATTCACAGCAACGTGGATGGAGCTAGAAGGAATTATGCTCAGTGAAATAAGCCAGAAGGAAAAAGAAAAATATCAGATGGTTCCATTTATAGCAGGAATATAGGGGAACCAAATAAGACATCATTGTAAAAATAATAATAACAGTACAAAACACAACAAAGCAAAAATGGACAATTATAAATCAGAGGCATCCTGCAGGGGAGGAGGCAGGAGAGGGATCAGAGGGCGGGAGGGAGGAGCACTGGGGACTGAGGTGATAGTGCACCGGTGCCTTGGGGAAGGAAACTCTATGGGGACCACACCTGAGAGGACAGGGGAAGCAAATAGTGTTTAAAAATGAGCAATGATGTAAAAAATAAAAATATCAATATTTAAAAAAAGAAACGCATGTCATCTTATGTTCTTCTCCTAAAATGTTATCAAAATATATGCCATTTAATACTCTTATAATGACTACATGACATTTAATCATATAACATTTTATTTATGAAGATTTCAATTTCTTTAATTTCATTTGATGTATTATTTTTAAAATGGTGATACTGTAGCTTAGAAACTTTGAGACTCAGCTCTTATTGTTATATCAAAGATTACTAGAAACATGTTTCCTAGGTCAAAAAATTTTAAAACCTGAAGGCTTTTCACATACGGTCGAATTCAGCTCCAGAAATCTATGCCAAGTCACACTCTTATAAAAGTGTTATGCTCCCCATATTCTCAGCACCTCTTTCAATACTTCAAAATGGGATTCCAATATTAACATGATGGAAATCAACATTCTGTTGCATTTGTATTTATTTAACAGTGAAAGCATTATTTCCTTATGTCTAATGGCCATTTCTATTTCTGTATTTTTTAATATTTTTTATTTTTATATTCCCTATATAATTGCACCCCCCTTATTTTGCATTTTTGAAATGATTTAAACTCTATGTTGTTTTCTATTTTCATGTTAAAATTAAAAAGGAAATTAACAAATCAACACCTTTTTACCTTTCCAAATATGAGCATTTGTTCCAAATATCATCTATCCTATCTTGTTCATTTTTTCTATGGTGTTTTTTTAATATGTAGACTTTTAAAGAGTTTACTCTTAGATTTGGTCAGATATTAGTCAGTGCTATTTTTCATGTTTCTAACCCCTATGGTTTTCACCTTAGAAATTACTTCCCTGTTCCTGAAATTAGTCATATTTCACTTTGAACTGAATTGCCCATAATTTCTTTTCTGTGCAAGATTTATCTAGAACTTTTTCCCATGAAAGTTCACAAAGTTAGCTGGCATAAGAAGAAATGTTAATCTATAAATCAGTATCACATCATGGCACTTGTATTTTCTACATGTGCATGAGTTCTGACATCGATGTACAAACTATATTCAGGACACTGTAAAAAATCTCTTATTGTCTACTATAGCTAATCAGTTCTGTTCTATTCATGCTCATAAACTTTGTTCAATTATCAACATAAAATATAAATTATATTTTATATCAAGTAAAACTCACCAAAAATTCAACCACAAACAAATGCAGGGTCCTGGCACTACGAGGTTAATGACACATGAAGGGTACTAGACAGACAACAGATCACCCCATTGCCAACCCTTCATACCAGAATTTGTTTTCATATGTACCTTGCATTATGGGGTGTGCCTGCATTTACAATACGGTGAAGTAAAAAGTGTAGCAAGTAAAAGCTGCAATGTGACACTCTGGAAATATTGGGACCTATAGAAAACCATCTAACTGATCTCTTCCTGAATATTCTTTTATTCTTTTTTTTTTAAAGATTTTTTTTTAATTTATACAATAGCTCCGGTAGAGGTCAGAGGCACAGGAGAGTGAGAGGATTTACCAGAGACGGAGTGGGGAGCAGAAGAGGCAGATGGACCGAAAGCACTGCTGAGGAGAGCAGCAGGTGTGACAAGAGGGGTCTGCCGTGCCATGTGGGAATCTCTCTGGCTGGCCGGGAATTGAACCCACACTGCAGAGGCTGTGGACAGCTTCACAGAATGATGCTCAACCCACTGAGCCACCAGGGAGGCCCCTTCTTTTATTCTGGCATAAAACAGAGAAAATCAAATTAGTGACCTTCTACTTCACTATCTAATTCAATATGAATTTTATTTCTCAGATACACTTGGATACAATCTCATCCAGCTCAGTAAGAATTTTACTTGATATAATCAATTACCACTGTTTTCCTATACACCAATCACTATAAGTATCCCCATACTCCAGGCAGCATGACACTTTGGGAAATTTTTACACATAATGAGAATTGGCTTATGAAAAAACTCTGATATTTCTACATTAGGATGCAAAGGTGGATGAATGACATCACTAGCTATACCAATGAAGGAGATTAAAATAGCTGTCACCTCTGGTCCCACTTGCATGTCTACAGACACAATCTCACATATGTCAAGATACATATTATAAACTGTGCTGCTCATAAAGACTGATCATGTGTGCAAAGAAATACACCATCAGACATCCAGAGAGCCCATCACAAATAGAACTTTCTTCCCTTTATATTTTAACACTCTGCTCTTTATTTTTCAATGTTACCACAATTTTACTTTTTAAAAAAAAAAGATTTATTTATTTATACAAGCATGGGGGTATAGGCCAGATGCACAGGAGGGTGAGAGGATTCACCAGAGACAGAGTGGGGAACAGAACAGGCAGACTGACGAAATACACTGCTGAGGGGAGCAGCGGGCAAGACAGGAGAGGTTTGCTCGCCATGTGGGTTGCTCCGAGGCCGGCGGGGATTGAACCGGCACTGCAGAGGCTGTGAACAGCTTCACAGCGCTGCGCTCAACTGCCTGGGTCACCAGGGAGGCCCCACAATTTTACATTTTTTAATGACTTTCTTTTTTCATACAATTCTATAGACTGAATGTTTGTTTCCCCTGAGAATTCATATGTTAGGATCCCAACCCACAGTGTGATGGTGTTGGGAGGTGAAGCCCTTCCAGCATCATGGAATGGAGGCCCGGCAGGTCATTGTCCTGATCAAAGACTCAGGGAGGTCCCTGATCCTTCTACCGCATGAGCTTCCACAGACAACAGTATCTGTGAATTAGGAAATGTCTCCCACCAGTCACAAAATGTGCTAGTGCTTTGATCATACAATTTCCAGTCTCCAGACTATGAGAAATCAGTTTCTTCTGTTTCTATGTCACCTATTCAATGGTATTTTTGTCATAGCAGTTTGAATGGACTAACACACACACACACATACACACACACACACACCCTTCATAGGGGTGTTGTAAAAATTAAAAACAGGCATATTTGTGTGTGTGTTGTATGTGTGTGTCAGGCACTAGAAACTACTGCTATTACCCAATTGATTCTTGCCTCTGCCTATTTTCTGTCCCATTAATTTCTATCTATATAAAGGGTTACTATCACGATGAAAATCAAAATACACTTTGCCCTCAGAAAGGTCAATAAATATATTTAAAACTACCCTGCTTTCATCTTTATATGTAGAGTCATTAAAGAGTATTATAAACTTGGAGTGGTAAAGCAGATGGAGAGTCTGTAGCTGGAGTCACAAAACGCAGAAAACAAGGTAGACCTTCCATCCCTTTTATTAGAAGATGTCAAGCAGCCACACACAGCCCATTTGCACAAAGATATCGTCTTGAAACCAGACCTAATCACATATCCTTAATGTGAAAAAATTATAAATAGATGTCAAAAACCTCAAGCATGGAACCATAAAGCCAAAGGCTTTTTCCCAAAGGATTTATTTTCACTTCGAGCAATCTGGTAAAGACCACACTAAGCATAGAAATGCAGAATTTAGCAAATACAGCTCCTGGTTCCTCTTCACAGCGGTTTCAGTTATATCACAATCATGTCCAAAATGTAGTTTCTTTTTACTCTTTACCAGATGAAATTTGATTTACTGTCTTTGAGTCAATGATGAGTTGACATTAACCTCACGTCTCCTTCTGGACCTTCATGACCAAGTGTCATTTCTTATATCCAATTGGTCTTTTTAAGCTAAATTAGAGATGTAGAGGAGGGACCAAATTGTTGAGCTAAGATATATTACTGACTGTGCTCTCTCCACCCCTCCCTGCCCAACAGCTGGCATTTAAACTATATGCACAACACAGAGGTGGGTTACTATGGGCCATCTAAACCCACAGTTTCCATTACACTGTGCACATTAGAGTCACCTGGGGAGATTAAAAAATTCACAGATGCTCAGAAACCATGACCTCATGGGCTCTCATATCTGCCTCCTAGAGAAGAAACAGTTTAATTCTTTGTTCAAAGCAAGCCATGTGGGGGCCACCCTGGTGGCGCAAGGGGTTAAGATGCAACCTATGAAGGTATCCGCAGCCACTGCAACACAATGAATTAACTCCATAAGTGTCCAAAGTAATCATTTTAATGTCCACATCTGAATAAAAGGAATGAAACATCTACCTTGGAAGTTCTTATGAGGATAGAACAATTTCATGCATGAAGCAATCCAAGCCACCATCTGCCACCTAGCAGGTGTTCATGAAAATTTAAATCTCTGTGTTCTTTCTCTTATTCCTTCCTCCTGTCTTCCTCGAGGCCAAGAAACATGCAGTACCCACCTTTGTGTTGTTATCTCCAAAAACTGCTTACTAAGTTTAATAAAGCCCTGTGGGATGAAGCCATGAGGGGTGACCAGGACAGACAGGAAGGTGGGAGCAGAAACAGGTGAGGCACAAGGAAAATCCAAACAAACTTGAGCATGGGCTGCTGCCCGAGTCCAGAGTCACAGCAGTGGGAGCATCTCCCACACAAGGGTCTTTGAGCATTTGCCAAATTGGGGCTAAACACTTCCAGCTCTGCACCAACTCTCTTGACCATAACAGACATTAAGAAACTGCTGATATGGTCTCAAAGCTTCTGTGTTCCTCCAGGGGCACTGCATTTCTCAGATCAAAAGCAGAATAGAGCATAGGTTTAGGAAACTAGTATTACCTTCAATGCACCAAATGTCTTTTTTATTAACTTTAAATACCAAGTGCTACATACACTACACAATTCAGAAAAGCTGAAACAGCAGACAGAAGATCTACCAGGAGAGAATCCAATTCCAGCAAAACATGACAAGGAACAACAAAATACTGGATTCCTTGTCCATTAGAATAAAACTGAAAATGTGATTAGCTCCTCTACGAAAACAGAGTGTAGCTCTGATTTTTTTTTTTAAAGCTGGCAAAGATGTACCTTAATGATCGTTTTGAAACTTATTATCTAGTAGTTTAATTATTCTCCATTCAAGATCAAATTCACTGTATAAATTTTGACCATCTCAAAGCTTAAATCAAAGAAGTGGACCCTCTTTTATGCAATTATTGATTTGTGTCTTCATTTATTAATGAAGGGTTATAGGAAAAACAAGCAATAGATTTGTTTTGTAATTTGTATTTAGGGGGCCTCCCTGGTGGTGCAGGCGATTGAGCACAGTGCTGTGAAGCTGTCCACAGCCTCTACAGTGCCAGTTCGATCCCCGCCATCCGTGGAGCAACCCACATGGTGCAGCAGACCTGTCTTGCCAGTTGCTCCCCTCAGCAGTGTATCTCAGTCAGTCTGCCTGTTCTGCTCCTCACTCTGTCTCTGGTGAATCCTCTCTGGTGAATCCACTGCACCTGTGGCCTACACCCCAGTTCTTGCATGTATAAATAAATAAATCTTTAAAAAATAGGATAAATCAAGGTTACTTTCCAAGATGGTGGCACCAGATTACATTCCCACCAACAGCACCATAGTGTTCCTCCTTCTCCACAGGCTTCCCAGCACTTGTTGTTGGAGGTCTTTTAAATATGTGTCATTCTCACTAGTACTGTGACTTTGAATACAAATATCATTGCTGCTATTAATAATATTTATGGCAGTAAGAACATTTATTGAATTCCTGCTGAAGGCAAGTTCTGTTCTCAGGGGATTAAAACCTTAGAATGGGGTATGTCTGTCCTTTCTATGAAATGAGGTGTGAGAAGGTGATGTAGCTTCCCCAGGCTGGGAAGGAACCATGTTGGAATTTAAGCCTCAGACACCTGATACTAGCAATGGTAAACTTAATCATTAACACCACTTCCCACACGACAGCTACCTTTTAGATTCTCAAATCCCTTAACCGAACTGTATTCTCTGTAGAACAACTTTGAAGCCTCAGCAAATTAGAACCCAGAATGGTGTGCGTTGGCAAGGTAATTTATTCACAGATGTCAGAAACTTAAGCCGCTTATATCCTGCACAGTTGCAGTACCTGATAATTGAGAGCACTTACAAAAGAAATACAAGTCAAACCAATCAAAGACAGGACTGAGAATTTATAGCATCCACCTCTCGTACAATCTACGAATAACCAGAGGGAAACCTAAGGCGGCCCTGGAAACTCTGAAAGAAATGCCTTTTAAAGTGACAGAGAAGGGATGAGCAGCAATGAGTCTCCCTGTGGAATAACATCACAGCTGCCAAACTTGACAGGTGCACAGTCAGGAAGTTTCCACAGTTCCCCATGTTGGGCAACAAAGTTCTAAGCAACCCTCTAAACTCTTCAATTTTATAGTGACATCTAGAATAAATCAGCTGGTGTGAATGTCTAGGAGGCTCACCCATCCACTGCGCCCTGGAAACTTCCTAGATCAACTGTCTCTTGTTGCAGGTGGGGAAACAAATGAAGGAACAAGGAAGCAAACATGTGACGTCTTTGAAAAGATGGTCACTTGATTTCCAAAAACATTCCAACATGAAGATACAGAGGACAACAACAGATCTTGTCAATCCTACTTCAACTGGGAGGGCTTTACCAGTTTGCCAGGAAACCACATGGGACATTTCAAAAATCAGGGAGAGAGAGTAGGAAAAAATAGCTGTGTTATTTTTCACTGATGCATTTTGTATCAGTTCAAGAGTAATGCAATTAGTGATGATTAAATAATCAACACTATATACAAGGAGTTGGAATTTAGGAAATGGAGAACGAAAAATAATAGAGTGTTCAATTGGTGCTTGAAGTGGGACTTCATTAATTAGGGGAGTGACATTATCACTTAGCTGAATGACAAAGTGGATGACACACAAGTCAGCATATCCATCAAAGGCTCATCATTAACATGCTCATCCACTGCACCAAGTTCTCTGTTAAAAATGATGAGGACTACAAAGACTCTTCTAGCCATCCACTTCATGACACTACAGCCTGGATTGCAATGTGGAATCTGGACACATACTACAAACATGTGTTTTGTCAGGGGTGTTACCAGAAAGGCTGGAGACAACAGTGGCAAAAGCAGCTTCTACCCTAAAAGGATTTACAGATGATTTGGGAAAAAAAATCCTTACAGATTCTGATATTGTAGCCTTTCTGTATTCTGATTTGTATTAACACTTGTTAATACAGAAATAACTTAAAAAGACAGTTACCATCCATGGAGCCCCTTCCAGGCCCCACCGACCACATTTACAGCCTATAAAAGTGGACATGGCGCTGCCTCTCTCACTGCAGAATGAGCAGCTGAAGTTCAGAGAAGTTACCGGTCACGTCTGCAGTCAGGCAGCTACACAACCAGCTCCATCTGGATCTAAAGTTCAGGGTTTTCTCCACAGCATGTCACCACCACAAAAGAGTCACATATGATGTCAGCTGGGAGAGAAATGACTGCTGGGAGGAAACAGATAAGATTTCCAAGAGGAAGTGACAAGGAGATAATACATAATAAAATGTAGTAACGTTCAAGGGGAATTTTAATAAATCCATCTTTATTTGTATAAACTGTCATTTAGTTGATGAATGCATGCACCCTTCAACCTTCAATCCAAAAAGAAAGAAGTTGTATTTCTGCGGGCAGTTTATTTTAGGGATAATTGGCAACTACCTAGTCCTAATTGCACTGTGGAAACCTCTGTTCTGTGTGTGGTTTCTGCCTAGGACCACGAGGTGGCAACAGCTGCACGCTCATCCTATGGTTCGTGCACGAAATCTCCAATCCAGCAGTTGGCGTCACAAAAAGTAATTCTTCCAAAAATTTAAGTTTCCATATTATAATTAGGCATGGCAAGTGGGTCCCTGAGAGGTGGATTTCTTAGAAGATAGAATGTCTTCATCTATATTAAGAACTGAAGGCGCCTTTCAGAGATAGTTCACATCTTCACAACTTACAAAGTTTTGTACATGGAGATTTGGTGGTAAGGGCACTAAGTAACAATACAATGGGGGGATCCTAGGTTCCCCAAATACCAAAAATAATTTACCAAATCAAAATAAATAAATAAACTGAAAATTTTTAAAAATGTTCTGTATATATTGCTTCCCAAAAACCACACATACACACAAGTAATTCTGTGTCAATCACTACTTTGAGGCACAAAAGAGACTATTATATTTGTGGTAGATTTTTGAAAGATTGGGAGAGGCAGAATCACTTTGAGGGAGCTTTTTGTGATCCTTTCTATTTAAATAAGTAAGATTCCTAGGGCAATCTGCCCAAACTTGGATTTTCAGCAATTACACGTGTAAATGAACATCAAATTCAGCTTGTGCTTGGTTTCAAGTAAATTGATTTGAATGTGAGCCCACAAAAATGAAATTTTGCTTTCCTCATATTTTCATACTCCACATTCATATGACATTAGGAAGAGCCTGACCGTGTTATTTTAGTTACAAACTACCTAAAGAAATCCAGCTCAGCAAGTCATTTAATGGAAAAGGCTCCAGGCAAAACCATTATGTGGATGGTAAATGAAAGGAGCCTGGAAAAAACCACACACAACCCCTGTCCCTATTAAGTTTAAGTCCCAGGAAGAGCAGATGAGAGTCTGGAATGAAATTAGCAATGGACCAAAGGTAGCACCCGGCTCACGGTCATCCAGTACAGCAGGTCATTGAACATTTCCTGAAAAGTGTGTGCAATACTTACAACATTTGCAAAATTACCTACAGGTTAAAACATGTTTCACTAACGCTGGAAATACTTACAAGCAAATACTTTAATAACAAGACACTCTACATGCCTCCCTTTATCCTGTTTTCAGAGCACATTATCAAACATTAACACACTCAAATTCCATGTACATCAGAATAGGGGAAGAATTTAGGAGATTTTTAGGAACTTATTTTCCAAAACCTCACATCATGAGTACGCTCCACCTGAAATTTTTAAAAATCTGACTTACAGGATATCGTGTGTATTACCTATTTAATTGAATACAAAATAGAAATAATTTCAAGGGAAAAGAAATATGTTTAATCACCAGAAGAGGGCTCTGCCTTCAAATCTAAAAAACTCAGTGTTGTACTGATAAAATGCCTTTGCTTTCGGGAATGATGCTTCAGCATAATCTGGTTTAATCAATGCTTTATAATCTTAAAATCAGCCTAAGCATAGCTTTAGAGGGTGGAGATACTATTTTGTAAGATATTATTATTTATACTGCAGTGAGTAGCCATTATTTACTTTAACTAATGAACCCAGAAGCTAAAAGGATGCCCTTCTACACCATCACGATCTTCATAATTTATAACTTCAGTGCTAAGTTCTTGCATTCACCTGATGGAAATATGAGATTCCTTCATTTTCATTCATCTCCACAAAATATCTCTGATGTGGAATACATCTTTTGTGAGAACTGTCATTTTTCTTGGCTAAGCAGAAAATCAGTCACATGAGGGATTGAAGAAGAAAAAAAAACACTAAAGAATGTGAAGGGTTACAAGTATTTATTTTGGTAATTTGGGCTTATTCTGGAAAATGAAACAAGAACATGGCTTAATTAAGGCAAAGGTGATGAATATGACGTAGGGCTCCCTCTGGCGGTGGGATGCCCACATCCATTATTTAGAAAACTCAGGGTGCCTGGA
This sequence comes from Talpa europaea, assembly GCF_964194135.1. Taxonomy (NCBI): domain Eukaryota; kingdom Metazoa; phylum Chordata; class Mammalia; order Eulipotyphla; family Talpidae; genus Talpa; species Talpa europaea. Next base: position 133,318,983 of record NC_140071.1, on the reverse strand, counting down.
TCCACTATTAACCACCTGCATCATGTGGGTCTGTTACTTAAACTTCATCTTTGCTTTCCCCAACAGTAAGAAGCAAATAACCATCATACCTAGGTTACAGGTTTCTACATTTGAATATTTCCGTATGTGAGTATTTATTGTCTTTGTAACCCTCTTCTGGGTTTACTATATTTGGTTTTGATTTTATCTAGTTTTTATTGTGTTATTTTCTCTATGATAATTTATCCCAGGTACTGTGAGTCATACCCGGTATCTAAATGTTCTACCAAGAGAAATATGTAATATTAAGACAATAAATATTAATTTCTGACTCTTAGTGAACTGAGGCTCTGAAGGAACTGGTTAACAGCAAAGGGTTCAGTAGGGTAGCTGTTAGTTCCACACCATATTCTGGTAAAGGTCTTAAAGGCATTTCTCACACCATCACTATGTATATGAGATCAGTGGAGATGAAGGAAGAGATAAATTAGTGAAAAACAGACAAAATGGACTGGCTTTATCAAACTCAGCTTTCAGTAACACACACGCATATAAGTTAAATGTAAGTGCTACTGAGAAAAAAAAAATCAAACAGTTGGGGAGTGCTGAAGATCTCCTTTGCATTTTTGCCAGCTCAGAAATGCATTTGGAAAGATGATTCATAGCGTAATCCAGCATTTTGTGTTATTCCCCCTCTGCAATCAATTGAAATAAGAATTCTCCCTCAAGATAATTTCTAGAGTCCACATTTTTTGACCACTGAGCGTAGAAAGCTCTTGAACTTCCTCGAGAGACTGGAAATGGTTTCCATCCCCTTAAAAGCGTTCCTTCTACCAACTCATGAACAAAATTATCAATGACCAGATTATTTGATCAGGATAGGTACAGCATTCATTCAAGGCCACGAGACTTCAACTATGCTATGTGGAACTTTGCATTGATGACTTGACTCTTTGCAATTAAGAATCTTGAGAGGGCCTCCCCAGTGGCGCAGCAGTTGGGCGCTGAGTTGAGAAGCTGCCCACAGCCTCTGCAGCACCGGTTCGATCCCCGGCTGCTCCCCGGCCACCAGAGGAGGGTCCCACATGGTGCGCAGACCTCTCCCGCTATGCCCGCTGCTCCCCTCAGCAGTGTATTTTGTCAGTCTGCCTGTTCTGCTCCCCACTCTGTCTTTGGTGAATCCTCTCACCCTCCCACGCTTCTGACTGTACCCAGTGCTTGTATAAATAAATAAAAATAAATAAATAAATAAATCTTTAAAAAAAAAAAAAAGAATCTTGAGAGATGTGGATGATTTGCCACCATCCAATTTTTATATCTTCAGTTTATGAGTGTTTGATCTGGTCTAAAAATGTTTCACAAAATCAGCTTTACTACTATACTATACTACTTTCTTTTCTTTTCTGTCCAAACCAAGGAATACAAGATGAACCAGATCAGATCAATTCACATTGTGCAATTATCATCATCTCTAAAGAAACACACACACACACAAATAAAAGAGACTCCCAAGGCAAAATTCTTTCAAATAAAATAAAAGTTTATGAATCAAAAGAAGTAAATAAATGATTTTCCTGGAGACAACAACCCACTCCCCAAACATCTGCATTTCTGCTTTTGATGAATGGTTTTTATTTTCATCACTGTTTACAAGATCTTTAAAAAAGCAAGTAAGCCAATAATAAAATAGGGCCTAGAGGAATTGAAGAAGAAATTCAATACTGCTTACTTTAATATAGAACTCCTCATTCAAACTCCCAAAATAAACTGCAAATATAGCAGAATATACTTCCAAACATGTAATGTGACAGAGAACATAATCCCTCCCTAATGCCTCAGGTAATCAAGCTGGCTACAGCTTCTAAAAGGAATTCTAGTAATACCATTTGCCAACATTTCTCATGAGACCTCTCTCCGGCATTTATTTATTCATTTATTTATTTTTTGACAACCTGGGCAAACACTTTCATTGAATTCATTCTCTATATCAGGAATTTTTCAAGGCTTAGTGCAAGACTATTAAAAAAAAAAAACTTTTTTTTTAATTAATTTATTTATTTTTGCATAGAAGAACTGGGGTGTAGGCCAGAGGTGTGTGGGATTTACCAGAGACAGAGTGGGGAGTAGAACAGGAGAATGTACTGAAATACACCACTAAGGGGAGCAGCAGGGAGACAGGAGAGGTCTGCTGCCCCATATGTCAGTCAGCTCCTAGGCCAGGGATGGAAATCATCGCAGAGATGATAGTCCTGAGACTTAACCCCTACACCACCCGGGAGGGCCCTTAGCACAAGATTCTTTTGAGGAACTCCCCTCCAGGACGTCTTAGCATCACACCCATTTTACAGGAAGCAGAGATTCAAAGAGTTTTACATCTTTGGCCAGATGATATAACTAGTGAGTGGAAGAGATTATATTCTAATTCAGATTTTCAAAGTTTTGTGTGCCCAACTGATGTACTATTATATCTACTATTGCTTTGGACATGCAACGCTTTTTAATTTGTGGGAAATAAATACATGTAGGCCAGGAGCAAAAGAAAGCTTCTAAGGTAGGTAGATACAAGTATAAAAGTAGATTAGTAATAGGTAAATTGGAGGTAACAACAGTGTTTTTGAAGCAAATTTAAAATTGAAACTATCGAATCATTACCTACTGTTCTCATATGAGTTAAGTGTTTCACTTTGTATCTGGAGTAAGAAGAGAAGGCACAAGGCATTTGATGGTTAATTACAAAAAAACACAAAACATTTTTTTTTTTTGCAGAGAGGAACAGACATCTATAGACATTAAAAGACTAAATTTTCCTAAAGCTGATGATGTACGCACACAAGCCCATGAGAGTCTTACCTTACAGCCTGCACGTTGCTGTCCAATACCTGGATCCATGAGAAGATAAGAGGTGGCTAATTCTTGAGCAGCTTGTGTTACAAAGCAATACATTATTTTGAGTTCACCTAATATAATTAAAACATGATGATGACTCTCAAACAATTCATCAACAACTTATTCTTTCAAATTCTAAAGATACATAGAAGGTTCCCAGAAGACCCATGAATAAACCAGCACTCCAGATTGGTGAGAACATTAAATAAAGCATCAAGTCATTACTCTATTTGTGCCAATATTTCTGCATGGGCCAACTGGGGTTAAAATTCTCCATTACTCAATGGTTCACTTAATGGTACAAGATTTCCGACCTTTCTACTCCTCATTTCACATATAACTAATTGCATCCATGAGCTGCTCATTGAAATGAAAAAGGGCCCCTGGTCTACCCTCATTCAAGGGCAAATACAGCAAATTGGAGCTTTGCCTTGACATTGCTTCTGTAACCAAGTCATGTGCCTGAAGAATTATACAATTTAGAAATAAAACTGAAGATGATATATTATAATGCCAGGGAAGCTAGATTTCAGATTGAACAGGATTGTTCAAAGTGTTTGGGTGAGATTAAAAAAAAATAAAATAAAAATTGTAATACAGTTCACATATATACACACAGGTAATCACAATGAAAATTATCCCACCTGGGGTATATAATTTTGGCATCTTTTTATCATGATGTGGAAGGATGATTAGCAATGGATTTTCAGGGTCTGAAGTACATTTTTGATGTTCTCACACCCCAACATTGACACAATATTTGCCTAGTCACTGGGTCATAGTTAATACATGAAATGGATGAGTAGTCTATTTTCAGGTAATATTTGAAATATTTCAAATATTTTCAGGAATTTCAAAATATCTTCTGGATTCTGCTCTCTTTCAATACTTCTTTATGAATCTGACTTCCTGAACTCCAAATCTGTAACTTTGGGGATGGTTCCCCAGGCTGGCCTATACTCTATCCCAGAAGAACAAGTGAGTCACAAAGACTCTTCTAGAATTTCTCAAGGGAAGAACTTCTCTGAAAAGAAACTGTCACAGAGAACTGACACACCAAGAAGAACTTCAAAGCACAAAAATTTCAAGAACTATGATTTCTCAATGGAACAATAAGATCTAGGATAAAGCCCTCTGCGTAGGGAAGCACAGATTCAACTAATATTCTGAATTTAGAGCTCTGATTTCCCAGGCTTCCTTGAATTGAACACTCCCAGACACTCATCTTGTCACATACACAAGAAACTTTAGTAATACACTGGATCTTCCTGACAGGTTTATAGTGTCTACAGTTCAGTTACCTGTTTAAACCCAGAAAGTTTCCATTCCTGCTTAGTTATTTCACTTTACTACTAAATATTACTCTAAATGTTACTTAGATGATCTACAATTTGAGTCATAAGATTATTTAATTTGTAGAGCACCTCTGATGAGTCAGGCATTGTGGTAATCTTTTGGGATTTGAATAGGATTTAATTAATAAGATCTAGACCCTGCCAGGTCAGAATTGGCATACCAGAGAGAAGTGTGGCATTAATCAAAGCATCTGCAACTATGTCACTGCCTTCTGTGGCTGGAACGTGCATCCTTTCTCTTAGAAATGGTAGATGGTAGTGACCTTTCAAATTCAGCAGAGCCCTCCAGAGCTGTCACTGAGATGACTCATGGGACAGGGCCAGGAAGAGTGGACAGAAGAGACCCCATGAAGGACAACCCCCAGGACAGTGTAGAGCAGGGTGGTTTGGAAAATGATGAATGAAAAATACAATGAAACAGCCACTTATTTAATACCAAATATACATTGCATGTTCTATGTGATCCTGCAGTTACATAAAACAAAGACCTCTCGATTTCATAAATGAAATTGTTCAGTTGACCCCCTGAAATTGTTCAGTTGACCCCTCATAAATGAGGATGGTGATGCACAGAAGGGGGTCAACTGAACAATCACAAAGTTAGTAAATTACATAGCTGGGATTACAACTCCTAGTTATGCACTTTCTCCTCTAAATCTTTATTCATTGTCCTCCCCAATTCCCCCACCCTCTCTCTGCCCAATTCTCATACAAATGAGGAGTCTCCCTGGCATCTACAAACTTTTGAGAAGAAAAGAAGGACTGCTATTAAAGTTGGGTGGCCAACAGGGAGGCCAGTGTTATTTCCAAAAGAGAAGGAATGGATTCCCTAACACTTCCAATACCAAAGCAACAAGTAATGCTTGAGTGAATAGGAGTCTAAGTGAAATGAACAAATCCAGAGAGCTATGATAGCAGTAACATGGGGGAGGGAAATGAAGGCTCTGCTTTTTTCCAGTACCTATCATTGAATTAACATGTAATTTTTTTTGTTTCCTTAAATATGAATTTATGAAGCCCATAAATAGCTCTTTCCCATTTTACTCTTACAGTATGAGACAAGGTAGAGGAAGAAGGAGAAGAAAGTATTAGCATCATATACATGAAGCAGAGAAACATAGCTACTGCATGCTAAACCTGAGCAACCTGGCTAGAAAACATGGGGATAAAATTACTGAAGTTATGACAACTGGGATTCCTTAAAGAGTAGCAACAAATTCCAGATTTATGGTGGTTGTTTTTTTTTTTTTTAATCCTAAAATCCAGTGTGATACTCCTACACAGACAAGCTACTGCCATTTCTAAAGTTAGAGAAAGATGGGGAAGGGTCAAACACTGTGTCCAATGACTTCCTGAATCCTCACATCTATTCCCCATTGGGTGCTTGGTTTGTGCAAGGAGTTGGGTAGAACAGTGAAGACAATTTTTAGACTTTAATTAAGTCATATAAATTACTTCAAGAAAGCTTATAGCCTATGCCTCCCTGGTGGTGCAGGGGTTAAATCTCAACACTATGAAGCTATCTGCAGCCACCTGAGATGAATTCAATCCCTGGCCAGGAAGCTGACCCACATGGCACAGCAGACCTCTCCTGCCTCGCCTTCTACTCCCCTCAGCAGTGTATTTCAGTAGATCCACCTGTTCTGCTCCCCACTCTGTCTCTGGTGAAATCTTTCACCCCCTGCACCTCTGGCCTATACCCTAGTTCTTGTATGCATAAATAAAAATAAATCTTTAAAAAAAGGAAAAAGAAAGCTTATGACCTAATGAATGAAATGGAGCTATAACGTTACCCAGGTGTTTTTAAAAAAGCCTTTCCTCTTGTGATCTGCTTTAGAATTTGAATATCAAGACAAAGCTCAGAAGAGGCAGGACTCCCAGCCTCTCACCCACATGAGGCTGGGAAGAACTCAACTTGCCCACTGGATTCCAGAAAGGAAACCTACCGAAGAAGATAAAAGAGCCTCAGGGACAAGTCTGAGTGGTATTTTTTTCCCCTTTCCTTCCTCTAAGGCAGAATAAAAGTACTGAGCATGATTTGACCCAGAAAAGGCATGTGTGACATGGCCAGATAAGGATACAGCAAGCATCTTGGTGCAGGAATTTAAAATAAGCATGTTTATGTATATTCCAAGAAAGCCCTGGCTCCAGCCACAGAAGCCTCAGGGAGTGCCCTGGTCATGGTGGCCAAGGAGATAAAATGGAATTAATAGTGAAGACTGTCCAGAAATTCTTAATATCCACAAACACTCTCAGTACTTGATATGAATTATACTAGTTTAGCCAGTTAATCATCCTAAAGTAAAGTTGGGCTAAAATACTTGCAAGCAATGGGGTACTGGATAAATATACATTGTTTGACTCAATAAAATAAATGCCTGTATCAACCCGATAGACCAGCCAAAATGGTATATTCAAAATTATAAGATGTGGGCTTTCTTGGTAGTCATGCTTACCAGAAGTGTTATGCAGTTATAACTGATTCAAAATCCTTCCTATTCCTTTATTGTTGTTTTTTACATTGGAAAAAATAATAACAAAAACAAAGACATCTAATTCTAGAAAAAGAGCCTGTATTACTTTATATGACTCCATTCCTTTGTTTCTTAAATTCTACCTTCTCTTCCCCAAGGGAAATTAGCATTGAATATATATATATATATACACTCCAGAACAAATAGAAGAATACAAGAGTACATTTATTTCTTTGCATTCTGGGGTGATATTGTAGAGGATGCAAATAAATAAAGGCAAGATCTCTGTACTCTGTACTCAATGAACATTTGTCATAGCTCAAGACACTGCATGACAAAATCATGAGCTGTTAGCTGTCAAAAAGTTAGGCTAGCTATGAAATATCAGGATCTAGAAGAATGGTTTAAACACTGTACTTAGCCATACAAAAACACATAAGAAAATTAATATCAGTCCCTACATCCGTATGGTAAAAAAAAAATCAATTTCCTTATTTTCTTAAACTATTACAAATCCAAGTATATGCTAATATCAATCTCAAGAAAGAAAATCAACCATCAACCATCAGATCATGCAAAGATCTTGGCTCTTAGGTGATACTGAAGAATTGAGTACTCCAACCCTTCAGTTAGGGATTGGTCCAACCACCAACTTAGTGTCTTAACCAGCACAAGCTTCTCCTCAGCCAGAAGCTCTGAGGCTTCAGTTTCTTGCTTGGGCTACAAGATTCCTATAACAGGGGCCAGGTACTTGCTTCCTCCTTCTGAGAGGATCCTGTGTGGGGTCCAGTCTCCCTTGGTGCTCAGGGATGCTCCATTCTCTAATGTTTGACCATCTGTCCAAACACTGTTATGATCTGCAAAGACTCCTGAGAATTTACAGAACCCTAAATATATCTATATTCTTCCAATCTAGAAGGAAATGCATTCCTTTCACTTCTGTCTTCCTTTATTTGGGTATTTCATGTCACTTCCAGAGCAAATCTAAGTCTTTACAGAACAGTGCAAGAGTTTTGAGCTTCAGGGCCTCCCCGGTGGCGCAGCGGTTGAGCGCTGGGTTGCGAAGCTGCCCGCAGCCTCTGCAGCGCTGGTTCGTTCCCTGGCTGCTCCCCGGCCACCGGAGGAGGGTCCCACATGGCGCGCAGACCTCTCCTGCCGCCCGCTGCTCCCCTCAGCAGTGTACTTCGGTCTGTCTGCTCTGCTCCCCGCTCTGGCTCTGGTGAATTCTCTCACCCTCCTGCGCTTCTGACTGTACCCAGTGCTTGTATAAATAATAAATAAATAAATCTTAAAAAAAAAAAAAAAAGAGTTTTGAGCTTCAAGCAGATTTTTCTACCCTGGAAGATCTCAAATTTCACTATCTGGATGGATCAAGGTAAGAATACACTGAAAGAACAGAGCTTTAAAAGCAAAAATTAATCACCATACACTTCCTGCTACAAAACAAATATTAACAAAGAAAATGTTATTTAATATTTTTATAAGACCTGCATAAGATAGGATCGCTCCTCTCTCACTGAGAATCCTTATCATCTGTGTTAGACTTGATGCTATAACAACGCACTGTAGATTGGGCAGCTGAAATGACAGACACATGTTTCCCATAGTTCTGGAGGTTGGGGAATCTAAAATTAGGGTGCTGGCAGGCCCAGTGTCTGGTGAGAGCCCTCTTCTTGGTTTGCTGTCTTCCTGATTTCTCATGTGGTGCGGAGCAATATGGTACAGAGCAGAGAGGAAGCAAGAACTCACAAGTCTCCCCTAAAAGGGCCTAATCTCAATGTGAAAGCTCCACCTGTGTGACCTAATAACCCCAAATGACATCTCTGGGGGAGCGAAGGTTTCAATACGTGGATTTGCCTTCAGTCCATAGCACTATGAAAAAAAAATTCAAGGAAACTCTTCTACCACCACATACTTTAAGACTTAAGTATAGCAAAATTTGATGACAAAGATCCAACTATTACTGCTACAAAAGCATAAAAGCTCATAAATAAATGGGGAGTACAGTGGAAGAATCAGGCCGACTGATGCAAAGGTATTATTTTGTTGCATTTAAAATCCCTTAAAAATACTTAAGAACTCCATTTCAAAAGTATCATAATAGCATACATATTTCCCTATCAAAGACAGTAAAGTATAATTGAAAGAGGAAAATGCCCCCTTCTGACTCCTATCATTTATTCTGCACTTAATCAACAATTATTGCAGAGATAGAAACACTCCCTGAAACAGTTTCATGAATCATTTTTGTTGGTTTGTCTATAAAGGTAGACTCACTCAAGTACTAGATTTGAGCCACCATTGTATTAAACATAATGATACCAAAAATAATTCTCAAAGTGTATTATGGGCTGCATAATACATTTCCTTTTTGCATACATCATTTCTTTTTTAAAATTATTGTTATTTATGCATAAAAGAACTGGGGTGTAGGCCAGAGATGCTGGGTTTGATAGGATTCACCAGAGACAGAGTAGGGAGCAGAACAGGTATATCTACTGAAATACACTGCTGAGGGCAGCAGCAGGTGAGTCAGGAGAGGTCTGCTGAGCCATGTGGGTTACTCCCTGGCCGGGGATCTAACTCATGATGCAGTGGCTGGAGATAGCTTGATAGTGCTGAGACTTAACCCCTGCACCACCAGGGAGGCCTACCATGCATACATCATTTCATAGCAACAGTTAGAGCAGGTCAGTTCAGTAACTGCTGTGTCAGTATTTGTATCATCATTTTACAGGTGATTCCCAGAGAAGACCAGTCAGCTTTTCAAGTCCACAATGGGAATTGGGTTTATAACTCACATCTTTCTGATCTAATCTTCTCCTATCTAAGAATTTGTCCTTTCTGAGACTTAAATACCCCTTAATCAAAGGAGTACTTGAGAAAAAAACATTAATTTAATTTTTTTAAGTAAAATCAGATATATTCTATAGGCATCAAAGGAGCTGAGTCCCAAGAGAGCAAAAGACAAGAGAGAGGCCTTTGTGGGTCATGACCTCTAAGGAGAGGAGGAAAAGGAAGCTCCATTTACCAAAACTTCAATCCTATCACCATCTTCAAACCAAGAGCACAGATCGTGTCTCCTCTGGGCATAACAGTGTCTTAATGACTTCTCCCTGTTCATTGTACAGGATACAATGTCCTGCTCTAGCAGAAACAATTAAAATGGACATAGTAACCATTGCCATAAAACTGAGGAATGAGGCCCATTTCTATCAAAGAATTACCTGTCAAGCTTTGGCCAAATCATGGGATTCTTCTTAAATCCATTTTCTTCAACTTTAGAGAGTTGTTAGAAATCAGGTAACATAAAAACAAATGTTGGATAAATAAAACACATACAATTGATGCCTGTTATTCATTTAATCATTCATGCAAAATGCTATGATCATAGTGGACACCCGGTTAAGTAGAGGGTGTATTACAACTCCCTGCTGGCTAAATTTTGTATTAAAGATCAATTAGCTAATTGACCTTGGGATGCAGCTTTAGACACTGTGCCTTTTTTATCTTTAAGAATTAGTAATAGTAGGGCCTCTCCGGTGGCATAAGCGGTGAAGTCTCAGCATTATGAAGCTATCAGCAGCCAATGCAGCACAAATTTGATTCCTGGCCAGAGAGCTACCCACGTGGTACAGCAGACCTCTCCTGTCTCACCTGCTGCTCCCCTCAGCAGTGTATTTCAGCAGATCCATCTGTTCTGCTTCCCACTGTCTCTGGTGAATCTTCTCACCTCCTGCACCTCTGGCCTACACCCTAGCTCTTGTATGCATAAATAAATAAAATAAATATTTTTTTAAATAAGAAATAGTAATAGTAGACTTTTGTGAGATTTAAGTGTGTTAATGTAAAGTGAGGATAATGATGAAGAATGAAAGAATCAACAAGGGTTATTATGAAGAATAGCATGTTAATATGTATAAAAATATTTGTAATGGTATAAGTCAGGTATTATTATCATTATTGAAATCATTACCACCAGCACCATCATGATAATAACCTATATATCATTAATGCAAAATATCACCAAAGATCTAGTATCTCTTTAAGTGATAGAATCCCCAAAGCTTTCACATTAGATAAAAGGAGGGGGGAAAAAAACAAAACATGACCTCTATCATTAACATACAGAGCCAAATTATTTTTTGTGGGCATGTAGGCAGACAACAAGAAGTATGCAGAGACAGAAAAAAATTGCTATATTTTACCATTTGATAAAAGCTGGATACAAATGATTATGTTTATATAGTTGGTCTCCATTCTCATGAAAGCATTTGTGAAAATGTTATTATAAAATACTTCTAAAATGAAAACCACAGTTCATCAACTCTCTCATTCAGATTTCCCCAAGCCAACACATTATAGCTCTCCCATTAAAGAGTTTTGGGCCATCTGTCCTTCTAGTCGGCCAGTTAATATAGCACCAGAAATACCAATTTCAGGTACTAATTAGGTTTTTCCATATAAAAAAAATGTATATTAATGGTGTTTACAAATAAAAATGTTTAAATAGCATTTTTGTGGCTGTTAACTTGATTTCAGTGATGAAGATGAATTTCATAGTAAAGTGCTTGAAAGATTGAAATGTCTCCACAATCAAAGCTACTGCTGATGCAACAATGGCTTATTGTTCTCATCCAAGATCAAATTTAGATCTCTGACCTCATTTTAAAAAGTATAACAGAAAGCAACTGTGGGTTCATTAATGAATGGACGCTAACACACAGTATGTGTAATAGTGTTATACAGACTATCCACCAAGTAATAACTATATCTTGTTGAACACATTTGGTCAAACCACTGGAATTCAACAACAAATGATAATACAGGGGCCTCCCTGGGTGGTTCAGCAGGTTGAGTGCAGCAGGTTGAGTGTAAAGCTGTAAAGCTGTCTGCAGCCTCTGCAGCCTCTGCAGCCTCTGCAGCGTGGGTTTGATTTCTGGCCAGCCAGGGATAAACCCCCATGGCATGGCAGACCTCTCCTGTCTCGCCCGCTGCTCCCCTCAGCAGTGTGTTTTGGTAGTCTGCCTGTTCTGCTCCCCACTCTGTCTCTGGTGAATTCTCTCACCGTCCTGTGCCTCTGGTCTGTACACCAGTGCTTGTATAAATAAATAAAAAAATATTTTAAAAAATGATAATACAACTCATCTCTGTAAGGAAAACAGAAGGAAGAGGGAATTTAAAAACTGATAAGGTGAAAGAACCACACACCCCCAAATAGCCATCAAATAAAGCATCGATAGGATGAAGGCTTAGAATGGAGATAAAAACAACAAAAACTGTGTCAAAGAGCTTTAGGTTTTAAAAGGTCTTTAGAGTCTGGTGATCACATCTTGATGACATGTTCTCTGACCCTTTATCCCAAGACATAATCGCTTTTTAGTTTTCCCATTAACACAGTCTCTTAGTATTTTCTCATTCACTTTCTCTCAGTGTAGGAAATATTACCATATTATTAGAAACAAAATTATGAGGCAGCTATTTTTGAAGTGCAATATGAGATTAGGTCACTTAGGGACATGATGAACAAGAATTTAAACTTTAATGTTTAATATTCCTGGTTTAAAATCTTAGAACGAGGCCCAAGTGGAAGGTGGCAAGAGATTTAAGATTGACAAAGCTAACTAAATGACATTTGAATAATAAAAACTAGACTTTGCATTAACAATAATGAATTATTTTACTCTGTTTGGCTGAATTTAAAAGTTTAAAAGACTAAACTGAAGGCAGATGTTAAGAAATATCAAATGATGACCAAAAAAATAGATATTCCTTTGGACATTTTTTCTCATTTCTGGTGCAGCTGACATATAATGTCTATAAATAATGTGCAGTACAAGAAATCATTTAAATGACACTAAATTATAAGCTACTGTGCAAGAGGGGGTGAGTGGGGAGCATGGAAGGGAGAGCCCACAGTGGATCATGGTGGAAGATCGGTACTTTGGTGCTAATTTGGGGTGATAAGATACATCTGAAGATGTATATCCTGTATCTCTGAATTAAATACAGTGTTGTAAATCAATTTTATTAACTCAATAAAAAAGACAATACAAAGAATTTTAACAAATGTGTGTGTGTGTGCACACACAGACACACAAACACACAGCATTATAACCTTGATCTCCTGTGTATGGTATACCTAAAGCTAGACGACAGTGTTTGGATATGACCCAACTGAATATTTATAAATTTGAAGCAGCATTTAGACCATAGAAAGCCATCAGAATTACGAGCATTGAAAATAGCTAACCTGGAGAAGCCAATAACATCCAGAGCGACAACTAATTCTGCTTTCTTTTTCTTTCATTTCAATTTATAAAGTCAAGTTACAATCTCCATCTAGTGCAATTTTAGAACTGGTTGGGCCTGAGAAAGGCCCACATGCTCTGTTTATTTTGCTGTGCTGATAATTTCACATTTGCATCATAATTGGATTTCTCTAAGTTCAGTGACATTTTAGCTGGCTTCAATGATCATTAAAGGTTTTTTTTTTTTTTCTTTACTCTAAATTTGGGCCATGCTCATAGGGCTGCTCACAAGCAAACAAACCCATCAGAACACCACTGATTTCCACATTACAGAGCCACTCTGCTTTGAAACACTCAGGTTACAAAATCGTTGTCACTATTAACTGAATGTCACTCAACTGATAACTGAACATTGTCATCCTGATGACTAAACAGGTATATTCATTGTGAAAAAACACACTGAAATATATTTTCAGCTATTTTGTGTAATTCACTCTAAGTGCCAGTAGCTCTCTGAAAAAAAAAGACAGGCATAATTTACAACTTCCAATGCTACAGTGCAGGAGTCAATGTTGGCCAACGTTAGTTTGGGGTAACTTGCTCATCTTTAATTTTTATGTAGGCTGATTAGATGCCCATGTTATTCAGTGGCCAGAAAGTCCTAGTGGATAACCTGGACTTTTAGCAGCTATCTTGTGTGTCCTGATCCCCCTGAGAAGCACAAGTTAAAGCCAGTATGGTTAAACTCTAATCTCTGACTCTAAGTAAGGCATAAACATCCTTCATAAGCATAAGGTGTCACTGAGGTTTGACTAAAACACATGAACAATAATTTTAAGTTTATTGAGTTTTCCACCTGATAATATTAAAGATGATCCATTTCCCTGGGGAAAAGAAGTCAGAAACATTCCACTTAAAAAGAAATAAAATCTTTTAAAATGTGATCTACAGTTGAAATTGAACAGGGAAATTTTGAAATTTAAGTAGTGGAAGGAACCTAATATTGTATCAGATTTTAAATTATTTGGAGGGATTTTTGTATACTAATTTTCAACCTATCACTTTATTGTGTTTATTATTTTTAGTAACCTTATTTTACTGGCATCTTTGGGATTTTTCTATCTGCATTATTATGTCATCTGCAAAAATTAATGTACAAAAATCTGTTGTGCTTTATATATAATTTAAACTATCACAAAGAGAAATCAAAAATAATAATTTACAATTATTATTTGATGCAATTCCATTTACAATTGCATCAAAGAGAATTAAATACTCTGAAATAAATTTAATCAAGGGAATGAAAGGCCTGTTAACTTAAAAATATTGTTGAAAGAAATATAAGGAACAAAGCGATAGAAAGGTATTCTGTGCTCATGGGCTGGAAGAATGAACATACTAAACTGATTATACTATCTAATACAATATATAGATTTGGTACAATTACCTGGAAAAATCCCAATAGCATTCTTCACAGAAATAGAACAAGAAATCATGGAATTTATCTGAAACTACAAGAGACCTCTAATAGCAAAAATACTGAGAAATAAGAACAAAAAATGTAATTACCACACTCCCTGACTTCAAACTATACTACAATGCAATAGTAATTAAAACAGTTTGATGTTGGAATACAGACACACAGATCAATGGAACAGAATTGAGAGCCCAGACATAAAGCCACATACCTATGGATAACTAATTACTGACAAAGGATCCAACAGCTTACAGTGGGGCAAGGAATGTCTTTTCAATAAGTCAATCAGTTCAACTACCCAAAAATCATTTGAAAAAGAATGAAGTTAAGTCTCTAACATCATATACAAAAATTAATCCTAAATGTATTATAGACTTGTAGGAAAGACTTGAAACCATAAATATACATAGAAGAAAGCATAAATTATATAGTCCTTGACATCAGTCTTAGAGATGTATTTGGGGACTCTAATCCAATGGCAATGGAAAAAAAAAGAAAAGATAACCAGACAGTACTACATCAAACTACAAAGCTTTTGTACAATGAAACAAACATGCATCAAAACATAATGACATTCTACTAAATTGGAGAAAATATTTTCATACCCTACATCCAACAAGGGGTTAATATTCAAAATATGAAAGGCAGTCATAAAGGCCAACAACAACAAAAATTTAAAAAATGGGCAGAGGATCTGAATTGACACTTTTGCAAAGAAAACAACTCATAAAAACACATTGACCACCTCTTATTATTAGGGAAATACAAATTAAAACAGCAATGAGTTTAGCCTCACATCTGGGGGAAGTGTTATTATCTAAAAGATAAGCAACAAGTGTTGTAGTGGGTGTGAGAGAAGGGAACACTGCTGGTGGGACTGTATACTAGTGCGGTTACTATGGAAAGCAATATGGAAATTTCTCAAAAAATTAAAAATAGAAATTCCATATATCCAGTTGATTGAGTTATCCTACTTTTGGGTATTTACCAAAAAAAAAAAAAAAAAAACAACAACAACAAACAAACAAGAACATTATTAAAAAGGTATAGGTACTGCCAGGTTTACTGCAGCATTATTTACTATACAAAATAACTGAAAACAAGTAAAGTACCCATCAGTTAACAAATGGGTAAAGATTATGTGGTATATCTACATGATGGAATATTATTCTGCCATAAAAAAGATGGAATCCTGTAAATTGCAACAACATGAATGGATTTAGAGAGTATTATATGCAGTGAAATAAGTCAGATGATAAAGATGAACACCATATAAATCCACATTTGGCAGATAGACAAAACAAACAGTTGAAATTTAAAAAAATAAATACAATTTTGGACCAATTACTGGTTACTGGAAAGGGGAGATGGGTGGGTATACCATGGTGAAGGGGAAAATTTTATGGTTAAGGAAACAATTGTATTTTAGTGGTGAATTTAATGTAGCATACACACATTGATTTTCAGTGATGTAAACCTGAAACTTCTATGTTATAATGCAGTGTTACTTTAATTTAAAAAAAGGAAAAGATTATTCAGAGAAAGTAGCAAACATGAGAATTAACATTAATAAACTGTTCAATGATCTGAAAAAACTTTAATATATGGAGTGTAAAATGTGATTATGTAAGTGGAACTGTCATCACTTCAGGTTTTCTAGAAAATCATCATAGTTCCAACTATTACTTGGTACAATTAGCTATTAGGAGTTTTAATAATGAAATAGAGGAATGAATAAATAAATGAATGAATAATTACTTAAAGTCTCAGCTGTTAGGTGAATTGCTTTACATCAGATATTAGTAAACCTCTTATTTAAAAGATTTAAATTTCAAATTTCAAACTGTTTATTAAATGGTTTGCTTTAAAATGTCACCATGAGAAAAGTTTACTTAAATATAGAAGACTGACATTTCTCACATGGATTTTGAATTACATCATACCCAACAAATAAGAAAAGTGTGTTTCTTTCTCCTTTGGGTTTATTTCAATTCCAGCTCCAACCATGTTACCACAAATGACAAGAGTTTATTTTGATCACTGAGTAGTATTCCATTGTGTAGGGTGTCAATTACAAGTGAAATACAGAGAAACCACGCAAAGGGTCATACCAACATAAACTTTATAAACACCTTTGAGGCTGACCATAGATCTGAGGCATCAGAGCAGGATGGAGGGTGAGGATGGTGTGGGAGCAAAACTGACTATACTGGAGGACTGTGGGTTCTTGCTGGGTGCGATATGGTGGTTAAACTTGAGGAGGGAAATCCTATACTTTCAAAACAGTAACAAGGATGTAAACCAATAGTATCTTCATTTGAAAAATAAGTACAGGGCCTCCCCTGGTGGTGCAATGGTTGAGCGCTGGGCTGCGAAGCTGCCCGCAGCCTCCGCAGCGCTGGTTTGATCCCCGGCTACCGGGTACCACATGTCACACAGACCTCTCCTGCCGCCCGCTGCTCCCCTCAGCAGTGTACTTCGTCCGTCTGCCTGTTCTGTTCCCCGCTCTGGCTCTGGTGAATTCTCTCACCCTCTCGCGCTTCTGACTGTACCCAGTGCTTGTATAAATAAATAATAAATAAACAAACAAACAAATAAAGGAAGTTTAAATAAATAAATAAATATAGTTTTTTATTTGCTTAAATAACATTTTTCTTTTTTTAAGATTTATTTATTTATGCATACAAGAGCTGGGGTACAGGCCAGAGGTGTGGAGGGTGAGAGGATTCACCAGAGACAGAGTGGGAAACAGAACAGGTAGATTGACCAAAGTACACTGCTGAGGGGAGCAGCAGCAGAATCAGGAGAGGTCTGCTGCACCATGTGGGTTGCTCCCTGGCTAGCCGGGGGATGGAACTCATGCTGCAGAGGCTGCAGACAGTTTCATAGGTTGTGTTTTAACTCATTGTGCCACCAAGGAGGCCCCTAAATAACATTTTTCTTAATTCACATCTCTGCAATGATTTTTCTGAAGGTATGGACATTTGACATATGCATCTGGAAATAAAAAGTAGCACAAGATGCAGTTCTGAAGCTAATGTTTACAAAATAAAAGGCAGAGTGAAAAAAAAAGTCCCAATTTATTCTGGAAGCAAAATCTACAGCCCTTGAAATTAAGTAGACATTGTCTTTGTATCAGATTAGTAATGTATTCATCAAGCTTTCTACCTGAAATCCAAGCATATGATTTATCAAGAGACATACTAATATGACATAAGAGACAACAAATGGCATTTTCAATTTTCATTAAGTTTTCAGAAAATGAAATGGCAAACAACATAAGGGGGAATCTTTTATTAGATGACGGTTTAACTGCTAGTCTCCAGAGACTCAGGACATTCTCCTGAAGTCTTACCATCATTTCATAGGAATATTTGCAAGAAAGTGTTCCTTTCCTCTGGGAATTTATTAAAGACAAATCCAGAGAAACAACACAACAATCGAACAAGCAGAGGTAGTAGCCAGAAGGTACTATACTCTTGTGTTGCCCAGGACTCTTGGATAATATTCAAAAACAAATGTTTTTTCGCACATAAATTTATATTGTTATTTTCTAGTTGCACATGTATCAAGAGTTTTGCTCCAGGATAAACTGCGAGTTTTGGGGGTTTCAATGAGTGAATTATAGAGTGCTAGAGATTACTTGTCTAGGAGATGGAGTGCATATGTTTAAGCAGATATAAAATAAATATGCAAGGCAAAATGTATTACTATCATTAATTTATTAAAATATTTATCTAATCATTTTCACTTAAATAAAATATTTGGCTAAAGAGTTAGAACATAAATATAGTTTTCCTGATTTGTCACTTCGAAATAGTACATATAGCCCATGGAAAAAAATATCTAATTTACTATCTCCCTATTTATCTGTTCCTTTTTCTTGAACCCACAATGTTCAATATCAATGAGAAAGACCTTTTTAAAGGCAAATATTTCATACATGAGCCAAGTTCATAGGAGGCACAATATCAATTATAAAAACACTTTGCACTTCTACCAATAAACTTTTCATTTTATCCAAGTTTATTTACATGAAAGAAAAGGTATCACATGGATAAGCATGAACAAACTTATTGGAGTCTAACTTTTTTTCCCTAGAGATTAAAGAAAGCTGTGAATCTTGTCATTCTTTTTTTTTTTCAGATAAAATATGAATCTCAAAGAAATGTAAGCTTTTAACACTGCCTCATACTTCTTTTGTACACAAGTATTCCTATCAGTTAAGTCTTCACAATGATGCTGTCCTCTTAGAACTCCTATATTACAAGTACAAAAAGAAAGAAAAAGTGGCCCCCGTTCACAGATGCTGAATCAGAACAGAATCAGAGCATAGTGGAGGAAGAATATTAGACTGCGCTTATCGATGGGACTGCAAGATGCTTCTTATTCATTTCAAAATATGAGAACAGTGACTTAACTGAGAATTCAGGTGAAAAGTTGGAAAGCACTCATTAATGAAATTGTGAACGTGTTTCCCTCTGTGTGATTTGTTTCTAACAGATTACTGTCATGGCCCTTTTCTCTAAGTGGTAAACACCGACTTCACATTCCTCCCATTCTTACGTGGACCCCTCTCTACAGTGTGACTTTGCAGCTCCTTCCATTAACCGGGGCAATGCACAGTTCCACCGCATGGCATCTTGACCATGTGACATAGTTCAGCTACTAGGATGTCAGCAAATATGACAGAAACAGAGACTTGATAGGTGGTTGGGCCATGGGGCCTGCCCTGTCCTGCTGCCAGCAGGGGAAGGAGTCTAGATTAACCTGCCTGATGCAGGAGATACGTGGAGACAGTTGCCTCCATCACAGCACGTAACAGCCAGAAAAGTGGAGGATCCCGCTAGTATGTACCTGCTTCCAACCAACCTGTTAGCTACCACAGCTGCAGCAGTGACCCATGTGATGTGTAGAGAAGTGCCCTCGGGGACACAAGCTCAAATTGCCAACCCATAGTATTTCAAGTTAATAAATAATTGTGGGTGGTGTGTTACACAAAAAACACTAAAGGGTATATCCATCTTACAAAAAGAAAAATGGATAGAAGATGAAGTTTTTGAAGTCAGTTTTAGTAGTACTAAAATTTTACCATGTTCTTGAAATATTTAATATCTAATATTTTTCATTTTAGATCTTGGTAAATATACTTGTAATTGAAAGCAATCAAATACATTCCAGAAGTTCACCCTACTTAATCAAGTGCCACTGAATATGTAAGCCATTTGGGACACAAAACATAAAAAGCAAATAAAGTATTTTCTGGAAATAAACATATAAAATATATGCAACAAGAAAAACCAACTGTGACATTTGGTTTTGACTTTTACAAAGGAATTTCACTTCCATTATTGAAAACCTAAGTTTTCCATGGTAACTGCTTCTTCTCACATCACTTTTATTTCCAACAAAAGTATTTGTAAAGGGTGAAACAAATTATACATGAAATTTCTCAACGTAATATTTATGTAGGTCATCTTGAAAGCTCTATCATTAGACTGCTTTAACATAAAAAATGCTTTATTAGGATTTTTATAATTAGAAATTTTCCAACAGTATGAAGATAATGACATAAATTAGAAATATGCTTTAAAAATCTAAACCCATAAAGTATTACATACCCTTATTGCAACAAAAACATTATATTGGGGAGAATTTCATTATCTAGATTCATTCACTAATTTATCAGGACCAGGAACATGGTTAATTATCAGGAATATTGCTCTCATGCAGATAACACTTTCAGAGAGAAACAAGATAATTTCCAGGGACCTCCCTGGAGGCACAGGTGGTTGAGTGCCGCACTATGAAGCTGTCCACAGCATCTGCAGCCCAAGTTTGATCCAGGCCGGCCAGCAAGAATCCCACATGGCAAAGCAGACCTCTCCTGTCTCACCCGCTGCTCCCCTCAGCAGTGTATTTCAGTCAGTCAGCCTGTTCTGTTCCGCGCTCTGTCTCTGGTGAATCCTCTCACCCTCCCACACATCTAACCTGCACCCCGGTTCTTGTATAAAAATAATTTAAAAAAAAAAAAAGATAATTTCCAGAACTTATGTGTTCTGTGGAAAAAATAGACAGGAAAATGGAAAAGAACATGGCAGATAATTTAGAAGAGAAAAATCAGCAGCTTCTTCAAGTGCCGTATATGATGAGTCCAAAATGAAAAGAGCTAGTCATAAAAATTTTAAGAAAGGCAAATAGGGCCTCCCTGGTGGCACAACCGGTTGAGTGCAGCACTGTGAAGTCGTCTGCAGCCTCTGCAGCGCAGGTCGATTCCCAGCCAGCCAGGGAGAAACCCACATGGTGTGGCAGACCTCTGCTGTTTCACCCGCTGCTCCCCTCAGCAGTGTGTTTCCATCAGCCTGCCTGTTCTGTTCCCCACTCTGTCTCTCACGCTCCCGCACCTCTGACCTGTACCCCAGTTCTTGTATAAATAAAATCTTTTTTTTTTTTTGAAAAAAGGGAGAATAGGGCCTCCCCCATGGCGCAGCGGTTGAGTGCTGGGCTGCGAACCTGCCTGAAGCCTCTGAAGTGCCAGGTCAATCCCCAACTGCCGGGGAGGGTTCCACATGGCGCGCAGACCTCTCCTGCCATGCCCGCTGCTCCCCTCAGCAGTGTACTTCGTCACTCTGCCTGTTCTGTTCCCCTCTCCGGCTCTGGTGAATTCTCTCACCCTCCCGCGCTTCTGACTGTACCCAGTGCTTGTATAAATGTATAAATAAATAAATAAATCTTTAAAAAAAAAAGGGCGGATGATATTTTCAAGGAAGGAGAGCAAGTTCCTGCAAAGGAATGAAATTGGCCATTTCAGATTCCAAAAGAAGACAGTCATGGCTGATGCCTCATGTTGTCAAAGGGAAGGTTCTGAGGAACATGAGACAGAGCACAGTGGTTGAATCATGTAGAGACACGTGAGTCTTTGGACATCAGTCAGATCTCATCCTCAATGTCTACACACTGCAGACATCTACATATGGAGATTCTGTTTGCCAACAGAACTATTTGACTTTGAAAATCCAACACAAGCATACAAGAAGCACCCACGCAATGCAGTGATTTTATCATTGACTACTAAATGAGTAAGACTCCAGAAATATTTATAAAGGCAAATATTTGCATATTTCTATACAATGTTTACCACCTTGGTTATAATCCTTTAAATATTTTCTCAACTCTTTCCACCCAGATATTTGGGTCTAAAAATATTAATATTCATATATTAATAGTACAGCAACAACAATAAAAAGCATAAAACTAGTCAGTAAAGCATTTTTTTAATGAACTTACTCAAATGAGTCTACCAGAAAAGCTCTAATACTTAATTGAAGTTAAGAGAAAGGTCACAGAAATAAAACTATTTTAGTAATTAGTGTTCATGCATATTAATGATCACACTACATGTGAAAAAATAAGGATAAATAAAAATTTGCAACTAATCAAAAGCTGAATGACTCAACTGACAACCAAGTAATTGTAAGTTGGAGAGAACATTTTGCTATAAATAATAAATTGTAATTATGTCTTCTAAATTAACTGTACATATTAAATCATTTACATATGCTAGAATCTTTCAACTCTTATAAAAATCAAAAAAAATAGCTGAAATCTTCATAAGTCATTTTTGACAAAGGCATATAGGGATGTTTGTCTTGAACAATCAGAAATGATTAAATTTTGTCTGAATAAAGTTGAGGAGTATGAGATTTAAATGCTGAAAGTGTAGAAATAATGGCAAAAGGAAACTTAGAGAATTTTTTTTTTTAACACTGCTTGCACAACTGAAAAAAAAAGTTTAAAAATCAGAACTTGGGCCTCCCTGGTCGCACAGGGGTTATATAAACAGCATTAGCAAGCTACAACCAGCCACTGCAGCATGAGTTCAATTCCAGGCCAGGGAGCTAATCCACATTGCTCAGCAGACCTCTGCTGTATTGCCCACTGCTCCCCTCAGCAGTGTATTTCAGTAGATGCACCTGTTCTGCTCCCCATTCTGTCACAGTAAATCCTCTCACACCCCACATCTCTGACCTACACCCCAGCTCTTGTATGCATAAATGAATCTTTAAAAAAAATCTGAACTCAATATAGGAAACAAATTAGCAGGGAAATTAATTTGAATAAATATATACATAGCATATACATTACATAAATATATACATTGCCTTTTACATGTAATATTTTGATAATGTAATAGATCCCCTCATAAGGGTGAACAGACCATTATTTACAATAATAATTCAATGGGTCAATAACATGAATGTGTATGAGCAATAAAATTTAAAAACACACTGGAGGTGGGTGCACAACGGTAAGAGCTGAAGGGGGTGATCCTATAATCACAAAATACAAACGATTTAAATCAACATTACCTCAGTAAAAATTAAAAGTACAAAATAAACCACCTCTATTAAATATTTTATAGTAAATAATTACCCAATAAAATCTACATATACTATAAAGAAATATGGCTACACTCGGTGCATCTCTAACTAATGTTTAGTAAAAATTCATAAACTTGTGTTTAACTTCCATCATAATCAATGAGTAACAAAAGTGTAAGGCAGTGAGGAAAAAAAAATAAAAGAGTAAGACAGAAGAAAGAAGAACAAAGCAAAGGAAATAGAACAACAAAAAAAAACTTCTTGGGAGATTTCAATGTCTATTAATAAAGAGGAAAAGATCAGAATGTTGAACAACATCTTGAAAAAAGTGCTGATGCACTGAGTTGAAACAAAGAAAGAAGAATTTCAGAGAGGCCTGCAACATAGTGACTGCAGAAATAAGTAGACAACCAAGCACCGGTTTGATTTCATCCTAAGAGTTTCTGCAAAATTCTGAAAAACTTAACAATTCTTTTAGATTCCAAAAAGAGGACAGGAAGCTTCTACATAAACAGAAAACCAATCAAAAAGTTGAAGAATTATTATTTGCCATACAAAAAAAAAAAAGAAGAAGAAAAGAAAACACGATTGTTTTGTATTTGTCACTGGGTTGAGGTAAAATAAATAATCTCTCTTGAGAATTTATGGCCACAGTCTGGATCTCACATGGATTCACAGACTAAATTTATATTATGTGACATAGGAACAGCAGCAGGCCAGGATTTCACCAGGTGTGGTGCTCCCTGATGTCTGAAATACACATGAAATCTTTCTGCTTCAATCCAGGCATCAAAGAATTCCCATATGTCAAGTTTGAAGTAAAATTAGCAACTCCAACTTAAAAACAACAGAAACAGACCACATTAATGGGGAGGGAGGCCAAAGAGGAAGCTGTGCGTGTGTGTGGATATATGGGAATCTCTATACCTCCCCCTCAATTTTGTTGTAGACCTAAAACTACCTTAAAAATATTTTTGAAACAAAACCCAACATGGGGAAAAGCAAATTTTTTTAAATGAAAATGATGTAAAAAAAAAAAAAAGAAAATCCAACAGAAGGCTTTAGTGGAGTAACACAAGTAAGAAATTGAAACTTACTTGTAATGGTACATACAATGTAACTTTAAATTTACTAATCACCTCAAAAATTTTAAATTGTCCTCAGTAAGCATAGATAACCATGTGAATACATCCCAGCTTTCCACAACTATTGTAGGGGGTAAAGGGAATAAAACATACAACAGAATTGGGAAGCATTTAAGCATTACAAATGAAGTTTGACATTTTCATACATATAACCCAGTAACTCTTCTCTGAAGAAATGTTTACAGGACCTCCCTAGTGGCCGAGGGGTTAAGTCTTACCACTATGGCCTAAATTCAATGCCCAGCCAGAGAGCTGGCCCACATGGTGCAGCAGACCTCTCCTGTCTGGCCCACTGTTCCCCACAGCAATGTATTTCAGTCAATGAGCCTGTTCTGCTCCCCACTCTGTCTCTTGTGAATCCTCTCAACTGCCTCCACAACTCTGGCCTACACCCCAGTTCTTCAGTGCAAAAATATTTTTTTTTAAAAAAAGCAATTATAAAAAGAGAAATGTTTGCACATATGACATGCATGAAGACGGTCCTTGCTGTTTGTAATATTCATTTAAAAAGACCAGAAGCAAACCAAATTTTGAATTAAAAACATAACGAATAGACTGCAGTTTATTTAGTCATTCAACATTGAAAATTAAAGAATCATTGGTTATAGTTCATCATGGCTTGAGCCAAAAACATAATATTTAGCAAATAAGATAGTCACAAAAGGATACACGTAGTATAACTTGGCTTTATACAGTTCAACTCTAAGCAAAAGTAAAAATACCTCATGGTTAAAGGAATAAATGTTCAAATTACAAAGAAAAGCAAGG
Source organism: Talpa europaea (assembly GCF_964194135.1). NCBI lineage: Eukaryota > Metazoa > Chordata > Mammalia > Eulipotyphla > Talpidae > Talpa > Talpa europaea. The sequence continues at coordinate 133,294,267 of NC_140071.1, read as the reverse complement.
TCAAATTTCAGGGTAGTGATTACCTGGGGGAGGGAGAGTGGAAGTTACTGGCGTGAAATCAATGAGGGGGACACAGTGGGTCCCTAAATTATCTGCTGTGCTTTACTTTCAAGTTGGTACATAAGTGTTTATTTTGGTAATCTTTAAGTTATACATCATTTATATGTTGCATATTTCATAGCAAAAAACTTTGAAATCACAGATGGAAATGAATACAAAGGACTCAGCTGCACTTCGTGATGACATGCCCTTTCTTCTTCAGACACCCTGGGAAAATTCAATTATTGTACATCAATAGCTTTTGCCTGAAAACAGAGCGTAGAAAGGAGATAATTGCCTCACCTTTATCTATGTCTGGGAAGCAATAGCCAGCTGGGAAAAACCAGGTGTTAAGCTATGCCAAGAAATGTCCTATTTTTCCAAGTCAGAACCCAAGAGAATGGTGTTTACCTTTCCTCATTTTATTCTGCTTCAGTGTATATTTGCAGGAAAAAAATCTTGATAAGAATCACAAGAAATGGCCAACAGTACATTCATACTTTTCTATGTCTATAATATCACAGTGCTTTAACACGACGATGCAATTCACCTATAACAGCAACTATTTCCTATGGAAAGGAAGACCCTACCTACTGTTTCTTGTGTTTAACTATTGGGTTATCGGAAAAGTCATGGCATATTTTTTTCTTTGAAAAACAGAAAAAATGAGTCATGACTTTTCCAACAGCCCATAGCTCCAGAGCCCTGAAAACAGCTTGGTAGCCACAGCCAGAGACATACAGCTGGCCTGAATGCAGAGTTGTTAGATTTGTCTCTTCTCTAAGGGCAGAGATTTTGTGGGTAAGATTTGAAAACTCAAACAAGGGCTGCAAATACATCAAGAAGATGGGGCGCAGATACCGAATAGACAAAATATCAAATGGAGTACTAGATTTTCCCCTTTATACCCATAGTTCAGTTCAGCTAAATGATCAAATTATGATATCTATAGAATTGTTTAAAATAAGTTTGCTCCCTAAATTTAATTGAGATGGCACAAAGACAGAAAGAAAATTTTATAAATTAGATTTTTGGACCCTGAATAATTCAAAGTTGATTATCTACCATTGCTAGTGAATAGGCTTTTCTTAGAAATTCCATCAATATTGCTACCAAAAGAAGGTCTTAAATTATTTTGGAGCGCACTAGGCCAATTATCTCTAGTCTCATTTTTCTCTCTCTGTCTGTCATTTTGTGGAATTGCATTAAATTTTGTTAAAAGCACTCCATAAATAATGAATTAGGACAAAAATAATTCATTACTCACTTAAATGCCATGAAATATTAAGTACAAAATTTAAAGATGAAAAAGCAATTTCTAACTCACATACTTTACACACTGGACTAAAAAAAAAAAAATCTGCATTTCTGTCATACCATAGAAAAGGAAACATCCCACTGGATCTATTCCTTTCAGGTTCCAAACTTCAGAAAGAGGAGGGGAAATTCTTCTTATTCTCACCCCCTCCCCTCTACCTGGACCAGCAGTAACTAAAAGAAACCTATATAAGTGACATGAAAAAAGTCAGGTGACCAAGGTAATCAGGGTTTCTTCTACCAACTTATTTCTGTGTTCTTGAAAAGTGACTCAAATTCTTATACTGTAAAACATGGAGTACTATGATTCCTAAGGCTACTTTCTGGACTAGAGCACATGGGTTATAAGACTCTTCTACTTGGACAACTGTAGTCTCTCAAAGAAAGTGCCTGCCTCAGTCAAGCAAGAGCAAAATTCCTTCCTTAATGAATTTCTTCAGTGTATTCTGGTTACTTGCTGGCAGATCATCTATTTATATATACCAATGTACAACACTATAATCAATACACCCCTCTTATGATCAATACACCATTGACATTTGACTGTGTCAATGTTAATATCATTTTAGAGATAGTTCCATCAATAGTATCAAGTTCAGTGCTTGATTTATCTTGGCCAGTGTCAAAAATGTACTATTTCTGTCTATGTCACACTTGATCAATAAAGTAAAGAACAGAATTATTCTGGAATATCTCATGTTCCTGTTATTCATGAAAGTTACACCATAGTTACTGTAATGCAAATTTTCCACGGATCACCTCAAATAGTTCGATTACTTAAAATAAAAATAAGCCAGAGAAAAAGTCATTTTTAAGGACACAGTTCCTTGAATGACACTAAAATTATCTTTAGAAACCAATATGCCTCTAACAGCTTTTATGAAGACAAAATACTTTATTTCTTTGAAACTTATATTACCCCAAAACCGGCTTTCATTAAATTTAGGTTATTCAAGTATACATAATAGATATCCTAGCATCTACATTCAAATGGAAAATGTAATTGAATGAGTAACAAATCAAAATTGAAGTCTTAATAAAGAACATTACATTCTGTTGGAATTTGTAAGCAATAGTTTAAATTAAACAATCATTTATCAATATTAAAACTCATGTAATGCAACCAAGCTACCATGAAAATCTAAAGTCAGATGTCTCTAAATTTTCCAGAGGCATATTTTTAGAATTATTGAACACTAGCTATAAGTTAAATACTTAAATATTGGGAAAATAAAATTTGAAACCCCCCCAAGTAGATATATGCATCCATACATACATACTACAGGTATTTGAAGAATATACTGTAACACATGTGAGGTGATTTAATTCCTCTTTCTTTCCTATAAAAGCAAGGATACCATACACCTATACAAGCTCATTCATTTTTGAAAAATGTGAACCAACAAGGAACTCAAAATCAAGTTTGACAGTGGACAAAAATAGTTACAGGAGAAAGAGCTGATACATGGGTCATTAAGCAAGATACCTTAAATCGCCATCATAAATTATGTGGAAACTCTCCCTCCCTACCCTGCATCCCACCAATCTTGTGATTGTTAGGACCACTTATTTGCCTGATTAAGTGCTTCTTGTTTCTCCTGGCTTTTCTGGAGGCCTCTTCTATAAATACCACACTTCATACCATGCTGACTCATCACCTTTTCAAAAAGGTGCAGAAGTAATTTCCAATAAATAGGCCCACTGTGCCTATAGACTTGTGGGGTGGACTTAGAGTCAGAGAAAAGGACTAGTACTTGGCAATACAGGCTCAAATTAAAATAGAATGTTACATACGACGGTACTTGGAAATAAAATAGAATGTTACATACGACGGTACTTGGAACTCTATCAATTCCATCCTCACAACGAGGGATTTCCTACTAGCCATGACCTTTCACAGAGCCCAGATAGTCTACACTAGTGGGACTCTTCCATTCCTTCTTCTGACTCATAGACAACTATATTTCCAAATGAATTCCAATGGATATGCAGAGCAATTTCTTTACCTCCACATCCCACCCTGCCTTTAAAGAACATGGCTTTGAAGGTACTGTTAAAAGAGGCAGAGAGGAGTTAGGAATTAATGTCTCACCAAAGTGGCTTATAATGACTTCAACTGCATTTTCCTCCCCAGCGGACTTACATTCATCCTCCTTACAATGGCACGCTGGCTTCAGGACGCACCTCTGCCTCCGCATAATATATTGGCGGGTTTGTTAACCAAGAATTTTTACTTTCCCAGGCCATGGAGTAAGCTTCTGACCCATGCTAAGTATAAAATTATATTCTAACTCCTTTTCACCAGATATACTCTTGAGCAGAAGAATATCTGGAAATATCTAGCATTCATCCCTGATGGCATCCTGGAAATACTGTGTATTAATTCCTGACCCCCAGATCTTCAGAGAGACTCAGGTTCATGTCCTTTCCAAAGCTAATATTGCTGCTTATACTTCAAGTGTGGAGCCACCCCGTATTATCAAAAAATCCATTTACTGCCTATGTCATGTACCAGCAGTTTCTATTGCTTACAAACAAATCACACTAACTGATATCCTTGAGCTACATTCCTAATAGAGATTCATCAGCTCTGAAACTGTTACTGCCTGGTATGTTAAAAAAAACATACATATATTCCCTTTTATTTGTTTTCCAAAGACTGGTTTCATACAATTTACTTTTAGAATAACTATAAAATTACTTTGTTTCTGAAGCTATCCTTGAAAACTTTTAGAAAAAGTTGTTGATTTTACAAAGAAAACACTCAAGAGTTATGTTCTTTCATTCTTTTTTTTTAAAGATTTATTTATTTATTTGTTTGTTTTTTGAAGATTTATTTATTTATTTATACATGCACTGGGTACAGTCAAAAGCACGGGAGGGTGAGAGAATTCAGCAGAGTCAGAGCGGAGAGCAGAACAGGCAGAAGGACCGAAGTACACTGCTGAGGGGAGCAGCGGGCGGCAGGAGAGGTCTGCGCGCCATGTGGGACCTGCCTCCGGTGGCCGGGGAGCAGCCGGGGATCGAACCGGCACTGAAGAGGCTGCGGGCAGCTTCACCAGCGCTCAACTGCTGAGCCACCGGGGAGGCCCTGTTCTTTCATTAATTCTTAGAACACAGTGATTTTCAACACCTTAAATGCTGGAACATTCAATCATTTTACTTTCTTAAATTGCTGGCTTTAAAAAGGCCCTGACACATTTAATCCTTACTCAGCTCAAAAGAAATTCTTTCCCTACTATTCATAGCAGATGGCCAATCAGTCTCCTTTTAAAAACTCACTAATTTCTTTGATCAAACCATTCCAATCGTATGGGAACATCCTATGAAAACATTCTTCCTTGAGTTGAGACAGGATTTGATTTGCCATCTTACCTCCCTTCCCGTGTCTCCTCTCCCCTCCATAGGCATCCAGAAATTTCTGCTTATAGATTCTATTTCTGCCTAAATGATGACTTCTATCTGAATATTCTTCAAATGTTTCAAGATGACAATCTAATTTTATAAAACACATCTTTGTGTGCCTATAAAGAATCCCCTGCATATGACTGAACCACATGAAATATATAGATCAAAGGATGGTTGTGAAATTTTCTGGAGTCCTTAAAATAAATTGAAATCCTTACAATCAAAGGTTGGGGACTGAGGATTTTTAAAATAAGGTCTGCTACAAATAAGGATTATTTGAATGTAAAACTTTATAGTGGTTCCTCTAAAAGAGGCCATTTCTATTGCGGTATTATCTTAAAACAAAAGTATTGTGAAAATACCTGACTGTCAAAGAATTCTTTTTTTCACTGGCAGTAAATGAAAGATGGCACCTTCGAGCAGTTAAGTCTATGTGGTTGGGGACTATAGACTATTTCCTCTTTTTTAGGAATCCCTCTCTCAAGAGATGACAGCATTCACAAAAAGACACAGACTGTGGCAGAATCGGTGTGTGCTGAAAAAGCAAAAGATTTTTGAAAACTTGCTGGGATAAATTATTCATCAATAAAATAACTCATCTGACAATTCAGACTCCAAAACAATTCATGTCTTGGTAACTCTCAAAAGACAACTATAATATGCAGAAATCTGATTCAGAGTTAACTAAGTTTTTTTAGCAGCTGCCATGACTAGTTTTAAAAAGGGATTTTCATACATTATCTCATTACATATTTTATCTGCTTTATAAAAATGCAAATACTTTTATTCTAGATTTTTGGAGGTCCATGGAAATGCTTTCACTTTTTCTAAACATCTTATGTTGAAATTTTCACTGGTATATAGTTTCACCTAATACAAATTTCTGACGAGTAACATTTGCCTCTCAAATACCATCAGCCCAAGTATAACACTCCCTAGTATCACAGTAACATATACAATAATTACAAGTATGGAGTAAAACAGTTCATGTTCCATAAACGCTGTGATGTTTCATTTCGTCCCTGTGTCTCAATGTCCTCATGTATAGGTGAAGACAGACATAGGACTACTGTAAAGATGTAATTAGCACATAATAACTAATTAATATACTGGTATATAATAAGTGATCAATAAAAATTAGTATTTCATTGCCATGTCTCAACTGTAAGAACTATTTTTGATCAACCGATTTTAATATTACTTAAAGAGGACAGTCATAAGACTCCTCATAAAACAAAACTAAAATTTCCCAAATTCTGCAATTTTTTTTTTTTTGCTTCTCTTGGTAGTTTGATTATTATCTAAATTTTCCTACCACTGTTTACAGATTGGTTTCACTCCCAGTGCAAACTTTTCAAAAGTATTTACCTATCTTTACATGTTTGAAAAAGATAATAGAAAACTATAGGACCTTGATGCATTTTAAATAATAAAAGCAACTTTTATGGCATCCAGTATCAGTGGTATATGATTTAAGTGTAAACCTACCAGTTTAAATACATCTTGGCAGGAGAGTCACTGTCACAGAGTTGACAACACCTGCATATTAGACTCAGGTTCCTCAACATGAAGACCCTGGGCTGGATGGTGCTTTTTCTGAAGTGTCTAGAAAATTCTTCTGCATCTTGTCCAATGCAGTGTTTTTTTTTTTTTTTCTTTTTTTGTTTTTTTTTTTTGGTTGGCTCTCTGGCTTTATGATAACATCGTTAATCTGTACTGTCCCAGTCCTTGACTTGGCTAAATGTTCTGGAACAAAACTTATTTCTGTTATCTGTTCAGAGATTCCTCCCCACCCAATCTTCCCTTCAATCATAATCCTATAAAGTGCATTCTGTCTCCAACACCAAACTGCTTTTAGGTTTTTGTTTTACTTTGCTCTGTTTCTCACTTTTTGACCACCTCAGCAGCTGCTCTGTCTGAGACGTAATGTCATGTAGTACAGATACTTCCACAGCATCTCCACACTCCTCTCTTTCCATTTTCTATTTATACCCTTTTCAAAGTATTCAAGCAACTATACTTTCTTTTTAAGTCTCAGTAGTAATTTATTTTCTTTTTATTTAAAGGTTTATTTTTATGCATACAAGAATGGGGATACAGGCCAGGATGCAGGGGTAAGAGGATTCACTCAAGACAGAGTGGGGAGTAGAACACACAGATCTACTGAAACACACTGCTGAGGGGAGCAGTGGGCAAAACAGGAGAGTCCTGCTGCACCATGTGTGTCAGCTCCCAGGCTGGGAATAGAACTCAGGCCACACTGGTTGGCAATAGATGGATAGTGCTGAGACTCAACCCCTGAGCCACCAGGGAAGCCCTGCCAGTAGTAATTTCTATTATTGTCCATGACTTTGGGATAAAATTTAAGTGATTCATTTCCATGCATTTGACTAACATAAATCTTTTAATTTGTATTGGTAATTCCATTTTTACAGATAATTTTTACCTTACAGAGAGGTAAAGTATATATACTTTCCAAGTATACCAAAAAGAACATGCCAAGAAAAACTCCAAGTGCTCGTATGAAATATATATAAAGATGAAGTAGATAATGTGTTCATGTATAGTATACATAGTGTATATTTATATACATAATTATATGTCATATATAAGTGTATGTGTGTGTGGAGAGAGAGAGAAGGACAAGAAGGTTGGGAATACATATACAAAACAAACACAGAGTAACATAAAGTGAACTGATTTTAAAGAGCAGAGCTGGATAGACTACATAGGTTCAAATCCCAGGTATGGCTCTTCCAATCTCTGTGAATAGATGCAAGTTCTAGCCTTTATATTTTTAGTGTCTTCATAGGTGAAATGGAGAGAACCATGAAATTTCATAGGATTGTTGGGAAGATTAAATCTTCAACACATGAAAGTTCTTAGAAGTCCTCATCATACAGCACAGTCAGTAATTTTGGCTAATACCACCATGCACTGTATGTGTATAGGACTCTAATTTGCTGAGTAACCAAATCTTGACTCATACTAGCTTGAGGATTTACTTGCTACCTCAAGTGGGAAATTCAAGGATGCAGCTGATTCCATCTCCTGGAGCCTCAATCAGGGGGCTAGATTTGTCTCAGGCTCTCTCCATGAGGTAGATCAGATGGCAGCTCAATTGCATTGGAAAGCAATGGTCTTTTCTCCCTACTCCAGCAGTGCTGACTAATTAACCCCTCAGGCTGAGGGAAAAGGAGGGAGAAATAGGACAGTTCTACCTCACGGATTACAACCAAGAAGGTGAGGAGGGAGGACGACCCTGGGCAAGTGGAACAGCAGATGATCGCTGGATTTCACAACTCCTATTGCAGAGGTCACCCTCTTTATACATCTCACCTGGGTCTGTTTGGCCTCCTGCTTCTGTGGCAAAGGCCATCGGCCCTTAGTTTCCAGCTCCTCACCCTCTATGACCACCCACGTGACATGAATGGGATATTATCTATGACAACCCTGACTACTCTTCTATAATGAATGCACCCTGACCACTCAGGCTAAGAAAACACATCAGGTAAAATGGACTGTGTTCTTCACACACCTTTATCCTATGACTATTTCAAATTTAGAAAATACATTAGCCCAGGAACTACACATCCCCTAACACATACGACAGGGTCACCCTGTGGTAGGTGTACATTCACATTTCACAGGGATGCCCAGCAGTTCAGAGTCCATGAGAACCAGGTGGGGCCAGAATTCACATCTTATTTCAACTTTATCAATTATTCAAGAGAGTAGACAAGTTGCTCTCAGACACTAGAACTCCACATTTCTAAATTACAGACTGGCACATCTCCTTATCCTACTACCTGGACTTGCTGTCTGGATCAAATGACATGTCATATGTAGAAGTGATTTGTAAATACAATAAAAAGAATTAGCAACATTGCCTTTCATAATTAAATAGTTCTTTATTCCCAAATCCTTCTCCTAAATACAGAAATTATTTCTTCCCTTAGTCTAAGATTTCTTTTCTACTCTTGGACGAGCTGTCACTTGATACCCTATTTTCACTCCTTGTACAAAGCACTCATGTGCACTCACCATTTCTGACACAGTCATGCACTATTTTTCTCTGCTATTTGTCATGCTGCTCTCCATTTTTTACCTCACTGGAAGCTCTTCTTTCTTTCTCTCTTTGCTCAGCTTTTTAAAAGTTGGTCATTATCCCCTCACTGGTAATGAAAGGCTCCCTTTCCTTTTTTATCTATGGTGGTATCACTGCAACATGCTGGCTGCAAGGTTCGGATCTCTATTTCATCTCAGCTATTTTACTTGCTTCTGTCTCGTCACCATCACCACAGAGGAGCTTTCTTTCTGTGTCTCCCTTCTGAGTCAGTGCCATTCTGAAGGTTTAACATTGTTGGAAGTCTTAGTCCAGATAATTAAAAATGTGGAACTGTCCCAGTCATTCGGTATTTGAGTAACCTCTCAAATCTCATTTACTGGATGAATTCTCTGTGTTTCTTGAAAAATTAAGCCACTAGTCCTACATGAAAAGCCCAGGGGCACCACCTGCCTTCAGCACAAGTTTCAACATATATGTGCATTTGAGAAGATTTGATGGGGATGATAATGGAACAATGTCAGAGGTAGCAGAACAAAGCCAGAGAACACATTAGTAGTCAGACAGACCTGAGTTCAATTCAGTCTCCATCACTTACCAGCTGGGTGACCTCCAGCAAGTTATTTAAATGTCCTGAGGTTCATATTACACTTTCACAAGGTGGACATATTAACACCTTTCTCACAGGGACTTGTGAGAATAGGAAGTACTGAAAAAGCAAAACCTATCATCCTCATTGTTATTTTACTATAGAAAACTCTTGAAACTGCTCTAAAACACGCCTAAAAGACTCATTTCTCTAACAGAGGTCGCTACTGAAGGTCCATGTGCTTTGGAGCTCAGATGTATCTGCCACATAAGCATGACTTGTTCTACTCAAATCTCAGACTCTTACTGGATATTTCTTAACCTGAACATGGAATCTTGTTAAGGTTGGGGAAATATTTTCACTCTGGCAGCAAATATCTAAGAATGATAAAAACACATATGTGTTCTAAAAATGAAGCGTACCTAAGGACATAATGTTACAAAAGACAGTTACTTTGTGAACCACATATGTGTTATATATAGAGAGAGTGAGAGAGAGAGAGACAGAGAGATATAACTGATTGGCACATGCCAAAGTTAGCTGAGATTTTACCTTCTGTTGGAATAATCCATTTGGGTAAAAGCAAAATAAAGGTCTAATAATTTCACCCTACCTGCCTGTCTCAGATCAGTTGCAATGAGAGTATTCATTTCTACTGAATGGAGTAGTTATGTGAAAAGAATCATTTTGTTGTACAACCCTGAATATTAAGTCTGCATTTTATTTCCCCCATTCTCTTATCTGTGCTAGGATGGGAGCATACTTAAGGCAGTATCAAATATACACAACTTGATAAGGAGCACTATAAAGAGAGAACATTGAGGGAACTGCCTTGTGAGTACATAATTCCTGTCATAAATGCTCAATTCTCTAATCTCACCATGTCTTTCTGTATTATAATACTGCATCTTCACAATCTGCCCTCAAATTAAGACATTAGAGAAGACATGCACATCAAAATAAAAGTTATTGAAATTGTGCTTCATACAATCTGATCAGTAGTGATATCAGCTGAGTGTAAACTCACACTATACAGCAGAAAAAAAAATCATTTGTAAACATCTATCCTCTCGGTTTATTTTGCAATCAGTAAGAAATTTATTCAGTGTTACATATTACAATACCTATATAAAATGACAGCAATGCTTACTGAATTTTTTATACAATTTGGATCATTAATAATTTCACATTTATTTATTTTATTTATTTATGCATACAAGAGCTGGGGTACAGGCCAGGGTGAGAGGATCCACCAGAGACAGAGTGGGGAACAGACCAGGCAGACTGACTGAAATACACTGCTGAGGGGAGCAGTGGGAGAGGCAGGAGAGGTCTGCTGCGCCATTTGGGTAGCTCCCTGGCTGGCCAGGGGATCGAATTTGTGCTGCAGAGGCTACAGATTACTTCATAGTGTGGTCCTTAACCACCTGCGCCACCAGGGAAGCCCAATAATTTCACATTTATTTAGAAAAGGAATGTCAGGTGTGAAAAATTCCAAGAAGGTAGTTGCTGCTCATCTATAACCTTAATATACTAAAAATCAATTCAATTGTTCCCAAAGTACTGAATCCATCACAGATGAGGACATTTACACTAAACGTGATGTAGAGTCCGTATGCTTGTGTGTGGGCTGGAAAAGGGGCAATACCATGATGCTTCAGTATTCACTCCTCAGGTAAAACTCAGGATGAAAGAGGATAAATAACTTAAATACAAGACAAAAGTTATCAGGGATGGAAATGGAACTAAACACACACATATTCTAAATCCTAATTGAATAAACCTCCCTCTCTCTCTTTCTCTTTCCCTACTTCCTAATGTAAGCAACTACTGCCTTTTCCAAAGTTAGGGCAGAATCACAAAATTCTATTAGAGAAAAAATGACTGCAGCTATAAATATATTTCTTTCCATTGAGGAAACATGTGCATTGCACCTACCATATGTTGGGAATCATTGCTCTTAAAGACATGTGGAGGTAAGGGAGAAGCTAGCCAACAATTAAAGTGCGATAAGTGCTATAACAAAGACACCAGTGGATGTGGAAGGGAAGTGGATGTGCCAAAGATGCTGTCTTCAACCTCAGGACAATGCTGAAGAAGCTAACAGCTGCTGAGCCCTTCCTTGGGTTGAGCATGGTATTAAACATTTTACAGGCATCACTTTGTTTAAAGTCATAGAGAAAAGTCACAGAGAAAAATAGTAGTTAAGATGTTTAATCTGGCAGTAATCCTATCTGTATTCAAATCCAAGCAGCACTAAAGTATTTAAATGTCAACTAATGTCATGTGTAAAAGATAAATAGGCACAACTCTTTGAAATGTTTCTCTCCTACTTCCTCCAGACACATTTTGGAGCAGCCAACCATCTTTATATGTTTACTTTTCGAGCTAAATTGCCCACATTAGGAGGATGCCACAATTCTTGTGAATTCATTTGGAAATTGCAACAGTAGAATTGGGAAACTTGAACTGGGAATAGTGGAACTGGGAAACTTGAATTGGTAGGACATTGGATAAGTTTTGCTACTGAGAAGGAAGACCTCAAATAGAGTGGCCTGTATCTATCTATCATCTAAGTGATGATACTTAGATACAAAGTTTGAAGACAAATAAATTTTCATTTTCCTAATGACATCATTATGTAAAGCGATATATTTATAAAGGAATAATCAGAGTGTGTCACCTTTCCATAAGTACTGCTAAAACATGAGGACCGAGTGCATTTACATATGAACACCAAGAGCTTTGTCCAGCTCCAACCTCACAGGCCATATTGGAACCTCTCCACACCACATCTTTCCCTCTCCTGTCAAATTTGGAACCCAAACCCAAACCTTCAAACATTTGAAGCATTCCTGGACAGAGTTTAGAGTATTTAGGTCTCAGTTCTTTGTTTTTCTTTGGTATGCTTTTGTTTCTAATATATGATTTGAACTTTCTAAGCCTATGTTTGATTCCATTCCTAAAAACACATTTCTATTCTGCATGCTCGTCAAAAATGTGCCTAAATCTTGAAATTAATCTCATTAACCCTTCCTTTGTGAGATCACAGTAATAATTTATAAATTATGTTGTCCTTCTTAAGGAAGAGCTCACAAAGCCTCAAATTCCTCCCTTACATGGGAAATACAATGCTCTCTACACCAGTGAATGTGTCTCTGTGAGACCCTGAGCACAATAAGTGCTTAATTAATGTTAGTTCTTTCCATTATGACACCCCATGAGACAGAAATGATTATAGATTCTTTTAAAGATTCATTTCTTTATTCAAGAACTGTGGTACAGGACACAGGTGTAGGAGGGTGAGAGAATTCACCAGAGACAGAGCGGGGAGCAGAACAGGCAGATGACTGAAAACACTGCTAAAGGGAGCAGCGGGTGAGACAGCAGAGGTCTGCCACACCATGTGGGTATCTCCCTGGCCAGCCGGGAAATTGAACCTGCACTGCAGAGGCTGCGGACAGCTTCACAGCACTGCACTCAACCTGCTGTGTCACCGGGGAAGCCTGATTATTATAGATTTTGAAGGTTAAGAAATTGAATCTTTGACGTTTAAGTAACCAGCCCAAGAACAAAACAGGAGCAGACTTCAGAGCTTTAAAGACTAAACTAACAGAGGTGAGTCCTGATTGTGTGCATAAAATTTATATTTTTTTTTTGTACAGATAACATTGGTTATAACACTGCAAACCCCCTCCAGGTACATGTCACCTCACCAGGGCACTCACAGTCTCCCACCACAGTCCAGTGTGTGCTCTCCCCACATTGTCCTCTCCCTCCCTTCCCTTCTGGTAGCCTCAATTCTAGAGAGAGTTCTATGGTTTCACTTATCTGACCCTTTGTTTCTCTATATTCTACATGTAAGTGATACCACTGGTATTTGTCTTTCTCTTTCTGACTAAGTTTGTTTAACATAATCCCCTCCAGTTCTATCCATCTTATTGCAAATGACAAGAGCTTATCTTTTTTATACAAATTTTACAATGTGTTGAGGAAAAATTAAGGCCAAAGATAACAAAACAGAGTTCACTGGTATAGTCAGCATTACTTGCTATTTTCTGTATATTATAATCTAGTACACACTACTTATGGAAGGTTATATACTTACATTGTCTTACATAATACAGCATATTATAATTCATTATTTAGAAAATATTTATAGTATGTTATGATATACTGTGTTATAAATAATAATATGATACACAGTTATGATATACTGTGTTATTATAATAAGCACATTATGATGGTGTTTTATTCTCAAGTTAAAGCATTATGGTCTTTTTATAAATAATCAGATCTTATCTTCATGAGTTAAGGAGAGAATGAAGCCACTCAATCACTCCTTAATATTTTTATTCAGGGCCTCCCCTGGTGGAGCAGTGGTTGAGCACTAGGCTGCAAAGCTGCCCGTAGCCTCTGCAGCGCTGGTTCGATCCCCAGCCACCCACGAGGGTCCCACAGAGCGCGCAGACCTCTCCTGCCACCCGCTGCTCCCCTCAGCAGTATATTTCGGTCTATCTGCCTGTTCTGTTCCCCGCTCTGGTGAATTCCCTCACCCTCCCGCGCTTCTGACTGTACCCAGTGCTTGTATAAATAAATAAATCTTTAAAAATATATATTTTTATTCAATTAGCATGCATTAATCATAACTGCACAGTGATATTGAGACAATGTAGATTCACAATTGAAAAAAAAAAACAAAATAAAAAATATAGATAGAATGTTCCCTACATTCAGGGAGATGACTTTCATTTCAACTCAATCAGGTCATTTCCAAGACAAGTGTGTATGGCCCAGCAAGGAAGCTCTCCATCTATCCCAGGAGCCCTGGCGGTCAGCCTAGGAAGGCTTGCAGACTGTAATTGGCTAGTTTATTCAGTCAAGGTTTCCTGAATTTCTATTATAAGTCTCACCCTTGTTGAGGTTCTGGATGTAAGTCCAGAACAAAACATGACCCAATTCTCAGTCCCGTTGTTCACTCAATGGTAGATTCATTTAGTGAAGATTCTAAAATAACTGAAAATGTCTCTCCTTACTCTCTTCTCTCATTCTCATTTAACTTAATGAGAAATAGTCTCAATAGAACTTCAGCAGAGCAAAGCAACAAAACAACCTGGAAACTTTATTTGTTAATTGGGTTGATTTAGGTCAATGTTCTCTAACACAGCAGACATAGCCCTAAAGAGTTCCTTATTAGAAAATCATGAAGCCCACAGAGAGAACTAACTCCCCATTGGTATCCTCTGGGGGATCGCTGAACCCTAGATGCTGCAGGGAGAGAGTCACATCACTAATTCAGCATAACACCTAAAGCATTCAAGCTCACTTTGCATGCAAACAATTTTCAGATTTTCTGTTTCTCTTTATATCTTTAATTAAAATTCTTTTTTTAAATATTTATTTATTTATGCATACAAGAACTGGGGTACAGGCCAGAGATGTGGGGGGGTGACAGAATTTACCAGAGACAGAGCGGGGAACAGAACAGGCAGACTGACTGAAGTACACTGCTGAGAGGAGCAGCAGGCAAGACAGGAGAGGTCAGCCTCGCCATTGGGTTGCTCTCTGGCCAGCCGTGGATCGAACTCGTGCTGCAGAGGCTGAGGATTGCTTCATAGTGCAGTGCTTAACCCCTTGTGCCACCAGGGAGGCCCCTAATTAAAATTTTGATAGTCTTATCATATACCTTTGCCTTAGCCCACTCAGTACAGAATTCTAAACCCTTCAGTTTCAAAGAAGCTTGATTTTCTTATTCTAAATAACTGCCCACATGAACAAAATGTAAATCTGGATATTGTCACTTGGGTGATAGTAACTCAAGAGAAAGTTTTGAATGTACAAGCCTAAGTATTTCCTTGAAGAACATCTTCGCTGAATCAGAAAAAAATAATTTAATGACAGTATTAAAATTGAACAGGCATCTTTGTAGTCTCAGTATTTCAGGAAATAAACCAATTCATTCCCAAGTCTCTTAAATTCTGAGTATTGATGGTCTAATTTACAAAACAGTTCAATTGCCTTGCCAGCTTCCAAAAATTGTAGTAGAGGGTCCTATAACATAGGCAGCATTTGAAAAACTACAGTAAAATATATAAATCACTATAATGTCCCTTTAAATTTTCAGATGCTACTATTTTGCTGCTTGTCACTTTCAAAGCAGTGAGGTATTGCAGGGGAAATATTACTTTACGAATTAAAAACCTAGGAGAATAACAAAATCGCTGATTGATCTTAGAATAAGGTATGTAATCCTCTCTGAGTCTGGTTCTCTCTCTTTATGAGAGGACCTGACTACATCATTTCCAAGTTCATTTCATGAATCAGAATCAGTGTTTCCAGGATTATTTGTTAATTCAATTCACATTTCCTGAGCATTTAATGTACTTGGCACAATCCTAGTCCCTGTGGAACAGGACAGGGAAAAGTAGAAAAAAATGAGAAAAATCCAACCAAACAGATAGGACAAGGTTATTAATTATCTAGGCAATAAATGTAGGACAATAGCTGAGGAAAGATATCAGTCTGGGGTGCTGGTATGAAAACAAGACTAGGCATGAACAAGACAGACCTATTGGGTTGTCGGAAAAGTCATGAGACATTTTTGCTTCAAAAACATAAAAAATGCATCCTGACTTTTCTGACAACCCAATACAATGTAAGCAGGGGTGCAGCCGTAGGCAAATAACCTTCCTGGGTCTCCATTTCCTCATGTAAAAACATGAAGATTGTGTGGTCAGGAAATGATCTTCATGTCCTTGCCATGGAGTCTGATGTGGCCTTCAAATGCTCCATGATGCAAGGCCTTGAGGAGAAAGCGGGTCACGTGGCTATGCTGGGGAACTAAGTCCCCGGAGCACACAGCCTGCGTTGCTCAGTCCCCATCCACTTGTGTTGCCTTCATAAGTGTCAACAGCAGCAAAAGCACTTCCCTCTCCTGGTCTCACTCTCTGACATACTCCAGTTCATCATCATCATCCTCACCCTTAGGTACATGCACACATGTGGTAAGACAAGGTGCTCGTCAGTATGCTCCAGGAAAGGGACAAGTACAGTTGCTCTCGGACCTCTGATGTGAGTTACCGAGCAGTGTGTGTGGCTAGTTAAGACTTTCCAGAGGACTTGGGTCAGAATTTAAACCTAGAAATTGAAGTTGCAGGGGGAGGGGATTCAGCACGACCTATAGGATTATTCTAAACTTCAAATTGCTTCACATTTTCATTACAGAGTAGTGTGTTTGGGACTTCTGCCCTTGATGGCATAGTTAATATCAGCCCCAAATCTATACTGGCCTTCTCTGATTCCTAATGTCAACAAACTCAATTCCTTCAATGGGCCCTTGACCCCACATACAGGTCAAGGGTCACACAGATCATGCCTATGTGACGTGCATCTACTCGTGTTCCTGATAATTAAACTCAGGAATCTTCTTGGCTCCACCCTCAACACATCAGGCTTTCTGCTTTACATTTTCTCTTTGGGAAACATCCATCATCCCTAACCTTTGCTAGAATTGACTCCGAAGCTATGTTTTAAGTCATTGAATTGAGTCATGACACTTCTGAAATCAAGCCCTTCTTTCCAACAAGTAGATAAAGTCATTCAGCTATCTTTCCCTTAGACTCTGAAACTCAATCTCTTTAAAATGGCTAATCTAATATTTGTCTTATCCGAATGCCAGTAGTTATTTTAATGTTTGTATTAAGAGCTAGGACTATGTCTTAATCGGCAGGATCTTATCTCGTATCTGACAGT
Organism: Talpa europaea; assembly: GCF_964194135.1. Taxonomy (NCBI): domain Eukaryota; kingdom Metazoa; phylum Chordata; class Mammalia; order Eulipotyphla; family Talpidae; genus Talpa; species Talpa europaea. The sequence goes on along the minus strand of NC_140071.1, from coordinate 133,277,096 downwards.
GCCCAACAAATACGACTAAATTAACATGACTTGCTTTTTTCCCAGTTCTAACATTTGCCCCCTGCCAACTCTTCTTATTTTTGCCTCTCGATAGAGAAGATAGGTACCCCCAGGATTCCAAATGTAATTTAAACCTTGTCTTTATGCAACAGACAGAACATTCCCTCTCCAGGGAGCTCAACAGAGAACCATCAGTTGTTCGATTTTCAGCAATCAAGCTAACTCAGAACGGAGAGAATATCAGTTCCAACCCCCTTTCCTGCCTCTTTAGAATCTTAGTCTCCATGAGCGTCTTTAGTGCCTGCCTTTGCGGCTCATTCTTCCCTCCTGCCACTGACTGTCGAGAGTGACCTCCCTTTTACTTATCCTCCATCTGCTTCACAAAATCATGCCACTTCTATTTTCATCTTCTTTCCAGCATCTAAACTGCTGAAGCCGTGACCTTTCAAGCAAATGTAGCAATGGTATCAGCATATCTTCTGATTGAAAAATCAAAACTGAGCCCATACTTGGCATAATTATTCTGTGTGCGCAGGAGTTGTGTCTGCACTTGTGGAAGACAGATAATTGGATTTCAGATGACTGATAAAAATATTCACATTCCACCTGAGCCCCAGTGGGTTCCCCCCCCCACTGAAACCCCAGAAACTTGAAATCTCAATGCTTCCAAGGCTCTTATCCTCATCTAGCTGGCTTATAGGTACTGCTGTTCTGTCTCCTGAAGGTCTCTAGCCCAGCTCTTTATTCTTTCTCCCAAGCTCTTTGTCTTACTCCAATACTGGTCACTGTTGCTATTCTTGCAGCTACTCTCCCTAACCTCCCTTTCTACCACTGACCCTTCTTTCCTCCACCTTCCCATAGTTATTAATGTGACCATAAAAACCTCGTGGTTGTCTTCTTGCAAAAGTTGTCCATGAGAGTTCCTAACCCAGATTGTTTCTTTCAAAATCTAAATTAGTTACCAACACTGACAACTCAGGTGACTTTTCATTAAAATGAGTTTTCTTATTTGATCACTTGAGCTTAACTAACTAGACCACCATTCTCACAGCTGCCCACTGCCCCCACCAGTAAAAAGCAGGTGCTGTCCCATTTGCCAGAGTCTTTCCCACTCACTACTGCTTTGAGTTCACAGGCGTTGGGGCCATTGATCCCACGCTGGGGTACGCCCAGAGACACATCACTCATTCACAGAAACTGGCTGCTTCCTGGAGACAGTGCTCCCCAGTGCTCCCCAGTGCTCCTGTACTATGATTCTCAGCAGAAGCAGGGACACCTGGAAAACAGTAGGAAATACTTGGAGCTACATCTGAGGGGCCATCTCACACAGACAGGACTCAACTTTATTTGAGGACTCTGGGAGAAGGATATAAAGTTAGAAGTGGCCATCTTCACAGACACTGTAGTGAACATCTTACCAGGTTTTATCAACTTTCCCCATCTATAATTGGATATGTGGAGCATAAAGGGAGAACAGAGAAGAAAAATGGCTGGCAAAAAGGTTTAATTTCTTGATAACTTTGAGAAGCACTGTTCTTGTCATTTTTTTTCTTGAATGATTACTAGCATAAGGGGGAAAATGAGTGTCTCAGAGTTTTCTAAAATGGAATTTAACTTAAAACTCTAGTGACCCAATTTCTACCTCATTTCATTCCCTAACTCTCTGTAGAATGTTAGTGGAAATTATGATTATGCACTGAATAAAGGACTCAACTCAAAGGGTTGGTTATAAAATTATTAATTTTAGAAACATATTGGCATTTTAATATATCTCCTAGTTTATAAGAATGTGACATTAAAATAAAGTTAAAAGTAAGTTAGCTCACTATCACTCTTAATTGCTTATACTTTTATTAGCATTCTTCTTAAGCAAATTTTTAATGCAGTTTCAAAATTTTTCACATAAATCAGAATCAAATGATTTTTTCTTCTAGTAATAGCTTTGAAATAGCCTCATAATGATAGTTTTAAGATACCATAATTACCTAAAGTTATTGTAGCTAATAATTGAAACCAAGAACATTCAAAGCCATGCTTTTATACATTGTCTAGTTATTTGGACTGATATTAGACAGTACTGGATATTTAGAAAAACAAATGCCATATTATAATGAAATCATGTAGGAGTTGAGAAATACAGATAGGATTCCATAGACCATCCAGTCTCTTATAAGCAACTCTCAAAACATTAGACAGAGGGAAGATTCTGGAAGATTCTGCTCTTGGAAAAGGGGATCTTACCAGATATCAGGTATAAGACCAAAAATATATGTGACTAAAAGATTGATGCAAACACACACACACAAAAAAAAAAAAAAAAACTTCTAAGAAAATCTAGCCATCCTGATGTACACTGACAAAAGACAGGAGAGTTCACTTTTTTTTTTTTTTTTTTTTGCAAGCACATGGACTAGTTGACAGGTATTTGACACACCTGTATCCCTGGCTGGCTTGTGATCCCTTTGAGGACAATTTCCCTTTCCTTTATTGACTTTTATGGTGGTGTTAGACAGCATATTTTCTTAAGTTAGTGTTCCATTTATCTAAAGATTCATTTTCAGAACTTTATTCTTACAACTAGAGAATTCAGCTATCAATTCATGTCTAGAGGAAGTTTAAGAAATTGAACCAAAATCAAATAGAAAATTCATGTCTTGAAGATCAAGAGACAACTTTGTCAAGAATTTAGAAGGGTTTAAATGTTTCCAATTTAACAACTTTTAGAGAGTTATTTTTTTTTCCTATTTCTTGCTAACAGATTATGATTACCTTATATCACCTAAATATGCTTAAAGAGAAACCGGGAATTTGAACAATGGAATTTTTTAAGAATGATATTTAAGACAATTGGCTACTATATATACGCTCAAATTTCTCCTGAAAATCAAAGATAATCACAGAAATGCTTTTTATTCTTTTTTATATTTTTAATTTTTTATTATTTAAATATTTTATTGTACATAATTCTTACATCTTTTTTCATCTTTGCACAAAGTATGAATTTTTGTTTTGGTTATATTCCCCATACAATTGCACCTCCCCACTTATTTTGACTCTAGTCCTTCCTTTCCCCATTTTATTCTTAAAGAAAATTTAGGTCTTGTATATCAAAAAGAATGTCCACATGCACAATGGAAATCACAATCATACTAGTAGAAACATAGCTACAGATACAAAGATACAGTTGCAGATATAGTTATAGAGATACAGTTCTAGACATATATAGATACAGTTACAGATGTACATAGTTGCATTTATAACTATAGATATAGTAGTAGTTACAGACACAGATATAAGCATGGATATAGTTCTGGGAATGGGCTAATAGCACAGTCTATAATCATCCTTTTATTTCGGTCTATCTTAGAACTGACTAATTTCTTCTCTATATAACACATTCAGAATCTCTCTCTTCTTACCCCCTAAGATGCCCGTCTCTCCCACTCAGCCAACTGACACTTTCTACAACTCTGAGTGCTACAAACAATATCTGTATTTTCCAGTGTAGCACAACTTTTCAAGAATCAAAATTAGGGCAAATATTGCAGAATGGGAATTTTGTCATCAATTGTTCAAGTCGTACAACCCCAAGATTTCTCTTCTCTCCTTCATAGGTATACATGCTCATTTTAGCTAGTTCTTCTTTACAAAGAAGAACTTATTTGTTTCAAGTATAACTCAAAGATTTTTTTCACGTATAACTGTATCAGGGAATTTAACAAAATAAAATTCAAGGGTTAGCAGACTTTAGTGAGTCTGTACCATCATTCAAATTCAAACTTTAAGTCAATTTTAACTCTCCTTTTTTTATCAATTCACACCTAACCCATTAGCAAATTTCTTTGTCTTAATCTTTGAAGTATGCCCAGAACCTGCTTTCCCCACATGCACTGCTATTACCTGTCTTCCATCTGGTCTTCCTCTTCCACTTGTCACAAACAAACAACTGCCTAAGAGATTTTTTTTTTTTAAATGTAGGTCAGGTCAGGGGCCTCCCCGGTGGCGCAGCGGTTGAGCGCTGGGTTGTGAAGCTGCCCGCAGCCTCTGCAGTGCCGGTTCGATCCCCGGCTGCTCCCCGGCCACTGGAGAAGGGTCCCACATGGCACGCAGACCTCTCCTGCTGCCCACTGCTCCCCTCAGCAGTGTACTTCGGTCCTTCTGCCTGCTCTGCTCCCGGCTCTGGCTCTGGTGAATTCTCTCACCCTCCCGTGCTTCTGACTGTACCCAGTGCTTGTATGCATGTATGTATAAATCAATCAAGCAATAAATAAATAAATCTTTAAAAAAAAAAATGTAGGTCAGGTCATTTGACCTTTCTGTTCAAAGATCCTCATGTCATTTCTCACCCTACTCAGCAGACAACCCCATCTTCAGCATGGCTTGCTTCATCTGGCCACAGTCTCTCTCTTCTGTCATCCTCTCTCCCCCCTCTTCCTGCCTCCTCTAACCTTAATTAATTTTTGCTGCCCCTTGACAAGACCAGAAACAACCTCACCTCAAAGTTCTATCATTGGTTCCCTCTGCTGCGAAGTCACCTCTTCCCTTGTGTCATCTTCTTATTTAGGTCCAAATGTCCCCTCATCTGCAAGGTCTCTCTGAAAACCTAATTCAAATTAGCATTTCTACCATCACCAAATGTTCATTAATTCTGCTTTCTTTCGCTCCTTAAAAAGAGTTTAACATGATAGTCCATAGCGACTACCATGCCTGTGTCCGTGTCTGGGAGACAAAGATAGAATAGAGACTATACTAGGACCTCATGAATTTATTCAGTGATACATGTACTGTTCATTTGTAACAGACAAATCCTAACTGCTGCTGATAAAAGCAGTGATAAAAAATAAAAATTTAGCCTAAGATACATTAAGTTCAAATCAAGGGAGAGATGCATCAATTGCTAAAATATGATCAGGTGTTGACAATTGCTATGGAGACAAAGAAAAAACAAAGAAGGGGAATAGGGAATGTAGACAAGACAGAACAGAGCAGAGGGTTCCTGCTGTCAATAGAACAGGCAGGAAGGCTTTATTGAGAATAGGACTGCATTTGTCATGATCAATACTGCCCTGTTGGCAGGTGTTCAATAAAGAATTTGTTGAATGACTGGACTAATGAAATTAAGATAGAATTAAGTCCTTTAAGTCATCTGTTTCCATTTTGGTATTGTCAATACCTCTATCACTATACTACCACCAACAACTTTAAAATGTTTATTGCAGGGATCCATTTTGATATTATCACTAAATATTGTCATTCAACTCTGCAATGCCTGTACTGGTGGGATCTGTTTTGACAGTATCACCAAAATATTGTTATTCTATGAAGAAAAATTATTATTCTTTTGCAAAGACAACCCAGAGTCAACTTCATATCATTACTTGCCAGCTTTTAATTAGCATGTTACCCACCTGTATGGCTTATGACTTCACAGACTAAATCATTTTTGTTTTGCAAATGGTCTATCTCAAAATGTGACAGTAAAGCTATTTTAAGTGTTCTTGAATGCAGTAGATAATAAGGGAGCTCCACTTCCTTCCTAAGGCATTGGATGTGACGTGTACCTGGGTAATCATATATGCACAATCCCCTCTCAATTTATATTTGCGCATAAGTGTGGGTCTGTTATCTTGGCAAGGATAATTAGTATCCTACTGTTATTTTTGATATATAGATGGTGAAGAAGCATGTCACTTTTCCTTTCTGAAAAACCAAAAGAGAGAGGAATGTAATAAACTTAAGAGTGCTAAAATCCACAACATGGGGAAAGAACAGCCAGTCTCCAAGGAAAGCACTAACATGCAGGGCTGAGCGAGAAAAAGGAAATGAGAGCAGGAGGGGGCAAAGGTGAATAGTGAGAGAAAGAACTTCATGATTTTATGTGCACGCCTAGATACAACCATCCCTGAAGCTATAGTCACATTTCCACTTGTTTTTTTAATGTGAAATTTAAAATTGTTCCCTGAGATTTGTGACTAAAGCTTACATGTGAACATGTTTATAAAATAAAGAACCTATTTATCATGTGTCTCAGTTTTTATTTGCAAATGCAAATATTAAACTACAATTCTATGTTTCTATCAGTAAGCAATTAGTCTTTGATTTTGTTATAATATACCTATAGAAGATATGCATATTTCTTCCATGGCTAGAAATCTTATAATTCTGTGAAACTTGGACTGACAATGACTTTGTTACATGGCTCACATCAGATGAATATTTACATACTCCCATGGGCTCCTAATGTTGGCATATAATAACACAAAGACAGTTTACAGACTTCAGCATGCTTCCTCACTATGAGGTAGGGCTAAGCTGTTTAAATTCTGTTCATGCTGCCTCTTACTTACCTTCTATGGATAATCCTGCAATCTATTCCACAAAAACCCAAAGGTTCTCATATATTTATAAGCAAGGCACATATACTATGTAATAAAGAATTATTTTATTCGCTATCAAGAATACTCAATACAATAATTCCATTTTACCTCTGCCACCTATGCATTTCCATAATCACTTTTCTACAACAGTTTATTTTTGCATGTGTGCTTTAAGAAAGACAACCAAGGATTTGATAAAGTCCCATGCGATTAAGCAATGTGAAAATACTCATTTATGTCTCTAGTATCCACACTGCCAGACTGGAAATCCCAGGATTTCTCCATCTACTAGACATCTGTCACACGTGCTTAAGCCTGGATTGCCAGAAAATATAAGCATCAGAAACAGCAATATGGTTTTTAATAGATGAGGGACAAGTAATGCTTCCTTCCCACACTCAAACATCCACTTTTATCCACATGACTAGTGTTAAAAAAAAATAGATACCATGACTAGACATCACATTTGTCAAACAGGAGTTCCTAGAATCCCTTGCACTGAGCCCCGAGTCCTTAGAGCAAAGATCCAAAGCCCCAAGAAGAAAAGTTCATAAAAGTGATTTTAATTACCTTCCAATGAGAGAAGACAGAAAGAGAAGGTCAAGAAGGTCGACTAACAAACATAAACTCCAGGGCTCATTTCTCTGCAAGATGCACCCAGCCAGTAAGCTGCTCACGTCGCCACATCCCACCTATTTGTGCCTTGTATTTTCACAAGGTGAGGTTAATAACTGGGTGACTGCAAAAAAACTCTAAAAAATCTGCATTTGGGAATGAAACCACATATGGAATCCCTTCTTTTTAATTTTTCTACAGTCTTATATTTCAACAATTTAAGTCATCTGTAAAAGCACTCATTCATGAGAGGAAAAAAAATCCCAACTAATTATTTTTTTTTCTGCATGATGATTCATCTGTTTGACTTCTGAAAGGTAGAGCCTCATACACAGAAAAAAAAAAAATGGATAATCCAATCCTCTCTTAACTTACTGAGACACTCTTCATGATCATTTCTATCACCAACAAAACAGAGGAGGGTAGGGAGAGAGAAAGAGAGATGAGAGGTAAAAGAAAGGAAAATAAAAAGATCAAATTCAAACTCATCACTTGATTTATCCGTTTCTGAATTTAACATCAAAACATGACAAATGAGACTATATTAAAACTCCTAGAAAGGTTTCAATCACACAGACACACCAAAGAATTATTCAGCATCTATCTATAAAGTGACTTTGACAAACAATATAAAGCACATCTCAACACCAAAATAAATGCCACGAGACTGGCAGAATTGTTTCTGAAATGATCACACAGATGCACTGTGGTTTTAAATAAAGCTTGCAGAGTTACATTCCTGAGGCTTGGTAATTGAAATAATTTGCTCTTCTACATGTATAAATACATACTGTTAATCAGCAGCTTAAATTGAAATTGGTACAAATAGCATGAACTGAGACTTTGTTTGCAAATCATCTCAGGATTCAGGCAAATCACAGCAAGTCTTCTCCATTAGCACCACTAATTGAAATTTGTTATATAAAATTGCTTTCTTCCTAATTCCCTGAGGGGGACCAAGGTCAAACCATATGCTGTGTGCTTATTCAGGGGGAGAATGAGGCAGTTCCATGACCATAAATAAACCTGTTGTTCTTTGCCATTATATAGATAGGGGATTACTACAACCACTCACAACACAGTTGCCCCCCAAACAGAGCTAAGTCTTGCCATGTGAGGTCAGGAACACTAGGAAAATCAGGAATCCCCTCTGTTTTAGAAGCCAACACTAAGGAGCAAGAATGGCCACCTACAGGATTTAGGAGGGCTGGAGAAACTATCAGGCTATCTCTCTCCATGCACTACCACCAAAGCATATTGCCAAGAAATACTGGCCAAAATGCATTGCTATTTCAGAAAGAGTGATAATTCCATCTAACTCTACCTGCACACATAGCTCAGCCTGGAACCCTTTTAAGACAGTGCTTTCAACTTTATTACAGGGCTAACTTGTATCAGAATTATTGAAGTATATGTCCTTCTTCCTCACTACATTATTGTAAATACTATAATCTCAATCATAGCCTGCCAGAATATATTGCAAACATTAGATGTAACAGATTAAGTACATGTAATGAACTTAGTGCCACTATATGGGGGGCAGGAGGGGCAGGGAGAGTTTCTTTAAATAACCAATCCATCTGGAAGTAAGAAAGGTTGTTACCTTTTATTTAAAAAAAAAAATATTACCAGGAGAAGAGGTTGTAGAGGACAGGCATACTAACTTCCATCTCATAAATTCCTACTGTAAATCAGGATCTGAGTTCTTTTGCAAATTCCCTCCACCATACCTCGTCTCAACAACAATTCTTGCCAAAAAGAAAGAAATCAAACCTTAACTTACGACACCTTGACTGCCCTGTACCTCCAGGGGCCTGAGAATGTGAAGCCCTTACCCCCTCTACATCTGGCATCGCCTCACATTCTGCCCCCCTTAAATAATCACAGCACTCCCACCATTTGGGGAACTGGATCCTAGGGCACAAGTCTCATCAATTCCCCTTGAGTCCACCTAGAATAAACTCCTTTGTAAAAGCACATTGACATGGTTCAGAGTTTGGCTTTCTGGGAGGCGAGCAAAAGACCTGGTTTGGTCACTAACAAAAGTAAGACTTTAGCAACTTCATAAGCATTTGGAATAGTGTCCGGCTCAGTTACCCAGTAAGTGCTGACCATTACTACTGAATTTAATTCCATTTCCTCAAGGAAACACAAATGTGCTGAGATCCTTAACAAGCAGGTAATTGACCATGAGTGGGGGATAATGAGAATCCATCTCGAAACACATTCCAGGGAGTTTAGTTTGGGAAATTCCTACAAAAGCAGAGTGGTATAGAGTAAGAAGCGATCCCACATCAGGATCCCAGAACACGGAGACATAAAGAAAAATGTTCTCCGTCAGCTGAAATGGATCTCTCCTTGCCTGGCTATTTATACAACAGGTTGACAGCAAAAGAAATACTTGTTAAAATGTTCTTACTAGAACAAGTGGGAGTTCCAAAAAAATAAAATAAAATCTGAGATGAAACAACTCTTCACTTCCTCAAAGCACTGAAAACCCTAAAAAAATAAGCGTCCCTCTTTATTCTGATCTTCTGGGGTCTTATTATCCAAGCAACATGGCTTCAGTCTCAAGCCTGGCTGCTTGGCATGGTCAGAACTGCTGCTGTCATTTCTGAGCATTCCTGAGAGAGGTTGCCTACATTTTCTTGTCATTTTTAGCCCCAACTTCTTTCTGTCAGCAAGATCCTCATTGACTCTGCCCCATCCTCCCTGACTGTCCCAGTATGGAGTGTTCTTCTTCACTCCCTGCAACCCATCAGATCCAGTGGTCCCCAAAAGCTGCAAACAATGTGGGGAGCAGAACTCAAATCAAGAAACACTCAGTGGTTTTCTTCCACACATTCACATTCCTAGATTTTCCCTCCTTGGAGATTTTGCTCTCACTGAGCCTCCCCGCTCCATAAATCTCTGCTGCCTTGGACTGTTATTCCTTTAATGTCCCTGATGCTCTTTTATTTCCTCCCAAGCCCCAGAGCCCCAAACTTGTTTTGACTGTCAGAGGTCAGCGTATGGTAACCTTACCCAGCTCTTTATTCTGAAAGGCTTTCTCTCTTATCCTCTCTGCCTTTTTGACTAGAGCTTGGGACTTATCTCTGTGGGATGCGAGGGTCCTTTAGGTATCTGTAGAAATGAAAGTACATCTTTCCTCATGAACAATTTATGTTTCTCTTGTAGGGCAGAGAGCAAAAATGGAAACGCCTACAGTGTATCTCTAAATACAGATGCAGATGAGAGAGTAGACTTAAGACTAGATGACATGGAATTGGAGACGTGGCTTGCTCACACTCACACACTGAAAATGCACACACATGTGATGCCTAGTTTAAGCAAATAGGGGCTGTTTGAGAGAACAAGCCAGTCTGAAGTTGATAACAAATAAACTTAAGCCTATTCAAATTTTTGAGAGTTTATTTCAGTAAAATGGATCGATTCAGGCAGCACCAAGTCAAAAGGGGTTAGAAACACCCCAGTGACAGGCGCTTGAGAACTGACTTTTATAGAGAACAGGAGGAAGCAAAGTTAGGGACTTACTGGTCCACAGGAGCTTAAAAGTGAGTTGACTGCTTGTGATTGGTTATTATTAGGTTTTGATTTTGTAGCTTACAGATTTGCATTTGGGGTTACTTACATTAGATAGATCTCATTCTAATGGCCTCTGTTGAATTAATTTAACACAAAGTTTAAATTAAAAAGATAGAATATCTGGATGTGCTGTCATCATAAATGTGTGGAGCTGTTAGTAGCCAGGTCTGGTTCACACCCCACGTCTGCCACGACCCCACCATGGGTCTTTTAGACAAAGTAGAAGCCTTTCCTTTCTAGAATTAATGTCCTTATCTGTAAGAGAGGTAAACACATTTCAAATTTGTTCATAGGATTAAGTGAGATGATGCACTTCAAGCAATTATTAAACTGCATGGATCAGGGTAAGCATTAGTAAAACAAATAATAGCTACCCAAATCAAAAAGTAATACAAGAACAGAGAAAAAAAGAAACTGGGGAAGAAGAAACAGCCATGAGAAATATGGTGACGCTGTGTATTTCAGTTGCAAGCCCCTGGGAGCATCTTGATACCTTCAGAAAGGGGGCAGCCAGCAGGACCCTGTAGACCCTGAAGGGTTGATACTTGGTTATTATCCACAGTCACACCAGAGGCTGAAATATTTCTGAACTGCTCTGTAGCAGTGCCAAATAAAAGAATAAAATCCCCTCTAACCCATTTACTTTCTTCCTTCCTCCTGACCTGGACCACTAAAGATAAATGTGTCTGAAGTGTCTGGGCTCTTCCAGCACAAGGACCAGCATCTACTCTATCAAGTTGCTGCCTTTGTCCTGCAGGTTATTGAATATTTTTATGATCCTCGATAAAGGCAGGAGTAACTGAGAGGTGACAGAATCAGCAAGCATTTCCACTATTTCAGAACATTCTTGTTCTTCATTCAGGTTTAGCTACAGAATACTGAAGCAAAGGCTGGTTATCCGGAAATGAGACTATTGTTTTTAAGGTCTTAGATCACTTGAAGAGGAGAGTATGAGAGAGGTAGAACAGAAGAGGGAGATAGAGACAGAGAAAGAGATTCAGAAACCATTTGACAAAAGATATCTTAATGGGTGTGGTAGAACCATCATATAATGGATTCGATTACTGTGTTGCTCTCTTCAACTCAGAGAACACACATCTATAACACCTAATGACTTAATTTCGTTCACCAAGATAAAGGCTCCTGAGGAGAGAGGGTCCTGAAAGATAGGTTTCAAGAATTGTTCAAATGGTTCTTAAGTTGTCAAGTTTCATTATTTCCAACTAAGGGATAAATATATCCATTTTTTTCTACAAAACCACTGTAGAACTGCCAGAGAGAAAATGTAACCTTATTCTTCACTTTACGATTGTTTCTGAGATTCCACTGGGAAGTGGTCTGGGGCTTAAAACTCAGTCATTCGTGATTTCAAATTTGCTCCACTAGGCCCCACATTCATATGAAGGTTCATAGATATCATTAATGAAAATCTCTAGAATAGCATCTGCCGCTTTATATGTGATTTTTTTCACTGTTGCTTTGCAAAATATGACAGAACTCAGAACAAAGTGAGAACACACTTTGTCCATAAAAAGTTATTTGAGTGCTTAAACCTTTAATTACCTTATCCAAGAGGTGAGTCTTCTAGGTGTCAGATGATATGCTCTAGAAGTGAACTTGACTGTGATTACAAAGGTTTCCGTTCATCAAAGGAAGAGTTGCTTTGCTACTCCCACAAGCAGCACAGCTCAGCCAAGGACACAGACACACAGCCCTGAAAGGGCTCTCACCCCGTGTTCACCAGAGACGTCATCAATTACAGAGCTCTTTTCTGCTGATTTCAAGCTTCAAGGCCAGGATAGTGTTATCAGTCCATTAGAATTAAAGGAAATGAAAATGACTTGGCCTCTGAGAGGCAGTTAATGCCTCTCTAACAATTACTACTGTGTCTGGCACAACATAATCACTGAGAAAATATTTGGTAACTGAATAATTCACCGAATGATGCTGGAAGTCTGAATTATTCCACTGTGCAATGTTCTAAGACCAAGCACTTAGCAAACTCTTTTTGAACACAGAAGCAGCCTTCCCCTCCATGACAAAATTATAAGACCCAAAGGAATCCCTTGGGAAAAGCACCCTGTCACCAAAAAATGTCCTGAAGTGAATTCTGTAAACGGATCAATAGAAAATTTCGAAAGAATAGGTCTTGCAGGAGTAATCAACGGCAGCTGAGGGGAAGATTCTGCAGCCTCCACAACAGCAAAGATCATTTACCTTTGAACAGATTCCCCGACCATTTAAGGAAAATAAACAAGGGTGAGACCCAGTGTCAGGTTAGTAGAAATTCTACCTCCTCAGAAGTTACTTCCTTTGGTTCTCACTAAGTCACTGACTTGTGAAGCCTCTGTGTGTTTTGAAGTCTGGCTAGGCCCACCTGGGCCTTCTGTGCTGCTCTCACCTTCACCCCAACAGATGGGCATGGCCACAAAAGGAGTGAGCTGGTCTTTGAGAGGGGCCTCCTGAAGATATCCTTGAGGGACGGTTATAGCTGGTGGTTCTGTCCTGCTGAGTTGCATACACAGCCATGGTGTCTAAAGCAGTAATTATTTAATATACCTGGCTTTCGAGTCAGACTACCTTCCAGTGAAGGCTCTAATCCTATGGTGCCTTCCTCTTTGCATGCCTCAATTTTTTTTTCCAATTCTAACCTGCCTGATTTTTTCACCTCTTTAGATCCACCTTCCATCCTGCTCTGAGAGGACTTGTGTTGAGACTGTTCTACCTGGATCCTGAGTTCTCTGATTTCTGTGGGTTTGCAGGCTTAATGGGAATGGAGAGAGGCTCCTTCCACAAAATGATGAGTGTGACTGTGCTTGGCTGAGGCATGCCCCTAGAAGAGCTGGGCTCTCCTAGCTTCAGGCAGCGGCTTTCTCCCCTCCCAGTTCACAGGGAAGTAATGGTAGCCCTATATGAAGCTACTTCTTAAGGGGGTTCCTTCCCATCTTGGCTTCCTTAACTTTACCCATGTACTTGCAAACTGGCTTTTCATGAAACCTGTCCTGTCTCCTGGCAGGATTCTGACTGACATAAAGATACAACATTCAGGGCCTCCCTGGTGGCGCAGTGGTTGAGCGCTGGGTTGCGAAGCTGCCCGCGGCCTCTGCGGCGCCGGTTCGATCCCCGGCTGCTCCCCGGCCACCAGAGGAGGGTCCCACATGGCGCGCAGACCTCTCCTGCCGCCCGCTGCTCCCTCAGCAGTGTACTTCGGTCCTTCTGCCTGCTCTGCTCCCCACTCTGGCTCTGGTGAATTCTCTCACCCTCCCGCGCTTCTGACTGTACCCAGTGCATGTATAAACAAAACAAACAAACAAATAAATAAATAAAACATGCCTCTATTAAAATAAAAAAAGAAAAGAAAAGAAAAATCATAAAAATTGGTTTTTAATTTAAAAAAAAAAAGATACAACATTCAGCATTTGCTTTTACTACCTTTTAGTATCTCCCACCTGATTCCAACACGAGTCTTTTCTTTCCAATATGAAAGAACATTTATTTAAGTCTTGTGTTCCTGTTTTTAAGTACACAAAAGTAGCAGAAAATGGAACAACCACCAAGTTATACTTCCATTCTGCTAAACAGCTTCCATTTAAGAGGAGAAGGAGAGAGTGAAGATGCAATATGACCACAGAAAAACGTAAAAAGAAAGTATTCTCCCAACAATAGACACATACAATTGCTCTGAGATCTTCAGAATGACAAGTTAACGCACGGAGCTCACTGCACACAGCATGACTGCGTACCCGCCTAAGGAGCCATGTGATTTGCTGTTCTCTGCACACTGCTTCTCCTAATGCTACCTCCCTGAGACCTGGAGCACGCCTGACATCAGTGGTAGGGTAAGCGTTAAATTCAGTTTAGGATTTGACATGGTGCTTGATCTCCAACTGTGAGGAAAAGAACATATTTGAGCAGAGTTTTGACAATAAACCACAAAGTTTGTTGACACTTTGTGTGCCAGACAATGGTGGCCAGTGTGTTCCACTCCCTAATTTCCCTATCTACCCCGCCAGTCATATTTTCTCATTCTCATTTTCAAAACGGTGATCTGCAATGAGTTGTGATACAAGCCAAGTCACATAGCTAGTAGGTAGTGGAGCCAGAAGGCTGATTTGGGTCCTTCAGCAGATGTGACATTACCTCTTACTATGAAAGAGGGAGACACCTACCCATTAACATCACTGCAAATGAAGCTGCCTTTTCATTAGGTACAGAGTCACCATAAGTCCACAGGGACTTAGGATTTGATTAACTCTGGAATTCAATTCAGATAAATAAATATGCAAAATAAGTGTACTTTTTCCATCTGTTTTCTCATTTAATGCTTTTCAACTTTCGAATGTTCTTGGTGATTTGGCGATGGTGCATTGAGTTCTCATTCTCTGTCTCTTATATTAAACATTTATACACCAAAGAAAGGGAGTATTATTTGCACAGTACATTGTAAGCATTTAATAAATATTTTAATCAATTAAGTTGTTATAGAAGCCTTTTTGTCAAAGAAAATCAACGCCTGTATTCAGCATTTGGAGAAAGAACATCTTATCATTCACAGCCAAATAAGAGTTTTGATTATTTGATGCTGAAAAGGGAAACATAGCAAATTTTCAGATGAGTGTAATTGCACTGTGGTAATTACACTGGTCTGATTTCATTATAGTAAATGCTAATTTAATGTCTGATTCATTTTTCTAACTGGCACTGAAATGCTTTTACTTCACATGCAATATGAAAACATATTAGATCATAGGGTTTTGGAAGAAAATACAAGTTTGTTGACTTAGGGGTATTTCAGGACAAGTAAAGGACATTCCAAATAAAATTTATATTACAAAAGAGACTTCAGAAAATGTATGAATTCTTAACAATTTAAGTCATGGACCTCTTTTGCAGTTTTGTGAAACCTATAAACCATGTTTTTAGAAAAACAGTTTGGGTTTTGTTTTCTCCTACATGAAAGGTTTTATTTTCTTTTCCATTTTATAGATGAAGAGAAATTCTTGACATGAAGGTTCTTTCCAAATATCCCTAGATAGGAAATGGTAGACCTGAGCATCATACTCCATCTTTCCAGCTCAGACACCTTAGAACAATGCTTTTACATGAATAAAGCAAAGTACATAGGGGTATAAAGGCAATGGAAAGCTATTAAAATGTTATAAGAATAATTTGGTGATATAATAAGATACTTCATTGTAAAAATATTAACTATCAAACATATAAAAGTGTATATAATAATTATGGTAATTGTTAACAATATCTGTAAATTATAACTAGATCACAACTGTGATGTTATGACTGATTATGGTTATCTCTATAATTCCATTGGTGACGGAGTTGCACATAATTTCAGTGGTTTGTTGTTTATGCCAATACTTGAGGGACTTGCAGAAAGCTATTACAAAGATGACATTTTTATTCTTTATTTTTTTAAAGATTTATTTATTTATACAAGCACTGGGTACAGTCATAAGTGCGGGAGGGTGAGAGAATTCACCAGAGCCAGAGGGGGGATCAGAACAGGCAGACTGACTAAGTACACTGCTGAGGGGAGCAGCGGGTGGCAGGAGAGGTTTGCGTGCCATGTGGGACCCTCGCCGGTGTCCGGGGATCAAACCAGCACTGCGGAGGCTGTGGGCAGCTTTGCAGCCCTGCGCTCAACCGCTGCACCACCAGGGAGGCCTGAAATTTTTATTCTTATGGACGTTTACACCTGAATTCTGTCAGTGGATCCCAGTTGAAGAGACCCTGACACAGAAACACCATGGGGGAGTTTTACAAAAGCCACTCAATAACCAGAAAGAGAGCCAAGAGGGAAAGCCTTCCTGTCAGAGACTGAGAGAAAAGGAAAGCTGTTCAAGCAGAATTAATTTTAGAGCCAATATACTCTTGCACCACAGAACAAAATACAATTCTATTTAAAATAAGTTAATTGGGGCCTCCCTGGTGGCACAGTGGGTTGAGTGCAGCGCTGTGAAGCTGTCTGCAGCCTCTGAAGCGCGGGTTCAATTCCCAGCCGGCTGGGGAGATTCCCACATGGAGCAGCAGACCTCTCCTGTCGCACCCGCTGCTCCCCTCAGCAGTGTTTTCAGTCCGTCTGCCTGTTCTGCTCCCAACTCTGTCTCTGGTGAGTCCTCTTGCCCTCTGAACCTCTGGCCTGTAGCCCAGCTACTGTATAAATAAAAAATATATTTTTTTTAAGATTCATTTATTTATACAAGCACTGGGTACAGTCAGAAGAATGGGAGGGTGAGAGAATTCACCAGAGCCAGAGCAGTGAGCAGAGCAGGCAGAAGGACCGAAGTACACTGCTGAGGGGAGCAGCGGGCGGCAGGAGAGGTCTGCGCGCCATGTGGGACCCTCCACCGGTGGCCGGGGAGCATCCGGGGATCGAACCGGTGCTGCAGAGGCTGCGGGCAGTTTCGCAACCCAGCGCTCAACTGCTGCACCACCGGGGAGGCCCCATATTGTATCAATAAAAAATAAATATAAGTTAAAATAGATCTCAGCAGACCACCTCATAAAATTCTTTGGAAAAGAAACATACTGGATTTTTAAGTGATTGACAGAATGGTGTTTGCTTTAAAATTTGTCATATATATTTTATCATTAAAAATAAGTAAGAGTTCAGGGAAAAATAATGGCAGAGTCACTCATTTATTTGGCACACATGAGAAAAGCCAATAGGTGCTATGAACTGAAGACCTGAATTTGGATGGTCCGCTTTAGCCTACTTCCAAAGTCGCAGTGATGGAAGCATCTATGCCCATGTACAGACTGGCTCATCCATTAGCAGCTGGCCAATCCTAACAGGCACCATTTAATTGCCTGGATTTTAATTCAAAAGGATTAAAGTTCAGGAAGAACATATCAACTAAGATTCAGGATCAGCAAATTAAAAAATAGATCCATTAAAACCCAGCCCTGAGTTACCACACTCATTAAGTGCATTACACAGTGCCAAAATTCATCATATAGGATCATTCTAGAACTAATTAGGAATGTAGAGAGAAAACAGGAGGTACTTCCTAACAGGAGCAGATGGTTACCTTAGCCCCCTAGTGCTCTGTGTCTTCAGTGTATTCACCTGTTCTCCCCATTTTTCAATGTCAAACTGAACTAATGTTCAGCGGTCAAATGAGAACTTTGGGGGATCCACGGGCCTCCCTGGTGGCTCAAGAGGTTGAGTGCAGTGCTGTGAAGCTGTCTGCAGCCTCTGCAGTGTGGGTTCAATCCCAGCTGGCAGGCAAGGGTCCCACATGGCTCAGCAGACCTCTCCTGTCTCGCCCGCTGCTCCCCTCAGCAGTGCATTTCGTCAATCTGCTTGTTCTGCTCCCCGCTCTGTCTCTGGTGAATTCTCTCACCCTCCCACGCTTCTGGCCTATACCCCGGTTCTTGTATAAATAAATAAATCTTTAAAAAAAAGAACTTTGGGGGATCTTTATTTTCCTGCCATGCTTTTACATTCTCTGGTAATTACTCTCCTCCTGCAACTTCACTGATTTTTTAAAATTTTTATTGAAGCAACATTTATGTTACATAGCTTTCAGGTTTACATTATATTAACATATGTATACCGCCTATTTCATTATTAACTACTGCTTGTTTTTACGTAAAATTCTCAGTGTATTTTCCACACAAATGATACACCTTACTGAAGATACTCAGCTCTTCCTGAGTTACCAGATGTTCTCCAGTCCTGGTTCCAGTCTAGCCATTCTCTTTGCTCCTGTGAATCACAGCCTCGTAAGCAATGGGAGGCCAACATCTGTATCTCCAAGTCATTTAACCTAAGAGCAGAGACAACAAAATCCCTGGGGTTGCAGAAAATGAGTCAGATCTCAGAACAATCAAATTAAGATGAACTGGAGGAACAGCGATGCCTTCTTTGAAAGGACAAGCAGAGATACTCAGAGTCCTAGTGTCGGGACATGTGGTCCATGGAAGCTTCTCCTTCTTCAGAAAGTGCTGTGTTTTCTGCCCAGAGAGAGCTCTGTGCTTACAGAAAGTTTCTTGTATCTTGCCTGTGATAATTGCACTGTATCTCTTCCCACCACTGGGTGACTTCTTTTCATTTACCCCCTTTTAAGAAGACTACACCTTCTCTCATGATTTGTCATCCTGGTTCCTCCTACCTGAACCCAGAACTGCCAAAGATAACAAGAGAAATACTTTCAACAAGTCTATGTAGCAAATTTAATATTTTAAATCTTAGGTCATTCCTAAGGCAATTTCTATGTTTAAATATTTTCTCCCCTTCAGGAGAACACAAACATGCAAACTCACAGTCATTATACAATTAAGAGACGGCCAAGGGTGTGGTGCATGAGAAGGGAAGAACTGTGTTAAGTATTCAGACAACACCAGCTTATTTAATGCTCAACTGTCTCACAAAGTCTTATTACGGGCTCACCATCATGGGTGAGAATATTGATTATGGCTCAGATGGCAATCACTTTCTCTAATGTCTCCAGGAGTTCAGAACCGCAAAGCATGAACTCAGCAAACACTGGAGATGATACGAGGGATCAAAATGCAGTAAGAAGAGCAGGTTGCCAAAAACATGAGGAGTTTCACAAATGTTCTGCTTTGAGCTTATTCAGTCTTTAATGTCTCAGAGGTAGTTCTAGAAGTCACAGGATGTGTGTGTTTCAAGACAAGAGGGAGAGGGGCTTTGAGAATGGGAATGAGGATATGGAGAGACAAGTAAATGGGCAGAAGAAAAGTCTGTGGAAGAAAAAGGGAAGAAATAGTCCCACGCAAATTTGAAGTGGAAAATGCCCTAAAGGGCTGCCCAGTGCAATTCTTGTCAAATCACACAGTCCCTGTCTCCTGTAGGGAAAGAGAAGATGGAGTCCGAACTGGCATGGACTTTGGGAAGCTTTGTCTTTATTTAACTGCATGGAGAACCCATGAGCAGGAATTGAATGGGAAACCTGAGTGGTTTTAGGGAGATACGAGCTTTTCCCAACAGGAATAAACAGATGCTCCACCTGTGAACCGTTGAGGTTGCTACGCTTCGCTGGTACAGGAAAAAATGAGCATTAACCATCTTAGCAAACTCTTCATTATTGGATTTCCCCCCCAAAAGGGATGTTTTATTTGGGGTGTTTTACTTGGAAACAATTATTATTAAAAATATCCTTTCCTCTCCTTGGTCTCTATACACACTAATTCTATTAATCTCTCACACTGAGAGTCTGCTTTGCCTGTGTATACAGATGGCCAGACCTCATTAGTGAGCACAAGTTTGGGGGTCCCTCAGTACCCCCTCAGTAGCATGCTAGCAGAGATAGTACAGTGGTCTTCCTTTCTAGATGACAAAGCAGAGAAATTCCAAATGCAATGGAAGTCGTTCCTAGGAAAGCATTATACAGTCTCTGCCTCTCCATGAGCTGTGATTTGGGGATTTATTGCCAGGGTTTGAATTCTGTGCTTCGCAACTGGAAATCTCTATGACCTCAGGTTAGTTTTCCTCTCTCAGACTGCATTTCCTCTTTTGCAAAGGGACATGAAGTTAATATTCACTTTGTAGGTGATAACCATTAAGTAGAGCAATGTCTGCAAAAGTGCCCAGTCTAAGACCTGCCGTATGACATACCTTCAATAAATTATATTGTTGCCATTATCAGCAAATCTTGAATTTCTGAGGTTTTCAATGTTGATTGCCTCACAATGAGAAAATTATCTATAGTCAGTATGATTCAGGAGCTACTCCAGAAAGAATTCAAGAGCCAGTGTGCTGGAGTACACTGTATAGGGGCACGGTCTGTGCCCTGAGTTTTGCCAGGCTCTTCACCCATTGACATATCAAAGGGAAATATCATTTCATTCATATCTTGGTTTACATGTCACCTTCTGACCTCATCTGATGCCTCCCTGAATCCTCTATCACATTGCTCTGTTTTAATTCTCTGCATTGCACATTCCATCCACTCATACTTGGCTTCTTTTTCACCTGCCATCTCTCCCTACCTGTACTCAGTCCCATGTGTGCGTTTTGTCTCCTGTTTCCTTAGTGCCTAAAATAGTACCAATCCATGGAAAGTTCCAAAAAAAATATCTGTGGACTAAATGAGGACGTGCTTACTCAAGTGCATGATGAATACGGGCATTGCATTGGCTTGATGGCAAGTCTGGAGCAGAATATCTTGATGGCTTAGTCAGAAACCCACCCAGCAGGGAACTATGTTAGGTGAATGATGACAAAGGCTGAAACCAGGGTCTTTAGAATTTGTTTCTAGGAAACAATCAGAAGGAAAGCTGTGCTGCCTCCTCTTTCTCACTATAGTCATACTACCTCTTCCCAATTCTGGAAGGTAATGCCACCAACTCCCACAGCCCCACCTGTTCCTGGAACCCAGTTCCACCCCAACTTCAGTGGCTGCTGACTCACGCCCTGCACTCAGGTATCAATTACTGAGATGCTCTGTGAACCACAGCGCAATGCCTCCTACCACTTTCCTATTCCCTAACTTCGTCCCCTGACTGGATCTTTTATGATACTCATCTCAATTTGAAATTATTTAATATTTTCACTTTTATTTTATGTTGCCCATTAGAATATAAACTCCATGAAATGAAGCCCCCATACTTTATACCATCCCTGGCATATAATTTGAGTGTGTTATACAAATTCAAGAGGAAGAGAAAAGAAAGGGAACCAGGGACATATGGAATAAACACGCAGTAATCAACCTCAACCTTATTTTATAAGAGTCTTATCCCTAATTTCATTGAATATTCATTTGCTGAGCAGCTACTATTGACTCAAAGACTGAAAAACAAGAAACCACTGAATCCTGGGGAACTGAGATCTCTCTCTGTGAGGAAAGGCTCCTGAAACATAATCAGCACCTTATTCAGTAAGTGCTTAGAATTTGGTTTCATTGTTACAGTAAAATCCTGAAAAAGACAGTCACAGCTTTGTTTCTTGACCCCTTATCCACATCCCCCTGTCCTTCAGCCTGAGAAGTACAGGGCATGACAATGAGTCACCTTCCCACCAACTTCTATTTCTCATTTTCTTGCCACTGGCTCTATTCACCCACTTCAAGAGTCTTAAGTCAATCAAACTTCTATAACCAAATCTCCTTAACAAATGCAAAACTCACTTCCCACCAAACAATCCTAATTTAGCACAAACTTTAAATTTCAAAAGAAATTTGAACGTGCTTTGCATTAAATGTCAAAACTGGATATTCAGATGGAATAATTAAGGGGGAGGAAACATTTCCTTCCAATAAAAAAAAGATTGCTAGTTTATGCAAGTACTAAGAATATTACCATCTCTCTCCAGATACTACTAACAGGCATCCTGGTGAGCTACAGTAAAGCATGCCACTTCATCCTGATGCCAGGGAGATGAGGATGTTGGCACTACAGTTCAAAGAGAAGACAGAGGCTCTACAAGGCAGATCCATCCACTTGTGTCCCCTACTTGCAGTTATCATTATTCATTTCCACAATAATCCACAATGCCTTTCCCATGTTCCTGAGGCCAGTGCTGTCTTATATTTCTTACTATTAGGTAAGTC
Organism: Talpa europaea; assembly: GCF_964194135.1. NCBI lineage: Eukaryota > Metazoa > Chordata > Mammalia > Eulipotyphla > Talpidae > Talpa > Talpa europaea. The sequence continues at coordinate 133,254,982 of NC_140071.1, read as the reverse complement.
AGCTTTATAAACAATAACTGTTTTATTTAAGAATGAGTAAGTTTGGGCCTCTCCGGTGGCGCAGCAGGTTGAGAGCAGTGCTGTGAAGCTGTCCGCAGCCTCTGCAGTAAGAGTTCAATTCCCAGCCAGCCAGGGAGCTACCCACATGGCGAGGCAGACCTCTCCTGTCTCACCCTTTGCTCCCCTCAGCAGTACTTTCAGTCCATCCACCTGTTCTGCTCCTCCCTCTGTCTCAGGTGAATCCTCTCACCCTCCAGTGCCTCTGGCCTGTACCCCAGCTATTGTATAAATAAAAAAATAAAAATCTTAAAAAAAAAAAAAGAATGAGTAAGTTTCAGTAGGTTTTATAAATTTGGGTAAATTTTATCAACAATTTGGGAAATTCTATTATGAAAACATGCTGTGATTTTCCAGGCTTGATGTTCCAGGCTGATAATCATGACTGTGAAAAGATATGGTATGTGTTGATATATACAGTGTAATCTTACAATTCACTGGGCTGAAGTTAAATTCTAAAAATGCCAAAAAGAAAAAAATAGGCAGAACTTGGGAATTATTTGTTCACAACACAAAATTGTCACACCATATCCCATTTTCTCAATGTGCCTACTTTCCAAAGTCCTTCAACTCTAATGATATCAAAGATTTCTAAGTTAGTTATTAACATGTACTTAATGTTCCACTATAATGCTTATTCCTAACGTACTCTTTCAAAGTGAGGAAGCTAATGGTTTGCAACCAGAGGTAGGGAGAAGGGAATGTGTGAGTGTGTGTTGTGTATGTGTGTGTGTATGTGTGTGTGTATGTGTGTGTGAGAGGGAGTATATCTAAAGCTTAATCAAATGTGTGAACCCCAAATCTGTGAATTCAAAGGCTTTTCACATAGAAAAGTTTTATCACAGTTTAGTGTCTTAAACATAATACTTATTAATGCCTTCAAATATCACCAACAATTTATTGAAAGATCAGTGATATTTGAAGTGAAGGAAATGTACCAATAGCAGTGGCAATCAATTAGAGCGCAAAAAGTAATACTATATTTAGCTATATCCTTTTCCCTCTTCCGTATTTATAATGCTCATTATGTTAGGCAAGTAAGATATATGAATAATAAGTTTCTGTACAGAGGATGTGAGTGCTCAAGTGATTATGACTGGGAGATGCACAATCAAAAATGTTTGAAGACCACAGAAGAGACTGTAGAAGACTGGCAAGAAGGAAAATAATTCAAAAATCCTGATTTTAATCAAAGATGTCCCAAGTAACAAGCTATTAACATAATTGTCTCAGGACAAAGTCAAACACTTCCTAAAAAACAGAAAAATGACTTTTCTATGCAAAAAATAGGCTGGAGACAAAATACATAGAAAATGCAGTCTTTTTAAAATTGCATCAGCTTTGAATGAGGTGAAACTGGCTTACAACACTGTGTACGATTGAGAATAGGTGCACACCTCTGCAGATTATGCTACCATACCTCGCTTGCCACCAAAGCACCAATAATGCAGGTTTTAAGGGTAAATGAGAATTGCCTGGGGCCAGAGAATTTTACTTACCAAGGATACCATCTCCCTGTATTTTCAATGGTTAATTGCCCCCTCCCTCCATTTATTTTGTTCAATTGTTTCAGATACATATGCTTACTTACAAAGAAAATGAATATTCTCTTTTTAGTGATTATCATGCTTAAGAAAATTATGCTAAACTCATTTGCATGTAGATGATTCAGCCCTTTGAATAATGATTTCCTTAACTAACACAGTTATTATTATAGATGAGGTTATATAATAGAAAAGCTTAAAAGAGGTTGTAACCACCTTTGATATATTCTAACCCATAAAGAAAAGATTGTTGATGATTGAAGCCAGTTGATTTTACAGAATATTTGCTGAGCTTATAGAAGCATCTTTGCAATTACTTTTTGACTTTCAAATGTAAACTCTGACAGTACAAAAAAACTCTTAAAGCTCCTGACTTTGGGCTTGGTTCTTAGTCGTTCCATCAGGATAGTTCATATTTCCATAGCATTTACAACGTGCCAGATACTGTCATAACTGATTCGTGTTCATTATTTCATTTTATTATTATAACATCTCTAAGACTTATGCACTATGACATATAATTACCACTACTTTACTGAGAAGAAACTAAAGCAGAGAGAGGCTAAATGACTCATCCAAGGTCTCACAGGTAATCAGACCTGGAGCTGGGATTCAAATCCAAATGTCCTGTCTTCTCTATCTTTGCTCTTAGCACCACTACACTAAACCAACTCCGAATAAGGATAAATCAAAGACAAGTTTTACACTCTGACTCATACACAGAATAAGCTAAAGAAAAGAGAAACTGGTAAGAGCCAGAATAATTACTTAGGATTATTCTATGTGGAACTTTATGCAAACTGTGCTGGATAATTTTCTTTTAAGAAACAACAAAAATAGATCTTGCCTAAAGACTTAGTCTTCTTGCCTCGACTTATAGGATTAGTTGCCATAAAAATACATGACAACTATAAGTCCTTATTTTCATCATAACTTTGTACTCAAAACCTGTAAGCCCAAGGAGAAGAACATAAAAAGAAGTTAGAAGGACATGAGACTTCTGAAAGAACCATGACAAATAAGGGTGATTAAGAGTCACACTCATTAGCTGATAGTACTTGACCTCAAATGCAATTAGGCCAGAAACAGATAGTGACACTCCACTTCCTTTGCTACTTCTGCATTTGTATACTGCTCTATTGCTTGAACCACAGTAGTGTAATTAACCTTCCAAACAGTTTCTGTTCCAGGCTCAGAACTGGTCTAGAGTTTTCCTTTGTGTATCTTGACACCTCTCTCTTACAAGTCCTTCTGGTCTTCTGGGTTTTGGTTTAATATTCACTTTGGCTCATTATTTCCAGACAAATGGATCATTTGTCCAGGGATATTCCTACTAGTGGTACGAAGAGCAAGCATCCGATCGTATCAGGCACTCAGTACATTTATTGCAAATGCTGGTCAACTATGCAAGATAAGAACTGTGATCCCTGGTATATTAGTGGGAAGGGAGATCAGAGAAGGTATGTCTTGGGAAGTGACTTATAAGCTAAGAACTTAAGGGTAAGAAGGATTTCAACCCTGGGAAGATCAGAGACAAAATTCCTCTAGGCTAAGAGCTTGGCATCTCCAAGCCACTTTAAGTAGGAAAGAAAGCTGATGCTTAGAACCAGCTAGTGTGGCTGGTGAGGGGCAGAGTGGCCCAGTGTGTTAAGATGAAGCATGTGGGGGCCACACAGGCCATGCAGGATGGAGCGATACCGACTTGATGATGTATTTCCCTCATTAAACTATGTACTCAGTAAAGTCATAGACTGTGTTTCGTGCTGTGGCCTCCAATACTCTAGTCTATTGGATGACCCTTAATGTCAGTCTGTAGAGTGCTTTGGAATGTCTGGTGGCATCAGTGGTGGCACTGCTGGAATGGTCAGAGGCAGTGAATGTGGATATCGTGTTCATATTTATATTCACTGTAATAGAAGCACAGTGAGTGCCTACTGATGATCATTTCCAAAATGAAGATCTAGGACCATTCACCATATATAATAATTCATACAGTGCAGAGGCAAATTAATAGCTAACACTGAAGCCTAGAGTAGGAGGTGAAATGCAATTAGAATAGTTCGGCTGGTTTTATTAACAGGCTTGACCAGAGGTAGAGCTGAGGGTTTGGACAAAGGCAAATTTAAATAATGTATGCTCATTAACGATTATAGCTCTGTGCTCTTCTAAAGCAAGGCCCTGGCTCTGATTTAAATACATCCTAACCCTCCCTGAATTCCCTACATGGGATGTCACTGGGGAATGTTCTTCCTGTGGGAACAGATTTGGAGAGCTTAAAGCCAGATTTTTATTTTTTTTTAGTAATTCCATATTCATCTAGAAGAGCAAAGGGGGAAAAGTCTGCTTCCTGTTATGAGAATGTTATCTGTCAGTCAGCAATACTTAGCTAATTCCCAAGTTTCCTTAAAAATTGACAAGGACTGTCTGACCAGACACTATTCTAGGGATAAATAGGCATAGGTCCTGAACTTTAGCAGCCAGTCATAATAGCATTTATGTAGTGCCTGATATTTGTATCAGTCTTATAATGTCTATTATATGATTAAGGGTAATGAAACTGCTATTGTATCAATTTATACTTGAGATAACGGAGGCCTAGAAAAGTAACAATCTTTCCCCTTGGGAAATGTATACATTGGCTATTAACCAGCCTTACCCACTCACTTGCTCTGTGGATAAAAAAGATACAGGGAATACCTAATATGACTTAGTTATTTCAATGAATATTAACATTAAGGATCTAGGCTCCATGGAAAAGAATGCATAGGAAAGGCTCATTGAGTCCTTACAGACCATTGGAAAGGACTTGCGGGCAATCAAGCACCCAAAAGGTGGACACTGGTGACATCACCAAGGTTATAGGAACACACTCGCTCACAGGTGGACAATACTGGGACCAGAGTTATTTGGTAGAAGCGGGTGGAGCACCACAGGGGTTAGGAAATCTTAAGTAAAACACAACCAATCATGGTCACTCTGTGAGTGTTCAATTAATTAATTAATCATTTTGTGTTTCCTCATTACACTTTGCCCAAAGAATTCAAAGCAAAAATCGACATCAAAATAAGAGAACCTGTTTGTTTAACTCTCTGCCTTTAAGTCTCTCATGCCCTGAAATCCCACAATCAGCAAGTAGCCTCTATAAATCAAGGTTCTATCCTTTCAAATAAAAAAAGAAATACTAGACATTGTATGCATTAGGGTAATTTGCTTTTTCTTTTTTCAGATGGGTTTTTATTAATGAATTTGGAAGTGGTGTTAAGAATTATGATAAAAAAAATTTGAAAGGCATAGGTTAGTGATTTCTGTCAAATGATAACTTACAAATGACAACTTGAAAAACTTGACTTTTACCAGGTAGAAACATGCATATAGCTCAACAGAGATGTGTATTAAGGTGTGCTGAGTACTGCTGGCAGGAGATGATGACTGCAAGGACTGAAAATTTCACCCATATGAGAATAGATAGAATAATTGCTGCATGTTCACACCCAGAAACTCTATAAGTAATGAGGGCAAATTAATTACAGCTGCAGGAAACAACGTCGATGAATCTCACAGATGTTATGACCATCAAAATAAATCACACACAAACAAGATCACATTGGTTGCTTCCATTTTCCCAAATACAAAAAACATGTGCATGGAAGCAACACTGTTGGAAGTTGGGTCAGTGGTTCGGTCAATGGAGCAGGGATCGGGGTGCCTGCTGGACCACAGGAGGACTTTACGGTGCTGGATTCAGGGCGTGTTCAGTTTGCAAACATCCACTGCTCTGTGCATGAATGACAGCCATGGTTTCTGTATGTACATTATCACCAAAAAAAAAAAAAAAAATGCCAATGAGTTTGCTTTAGAATCTCTATTTTTAGTTAGGACCCTAACAAGATATACAATTGTGGGTAATCATGTTACCTCTCCACGTCTTGAATTTTTTTGTCTATTTAGTAAGAACCATTCCTATTCCACCAGACTAAATGAGGTTAGACTCTGTGACGGGCTTCATACATTAGAGTATGATGTTTTGTGAAACTACTAATTCTTTAGACCAGTGGTTTGCAGCCCAAGCTGTGCGCAAGAGCCACCAGGGAGATGAACAAGAGCAACTAAGCAGGGGCCAAGCACAAGCGCTCTGGAGGCCTCGCCTCACTAGGTCTGGAGAGGGCTTGGTCTTACTTGAGCTCCACAGGTGATACAGCTGAGTTTTAGGCCATTGATTTAGAAAATATCTCCACATTTCAAAATTTAATATGCCATTTCAGATTCACTTCTGGGATCTGTGCTATTTATTCATCTACATGTTGTCAATCACAAGTTACAAAGACACGGTGGATTGTCAAAAAGTCAAATGCAGCTGGAGTAAGAAATACTTGAGAAGTAAGCAAGGGCACTAGGTGGAACAAAAGGCATCCTGTGTTAAATTAGGGAAATCTTTTCCGTAGTGAAAAACTTACAAGTGAGCAATAACAGTAGAATATCTTCCTAGTAAAAAACAGTGTCTACACTCACCATTGCACGTCTACACCAGGAATAATCTTCCAATTTATGCTTTGGTTTTATTTCTCTTCTACTTAGGAAATGAACACCAGATGTCAGAACTGTTTTGATAACATTTCTTTTTTTTTTTTTTTTAATTTATTTATTTATTTGTACAAGCACTGGGTACTGTCAGAAGCGCGGGAGGGTGAGAGAATTCACCAGAGCCAGAGCCGGGAGCAGAGCAGGCAGAAGGACCGAAGTACACTGCTGAGGGGAGCAGCGGGCGGCAGGAGAGGTCTGCGCACCATGGGGGACCCTCCTCCGGTGGCCGGGGAGCAGCCGGGGATTGAACCGGCGCCGCAGAGGCCGCGGGCAGCTTCGCAACCCAGCGCTCAACCGCTGCGCCACCGGGGAGGCCCGATAACATTTCTTTTGACATTCCTTTTGTGTTTTTAATTGTATGTTGTTTCAACACCAGGATTCCTAAGACTTATCAAATTGCTAGACTTCAAGAAGTACATCGATTCCCACCCATAAGTAACATGCATAAAATCAGATTTTTGGAGGTTTTGCTTTGAAACCCTATGACATTCAAATCACTTCATTCCTCTTCCCCAATTTCTCATTTTCTCTTTAGATCAGTGCATTTCACACAAGAAAGCGTTCAGAGTAAAGTAAAGCAACATTTGCAAGGCAGTGCATGCCAAATGTCCCAACAGTGAGTACTGAATAAATAGTTGCTGAATTCAACAAGAGTCAATTTGAGAGCATTTTCTACAGCCTAAGATAAGACCACAGATTTTATGCATTCTAGTTGTTAAGTTACCATTAAAACTAACAACTTTCCCTTGAATCTATAAAGACATATTTGTGCGAGGTGATTATAGGCCAACATGAAAAGTGCTATGGTGAACTGCATCTCAATTGAATTTTTAATGCACATTAAATGTTGCCTTTACATCCTGTTTTAGGATCTTCGTTAGTGTAATTCTGGAATCTATTGTAGTAGCAGCCTACACTTCTATTATATATGTTTCTGGAAGAACTTCTCAGCTAGATGACAATATGAATTACTGCATAAGAAGTAATGAAAAGCCACTGAATAATGTCTTTTTTAGAAACTTGCTTACATTTTTTTCTTTAGGAACTTGTTTAAATTTAATTTGCTCTAAACCAACAATTTCCAGCTATCATAAAAAATGCAGCACCACATAAATCACAGGTACATCTTTTGTGACTAAGATGATCTGAACAAATCCAGAAATGACACAGAAGTAACTGAGTAATAACATCAGACTCATAAGGAGTTTTCCATTTTCAGCAGATCATGTCATCAGACATACCACAGAGAATTATAGAATATTCAGCAGCAAACATTAAAAATTCATATACTGATTAGTGTTATTTTATCACATAAATAATTTAAATAAAAGTTTGGCACTTCCCTGTTATTTGACATTGTTAAGGTATGGATTCTCCTAACCAAGGTTGTAGCTTTTTTTAATTTTCAAGTTAATCCTTAACTTTGTCCTCTGACACAGCATAGGACTGAAATCCTTCCACACCTCTGTACCAAAAATATGCTCAGTTGATTGTTCTGAATTTTCAGACCTTAGCCTCTTGCCCAAATGCTGCTCTGTGGAGAGACCTGCAGGGCAACTATCCTCCCTGAAGATCTGTCCCCTCCCCCAAGGTTTATTTCTGCAGCTGCTTCTCACTGCCCCCTGTCCCTCTAATCCTTGTTTTCTCACTTCTTACTTTTTCCCCTGACTTCCTTTTCTTGCTTTCCATGTACTTAGACAGTCTTTTCCACCCGTGATGTGACCACTGCCTTCCCCCACGATTCTAAACTAGAAAGCAAATGAGTTGGAAAATTTAGCAGAAAGTCATCGATGTCAATTTCGTGCTAAACTTAGTAGAGCTGGCTTGTGTTTTCCTTGCTTTTATAAACAGTTAATCTTGATTAAGCAAAGATCTAGGAAGATGAGGTCACTTTTGTTCAAAATGGGCCAGAAAACTGACTTCAGCATTTCTTATTCCGTAGGTACCCAAGGAAATGAGGGTAACCTCCTCAAATGGCACTGGGACACCAGCTGAACAGTGTCAGAGCTGCCTCCAGAGCCAATTCATCAGCACAGCATAGTGGTGGAAACAACAGCCACTAAGAGCAACACTTCCCAGGCTCCTGCCCAGTTCCACCATTTATTAGCTGTGTAACCAAGGCAACCTCTCTATGCCTGGTCATTAGCAATGGTATTAATTCTATGTCATAGGTCACAGTGAGAATTAAGTTAGTTTATAATTTCAGAATAAGGGCCTAAACGTTAAATAGTTATTAATACCTTTTGGATTTCATTAGATAATGAGAGTCAGATTGTGATAAAAGACATGAAGTGAGAATCATGATGAGCACCAAGTGATGACACTCTACTTCTCATGAACAAAAGGGAGCAATTTAGAAAGAAGCTCATAACAGACCCCCTCAGATGGAGAATGAGAAAAGACCCTTCCATGCACTTCTCCAATTAGTATCATCCATCAACATTCATAAAGTGCAGAGGGATTGATTGGTTCACTCAAAAGTTTATACCTTCCATCTTTCTATCAAAGTACCTTAACTTTGCTTAATGACAAATTCTGTGGTCCCTCTCCAATTACCAGCATTGAAAGAAATGGTCAGGCAGTAGGTGATAGAAAACTGGATGGTCTGCATCATGAAATTGTGCCAACCACCACCCACCAAGAACTCCAGTTTTCTTAGTCTCTCTGCTCTGATCTATGCTAAGCCTTATACAGATTGACTCATTTCCTCCTTAAAACTCTTCTATGCAGCAAAGTCTATAATTTTCTCTCTACTTGACATAGAACATTTACTATTTGCCTGGCATATTAAATTGTAGGTTTAAAAATGTAATCCATATAGACATCATCTTATGGATTACTCTAAGGTAATCCATCCAGTAGGTATGTTCTACCCTCTTAGAACATACATCTTTTGGTAAGGAGAGAGGTTTAACTCTGTTCACAAGAAGGTCACCTACAAACGCAATGTGTAATTGAGGGAAGAGTGTACAGGGCTATGAGTTCGTATCGCATAGCAGGTCTGGTTCCAGAATCCACACAAGAACAGGTAGTACACCTGGAGGTGGTGCAGGGGATAGGGTGGGCACGTCCAGGAAAAAGGTCTCATTTTGCAATGAACTTGTAGTAGGCGGTTGTCTGGTCCATTCTAGGACAGGAAAGAAGAGTGTCTTGCTGGAATTCAGAGAGAGAGGAGTAAGGCAGTGGCAGAGGTTGATGTAAGTGAGGCCAGTGGGGTTCTGTCATGCAGGGCCTCTGGATCATGTTAAAAATTTTGGGTTTGATTCATAAAAACAATGGAGAGCTACTGAAATATTTTAATCACGAAAATGATATGCTCATATCTGTTTTTGACTTGGCTTTTTTTTAAGATTTATTTATTTACACAAGAACTAGGGTACAGGCCAGGTGTGAGTGAGGGTAAGAGGATTCACCAGAGACAGAGTGGGGGAACAGAACAGGTAGACTGACAAAATATACTGCTGAGGGGAGCAGCAGGTGCGTCAGGAGAGGTCTGCCTTGACATGTGGGACCCTCGCTGGCCGGCTGGGAATCAAAACTGCGCTGCAGAGGCTGTGGACAGCTTCACAGCACAGCACTCAACAGCCTACGCCACCAGGGGAGGCCCTGGCTTTTTTTTTTTTTAAGATTTATTTTTATTTATTTATACATACAAGAACTGGAATGCAGGCCAGATGTCAGGAGGATGACAGGGTTCACCAGAGACAGAGTGGGGAACAGAACAGGCAGACTGAAATACACTGCTGAGGGGAGCAGCAGGTGAGACAGGAGAGGTCTGCTGTGCCATGTGGGTTAGCTCCCAGGCCAGGGATCAAACTCAAGCTACAGTGGTTGGTGATACCTTAATAATGCTGAGACTTAACCCCTTGCCAGGGAGACCCTATGCCCTGATTTTAATATGTAGATGGGATCATACCTTGCTCTTGAATTTACTCGAGTTTCTCTTGTGTAATATTTTTTACAAAGCTTTATAAGCAAGATATTTAAAATCTAAGCTTGACAATATGCCTTTCAGTCACATCTCATTTTTAAGAGGATATTTAAAATCCTCAAGACAACAAAGGTATTGACTATAGAAATAAGGTCTTGGGAATAAGAAGTTATTTTTTCTCTTTCCCAACATTCTAGTATCTCAGGAATTTTGATAAGACAACAAAAGAATAGCATACCTTTAAAAGCAAGTTCTTTTTTTTTTTCCTTTTTCTATTTCTTTTTTTAAATTTTATTTTATATATTTTTTACATCATTTTTCATTTTTGACCAGTATATGCATTTTCATCTTAGTTATAGTCCCCATAACAATTCCCACTCCCCTTGTTTTGATCCTACTCCCTTCCTCACCACCCTCCCCATAGTGTGTCTCTGGTTTATAGTTGCTTGTTAATTTTGATTTTTACTTTATTACAATTAGTCTTTTTCTTGATCCTTTATTTAGGTGTTTAAAATTCCTGCTATGAGTGAGACCATCCAGTATTTTTCTTTTTCTTTCTGGCTTATTTCACTGAGCATGATCCCTTCCAGCTCCATTCATGTTGCTGCAAATGGCATGAGTTTATCTTTTTTGATTTCTGAGTAATATTCCATTGTGTATATGCACCACATCTTCTTGATCCAGTCATCTATTTTTGGGCATTTGGGTTGTTTCCATAGCTTAGCTATTGTAAATAGTGCTCCTATAAACATAGGGGTGCAAGTGCCCTTTTATTTTTTTATTTTTTTTATAAATTTTATTGTTATATTCCCCATACAATTGCAGCCCCCCCATTCTGACCCCAATCCCTCCCCTCCCGCCCCCGCCCCCCTAAAAGTGTCTCTGGTTCATAGTTTTTTGTTGTTTTTGATTTTTGCTTTCTTATAGTTATTCATTTTCCTGGTCCCTTATTTAAGTTTTCTAGATTCCTGCTATGAGTGAGACCATCCGGTATTTTTCTTTTTCTTTTTGGCTTATTTCGCTGAGCATGATCCCTTCCAGCACCATCCATGTTGCTGCAAATTGCATGTGTTTATCTTTTTTGAATGCTGAGTAATATTCCATGGTATATATGTACCACATCTTCTTGATCCAGTCATCTATTTTTGGGCATTTGGGCTGTTTCCAAAGCTTAGCTATTGTAAACAGTGCTGCTATAAACATAGGGGTGCAGGTGTTCTTTGGAATTGATGTTTCTGTGTCCTTTGGGTAAATACCTACGAGTGGAATTGCTGGATCATATGGAAGCTCTATGTTTAGTAGGTCCAGAAATCTCCACACAGCTCTCCACAGTGGTTGGACCAGTCTGCACTCCCACCAACAGTGCAGAAGAGTTCCTTTTTCTCCACACCCTCGCCAGCATTTGTTGTTGCTAGTTTTTTTAATATGTGCCATTCTCACTGGTGTAAGATGGTATCTCATGGTAGTTTTGATTTGCATTTCCCTGATGGCAAGTGATGTTGAACATTTTTTCATATGCCTGTTGGCCATTTGCATTTCCTCTTCAGAGAAGTTTCTTTTTAGCTCTTCTGCCCATTTTTTGACTGGATTATTTTCTTTGTTGTTGTTGAGTCTCATCAGCTCTTTGCAGATTTTTGTGATCAGTCCTTTATCATTAGTGTTGGGTGCAAAAATGTTCTCCCAGTTGGTGGGGTTTCTCTTTGTTTTTGTTATTGTCTCTTTTGCTGTGCAGAAGCTCTTTAATTTGATGTAGTCCCAGCTGTTTATCTTTGCCTTCACTATCACTGCTTTGGGTGATGTGTCTTTGATGTTAAAAGCAAGTTCTTAAATTATATACCAACCTAAATGGTCATGAGATATTCAACTTCAGTTTTTTTCTGGCCCAAGTGTCAACGATTTTTCCTTGCTCTAAAAATCCTCAGAGTAAATAGATTTAAATAACACAAAGAAATTCTTTAAACTGTATCCTTGTCATAATTCAGTGTTATTTTAACTCATTTATAAATAAGTCCTGGGCAACATACTGCAGTATGAAATATGAAAGTGAAAAAAAGAAACATTTTCTTTTCTTTTAGAGTTTGTAGGGCAAAGAAATTAAAAAAAAAATAGAATAGATATTTTCATTCAGGTCCATAGAATGTAAAATATGTAGGACTTCCAATATTTAGGGATTTTTTATAAGGTTATAGGGATATATAAGGTTATAGGGATATATCACCCAATATTTAGGGATTTTTTATAAGGTTATAGGGATATATAAGGTTATAGGGATATATCACCAAGTGCGTTCAACAGAGTTGTAAAACATTTTAATGGAAATTGCTTATGATAAAGTGTTACTAAAATTCTTGGGATAAAATTGAACACAATAATAAATAAATAAACACAATATTTAGGGATTAAATTGAACGCAATATTAGTATTCTAAAATACTCAGAATTCTTTTGATATCAGGAACATAGTTCACAGCTATTTTGTCCTATGAGCTACGTAGTTGGTATTTAATCAATTATTGTCCCTTAATTCTTTGATTATTTTTCAAATACCAACAACTTTTAAGATGAAAATCTGACATTTGAAATATAAAAATTGTCTTAATTTTTATCACTTCTGAAAATTTGTGTTGAAAAAATTAACAAAGTGAATTTGCTGATGGGTCATAAATCAGACTGAAAAATAATTAGCAAAATTTGAGGCACATCCTCCCAAAAAAAGTAATAAAGAGACTATAAAAGCACAGTGCACTAGCTAGTAAAGTTGATGTGAAACTACTAAGAGTGATAGAATCAGCTTGGTTGGCTGACTCATTTCTTGAATGAGTAATCATCACCTTGACCTTCACCAGTCAAGTAAGAGCCTTCTCACCTGGTAAAGGAGAAAGCCGAACCAATCCATAAAGCTGGAATGAACTTGCACTGAACCTATCTTAATTTTTGTGAGGAGAGTCACACAGCTGCCATAAAGTGACTAAGAGCTGGGGATTTGCGCATTTGACTCATTAACCGTATTTCATGCTATTCTTCAAATTTTTTCAGAACTATATTTTCTATATACTACTTGTGTAAAAATTACCTTTTAAGTTTGATTTCCAATCTCTTGTTTACTGCCCAGAAACATTTAAAAGACTGAACAAGAATTCATACTTTCTTGTGTTCTAATCTTCCTGCTCTGAATGAAATTTTATATATATTTTCTGCTGTACTTGTGTTTTATATGTTCTCCAGTGCACATACTTCTGATCAGTTAGTAGATGCTTCATATTTAAATCCATTTCAAAAATGACCACACTGTCTTTCCACCATTTAAACTTTAGCCTGTAAATATGTCATTTTAATGACTCTATAATAGTCCATCTTATGAGTACACCATGATTGAGGATCTTATTTCTTCAGTGTTCAGCATTTAGGTTATGCCCATACTTTTGCTATAAATAATGCTAGATGAACATCATTTCCTGTAAATTTTCATCTGCATTTCATGCTACTTTTAAGGTAAAATCCCTGAAGAGATATTCTAAGATCAGTAATATTTATAAGGTTATAGGGATACATCACCAAGTGCGTTCAACAGAAGTTGTAAAACATTTTAATGGAAATTACTTATGATAAAGTGTTACTAAAATGCTTGGGATAAAATTGAACACAATGAGCTCTTTACATTTGGGCTATGAGGTAGAAAGTGAGGGGGTAGATCTGGCTGCAAGAGGACAATTTTACCATTGTTCTAGCTTTAGTATTACCAGAGTGTGATGATCATTAAAAAAAATCTACTTTTGGGCCTCCCCGGTGGCGCAGCGGTTGAGCGCTGGGTTGCGAAGCTGCCCGCGGCCTCTCCGGCGCCGGTTCGATCCCAGGCTGCTCCCCGGCCACCGGAGGAGGGTCCCACATGGTGCGCAGACCTCTCCTGCCGCCCGCTGCTCCCCTCAGCAGTGTACTTCGGTCCTTCTGCCTGCTCTGCTCCCTGCTCTGGCTCTGGTGAATTCTCTCACCCTCCCGCGCTTCTGACTGTACCCAGTGCATGTATAAACAAAACAAACAAATAAATAAAAGCATGCCTCTATTAAAAAAAAATCTACTTTTAATTGATTTTATTATATTAAACTCTACAAACAATGCACCAGCCCATTATGTGCACAACCTAGGTGACACAACTCTTAAAAAATATACATTTAAAAACATAAAAGGAATGTATCCAATTGTTTACAAGGAGAATCTATTTACTCAACCACCTTTCTGGAATATTTGTCATGTGCCATGTGCAAGAGATAGGACATGGAACAAGAGGTGGTTCATGCTCTCAGGAGGTAAAATAATGGCTGACAAGATGGGATTTTTTTTTTCCTACATATTCTCAGTGCCCAGATTTATAAAAATGAACAAATTGCACTTATTATCAGAAAAGTTATATACTTATTCCTAGAAGTTAAAACTGGTAAAATAGAATCTAGTGATACTCAATTTTCAATCTTGCAAACCTGATCCAAAACTCAATGTACCCTTGTTTTCATAAAAAGGGCCAAGGGGCTCGAAGACAGGAAATAATAAACAGATTGAAAAATGTGGTTGACAAATTCTGAGAAGACTCTATGTTCAAAATAGACCTCCTCTGTTCTCTTCATTTATCTTCCTTTCCCAAACCCACTGATCTGCCCAAAGATGTACCCCCAAAAGTCCTTGTTTTCTGTCAGATACAACTAACCACGGATGCTTTAATAACCTAATAGAAATAAGACTAACAGTCTTGAGGGGAATGTTACAATTTGTCTCTGGGTCATTGTTACCAAATACATTGTTTGAAACTCTTGAACTGTTTGAAGCACATTTGTGGTCATAAAAGCCTCAGTGAAGAAGTGGGGTGTGGATTCTCTGTGCAATCTCTGCAAAGTGGGAAGGAACTAGCAGGAAACCTAACCACTCTGGTGGGATCATTTAATATCTTCACAAGCCCAGGGAACTTTCTCCTCAAATAGAGGATATTATCAGTCATATATTCATTTCACAGACATTTCTCAGTGCAATTAGCTAAAATATGATCAGAGTGATACTGACTATATAAAAACAAATGAAGTAGACAAAATTTTCCCTCAAGACACTTACATTTCAGTACCATCTAATATAATAGGAAACAAAGTAAATTTGTTTCAAATTTGCTATAATATAAAAGCACAGAGTGATCTGATCTGACAGAAAAGGGTAAGAAAACCATATGTAATATGGAGTATGTATAGAAAGTCTCTCTGGAAACATGACATTCCAGAGTCCCAAGGAATAAAAAGCCAGAATACTATTAGAGAGTAAAAGGAAGAAGTTTCAGGTCTAGGAAATGGCAAATAATAGATTATTGAGCTGGACTGGTAGCATGGCAAGACTTGAGAAACCAGTTTACTCAAATGACCAAGCAGATGAGTAAAAGGTAGGGACCAGATTATCAAGCACAGAACTATCTGGAGATAGTACACAGAATGTATTTGGATGGATTTGGAGCAGCTTAGGTCAAGAAACACAGTAAAGTAAGGTTGCTTTGAATTCAGTCACAGATAGGAAAGCACCAGATATCCCCTTGCAGAAAAAGGACACAGAGAGATGAGTTCACATGGTCTCCAAAATGTCATTTCTGCTGTGGATCCTCAGTATACAACAAGCATGAAGAAACTAGGGGAGTGATACCAACTAGCCCCCCTGCCAATCACATCTAACAGCTAAGCAAAATGGTGGAGCATAGTTACCAAGTTAACCAGAGATTTTTTCATTCAGGGATCTTTTTATCACATAACAACCAAGGTCAACAGCCAGTAAACTTCAGGGGCAAAAAGGTAAAATTGACTTCAGCATCTCTAATCTCTGATTATTTCTGGAACATTCACAGTATGTTTAAGTCTGATTGAACTGTAGGTGAAATGATGGTTCATGTTCTTCTGCCTTCTAAATACATCTATTTCCCAACTTTAGAGAAGATCATTTTGATGAAGAAAATGCAGGTCATAAAAAGAATATTTTTCCACTTTTGAATAGACTAGGTATAGGAATTATAAAATAATAAATAACTGTCATAAGGACTTTGCATTAAAAATGGAAACTGGAACTCAAGTCCATCTCAATCAAAAAGGAACCACACTCATATACTATTACTGACTATATGGGGGGAAAAAAACTTCCATTGCTGACTAATTCTGCTACCAATGAGATGAGTACAGAAAGGATTGAATGTTGCCACTTCAATATTAATTGGTATTTCAGAGCTCAAATAGTAATGGCTATTTAGAATGAGTTCAGGAAGACTGCAGGCACTGATATTTTTTAATAGTGCCTTAAATAGGGGGGGAAAAGTACTAAGAGGCTTAAGGACATTATTAAACTCATTTATTATTCTTTTTTAATATAAAGTAAATTATAGAATTCTTACCAAATCAACAGAGGAAAAGATAATAAGCCATAATGAAATATGCAATTTATTTTTTAAATGGGAAGAGAACTATTGAATCATAAATGGCAGATCCATTAGGAAGTTATGTAAACGTTTCCCTTTCAAGTAATATAAATTCTGTCGAGTAATATAAATTCTGTATCACCCTGATGTGTATGCCCCAATAGTTTTATTCATAATCATAAATTTTAAAAGTCTCATTCTTTCACAAAGCAGTTCAAACAAAGCCATTTTATTTTCATTTTAACAATTAAACAATTTTATAGGCTTGTCTCTTCAAAATATATTCTGCAGTTTGTTTCAATAAATGTGACTTGCCTGCTGGTTAACAAAATAGAGGCTAAGTTTACTAGATCATTGCTTTGCTATTGATACCATTTTGAAGGTGTGGGAATGGAAACAGAGAAATTTAGGAATACTTCCTATCTTCTATATTTTTTGAAACAATCATGTCATAAGAATTTTGCATTAAAAATGAGCAAGAACAAAATTATTCACTAGCTTAATATTATTATTAAATAGTAAATTATTATTTAGTACTTAACATAATAAATGATTTTATTATGATTTTTATTAAAATAAAAATTATTTCTTTCACTAGATTCAGCTCATACCAACAGAAGAGACTGTGTTCTGATAACAAGTTGAGTTCTATAGTCAGACAGCACATCTGGATTCAAATTCTTGCCCCTCTATTTACTGCAATTATGCCCTTGCATAAGTGATGAGCCATTTCTGGATACCAGCATTCTACTCTGGAAACTGGACACAGTGGTACCCAAAGGTGGCAAGAGTGTGGTAGTGAATCCCAACTTATTTGTCTGTATACGGTTAGTGTATGTTTCCTGGGATTGCTGAAATTAATTACCATTAATTGGAGGACAGATGTCAAAATCAAGGCACTGGGAGAACTCTACTCCCTCCATGTGTCTCTGGGAAAAGAACGCTCCCTCCCCTTCCACCTACTGGTGTCCCCCAGTATGTCTTGGTTTAAGGCAGCACAGTTCCAATCTCTGCCTCCCTCTTTGTGTTACCTTCCCTCCTCTATATGTGTCCACTCCTGCTACTCTCACATAAGGACACTTGTGACATAATTTTGGCATCACTCAAATAAACCAGGATAATCTCTTTTCAAGATCCTAACTTAATTACATCTACAAAGACCCTTTTCCAAATAATATCTGAATGGTAATATATCCCCAAAATATACATGTTAAAATCCTAGCCCCCGATGTGATTATATCAAGAGGTGGGGTCTTTGGAAGGTGATTAGGTCATGAAAATGGAAAATTCCAGATGGCACTAGAGCTCTTACAAAAGACACCCCAGGGAGCTAACTCCCTTATCCCTTCCATCACGTGAGAAGACCAGCAAGTGAACACCCACCAGATATCAAATGTGCCAGAAACTTTCATCTTGAACTCCTGGTCATTAGAACTGTGGAAAATAAAGATTCATTCAAAGTCATCCAATCTATAATATGTTGGTGTTTTTTGTTATAGGAGCCCAAATGGGTTAAAACAGTATTGTTCTGGTATATCTGAAAGTTTTTAAAAAATGCATAAAGATTGTGACAATGTTTTTATATTTTATTCTTTTATTATTATTACTACATAACTATATAGCAATAAATAACAGGGCCTCCCCGGCAGTGCAGCGAGTTGAGCACTGCGCTGTGAAGCTGTCCGCAGCCTCTCCAGTACCAGTTTGATCCCCGCCAGCTGGGGAGAATCCCACATGGCACAGCAGACCTCTCTTGTCATGCCCGCTGCTCCCCTAAGCAGTGTATTTCTGTCATCTGCCTGTTCTGCTCCCCGCTCTGTCTCTGGTAAATCCTCTCACCCACCCCTGCCTCTGGCCTGTACCCCAGCTCTTGTATAAAAATAAATAAATCTTTCTAAAAGAGCGAGATAGATAGATAGACAGACAGACAGACAGACAGACAGATAGATATATGCATCAACCACCCAACTTAAGGGTAGAAAACCTTACATATTGTTAAAATCACCTATATCCCCTTCACTGATATTATGTAAATGTGATACTTGCCAAATCTGTGCAGCTCTTTTGACATCTATTATTAGAGCACGTATCTTAATGACAATAAAATCTTATTGTTTGGAATATATTACATTGTGTATAAAAGTTTAAATTTTTTGTGTCTATCACTTGTTTTTTGAGCTCAACATAACAGTTGTGAGATTTATCCACATTGCTCTTTGAAGCTTCTCTCTCTACTGACTCAAAATACGGTTATTTCTTTATCCACTCCCTTATTAAGGGACATTAAAGTTCCTTCTCAGTTTGTATTACGATTGCTCTGTTACAGGCTTTCTTAGGGGAGGCTCTTGTGCATAACTGCAGGAGTTACCCAAGATTTTCAGTTCAGAATGGACATTCTTGGTTACAGGGCCTGTGTAAATTCAGCCTTATCCTATGATGTCAAACTTCTTCTGAAGGAAATATAATTTACACAGAAAGTAGTAGAATTTAAGTGTTCCTATTTTTCCCATCCTCACTGACACTTAAAATATAAAGCAGGCTTTTTAATATTGCTATCTTCATGTGTATATGGAACAAACATTTCCTCTTTAGTATAAGACTCTCTTTAGTAATGAGTAAGAATGATTTTAAATGTAGAAATGTAAATTTCTACAGGAAGAATAAGGGAGAAGGAAGTAGCAAGAAGTCTGTCATCAAAGAAACAGACAAAAATAGTGAATAAGGGAAAAAAACTGCAATCTAAGCGTGGTTTAAATTGCATGTCTATGGATTACTGGCAAGAAAGCTGGGTTGACTATGTGTGACTTTAGGTGTTATTTCAACTCTAGTGCAAAAGTTTTCTTGCCCATTAAACACGCAGTTAAGCTACACCCTGTGTGCTCTTTCTGGCTCTGAAAGTCTCTCCTTACATTAAGAAATGAAAAGAATTCCAAGCAAGACTGGCGATTCTATTATTTTAATGCCTCTTTTCGTCAGGATGTATGAAGTCTGCACGAAACAGCCATATGTCCCCTGGGTGATTTGCTGCTGCCTCTTCCTAGGACAGCTCTATGAAACAGGAGGTAGGGTTCTGTTCCTCACTGCCCAGCTCCAGCTGCCCTTGTCTTCGTTCATGTTCTCTTGCCACAGGACACCCCACATGCTGTTCCCTCTGCCGGGAAACCTCTTCCCTTCTGCCTGAGTCTGCTAATGCTCTGGTCTTGGCTCAGGGGTCACCCCTTTAAGGATTCCTGCCCTCTACTCCCCAACTAAATGGCATTCCTTTGTGACGGCTTCCTGGATAACATACCTATCCTTTTTGTACACTCAACTCACCATCCTCATATGAAGAGACATCTACACCCCCATAATTCACAGCAGTCTTTCTTAACAATAGCTAAGAATTGGAAACAATCAACGTGGCCAGTAGATGAAAGGGTAAAGAAGATGAGGTATATAAAATCAATGAAATACGACTCAGCTATACAAAGGTAAAATCTTGCCATCTGCAGTAACATGGATGGACTTAGGGAATACTGGGCTTTTTAAAATAAATCAGACAGAGACAGACAGACACCATACGATTTCACTTACATCTTAAAGATTAAGAAATAAAACCAATGAACAAACAAAACGAAAACAAGCTCTTAGACTATATGAACAAAATCATGATTACCCGAAGGGAAAGAGGAAGAGACAGGGTTATAAATAAAGTAAAGGGGTTAATTACAGGGTGAAAAATAGAAACTAGATTTTGGTGGTGAATATAATACAGTGTATAAAGATGTTGATTTATAAGGCTATACATCTGAAACCTAAATTTTATAAACCAACATTACTTGAATAAAAAAATTCAATCATCTTCATTATTCAATAAATTAGGTCCAACACCCAGTCATGTAAAAATAATATGGAGTCACCTTAAATACTCAGTGAAAAACAATGCATTTTCTCTCTGGAGTCACAGAACTCAGGCAAATGAACAGTGGGAGTTATATGGTCTTCAATGGACCAATCTGAGCATCCCAAATAGTCTTGAGGTCATAGTCCCATAAGTCTCCCTCTAAGAATTAAGAATTGAGAAGGAAGGATGAAGACTAGGCAAGGCAGAGATATTAATTCCATGCATTCCTCATATTTTAAGTCTGTTTATTGAAGGATGTGCTTTCTTGAGTTTTATTCTACATAAACCTAATTTATAATTTGATGTCTATCTCTCCAACTGGACTTGAACTTTAGGGTGGCAGAATTCTGTGTAACATAGGTTTAACGACTGGAGACGAAAAAGGAAATAAGATACTAGAAAATAATGCAGATTCCCATTAAATGTAGCATGCATTCCAAAATCCTTACTAAATCTTCTTTTTTTTTTTTGAAACAATTTTCTTTTTCTTTTTTTTTTTTAAAGATTTATTTATTTATTTATTTATACAAGCACTGGGTACAGTCAGAAGTGCGGGAGGGTGAGAGAATTCATCAGAGACAGAACAGGGAGCAGAGCAGGCAGAAGGACTGAAGTACACTGCTGAGGGGAGCAGCGGGCGGCAGGAGAGGTCTGCGCGCCATGTGGGACCCTCCTCCGGTGGCCGGGGAGCAGCCGGGGATGGAACCGGCGCTGCAGAGGCTTCTGGCCGCTTCGCAACCCAGCGCTCAACCGCTGCACCACCGGGGAGGCCCCTTACTAAATCTTCTAAGGCACAGAATGCCACTTCACCCCTCTCCAGTCTACTGTCACTATGAACCTTACCTGCCACTCCCCCACCTCCAGGCAAGTAAGTCCTGTAAGGTCCTCAATCACACCAAACTGCCTCTGCCTAGAATTTTCTTCCATTAGACTCCTTTAACTGGATCTTTCTCACCTTTGTTGCTTTGGCTTAATCACCCTGTCCCAAGAGCCATCTGAACAGCCCAGCTCAAGTCAATCCTTAGCCTCTTCTAATCCACAAGCATTCTACTGCCAGTGTACTTCAGTCCCATCTTAGGCTCACAGCCTGACTTTTTTTTGTTTTGAGTTTTGGCTGTTTTGCTTTTTGTGAGGTAACTGTTGGCTTACAACATTTCATATGTGTATAGTACAGGTTAGCACCTCTTCAACTGTATGTTAGCACATCTCAGCCACCATCAATGCGCCAAAATCCTTACCTAGACCACTAGGTCCCCTTCCCCTTTGCTTCCTCTCCTCCCCTCCCCTTTGGCCATTTCGGTTCTGCAGTCAGAGTCCAAAAGTTTGTTTTGATTTTATTTTTGTCTGTTCCTTTGCTATGTTTCTTCATAGTTCACATACGAGTGAACTCATTCAGTATTTGCCTTTTTCTGCTTTTAAATTATTTTGCTCAGAATAATCCAGTTTCATCCATGCTGTCACAAATAACAAGATTTCATCTTTTTTAATAGCTGAATTAGATTCTGTTTTCTACATTGTCTTTATCCAGTCACATTCTGTCATTGGGCACTTAGGGTGTTTCTATGACTCAGCTACTGTAAGTAGGATTGCAATAATTCATTGTATTTATTGAGCTGATAGATTCCAGTGTGTACACACACGATGGAATATTACTCAGCTGTAAACAAAAAAAGATGAAGTCTCCCCATTTGATACAACATGGATGGAGCTGGAGTGGATACTGCTAAGCAAAATAAGTTAGAAGGAGAGAGACAATACCAGATGTTCTCACTTACATGTGAAATATAAAGAAGAAGAAAAAAATCAGTCAGTGTGAAACAAACCATTAACAAACTCTTGGCATCTGATGGCAAAACTGAGGCTGAGGCGAGCAGAGGGAGCGGTAATGGGGTAGGAATAGGAATGGAGAGGGCCCAGTGGAAGATGGTAGAGGGTTACTGGGGCACTGGTGGTGGCATGGTGTGAACAGACATTTGAGAGGTTTAAACCTTTAACTTCCAGAGCAGTTACAATAGCATAAACCAACTTTATCCCAATGAACACAACTTGAAGAAACCCCACCTCCACGTACGGCTACACAACAACGTGCTGTGCTTAATCGGTCTGTGCTCAGTAACATACAGACCCTTTTTCTCCATAGAATCTGGATGAAGCCATTCCGGCCTGGATGGCCAGCCCCTATTCCAACATTTAGCCCTGAGTAGGTGCTCAACAAATAAGCGGTGAGTAGAGAAATGAAAACGTCTACACTGAAAGCAGAGAGGAGGGGAGGGACACAGACCCTGCAGGAGAACTCAGGACCCACAGTGTCCCCAGCAACACACTGCACAAAGGGTGGCCCCCAAGGAGGAAAAGGAGGATAGGGTGGGGTCCAGTTTCCCCTCCAACCGCACAGCAGGCAGCTCTCAGCACCAACATCGGTGCAAGTGCCTTGTCTATAAGGCCTAAACAGCATCAACTTATTGTCAAACCATAACTCAAAAAAAATTTTTTTCAAAGAGAAAACCACACAAGCAACATACAAAAAGGTTATTTCTTTCAAATTGTTTACATGATTTCTCACAAAATCCAGATCTCTGTAAGAGTGTCCAAAAATAAAGCCCAAGCAAAATGGATCTTACTACAGATCAAGCCTCCTGATTTCATCATATAATTAAATATCTTATTTTGGACCAGTGTGTGAGGCTCCAGAGATTCTCCCCAAAATTCACTCTGAAATTAGTTTTTACTTTTAAAAAACAACCATGATTGAGGATGACATCTACAGATGCCTGCTCCTCAGGAAAGCTGCAATTTGTGAAAAATCAAAGCCATAAGGAACTAAATTATGTAAGGGAGGCTTTTCATTACTCTCTAATTGAACTCACTCTGATTTAAGAGGCAAATGAAATTTGATTATTCGGCCACTTACTTTGCAGCTTCTGTGTTTAATTTACTTTTCCTCAGAAGATTAAAAAAGTCGTATGAACTATTACTACGCATAGACTTGAACTTTGTTTTTTGAAAGCTCATTTGTTAAGTGATTAGTGTTTTTAAAAAGCAGAAGCCCTACCTTTGTTATGATTTACCATAGCTTGCCCAATAAAATGCTTTAATTAAAAGCTAGCTGAAATCTGCAACCCATTTTTCAAAGAAACTACTCAAAATAAAAGTGCAAAACAACCTTATTATTTATTGACTGTTTAGATTTTTCTTGGTGCGTGCAAGGATTTGGCAACCTCAACTAAACAAAGGCCTAATTTTTTTTTTTAAATAACTCATTTTGGCTTCTTGCTATTGAAAAAGCAGATCAAAATGATTTTAAAATCATTCAAAATGTGGTCTCTGCTAAAGTGTTATCACTTTTTTCATTAAGATTTAAAATAAGGCAGGCTGGTTTATAAAAAGACATTTGACCTCAAACATCTACTGCAAACACTCCTGTACTTTTCAATTACATGGCATGCTATTTTTCTGTACATAATATTGCATGTATTTACACTGTAGATATTTTTTTAAGGTTTAAAAGAGAAAAAGGAAATTGGCAATCAATTTCTCTCATTCACTGAGTGGTACTTCTCAACAGCTCCATCCATGAAATCAATCACCTGAGCTTTCAAATAAAGAAAGAGAGATGACTTTTTAAATCTCTGTCTGGTGTTGGATCTAGCTGACTTTTTCAGATGAGCCTTCGAAAAGCTTCCCTAAGTCTGGAAATTCAGCAAAATTTTGTGTGAAAACATACACGTTTGTACGCATGCCCATGCGCACGCACACATATGCACACACATGCACGCATGCGCGCGCGCACACACACACACACACACACACACAGATCTTAAGTCTGGGATTTACAGATACTTGTATTGGCCAGAACCCTCTCCAATAATATAATTAGTATTGGGGTCTTCATCAGTGTGATAAGGGAACCCAACTTTTAACCACTGGCATTTTCATGGTTCCCAATTCACCCATAGCCCTCCAGTCCCCCTCATTACAGGCCAGGATATTTCACTGGCATTGCCTACTTGACTCATGTGTTAACTCTACAGCTCTTCCTCTTATACTTCCATCTTCAGGAAGAATATTTTCCTCTTGATAATTCTACAGCCTCTGCAAAGTACCAACTCAACTCCAATGATCCCCCAGGCTGCATAAAACAAAGGAGGGAAATTATTTATCCCTTCTTCATCAAGCAACTAATCTGTGCTGTGCAACATTACATCCATTATTGCACATCTAGCATTCACGATCTTTCCACATGGCATTGCTTTATCATCTATGATGAATATGTATCCAGTCCCTATTATGTACTGACTATTGTTATGGGCACTTGGGACACAAAGATTATGGTATTATCTATGCTTAATCATGGCAAGGGACAATTTGATATTGGTGGTTGTGTGTGAGAAGCTCCATTAATTCATTTATTCAGCAAATATGAACACGCCTATGTACTTACTGGAATAAGTATTAGTTATACAACTGTGAAGAAATCAGTATGGTTCTCATCCATATGCTCTTGGAAGTTACAATCTAGTATAGTATAATCACAATTTTAAAATTCAAATAGGGGAAAGAGCTATGAAAGAAATGAAAATCAATTAAAGGAATAAAATATACTGGAGAAGAGGTCTCTGCAGAGAGGGGTCTCTGAGAAAGTAAAGTATAAGTTGACACTAGAAATCCAGAAGTTGCTGGATATGCCAAGCCCAGCCAAGTGTAGGTCAAAGGAGGTGCATATGCAAAGGTCCTGTGATTGAAAGGAGTCTGGAATAATCAAAGATTGAAGGGATAGTTACACGGACAGCGGGACTAGAGTTCAGCAAAGAAATCAAGAGAGTAAAGCAAAATGAAGTGAGAAGTAGATCATATAAAGATGATTTAAGAGAGGACTTTATACATTATATTTTGTTGTATATATTACACGTTATATTCTATATTGTTTGTAATGAATTTATATATCACACTTTATAATATTATGCTATATAATATGAAAATTCACACTCCATTAAAATAATAAATTGACTTCTTTTAGTCTGTGGATATATATCTATATCAATGTATTTGCATTTCAATCAAGTTACTTATATATTTACCTATGCTTTTTTATTCCTATCAGAATAACATAAAGGGAGAAGACAGAGAAAACAGAAGTAAAGTGAATGCAATAGTCCAGGGATGATGGCGTTTTAGACTGTTCCCTCATTTAGCAAAAATCTACGGAGCTATTCTCTCCACCAGGAATTACAGCAGGGATTTAGCATCAAATAAAGATCTTGCTATCAGAGAACCACCACTAAGAGAGATGAAAGATTATAGAAGTAATCAGATAAACAGAATGTTGTATAGCCATAAGGGCTACTAAGAAAACTTAAAGAAGGACAATGGACTAGAGTGGTCAGGGGTGCTGAGGGCTGATGATCAAAAGGTAAGGCAGGCTCAGAGAGTACTGGAAATCATCCCGGTGGTGAGGGAGGTTTCTCAGGAAATGAGGTAACATGGACACACGAGTAGGAATTAGCCAAATAGTACAAGAAGAGGACAGGAATTGGAGGAAACAGATGAAGAGGAAGGTTTAAGAAATAGATCTTCAGGACTTGACTAAAGGATTTGTTATGGAGTGCAAAGAAAGACAGGCCCAGCACTAGCAGAAGCCAGAGCATGCAGCAGAGATATGTGCAAAGCTAGGAATCTGGAACTTTCCCAAAAGTTCTGGGAAAGGCTTTAAGCAAGGGAATGAATTAGAACGCTCATGTGCTCAGCATCATGGAGGATAATTGGGAGGGAAGCCAGTCAGGTGGCTCATGGGAAGCAAAGGGCATGAAAAGGACCAGCATGAAAAACGGGGCAGTTCTGAAAAATACCAGAATCAGAACAGAGACAAGGTGACAGACAGGTGTCTGGACGCACAAGGGGAGAGAGCAGCTACCATATTCACGTTATGATATCAAAATCCTCTAAAACATGCTATTTTTAAGATAAAGTTCACCATCTGCAATAAGATGCATGTAACTAGAGGGAGTGATGCTTAATGAAGTAAGTCAGAGAAAGACAAACATCACATGATTTCACTTGAATTTTTTTTTAAAGATTGATTTATTTATTTACACAAGTACTGAGTATAGTCAGATGCGTGGGAGGGTGAGAGGATTCACCAGAGCCAGAGCGGGAAACAGAACAGGCAGACTGACGAAATACACTGCTGAGGGGAGCAGCGGGCGTGGCAGGAGAGGTCTGCGCGCCATGTGGGACTCTCGCTGGCTGCCGGGGATCGAACCGGAGCTGCAGAGGCCACAGGCAGCTTTGCAGACCAGAGCTCAAGCACTGCACCACCAGGGGAGGCCCTGATTTCACACTGAAATTTGAAACAAAACAGATGACAAAAGGAAAACAAACTCTTAGAAGGCAAGAACAAAAGAGTGGTTGCCAGGGGCCTCTCAGGCAGCACAGCAGGTTGAGCACAGCGCTGTGAAGCTGTCTGCAGCCTCTGCAGTTTGGGTTCGATTCCCAGCCGGCCAGGGAGCTGACCCACATGGCAGAGCAGACCTCTCCTGTCTTGTCCCCTGCTCCCCTCAGCAGTGTATTTTAGCACATCTGCCTGTTCTGTTCCCTGCTCTGTCTCTGGTGAATCTTCTCACCTTCCTGGGCCTCTGGCCTGTACTCCAGCTCTTGTATAAATAAAAAATAAATGAAAAAAATGTATATGAAAAAAGAGTGGTTGCCAGAGGGAAGGGCATGGGTATGCTGGGTTAAAACAGTCACTTGGGTGGTGAAGGCTGGAAACCAGAATTTGGATGATGACCAGCATGTAGTATACACAATATATACAGTATATACATATGCTGATTCAGAATGAGGACCAGCTGAAACCTATGTGATATTGATGTAAACCAATTTTATTATGTCATAATAATTGATCAATGCCCATTCTATACCCTGTGACCTCACCCATAGGGGTCTGACACACTGTAGCATCACCAGCCTCGTCTCAGCCCAGGAGCTCGCCAAGCTCCCTCATTGCTCATGGCCTCCACCTGAGCTGCACCCTGCTGGAAATGTTCTCTTAGGACTCTGCTGAGCTGTCCCCTGTCACTCTGGTCTCTGTCCCTGAGATCTCCCTGCACACGGCTTCTCATTCATTTCAGCCAATCCTGATTCTAGGTATTCATGACACTTTTCTCTCTCAAATCAACCTACCTTTCAATTATTTGTGTGTTAATTTCCTCAGACTATTGTTTACCCACATGTCTGTTTATATGTTTATTTATATGTATGAGTAGGGTCCCCCATGAGCTCCAGGACAGATGCAGCCTCTGCCTTTCTTGTTCAGCACTCTCCAGTCTTTGGAAAGTGCTCAATGCATCTATTTGAATAATTGAATGAATAAATGAATGAATGAGTAGAGGAACTGGGTAACAAATCACAGACAGATTTTAAGATTTAGCAGTGATGCTGCCAAAAATAAAAGGTTTTGTAGAGACACAAATAGAAAAGATTGAAAGGGAAAGATCTGAAATCAATGAAGAGAAGAAAAGGAAGAAAATAAGCCCAGCTGAGTCTTGACTTCTATTAAAATATTGACTTTTGACCAGGGATTAGCAAGCTTTTTCTGTAAAGCATTTTAGACTTTGCAGGTCACAAGAAGGCTGTTGCAACTAGTTAGCTCTGCTGCAGTACCAGGAAAGCAGCCACAGGCAGAACATAAATGATGGGTATGGCTGTGCCAGTAAAATTTTATTTACAAAAACAGGATGAAATCGGCCAGAGAGACCTAGTTTCCAATCCCTGCTTTAGACTAATCCAATAAAGGAACAAAGGGCTAACATAAAATTGAAGCACATAAGGAAAAGGAATTAATCTTTATCGAGAACTTACTATTTGCCAAAGTTTGTGCAAGATGCTTTGCATATATACTTGATGTAATTTTTTAAATAATTCTGGCATATAAACATTACTATGACCATTTTACAATCATTAAGCATTCAAGGAAGGGAAATAACTTCTCTGGGTGCTATAGTAGAGGAATGACGATTGAAATGCAGGACTTCTGACCGTCAGCCTCCTGGTCCACCTGTTATATTTTCATTGATTCTCTTCTTATAGTCATCAAACTAGCTTCCTATCCGTTTTCAGACAGAAGCATCAGCATTTGTATATGTGGTATAAATACCTTGATTGCAATTTTTTAAACATGTACCAAGGATATCCTATGCGCTAGAAATTGTGCTGGGGAATCAAGACTGATAGATCATTATCATCCTCTCTCTCTCTCTCTCTCTCTCTCTCTCTCTCTCTCTCTCTCTCTCTCTCTCTCAGTTGTCCACATTGCAGATTGTTAACATCTGGTATGTAATTCCACTGTCTACCATTTCCTATATTCCCTATAGGATGTTCTATTTCATTTTTGCTAGAATCACTAGTGGTGCTTTCTACCATGTTAATGATGCCTTTTCTGTGGTCTTGTCTGCCCTTCGTAAACAATCACAGGTGTGCATTTTGTTTTGTTTGTGTGCAAGACTCGCCGCTGTCTGTCTCCCAGGGAGTGAAGTTTCCCCATTAGACTGCTGACCATAGCACCAGCTGCTATTCTTTACAGCAGATTCCCAGCGACACGGTTCCCCATTACCAGTTGATTCAGAGAGTGTGATTTACTGTCCTTGAAGCATTGCTCCCATATGTTTGATTTAAGTTCCTCCTCCTCCTTTGCAGGGTCAACCTAATCACCAGCATGTTATTTCTGTGTTTCTGGATGGATTTAAAAGGAAAGGTATGACTACACATACCACTTGAGTCTAATTTTGAAAACATCACCTTCTCCCCAGCATTGTCCTGTGGGATTACCAGGTTAGCCACTAAAAATCCCCTGTATTTCTTACCTAGTTATAAAAGTATATATCTCAGGAAGATGCTACATGCATCTTTGCTACAATCATGCTTTTATTTTTCCATTACTTTCTATACAATAACGTCTATATTGTATTGTATTGGAGAAAAATGCTTGTGGAAAAGGAAAAGTCCTGCGTCACAAGCAATCCCAGGTTGCTTTTCTCCAGTATCCTCTGCCTTTCTGGACTTATTTGGCAGTTGTGCTGATCCAGTTTAGTGCATGGGTTCATTTAGCAGAGATTGTTCAGGATTCTATGTGTCCTTAACCGATTACAGTTTTAACAGAAGCAATCAACAGTTGAGATCATTGGTGTCCCACCTGTCAACGCCTTTCTACAAATGAAAGAGACATATGAAACATTCTGTCTGCTATTTTCAAAGACCCACTGCTTTTCAGCATTTAGCATGGATCACAGCATTGAAAATCAAAGTGAAAGGTATTCTAGGGAAGAGTTTGGCTTTGAGAAGTCACAAATAGCAACCCAAATGTCGGTTTCATCACCTACTTCTCTTGACTGCAGTCTTGCCTCCAGCAGAACTGGGAACAATAAGGAATTTGGGTTTCCCTTCAGGTCATTGGAATCAAAGCTCCCCTCTATCTCATGTTCTGCATCAAAGCTGTCAACTAGATACAGCAAATTCTTTCCCATGTCCTAGATCATCATTTCCCACATCATCTCCTCTTCCACCTCTCTCCCTTTGATATTTCTCAACTACTTGGTTGCAATAGACTCATCATATGGCTGTTTCTTTCAGGTTCGCTCCCCTCTGATCTACCCTCTATACCACTACTAGAACAATCAGGCGTTAGTGATAGCAATAACTACTAGTTAGTGGTACTTCAGGAGTATTGCCCATTTAATTCAAACAGACACACATAAAAAAATGCAATCACATCCCAAACCAGTATCACTTTCTTTTTCATGGAAGTAAACCAAGGTTTAGGGCAGTTAAGAATTTTACCACATCCACAGACCTGCTAAAATATAGAGCTAGGATTCAAACTCAGGATTCCCTAACATATATGTGATTTGTTGCCCTTCTACTCAAAATACCTGGTCCGCAGACATGGCTATTGCTTAAGTGAGATATCACCTTTTGTCAAAGAGGATGAAGCATCTTGAGGGAAAGATTATTAATGCACATCTAACATGAAATGGGTAGCTCCTCAAAAAATATTCATGTTGCAATTACACAGAGAATAGGTACTCGATTGGCAAAAACAAGAAGCTCATTATCACTTCTTAAAAGTCAACTATAACATTCTTATAGTTAGGAGACAGATAAAGCAGACACCATTTCTTACAAGTGCAAGAAATCACTGACTGCTAAGGAATTTGCTTCTTAGCAAAAGGATGCTGTAAGTACAGGCACTAAAATATGATTTAGTTGACAGAGTCCGTTGTTTTAAGAAGAGGGGCGAGCCAGGTCATCCAGGCTGGAACTCTCAACATCCTCATCAAGCGATGCCAAAACGTTTGCTCAAAAGGTCACCTGACTTACCAGCCTCATGTACACTGAGGCGAAAGTAGAAAAAGTAAGTTGTCTACAGCTTTCAGCCTTCAGAAGTATCTGTATGAGAAGTCAAGCTACATCAGAAGAGAAAAAATAAAAAGAAAGAAAAGGAAGGTACCTATGGAAAAAATAAGCACTTTGGTCCCTGTGAGTCCTTTCACTTAGAGGGTTGTTGGATAGGAAAAGTAAATTGTATACCGTATGCTTTCTTTTCTTTTTTTTAAAGATTTATTTATGCATACAAGAGCTGGGGTACAGGCCAGAGAAGCGGGTGATGAGAGGATTCACCAGAGAGAGTGGGGAGCAGAACAGGCAGATTGACTCAAGTACACTGCTGAGGGGGGCAGTGGGTGAAACAGGAGAGGTCTGCTGCACCATGTGGGTATCTCCCTGCATCGAATTTGTGCTGCAGAGGCTATGGATTGCTTCATAATGCAGCGCTTAACCCCTTGTACCACCAGGGAGGCCCCTTATGCTT
This sequence comes from Talpa europaea, assembly GCF_964194135.1. Taxonomy (NCBI): domain Eukaryota; kingdom Metazoa; phylum Chordata; class Mammalia; order Eulipotyphla; family Talpidae; genus Talpa; species Talpa europaea. Next base: position 133,223,699 of record NC_140071.1, on the reverse strand, counting down.
TCTTTTCTACTTGAAAATATGTGGAAATCCTTTTGTGTCCATGAGGCAATGAATGCAAAAATAAGTAACTCACATGCTGGGGAAGGTAGATGAAAATGGAAGGATTGGATGCTATTTCTTGTTACATAAGCAAGTAAAGCAATGTTATAATTGATGCCATTGCTGAGATGTATCGTAGAGCTTAAAATATGTGTAATTCACAAACCACAGGATATGGTAGAAGAGCACATACTGGAAGAATAGAAAGAAATGATGAAGACAAATCTTTGCTGGAGCCCAACTTCTTTTAAGATTGTTAGTTTAAACTGTTAGTTGACAAATTGCTATATTCTTTCTTTCAATTGATTATCAAATAATGTAGTATGTAGAGCTGATAATAAATACACAAATGCCCCAAGCCATACAAGAATACACAATTCCCTGGAATGGTACTAGATATAATTGGCACTGGATATGCTGAACAGATCAATGGACTATATGAGCCTCAAGTAGCCACCCTATTTCTCTTGGCCCATCATGCTGTTTTCCTTTCTTTACAACAAGAATTACCATCTGATATTTTCCTGTCTATTTATTGCCTGTCTTCCTCTACAAGAATCTATACTCCTTCAGAATAGGGGCCTTGCCTGACCCTGTCATTGTTGTGTGCCTATTTCTGAGACACTCCACAGATGCTCAATTTGGTAAATTGATGTAGAAAATGTATTGAGCTCCTAGAAACTAGACTTTTCCTAAACTTCCATTAAGTTCCTCTGCTTTTATAAAAGTATTTTCTATTACATTCTTCATGATTTAAGATTAATCAGGAAACACATTTTAAAGTCAATTCTCCATTCATTCAATCAAGAAATATTTGCTGTGGCAAGTGTTTTGTTATACAGTGAAAAATGTGACAGCAGATTCATTATCTAGTGGTAGAGAATGACACGGAAATGAATAAGTATAATATAAATTGAGATCAATCAAACTATAAGAGACCAACTAATGTTACCTTATGCAAAAAGGGCAAGATGGAGAGAAACAAAATCAATGAGGAATACAGAGGAAAGATGGCATCTGCTATACAGCATAGAGTCAGAGAGGTTGAGTTCTATAAACTAAAAGAGGAAAACATTACATTGGTTTCATTTCTCAATCCCCCAAACTAGACACTGACAGGAGGAAATTTTTTTTTTTTGTATTCCATAATGTTATTGCAATCTGAAAGTCAAGTTTTTACTAAATTCAAGGACACTCCTTCCAAATGCCTTGTGTGATTCAATCACAAGCAACTCTATTTTATCGTCATGCAAGGTTAGGATAAAGTAAAACTGCAAGGAAATAGATGCTCTCCCCATTTCTCCTCCCTCTCACAGCTGCCACCCTTCTCTCTGCCAGTCTGTACCTCACCCTTCCATCACCACCCACTACCTGGAGCCCATGATTTCCCATTACTCTCTGACTCTGATACAAAGGAAATTCTGCTAATCTTCAACCAACAGAACAACAGAATAGCCTGTTTAATGCATCTCACTCAATCCCATTTTCACAACCCACCCACTCAATTAAAATACCTTTATCTCTTACTTCTATTACCCAAATGCTGCCAAGTATCAAACTCAAGAGGCCCATCTGTCCCATGAAGCTTTCCTCCAGCCATTCTAGCTCATTGAGCTCATCCATCTCTGACTTTCTACAACATTGTCAGTTGTAGGAAGATTAATAAATACCAATTAAATAATTGGTATTTAGTCTTTCAATTATCTGGATTCAACCTCCAGGCCTTCACTCGTGGGATTGCCACCACATGGAATTCCTTTTCCCACTGTATTGTCAACCTAACGCATGCTTCTCTTTCCAATTAAATATTCATTTTGAAGAAGGTCTCTAGGAAGGTTTAGATTCTCCTGGTATCTTTTCTAATTTTAAACATCAACATTTTTAGCAATATTCATGAAAACAATTTCTTTTATTATCTAGAGGTCTACCATATTTAGAAGCCTGATGAAAATAGACTGTCAGTCTTAGTAGTTATTGCATACCAGCACAATGCATAGTGTCCCTGCTCAAGAAATGTGTTGAATTAATAAATTATAATAGGGCAGTGAAACTAGAGGTCGTAGCTTAGAGCCCATTTTTGCCCATTGTGACCTTGGGTAAATCATTTCAGCTCACTGATCCTCAATTTCCTAATCTTTACAAAGAGCATTATCTCCATCAAACTCTGAGTTATTAAAAAGCACCAAATGATATATAATCAAATAGCTCGTAGAGTTATACGAGGCTTTAAAATTATTCTTGTTGAGTGACTACAGAGAGTCACACAGGGCCTCACTGGTGGTGCAGTGGGTTGAGCACAGCGCTGTGAAGCTGTCTGCAGCCTCTGCAGCTCAGGTTTGATTCCCAGCCAGCCAGGGAGACACCCACATGGAGCAGTAGACCTCTCCTGCCTTGCCCACTGCTCCCCTCAGCAGTGTTTTTGGTCCTTCTGCCTGTTCTGCTCTCTGCTCTGTCTCTGGCAAATTCTCTCACCCTCCCGTGCCTCTGTCCTGTACTCCAGTGCTTTTATAAATAAATAAATCTTTTTTAAAAAAGAGGGTGACTTTAAAAATAAAAGAGAGAGAGAGACACACATTTTCTTGCCCTATATATAATCAATATTTATTGGGTAATTGTTATGACTAAAATCTTATGTGCATTATCTCATCAATTAACTCTAACTTCTACAATAATCTTTAGGAAGTCTGTATCAGTAATATGAGTATTAACCCACTGAACAGTTGAGGGCGATGAAGTCACAAAGTCTTAAGTGATGAACTGAGATTCAAATCCAAGCAGTCTTTCCCCAAGGTCTGAGAACTAGACCAGCTAAGCCTGCCTCCCCTTACTGTAAGTATCACCTGTATTTCTCAGAAGAAAGCATCTCTTTCACAAGAGACAAAGTCTATCTTTCCCCAGGAGTCCAGTTGTGGATGCACATAAACTAGGTTGCTTTTCTATTAAAATAACTGAGAGGAACCTAACACTTTTAAGACATCTTCATCATCACAATGACCATTTGGTAAAGAGCCAGTCATCTGCTTAAGTACTTAAGCTTCTTAATTATCTTCACTTTAACAATAAAGAAAGGGGCACGCAGCAAGAATGTACGATCTGCTTTCCTAGCAATTCAGTTTAGTGAACACACCTCTGCCTAACCAAAGCTGTGCTCTAGGCCTATTAGGTCTAATGATTGTTTCTGTGAACCTAGACTGAGAAGCATCACACAAACATGTATCATTAAGAAGGCTCCTTCTCTAAGCATGTTGCTTGTAATGTATAATACCAGCAAAGTAATCAGATAACCCAATGTACAAGTATGTTCACTCTCCATTGTTCTTGTAGCAAATGATCACAAACACAATGACTTCACACCACATAAACTTATCCTCTTAGAGTTTTGTCAGTTAAAAGTTTGATAATGGACAGAGATCCAGGTGCTGCAGGGCCTGATTCCATCCTGGAGGTTCTAGGGAGGAACCCACTAGCCTTCTATAGAGTTGAAATATCACTAGATTCTTTGAACCGAGGCCTCCTTCTTCCATATTCACAGCAACAACTAATCCCTCTGACCATTTTCCTTCCTAATATTTCTTTCTGACCAGAGCCAGAAAAGGTTCTCCCCCTTGAAGGACTTGTGAAAAGATTGGTCCTTAACTTAATCACTTTATAGCATGCTTTTCTCCATCTAAAATAATAGCACAGTGTTCAAGGATGAGAAGATGAACACCTTTAAGGATCCACTACTCTGCCCGTCACACCAAAATGCCAGCTCTACTTAGGACACATTACATATCACCTCCTAACACCCCCCTGGGGGAGAGAGCAGGGCTCGGTAACTCAAAAAACAGGGACTTCATGGAAATGCAAAACAGAAAAGGGAAGACCTGGAAAGTAGGAGGCACACAAAAAGGAACTCCTGGAGGCCTGCAGCCAAAGCCTTGGCTTCATAAACACCAAACCCAGCCGAGTCAAGGCATCAAGACAGCATTTCAAGACAATGTATTTATAACTTTATAGCTAGAGAATAAGATACAAATCATTAATGAACTTTTTGATTTCCATATTTAACATATGACCTATTTCTGTTCAATCTAGGAGATACACTAGTCTTCCATATAAATTTGGGAGAGCCTCTGAAGGTTGAAAGGACAAAGATCTTAGTGTCCAAAGAAAATGGACTTAAGTCTGTCTCTAACAATGCTGTGTAACATGGAACAGGTTTCTTGACCTTTCTGAGCCTCAGGCCCTAAATCTGTAAAATGGTGATAATTCAGCTTAGTGACTGGATGTGGTTATAAGAATCTAATGCAGTTATATGTGTCCCTCAAAAACAGGGCCAGCCACCTATTGGGGCAAAATAAACATTAAGCCCTGACCAACTAGTCTGCCTATTTAGGTTGTAAGTAGAATGAACATAGCAATAATATGATCTTCATTTTTGGATTCTGTTTCTACTCACCCACTCAGCACCTGGAAGAAAGCCTCGCCCAGAGTAGACATCCAATCTATATTAGTAGACATCCAATCTGAACCACAATGAAGTTTTCTTTTCCCTTTGGGTCTACAGAATAAATATCTAGTTTGGGTCAGTGATGATTATATGGTCAGATTGGCCTAGTAATTCCCTAAAATACCCTCTGGAGCCCTGGAACATGGTCAGGCGACTTCACAACATTCACACAGAAAATGTGTGAAACTTAAAAATGGTCTTGCATATAAGCTATGGTGGGTGATTAACATAGAAAAATGGATTAACCTATATAAAACTTTCCAATTTATCACATTTGGCATAAAAATGTCTCTAATAAGAGTGTAAGTGGCAGCTAGATGAATGCTTTCCAGAATCCTTCAGACTGATTTAAATCACAAAATACTTCATAGTCAAAAAACAAACCACCATTTCTACCCAATGCTAAAGGAACATATAAATAAGGAAAGAAGAATTTGTGGAAAACAAATCAATATTTCAGAAGCTAGTTGGTGTTTTTGTGTTCTGATCATTTATAAACCCAAAACAAATTGAGCCTCAGTTGGATGGCTCTTAGAGAAACAATAACTGTTTGGGATCATCTTACCTCCAATTAAGTGAAAGGTTATAAATTTATACCACATGACTCAAACCCTTATCTGCATCCTCTTCTAATAAAATAAAAAAGAACCTGTAAATTGCGAAGTCCTTCCCAAATCTAACTTTTCCCTTTGTCTCTAAAGAGCCTCACTCCTTCCAATGTGCCACCTGTTCACGTTCACATTATTCAATGAGTACATAAACATGTAGGCACTGGGCATGTAAATATGAACCGTAAACCATCCCTGTCCCAGAAGGATTCAGTCTCTTAAGGGAGACAGACATAACCATAAAATATTGCATAAATAATATTCAGCACTTAAGATGAGGGAACTATAGCCATCAATACAGCCATATCACCAAGACAGCATTAAGTATAAAAGCCTTAAGATACACCATTTGTTTCAATTTAAGCACACACACTGCTATGGCTTGAATGACAGTGTCACCCCCCACCCCTACTCCTGCTTCAATTTCTATGTTGAAATCCTAACCACAAAGGTGATGGTATTAGTAACAGGGTCTTTGAGACGTGACTGGGTGATGAGGATGGAGCTCTCATGCATGGGATTAGTGATCTTATAAAAGGCAGCCCAGAGAGCTCCCCAAACTTTTTCATAGCCCTATTCAGGCCAAATGAGGGTCCAAGAAAAAGTCTGTGACCTGGGAAGAAGCCGCTTTGCTGGGTCTCTGGATCAGCCTGCCAGTCTCCAGAACAGAAAGCAATAAATCCTAGTGTTCATAAGCTACCCAGCATTTTCTTAGAGCATCTAAGAGGGACAAAGGCACACGTGTTCATGCATGCCTCTGTGTGCAGGTACAAGGATAGAATGTAAATACATCAAATTCACATTAGTGGTTATAACTAAGAATGATAGAAAGTAAACATAGAAAGTAACAAAGTGGATGTCAACTTTGTGTGATTAACATTTTGGTTTGGGTTTATTTTTTTTATGTAGAGAAAGCAGGATGCAAATATTTTGCAAAATTATTATCAATGTAGGCTAGCAAATCTTCAGGAGCTTACTATTCTCTATATGTTTCTATAATCTGGTAAGTAGTTTCAATTTAAACAGATAATTGTGGGACTCCCTGGTGGCACAAGGGGTTAAGACGCAACCTATGAAGCTATCCGCAGCCACTGCAGCACGAGTACTACCCCCAGCCAAGGAGCTATCCACATGGCATAGCAGACCTCTCCTGACTTGCCCGCTGCTCCCCTCAGCAGTGTATTTCAGTCCATCTGCCTGTTCTGTTCCCCATCTGTCTCTGGTGAATCCTCTCACCCACCACACCTCTGGCCTGTACCCCAGTTCTTGTATGCATAAATAAATAAATCTTAAAAAAAAAATAGACAGTTGTATTGAAGCACAAGATGTGATCTACAAGGCATGAGCAATGTGCAATGATAATATGACTCTATGATGTTTTCAGACCATTTTTCTCCACTGCCCAGTCACTGCCTAACAACATCAAAGCCAAATCTCCAGTTCAGCAAATATACGACTAGTTACTCCCCTAAGTAACTGCTCCATCTACCCCCTTAACTTCACAAATAAACTTCTTGGAAGAGTTTGCCTATTCCTTATTTTCTTGCTCATATCCAAACCCATCACAACCTGGCTCTGCCCCACTTAAATGGCTTCAACCTCCTAACTGCCAAATCCTTTCAGTTCTCATTTTACTTAACCATGCAAAGCACTTAAGAAAATTGATTGAGTACTGGAAAGTTTTCCCTCCCTTGGCGTCCACAGTACTACTCTTGGCTGTCCTTCCTTTCACCACCCTGTATGCTCCATCACTGACTTCTCTGCTGCTGCCTTCTCCCAGCAAATTTTACTCTGCCTCTTAGTATTCTATTTTGAGCTCTGTTCTACCCCAATGTCGTGACCTTCTCTGTTCTCAGGGTTTTACTTGCAATCATTGGCTCTCAAATCTGTACTTATACCTCCTCTGAGTTCAAGATACATTCCAGCTGCCTTTCTCTTACATGCTCTAAGAGAATCTCATCCTCAGTAAATCCCTCAAGAATTTCCACTAAAGATTCCAGTCAGATGTGAGGAAATTTCACCTCCTACTTTCCTCACCCTCAATCCAATACTTCATCATAACTGATTATACCTACATTTCTCCTACACCTACCACTCTCCCTACCCACTACACTGCTTTAATTTAGGTATTTCATTCCACATTTCTACACTGCAATTCCAATAAATAAATTTGATTTTTTTTCCCATAAGAATTAGTCTTTTTTATTATTGGGGTAAAGCTAGTTTACATCACTGAATTGGTTTTAGGGTTTACAGGGCCAAACCTCTACACATGTATGTTTTCACCCCACCCTTATGACCAATGTTCCAAAATCTTCCACCATGCTTCACTGGGCTCCTCCAACCCCACCCCCTCACCAACCTCCCCTTATGATTGTGTTTAGTCCCCTTGATTTCTATGCAACTACCTCTATCCTTTTCTTCTAAAATGCAAAAAATTGTCAATCCCTTGTTTTAACACCCTTCAAAAATGCCCACTGCCTACTGATTTTAATTTAAACTCAACAGCATGAAATATAAGGGTCTGAAATAATCTGTCACCATCTACCCTTCTTGCCTTGAGTTTGGATACATCTCCCCACACTGCCAATATTTAGGCCATGTGGAACTTCTCACCATTTTCTGAAAACGTCTTGAGTTTTCACACAAACCTGAACCTTGTCATCATTTCTTCCAAACTCTAAGTCCCTTCTCTCCCCGCTGCTAGAAAAACTCAATATATTGTCTAAGATCCAAGTAAGATGTGTTTTCCTCTGTAAGATTCCTTATTTTTTTTCTAGGAAGGAACTTATCTCTATACTTCAGCTCCCACAGGACTTTGCATATGCTTTTATGTTAGCACTTAAGTCACACTGGTCTGAGAGTTACATGCTCTCAAGCTTCTCTTGTGGCCAACAAGAAGGAGCTAGGTTTTTGTGAAGATTTATTCACTCAACAAATATTTGAGAACCTACTATTATCTGGTCCTATTCAAGATATGTGGGCTGTACAGTGAATGATGTAGACAATATTTATACTCACGGAAACTAAGTTCCAGAGAATTGAATTGCTATCAGTTACTCTAGGACATGGTGTGAAGGTGTTTGTCTAAACCATTAATAAGCTGGTCATGAAATCAGAGTGTTAACACACATTACTGTAGTGGCTTTTTACATGTCATCACAGCTCATCATTTCCAACTAGATCTCATTATCCACCATTCTCAACCCACACATACAAGACACACAAATGTGCACATACAATAAGAAATTGAAAATCTTAAGGTTCAAGTTGCTTTAATGAAAATATCCCCTTCCTTGAAGGCCAGCAGGAACCTAGCCACCAGTGGGCATCAATTACACAGAGACAATGTGTAATTGTCTAGAGAGACAATGGTAACTCAGGCACTTCACAAATTACCAGGCATCCAACCTACACTGCATGGGTTATTAAAGTAGAAATAACAACCAATGAGCTCTCTGTGATTGAGTCAGAAAATGTTTATATGTTAGTGCTGGTAACCTATACCATATGCTTTTAAAATGTAGGCACTAACTCACAGATGTCTCAAAACTTCTGAGTATTTTGTAGACAGAGACTGAGGCATGTCTGGAATTGGTACATCCATCATGCATGCAACAGTGAAAAAAAATCAGAAAGCAGAGTATGTCAGAAATAAGTCAGGACAGAGTCTCAACCAAGAAAGTTCTCAATTTGGGAAGAAAACAGCTGCAGCTGGCTTGGAGTGTCCAGAAAGGATGAACAGTTGGTATCAGCATGGGAAGGTAGCATTATCTCTATTAAGATCTGCCATTGGTATAATACATGACATAAATTCATAGAAGTAAACCATTGATAAAACTGCACACTGGAATTTTGTTAATAGTTCTTTGCCATGCCCTGCTCTGTCTACTCTCTAAAGTCTAGAAAATTAGACATTTCTCTTTATACCAGTCAAGGATCAATAGAAATCCCTGTACAAGAGGTTACTGAGATCAAACCTTGTTAGTTTGATATTTCTCACACATTTCTAGCATGTTTTCCATTATCTATAATAGAGGTTAAACTTTACAAAAAATTACTGGACATCCTTTTGAAAGTACATATTTATGATTTATAATGATACCTATAAAAATAAAGGTGCATGCTCAAATTGTTTTTACAGATAAAGGTACAAGATCAAAACATACTGAAGCTGCTGTTCTAGCCACTAAATAACTAACAATTAATTCTAAATAAGAAACCAAAGTAGGATTTTTGAGGTCTGGCAATTCAGGATAGGTAAATGAAAACAAGATAGAGAGAATGAAAAATAATTCCAGAGGGCAAAAAAGGCCAGCAGTACAAAGTGTGATCAATGGTTGCTTTGCTGGTCATTGAGAAGACCTCATATTCTTTTTGGTGTGTGTAGGGAACCAGTCCAGAAAACATCATAAGGCTATTTGGCTATTTCCCCTGCTTAAAATCTCCTTTCACTTCTCATTGATCTTAAAGTGCAAATTCTCAAGAAACTCAAACTTGCAAGCCCCTACTGCCTTGTTGGCAATATCTTTTATCTCCAACCCCATGGGCTTTTTCTGTTCTTCCACTTTTGCTTCCGTCCACCTCTAAGGTCATCCAGATGTCCTCTTACATCTACACTCTTAGGAATTATTTCCTGACTCCAAGAACATAAGAAAATTCTACATCTTTTCCCCCTAACATCCTTTACTCACTGCTCAGAAATTCTCACATGCTCTTAAAACACTGTGGAAAATCGTTCTTCCTCTCCAAACTTGTGTGAGGACAGACAGATATCTGTCCCTCCCAAGCACCCAGAACAACACTGGATTTATAATATAAGCTAAACAAATGCGTTGATTGGACTGAAGTTCTGTGAAATGTGTCTTGAGACCCACAGAGTAAGAGAATGTCCCGTCGTACTTCCTAAGTGCTTGCTTATTGCATTTGATGATGCAGAAATGTATGACGTTTATCTAAAGGTGATAATAATATTTGACTACTTTTTATCAGTACATTTCAAGGTACTTCATTATCCACTGGTCAATAAATATTTGAGTGCCCCTTTGGGTCCTGGAAGTGTGCACAGTCTCTTTACTCTAGGTTGGAAGACACCAACCAATTAATTTAAACTGCCTTCATTAAAGAACAGTAGTTAAAGGATTCATGACTTATTCTGGAGAATGATTGGAATTCATTGTTTGCAATAATGCTATTTAGTCTCTGTTGGTTAGTCACAGCCAGACTGCCTATATCTAGAGCCCAAAAGGTGGGGTGCAGATGAGGATGCAGAAGCATCACCAGCAGTAGAGGGAGGGTTGGGAGGCAGCTGTACAAGTGGATGCTTTCTGAGCCAAAATCACACCTGTGCACAAAATAACATACGTCCTTCAAAAGCTTACCTGTGCATTGTACTTTCAATACCTAGTAGACCCCACACTCTCACCCGGCATTGGCTTGCTCCCTTTAGTCTCCTCCATCAGTCCCTCAACTCAAGTTCAAATGAATCCAGTAGGTTACATTACCATTCAGTAACCCCCCCTCCCCGCCCTGGCCATTCTTTATCCCAATCACAAGGCGGCTCATCAAGGCTCCCTCTCCCAATGCGGGAACACATGGATTGGGCACTGACTTTGGATCTTTACCTTGGATGTGTCTAGACAGGTCCCTCAGGTACTTAGCCTTCACTATTCCCCAACCCTGTCTCTCCAGGCATAAGAGTGAAGAAATAATAGTTTACAAGCTGTGTGTGTACTATCATTCCCTTAATTGGTTAATATCCCAGCTCTCCTAATCAGTAACTGTGTGACTATGAGTGACTTGCTAAGTCCCTCTCAGCCTCAGTTTACTTATCCATAAAAAAGATATTCAAAGTTACTCAGTGTCCCTTATACTAGGGTATCATTTGGGGTACTACGAGCCCAAATGTAATATTGAACTCAATACTTTTTACCATACACACACACACACACACACACACACAGGATTTTCTTCTTCCATCTTCAAGACAATAAGCGCTTAACATCATAAGCAAAGTCCTTTAGTTTTACACTGAAATTTGAGAATAGAGCTGCTGAAGCCACATTCTTCATGCCACTCCTTGATCTTCCACTTAACCCCATGCCCACATCCATCAGTTACAAAGACCATCCGTGAGGCCACAAGATCCTGCCAAATTCATTTTCTTCTCCACCAACACCCCTCCCAAATCACTCAGTCCTCACTGAAGTCTTGACAACTTTAACATCTCCTCAATTGGCCTTTCCACCTAAACACTCCACTTCTTTCATATTTTCTTTACAAGAAGACAAGACAAATCACACTAACATATCCCAGCTATCATACAATCATCTTTCGCAGACATCTAGCATTCTTGCCCACTGGATAAAATCTACTCATCTTAGACTCTCCCCAATCTCATTTCTCGGTCTCACCCCTTTTCAGACACCTAATTTAGTCAAGCTGCTGTCCCCACAAATTCTTCCATGATCCCCACTAAATATTTCCTCATAACCTCTCTCAACCCCAGATGACAGTCCAGCTCCTCCCTAACAGTTCTCTATGGGGTGGCCTCCTTGATCTTCTGTGTTACAGGAAAGATTTATCCCTCCCAGAAGACAACTGCCCCTCCCTCATGACGCCCCCCATGGCTTCCAATCTCACTTCTACTTGCTGCCCATCCACAAGATAAAAAGACTCCTTAGGCCAAATAATTAGAAAAATGAACACAACACACATTTACAAATCCCTAACTATTTGTCAGATATCATACTGAGCACTTTACATCCATCAGTTCAGTTCATCTTCATGAAACCTGTTGAAATAGGTTCTCTTTATTGATTTACCAATAAACAAACATTTGTGAGAATTTCAATATATAGAGTAAAAGCAAATATAAAGATGTTTATATATGCATATTTATAAAGTGTTTGTTATATCTAAGTAATAATGTAATATATAAATAACATTGTGGTACAGCAGCATAGTACATATAAAATGTTTTTATTTGAAGGAGTATATAAACGTCATGGAGGAAAGTATAGAAAGATAAAGTAGGGTAGAGTTGAGTTGTTATAGTGGATGAAGTCATCAGAGAAGTGATATTTTAATGGCAGTTGAATAAGGAAGCTAACCAATGGAGTTTATGGGACAAGGACATTTCAGGTATAGACCATTTATAAAGAAACTAAGCTCCATCTGCAGCAGATTTCTCTGGTTTGATCTTATTTTCTTGGTTCTCATTCCTAGACCCCACCATCTCTTCAGTCTGATGTCTTTAGTTACCTTATCTCTCTGCAACTGACTCACATACTTGGGTCCCCAGCTTAGTCTGATGGGCAGCCCGCCTCATGTATCACACACACCCATCACAATACTGGATACTTAATAAGCGAGCACGTCTCTGAAATAACTCAACTTGAATTCTGTATTTCCAACTGCCTTCGGACAGATTGACCTGGATGCTTCCCCAGCACATCAAAATCAGTATTTCTACAAATGTGCGGGTTATCGTTCCTCCAAAACCCATTTCCTACTTGTGTTCCTCGCCTCTCACCATGTCACCACAGGGTACATGTCACCAACGTCCCATCTTTCCATTCTCACTGCTGTACCTTTGCTCAGACATTTATTTCTCTTGTCTAGACTAATAAAACAGCTTCCTAATGGCATCCTTGTTGACAATGCTACCAACACAGTTATGAAAAATTAATGTTCCTCATTCCATCACTCCTTGCTAAATTCAACTGGCTCCCCACTGTCTACAGAATCAAATCCCACTGTTATGTTCCAAACCCATAGAGCCCCCAAACTCCTGGACACCTCCACTCTGATATTTCAGAAAGCTTTAAATTCCATAGTCATAAAATGAACCTCATTTTCTTTCAGCCAAAACTTCTGTATTTCCAGTCTCAGTAAATATGTGCTACACACACCAGAAATCCAGAAAATTCTCCTTCACCCCCGATGCCAACCTGTAAGCAAATCCCATTGGTCTTGCCCTCTGTTGGCCTCCTGGGTCCCTGCTCCTCTCCACCAGATGACCAGGGCTTTACTGTGCTTCTCCATGCGCCTCATCTGCTCTCATCTCAGCAGGTCCACAGCCTGCTGCTGCATCACCCTTTCTGTCCATGCCCATATCACTAGTCATTGTTCCAATGTGCAAACATGATCAGTCTCAGCACTTGATTGAAATGTATCAGCAACTCCCTACTGCCTTTGTGCACTGATGCCCACTACCTGCAGCTTCCCACCCCACTGCTCCCTTCTACTCCTCAGTGCCAACTGACCACACTGAACTTCTCATTGTGCCCTTATGGCACCACCCAGAGTCAGAACCAACCCAGCCTCAGAACCAACCCAGCCTCAGGACCACAGCTCTCTCTGCCTAAAATATCCTTCATCCGACTGTCTGTCTTTCTCTGGAAAACTCATTCTCATTTTCCATCCTATCCAGTAGAGGGTTTGTCTGATCCTGTCCAGAGAAGGTGACACCATACCTGTGTTTCCAAAGTGTTCTGTGCTTGGTGACACATAGGATTTTTCACATTCTGATCACCATCTCACATATCTTGTTAACCAGATTCAGGTTTTCCCAAGGAGTATTTTTACCTCTGTTTTAGTACTTAGAAAAATAACTAGAAAATAATAGATGTTAGTATATGCTTTACCAAAGAATAAATAGGCTCATATATGGAATCCTCCAATGATCGGGAGATTAGTAATTTTAAATAATCTACAGGCTAAGTCTTTTTACTACATAGGGTTTATTTAGGATTTTTGGTGGTTCTGCAAAACCAATATGCCTTCATAACAAACCATGTGTTTATGGAAGGTCTACTCTGTGTTCCTTCAGCTTATCTCACAGAAGACAAGGACAGAAGCTCCTGAAATCCTTCATCAAGGGCATACATCAAGATACCATCAAGGTATTAGCAGGTACCTTTGAAAATAAGTAATCTACACATCCTATCTAATCAATATACAGTTCAGGTCTAAGAGTGTTCTAGGGTAGAGAAGGAAGGTATGATTGCAAAGTTTAATTCTTATGTCCTAAACAAATAATATGCTCTTTAATATTCTAAATTATTTTCCAATAGTTTCTTACAGGGAGTGATTTTAAAAGCATTTTAAATGAATGATTATGGAATAATGTCCTCAAAAATATTTCTAAAACCATCAGAACACAAATCACATTGAAGGAAGTTCCAACTGTCATTGCTTGAGAGCTGAAACTCTATTTTAATATTAATGAAAAGCTACAATCTCATGCTCAAGGACCCAAGGATAAATGCAACTGTGTTTTAAATTGCAGTGTTTCCAACAAATTATCTCCACAGTTCATTCTTTCCAGCATAGTGTTTGCAGATTCTGCAATGTCAGTATTTATCCTAAGAGCTGAACACCAATTTTGAAATTATTTTAATGACTAATTTTCATTTGGAAATCCACATCCCCAATTTAATTTAACTAGGGGGGGGGGGGCTTATAGGATGTGGCTGCAAACCCAATACTTAAATTGCGTCAGAAGTGCTAGTATTTATTACCTTTCAGCTTTGCAGTTTAGATGGGTGATTTTGTAAAATTATCGTACAAGCCTTCATCAAAAATGGGCATTATCTATAAAACGGCAGGCAGGAGAATTCCTTGTATATACTATCCACCTTCCACTTTCCATGTCGTTCAATGCCTCGTTCTGAATTCTCACTGTTAGATACTTGTCTCTCAAGATGCCCCCTGCAACCCTAAAATTAATTCAGTGCACCTGTGTTTCAGAGCCAGCACTGACACTGCCATTGCTGTGGCTTCAGCAGGAAATGTGATGACACTGGACCAAACTAGGAGTGGGAACAGGGTGAGAGATGGGAAAGAGAATGCACATCTCAGGAGGGACAGACTCAGCTCAAATCCAAGTTAGATGGGGAAATGGATGACATGCGAGAGTGATTTCAGAATTCTTGGAAAAGATGTGAGAAAGACTGAGCAGAATCTGATTTCTACAAGTGCTCCCAGTATTAGATCATGTATAATAATATTTTTATGATAACTGACTCCACAAAATTAAATATAAAAATTAGAGTGATATTCTATTTAATTTTTTAAATCCTACACTATTTTGCAATGTCTCTGCCTTTACCAGGACATTATTTAAACTGACAGGGAGCGAGCTGGGCATTTCTGTTCCTTTCTGACTATCCTTGAACAGAAGTTATCACTCATTTTGTACTATCCCAGCTTCAAAATCATATTTGTTTTATGAATTAAAAAGTGTACTTCATAGACTCCCAGCAGCATCGGTTTCAAAAATCTTTAAAATAGCTTGGATAAGCGACAATATCTTTAAGTGTGTGACACATAAACCCATACTGCAGATGGAAAAAAGGATAGGAGGCAGAAAGAAAATAAACAATAGAATAAATATAGACTTTCAAGTCCAGTGCTTTTGATAGCATTCTTTTGTAAGACCCAGAGAGAGGTCAAGTTCAATATCACTGTTTGCTTTCACTGCCTCCACTCGAAATGGCACTATGCTAACTGGAAGTAATTTTGCTTTTCACCCTCTCTCTACCTTCATCCTTACATCCGTGATGGCAGTGAGTATTTTAAAATATACACGTTTAGCTATTTATTTTCTCCCCGTGAGGCTATAAATACTTTGTGCATACTCAGTAAATATCTCTTGAATTAATAGCAGGCCCTCTAATGGCAAACTCCATGTGTCCCTCCTAGAACCAAGCAGTTTCTTTGTAAATATTTGCTGAATTAATCTCATTTCATCATTATAGTATACATTTCTGTAACCTACAAATGAATATGATTATCACCATTTTATAGAAGAAGAAGAAAAGCAATCCTATACTCATGGCTATTTTATATGTCCTCACCTTTCTAAAGTAAATTGAAATTTCTCTAAATTAAACTTTACTCATATCAAACCTGTTCTCAGGGCTGATGAATTTGATAGGGTCATTTTTGAAATGTGTGTTAGTTCTGCATTATAGGTTTTTCTTTCTCTATCTACAGACACGATAATAAAAAGACTCAAGACTCCACAATGGAATGGGTCAGAGTTTAAGAGTGTATCTTCACCTTTAGGTATAGCCATAAGAGAAGATCCTTTTGAACTCTTCTGCACTGTTGGTGGGAGTGCAAACTGGTCCAACCACTGTGGAGAGCTGTGTGGAGATTTCTGGACCTACTAAACATAGAGCTTCCATATGATCCAGCAATTCCACTCCTAGGTATTTACCCAAAGGACACAGAAACATCAATTCCAAAGAACACCTGCACCCCTATGTTTATAGCAGCACTGTTTACAATAGCTAAGCTTTGGAAACAGCCCAAATGCCCAAAAATAGATGACTGGATCAAGAAGATGTGGTCCATATACACCATGGAATATTACTCAGCATTCAAAAAAAGATAAACACATGCAATTTGCAGCAACATGGATGGCGCTGGAAGGGATCATGCTCAGCGAAATAAGCCAAAAAGAAAAATACCGGATGGTCTCACTCATAGCAGGAATCTAGAAAACTTAAATAAGGGACCAGGAAAATGAATAACTATAAGGAAGTGAAAATCAAAATCAACAAACAACTATGAACCAGAGACACTTTTTGGGGGGTGGGGGCCGGGAGGGGAGGGATTGGGGTCAGAATGGGGGGGTTGCAATTGTATGGGGAATATAAAAATAAAATTTATTTAAAAAAAAAAAAGAGAAGATCCTTTTGTTCATTTATCACATCTCTAGAGTACCCACCATACACGAAACACAGATAAAAGGTATAGACTACACCATTCTTTGTAAGAAGATTCTCACGTTATCTTAATGAAAATTCATTGAAGTAAAAAAAATGACATCTCCAAGTCAAGTCCCTGATAGAACACCCATTCTGTAATGTAAATCACTTTAATAGTTCCTTGTGTTATGTTCACCCAATTGAATTATAAAACTCACGGAGACACATTTGGAAGTAGTGTCTTTTCTTAGTTAAAAAAAAATTAGGGGGTATCTTTGGGCTCACCTTGGCATCTGGAATAATTTGCAGATGGTATTACAATGAAGAGGAAGAGAGAGAGAGAGAGCGAGAAGTCATTAGACTGAAATACTTATTGTATCAGCCAAATCTGATTTTGATTCCCATTTGGGCTGCAGATAATGTCATTTCTTAAATAAACTGCCTCACTCAAAAGATCCTTCAAAATATTAAGAAGTGTTGACATCTGGAGATGAAAGTCTATTTTTCCTCCAAAACCTTTTTAAAGTAGAGACCTATAAAAAATGCCAGTTCTAATTCCCTAAGGACTTTTTATTCACTATTCATGAGCAGATGCTGCCTGAACACACGAGAGGCAAAATCCCTCAGCCAATCCCAATCAGGTCCCCAAAAAGTTAAGAACTGTTGTGAAATGGATGGATTACTTATTTTTTACCTAAATAAATAATTGGGGAGAGAAGTTTCTAAAAGGCCAGTAATATGCAAAGGGTATTTAAATGGACAGTCAGTTTCCAGCAGGAGAGCCATTCAACCACACCGGCTGTATTGGCTCAGGAATCAAAATCAGCCCTTAACATGGGCATGAAGGCCAAGAGCGCAATATGGAAAATTCTATATTTATATCCTCGTTCAAATTATTCCTTAGATTGTCATAATGTACAGAGAACTTTTACGTTTAAGCACTGAGAGTCTCTCTTTTTTTTTTTTTCCTTTCAAATTTTCTAATGCCATGTGCATATGTCTGCATATAGAACAGCTTATAGCAAAGAGACTGAATAAGGAGGAGGAGACAGCCCCGGTGGTGGTGAGAACACCAGTGCTGAATCTTCTCTCAGCCCTGCCCTGACTCCCACAACCCTCCTAGTTCCCTTCCAATGTGCCCCGATTCTCTCTGTGCAATCAAATAGGAAAGGAAACACATGGAGAGAAGTGGATGTATATGCATTAGTGATATCAAGGTTTTGCAGAAGATTTAAGTCAGAACTTTGTGAAAAGTTGCACACAAGATACAAAGGAAGATATGAAGTTCAGAAAAAGAGAGCTGAGCGAAGTAGGACTTAACAGACTGCATGGTCCCAGAAAGTAAGGGGGAGACTCCATTCATTCAACAGACATGTGCTGTTGAGCAAATATTACATGTCAGGTGTCACACCAGAAGCTGGAGACACAATGGTCAGCAAAACACACACCTCTACTCTCACAGAGTTCATAGTCCTCAAAGGGTTGCAGGAAAATACACTAAGCATGGAGTTGAGTTCAGGATGATACCAATTGGCAAAAGACCAGGACTTTTAGTTAAATCAACAGTTTTGAGTAAGAAATAGGTGATCACATGCAATGGGGAATAAACTTGGTGAATGGTAAATAAAATGGTGAATAAGCAGTTTTAAGACTGGTCAAGGCCCTTGAATAAATTAAGTGCTCTCACTCACTCCATCTCTCCCTCTCTCTCACACACACACACAAACACGCAAATGCACACACACCCCTACTTTGAATGTGCTTGAAATAATCCCTAAGAAAGGAGGCTATTAAGTAAACAAGCATACTCTGCTATGAAATATTGAAAAGCAATATTGTCCACAGGTTCTAGAAAAACAATGAGGACAGGAAAACAAAGAGGCAAAGAAATACCATATATTTTACACCCAAAAAATTTATCTTGAAAGATTCACCCGCTATCTGGCCTCCAGTTTTGCAGAAATCTTGCACATACATTTTATGCCTGGCTCATTAATTTCCAAACCATTCATGCCCTTCTTTTATGAAACTCTGCATAAGCACTGACTGACCAAAAAAAGCACAGAAAGGAGATGAGTATGTTGAATTTTACACACTTCACCGTATTGTTGGTTTACATTTCTTACATTTAAGGATGCAGAGAAAACATAAAGCCCAACTTTTCTTGAGTTTGAATAAACACACTTTTCACTATTACTCCTGTGGACTTAATAATCTGAGTTTTCTTTTACCCTTAATAAACACAAAATTGAAGCCAAAATCATGATATATCCATCAAACAAAAATAAAACATTAATGAGAATTTTCACTTTACGACAGAAACATTCATTTCTCTCCTGACTTAGTTGTAGATTGCTTCACAGAACATCTGCCCTCTCTAAATTAAATGGCACAAATTAAAGTCATCAATGAAGAGTTTTATAGCTTTTTTCTCCCTGACCTTATTTCTGATTCTCTTTCAAATAACTGTTGAATTATCATCTCCCTCTGTCCCTTCACTGGTCGCAGGAATATGTTTGATTTTATAAGAGGGAAGCACAATAATGGAAATAGAGAAAGACATGAAAAATATATTCTGGGCTGGTGTTCCAAGTTTAATCTGGATGCTGCTGAGAGGCTAGGTGAATATAAGCACTACAATTGCTAAAAAAAACTTTTTTTTTTGTATGTAACTTCAAGGCAATCATTTTCTGTCCCCTAGGGCATTAACAGTGCTGACTGTTAAAATGAAAGGAACTTATTACCAAAGACCCTTCTGAAGTTCTGATTAGTTGTGATCACCTTCTGATTAGCTTTTAAATCAGTTAAGACCTGGGCATGTGACAGATGGAGAGAGGCTATTTAGCTGGCAGGGTAAGGACAAAATCCAAATTTAAAGAAAACCAAACTTTTATTTCAACCACAGTGACGTAGAAATAGTTAGCATCATTAATGCATTACTTGTTGAAAAGGGGTAGGAACTGACTTTTTTAGCTGTGTTATTAGAAAGTTTTAGCAAGGCAATGCGATTCTGCTCCCTGTTTTCTTTTTCCTGTGTTTTTTTTTTGTTTTTTTTTTTTTTTTTTTTTGCATCTTAGTAAGACATTGTTGACTGTATTCTGGCTCTAGAGTCAGGTCATAAAATGTATCCACACACAAATATCCCTCCAAGTACTAATTTCCCTCTTATCTTTATACATTCTTCTGGTTCTGATCCTACAGTTACATTTGGTTTAAATTCTGATTAAATTATTGAAACCTCTGTCCCAGAGGCATTTCCTCCAGGGAAATTCATCATGGACATTTTATGCAAATATTCCACTCATTTGAAAGGAAATAAGAGGCCAAAGACTTCTGTTTGAAACAAGAACTGAGGAGTAGAGTTCAAACCTTTAAGAATGACAATCCTTTCTATTTTAGGCTTAGTAAAAACCACCTAAAATCTGAGCACTAGTAACCAAAGACCTAAAGCATGTGCTTGGTGAAAATCATGTATACTACACATTTGCAGGGTCATTCTCTAAAATTACACTTGAAAATGCTAGCAAGAACAAGGAAGACACTTAAAGCTATTTTTTTTATTTCTTCTCATATGACAATTAACCATAAAATGTGAAAACAATTCAGAAAACAGGTGCCAAATAATTCAAGCTTCACTTTTGGTCTCACCTTAGGCAAGATAAAAATTAACATCTTTCTATTTTCCAGACAATGAACTCCAGCTGATTATAGAGATGGCAATAAAAGTTTTGTTGTTGTTGTTTTTTAATGTATTTTACTCTCTAGATGTGATTTCATCTTTGTTTTTCCTTTTCCTAACAAATAAGAGGTTATGGACTCCTATGGTGCTGGAAAGACTAGCCATAACTCAATCTTCATCTGGCCAAGTAAGCACTATTCCCACTCAAAAAGCTGTAATCACTCAAGACCCAAACAATGACCCATTCCCAAGACTTGTGTTTCTACTACCCTCCCCATCATCGAGTTCCCACTTTCGCCTTGTACAAAAGTGTGGTCTCTAAAAGAACAACTAGCTCCCTTTTCTTAGACAAAGGAACTGCAAAGACAGAGACCGTATGAACTCGATACTCAGCCCTCTTATACTCCAAATGCCATTGTGGCAATAACCAGGCTCTTACAGATTATGAGCAATCCTCACAAGATATATCCTACTTACACTTGGTTTGCAATGAGTGACAGTTACGCCATAAGAGAAACCAGAATTAAACATGGTTACAAGTCAAATTTGGAGCCCTAACAGTGATGGTTGTATTATTTATTCCATTCTGTAATGGACTTTTATCTTTAAAAATTAGCACACACAAACACACAAGTGTGCACCCAGCTACAATGGTTTAGCTATTGGAGAAATATTGATAATTCCATATCTCAATGTCCACAAATTAGGGTGACAGACTCAAGATGTTGGAAGAGGCTCCATCTGAATAAAAAAAAAAAAGCTACAATGTGAAAATAACTCTATCTGCAACTTTACAGCCCTGAAGTCCAAGTTTTTCATCCTGTAGATGCAAACTCTGCTGCAGTCATAAATGTGAGCCCCTCACCTTACATAATCTGGAAAATGACCAGCTCTTATCACTCACTTACCCCACAGCACCTTCACTCTATTATGGGTCTTGTGGAAAACCGTACAATTCAGAGACACCTAAACACAAATCGATTCAACCGCCTACACTTTGTTGGGGAAGGGAAGGCACATCCCCATTTTTCTATAGCCCCCACTACGCCCCCCAGAACAGGTGCTTTCCTGCTTTGGCAGGATTCCAGACACTCTGGGCGCCCAGTCTTGCTCAGGGCGTCCAGGACCCCCTACACAGCTGCACTGCATATAAATTATTCCCAGGTGTCACCAAGGACCGTTCTCTCTGAACACACTAGAACCTCAGCTGGCAATAAAACAAGACAGCGCTCCTGCCGAAGAATCCGACCTGGGAAACATTCCCTGTAGGTTACCAGGGCAGGAAAATGGAGTTTTAATGCAGAAATGTTGGGGAGCATAAGGGAAAAGTGGAGGGAGAGGCTCAATACTATTTCGGCTCATTTCCCCCCAGGCGTTAGGGGAAGCAAGTGTGTGGTCTGAAATCATCAGGTCGATGCATAAACAGCATCGGAGATTTTCAGAGAAGGCAAAAGTAGGCACAGGATCGCAGGGGACCCCGCCAGCGGCGAGTTTCACTCACACTTCAAACCTCTCCTCTTCCCCAACCGGCCCTGCATGCACCCCCTCTTTTGTACCCCCATTCCCGCCATTCCACCCCCACCCCCCTTTGCAACCCAGCCTGGGGAATCGTCTCTCATGCAGCCAAGGCAACGAGCACCCCCAGCCCAAGTAGGGGGTCCGGATCTCCGCCGGAGGGAAGGAGGGGTCGCGGGGCGCCCGCTCGCTGGCTCCCCGCATCCTACCGCCTGTGGAGCTCGCCTCCTCCAGCTGCGCCGAGATGCTCTCCACCCTCCTCACGTTCATCTTCGGGCACGCGGGGCGCAGAGTAGGGACTCCGGAGTCAGCCGGTCCAGGGGCGTCTGTCGGGGGGTCTGGCTGCTCTGCACACTCCCAGCTCGGCCCCGGGCGTCCGTGGCGCGGGGAGCCGGAGAGTCGGCGGCAGCAGAACCGGGCGCTCGGCGCGGGTTGCAGGTGCGCGCGGAGGCCGGCGGGGGGCGCCGGGGGCGCTGCGCGGAGCGGCTGGGGGGGCGGGGGTGGTGGGGGCGCTGGAAGGCTCCAAGCAGGCGCCGTGCACTGAGAACCCCGGGTCCAGGCGCCTCCCCAGCGCGGCCCCCCGGACTAGCTGCCACCTGCTGCCGATCCACCGGTCGGGGGGCTGGCGGGTGGAGACGGGCACCTTGGACCTGGTGATGGAACAGCCAGACCACACCGGGAAGATAAGGAGCGATTTAGGGCTCAGGAGGGCATCGCCTTCAAGAGCAAGAGATGCCACCGGGGGACCGGCAGCCCCTCGGAGCCCGCTGGGGCTGCGCTCAGAGCCTGGCTCTGGGGAGGGCTGCGTCGCCCCGGCCTCGGCTAAGGATGCGCGGCTGATCCCCGAGGGGCTCCGACTCCACCGCCGCGCTGGAAACGCCGCTGCACAAAGTTAAGCTGAGTTCGAAGGACACCAGAAGGGACGCGCAAGGAGATGCCCTTCGCAGAACCGGGCAGAGAGCCAGGAGCTCCTGGAACTCCTGGGCAGGAAACTTTCCCCATGGAAGCTAGAAGCAGTCACGAGGCTGACCCGGCTGGGCGCTGGGAACGCTGGCTCTCCACCCCAGGTGCTCCAGGCAGGGTCCGAGGAGACTGCGCTCCTGGAGAGAGGTCGAGGGGTCACGGGGGTGGGGCAGGAGGGCTTGGGAGGTCTTCAGCGCAAGCACCCTCAGAGAGGTTTGGTTTGAGGCCTCCCTGGTAGCTGTGGGAGAGACTGTTCTCTACCCCCGTGGGCATTCATCGTGCAGGGTTTTTTTTTGTTTTTGTTTTTGTTTTTTGTTTTTTGTTTTTTTTTTTGTCTTCTTAAGTGTAGAGGCAGGACAGGGCACCTTGCGGGTTTTCTGATCCCATGCAGACCGGGTAAAGGAGGAGTCAGAGTCCCCAGTGGTTTTTGCAGGTCTTTTATTGGGGTTCACCAGGCATCTGGCAGGCAGGGGTGCTGGCTGGGGGGCTGGCAGGCTGGCAGGCCTCCCAGCCCCCAGCAAGTCTTCACTCTATCTGGGCTCTCTGGCGTTCTCTGCTTCTGCTTCGGGCTTCTTCTCTTTCGGCTTCTACTGCTGTTGCTGGTGTCCCCATGACGCCACCCTTAAAAGCCCAGTCTCAGCCCAGGTGAATCCCATCTACCTCTGTCCACACCCTACTCCAGGTGCCCGCCATCAGGCATGCACTCAGGACTGCAGGGATCCATCATCTATACTGATGGCGGGAGAGCAGAAAAGCCTGACATTTTTTACCTTACCCTACATTAAGTAAACCAAGCTTGGGACTGTTTGGGAAGATAAAGACAAAACCCAGAGACCAGACTACATGTGACCATGGTTACTAATTGAGAAAACCGAAATTGAAACGCTGGCTTCAGTTTCCCAGGACTCAAGTGCACACAGGCTTTGTTAAGAAGAAAGGTCGAGTTGACCAGTTGTCTGGGCAAACGGAATTAAAATTTCCTCCCACCTTCGATTGTATGGTCAGTTGATTACGACTTGGGTTGGAGCCATTTCTAAGTGCTTGAAAAACCATCCACTCCCCCTGTGTGCACCTTCGGCCTGCAGTCTTGCCCCTTACTCAAGCCTCAAATGACATTTTCTTGCCTTTCTCTCTGTCCCCACTCCCAGAGTGAAGCACTTGATCTCCGGTGAGACACTCTCCTTTTAGTTCATGGCCAAGAGGACCAGGGCTGCCTGTGCTCAAACCCTAATTCCACAATTAGTGCTAATTCTGTCATTTGGTGCAAATTATTTACATCAGCTGCAACAATGTTGTGACAATGACACCTACTTGATTGATTTGTTCTGAGGATTTAAGGAAATGGATCCTGCAAAGGATTCCACCAATGCCTGCCATGCAGGAAACACTATGTAAGTATAAGCTACCTTGATTCTTGAACTTCACAACAATACTGTGTTGACACAGTAGTGAGCGGTGTTCCTTGCATATAATTAGTCTTCACTTAATTTTTTTTTTATTCAACAAATATCTAGTAACTACTAAGTACCAGTTGATAGGCTGTCTGCATTCACAGCTGTGATCAATTCCCTTAGCTAATGTGGTTTACCTGCTAACAGGCCGAATAGACTGACAGGGAATTCAGGAATTAAGAATGATCTGCTGGGAGAGGCATCTTTTCTGTAGGTCAGAGAAGGTCTCACAGAAGAGGCGACATTTAAGCAAAATTGAACGTGAAAGAGCTCTCCTCTCCAGGGAAAGAGAACTTCCAGGCAGAGTCAAAAGCGAGAACAAAAGCCAGGGCGGCGTGTTTGAGGAGACTGAAGGACCAGGTGACCCAGCCTTGTTTGTGCTGTCCTTAGTGGCACTTCAGATGTCTGAAGCAGTTACAGAGAAGAGATCCAGGCACCAGAGAGCGGTGTGCCTGTCCATTACTCCTTCTCAATAGCCATAGCAGTGCTAGCCTCTCTCCCCCTGCCCTAGCCCCTCCAGACCTATGCACAGCATTCCTACCTGTTCTAGCACTGACCCTTGATTACTCAAATGACATGGGTGCTTGGTGTTCCCACAAGGAACCATATTCAAAGGAACCATATTAATAGTCACCTCACCTTGTACCCACCATTTATCTCATATTTCATGACCATTATATCATTTAATGTTTATAAAACATTACAAAGCAAGCACAGTTATCACTCCTATTTGATTGGAAAAGAAATTATGACTCCAAGATGTGAACTGCTTTGCCAAATGGACATCAGTAGTAATTGGCACCTCTGAGATTGAAACCCACTGGTCTATCAAAGGCTCTCCAACTTAATCACCACACTCTAAGGCGTTCACTTCCATGCTGGACTCAGACAGTTAAAAGTTTCCTGTCCTTCAGGAAGTCACTGATCATTTCTAAGCTTCAGTTCCTCATCTGTTAAAAGGGGAATTTCGGCTTCTCAAGGTCACTGCCAGAATCAAGTCAGGTAATCAAAGTGAAAGTTATATATAAATCTTGAAATGTTATGGAAGCATCCAGGGTTACTTTTATGACTCTCCTGGTCTTTCTTTCTTTGTGACATTCTCTGGTGTCTCCAAAACCCCTCACTTTTCAGCTCAATTCTCTCTAGCTCACCAGGATTTAAACAATAACAATAATAGTAAAACTCATGCTACTTAACATTTATGAGCATTTACTATGCACCACACTCTGGGTTAAGAGCTCTCCATCACATCAACTAAAATCAGAAGAATCACTCTCTGCCAATTTTACCCTGTTTTAAAAATGAGACTGAGACTCAGAGCAGGTAAGGAGAGAGTCAGTAGCCTAAGACAAGCAGCTGTGAAGAGGTTCATTGAGATTTAAAACCATGTTCATCTCAGTACATAACTGGCGCTTTCCATTTCTACTGATGTTTCTCAAACATTAACATGCATAAGATTCACTTTCAGGGTTGATTTAAAAGCATCCATGCTGCCTCCAGTCTCTAAGATGGGTCCTCAGAGTTAGAAGAAGCCTTGAAACCAAATGTGTGTTTAATTAATACTCTATTTTTGAGCAGTTTCAGGTTGATGGAAAAATTGAGCAGCAAGTACAAAGTGACCATATACCCTTTTTCCGCTGCCCAGTTTTCCCTGTTGTTAACATGCTACCCAAGTGTGGCCCATGTGTTACAACTGATGAACTAATATTACATTATCACTAACTGAAGCGCTAATTCATATAGGACTGATGGCCTGATGGGAAAAGGAAGAAAGAGAGATTGCTCATAGGTTAAGACAAAGCAAACAAGAAGCAACCATCCACAAACCAGAAGAGGACAATCCCCAGAAGTCCTGTGTGAGCCGCCATCTTGGTTCCAGTCTCCACAGCTATGAAAAAATACATCCTGTTGTTGAAACCCATGACTGTGGTATTTTGTTGTGGCAGTTGGCACAATATGCATCACAGGGCCACACCTTGTATCATCCTCTGCTAAACCAGAAATAACCCAAGTGTGGTCTGAGCTCCAGTGCACCTTCATCATCTAGGATTTGGGCAGAAATTCAGAATTTGGGCCCCCACCCAGACCTCCGGAATCAGCATCATCATTTTAACAACCTCCTCAAGTGGCTCCAGGCTGCATATTAAAATGTGAGCAGCACTGCCCAGTAGAACACTGTACTGTGTCTATAGGGCTCCTTGGAAGCCCCCCAGAGTTCTCAGTATATGTATTAAAATCACAACCAATTCACTGCATTTGACCCTGGTGGGGCACCCCGTTTAACTTTTGTTTCATTCCCTACTTAAATGAATGGAATTGGGTTTTTGCTTCATTCGATTTCAAGCAGCAAATACCTACAACCTTGATCCTCGAATTATACCTGCAAATTTCTTTGTGATTCTTTATCTCTCGATAGCATAATAATCAGAGGAAATATTCTACTCTGAGATCCTCACATTAAAGGATATATTAATATGCCATGATGAGACAAAAATGAGCTGAACATTTGAGGGCAGCAAGGTTAATTCTGACTTTGCTGTAGGATTTCTATTTTCAGTAGCTGATTGGTCTTTACAACTGTGAAAGTTAGACTGGTCAGATTTTTACCCCAATTTTGCAGATGAAGAAACTGAAGACCTTGGAAAAACAGTGACTTACTTGAATTTTCATAGGGAGCATAGGATGGAGCCAGCACACAAACTTCATCATCTGACATGTTTCAGCACTTGGTGCTATAAGTCTTGCCAAGTTTATCTAAACTGGAGTACTGCCAAATGAACTGTGAGTCTCCAAGCACCAAAATTCACATTTGCCTTGCAACTTCCTTTTGCAGGATAATATAAAGTTATGACAGATTTCTCACACTATCAAAAGTAGAGAGCTCCTAGGAAAACTTTCCACAGCTGAAATAATGCAAAGGAGCAATTACCATTAATTTAGGTGGAAAATTAATTTAGTGTTCCCAATCCCCCCAAATAACCTCCCAAATCATACCAAACAATACACAAAACCAAAAATCACATTAACATATAAAAAAAAGCAGGGATGATATGATATACTCACAGCCTATGTAAAGTAGTTCCTGGGGAAGAGCTTAGCAGTGCTGATCTCTCTGCTTAGGGTGTGAGCTGTCTCTAAGGACTCCCTGCAAAACAAAATAAATACTACTTTCACTTTTTGCCTTTTGTCATAAAAGCAAAAATCCTCTTCAGTTTTTTGTTTTTTGTTTTTTGGTTTTTTTTTTTTGGCAGTTAAAGATAGTACTAAGGTACATCTTTTGTAAAAACGAAGTGGTAACATAAGTCAACTTTCATAAAGTGGGGTAGACTGTATTTCTCATAGTGCATTTCCCCTGGCTTGTTCACTTGAGGAAATCAACTGGCTACATACACATCACCTACACATTTGGCAGGAGAGATGATTGGGTTATTTACTTCGGAATAGAGTTATATTTTCATCAGCAAGCTCGGCAACCACTTAGTTAATATCACTAATAAAGTTGATGCCAACGGTGTTTTACCTAAATTTCATATCTCTGGAATCTATAGTTGAACTATATTTTTCTAATGTGGTGTTAGGTTCATGAAATTCCAAACTACTCTATACCTTTTATCCTTGTTCTTCTTTATGCTAGTACATTTAAATGGAAATAGGTCCTTGGGGAGTAAGACTTTGCTACTTTACCTACTAGCAGTTTGAATGAAACTATCCAAAATTGATTTCACTGTAACTAAATGAACCTGTTTCTAGAGTATTCCTTTTAATCAAAAAATAGACAGAGTTGAAAACTGAATTTCATTCTAAATCATTTGTTTTCTTCAAATATCTTATTCAAAGAAATCAAGGCCTTATAAAGGGAGAAAATATGCTTTTCTCTGTTTCATGTGTGTGTGACTCAAAGTATTATAATGCTGAAAAGGAGGTTACTTACCTCAGTATATTTAAAATTTTCCAGTAATTAAGCAAGCTGGGGAAAATACACTCAATTTCTTTCATTTTGAAAGGCATTTATAAAATTAACATTCTTTATATAAATCACAAGTGCAGGGAAAATAAGACTTTTTTCAAGTTAAGGTCTAAAACTGCCATGGTTCTGAACCTGGGTAATTCAAAATAGGTTTGACAATATGTCAGAATTGAATAGTGAAAATGACACATACACACTCTCCAAATAAATGAAGTATGAGATGCTGAAGTTCAGGTGTTAGTTAACAACTCATCAACAAATGGACACAAAAGAGGAAAAAAGGACAAGACCTTCCAGGTCTAAAGGTCATTAGATTTTTCGAAGTTCAGAATGTCTTCGATTGGTGATACTAACGAAGGGTATCAGCGAATGAAAGTCTATATGATGTTGGGCCTCCCCAGTGGCGCAGCAGTTGAGCACTGGGCTGCGAAGCTGCCCTGCCGCTGCGCCGGTTCGATCCCCAGCCCTTGCGAGGGTCCCACATGGCACACAGACCTCTACTGCCGCCCGCTGCTCCCCTCAGCAGTGTATTTCATCAGTCTGCCTGTTCTGTTCCCTGCTCTGGCTCTGGTGAATTCTTTCACCCTCCTGAGCTTCTGACTGTACCCAGTGCTTGTATAAATAAATAAATAAATCTTAAAAAAAAAAAAAAAAAAGAAAGTTATGGTGAGAGCTTATAGATCTAGCATTTTTGGATCCTGGTGGAGGATCCAAATGCTATTGGGAAATAAGTGAAAGATTCATTCTTACTCATGGAATTGGACACAGTTTTCAATGAGAATACAGGACATGGGTAGAGGACATGGGATAAAGAAATAAGATCATTCTTAAACTGGAGCTACTGAATAATAAGGTTTCTGATGTCAAATCATTTATTTGTCATTTTCTTTACTGATTGTTGGCAAATATCTAAATCTTACCCACAGAGATTAGAATAACTATCAAAATATTTTATTCCTTCACATACAACTAAAATTTAGTAAAACAAAATTCATAAATAACTTGAAAGGTCTTTTTCTCCCACTTAGGAAATAGAATATTTGGATGAATGAAATAGTGTGACTCCATAAGTAGCAATAAGATTATACTGGCAAAATGTTGGTATAAATTAACTTTTATATTATCAATGCAAGCATTCTTTGGAAGTAAAATTTGGAACAATAAAATAATATAGAGGAGTAAGACTAATGGAGATGCACAAGTGAATAGACATCTTTCATAATCTCAGAACCTTGATTTCTTCTTCAATAAGCAAGAGCTGTACCTACCAACCCAATCTCAATAAA
The DNA here is from genome assembly GCF_964194135.1 of Talpa europaea. NCBI lineage: Eukaryota > Metazoa > Chordata > Mammalia > Eulipotyphla > Talpidae > Talpa > Talpa europaea. Next base: position 133,193,979 of record NC_140071.1, on the reverse strand, counting down.
TGTTTATTCATCCAATCAACATTATGAAGCCAGACACTGTGTTATGTACAGAGGATATAATAGCATAACAGAGAAGAGTTCCTTCTTCAAGAAGCTGACAATCTAATAGTAGATCCTTCCAAGTAAACAGCTATTTGAAAGAGGATTCTTATATAGCACCAACAAGGTGCTTTGAACTTACACAGACAAGTGATAATTTACCTAGTTCTCACAAGCCAAAAGAATATGTATCAGTTAGTCTTGCCATATAAGAAACCTACCCAAAACTTAGTGGTTTAACACAGCAGTCATTTATTCAGCACACAGTTCTATGGACTGTGAATTTAGTGGGTGCTCAGCTGAGCTCACCCATACCTCGGTGGTCAGCTGACAGAGATCTGTTCATCTCACATGTGGTGTAATTGGCTGGATGATGGATCTTCTCTCCCTTAACATCCAGCACACTGGTCCAGACTTCATCATTTGGTGATGGTTGCACAGTCATTAAGAACCCAACAGAGAGTAGATACCATTGCACAGAACTTTTCAAGTCTCTGCTTGGAACACATTAGATAGTCTTCAACTGATTAGAGCAAGTCACAAGTCCAGCCCAAATTCAAGGGGGGAATATAAAGGGGTATGGAGAAAGACTCTACCTTTGATGGGAGAAATTATAGAGTAATATGACCAAAACTCTACTCTGTGTAGGGAGGGGAAGAATTTGTGAGCAACTCTCAATCTACTCTAGGGAAGTACTATTAATAGCTCTGTGAGGGGGCCTCCCCGGTGGTGCAGCGGTTGAGCGCTGGGTTGCGAAGCTGCCCGCGGCCTCTGCGGCGCCGGTTCGATCCCCGGCTGCTCCCCGGCCACCGGAGGAGGGTCCCACATGGTGCGCAGACCTCTCCTGCCGCCCGCTGCTCCCCTCAGCAATTTCCTTCGGTCCTTCTGCCTGCTCTGCTCCCCGCTCTGGCTCTGGTGAATTCTCTCACCCTCCCGCGCTTCTGACTATACCCAGTGCTTGTATAAAAACAGAACAAACAAATAAATAAATAAACATGCCTCTTAAAAAAAAAAAGAATCAAGATATTTCCTTAAAAAAAAAAAATAGCTCTGTGAGGGACAGAGAATTTAAGTGACTGATCCAAGTCTATCAAGCTAATAATGATGCCAGGGTTTAACCAGGCAATATGTTTCCACAGCTAATAAGCACATCCACTGTCTGCCATACAAGTGCCACACAGGATGGATTTGTGTCCTGTGAAAAGATTTAGGAAGAACCCTAACTCAATCATGGGGATTAGGGAAGATTTCACAGAAGAATTAATATCCAATCCAAATAATCCTAGTGGACAAAGATGAATGTGGAAGTGGAAGAATTAAGATCAATTTCCCGAAGAGAAGGAGAAAATGGGACCATTCCCTGTAAAAGAGATGACAAATGCAAAGTATGGTGCTTAAGCAAATTAATGGCCCATTCAGAAAGATGCAAGCAGCTGCCTGGACTGGAACATTGACAAACTCTGCAGCAGGAGATATGAACTTTGGCCAGATGATAAAGGTCTTAAATGCAAGAAATGACTTTAAACTTTAATCAGAGATATTAACAGCCCACTGAAAGGTTCAGACCTGGGAATCATAGGTTCAGATGCTGGTTTTGGAATCATCACTCCAGCAAGCACAAAGGGGAAGGATTAAAATTAAACAACACTGCAAGCAGGGAAGTCATTTACAAAGGTCTTGCATTAACCAAACAGTAAAGTACAAGGGTCTGAACAAAGACAGAGGCAGTAAGGATACAAGCTTGACACAATGGAAACACATCACCACAGCTCAGGATGGTGAGTGAATGACAGGAGAGAGTCAGGCTGATGGCCACATTTGGGCTTGGATGATGGTCCATGAGCCTGAATGAGTCACAGAGTCCAGGTAGTTCAGGGAAGGATACATCTTTTGATTTGCATGCACTGATGTTGAGAGGTTTTTCAGGACTACAACCAAATGAGTATCTCCAACTGCAAAGTGGGAATAAGCCTGGTGTTCCAAGGAGGGAATGTGTTGGAGAAATAGATACCAAAGTCATCTGTATATGAAGAGATTACCCTGGAGACTATAGGACCCTGTTAATAATATATAGCACATTCATTAGGTGTTTTTTCTCCATTGGGAAAATTTTAGAACACATCACACTATTTAACAAGTTTAATTCTTGCAATAATCTTATGAGGTAATGCAAAAATTATACCCGTTTTACAGATGAGGACATTAAGGCTCCCAGTTAGAAGAAGGTAGTCTCAGCGTTCAAACTAGGCCATTCGTGCTGCTAACCATGAAGCCACCCTGATTTTCTCTGCTGAGCGAGAAAAGATTCTAGCACAAGATCCTGTGTCATAGAAATACTGTCAAACCCTGGCTTCATACAGTGAAGGAGGTGTGAAACTCCATTCTTGAAAAATATAATTTTGTAGCAATTGTGAGGTAGATGGGATAAAATAGATGTCTATCATTATGCGCAATCATATAGAAACTCATCACTAAAGACAGTGGAAATGACATCAACTGATTATGCTCTAACCTGAACAATGTCTCCAAGAATCACAGTTACAGGATGGGAGAGGAAGGAGCACTTTCTGACTCTATCCCAACCACCCCTTCCTCCTCAAGAAGATAACTGTTGTCATCTGCCTACTGAAAGAACTGGACCAAGCACGAGATTGGTGCCAATTTTTGGATGCACTTTATCAGATTTCAGGCCAGCCCCGTGTCATGGAAATGAAGAAAGGAGAATTTTCCAAGGAGATAGTGTCTGCAGTAACAGGACATAACAAGATGTCAAGCAGATAGAGACCTGATAGAAAGTATCCATGGTGTGGGCCTCCCCTGGTGGCGCAGCGGTTGAACACTGGGTTGCGAGGCTGCCAGCAGCCTCTGCAGGGCCAGTTTGATCCCAGGCCACCGGCGAGGGTCCCACAAAAATAAATAAATAAATGTTAAAAAAAAAAAGAAAAGAAAGTATCCATGGTATAAGGAGGAAGGAGATTCCTACTGACCCTCCCAAAGGGATTAACAAACAACTCTTTGTTCATATACCTAAGGTTGCTCTTTGAAAATTGACATCATATTCTTTGCAGTGGTGCATATTGGTATTTCCAGGTTATCATAAAAGATATCAGTTTTGAGCACCCAATTATGTAATGGGCACTTTCATCATCTATGAAAATTACCCTCAAGGAGGCACATGTGCTTTCCATTCAATAGCAAGGGCGCCCAGGTTCAGACCGCAGACCACAACCATGGTCATTGAACAACATGTGGAGTCAGAACTGGTCAAGTTCACAGACATGTTTTCCCCACTGCACTGCACTGTCCTGTTACATTTCTCTAGCAATGGAGGTAAGCCATGTATCGTATCTGCTGATTCAAGGATCTCCTTTTAACCATGTGTTCCTCTTTGCCCTCCTTCACAATTTTGGCTGGCATTTCTATACCATAGCAATTCCAGCGTTCTCTGGCTTTGTTGTGGAAATATTTTAATAAGTAATAAAAGGATCAGAGATTGAAGACAAGAGGAGATGAAAGAAAGCATCCTGATGTCTTACCCTTTTCTTCTGGAAAAGGGAGGGCTGGATGGAGGGTGGACATTGCTTTTTGCCTGTGGTTTCCAAGCCAGGCAGTTATTGGAACCTGCATTTGATGACAGGGTCAGTTCCACAGACCAAATAGAATTTCCATCTGAAATTAATCCCGGTAAGCACACTTATTTATAGTATTAAACAGGGCTGACAAAATCCCCCAAAGGGGAGTTTTGAAGCAAATTTTGACAAAGAGAATCCGCAGCACTTTTGGACTTCAAGATCCCATGACTCAGTGTTTGTGCAGTTGCTGTGCCTGAAAAGTGGGGCATTTTCATGGCATTTAAGAGATAGAGGATCTGGTCCGCCCTGGCGGTACAGGGATTAAGTCTCAACACTATCATGTTATCCGCGGCACTAATTCAATCCCTGGCCAGGGAGCCACCCACATGGCGCAGCAGACCTCTCCTGTCTCACCCACTGCTCCCCTCGGCAATGGATCTCAGTAGATCTGCCGGTTCTGTTCCCCGCTCTGTCACTGGTGAATCCTCTCACCTCCCGCACCATTGGCCTATACCCTAGCTCTTATATGCATAAATAAATAAATAAATATTTAATATAAATAAATGAAGATAGAGGATCTATAGGGATTAAAAGATAAGCCAGGCCATGGAGGCAGGATTCCCTCCTGAATAACTTTTTATACTGTTTAGACATTGCAGAGACACAGATATAAAACAAAATAATGCATGTCATCTAATATTGAGAGCTAAAGAACAAAATGAGACTTTCATAAACCTTTATTCTATGGCAGAGACTTTCACAAACATCATATACATGTACATATATGTGTGTATACATACACATAGATGTATATGTATTGTGAATTATCTCATATAATATTTGTATGAGAAAAGTACTACCAAATGCCCATTTTATAGATGACAGCACTGAGGTAAAGAGACATGTGGTCTTACCAACACGACTAGTTCAACTTATCCAAATCTACTAGCTAAGATGATGAATAGAAATGAATCCAAAAGAAAAGTCTAATCTTTGCCATGTTGAAAGTACATATTATTTTATGTTTCACAAGTATACACAACACACTACTTAACATAATGCTTTAAAATTAATACATTTCAAGGAGGGTGCAATTGTATGGGGAATATAACCAAAATGAAAATGCATACATTGTGCAAAAATGACAAATGATGTAAGAATTATATAAAATATTAAAAAAACAAAATTAATGCATTTCTAGGCACTAGTCTAGATATCTAATAAACATGAATACATATAATTTTCCTTTTTTTATTTTTAGAATTTGTACTTTTCTAAAACTTTTAAAGCAATCAGACTTTTAAAACAGGGAAGATTGATTTTTCTTAAATTGTAAGTAAAAAAAAAAAGCAAAACAGATGTCTCCATCGAACTAAGGAAGAAATTCACCAAGCATTGAATTTATTTTTTATTTTTTCAAATTTTTGTTTTGTTGGTAAAATATCTCAAGGCAAACAGCATCAAAGTGGGAGAAGGGAGGTTGGCCAGACCTTACACATACACACATGTCAGAGCTGACTCCCAAGTTGGCCAGGCAGGAGTTTAGATTTACCAGTTTCGTGTGTATCAGAGTTAATGCTGGAACTCTTCCATTGGTTTCCTCATCTGTAAGATGGGAGTAGCAAGCTCTCTTTCAAGTGAAGTGAGATTTCAAGGTGATGGTGTGTGAGAAACACTCAGCAATTTGCATATTATTTTATGTTAGCTCTTAGAACATATAACTTGTGTGATCCATCTGTCCAATGAATTAAAGGCCCCAGGGACCATACAGTAAGTATCATCCGAAAGATAATGAGACAATTTGTGATTCTAGGTGAGCATGAGAACATTATTTCCATAATTAATAGAAATGTAGCTAATGGAATATGCTTATGGATCAATAACTAAGCAGATGGTAAAAATAAAAATGTAATCATTGTTCTTGGTAAGAGACCCAAATGCAGTGTTTTTAGGTTGTTAGAAATGATTGCCAACCACGCTGGGGATTGGAGGGCCACTTTCAGGTAATGAACAGCGGTGCACAGAATTACAATAGAGCCCAAAAAATGATGTAAGCACTCTCACAGGTAGACATGCTGTATGAGTGTCAGGTTCCTGATTATCCCTTGCAAACTTAGCTGCACCTGTGCCCCATTTCTTCTCTCCCAAAGCACTTTGTTCCCTTCTTACCCAGGATTTATCACAAAATATAAATACATTTTTTTGTGTATGTAATTTTTTAATGACCATCTCCCAACATATCTCTCTCTCTCACACACACACGCACGTAGTCTCCAGGAAGACTTGAGTCACACTTGGTTTTGGAATTTCCAACACCAGCATCAGTATCTCAGACAAAGTAAGCAATCAATTAAAAAATGTACTGAATAATAGGATGAAAGATATTTTGTTTAGTTTTGGGTTATCCCTTTTTATTTATTTTATTTTTTTTTAAGATTTATTTATTTATATAAGAACCGGGGTACAGGCCAGATGTGCGGGAAGGTGAGAGGATTTACTGGAGACAGAGTGGGGAACAGAACAGGCAGACTGACTGAAACACACTACTGGGGGGAGCAGCAGGTGAGACAGGAGAGGTCTGCCGCACCATGTGGGATTCTCCCCGTCTGGCCAGGATGGAACCGGCACTGCAGAGGCTGCGGACAGCTTCACGGTGCAGCGCTCAACCACGTGCGCCACCAAGGAAAAGAACAATGCTCAGGCAAGATCGTATCGCTGTTTTCACACAGTGAAATTGCATTTTTTCAGGTCTAGCTGGAGCTGAGCTGTGAGCCACGTCTACCTGGGGAAGGTGGAGCTGTGGGAATGCTGAACCCCTGGAACTCTTCAGGAAGCATGAAGAGAGGTTCCAACCCCAAATACTCTGTTGAATTAAACTTTTAGGTGCAAATGATTCCCCTCAACACCGCACCAAGTTTCTGGGTTCCCTCTGATCTTACTGGTGTTCATTCTGCAGGGTTCATTCTGCATGAACCCTGCAGAATGTCTTCTCCAGCAGCTACTAAAGGCCACTCTCCAGCCTGAGGTGGTCAGTTGGCTTATTTGCAGACCATAAAACTCCCATTCACAAACTCTGGTAATTAAATGGTGAGGACAGTGGGTAATGATCAGAATACAAATCTGACCTTGAACTCATGAGCACGTGCTCTTCCAACATGTTCGCTCTCAGTTGACCTGATGCATTCTGGTGAATAGTACTCCATTCAGTTCACCTTCCAGGCCCTTGAAAAAACACAGATGCTGCCCCTATAATCACTTCGTATAAGTTCTGACCCAGGATGTACATTATAGCCTCGTCATTTCCATTTTCTTGTCTCTACCACTAAAATCTGATGAATCATCAAGAAGGTTCAGATCACTCCAAACCAAAATTATAAGCAGAAGGAAAATCAGATGCCTGTTTCTCACGAAAAGATTTTCTTTTCTGAAGCACAACTATTTTTCAGCATTCTCTGAAATTGGATATAAAAACCATTTGTTTTATCAAATAGGTAAAGACAGTGCCCACATCCCCATAGACTAAATGATGCTTGGCGATGCACCTGAAGAAAGCTACCTGCAAATTCTAACATGCTTCCCACATTCCCATCTACCTCTCATGGGGGAGGGGCAGTCCTTGCAATTACCTCCCTAAGTACAGATGATCAGATATCCTCATGACTAAATGCAACTCTTTATTGAGGAGGAGGAGGGTACAAACTCCTCTCGAGAAAGGGAAAAGGGGAACAATTAACATCCAACGATAATTTAATATTTGCCTAACATCACCTGTCAATCCATTCTGGAGACCCTACCATGCACTAAGCACCAACTCATCACCCAGCTCTCTGTATCCCACTGGAGCACACGTGGACTTCCCAATACCTTTGTTGGGAGCCAGAGTTAAAAATCTGTGTTCTGAGACACAAACTTGCCCTATCCTACTATTCCTCTCTTCTCCAGTTCTATGCTGAGTTTCCATTGAAGATTGTATTGTAGATAAGTACATCTGAATGGTGACAACTACTTTGAATACCTAGAAAAATAACATTGAAAACAAAATCATATAACACAGTTCTCAATCTACATGATAAAATCTTAAGATGCCAACATCTAGTAGGAACACAAGATAGCAACCTGAAGCCTTGTAAATTTTTAGTCCTAGACCTCATTAAAAAGGAATCAATCTCATTGTTTTCGACATATATACATATATGTCTTTGGGCATACAAAGACATATATGTATATACACATATACACACACACATATATACATATAAAGTGTTAAAGTGTTAAAGGCATTGCCTTCATTAATGTTGATTTACTCTGAAATGTTTAATATATTTACTTTTATTATTTATTTATTTATTTATTTATATTTTTTTATATTTTTTTTTATTTTTTTTTATAGAGGCATGCTTTTATTTATTTATTTATTATATTTGTTTGTTTGTTTTGTTTATACATGCACTGGGTACAGTCAGAAGCGCGGGAGGGTGAGAGAATTCACCAGAGCCAGAGTGGGGAGCAGAGCAGGCAGAAGGACTGAAGTACACTGCTGAGGGGAGCAGCGGGTGGCAGGAGAGGTCTGAGCACCATGTGGGATCCTCCTCCAGTGGCCGGGGAGCAGCTGGGGATCGAACCGGCGCCGCAGAGGCCGCGGGCAGCTTCGCAACCCAGCGCTCAACCGCTGCGCCACCGGGGAGGCCCCATATTTATTTATATTTTTATTTTGTGGGACCCTTGCTGGCGGCCGGGGAATGAACTGGTGCTGCAAAGGCTGTGGGCAACCTCACAACTCAACCGCTGCGCCACCAGGGGAGGCCCTAATATATTTACTTTTAATTTCACTCACAATACTATTTTCCTCTCTGGAATCATATGTATTTTTTTTTAATTTATTTATACGAGCCCTGGGTACAGTCAGAAACGCAGGAGGGTGAGAGAATCCACCAGAGCCAGAGCAGGGAGCAGAACAGGCAGACTGACGAAATACACTGATGAGGGGAACAGCGGGCACAGCAGAGAGGTCTGTGCACCATGTGGGACCCTCGCTGGCAGCCAGGGATTGAACTGGCACTGCAGAGGCTACTGGCAGCTTTGCAGCCAAGCGCTCAACCACTGTGCCACCGGGGAGGCCCGAATCATATGTATTTTTAATTAAGAACTTACAATGAGAAAATTTACAGTTGAGCAAAAGAAAAAAAAAAATCATAAAGGCAAAGAAAATCAAACAGGAACCAGGAACTCAGACCTTAGCCCTGGAGGGCTGTATCTTGCGTTATATCACCTCCCATCAATTTTAGAAGACTTTTCTTTGGCAGGCTGATAACGCCCACAGAAATAATATATTTAATTTCTCCATATGTGACAGCCATTTAACAATGAATAGCAAGAACAAAAGCTCTACTTAAAACTTGCTTCAAATAAAAGTTAGCCATCAGAGGTAGATAAAAAGAGCTCTCTCCTGCCACATGATAACTAGATGAAAATAGGCCAACACAAATTGGAAGTCAAAGATTAACTTTAGCTCTAACATTCCTATCTGAATAATCTTGAGCTAAATCCTCCTTCTTTATGTCAAGGAACACACACTCTCTAGGCATTTCAGTTAACAGTCTCTCCACCCACCATCCAGATTCTCTTTCTCTGGGATATGTTAAGGTGTTGGAGAGAATCACATGGTTTTCTTCAGAAATCATCATCAGCTACATCTAGTTATTTTAAATCATTTACCAACAGCCACCACTGTAGAAAACTTTCAGAGTGTGTTCAATCTGCATTGACCGGTTCCTCCTACTCTTCACCTTGTTCACACTAAAGAGATGATTTGCAAGGGAAACCTAGCACCAGAACGACCAGAATGTGTAGAAAAACTAAGCTCACCCCCCCTCCAAGTGTGACATCTTCAAGTCAGTCGCATCTAGCTTGTGGGTAGGAAAACTAAGAAGTCAGAAGCAGCATCTTGAGAGTTAGGGGTAGGATTGAGTTATTCAGAGGCTGCATGGAGCTACTCAGTGATCCTTTAAAAGGTGTCTGTGGGTGGTGGTATTTGGGGATCCTTCCCACCGACCAGCCTACAGAGGCATGAGAGACTGAACAGAAGTAACAGCCTCGCCCAGAGAGCAGATGCTGATGCATTTCACTCCTCCTGCTCTCCCTGGCACTCTGCATAAATTAACTGTGCAATAAATATTTGCTAAAACTAAGGCTTTTCCAATAATCTAAATAGCTTTTCCATCATCACTTTACTCTCTTTATGTGACAATGAAATTGATGTCTTACTCTTTTCCAGGGTATTAGAGCATCAAGTTCAATTGATTCCTTATTTATTTATTTATTTTTTTTTTTGGTGGGACCCTCCCTCGCAGGCGGCCAGGGAATGAACTGGCGCTGCAGAGGCTGCGGGCAGCCTCTCAGCCCAGTGCTCAACTGCTGCGCCACTAGGGGAGGCCCGCAATTGATTACTTTTACAGACAAAGGACCAAAGGTCCAGAGACTTTGAGCTACTTGACCACAAATGCTCAGTTAGTGCCAATTGCAGCCAAGACCCTAGAGTCCTCTGTAAAAAAACCCTTTTTTGCTTCCTTGAGGTCTGTGCTCCTTACCTCTGACTTATTCTACCTTACTGCTCTTCTTCCAAACCTCAGGTGTCCAGGCCATATTCCCTCCACAGGAATGTTCTGTGCCTGGCATCTAAGTTGCTCCTTCAAGTACTTCAGGTTTAATCATAAATATCATGTCCTCAGAGTTTTCCAGGCTAAAGTACACATCCACATGCTCCCATAGCTGGGTCTCTAAAAACACCTTGTTCCTTTGTTATCCAGAATTTATCTCAAATTGTAAATCCATACTTTCATATGTATTTACTGCTTAATATCCATCACATACACATACATACACACACATACAAACACACACATGGAATCTACTGGAAGACTAGAATCACATTTATTTTTTCATCAGTAGAAATGTAGTGCTAAGTTCGGTGCTTAACACAAAACACTCAATAAACATATGTTGATAAAAGGATGAATGATATTTTTTTCCTGGGGTTTCTTTCATCTACACCATAAAACACATTTTCTTCCTTCAGTAAAAAGATAACTGATGATGCAGTCAGCTCTTCAGTTGATTTTCTTAATCATTCTGGCATTCATTATACAGCAGTAAGTTAGAAACTTCTATGCCCAATGACAAGAAGTAATCATCAAAAGAGAATTAAAGAGAGAATCAAAATATTATTGCTTTGGATCAGTCAAAACAGGTACTTTCTCTAAGGAAGGTGAACAAGGAAGCAAATTTTTGAAATAATGAAAATGATCATTCGAATACATACTCCAGAAAATAGAAAATGAGACTTGGAATTAGGAAATGTGGTAAGTTATAGTTCAGATTACACATCAGAAAGAAATAATGATTTCTTTTTTGGTACATTAAATGAGGCAATTTAAAAATTTCCACTCTCACTAGTTTCCCCTCATTTGTGAATTTTCATCTTATTCATTCATCAAGAAAGACTTTTGATTGCCCAGCACCTTTGCGATAACACCCACCTTCCTGTGAGGGACCTGTACAAACGTCCATCACTTATTCCTTACCCTTCCCTTTGGGGTCACACCTTAACACTCCCCTCCTCGTCCCTATGGCATAAATGCACAGAAAATTAAGTAACCAAGGGTTTGTATGAATTGTTAGGAGTTATCATTCCAAGAAGAGAAGAAGGGAATAAAATCAGGCTGGGACACTTGAGCCCCCTTTGGGCCAAAATTCATCTTCTTACATCATTTAGAGATGATGCATTGTGTTGAGTTTTTAAACTCAACAATTTTCTACCTCCAACTCTTTTTCCAGAACATTTAATAAAACATTTAGTCATTGTTAATTATCAGAGAAATTTACTGCTTAATAACACAACCTAAAATTTCACATATTTAATATTTTTAATCGACACTAAATTTACATAGTTGTTCTAACAAATGCTTTTTGAGTGTCTTCGTATGCCAAGTGCACATGCAGTTAGGATACAGAATACTGGCTTTTGGAAAGTTTAGGCAAATCTAATTATTTAAAGTAATCTTTACTTTGGGAAAAACAAGTACATAAAATGTGTATTAAAAATCCAATGCATGGGGCTCCCTTGGTGGCGCAGCGGTTGAGCGCTGGGCTGCTAAGCTGCCCGCAGCCTCTGCAGCGCTGGTTCAATCCCGGCCAGGGTCCCACATGGCATGCAGACCTCTCCTGCCACGCCCGCTGTTCCCCTCAGCAGTATATTTTGTCAGTCTGCCTGTTCTGTTCCCTGCTCTGGCTCTGGTGAATTCTTTCACCCTCCCGCACTTCTGACTGTACCCAATGCTTGTATAAATGAATAAATAAATCTTAAAAAAAAAAAATCCAATGCATGGCCTCCCTGATGGTGCAAGGGGTTAAGCACAGCACTGTGGAGCTATCTGCAGGTTCTGCAGCAAGAGTTCCATCAGCAGGCCAGAGAGCTACCTACATGGTGCAGCAGAACTCTCCTGTTTTATCAGCTGCTCCCCTCAGCAGTGTTTTTCAGTCAGTCTGTCTGTTCTGTTCCCCACTCTGTCTCTGGTGAATCCTCTTACCCCCCACATCTCTCACCTGTACCCCAGTTCTTGTATGTATAAATAATCTTTAAAAAAAAATCCAATACAAATGTCAAAATATAAAAGCTATAAATTAGATAATGGTTAATCCCCTTCAAAGGGGTTTGCCACAGGTACTTTTTAAACAAGCTCTCCTAGGATGTTTGAAATATAATTTGATTTAAAGACCTTCAGTGGATCTACAACTCTCTAGGAAGACATCCATTACATTGAATGAGATGTGTCTGTAGCTGCCAAGTCACTCCATGATTCATACTTATATTTTTGAGCATTCATTATAATCTGCTCCTCCTATTATTCTCCCTTCAAGGGCATTGGTGAATATAAGGGGAATGAGCATGGGTGCTTAAGTAGAGAACATCTCCCTTGTGTTCATTTTTTCTTTTGTTCTTCTCTTATTTTTCTGATCAAAAGCTGTCATGAGGACATATTTTGTTTCATTCTCATATGATGTCTATGAATATTAATCAATGAAGAATTATTGGCAAGATCATAAACTCCATATATATAGAAATGATGTCTCTTGCTCATGTCCATGTTACTGTTCTGAAAGAGTTCATCCAACTCTCAAAGCTCCCCTATTAAGTAGGTGCAGTCTTATTTTACAGGTGAGAAACAAAGGTAATGAAAATGTTCAGATTTGAACCAGGGTAACCTGACTTCAAATCTTGTGCCTAAAAGCATTATACTGGCCTACTACCTCACACCATGACTCCACTATCCAATTTTCAACATCAATCGTGGTGTCTGCTTATTGTAGATTGTTAGTAAATATGTGCCAACTGCCAACAAATCTCAGTGATAGTTAGACAAAGAGCTTATTAGACAATCAAAGTGAGGATTTAAGCTCAAGAAGCAATCTGACGGATTTTACTCTGTGAGAACTGTTCTAACACTCACAAGTTGAACTTAGTTTATATAGGCAGGAACAGTGATTCACAGACATTAAAAATGTAATTAACCTTGGCATGGGGGCTTCTGGTTCTAAGTTGTTTTGATCTAAATGTGTCTTGATGGTATTTAGGTGGAGAGGAAGGCAAAGCTGGGATTTCAAGAGAACTCTTTTTGAGAGAGTGCGTTGTGAAGTTGCAAAGACTAGGTACAAATTTTCTTTATCCAGCCTTCGGTTACCAGTGGGGTTTGAAAAGACTGGTTTTTGCCTGGGAGAAGCAGATTTTACATAGCTACTTCATAGATTTCATGTTTATAAAGATGGCTTTACTCTCTTGTCTGCTATAGCAGGGAGGTGCTATATCAACAGGTAGGAAGTGACTGAAAAATGACTTAAATCAATGTGGCCCAGCTCTAAATACCAGACATCCATCACCATTTCAATTGCACAAATCAACTGCCAATAACATACATTCTTAACTTTCACTGAAGAACGCTTGCAAGGGTCAGGAGAGGCATCTTTCAAGAAAATATTTTATAGTATGTTCACATTTATAACTAAATGAGAGAAGATGATAAGTTATAATTCTATGACCTTCTTTCCATCTGACCAACCTCACTCTCCAGAATAAAGACAATTATTTCAAAGCCAACCTAGTACTTCCTTTCAATTAAATAAAAAAAAAAAAATATTAAGTGTTTATACTATTGTATAAACACTGTGCTGGTAATATACTAACACAAGTAACTAATAGTGTAGCGTGAATCTCCGCATTGAGATTAGTAGACTATGCTTCTGGTATAGGTGTAACAGCTGCAGAGACCAGCCAACATTTAGCTCCTGGAACACTATTGTCTATTCCCAAGTAACCATTAGAATATTCTGAGATTGCATTAAACTAAAGGCAACCAACCTAACAATGCCCCAGTGACATATCTGCACCTTTTCAATGATTATTGTCAACTACTAAAAGCTTGGAGCACCATCTGAATATTATTACTGCATCTCATGAATGAAGAGGTATTTTCATCTAGAGATCAAGCACCACAAAATTGCTGCAAAACAATTTGAATTGGAAGGTACTGAGAGTTATAAAGAGAAACACAAAGGAAGGAGGATAAAGGTAGCCGTAGTAATTGCCTTCTCTGCAGAGAGACAAATCAGAAAAGCTTCTGTTTTAAGAATTTTTATACAGGGGAGTATTTCCATGACAACTGCGTACTTAGTTATTCTAATTGTGGGAGAAACAAAGCATCTAAAAAGTCATGAAATATGTTCCAAGCACACAGAATAAATCCCATCTAAACTAGGAACATTGATGTTTCATTACAGCACCAAAAATTCACCACCAGACTTTTTATTTTAACACAATATAAAAAAAGTGACAAGATATCTCGAGATTCTCTAGATGATTTCAGATGAGATGTTAGCTCTTCAAATCGGCTTGAAGAACATGTAACTCTGCACAACTTGACCTTAATTATTGAAGAATAAATCGAGAAAAATGGGGAATGTTACCAATTTGAACCCAGTGGAAAAGTGACAAAGTCATAGAGTTTAAATTAAACTAAGTGAATGATCTTATTTTTCAGACGGTAAATGCCCTCTTACCTGAACAAAAGATAAGTGAAATCCTATTTCAGTTTAAGAGTTGTTTGTGAAATGTCATATACTAATTTTTTCAATCTGAGATGCAACAGGTGGACCTAATTCACAAATTCTAGTCTAGATTCAACTGAAATGAGCAAAACCAAAGACAATGACCCTTTTTTAAGCAAGACCAGGGAATTCAAATAGACCATTTCCCTTTGAGGAATTCTATAACCTCTTGTAGATCACTGCCCTAAAAAATGGAATTCCTTTCTTATTTTCTTGAAAGAACCCTCTCCTGACCCTTGCAAGAGTTCTTCAGTGAAAGTTAAGAATGTATGTTATTGGCAGTTGATTTGTGCAATTGAAATGGTGATGGATGTCTGGTATTTAGAGCTGGACCACATTGATTTAAGACATTCTTCAGTCACTTCCTACCTGTTGTTATCGGGGAAATCATTTGACCATTCTGAGCCTTAGTTTCCCCATCTGTTTAAAAAGAATAAAAAACCATCAATCTACTAATTTCACTCAACCAATTTTATTGTGAGTGATATTAAGCACTGAATATAAAAAGAAACATGCCACTATCACTTTTTTTGAGACACAGTCTAAGTAAAGATGATGTCTAAATTGTTCCTAGTTGAAATATTACATGATCCATTATCAAGATATACATTATTAAGATAGGAATAGAAAACAAACTGAACTTAAAAGATGGAGCCATCAGACATCTTGAGGAAGTTGGAAATGGATATTCAGTGGCAGTGGTGTTTGAACTATCTTTACAAAATGAGTATGCTAACTAGAGGGAAGAAGCAGTGGAGGCAGGGAAAGAGTCTGGAATGAGAGAATAATGTGTGGTCAAATAACAACAATTGAAAGAAAATGATTCAAAGTTCAACAAGACTGGAGCAGTGTAGGAAGTGGGGTGAGATAAGCAGAGAAGACATGGGTCAGATTATAAAATGTTTGATGCTTCTTGTTTAGAATCTGGGCATTTTTCCACAGAAAAATGGGGAGGTGTTTTAAGTCATAACCAGGGGTACCACAATTGAATCTTTTCTCTTGAAAAATAAGAGAGCTTTTTGACAAACAACTTAATCTATAGCAGGGATTAATTCAAGTAGCCCTAGAGCACTAGCTTTACAAAACCCCCCACAATGAGTTGAGAAGTTGACAATAGTAAGGTAGGAACTCATTACCTGGGGCCTTTCTGTTTTACAATTCAAAACCCTGGATACTTGGCCCGACCCCTGGAGGTGCAAGGGGTTAAGCACAGCACTGTGAAGCTATCCACAGCCACTGCAGCTCAAATTCCAGCCCAGTCAGGCAGGGAGCTGACCCTTAAGGCACAGTAGACCTCTGGTGACTTGCCTGCTGCTCCCCTCAGCAGTGTATATCAATAGATGTGCCTGTTTTGCTCCCCACTCTGTCTCTCATGAATACTCTCAGCCCCACACCTCTGGCCTGTACCCCCATTCTTGTATGCTTAAAAAAATAAATCTTAAAAAAAAATCAAAAACAAAACAAAATCCTGCATCCTGGGAACATTCTCAGCCTTTGACAAATTAGCATTTCCCTGGACTCCAAGTTGTGGCATTGGTATCCCTGTTTCTGAGGACTTCTCATCTCAACTCCCCGAAAAAGTGTGGCCCTAAATCACCTTGGTTCTACTTGTAAGACTGATGAGAGAGAGGAGCACATAGAGCCTGACTCAGTTACACACGCGCCAAGTTGTTCTTAACTAGGCGCACAAGTAGTTTTTTCCAAAGTCTTGGAAAACTGAAGATGAATACATAGACACCTAATGAAAAGAAATGTATAAATACTTACCTTAATGATATCCCAAAACTAATATTACTATATACTTTGGATCAAGTGTACTGATCCATTGATGCCCTTATTCCTACATAATCCCATTAAAGATAAAAGGTAATCTTTTAGCCTAACCACACCTTAGTGAGATAAAATGTTCCCTATACTCTGCACTAAAGAATATTGATGCAGGGGCCTCCCTGGTGGCCCAGCGGTTAAAGACAGCACTGTTAAGATATGACTAGCCAAGGCAGCATGAGTTCTATCCCCAGCCAGCCAGGGAAAAACCCACATTGTGCACAGACCTCTCCTGCTTTGCCTGCTGCTCCCCTCAGCAGTGCATTTTAGTAGATTTGCCTGTTCTGCTCCCCACTCTCTCTGGTGAATCCTCTCACTCCCACACCTCTGACTTACACCCCAATTCTTGTATGCATAAGTAAACAAATCTTTAAAAAAAAAAAAAGAAAGAAAAAGAATATTGATGCAGTAGTTGAGTAGTTAAGGACCTATTCCCTGAGTGTAACTTAAACCCACAAGATCGAGATCACAGGGTGGTAAGTTTCAACATCAATGGCTTTAGGATTTGAACACGAGAATAAATGAATCCCCCTGATCTGAGCAGACATGGTATGGTGGGCAGATGCCAAAAATGGGTGGGAAGAGTGAAGGAACACAAAAGAAAAAAGGAGGAGAATAAGGGGCAGAGGAATTCATGTCTCCATTCCTAATGTTTCACACCACCCTCCAAATTCCCAATAATTTGGCTTCTTTCTGGCAATGAATTGTATCCTGTGCCTTTCAAATTGTCACAGGGCATAGAATAGAGCTACACACAGCACTTATATCACACTGAGTGTATCACTCAGACTGTAGAACAATAACAGATCCATGCTGGCCCCCATTTAAAGATAACTCTACGGGCCTCCCTGGTGGCGCAGGGGTTAAGATGAAACCTATGAAGAAATCCGCAGCCACTGCAGCACAAGTTCGATTCCCGGCCGGCCAGGGAGAAACCCACATGGTGGGACAGATCTCTCCTGTCTCGCCCGCTGCTCCCCTCAGCAGTGTACTTCGGTCCGTCTGCCTGTTCTATTCCCCACACTGTCTCTGGTGAATCCTCTCACCCCCCTGTGCATCTCTGACCTGTACCCCAATTCCTGTATAAAAATAAATAAATGTTTAAAAAAAAAAATAAAGATAACTCTACACCAAAATATCAAAAGAACTTTGATACAAGGTGGTTTTTCCCATAAAGATACTTGAGTTGCATAAACCACCCAAACAGAATTATACATAGACCCCACTGTGTTTGCAATGTTCAAGAAAAATGAAAAGTAGAGCATATGTAATCTGTTTGTTTGGGGGTGCTTACGTAATTCCTCTCCTCCAAGGAAAAGGCAAAGACAAATTCATGCCAACAGCCAAATATGGTTGCCAAGTAGGGGTTTTGAGTTACTAGCCTTGATTAAATAAACAAACAAACATGATAATGATCTAAAAGCCAACATTTACATTTCTAAAGAACTTCTTTTTCACTGTTTCCTGGGGAATTTGCTTTACTTCAGAGGCATTCCACTGCTCCGTAGGCTAAACTGAGAATCAGAATATTACTTTTTTTTTTTTCCTGAAACTTTGTTGGTATATTTTATTTTATTGAAAGTAGTATTTGCCCTTAGCATTTTAGTGACACAAGTGTTCCACTAATTCTTAATCACATACACACACACACAGAGGTTTCAAACATTCACATTAAAATAGTCCATGCAAAGGAATGAGATAATTATACTTAAAAAGCACAAAATCGAGGACCTCCCCGGTGGCGCAGCGGGTTGAGTGCAGCGCTGTGAAGCTGTCCACAGCCTCTTCAGTGAGGGTTTGATTCCCAGCCAGGGAGAAACCCACATGGTATAGCAGACCATCGCCTGCTACTCCCCTCAGCAGCGTCTTCGGTCCATCTGCCTGTTCTCCCTGCTCTGTCTCTGGTGAATTCTTTCACCCCCCTGCACCTCTGACTGTACCCCAGTTCTTGTAAAAATAAATAAATCTTTAAAAAGCACAAAATTGAGCTATTAAATATTATTATACCTCAAATGAATATCTCAAATGTAATAATCAGGAAAAAAGTAAGTATAAACTGCCACAGTGATACCATTTGGTGTTTAAGTATGCTAAAAACTAACAGTATTAAGCAAATTTCAAAATAAGAAAAAACCTTTATAATACACACTGAAGAATTATGTGTACAACATGTTTAATATAAAAATTTAGTTTTTCAAAATACACCCTAAAAAATAATCCTGACCACTGGTCATCCATCCAGAGAATTTATGTTAAACATTCATCTGGGGAATAAAGAATTTAGGATAGTAAAATAGTGTCAGGGAGCAAAGGAAATCTTCCCACATCCCTGTGGATTCCTCCAGGCTGGCATATAAACAATCATCAGACAGACTGATAAAAGAAAACATCAAAAAAGCTTTAATAATAATGTATACCTCCTTTGCATATGATAGAGACCCAGTATTGTTAGGGGGAAAAGGCGGTCCCAAAGCAAATTCCATACAGGCTTTGTGGACTCCACCCCCACCCCAGGTCAAAGCCAAAGACACTGGGAACTCCAAATCCCATCACCACCAAAGGGAAGGTGGCTGGGACCTGAGGGTGGGGTTCAGCAGCCAGGTGGATACAAAAGGCCAGACACTTGGGCTTTGAGGGGGCTCTCCATTTTTGGGCGCTCGGCCAGCTCCGAGCGTCCGGCCAGCTCTGAGAGTGACTTTGGGTTTCCAGGTCGTCGGATCGGGTAGGACGCATTAAAGACTTTATTTCCCTATTTTCTCCCTGAGTTGTACATTTTCCTTATTTCCTTTCCTCTTGTAAATAAACCTTTTATTAACCCTTTTGCATGTGTCTGTAGTAGAGTATTCATAAGTCTCTTTAAAGCGCGCGGGTGAGGACCCACAGCCAGGAACCCGTTTAATATCGGGGCTGCTCTATAACAGTATGACTTCAGATACCATCTTAAATAGTTTGTGTAAGACAAGGGATGTTGGGGAAGAAAGGAAACATTTAGTTAGGGAGTTTCCCAAGGAAGGCACAGGAGACAAAGATATGCATATCTAAATTCTGCCTTCTTCTTAGGAAAGAGATGGGGTGATTAGACTGTCCTGATACTTGCCTTTACAGAAGTTTAAATGTAAGTACATTTTCCAGCCAGTCTTAAGAGCCCTTCACCTAAAGTATGTTTTGGAGTGGCAGATTTTTGTTCCCTTACAATAAATAGTATGACAGTTCTGTGTAAGCTTAGGTTGTTTTTTTTTTTTAAGATTTATTTATATGTTTATTTATACAAGCACTGGGTACAGTCAGAAGCGCGGGAGGGTGAGAGAATTCACCAGAGCCAGAGCAGGGAGCAGAGCAGGCAGAAGGACAGAAGTACACTGCTGAGGGGAGCAGCGGGCGGCAGGAGAGGTCTGCGCGCCATGTGGGACCCTCCTCCGGTGGCCGGGGAGCAGCTGGGGATCGAACCGGCGCTGCAGAGGCTGCGGGCAGCTTCGCAACCCAGCGCTCAACCGCTGAGCCACTGGGGAGGCCCTGTAAGCTTAGTTTTAAAATGGCATTTGTCATGTTATGATTACAAGAGTAAGATAAACAAAAACAAAACACAGTGGATCCTGACACCTTGTACTATGAGGAATATCTATCTGGTACTATCTTAAAAGTCGCTTGTGCAGCACGAAATGCAGTTTAGTAAATTCTAGTCAAATTATGACAAGAATCCTCATAAAATATACACTAAAAATCTATTTAGAATACATCTAATTTCATAGATATCTTTCCCAGTACATGAGTAAATCATTTAATTAATTGTAACACCTACTTATCTGTTTGAAGATATGTAAATTAATATTTCAATTATTTGGAAAACGACCTTTCTGTGGAAATTCAACTGATATTTTAATTTGTATTTATCATAGGTACCTGGTCAGGGAAGGTGTTAGACAATCCTGGGATGGGTTCCGTTAATGGAGATCACCCAGGGCCTGGGACAGGGCTGCTCTATACAAAGCAGTACCTTCATACACAGAGTCCAACTCTTTCTCTTTTAGATTCTAAATGGATTAAAACCCTTTATGGAATCCACAGTCAATTCACCCTCCATCTTCCAGTGAAATAAATGCTGTAAAGTAATTTGTGATGTTTAGTTGAGGAAAAAAAAAAAATGGCAGGGACATATTTCAGTCTTCAAGTTGTTAAAGCAGTGGCGAGTGAAAGAAGAGCCAGACAGATTCTATTTTTCCAGAACCAGAAGTCAGATAAAGGAGCAGGGGTTCAATGGAGAGGTGACAATTTTCACTCAGCATAGGTAATATTTCTGACGATGAGAAAAATGAGAAGCTGTTCCTGGTGCCACAATCATCTTCCCGCCACTGAAAGTTTGCTCAGAGTAGATAGCAATGTCTGAAATCTCCGTGGCCTCATCCATCTCCTACATTTTTGAAAAACTTGACACATTTTGATCCTTTTCAGGAGTCAGAAAGAGACAGGCCACATGAATTCATGCACTTAGTTGTCAGGTGGACCTGATACAAATTACAGAAAGAACCAGAAACACTGCCAGCCAACCTAATATCAATTGGTTGGAAGTCCTGTGCTCCAGCCCTGTTCTGCCAGAATAATATTCAGGCTACCTATTCTATTTTTTTCAAGACTTATTTATTTATTTATACAAGCACTGGGTACAGTCAGAAGCACGGAAGGGTGAGAGAATTCACCAGAGCCAGAGTGGGGAGCAGAACAGGCAGACTGATGAAGTACACTGCTGAGGGGAGCAGCAGGTAGCAGGAGAAGTCTGCACACCACGTGGGACCCTCGCCCAGCAGCAGGGGATCGAACCTGCAGCAGCTTTGCAGCCCAGCGCTCAACCCCTGTGCCACCAGGGGAGGCCCTGTATTTTTATTTTTCTATGTCACACTATAATCATCAAAGATGTATACCTCAGGGCAATTCTCACAAATGCTCATAAAGATTAATTCAATGCATTATTTGGTTGGTAAAGAGTCATAGGCAACCTGAGTTTCCAAAGAGGAAAAGCAAATGGTTGTAGCACATTATAGAAATGACCCAGTAATGAGAAGACACAAATTATTTATAAACTTGGCAACATATGTTTATCTTAAAAATAGTGTGTCTAGTGGGTAAAAAAGGAAAGAATATAAGACTTACACTATAATATCAGTATCAATTTAATTACAAAAGCATATAACATTGGCAAGTTTACATACATGTGAAAAGATCTGCATTGCACACATTAAAAGAACTGCTTACTGGGCAGTGAGATCAAAACCTAGAAAACTGCTATCCTTACAATGAAATAAGATAAATACCCAAAAGGTAGATGTCAGGCCCAGAAAACTAAAACACCTGTAAAACGTCCTCATTCTCCTCTAAAATCTACCTCTTATACCTATTTCACCAGCCCCAGAAATTTTGATGGAAAAGCATTTGTTTGCTTATGATAGACTAGCAGGGCAGAGAGAGAAGGAGGGATAGAGGTGATATCAGGCAAGATCTATGCAGATGGAGAGAGGAGGGTGGAAACCACATAAAACCTAAAAATCATGAAAATCCGGGTCCCTTCTTAGAACAATTCTAATGGTGATAACAAAACCTAATTATTTCCCCTCAAATAATGATATATTTTTTCTGTCATCATTATTCATATTGCCTGATGCATAGTCTTCAGCTGTGTGTTGAGTAGGGTAAAGAGTATAAGGACTGGGCCTCCCTGGTGGCTCAAAGGATTAATAGGCAACCTATGAAACTATTCGTAACCACTGTAGCACGAGTTCCATCCCCGGCCAGGGAGCTACTCACATGGCGCAGCAGACCTCTCCTGTCTTGCCCACTGCTCCCCTCAGCAGTGTATTTCAGTAGATCTGCCTGTTCTGTTCTCGGCTCTGTCTCTGGTGAATCCTCTCACCCCCCACACCTCTGGCCTATACCCCAGTTCTTGCATGTATGAATAAATCTTTAAAAAAAAAAGAGTATAAGGACTTCCCACAAACATCTTAGTTTCTCACTCATTTACATAGATTTTTATTCCATGTTTTTTGCTCCTCTTTCAGCCTAGTTTCAGTGTCCAAAAAAAAAAAAAAGTCCCTGTTTCTAGTAGATCTCTTCCCTCAGGCTGTGTGGGAGTGTCCATGCACTGGGATAATTTCCCACACATATACACACATCCACGAATACATCCCTGTCTATGGAACACTGTTGTGCCAAATCCTCATGGTACTTTTATGGTCTAAAGAGGTATAATAAAAATGGTACTGTTAGGGGGAAAGGCTGTCCTAAAGCTAATTCCATACAGGCTTTGTGGACTCCACCCCCACCCCAGGCCAAAGCCAAAGACACTGGGAACTCCAAATCCCATCACCACCCAAGGGAAGGTGGCTGGGACCTGAGGATGGGGTTCAGCAGCCAGGTTTGGTATAAAACCAGACACGTGGGCTTTGAGGCATTCCCCTTTATGGCTCTCCACCAGCTCTGAGAGTGCCTTTGGGTTTCCAGGTCGGCGGATCGGGTAGGACGCATTAAAGACTTTATTTCCCTATTTTCTCCCTGAGTTGTATATTTTCCTTATTTCCTTTTCCCTTGGAAATAAGCCTTTTATTAACCTTTTGTGTGGGCCTGGAGTGGAGTATTCATAAGTCCCTTTTAAGTGCGCGGGTGAGGACCCACAGCCAGGCAACCCGTTTTATATCGGGGCTGCTCCATAATAGTACTGCAGAAATGTTAGTTGAGGACTATTTTACTCCTCAATGCACAGCAGTTTGGAGCAAACAGTGATGAGCACGTGGAGAAGGAGAGAGGACACGCGCGTGTGGTGATGCACAAAGTTTGGTGGCGGGAGACAAGGTATACACCAAGGTACTTAGGGTTCTTTTCTGCAGGTGTTTGCATGCTTTCAGGGAAGCAGGGACCCTCCACCAGCAACAGCCCCGGCTTCTGTTTAGCTCACAGGCAAAACTTCACCTGGCTCTAAGCTGTCTCCCCAAAGGGCATCGACCTCCTGTCCCTCTCCACTGCCCTGCTGAATTGTCCTCCCCCACACCCTGACCAAATTTTAAAATGTGAGAAAAGGCTGTTGAGTAGCAAGGTCCGCATGGAGAGCACAAAATGACAACTGTTAGTCTGATAATATGTCATTTTGTCCTTTTATTCAACTAAAGATTAAACTAGATTAAGCTCAAGATGAAACTTCTGATTAAACTGAAGAGAAAGTCAACCCTTCCTGAGGAAGCTCTAATTCTGTGCATGAAATGCTGCAGGATCAAGACTCTGGAAGATGGTTTTTCAGCATATTTTGCTTGCTTGAAGAGCAGTAAAAGTATGGAATGACAGACCTAAGATTTCTTTCTCTTTCGCTTTCGCTTTCTCGTTTCCCTTATTATTTTATTTATTTATTTATTTATTTATTTATTTATTTATTTTGCTTCATTTTGAGCCATTTACAAAATGATACCTCGCTGGAAGATAGGAGCCAATTTTCTAATTTGGATCCTGCATTCAACTATCCATACACAATATGTGGAAAGCCAGCAGCCTCTGCTTGCCAGCGTGAAGGGATTTAGTCAGCTAATGAAACCTTTCCAAATGCACAGATGTAGGAAAACTGTTCCATGGGCCAGATATTAAAATCAAAATTCTTTCTGCAAATTCAAGAGCAATGAAATTGTGTTGCAAATGCTGTCTGCGAGGGAGGGAGGGATGCAGCAGAGAGGATTAGTGCACACCAGATCCTATCAGTTTCCCTGAAAATGGAGAAATACCTGTTTCAGCAGCAGGGACCTAGGATCTGTACAACTTTATGATTTACACTGTATTATTTCTTTTTTGTCTGTTTTCTAGCAAGTTTACAACTAGCTGGTGTAGTATCAAGTGTTAGGGGAATTTACTAGAGAAGTGTCAAAGCCAGTATGTTTACAATCCTGCTGGTACCCAATTTCCAAATTTACCATTCACATGCTTAGGAAAAACTAGGAAAGGATTCATGATAAAACAACCAAAATTTCAGGTTTAGAGTTAAAAGAGAGCTTTCAAAATCATATATTTAAGTAGATAAATGCTGTTCTTCAAAGCATACTATTTCCTTTTAAACCAACTTTTTAATTAAGTTCTGTATCATCTCAATATATGGTCTTCCTTTTATTCTTTGTTTTTAATCAAAAAAATGTTTTTCAGTCTCAATGTTAGCTTCTGCCCTTTTGATCTCTCTGCACACACCCTTGCCAAATTGGTTTATCTAAAACATCTCAAGGTATGTCACTTGACTTCAAGACAGACCAGTCATTCCTGAAGAGCTACTGAGCATATCTACCTGATTCTGAATTTCAAGATCCTAAACACATAAGCATTGATTTGTAGATGCATAAGGAAGAGGGATGAAACAGGAGGATATCAAATGTTAATGCAAGTCTAACAAACCTTGGCCAACTTAGCAGGGAACTCCTAAGGCCATATTGCCAGAGTATCCTTCATCAAGTTTAAATGACCTTGAGTTTACATCCCCCACCTATCCACTTACACTGTGGGCATGACCTTGGGGAAGGTGATTCTCAGAAGCTTCGGCAGTGGCCAATTTTCTCGCAGTTGGGCATTTGGGTAGGTTGTGGGTGGGGAATCTCATTGTCTACCAGTACATGCTTCCCAGCCTTCTTTCTCAGTTCTGCATAATGCACAGACTAAGATCATATATGTTCTCTCGTGAAACCCTTCTTATATGATGCATAGTTTCTATCTTTGCTTATATAATTTCATTTGATCATGGTGAATCTCATCATGTCCCTTTTTTTCAATGACTAACCATCAGCCAATGCCATCTCGAAGAATGCCTCTTACAGAGAATTTTTCTAACTTACCAATTGAATTTTATTTCTTACACCACTACCAGAATTACCTTGCTCACCTGACAATAACACCACTTTGGAGCATTGCTACTGTTGTTCTAATTCTCTTCACTGAAGGAACAAGTATTTCCATGTGCTATATTAAATTCACCTTTGTAACTCCTGAAAAATTTGGCATAATACCTTGGCATGATAAGACTTCAATAAATTCTTTCTGAATTGAACATATGTATCCACTCTACACTGAGTATTGTCTATTGAAAGTAGAGCGGGATTATGATATAGTGTGCTGGAAAAGGAGATTTAAAAACCAAAAACAAAATCAAACATTGTTTCCAGTTTGCCATTAAAATGCCATTTAAAACTTGTGAGGTGCCAGGTGGCATTTAATGTCTAAATTCAACACATCATTGTACTTCTGCTCCAGAGTTATACAGTTAAATAAAGACTAAAATATCAGCTTTATCAATGTCAAATATAGATTTTAGGAGGCTACATGAGTCCAAATGGGATTTCCCACTTTTTCCTGCTTTCATTAAAAACTTACCCAGCTAGTTTCAGTCTAACATACTAGAATGAAGAGGCAGTCAAGAACCAGAACTGGCCAATAGAAGAGCGAGTGAAGGAATATGTAGTAGATCAGAAGTTTGTATTTCGAAAGCACAACCCACCCCCATAGAAATATGAGGAATTGTAGGGGAGAATGTGTGACTTTTAAAAGAGAATAGAATTTTTGTTTGGTTCATGAGATGATCATTAAGACAATTCCAATTTTCAGCGATTTTTTTGAGCAAAGCACCATTATTAGAAGAAGTAAATATCACGGAAATATTTTTAAAGACATTCATTTGATATGCAAAATGCATGTTTATTTAAAGAACAGTTTCATGGTTTTAGAACAATGTCCCTCACAGTATGGTCCCTGAACCAACAACATCATAACCATTTGGAAAATTTCTAAAAAAAGTAAATTAAGCCAAACTCTACATCTACTTATTTAGAAACTGAATATTTTAACAAATATTTTAGGTGATTCTTAGGCATGTGGAGGTTGAAAATTATCCCAGTAGAGCCACACATTTTTCCATAGGATATTCCTAAATTATACATCTATATCTAGCAAGTTTCAGTAAAGCTAGTTTAAAATTAGGAAATATCATGCATCCCTGTGCTAATCTTTTCTCTTTATGTATGCAAAGTATCCTTTCTAATGGGGAGAAAAAAAAACATTAATTGCCATCCTATAGAAGCAGCTGTCCTTCGCCCAGGGAACCTTCTGTTTAGGAAAGCAAAATTCCATAACAAAACAAGTGCATTGTTTGTGCAGGTATGAACGTGGGAACAATTTGCTACATAAATTATGTTTGTTTATGATATTAAGCATTCAGCCAGAAACATTAAATATTTCACTTTCTTGGGAAACTAGAAAAAATCATTTCATTAAAGAAAGTAATTAGGTAAGGACACAAAGGTTGGAAAATTATACATAGTACTCAAACTGATGAAATTCCTAAATATTTTAACATGGAAAGATGTATGCATCAACACGAGACTAGACACTCACAGCATATTTTATTCAACAATTTACTATCCCACCTTAACCTGGGATATTATTAGTTCTCATGGATTAAGTGGATTAGGACTGGTAAAATACTCAACCACATTTCTCTTTACATTGTGACCTAGTTCATCTTTTCCTTTTCTCTTTCATTTCAAAAACATCATTGTTAGAGCTGGCCATGAAGAGGATATGGCCCATGAACTGAACTGGGCAATTGGAGGTGACTCGCCTCTTGTCTTCTTAGAATGTGGGTTCTGCTTGCCTTCTGCATTCCCAGAAGCTGCCAAAGGACATAACCTTGAGGCAGTAATGTTGTATTGAGACCATCCTCTGGACAATATATGTGACTGAACCCAGTTAAGAACTCTTTGTAAGCTTTTAGGACTTGGTAGGCAGACACAGAAAACGAGTAGTCTTGAAATCACCTAAAACCTTATAAGTTCCCTTGCTCATTAAAATCACCACCTGCAAATCTGGTGTGGCTGCCTCTTCCTTCCAACTCTCCCATTTTCCATCTATGGGGGATGCTGTCTTCTTAGAGGTCATGACCCACATTAACTGATCATGAATGTTCTGTAGGTGTGGGAGATATATATTTAGTAGTTTAAAAATGATGTTTTTTAGATTTTCATTTAAGTCTAGAGTCTGTTGTAGTGTTTTCAGAAATAAGCCATATTCTTAATATTGATATATTTACATATTTATGATCTTCTCACTCAAAATTAATTTAATAAATTAAGAAATGTACATCTTCTCACTCATAACTCCCCTAGTCCTCTACCAGGGTCCATTGTGCTTTCTTTCCCTAACCCCTTCATCCTCATTCTCCCCTCATCTCCCCTTCTGGATGCCTGAGATCTATGTTCAGCTTTCCAGGATTAGTTTTCAAGTTTGTCTTTCTCTGAGCCCTTCTTTGTGTGTGTGTGTGTGTGTGTGTGTGTTGTGTTTTTTCCCACATATCAGTAACACTATCCAGTATTTGCCCTTCACATTTTGGTTTATTTCACTAGCATAATCCCTCCCAGCTCCACCCATATTACCACAAATCCATGAGTCTATCTTTTTTGAATACTGAGTAGTATTCCTTTGTGTATATTTACCCCATCTTCTTGATCTGCTCATTTGTTCTGGGGCATTTAGGTTGTTTCCATGTCTTGGCTACTGTAAATAGTGCTGCTCTAAACACAGGAGTGCAGGTTTCCTTTTCAAATAGTGTTTTGTATTTTTTAGGTAGATACCTGGGAGTGAATTGCTGGGTCTTTCTTCATAACATTTTAAGTAAAACCTAATAGCAATTCTAAAAGATGTGACAAGGTAATACACTGAAATCTACATACTCAGGCTGAAGTTACTATTATTTTAAGCAACTTTTGGTCCTAGTTCCCCAACTACAATCATTGAATCAGAGCAGACAGGCCCTGAGAATTCATGATCCAGTTGAACTCTGATGCTAAGTTACCTAAGCTTTTCATTTGTAGAATCATCTGTTATGTTTGCAGAATGAGTATATTAATGTAGTACTGTGTGCATTTTAAATATTTGTCCACTTTTAAGCACTCAGTTTCAATACTGTCAATCTGTGAATTGAGATGTGTATATTTACACAGCAGAGAAAATCTGACAAAGACAATTTCTGTAATTGAAAAGTTTAGAAGTTACAAAATAAAGGAAATATGTTCATTGCATGCTTTCTGTATTCATTAAGGTGTGTGCTGGATAAAATGGGAAATGCTAAGTATTTTTTGTCTTTATTAGCATATATAATGCTTCAGTTTGCTGAAAATGTGGTTAATCTGCTTTGCACAGAACCTTCTTTTCCAAAATATGTTATCATTATTTTTCCCAATACTAGAAAGACGGTGATATTTTGTCTAGTGAATCATAAGCTATTCTCTGCCAGCAATTGATTTTCTCAAAAATAAGTTTTTAAGATTGTTTTGTTTTGTGCGGAAGACAAAATATGAGCTTGTTTTCATAGTTTAGATCGCTTGATGAATGGGGCTGCAACAACACTTAATACTAAAGGAAGGACAATATTATGCTCTAGTCGGTCTAGTCAATTATCTATTTTCTCCAGCAATCACTTGAAGCACATACTTTTTCATCCTGAGAAATAAAATCATAGTAGACGTCTCCATGGCATAAAAGCCTCTAAAGGGCTTTTATGAGCTTTTGTGATTTGGGTCTTCGGAAGCCACAGAGGAAACAGCACAGGTCCAATTAAATATCTTCCCAGTCATGAAGCCATCCAAAATTCAATTTCACGTGAAATTTTACTCATGACTTCCTTTATAGATTATGTTTGAGGATGAAATATATGTTAATTAATTTTTGTTCATGACATTTATAAAGTGATCAGAAATAGATGCTAAAGGACTTTCAGAGCAGAAAACTTCATTTGTCAAATGCAGATTTTTCATGCTCACATGCTCATTTCAAAAGCCAACTGTGAGTTTGTGGTTGTGTTCACTCCTAAACACCATTAGGATCAAATGTGTATTTGCAGCTACAAGATGTTATAATCTAGTGACGTTTGTCAATCAGAATAGTAAGGTGAATATTCCCACTAGCTCTTTGTGGAGAACTCTTTTGGCATATCAACTTTGGGTTCCCTTTACTTAGCATCCTGAGATTGAATTGCTATTTGATGATTGCAGATCATGTGTTTGGGCTGTACACGATCAATAAAAAAGTAGTGATCAAACAATCTGTTTCTTTCGGCCCAAGGTCTTTTGTTTTTCTTTAAGCTCGAAGAGAACTTTGGTTTGAGTCAAGGACACTCTACAAACCCTTCATAAATGACCTCATCCATATTCAAGAATTCAAATAACATCCAGGCACTGATGACACACTATTTATATTTTTATTTATACACCAAAATCTTCTTCTGCTCTTAAACTCGCACCTCAAATTTTTCCACTATACATCTCATCTTTGTGGAACTTGTTCAAAGAGAATTAATATTTATTTTGACCTTATCTTGTATCAGCAGTTACAACAGCTTATTTATTTACTTATAATTGAGGTGACATTGGCTTACAAAGGAGTAGGCACACGCCTCCTTCTTTATGCATTACCCAGCTTCTTTTACATACTATGTGCATCAGTGCAGGCTGCTCTTACAAAGTATCATAGACTGGGTGACTTATATAGAGCAGAAATTTATTTCTCAAAGTTCTGGGGCACTTGGAAGTCTGAGATCAGGGAGTCGGCCTGATTGGGTTTTGCAGTTTGCAGAATGCCATATTTTCACTGTGTCTTCCCATGCACCTGACCTGAGAGCTCTCTGGGATCCCTGTATGAGGAAACTAATCCCTCATCCTTATCATGAGGACTCTCTCCCTCATTACCCAGTTCACTTCCAGATGTGCCACCTTGCAATACCAACACATTGGGGGGGATATGATTTCAACCTATGAATTGAGGGAGAGAGGGACACACATATTCAGTCCATTGGACATAACTGATCTCACTTAACCCTGGGTTCCATGCCCCATGAACACAGAGGCTACACACTTTTTCACTGATTTATCTGCTGTGTCATATACTATATCTGCTCTAGGGTGTGTTTAGACATATGTAGAATGAATTAACATCCTTACAACAAGTCTGTGAGTGCTGAAATTAAGTTAACTATAATTTAAATGTACAGGTCTCCAACTTTTCCAGAGGAAGGTGGAGTGTAGGAGGTTACAAATGTGAAGGATGCATATGGTCCTCAGGATAACCAGTCATGAATGGTTGTATGTACAGAGTGGTGTCTATCTGGTGAGGGGGTGTCAGCTTCTGTGTTCCAAGTTTTTGTAGGGGTTTGCTTCATTACTGATCTCTCTCATGTCAAAGGGGGCCACTATGACTCACCTTCTTAACCTCCTCAGCATAAGGTTTGGTATGAGGGGTCCACCAGGAACAGCACAGATGTTTCTATTATTTAGGAAATTCCAAATATTTACAACTTACTTCTCAGGAGTCAGAGATAAAGGTCAGATCTCTTTTTGGACAATGACAAATTCCTCACTACACAGTGAGTATGTCTGTTTTATGGATTAAATAAAAATATAATAATATTTGGAATAACTAGAGGTGGAATGAAGTGTATTTGTTTCTAAAACCCAAAATCTATCTAAAATTGAAATTATCTTTCCATGTTGTTAAGCAATTCTAACCTCGCATAATTTTTTTTTTAATCTTGGTTAATGGAACCTCCATGTTGCTAATTTCCCAGTGTACAAATATTTGTGTTATCCACCCCTTCTGCCTCTATCTCATTCCCATACTCCAAATAGATGCTGAATCATAACAATATAGCTCACTCATATATACCTCGCAACTCTACTCTTTCACTTCGCTCTTTACTGCTAACGTGTTAGTTTCAGTTTTCGTAATTTCTCACTGACAATCACGGCATGTTATTTAAACTAGACTGTCTGTATTATCCACACACACTTGTTATTTTCTATGTGGTCATCAGATTGATCTAAAGAAAAAGCAAAGGTGTTCACATCATTATCCTTAAAAATTTTTATTGAATCACTAATGCTTGTATTTACATTTCAAGCTTCTCAGCATGACCTTCTTGGACTAGGACAATCTAAGCGCAAACTGAATTTCAACCTCCTTTCCTATACACTCCTCCATCTAACCTCTGATTCTGTCCCTAGAGGCTATAATCATGTCATAAGCACAATAAATCATTTCATAAACATTTTGTAAACATAATAATAGTATATCATAACTATCAGTTTCATGTTGCCATCATTAGTTTTTGCAAGAATTGTCCTTGTCTCCTTCCTTCATATAATTATTTTAATAAGATCTAGTTCAAATGCTACCTAATTGGTGTTATTTCATTCACTTCTTCAGGCAGAATTATTTGCCCACATTTTCAGAACTGTCATCATTTATCATTCCTTTTTCTGTATCAGTGCCCATTATACTGTATCTTAATTTATCCATTTAATGCCTCCTCAACTACACTATTCACACCTTATCATGGCTGCAACTCCGTGTAACAAATGACTGGAAAGCTCCTTGTATTGGGGTAATCTTAATGCAATTTCTGAATAAGTATTAGCCCTGTAGAAGAGGCCCTGCCTTGTTCCTCATTATATCTACATGGTTAACATTTTGTAATTGCTAAATAAAGCCTTGTTTATAATCTAAACTTAATGAATGAATAATTAATGGGTGAGTGAAGGAAAGAAAAAATACTATGGCTAAATCATCACATTTGGCATTGAATCCCACAGGTCATTGCATTGAATGATCTTAATTCTGTTTTTTTGGACTGGGCAGTAAAAACAGCTATCTTAAAATAAAAAGCAGGTTTGTAAAATCAATCTATTTGCAAATAATCCTATGTGTTTTAATAAAATCATATGTATTTCATTTCAATGTAGTAATTATTTATTTGAGGCATTTAATACGTCCACAACTTTCTTTTAAGTAATAGGTAGTTTTCAAAGATAAACAGCACGCAGAGGGTCACAGAAGAAAGCTCAGAATACAGCGGTGAAGGCACAGTTAGCGACCTAGCGAGGTGGGCTTGTACTAAGGACAAATGGCGACAGGACTGAGTGTGGGAGCAATCAAATTTATTTTGAGGCCAGGCCAACATCTCAGGCCTCGCAGAGGATAAGACCACATTGAGGAAGGCAGAGATGAGAGGGAGGAACATTCCTAATGAAGATATTCAGCAAATACAGAAGTGAGAAGTGTGTGGGGACAAATACCCCACTTAGCAATTACGCTGGCCACATCCATGGGAGCAGAGCTTCTCCAAACAATGATCCACGTGACCTCTGCGTGGCCTCAAAACTCACTTTTTTTCCTTCTTTTAAATTTATTATTTTTATTTAATTTTATATATGTTTTACATCATTTTTCATTTTTGCACAATGTATCCATTTTCATCTTGGTTATAGTCCCCGTACAATTCCCCCCCTCCCTTGTTTTGATCCTACTCCCTCCCTCCTCCCTGTAGTGTGTCTCTGGTTTATAGTTGCTTATTGATTCAAAACTCGCTCTTTCAGAGAATTTATAGGTAAAAATCCTTTGCCTTTTGCACTGTATTGGCAGCCTTGTTAAGAGTGCAAAAAAGCAATGGTGAGTAAAATTGCTGATTCTTTAGCAGAAATTAAGGCCAAGTCACCAAACTGCACTAACTAGTAATTGTATTCTTTGCTGCCACACATAATCGGGGAGGGGAAAAAACCCAGATGCAGGTACAGTCAATTAAAATGCTTTATTCTATTGAGTCCTGATCATAGAGTTCATGTCTTTTTAATCTTCCATTTCATAAAATGATAAATGTGCATTAAGTACATTTTCTGTGTATGTAAGTAAACCAGTTATCGTGTGGGCTGAGGTAGCTGAGGTTTTTTTTTTTTTAAAGATTTATTTATTTATACAAGAACTGGGGTACAGGCCAGAGGCGCAGGAGGGTGAGAGAATTCACCAGAGGCAGAGCAGAACAGGCAGAAGGACCAAAAACACTGCTGAGGGGAGCAGCTGGCAAAACAAAAGAGGTCTGCCGCGCCATGTGGCAATCTCCCTGGCC
Organism: Talpa europaea; assembly: GCF_964194135.1. NCBI lineage: Eukaryota > Metazoa > Chordata > Mammalia > Eulipotyphla > Talpidae > Talpa > Talpa europaea. Next base: position 133,160,436 of record NC_140071.1, on the reverse strand, counting down.
AGCCAGAAATTGAACCTGTGCTGCAGAGGCTGCAGACAGCTTCACAACGCTGCACTCAACTTGCTGCACCACTGGGAAGGCCCTAACATTTTTTGTGTGTTTTTTTTTTTAAGTTTTATCATGTAAAGTACAATTTTGATTGATGAAAATGCTAACAGATAGATTACAATTATTGAGATTTTTTTTTCTTTTATATTTATTTAATTTTTTTTCCCTTTTTTTTTTTTTATAAATTTTATTGTTATATTCCCCATACAATTGCAGCCCCCCATTCTGACCCCAATCCCTCCCCTCCCGCCCCCGCCCCCCTAAAAGTGTCTCTGGTTCATAGTTTTTTGTTGATTTTGATTTTCACTTTCTTATAGTTATTCATTTTCCTGGTCCATTATTTAAGTTTTCTAGATTCCTGCTATGAGTGAGACCATCCGGTATTTTTCTTTTTCTTTTTGGCTTATTTCGCTGAGCATGATCCCTTCCAGCGCCATCCATGTTGCAGCAAATTGCATGTGTTTATCTTTTTTGAATGCTGAGTAATATTCCATGGTATATATGTACCACATCTTCTTGATCCAGTCATCTATTTTTGGGCATTTGGGTTGTTTCCAAAGCTTAGCTATTGTAAACAGTGCTGCTATAAACATAGGGGAGATTTTTAGCGTCAAGAAGACATTTTCTCAAAATGAATGAAGTGAGTTTGTTACTTGGGGAAAAAAAAAATCCTGATAATGATCACTGCCAATGATAAAACTTGAGCTTTCAAATGCAAATTAGTATTTTTGAAACTCATGCATGACATCATATACTTGATCATGTCCCATTACTTTCTGATGAAATGTGTTGCTATACTAATGATTTTTTTTTTACATTGTACAATGAAATACTTAATATTTGGCAGGTCATCACAATTCAATGAATCAGTACTTTCCAAATGACAAATGTGATGTGTGATTTTAGGAAACCATGCATGCATAAACGATCCATTCAAAGTATAAAACAGATAGCTAGGTTTTAAAGTAATAGGGTATGGAGAGGTAGCAGACATATTTTCCAAGTGCATATGGCAATTAAATTTTGAGAAAATGCTACTTGTCAAGCTTTGGTGTAATATCAAACAGTATAGATCCACAATTTTCTGAAAAAAAAAAAATCATAAAATACTCTTCCCTTTTTTCATTATGTCTGTGTAAAATTGAATTTTCTTATATACTTCAACCAAAATGACACAATGCAACATACTGAGTACATAAGCTGATATAAGAATCCAGCTGTCTTTTATTAAACCAGATGTTAAAAAGGTGAGCCAATAAAAAAGGTTGAGAATGTTATTATTCTTGTTTAATTGTTTTTAAATGCAGTTATTTAAAAATATGTAATTTGTGTTATATATACTACATTACTCTTTTGAAATAATGTATTAAATAAAGGCATTTTATTTTTCTCTGTTTTTAAAATCTAGTATAGTAATTATTGGTAAACACAAGCTCTTTGAAAAACCTCAGAAGCTTTTAATAGTATAAAGGGATCTGAGGCCCCAGAGTTATGAATCACTGGGGTAAAGAATGTCATAAACATTTTACAAATTATTCTGTGTATAGGATACTAGCTATATGCCAGACACTGTGTATAGCAGGATGATAAAAATCAAACCTAACCTCTGCCCTTGTGAAGTTCATGGTCTAGTGAGGATGATGATAGTAATCTATTCACAAATTGAATCTGCAATTACCACCGACTGCCATAGTGCAAAAAGACTTTGAAGAACATGTCAGGATAAGAAGAGGGAGAAAACATCATTCTGTATAAATGCTTCTAAAAAATAATAAGGAAATGCTGAAATTGGGAGTTTTATATTCATTTCGACAAGAAATATATACAACATAATTCAAGTTTAGATCTTCCTACATTTTATGCATTTATTTTAAGTTATATTGTCAGTGTCATATGGTTACTTTAACCAGCAACACATCCATTTTTAAAATTGGAGACTCTATGCATCTATCTCCCTTGCAACTACTGATGGAACTGATTTTAAATTTACCATCATCTGATTTAGTTCCTATTTGTTCCACTTGTTCTTTTTCTATTTTTTCTTGTCCCTGAATGAATTTATTATTTGTATTATTTTTTTAAAGATTTATTTATTTATGCATACAAGAGCTGTGGCACAGGCCAGAGATGCGGGGGCCAAGAAGAGGGAGGATTCACCAAAGTCAGAGTGGGGAACAGAACAGGCAGACTGATTGAAATACACTGTGGAGGGGAGCAGCGGGCGGGCTAGGAGAGGTCTGCTGTGCCATGTGGGTTGCTCCCTGGCAGGCTTGCTGCATAGTGAGGTGCTTAACCCCTTGCACCACCAGGGAGGCCCTATTTGAATTATTTTTCCCTCTTTGTTAGTTTGAATGTCATGCCTCTATCTTATTAGTGATGAGTCTAGAGCAAGTTTTCTCACACACAGCACTGTTAACAACTTGCACCAAATAATCCTTTGTTATGAGAGGTTTTTCTTGTGCATTGTAAGATTTTAGCAGCCTCTTTGGCTTCTGACTAAAAGCTAGTCACATCATCTCAGTTGAGATATTTTTAAAAAATGTCTTTAAATATTGCCGAATATTCCCTAGAGGAAAAAAAAAAAAAAAAACACCCTTAGTTGAGAATTGTTGTCTTAGACTCATCAAATTTAAATGTAAATAAAGACTTTCTTCTTTTTTTGGCCACAGAAAAGATGACTATGACTATTTTCATTCTCCATGTATTTCAAATCCCCTAAGACATTCTATTGCTTTGCACTACCTGATCTTGTACGTTGCTTGCTCTTCATATCATTCTGCAACTTAGAGCTTCTAATGACTTTTGCTTTTTTTTTCCCTCTGAAGAAAATTCTCATTTTCTCAGTGGTCGTTAACTGGTGATAAACTCTGTGTGTTAGTCTGAAAGTTCCCTTATTTCATTGTTATTTTTGAAGAGTATTTCCAACTGCATGTAGAACTGTACATTGACAGTTACTTTTTTAACATTTTAAAATTTTACCTCATTTACTTTATTCAAAGTTTCTGTTGAGAAATCTACTGTTGGTATAATTGCTGCACTTGAAAGTAACATTTCTTTTTGGTTTTTCTTATTTCTTTGGTTCTCAGCAATTTGACTGTGCTGTGTCTCAGTGTGGTTGTCTTTGTATTTATCTAGTTCATAGTGCCTCTTGAATCTGTGTCTTGAAATTTGGAAAAAATTATCAGTTTCTCTTCAAACAGTCAACTTCTTTCTATCTCCCTTCTGTTTGTAAGACTTCAATCATGTGTCCATAGAGATTTTCACTGAAGCACAGGTGTCTTTATATTTTTGTGTGGTTGTTTTCTATCATTTTGTCTCTTCTTAATGCATTCTTTCTATTTTTATCTGAGCCACTTTCTATTTCACTATATTTCCTTCTGAGCTGTGTCTAATCTGTTGATAAATCAATTCCTTGAATTTTTTATTCAGTTGCTGCATCTTGTAGTTTTATAATTTCCAGTTGATACTTTATAACCTATCTTCCAGTTTACTGCCAAAGTGTCCATATTTATTGTATTTTTAGATCATATTAAGCAGAGCTATTTTTAAACTCCATAACTAGTGAATCCATTATCTAGATTATCAATAGGCCTATTTATCATGCCTAAATGCTTATTTTGATCTTTATCACATTGTATTTTTTCATATGCTTCTATGATATTTTTGGGGTTCAAGACAGTGGATATAACAAAAATTGCTGGTATCATTTGTGTACTTGCCTGATGCTATCTTCTACATTTGGGCTGAGTACTCCTTTGTTGCCTTGGTAGCTTTCTTATGCTTTCAAACATTTTTTTTTTTTTTTCCTGGCTCATTTGTCCTTTTCAAAGTATCTGGGGTAAGAGACCCATTTTCTTTCTTTTTCCTCTTTTACAAATAATTTGTGGTCCATTTGTGCATTACTAGGACATAGATTATCCCAGTGTGATTCAGTATGCAAGTTTAAGAGCCAACATTTATCTATACTGTGCTCAACAAGATTAACCCACTGATTGTCCATTTGGAAGCTGCAAAAATATTTAATTCCTAGAAAATTTTCTAAATGCTCTGGATTTCTTTATTTTGTTTTTTTTCACATTTGTGGAAGTCTAGTGATCTCATTTTATTGGCACAGTTAAAGACCACGCTAAAAGAGAGAGAGTAAGGAAATCCTATAGCTAAAGGGAGGAATCTAATAAAAGCAAGATCTACTTTTGATTGAGAAGAAAAGTCTATGTTTCACACTGAATTAACAAATAATAAATCAATGGGTTTATCTGTAAAGCTTTTGCTCTAAAATAATTCAGCAAACATTTGCACAATTCTCTCAAGAGATAGAGGGAATGCTATGCCTTCAAGGATTATTCAAAGCAAATTAGATAATATAAACTGCATATGTACTAAGACTTCATTAATGTAGAATCTGTGATAATTTGGCCAAGTGAATTAATAGTGTAAGAAGAATTGCAGCAAAGTGTTTAAAATCACTTACTGCACTACATTTTCAGTCCTTCTCAAATACTTTAGAAGCATCCTTTCTTTCTAGAAACAAAGGTGATGATAATTACAAAATCCATGTATGTATTTCAGTAATTAGCCTCAAAGAAGTGAAAGCAATGCTTACTGAACTTGTTCTATTACAAACCTTAATGAGTTCACTTAAGAGAAACAGGAGGTATCTTAGAAGATGCTTCTATGAATTTAGACAAAATCTTTACTTCCCAGTTAGTCTAAACCAGGAGCTCACGACTGAATCCCAGGGTCATGTGCCATGTAGACTGGGTCAGCCTGGGGCCCACAGTAGCTTCACGAAAGACAAAGCTAGAACTTTTGCCAGAAATCTTAAAGAATAAATGTTTTTTCTACAGAAAATTATAATGTAAAAACATATAAACCTGTGGCTAGACATGAGAAAATTTCTACTACTCGTGGTCAAAGAACAGCTGAAAATTAAGCAAACATTCCGTAAAAGTAGCAGAGTGCCTTCTGAAGGAAAGCAACTAATACCCAGTGTTTGCAGTCTTGGATATAGCCAGATCTTGAATGAAATTTGTACTGACTTGTTTTACATATGAGTCAATAAAACAAATCCATTTTATTTTTACAATCAGTTGAGTCATTCATAAGTAAGAATCTTGATAATTTAGCTACTTGTTTTATTATATGCAGAGGACAAGGACAGATATTGGGAATAAGAAGTTGTTCATGAAAAAAGAGCATCTTAAGGGAATTGTAATATTGTGGGATAGAAAGGTATTAGTTGTCAATTCCTTCAGGTAAGAATTTTTGTCATTTTTATATTATCCTGAAAGTCTAGCACAGTGAACAATCAGTATTAGTTGAATGAATGAAATTGATGTCTATGTTTGCTCATTTATTTATTCAACAAATATTTGCTGAGAACCTACCGTGTGTCAGGTGCAATTCTAAAAGGTAAGGAGACAGCATTGGATCAGCTAAGTTTCCCTGATCAACAATTCTCAGTGATAGCTTATTAATATTTTGATGTTTCAAAACTCCACATCCTGTAGTGTCTAACTCTCATTCCTTCTGCATTTTTTTTTGTTTTCCTAGCAATTAATCACTAACTAAATTATAATGACCTGTATTTATCCTTTTTATTTTATTTTTTATTTTATTTTATTTTTTTTTTGTATAGAGGCATGCTTTATTTATTTGTTTGCTGGTCTGTTTGTTTGTTTTGTTTATACATGCACTGGGTACAGTCAGAAGCGCGGGAGGGTGAGAGAATTCACCAGAGCCAGAGCGGGGAGCAGAGCAGGCAGAAGGACCGAAGTACACTGCTGAGGGGAGCAGCGGGCGGCAGGAGAGGTCTGCGCGCCATGTGGGACCCTCCTCCGGTGGCCGGGGAGCAGCCGGGGATCGAACCGGCGCCGCAGAGGCCGCGGGCAGCTTCGCAACCCAGCGCTCAACCGCTGCGCCACCGGGGAGGCCCTATCCTTTTTATTTTAAACATCATCCATTTAATTGGAAGCCCCTTACTTTATTTGACTCTACGCAATATAGTATCAACTAAGACACTGGAAATAGAGTTTATATTTTTGGTTTACTTTACATTTCTAATGCTGAGACATGTACCACACATTAATGTCTTCTCAAGAATGAGTATATTCAAACTTGTCAATTATGGCAAATTATTAAAGGAGCAGTTCGCAAGTGTGGGCACTGTGGAAGGGACAGAAGCAGGCTTCATCCATGGAGGGTCATTCCACATGCAAGCCTGCAAATACACAGCAGATGCCAGAATACAGAGCTCATGCTGTAGATATCATGTCTTATAGAAGGCAGCTCAATAAATACTATGCAATCATGGAGGGAGAAAGCCAGAGACCAAACCCAAACCCCTACCTTGCTTTCTTTCCTCTGTTTCATGTAGGACTGGTTCCTTCCATTGACCAAACCCAATTGGAAACCTAATGTCAAGAAAAGCTTAAAACAGCTATTGAATGAAAGTATATGTATAGATAATTATGTTACTTATAACATAAACATAATAATTATGATATTTAATAATAAAAACATATTTTTGAAAAAAAATACAGTATTAACTTGGTATTGTGAGTAATACAACTTCATTGCACAACTAAATGATCAGCATATATCCCCTGGATAAAGCAGAGCTGATTAAGTTTGATCTGAATGATGTAGAAAGACGTGGTGGAGAGCAGGCGGCAAGGTCACAGATGTGAATGCAAATTTGCATGGATCACGGAGTCAACCTGCCTGACAGAGAGTTTATAAAGCAACTACGTCAATTATTCAGGAATGATGTGGTGAATATCAATGGTAGGATAGTGGCATTAAAAATGGAAAACAAGGGTACTTCTGAGAATGAGACGGAATAGCTACAAGGGCTGTTGAGGACACGGTTGAGGTTAGAGTTTGAAATCTCTCATTTTCATCTCCTCCAAGGTCCTGGCTATTACTGTATTATATAAAATCTAATAAAGCCAAGGATTGTCTCATTTTGGACTGTTTGAAAAAGAACAGATTGGAAATAGCGCAATCTTCTGCCTGTCATTCCAACTCTACCTCTCTGGACCAACAATGACTTAGCCCCTCAATGAAAGGGGTAGGAAAAACTGAAGCTGTCAAGTAGAGGATCAGCTCGGCTTGTCACAAGCAAGATTTTCTGAGTTTTCTCATGGTTGGCAGACAAGAAGTGTGAGCAGGTACAATGCCTCAGCACTGGAATGTCCAAAATGCCCAGAGGGAACCAGAAGGGTGTCCTACCTGTGTTTTCTTAGATTCTGTATCCATTTGTTCTCTATTCAAGACAGGATGAATTAGATTAACTGTGTTTTCTTATCTTGTACTAGGCTTGATGCTCTGGTCTTTCAGGAGCCTTGTGATTTCAATCTGTAGTAGGAACTGTTTTTAAATTAATGTATGCCCTTAGAAAAAACTGTTTAAATTTTACTAATAAATAAGAATAAAAATTGATGCAAAATATCTATGTTTTAAAGAAAATTTTGTTGTCAATTCAAAATGGGAAACACCACACTACCAGGTGCCAGGGTGAAGAAAAAGGTAACTCTTTCTTTTTCTTTTGATCTTCCTCATGTATCCCATTTCAATAACAATGGGACATAAAACCTAAATTTTATTTTATATTTTTTTATTTTAAAGATTTATTTATTTATGCATACAAGAGCTTGGGTACAGGCCAGAGATGCAGGGTGATGAGCGGATTCACCAGAGATAGAGCAGGGAACAAAACAGGCAGACTGACTGAAATACACTGCTGAGGGGAGCAGGGGCGAGTTAGGAGAGGTCTGCTGCGCCCTGTGTGTTGCTCCCTCGCTGGCCAGGGATTGAATTCATGCTGCAGAGGCTGTGGATTGCCCCATAGCGTGGTGCTTAACCCCTTGTGTCACCAGGGAGGCCCTAAAATCTTAATTTTAATTCAATCAGAATATAATGGAATAATTTGAAAAGTGTCTTAAGGTAATTCAGTCACTTTGAAATGAATACTTTTTTCCCCCTCCATTAAGTCCCCTCTTCCAGCTATTTCTCTTCAAGGTAATATCAGCATGTAACCTACAAGGTTTAAAAAATTGATTTTACCTTTTCCATTTAAAAATATGGCCAAAATGGGGAAACCCCAGTGTCTTTCCACTTCCTGGTTGCACTGATGGGGTTTGGACAATCTGATCCTTACTACAGATGAAAGGCTGGTGAAGGGTGGGCCTTCCTAAAAAGCTCAGAATGAGTCCCCCAACAATGACCGCTGTAGGATCAGAAGAAACATTCACCACTCCCTGGTCTACCTAAGAGAGTGAAAGTTTTGGGTTGGGGAGGCTTTTCCTGAGAATTAGGGTTTTTACCAGCAATAAGCTTTCTTTCTGAGAAGCCTCGCTACATGGGAAGACAGACGTCATTATAGAGCATCTAGTCTTTGTCAGATGCACCACCCTCTCCTCCTCATATGGGTTTCTGTCCTTGTGCCTTGAAGTCATAGGTTCTTCTCCCATTCCTTACTATAGGATATACACCCCCTTTTTCCTCACCCATGTTGGAATCTACATCTGTGCAGATTTCCCATAGATATGTAATTAAAATAGGTTTTCTCTTATGCTATCTATGCAATATTAATTTGATTCCTTGATCAACTCAAGAAGAAATCCAGAAGAGGAGGGACCATTTTTCTCCTCCTCTCTGACACTGGCATAGTTTGCTAAAGTCTGTAGCTTGACTCTTGGTTGTGCTTGCTTTGCTTGGTGGTTCCTGTTGCTGGTTCAACCTCAAATTCATGTCATGGTCGTGTGAACACCTGAAGACCAGCAACTGTAAATGCCATATCAACCAGATTCAGGTAGTTCTCCTTAATTTTGGCTTTATTAGAGTGGCATGTCCTGATAATCACTTGCCAAAATTTCATCAACTTCAACATGAATATTAGGGGAACTTGTAGGAACTTCAGGCTTCCTTCCAGGACACGAGAACACTAAGTCCCTCCCACTCTATCTAGCCATATGGTTTTCTCAGCTTAATGCAGTGGAATTCTAAGATTCATTCTCCAAATTTTCCTATAGAGAAGAAAGGCAAGTCTCTGGTGCTATTAGCTTCACACACATTCTATCTAAGCTACCTCCTCATCTCTGACCTCAGTCCAAAAAGAGATGAAAGCACAAATGATATAACTGTTTCTCCCAATTTTGTCTCCATCTCTCCATAATCCTTCAGGCAAGCCTGGGTTTCCTCTTCTTCTTACTATGTAGCCAGGAAAGCTATGGCATCACTTCTTAGACCTACTCTTCTTCATTCCCTAAGAACATAATGTTAGGGAGAGAAATGGTATCATGATTAGGGTAGAAAACTGAGAGTACCCTTTAAAATATGCTCCATATATATATTTAGGTTTTTTTTAAATATTTGTTTTATTTATACAGGAGCTGTGGAACAGGCCAGAGGCGCGGGAGGGTGAGAAAATTCACCAGAGACAGAGTGGGGAGCAGAACAGGTGGACGAACCAAAAGCACTGCTGAGGGGAGCAGCTGGTGAGACAGGAGAGGTCTGATGCACCGTGTGGGTATCTCCCTGTCTGGCTGGGAATCGAACCCGTGCTGCAGAGGCGGTGGACAACTCCACATAACTGTGCTCAACTTGCTGCACCACCTATAGGGTGGCCCTATGCTCCTTATACTTATATTTCAATAAGTTATTGGAACCCGGTTGCCAAGAGTTAGTTTGAAATGTCTGACCCAACCTATCTAGAATTGAATCTCTCTGATCCCATTCTTAGCTATATGGCTTTGGCAAATTCCTAACCTCTGTGCTGCTCAGTTTCTTCATCTGTAAAATGGAGATCATGATCTCATGGGGTTGTTGTAAGAGTTAAATTAATTTTTTTAGACAAATTGTGTTTAAGTGAGTCTAATACTTCGTGAACACTCTTTAATACTTGTATAATGATTGACCAAGAGTATATAAGATATCCACCTCCATACTGAGACAAAATGGTGATTCAGTTGCTTGAAGTGATATTTTGGAAGCTATTTCTGCCATGTGATGTTCAAGTTGTTATCAGAGCCTGAAAGAGTCTGAATTATTTGTTTTTTAGTTTTTTTTCCCCAGGTTTTGACCTTCCTGTTCACTGGGGTTTGAAATGAATCTGCAAGAAAGCTTTATTATTTGCTCTGACTCAGTGTGGGATAATTGTTATTTAAATAGGACCGTAGGTGTGTGCTGGGAGATGCTAGGTGAAGCACCAAAGAAGCCAAAGAGAACAAATAACCCTGCCCTTGAATTGTTTACTGTTCTATTATGGGAGACCTAGAAAAAAACAGACTAGAAATTAGTCAGTTTCAAGAGGTAAGTGGCCATTTACAGTTTCACTGAGCAAATGCATTTCCATCCAAAAAAGACTCAGCCAATGAAATCTGAGACTGGAGGAGTGATGTTGAACTTTGTGCTCTCCATTACCTCCAACTAAATAAAAAATGCAGGACTCAACTAAATGATGCCCCTTGGTAGCCAAAGGTAGTAGGACTCTTCAGAGGCTTAACTTAATTACAGAATAAGGGAGAGAAATAAGCTCGGAGCTCGTAAAGTATGTGCACTCCATGTGACACCTCTGCTCGGTAGGAGTGATCACTGCAAGCCAGGCTGAGCACCGGCTGCCCAATAAGATCTGCCTTGGCTCTTTGTAGGGGTCTCTGGGCAGGATGAATTAAGGGATCATGTTTACTAGATTCATTCACATCTTGCAGCCCTGTGCTCTGCAGAGCAATTCTCAAGGATGACAGTCTACAGAATTTTATAAAGCCTAACTTCATTCTCTTCTTTCCAAATTACATCAACTTAGTGGTATCCTAAAAAAAATTCTCTTTTAATTAAAACCTAAGACTTGGTATTTTTTATATATATATATATATATATATATATATATATCAGTACCATATATATATCAGTACCATGTCTATGTATTTCCCTTTATTTTTTAAAAAATATTTATTTTTTATTTATGCATACAAGAGCTAGGGTACAGGTCAAAGGTGTGGGGGGTGAGAGGATTCACCAGAGATAGTGGAGAGCAGAGCAGGCAAATCTGCTGAAATACACTGCTGAGGGGAGCAGCAGGCGAGACAGGAGAGGTCTGCTGAACCATGTGGGTCACCTCCCTGGCCAGATATGGAACCGCAAAGGCGGGCAATAACTTGATAACGCCGAGATTTTTTTTTTTAAAGATGTATTTATTTATTTATTTACCTGTTTGTTTGTTTATTTATACAAGCACTGGGTACAGTCAGAAGCACGGGAGGGTGAGAGGATTCACCAGAGACAGAACAGGGAACAGAACAGGCAGACCGACGAAACACACTGCTGAGGGGAACAGCGGGCGGCAGAAGAGGTCTGTGTGCCATGTGGGACCCTGGCCTGCCGCCGGGGATTGAACCGGTGCTGCAGAGGCTACGGGCAGCGTCACAGCCCAGCGCTCAACCGTTGCTCCACCGGGGAGGCCCGATAACACTGAGACTTTGACCACTGTGCCACCAGAGAGACCCCCATGTATTTCCCTTTAGTAAATAATGACATATCAATAATATCAAGGAAAGAGATAAAAACAAACCCACAAAATCATGTGTCAGTAGATCAACCCCAGAGATAGTCATGCAACTCTGTTTTACAAATATTAAAAATGAGGCCAAAAAGAGGCTATCCAAAAATAAAGAGTCTGTGTTTAAATTAACTATGAGTTATTTTTCCATTCTCATTAAAATTCAACACTTTTTTATCCAAGATTTAAGATGAAACAAAACAGAAGAAGATATTCTTAAAGGAAAGTATTTCTTTTTTATTACATATGCCAATGTTTCCTTTTTATGATTTCATTTGTGCTTTGGAACATGCTTGTCTTTTCTGAAAAGAGTTATTTCAGTGTATGTTGATCTAAGATGTTTACAATTCTCATTACTTGTTATGGTATCTTTTAAAACTAGTTTTATTCACTAGGGTCATTGAACAACTGAGATAGAAAAGGAAAATGTTCTGTTGGTCTATCATAACAATAAAGATTTAAATCAGAAGTACGGTAAATGTTTAGAAATTGAGTTGGAAAATCAGTTGAAATTCACTCACCTATTAATAAAAGGAAATAGGTTTTGAAAACAAATAGCTTGGAGTCACTGAAAATATAGAAAAAGTTTGTATTTGGTTTGTTTTTCCTTATGAGGCAATAACCATATGTGCAGCCAAGAGAAAGAACTATAAAAAATAAGGAAAAGAAAACAACTAGCCTGATTTACTTAAGGGCAGATTCACTCAGATGCATGGAAAAAAGAAAAGACATGATGAGCGGGGCCACTGATGAGCCATTGGTCTCATACGCAGAGATTAGAAATGCTGGGGAGGCTATCTGTCTTCATTAAAACAAAATCCAACTAGGCACTGGTTTTGGTAAATATTAGGAGATTCATTTCCTATTGTGAATAATTCCAGGAGAACAGAAACTCATCTAAATAAAAGGGAATCAGTAGTAATCAAGTTGTAAAAGATTATGTATGAAAAGGATGTTCATTCAATCCTATTTTTAGTCCAACAAATTGGTTCAGAATGTTTAAATGTTTCTATTTTACTTATGTGTTAATTCTTCATGGAAGTCTATCTGGTGTTCACAGAATTTGCTTTCTGGAATGTTCAGTTTTCTAAATTGAATTCAATTAAAATAAATCTTTGAGTGCATTCTATGTGCTAGACACTCATATTGTAAAGTGAGAATATGACGATAAATAAGTTTTACTACTGATCTTCAAAATACTTTCATACAATGCACTTTCACTATCCTTAAATCCCAACTCAATGCCAACTTCTTTCCTTCACTTTTTCTTAAAAACCTATTCTGTCCTAGTTCATTCATGCCAGCTGAAGTCTTATTTGGCCATATAACTTAGTATTTGATTTTTTTTTGTGATTTTTTTCTCAGATTTACTTAATAAGTATTTTTTTTCAGTAAATATTGATCATAGATACCTTCTAGCATGTTTCCAGAGACTGGAGACACAACAATGAAAAAGACAAAGACCTGACTCTCAAGGAAGTGCTTACATTCTAGTAGAGGAAGGCAGACAGTAAAAATGAATGCTAATAAATATGAAAAAATTTGATCAGTAACAGGAATTAGGAAACAAAGTCATGGGGTCTGTGATAAGAAGGAAAATAAGAGGCAGCACTTGTAGAGCCCTTATTTATTAAGCCAAACACAATGGTTCTCCTAATAAAGACAATTGTTATTGAGTTAGTGTCTCTTCTAACTCAGCATGAACTCATTTTAAGACTCTTAATTATGTGTGCAAAGACTCTTTTTCCAAATAAGGTCACATTCATAAATTCTCAGTGCACAATATTTTTTGAAGGACCACCACTCAATCCACTGCAAGTCTTAAGGCAAGCTTCTGTAAACAGTTTTTTTCTTCTTTTTCTTTTTGTCATCCTCTCACAAGTATTGATACTCCAGTACAGAAAGAGTATGTAGTTGTTATGGTTACTCAACATAGTGGAGCTGGGCTTGCACTGACATGCCAGCTTCATCTTCATGTGCTCATCTGCTATTCCACTTGGTGTCAGGTCAGAGCTCTCTGTAGGGACAGTGCTAGTGCCCAGACCCAGTTGATGATAACATGCATTCCAGGTAGGAATTACAAATGCAACAATAGTAGTTGTGTCTTATTAATCAGATGGTCCTCTAAACATGGACAGCACATTTTAGGCACTCTTCCCATCAAGTTGGGGGTCTATGCACTTCCCCTGGGATCTTTGTGTACCTCTGACTGCAGTCAGGTCAAGGGAAGAGATGCTGTGTGACCTCAGAGCCTTCATCATAAAACAAGGCAGCTTCTACCTTATTTTCTGGCTCAGGCTTAGAGCCCTGAGCCACATGTGAAAGTCTGATACCCTTGAGGCTGCCATGCTGTGGGGAAGCTATGCCATGTGGAGAGACCTTGTGTTCACACTCCAGACAGCAATAGCAGTCATCAAGCCCTCCCAACCACAGGCTGGACACATGAGTGACTAAACCTTCAGACAATTTTGGTAACCAGCTGTGGAGTTACTTCCAACTTATGCATCTTCCCAGACAGGCCAAAAATTTTTTTAACTTTTTATTTTATTTTATTTATTTTTTAAGATTTATTTATTTGTTTATACAAGCACTGGGTACAGTCAGAAGTGCGGGAGGGTGAGGGAATTCACCAGAGCCAGAGCGGGGAACAGAACAGGCAGATGGACCGAAATACACTGCTGAGGGGAGCAGCGGGCATGGCAGGAGAGGTCTGCATGCTGACAGGCCAAAATTGTTATGCACCAGAAGCAAGTCATAGGATTGTGTAGTGTCAGAATTCACAGGCCAGTGAAATTTGTGAGCATAATACAATGGTGGTTGTTTTATGTCACTAAATTTGGGGTCCTTTGCAATATCACAAGAACCCCAAACAATGCCAATTTTAGGCATTCTTTTCTTCTATCGGGTCTTCTAAATCACATTCCATGGGGCTAATTCAGAATAGGTATAGTGCAGAGAGTGCAGAAAAGAAGATAGAACAATTATTTATCAGACATTGGAAGACCAGAAGTCACTCTAGCTATTTTAATTAGCAAGAGGATTAAGACAAAAAATTAATGCTTATAAAGTATTGTAAGAACTGGAGGAAAAAGGTCAAAAAACACACTGCTGATTTTCAGAAACAGAATGTAGGGAAGTTGACACCTATGGATTTACTGCCTGCAGCACAAAAGCAGGTGTTCTGTGAGAGTTCACCAGGAAGCCACTGCACATATCATGTGTGCTGCCTGCCTATGTGTCTGCCAGGAGCTGCTGCCAGAGAATAATGGGTTATCTTTCCCCTTTCACCTTCCAAATCTTGGATGAGTGCCAAATCTCACCTAGCCGAATCTGTTCTATAAACTAGGTCCTGGGTATGGGGAGGGCCTAAATGGACAGGAATGGTGCTGGATTCAACAATCTGGGCTATCGTCTGCATGTTTGGATACTCAGTGTCCATATAGAACCTTGTACTTATAGATTTAAACTTCAGAACAACAAGATAATTTCATCCTTATGCTGATTATGATCCAAGCATCCCTCATATGAGAAATGACATGTTCATCAGCTCCCCAAACTAACCCCAAAGTTTCATCATTAATTATATCCATCTCTGGAATATATTCATTCTAATTGTAGGTCAGTTACAATTCCTTCTTTAAAGAGTAAATTATAAGGCAACTACCACCAACACTTATTATAGAGGGGGGAAATATATTGATGTCTCTATATTTGTGCTCGACTTATTCTTTCTACGTAACTGCAAGTTTGACTATTTTTAAGATTCCATATGGATGAGATAATACAGTATTTGCCTTTCTCTGTCTGGCTTATTTTTCCTAGCATAATGTCCTTCAAGTTCATTTATGTGGAGCATGTGGAAAGATTCCTTCTTTATCATCACCAAATAATATTCCAGATTGTGTGTGTGTGTGTGTATTACACATTTATTTATCCATTAGTAGATTCTGTTATCTTAAAAAAAAAGAATTCAGCTTTTCACAGTTGATTATGTTCCCTGTGAACTTATTATACATGACCTTTTTATGCTATGCTATATTCCTTCTTTACCAAATTTGTTGAGATTTTACCCAAATGCTCATTTCTAAATAAAGTTGTTACCTACGTTGTGTTTGACTTAACACCTTGTGTTTGACTTAATACACAGTCATTTTCCTGAGCTTATGTGGTTAAAATAGACCATACTTTAACCTGCTCTTTGCCTCAAAGCTGGATCCTCATGGAGTTTCGATGCTCAATTATTTCTCAATCGTGCCGTAAATAAATAATTGCTTTTTCCAATCTTTCCAGATTTTATACTTTTTGGACAATTCATATCCTCACATTTTTGCTGACAACTTATCATCTTTAATAACTTATACAGTCACTTTTAAGTCCTTTCAATGGCTTTTCCTAAATTGTTGGCATAGGCGGCATATTGTCCGTCTTCAAGCTTATTACATAAAAATGTTGCACCAAATCTTCTGCAAATGTACAACCTGGGTCACCACCTCTCCACCTGTGCTATTCCTTGCCCCTTACTGTCTGACCACTAGATCAAAGATACTTATTTCAAGTTTTTGTTATGATAGAACTCCACTGCTCGTATCCATTTTTCTATTAGAGAAAATAACACTAACTGGTAAAACTTTAGTGGCTTGACATTATAAAAGTTTATTATTTAATCACTTTCTGTCCAGTGAGTTTGGAACAAGACTCTGTTCCATAATATTCCATTCAGGGACTCAAGATCTTTCTATTTAATGATGCCACCATTCAGTTCATGGCCTCTGGGTTCCCGATGAGGAAAGAGAATAGAATTGCACAGGGTATTTTTATAGAACAAGCATATATCACTTCAGCTCCATTCCACTGGCCAAAATTCAGGCACAGTGTCAAATATAATGTAAGAGAATAGCCAGGACAGTTTGAAAAATGAAACAGGTGCAATGGGCCTGCAGCGTCACCTCTGATTGTAAGTCAGAAAACTGATCGAGCCTTGCTTCTACTTACTAGCTGTGTAGCTCTCACAGGATGAATCTTCATCTGTGAAACAAAGATATTAATACCACAAATTTGCTTTCTTATGGGGAATTTTAAACCCAGTTTAACAACCTAACAGATAAGGAGAAAATGAAGATACTTTTAGAATTTTTAGGTCTGGTTATTTTATCAGGTTCCAGATCTCTAGAGTCAGCAAGAAGTTTCCACTTAAGACTCAAATCAAATACATATAACCATAATATGAATTTATTGGGGGGGGGAATCTATATTATAATAATAAAAGCATTCTATTTAATAGACAGCAAAAAGGGGAAGGTCATGAAACTCTTGGCAAAGTTTGGGAGACTGGCAATGCAGAGTGTTTGGGGCCTGGTCCAAAGAGATTCTGGTACCTGTTGCTCTGTCAGGAGGGGAATTATCACTTTTCAGAGTGAGAGTCAATAGCAGCTTTCACCAAACATTAGAGACAACTTCAGGATTACAGGCATGGAGTCCATAATCATCTCAAATTTTCTCGAATTTGGTGTCTATATCTACAACTTTCCTGAGGCATATTACCAGGACCCCCTGTTCATTTTGACTTAGGCGGGTGTCTCTGCACAGTCACATTTTTATCTGTCCTTGCCTTTTGCAAGGTTATCGTTGGCTTTTTAAACAAGTAGAATGCTTTTTAGTGAAACTTCACTCTATCTCAACAGTCCCCACATTAACATCAACCAGAGTCATTGAAATTTCAATATATATAACATCATGATCTATCAGGGTTATTGTAACATCAATATATATGGCAGTGGATCAGTTTTCCTTTTCTTCTTTGAAATTAAGAATGAACATATGATTAATTCTGGCTAATGGAATATAATAAGTGGAATTTTGAACTGAGATGGTGAAAATTCCCTTACTCTTGAGTTCCTCAACTTTGACCTTATATACCAATTATTGTGTCAATAAAAGATGGAAAAAGACCCATCACCCTGGGCTACCACAAAACTATCTATATTAATATTGTGGGTTTCTATGAGCTGGCCAGTCATGAGCAACTATGACCTATTTGCTATCTGCAAATCCCAGCAGAGCATTCTTTGACTACTTACTGAGAATAGCCCATTTCACAAGGCAGTTTGGGGAACACCAAGGTCACTGTTGACCTGGTTATGTAGCTAATTCCATGGTGGTCTCGGGATAACTCTGCCTGTGATAACATCAACACATAAACTTCGCCAACGCAAATGTCTCTTGACTTTTGGTCTCAATGTCTCCTTTCCTGTTTGTCATAAATCTTTGTCTCCTTTGACCCCCAACCTTTTTTCTCATACCGTTGTGGCACTGTCATCTTGACTAGCCTGTATTCTTTCAATAAATGATGCAAATATGTGTGCTTGAGCAGCAGAATCTTGCCTTGCAAACCTGCTCCATGACTGTTGTGTCTCAGAGTGCTTCCTGCTTTAATAAAGTGGCAACAAATCCGAGGAGCACAGTGTTGTGGCACTCATTGCCCATGTACCTACGACAAGCAACAAACATTTGTTGGATAAAACAATTGAGATATGGGGGTTAATATGCTTATGTATTGGGTGGTTCTCAACCAGAGTTGGTATTGCTCCCCAAAGGATATTTAGCAATGTCTTGAAGTATCTTTGGCTACTATTACTGAGAAGGTGCTACTGGTATTTTGTGGGCAGAGCCCAAGGGTGACACAGGAAACATCCACAGTGCACAAGAAAGAATTACCTGGTTACAGCATCAATGGTGCTAAGATGTGGAGATGGTAATAGTCTATCCTGATTAATACACAGTATCTCAAAAGTGATTCCTGTGCTTCTTTGTAGGAAGCTACTGGAGAGTGTGCTGCTGCCATAAAACAAAGATGTAATCAGAGCATGGGATTCAAGAACCAAAAGAGCCAACCCAGAACAACACAGAGTGAATTTGCTAGTGGTGGCAATGGAGTGACGCCAGGTAAAGCAGGCCTAAACACCAGGTGTTTGAAACTGGAAAAGAGAACAAAGAATCACAGCAATGCATTCCTCCAGGAGAAAAAAAAAAATACTTCTTGATGACTATGAATGCATTAATAGCAACTTATAAGTTCCACTTAAAAGTTGGGAAATCAGTAAATGGTAGAATCAAAGACAATTAAATACACATGGTCCCCCAACTTCCAATGGTTCAATTTAAAGGTTTTTCTTTATTGATAACAATGCAAAGCAATAGGCATTCAATAGAAGCCAAACTCTGATTTTTGCTTTTTGATATATTTTCCTGGGCAGGAGATATGCAGTAGAATTCTTTCTCCCAGTGCTGGAAAGTGACAGGAAGTAACAGATCCCAACCAGCCAAGCAATCACAAGGGTACACAACCGATTCTCTACAGTGTACTGAATTGCCAGGAATTTTTAGATACTGTCTTAAACAAAATCAATACAATTCTTCCCAACTTACGGTGGGTTTAGCAGGACATAACCTCCTTGTAAATTAAGGAAGATCTGTAATTAAAAACCAAAGTAACTGTCTGTGTGTGTGTGAGAGAGAGAAAGAGAGAGTGGGGGGCTGTTAGAGAACAATGGATTATGGTGGAGGGTTATGGTGATTTGGTGATTTGGTCATGAGATTATGATTGGTGATTATGAGATTATTATGGTGATTGCGGTGATTTGGTGGTGAGAGTCGCAATGACCACACCTAATAGGATAAATCCTATATTTTCAAAATATGAATAAAGATACAATGGTACTTCATTAACAAAAAAGAGTACATTTTTAAAATGAAGACAATATTTACTCCTAACAGAATTGTACAAGAAAGGGAACAACAGATGATATAATCAATAAGAAAAATTGTGAATTACAATTAAATTTCTTAATACTAACACACAGATCTTTATAGAATCAAAAAGCATTATTTAACTGCATTTCCAGGCTAGGGAGAAAGGAACTGGGTAACCGAGAGTGTTTTTGTGTGTAGGAAGAAGGAGGGAGGTGTTAAAAAGATAAATCCTCACAAGACATCAACAAATAATACTCAAAATGAAAAATCAAGAAATAGCAATGTAAGCATCTTGCCAGATATATGAGCATTAAGGCCAAAAAAAAAAAAAAAAGGAGCTGAAATAAGTTTAAACTAATTAAACTTCTATACAGTGGGAAATTGGAAGGAGGGAATAATTACTTGAAGACAGTGGTTTTTCATAAGCTTAATTTTACCACTTAACTTTCAAACTATGAACATATATTACTTTTGGCAAAAGTAAAATTGTTTTCACAAAGGAAAGTGCAAAATAAGTTAGTTTGCAGGCATTAAAATGATATAATACATAGGAAGTTTTTCTATAATGTATAAATTTCTGGGTGATGCTAGTTATGGGAGTCATTAGAGCTGAAACTAAAGCTGTTAATAATGGACGCCAAGCCTCACCATGGGGGCTATCATGGATTTGCTTGTCATGTATTTGCTCATCAACTGGTTATTTGCAGTAATCAGCACATAGGGTGCCACCCCTGCTACCTAATTACCTATCAAAGAAGAAGATGTGGCTCCTGCCAGTTGCTCACTCAAGAGATCTTTACTCAGTGTCAACCTTGTAAGAAGCACGAGCTCTTACATGTGGCTTAGGAAGTCTCCAGGCCCCTGACCACATGGTCTGAACTTGACTTAGAACTCTTCCTAGCCAAGAGATACTCTCAGACCCACTTTTAAAGTCCCTTTTTCAGGGAGCTCTTTCCACTTCTAGGAATCTACACAAAGGCTCCAAAACATTAATTCAAAAGGATACCTGTGGGCCTCCCCAGTGGCACAGCGGTTGAGCGCTGGGTTGCGAAGCTGCCCGCAGCCTCTGCAGCACCGGTTCGATCCCAGGCTGCTCCCCGGCCACCAGAGGAGGGTCCCACATGGCGCGCAGACCTCTCCTGCCGCCCGCTGCTCCCCTCAGCAGTGTACTTCAGTCCTTCTGCCTGCTCTGCTCCCCGCTCTGGCTCTGGTGAATTCTCTCACCCTCACACGCTTCTGACTGAACCCAGGGCTTGTATGTATAAATAAATAAATAAATCTTAAAAAAAAAATTAAAAAAAGGATACCTGCACCCCTATGTTTATTGCAGCACTATTCGTAATAGATAAGATACGGAAACAACCCAAATGCCCAAAAATAGATGACTGGATCAAGCAGTTGTGGTATGTATAAACAATGGAATACTATTCAGCAATTAAAAAGATAAACTCATGCCATTCACAGCAACGTGGATGGAACTAGAAGGAATTATGCCCAGTGAAATAAGCCATAATAGAAAAGAAAAACTTTGGATGGTTTCACTTATAGGAGGAATGTAAGGAAACCAAATATGGGATCAGGAAAAAAATAACAATAATAATAAGTAAAAAAAAAAAAAACAGTAGGCAACCACACAGAGACATTCTGCAAGAGAGTGGGAGGAAGAGGGATCAAAACAGGAGAGAGAAGAGTACAATGGACTATGGTGATGGTTCACAGGTGAAATGGCAGCAGGAATTTCATGGGGAATATACATAAAAGGAGAAAGCATATAAACATATGCTTTGTACAAAACATACATTGTACAAAAATGAACAATGATTATATATATATATATATATATACACACATATATAAAGAAATTCTTCTCTTACCATCCTAAGCCCCCTGCCAACTCTCTGCCTTTCCAAAATCAGAATCAACGGCATCTTTTACTTACATTTCTATTTCCAGCTTTAATCTTCCCTATAGTACAGTCAGCTCTATTAGTGTCTTTCACACTCCCATTTAGCATTGGAGATAGCATTCATGTCAAAATACAGCAGAGCAGTTAAAATCATGAACTGGAAAAGAATGGTGTTTGAATTCCAATTTTTATTTTCTAAAACTGTGACATGAAGTACTTTACCTTTCTAAGCATCATTTTCTTTATCTGTAAAATGGGTTAATATGAATACATATCTCATATGCTTAATATAAGACTCAGAGAGCTAAACCATAATACTAAGAACTGTTTCTGGTCTGTAATGAAGCTACATAAATATCAATGACTGTTATGGCACATAGCAAAACTATAAAAATGGCTAGTCATTGCTGTTATTGTGATCGGTATTATTAGTTTTATTATTATTATTAGTGTTTGAGCAGCAGCACGCATATAATAGGCACTAAAACACATTCATGGGGCAACTGAATTACCGAACATATTTCCAAAGAGTCAGCTTCAGCCTTCCCCAACTCCTGCCATATGAACCACAACAAAATGCAGCTAAAGAGATGGGACTGGCACACTCCTAAGGAAAAGACCTCTCAATTCTTTATCCCAGAGATTCTCTACACCTCAGTTGAGTGATTTACCTCTGGAACATTCTAAAAAAGCCCACGCCACAGAACGGATGCCACTCCCTCTATGGGGCTGCCAGACCACCCTGCTCATGAACTTTTAAATAAGCCAGCTGTGCAGATGCCGGGGCTCAGAGTCTTCAGCCAGGAACAAGTTCCTTCAGGTTTACTTTGCTGTCAGTTCCCCCTCAGCCTAACTCCTGTCAAGTTAAACACAGAATTGTCTCCACTTTAGAGGCCTCAGTATTTTAATTATGCTACCTATCAGTCTTTATCACATTGCCCAATTTTTTTTATTGTTAATACTCATCCACTTCTTCAATACAAACTCATATGGAGTGTGTGCGTTCAGAAGCTCTGCTCTACACCTTTCTGTGAGAGGTTCCGGTCTGCCTTATACTCTCCACTTACTTACTTCTGGGCACCCATCGCAAGCTTTTGTGCACCTCAGGTAAGAGTAACCTGGAGAGCCCACATGATATATGTCACAATTAAGAAACTATAAGTCCACAGAGTTAAGTAAAAGATATCCAATATTCCTATTGTGACACATGTAAAACCTGGAAGGCCAGGTGTTAATGGAGCCCAGACCAAGTGAAGAATAGAAATTCTGATCCATGGTCTAGCCCTTCTTGGCCCACCCCCTCTTCTTGTGCTGTATGATGAGTAACATCAGAAGCAAGAATGTGTACACCCAAGGCCCTAGATCCATGTTTTGTTCACAGTCATCCTGTCCCTGCAGAAGGCCAAGGCTCAGGCTTCTGAGTGCTCACAAAGAAATCATGGCCCATTCTTAGAGAGAAGAGCCAGATTTTGATCAGTACCTTTGGGGGTAAAGAACCACAATAATTCTGTGGGAGGCCAGAGATGGGAGGAAGAGGGTTATTCCTTGACAATACTTCTGACACCAACTGTGGTGGGGCTTTTCCACACCAATAACCAATTTCTCGATTTTTGACACCAACTATGTGTCCAACAATTTACCTCAATTCTGATATTGACTACTCACGGTTACTGTCAGAACCACATGTTAAGGGTTCAGCTCCATAGGACTATCCTCACTTTAGATACCAGCCAGCAACAGAGTGGTCAGGCTGTCCACATATTTGCTCAGCCCATTTCAGATTCAGGGTTCACATCATCTTTATGGGTTCAATAATTTACTAGAATCACTCATTGAATTCTGGCCAATACTTTGCTTACTGATTTTATGATGAAGTATACAACTCAGGAACAGTCACATGAAAGAGATGCAGGGGAGAAGGGATGGAGGATGGGGCATTGAGCTTCCACACCCTTCTAGCAAGAACCTCAATATGCTCACCAATCTGAAAGTTCTCTGAAACATGATCTCTAGCACTTTGTATGGTGTTTCCATTATTAGGCATGATTGATTATATGTTAGGCACTGGTTATTGCGTTCAACTCTATACCCCCCCATCCTGGGAAGCTGGCAGTGGGAGGAGCTGAAAAGTCCAACCATCTTGGTCTAATGGTGACCAGTGTACTTTGAAGCTCTCTGGGGTCCCCAATCACCAGTATTCTAATTAGCATGCAAAACATGCTTATCACTTCAGAGATTCCAAGGTTTTTAGCTTGGGGAAAAGATCAAATATATGTTTTATTTTATACCACAGGGAGACCCACTGACAAACACAGCACAGGTCCTGAAATAATGTGCCAATTCTACATCCTTCAAGTGCAAAATAATTCAATGACAAATGGGGACTATTCAGCCATATAAGACTGATACTTCCATCATTCACTCTTGTCTCTTCTCCCCCCAAATGTACCTAGAAGAAGCAGGAGACCAACTACCAAGAAGGCAAAGATTTCATAAAAAATGGTGGAAAAAGCCAATGTATTCTTCTTCTCCAGTGAGGCTTCAAGATCTAAAGCAGTGCAAACTGGAAGGAGGTGAGTAGCTCTATAAGTTTTGCTAGATCAAAGTTTTGACTATTATACTGCATGTTTTAATTACGGAATTAACACAGGTATTAGAAATAAAGAAATTTAAAGAATTATGTCATAAATCTAAGGTTTTATCCAGGAGCAGGGAAAGATTTAACCCATAGAGTGGATATCAAGGAACAATGGGACAAAGAACAAAATTGCTTTGTTGACAACTTACTAATTTCAGCAAAGTCAATGAAAAACTCAGGTTACACCAGTAGCTCAACTTTATTTCTTTACTGTAATTCTTTACATTAACCCATGTGGGAGACTCAGCATTTATTTGTATCCATTCTAGTACTGGATCTGTTAAGAAACTCTAATGCAAAATATTCTTTAGAAGAAAGGGAAATTTTGAGGAATAATTTTAGAAAAGTGCATTGTTTTGAAGTGTTTTTTAAAAGTACCAACAAAACTCTCTCTGAAATGAATATTGTCCCAAGAACTTTCTGTAAGTAAGTGACTATTCTTGATGATATACTTTATTTGCATAAAGTATATTCTTGGCACTGAGTCCCACATAATGTTTCTCTTAAGTGAGATGGTCATTAGGAAGTTTGACTTATAACTCACACCCTTGGGCCTTGGCCTACTTCTTGGAGTGATTAGTGAGTTGAGTCATTTCCAAGAGTCAGCTCTAGGAACAATTAAACCCTTAGTGTCATTCAATTTTGTTACTTGCAATTGAATTCTATTCAGGCAAGAAGCTTTCAAAAGAGGAACATGTTAGCCACTGTAATAAAATTTTTGAAAAGAACTTCCTTTTGCAATCTCTTTCCTTCAGTTCTTAGGGGAGTCTTATCAACTTATGGTTGGTCATTTTATCTATTTACTGTTTACAGTTATTTAATCACTTTTTCCCTAATGAGTCATCATCAAAAATAACATTTTGCATGAATGACAGAGATGATTGGCAAAGAGGTCACCTTGATATCAAATATTTTTTCTCTTAAAAGAAAATATTTAAGGAATTTGGGCTTCATTTGAAGAAATTAAAATTCATTCTATTAAGTATATCTTCTTCCTTAGACATCTCATCAAGCAGTAACACAGTAGATCCTGAACAGTTTAATCCTCTGTCTGTGAAAGGATTGACTTACTTTGCATTTGACCTCTGTGGACCAACTTCTGATAATTTCCCCCCCACATACCACTCCTTCACTGTCGTCTGGACTCCTAATTGAGAACAACTCTATTTTCCCATTTTTGTTGGGAAATTTTAGAAAAAAGTATTAAGCAGTGTTCTTCCCCTCTCCCTGTGCACTCCTTTCTTGTCTCCTTTGCCTAAAAGAAGGCCCTTATAACAAACTTTATTCATTCTCCTCTCTGCCTCTTCCTAATGAGTTCACAAATCCTCCAAAGCATAATACATGTCTTGCCATAATTAAGCAAAAGAGAGAGGAAATTTTCTGCATGCTAACATCTTAGCAAGAGAGACAGAAACATGTGTCATGCTTTAGGACTTAGCATGGATCCAAGTTAGGTCTTAAGTAGGATGAAATCCTCTCTGGACATCTTCAAGTGAATAGTACTATCAATTCACTTCAAGTGAATAGTACTATCAATTCCATGGATATAGGAATTCCATCAAATTTATCCTTCAATTTGTCCCTAGACTCTTAGTATAGTGCTTGGTACATAATATCACCTAATAACTATATTGAAGAGACAACGCCATAAAGCTAAGAAGACAAGTAGCTAAGAAGGAAATAGAATTCTATTTGGGGGTGAAGGAAAGGCACCCATTTAAGGTGATGCCTGGCAAGATGTTGAGATGATAAAGGAAAAGAGTGTTAGGGGGGAAAGGCTGTCCTAAAGCTAATTCCATACAGGCTTTGTGGACTCCACCCCCACCCCAGGCCAAAGACAAAGACACTGGGAACTCCAAATCCCATCACCACCCAAGGGAAGGTGGCTGGGACCTGAGGGTGGGGTTAAGCAGCCAAGTTGGTATAAAGGCAGACACGTGGGCTTTGGGGGATCCCCCATTTTGGCTGTCCGCCAGCTCGCAGCGTCCGGCCAGCTCTGAGAGTGCCTTTGGGTTTCCAGGTTGGCGGATCGGGTAGGACGCATTAAAGACTTTATTTCCCTATTTTCTCCCTGAGTTGTCCATTTTCCTTCTTTCCTTTTCCCTTGTAAATAAACCTTTTATGAACCTTTTGTGTGTGTCTGTAGTCGAGTATTCATAAGTCCCTTGTAAGCGCGAGGGTGAGGACCCACAGCCAGGAACCCGTTCAATATCAGAGCTGTCCTATAACAACAGAACCAGGGCGTAGACCAGATATTAGCACCCAACTCAGCACCTAGATGCCTACACAAGATGGTTGGAGAGGGGAACTATAGGTAGGGATGAGGAGCTATATGGGGAGTAACTTTGGGGGGTAAATTTGGGAGATCTGTAAAAGATTTCAGATGTTTCATTTTATCTTTAGTGCCAAGATGGCAAAGTGGAGCAAAAACACCACTCTCCTCTCTTGCATGTGCATGACAGGCATTCAGCACTGTGAGTATCCTCAGGAAACAGCTCTATATTACCTCTTGGAAGGTGTGACTTGAGAAGAACTGAATCGTATGCCCTTGACTTGGGCACCACTTGAGCTATGGTGGGGCTGGTGGTGAAGAAAAATAAGACTTAAATTAGCTTAAATGTGACATCTCAACAGACTCCCAGGAAACCTAAGCTTTAATTTGAAAGGACCTGGAATTCTCATATTTTGTGGAAAAGAACAAGTCTGTAAATTTTGCTTTGCTACCATTCATGTGACATTATTAGTAATAATAATTTAATTTTCTTTTCTGCTGGCTACTATGCCCAGACACCATGTTAGTGCTGAAAATATGTTGTTAACAGGACAGTCTCTGTCCTGAAGAACCTTTCAGCAAGGTCTGTGCATTCTTTAAAGACCATTGCAACAAAGTACAATGTGGGCAATGATAAGTATTACGGAAGCCCTTAAAGAGACAAAGCTTGAGAGACTATTGGGACTGAGGATAACAAAGAGTTTGAAAACAAGATTCAGAAGTTAAGAATTCAGATGTAGACCACATCTCTGGACACTGAGCCTGTGTCTGAAGTTTTCCTTTTGTAACATCAGATTCCACAGTCTGGAATAATTCCGTAAATAGGCCACATTGCCCTGGACTCATATCTAGCACCTCTTCTTCTTTATTAAAATCTCTTCAAATTAAGTCCCCAATTGGAAGCTCACTTACTGAGGCAAATTGAATAAAACATTGACCTTCCTTCCCCCCCAAATAGTTCATTTATTATACCGTAGGCTAGAGAGGTAGTGAACGAAATATTAAGTAAATATCAACTACAATTAACCTTGACCTGATGCAAATCTCTCCCTCTTTCTCTCTCTCTCTCATAAATGCATATCAAGGTCAGACAATTCAACACCTTTGAGCCGATATGTGCCTCTGATTAAAAGAGAAACCGATCATGTCTGGCAGGGCTGGTATCTGAGTAAAAACAGTACAAACATAGCCCTCTGAGTATTGGAGAGGACGTTTATTATTCTTGTTGCGCATGTGACATCTGTCAAATAGGATGAGTTCAATATTTCTACAAGTCACTCATCAAATAATGAGATTGTTAAGACATCCAGGAAATGTATAATAGGAGCATGTTTCCCTTTTAGTAATTGATTTGTTCAGTCATGAACACCCAGAACAGTAGCACAGAAAACAGTGAGCACTCTAGTGCAAAAAGAATAATTAAGAGGAGTCTAATATTGTTTAGTTCAGAGAAGCATCCATCAATGGGGTCTCACATCATTTGCACATAATGCCATTATTTTAGATTAAGCAATTACTACCAAATAATGACATCGAATGAATTATGGGAAATGTAGACACTCGGTGAGATTCATAAAGGAATGACAAACCATTTATTTTACCATTTAATAACCCACAGACCACTGCTAATGTAGTGAGGGATGTAGCTCATTAAGATTCAGAAACACATTCACGATCAAAGCAACTACCGAAATTCACCTGAGTCAAGGTCATCCTTTTTCTCATTTCAAATGAGCTTTAAAATAAACAGAGACTCATGCTTAAAGTCATCAAAATGTCTAATGACTATCCAGTAAAAGCACTTCCTACTAGGCCAGAGATTGGTGATAAATAAAATAGAGTTAAAGTTCAAATCTACTCTTATTTATCAATAAGCATCTTTAATGATGTTTAAAACAATGATTCCTTTCTCTGCCCCATGTGTTTCTGTAGGCACCACAGATAGTGTTAAAGCAGATGTGATATTTCTCTTCCTCAAAGAACTGACTATGCTTCCAAGGAGAGAGATGAGTTTATAGCGACAAAAATACTGAGCGATAAGTGTTGTGACAAGTGGAGGCAAAAGAACAGAGAGGCCAAAAAGAATGAGGTAAAGTTCACAGAGGAGGTGGAAATTGAACTTGATCTTGGCAGGTAGAGAACGTAGCAAAAGGCATCACTGGAAGAGAGGAGCTGAGCAATGACAATGGATTGATATTTGTTAGTTACCCAGTTCACATAGTGAAAAGAGAATAGCATTATGCTCAAGAGCAGCGCTCAGGACACAGACCATCCAAGTTCAACTACAAGGCTTGTCATTTCATATCTGTGCAACTGTGGATTCCCTCACGTGTGCCTGTTTCCATGTAAATTGGGGATAGTAAACTGGGATAGAGGGAGTTGCTGGATGTGAACCACTTTCAGTGGTGTTGTACAGGGTGCTATGTAGAGGCTGGTTCTCATTTCCCATCAGTAGGAGTAGAGTAATACCTTTCTCTCATCCTTTTATTTTCCTGCCAGTTTCCTAATTCCCTAAATCAGTATAGAATCTAAGTTTAGGGAAAGTCAGAGTGTATTTATTACAAGCTGAGTGGCATTAGCCAAATGATTAAAGAACCATTAGTAGAATACAGAGATCAGGTGCCATAGAAAATACTGTGACTTAGATAAGGTTGTTATCCAGTGTAATGTAGGTAGATCAAGAAAAATGTGGTTGATCCTAGTGAATTCAATTATTAATTTTTGTAAGATATTTACAAAGAGGGCCTCCCCGGTGGCGCAGCGGTTGAGTGCTGGGTTGCGAAGCTGCCCGTGGCCTCTGCGGCGCCGGTTCGATCCCTGGCTGCTCCCCGGCCACTGGAGGAGGGTCCCACATGGTGCGCAGACCTCTCCTGCCGCCCGCTGCTCCCCTCAGCAGTGTACTTCGGTCCTTCTGCCTGCTCTGCTCCCTGCTCTGGCTCTGGTGAATTCTCTCACCCTCCCGCGCTTCTGACTGTACCCAGTGCATGCATAAACAAAAAACAAACAAACAAATAAATAAATAAAACATGCCTCTAAAAAAAAATTTACAAAGACCATTTTATAGTATGTTGAAATAGAGTCTAGAAAATGCTGGTGGTAAAGAGCTGAAACACTTTCTTCTTCCCTTAGCCAAGTGGAATGCATTTTTTCAGCATTTTGTAGGATTGGGTGAAGAGGCAATTCAAGGGCCCAAGGTTGAAATACAAACATGAAAAATCCAACACACCACTCTGTGCTCCTGGGTGTTCGTTACTGGCTTTGGTGATCTGGGAGGTTGTCAATTTCTGGAACGTAATTGGGATGACAGTTTGTCCTCCCAGAGCCAGTTTTCAGAGAACATATTGTATTGCAAGAGCTCTCACCCCTCTAGGGAGATAGGACTCGTGCCAGATACCATGCTGACCTCACTCAAGCATGGAGGATGCTCTGGGCAGGTTCACTGAGGAAGCTTCAGCCTCAAACTGCCCATGCAGGTGTCAGATTCATTCCGTTCAGCTGCTCACAGACCACCTGATTGTCCAGAGTCACAAGAACCAGCCAACCTCTTTTGCCCTGAAAGAACACATTATTTTTGACCTACTTTCAAAAATGCACTTTTGAATTCCATGATTTCAGTTCAGGTTCAGAGTTGCAATATCAAGAATCGTCAGAAACCCAAAAAGTAACATTTCTATGTAAAAGGCTGAGTGTTTAACCACAGGTGCCAATTTGCTTGTCCTGCAACCAAATGTCTGCCAAATTATGCTTTAAAATACAGATCAGTGGTCAAACAAAGAAAAATAGCTGGCTACCTATTTCAATTCAAGTTTATTACCTCGATTTTGATTTTCTCCTCAATACATTTATTCAGTGATCTTTAGTGTGATTATTCTCTTGAACCTCCACTCCCTTCCCCTAAGGTGACCAGGAAAGGCAATCATAGGCCTTAAGAAGGAGTGGAATGCTGGTGAGCTTGAGCCCCTCTTGGGACAGAGAGAAAAGCCACAGCAAGGAAAGCTCTAAGATGAGATTTGCAAGAGCCCCAATTATCCCAAGGGTTATGCAACTCACTGGATCTCATTTCATCCTCCACCTCCCCATCTGGAAAATGACAATAATATTATGTGATCTGACTCTCACAAAGGGAACATTCAGGTGTCATAGACAGCAATAGCATAATTGTCATGATGCCCAAGGAGAGAGAAAGAAGATGTGGCTCTTACTTCTGCATTAACAGCCACAACTGGAAATGGAGGTAGGTTTAAAGCTGCCCTTTTGGTGGAGAGAACATAGGCTCTGTGGTGGTGAACGCATTACAGCAACAGCACCTGAAGGGAGGAGTCCTGCACTCTACATGCAAACAATGATATAAACCAATATTAACAAATTAAAAATATTTTAAAAGATTTTTTTAAGATTTATTTATTTATGCACACAAGAACTGGGGTGTAGGCCAGAGGTGCATGGTGGGGGGGTGGGGGGTGTGTGTGAGAAGATTCACCAGAGACAGTGGGGAACAGAATGGGCGGACATACTGAAATACACTGCCGAGGGGAGCAGCAGGTGGGACAGGAGAGGTCTGCTATGCCATGTGGTCAGCTCCCTGGCCGGGGATCGAACTCATGCTGCAGCTCTAACTCATGCTAGTGACAGCCCTTTGTCTCTAACCTGTGTGCCACCAGGGAGGCCCTAATTAAAAATATTTTTTAAAAAAGCAATCCTTTTGCATGGTAGTGGACCTGATGAGTTACCTTTGATCTCCTCAGTTTGGCCAACAGTGCCCCAGTTTCACAAACTCCAGCTTTAGAATAAGAGTGTGACCTAGTCAAATTCAGCCATCCTGTAACTAAAGCCTAGCAGGGAGGGAAGTAATATCTTCTTTATTCCTAACACACACACATACCTCTCCAGGAATATTTCCAGTTTGTTTTTGCATCAGTGTTGGGAAAATTTTTAAAAATGTGTTTAGTTAACAACTCTCTGCTTGGCTGATCCAGATACACTGCTTTTCAAACACTTTATTTATAGATCTTCTTTTGGTTTTCTTTCACCCACTGTGGAATCCTAGATTTATTTATACTGAATATATTCTTAGCAGATATTGCCCACTGTCAGGATCTACATATAACAATTTTGCAAAGTTGAAGAGAGTATATTTAATGGTACTTTTAAACAGATAGAGCTTTCTTTTTTAAACTTTACTATAGTCAAATAAACAGAAATCACAAACACATCATAAAGAAAGTCTTTAAGGTCACGTGAGAGCTTTGAAACTTTCATTAGCAATATGAGCCCAAAAAAGATGCTGAAAATGGGCCACTGAATACTCTTACTACAACAGCGTGTATTATTTTGTCCATCTCCTATAGTAAGAAAAATAGAGGCATAAACTTGATGACATCTCAAAGAATCCTTCTGCTTCCAGGTGTGACTGACCCATCAAGCTCCCTTGTTCTAGTAGATTCAGACATATCTCATAACCACCTGGGGCCTCCTGTGAGACAGAGATTTTCTTAGATACTCTCACAGCAATGACTGTGAAGCACTAATAGTGCCAGGTTTTAGCATTTTCCTGTGTCCATGCCTTTTGGTGACTGACTTCCACACTAACTGGCTTGACCACATAACCAATGGGACAGCAACAAATGACGTATGAAGAATCTTCAACATCTGCTCCTCACTGTAGCCCTGACTCCTCCTGGAGAAGAAGCCCATGATAACCTGTTGGGGAGCATGGGGAGCAGAACTAAGTCACCCCAGCTTAGACCCGCCCCAGTCTAGTCATCCCTCTAAAACCTATAAGCTAAGAGAAGCCACATGAACAAGTCAATCAATCTAAGTCAGAATTGCTCCAGACCTGCTAATTATGAGAAAAACTAGAAATAACAAATTATTACTTTAAGCCACTGTGAGGATTTTTTTTTGAGGGGGGAGGAGGCAGGTAAGGGGTGATCACCTCTTACTATTCCAGGGTACGTATTTACTTTCTTAAAGAAAACACAAGAATTATTTAATCTTCATTAGAAGAATATTTCAATAGGTGAGCTATGTGCAGTTAAGCAGTTTTCTTATTAAACCTTGATCTTTAATTTGAATATCTCTCCTTCTATCCTCAGTGGAGCTATGGATCAGCATCTACCTTTCAGAAGCACTTCAGCAGCCCAAGGCATGATTTAAAATGTCAGAAAATGTCCTGCTAGTGAGCCATATTTGGGATTCCTCTTCATTGAAACAGTTAGCTATTTAGCCTTCCTTGAAAGTTTATTTTTAACCTTTAAAAGCTTGTCTTTCTTTTTTGAAGCTCTCTAGTACAAGTCATTTCATTTCTCTCCATCTGTCTTCATTAAAACAAAATATAAAACAAAGACTCCTTTAACAAGATGCTGGAAGTTTCATAACATTATATTGTACTTGGCATAACCTGTTCAAAACTTTACAACACATTTCTTTTAAATAAAAACTCAGAAGATTTACTTGCCAAATATGCAAAGTTAAGAGTAGTGGGTCTTATGTTGGGTACAGACTTAGGATTAAAAATAATTAAAAATGAATTAGAACAAAAGCACAAAAAAAGTTATTTTTTTTTCAACAGGGCAAGGGGAAGAAGTTGTAAATTTGAAAGAATTTAAAAAGAAATTTATAAATTATTGTATTTATTCCTTATTTGTAGGTATAATTAATCATTTTCTAGAAACACTATGCTAGTTTGCACTTTTATCAGCCATATACATAATAAATGTGTTCTCCCATCAACTTCCCAAATCTTTGCATTCAAATTCATTTATTTATACCTATTATCAATATTGTATATTTTATACTGCTTGATGCAACAAGTTTCACTATCAAGTGAATAATTGTGAATGTCCATAAATTTAGTGACAATAATGTTTGAGGCAATACTATTAACTTTACTATAAATTGTAAGTGATCTATATTTCTAATAATTGA
This sequence comes from Talpa europaea, assembly GCF_964194135.1. NCBI lineage: Eukaryota > Metazoa > Chordata > Mammalia > Eulipotyphla > Talpidae > Talpa > Talpa europaea. Next base: position 133,127,336 of record NC_140071.1, on the reverse strand, counting down.
TGATTAGGTAGATTGTGCAGAATTATACCATGTCTGCATAATAAAACATTACATCTTATTTAGTAAGAATATTTGTTAAGAGAAAATATACAATACAATAATTCAGTTTAAAATACACAAATTATCTTTTTTTAGTGAAAAAATATATATGAATTAATAGTCCAGAAAATTATATGTTAAAGTCCTGCATAAGTGCAAAAAAAAATTGAAGGGGGTTGTTTATATTATCTAAATATTTGCAATAAGTTTTTTAATTAAATTTTTTTAATTAAAAATACAAATTGCTTGCCAAGTGAAGAATTAGCAAAGACTTCATCTAATAGCATTTCAGGAGAAAGGTCCTAGAAATTATAGTCAGCCACAAACCCAATTTCCCCCTAGGCAACAAATATTTATTCAGTGTCTTCTATCTCCCATCTTTCAGAGAACTAAGCAGTCTCTTGCCTTATGGATCACACATTTTATGACAAAAGACAATGCATACGCAGGATAATTGTGTATCAGGTGGGGATAATTCCATGAAAATAAATAAAATAAAATCATATAAGGGAAAATCAAGTAAAGGGGACAGTGCCTTAGAGGGTAGCTAACAAGGGACAGGTGAGCAGAAAGATATAAGGAGAGAGTCACCTGAATTTCTGAGGAAAGAGTTTTCTTGACAATATGCTGGCTTCTCAAAATATTAAAAATACATCAACCATGTGATCCAGCAATTCTGCTCCCAGGCATTTATCTGAAGAATTCAAAGCACTAGTTGGAAGGGATAGATGTCCTTCTATATTCAGTGCTGAATTATTTACAATAGCACAATTATGGTGACAGCCTTAAGTGCCCAACGAGTAGAGTAGAAAGAGTAGTGGATCAACTATAAAAAAAGGTGAAACCGTGTCATTTACACAACTTGGATGGGCCTGGAAGAGATTATGCTAAGAGAATAAAGTCAGAAGGAGAAAGCCAGATGCCAGATGATTTGACTCCTATGTGGAATAAAGAGAAACAAAACAAAGGAACAGACAAAACTAAACCCAAACAAACCTTAGAAATCTGACTGAGGAATTGGGGCTACAAGGGGGGACTGGTGTGTACTGAGAAGCAAAGGAAGGTGGGGACCCAATGGATAGTGCCAGAGGGTTTTCGGTGCCTTGGTGGGCTTGGTGTGACACAGCTCAAGAGGAGTGCCCCTATATCCCCACCAAAACAGCTTGAAAAACCAATGTTAGCTCAACAAAAAAAGTACAATTTAAATAAGAAATGTTTTCCTGACAGAAAGTAATTGCAATGGCCCTGAGGTAAATGTTAGTTATTAGAAATCGTCAATCTAACTATCAGATTTAAAAATAAAGGGGTGGGGAAAGACTTTTGATTTCAGTAATGGAACAGTATGGAATTAATATTATTACACTATAATTTTTTACTGGTCAGATTTCCTTTAGGATACTGTGTTAAATTCAGTTCTTGGTAGCACATTTTAAATAAGGGACACTAAAGAATTAGAGTGAATCAAAAAGAAAGTGTTCAGGATAATGAGGGGGTCTAGAAATGTGTGACTTGAAGAACAGCAGGAACTCTAGTTGCTTAATTGAAGGAAAAAGAAGACCTGGTACAGACAGAAGAGGGTTGACATTTAGCCATGATGAACTTACTCTGTGTGGCTTCGGAGAACAAAATAAAAATGAAAATCACAAGCAGAGCTTAGTCAAGTATAGGAAAACAGACCCTAGTAATTACAGCTTTTCTGAAAATAAATATTATTAGTGAGTCCTAGTAGAGCTATTTAGGGGGTTGAACCCCACTTCTAAGGAGATTCCGTGAGATTAGCCCTTTCCATCAACATAACCCATCAGCCAAATTCTCGCTCTGCTTTGCAGATGATGCAGCTGTTAGCCTGCATGATGAAGGTTTTCCAGACTCTGCCATCACTCCTAATAGGTACCATTCTGGTGGCTGTCTTTGAAGCATCTTTTCTTGATTCATGGATCATTATGCCTGAAATGCCACAGTCCACACCATAGAAAACACCTAAGGGATCCTAAAACCTTGAGTTCAAACACACATGCAACTTCCTATAGGACAAGGCCATTCGTGATGGAGGCGGAAGAGGGAGGTGGCAACTGCCCTCCCAGCACGTGTAGAGATGCAGGCATCTGGCTTCTAATTCAGTAGCAGATTGGGTTATTTAACAAATGCTTAAGTGAGCAAATGATGGTTCTATTTTGATAGGTGTTAATCAAAGCTATTGTCACAGAAGCAGAGTCTTTTGCTACAATCTGTTCTTTGGTAAATGTGCAAAATACATCATGGAGACCTTTCTTCTAGTATTAACACTACCTGGAGTACGAGTTATGAAAAAAAAAGATATTTGGGGAATAATTTTTAATAAACACACCACACCTACACACTCCAATTAGAACTGCTACAGGATTATTATTTTCCAAATAATGTGGCATGCTTATGTCCCAAGACACAAGATTATCCATTTGGTCCTTGCCAAGTTATATATTCCGTCACTGTCTCCCCTTTACCTTGCAAAGAGCGGAAAATAAAGTGGCTTCTCAATAAGTGACTGCTGAATGAAAAAAGTGATTGTGAAAATCACTGTACTTAACAGACCATACATCATTCCAGGGTCACTGCAGTTGTTCAGAACATTCTGGCCCTCTGCTTTAGAGTTTAACTCCAATATGTTTGTGTTAACTTTGTTCAGTGGCTACAGATTTTTATCCTTGAATGTTCTATTTACAAATAGCCACATAGATGGTCAAATTTAAAATTTAAAAAGGAGTGAATTTAAAATAATGAGAATATGTTCCTTAGTGCCTTCTAGAATGGACACAGCGTGTCTATCCTTGAAACACACCACAGCAGAGCACTTTTCTCATCCATACTGCCACTTGCTCCCTGCACCTCCTGCATGAAATATTGTAATTTTTCCTTTAAAATGCCTTTTTCTCATCATTTCTAATTCCATTTCATTGGTTCTGAGCTCAGAAGCAAAGCCTATGTCTTGGTTCTGACATTCACTAGCTGTACAACCTAAAACAGTTAACCTTTTAAACCTCAGCTTTATAACCTGTAAAATGGACATTATATTAGAAGTATTAGCTAATGCAATTTCATGAAAATTAGCTGAATGGGTACTTGATATGTTCCCATGTTGGCCATTAGTATTAGGTCATTCTCATGCTTACATTTTTAGAGGAACTTTCTTACCTGTGGTTAAAATTTAAACTCTTTGGCGTGAACATCAACACTACTCATGATTTGGACTCCAGTTTCAATCCTACTTAGATTCATTCCTCCTTCTTCCTATAAAACCCCTCCCCCAGCAAACAGGAAATTACTATGCCTCTATACTTCATCAATTACAAATGCTATTGACTTGCTGTTGATGTCTTCTGAAATTCCTCATCCTGGAATGCCCTTAGCACATTTCCTTACCTAATGAGAATCAGCTCCTCTGTCTAGTATCAACTCAAATGCCATGACTTCCTGGTGCCTCCATTTTTTGCTAATTACTTATTTATATGTTGGTTATCTCTCTGGATGATGAGCTCAGGCAGTCATAGATCTTGTTTCCCTCTGTATCCCCAGTGCTTAGCTCACTCCCTGGAAATAATAGGCTTGCTGAATAAATTTAAAGATTATTCCAAAAGAATGAGCTACAGAACTCATTCTAAAATGGCACATTGCAGATCCTCAGTTCTGTTTTGCCTCCAGGGCTGACTGACTTTTTAAAAGGGGGTGATACTGAGGAAAATGATTTGTTTTACAACAGCACAAGTTACTGTCGGTGATATCTAAGATTTAGACTTTCATATTCACTCTAGTAATGAATCAGACCACCCGGCATGGCAGACCTCTCCTGTCTCGCCGGCTGCTCCCCTCAGCAGTGTATTTCGTCAGTCTGCCTGTTCTGTTCCTCGCTCTGTCTCTGGTGAATCCTCTCACTCTCCCGCACATCTGGCCTGTACCTCAGCTCTTGCATTAATAAATAAATCTTAAAAAAAAAAGAACCAGACCACCCTATAATGTTATAAAGCAATGTGATGTCAATTAAAAGAAGAAAGAAATCAGACCACCCACCTGCCTAGCAAGTTCTGGAGAAGATGAATCTGCAGAGGAATCAATGAGGGAGTGTGCTCATCCACTCCTGGAACCAACCAATCATGGTGGACAAGACTAATATGTCAGCAGGAGTATCTCCACCTGCCTATGAGTACCTTAAGCAGCCTGATGCAGCTGGCATGAATTACATGCTTGGCAGACAGTAGGTGCTTAATATATACTCACTAGACTGGATGAAAATATCAGCAACATATCTCTGGAATGTTGGAGCTGAAAAAAGACATCCAATTGTGGAACAAACATGAAAATGGGACTGCTTTTCAGACTGAGGACTGATGAGAATAGTTGATAGACTTGGCATGAGTGCCAGGGCTGAGCAAGCTTATTTTCTTGGCATCATGATTGAGGATACTAACTGGAGTAATGAGAAATGTTCATCAGACCTTCACTGTGCTCCTTCTGCTATGGAATAATTTTGTTCCAAAGCAGATCCTGAGGTTTCTCCTGTCACTACTCACTAGCACACGAGGGGAAACTCTTCTTCCTCCTCAATTTATCTGCTTCTATACCAGCGAGAATTATTATGATTTTGGAAATCATCATTGTTGTGAATTTAGATTTAGAATCTAGATTTAGATTTTAGATTTAGAATTTAGATTTATCTTATTGGTTATCTTACAACAGTTCTGGTGGATTCGTTGTGGAAGTTGCCACTATGTTGAACAGGATTCTGAGGCTAACTAAAGGCTCAGTGAACAGAGAATCATTTATAATTATGGGGAAAAAAGAGATGTCATGTATATAATTTCTGGACTAAATCATCCAAACACACCAAAAAAAAATTAAATTTAAAAAGTTGCCTTTGTGTTTTTAATTATAATAGCAAACAAGTTCAGTATTTCTAGTCACATCAGGTTTTAACCATAAAGTCTAGATCATACATCTTTGTAAAGAAAGATGAAAAAATTCATATTTTCCAGCTCTGTATCTCAGTGTTGTCCTAGATGCTAGAAATAAATATCCCTATCCCCATTTAACCACTGAGGAAAGCAAGGGTATGGGAGAACAAGAAACTTTACCAAGATCACACAGTTATGTGTGGTCAATTGTTAAGCATTTGGTCACAAAATTTTTGATTAAAACATTTACTCTTTGCACAATGCCATGTTGGCCCTCTACACACATATATACACACAAGCACACATATACCTGTATATACATTGCGTGTAAATATACTTACATGTATATGCAGTGCAAATTTGACATATCAAGAACATAAGTTTGAAAAGTACGAGGAACAAAGGTCTCACAGACAATGACAAAGCTGTGGCTACTCTCCTTACTGCCAGGTCACTTGGGTCTTAATTCCTATCCTATTGACTTTTTATTTACTTGCCATGCTAACAACTTGTTCATCTGATTTTTCCAAAATATAGGAAGCTAGTTAGAAAAGCTTACACAGGCGCAAAGTTAATTAGAGTGATAATCAGTAATAAAGGTAAAAGTTAATCATACCATCTTCCTGTCCATTATAATTATGAAACATAAAAATAATGATTTACTATTGAGGAAAGATTAATTTATGCTTAATACAGTCTGTCCAATACAGCAAACATGCATGCGATGCATTTAAAAAAAAATCATTTTCATGAAGTATTGCTAAGATTTTTTCAGTTAAAAACCTACAATATATTTCTCTGTTACCTAGAAACTGAATTGATTGAAAATTTGTTATTTATTGTGTTTCTCGGTCAAACAGAAGTTAAATGTGATATAATTTGCAAATGTGTAAAACATTTGGAGAGATTTTCTGGCGATAAAATGCAAGCATTTATTAAGCTTAGCAGAATGTGGACATGGTGTTTTGGGGCTTGGGAGTTTTGGGTTGGTCTGGTATTACATGCTGATGTTCATACTGTAGTTTTTATTTCCTGTGTTGATAGTGAAAAATAACACTTAAGTCAACAGCAAACACCAGCAAATTCCATCAACTTTCTCACTCTGTCTGGGATAAAAGGGGAAGTTTCTTTTTTTCTTGCATGCTTTTTCTTTTTCTCTTTTTTCCACTAACAGCTCAAAATTGTAAATGATCTTGAATGTCTCAGTCACTGCTATTCAGTTGATGGCTGAGTTCCCGTGGACCTACAGTGTCAAGATCAATTCAACAGAGAGAAGGTAAGCAAGATAATGAGGGTTATAATCTCTAGGGATGGCAAAGGCACTTCCTGGAGAGGAGAAGGATCTGGCTCAAAGTCACAGCCTTAGGAACAGGCCATATGTCTCCCTGTTTTGATTTGTGCATCTGTTTTTCTCTCCCAATATCTTTTGTTCACCTTGTGCAAGTTACCCTTAGACTCACAATAGATGGTCTAAAAGTGGAAAAATCACAAGACTCCCAACCAGAGAATTTGAACCCAACCACAAACTGGATTATTTTGAGACTTAAGAAAGAATGAACAAATGAGTCACCATAAATTGCATAATTAAGAGATTATTCAGGAAAAAAAACAAACAAAACAAAACAACACACACCCTGGCCTATAGTACATTCATCCTTTTTCGGAGTCCTACCCCCACCCCATCTCACCCAAGCTTACAATTCTCTCTCTATCTCAACGGGACTATGCATGAAATCTCCCCCATTCAAATTTAAGTGGACATAATTCGAACAAACAGCCTCAATATGAATTCAGGCAGCCCACTTGACTGCTTAAGTTTCCTCAATTTTACCGGGACTTGCCTGCTTCAAAGAGGCACAACCTGAAAAAATTAAGAAGGAGAATAATCTGCTCACTTTCAGCATAGATGCAAATATCCTCAGTTACCCTAATGTCACTCTTCTCCTCTGCATACAGCTTTAAGTTCATTAAATAGAAGGCATTACATACCAACAGCGATGATTATTTATATATATTGTTACTTTTCTCTGGTCATATTATGTCCCTTTCCTGAGTCCTAGAAAAACAACCTTTTAGTCCATTTTCTTTTTATTCCTGCTCTATCCTTTAGCCTTTTTGATGAGTAAAAGATGAAATAACATACAGAAGGATACACAGCATGACTAGAAAATGACTCATCTGGCCAAATAACCTGTCCCCTGGAAAATTACTGACTCTTGCCAATATATCTAGAAATCCATTCTTAAAATACCACAAGCAAAAATTAAGGGCTTCTCAGACTCTTGTGCCCGAAATATTTTCAAGTATTCTTGATCATGAGGTTAAGTTTGCAGTCCAAGAAGCACACAGACTTTAAAGTCCTATGAATTCCTTCACATTTTATGCTAGTTTTATTTATTAATTTGTTTGAAGGGGAAATACATAGTTTTCCCCAAGAATTTTGAGGTTCTAGCGATCTAGCTTTTATTCATTTATTTGACTAATAGTAATCCAGTATCTCCTATGTACTCAATGCCACATTAGTCCCTGGGGCATAATAAATACATATGACATAATTGCTGACTTCACAGAATGAAGAGATCCACAGAGAAAGAAGAGATTAAATAAGAAGACACTCAACAGTGTCAATAATAATGACTGGAAACTAGAAAGCACTTTGATCACAGATCACATGAAGAACTTTTGAATGAGAAGTTCAAAGTATCAGCCATACTAGCCTCTGAAAATAAACCAAAGGGGTTTATTACCCTAACTCTGCAAGGTTTTCAATAATGGTGACTATCAAACTACCACACAACTCAAATGCTTTAACAAACATTTATTTCTCATTCATCTTTCCAGTCAGCTGCGTTGGACCCACACCCTTCCAGGAGTCCATAGGTGAATTGGAGAGACTTATCTGCAATGAACTTTTCTTGGACAACAGCTGAAGGCCAGGAAGGAAAGTCAAAACACAGCAGAGTTGCACATCCCCAATTGTATCACATCCACTAACATATCCATGATGAAACCCAAGTTTGGAGAAATATATTCCTCCCCCCATAAGACTATGAAAGAGTAGGGATGTCCAGTGATGCTTTTACACAGTGAGGAGAGGAGCATCAGGCACCATATTTAATCTATTATATTTGCTCTGAAAATATCCTGTCGCGCTATTTCATCTGTTGTACTGTTGCAAGTAGAAAGGTGTTGACAGTCTTAGAAGCAAACAACTAGGACCATGATTTTTGGTTCAAGGAATTCAAGTTCATCAGGGAGATAAAATACACAAAGAGCAGGTAGGGATGACCTGCTTCTTACCTGGGTCAGGTCCTCTGAATTCCCAAAGATATTCTCTGTTGTCATATTTTCATGAGAGTATTTATTCTCTTGGAAGAACTCTAGGCTTTTAGGCTGGGGGAAGAAGAAAACAAACATCTTTTACATTAAGATAAAAAGAGATGAGAGTAGTTAGAATCACACAGAAAAGGTATTACATGAACATAATACTTCAGATTGGAGGACGACGCCTTTGGCCATTCATAGAAACAGACCAAGACCGGGGTTGATATATCATGAACACATGAAGATGGGAAGCAAGGACGCACTCAAAATCCCCTGTCACTCTCTAACCCAATCCCCTAACTCAGTCTGTTCAACTGCAGAAAGGAAATACCATCCTGCCTCACCTGAAGAAAACTTTCCAGTTTCATTAAAGTCAAAACAAATGCACAAACTCTGGGGCAGCATGAAAATACAGGTAGTTTTATGGCCTGGTTTCCCAGGAGGGCGTCTGTGTTTTCCTAATAGAGTCTTTATTAGTCTATTTGGAACTAGAAAAAAAACCTGTTCCAAACAATAAATTCGAGGTTTCTGGTTTTCAACTCTAAGGTGTCTGAGGTGGGGCTTACTGAGTCTTATTTCACAACAAATACTGAGAATCTTAATTTACACAAAACAAGTATAAGTTAAAAATTCTTTCTGATATTAAATTGAATTTGGCAGGACACTGTAATCCCAGAGAAGGGATTTCAGCTGTTTCAGGAACTAGACATTTAAGGTATGAGTAGAAGAGAAAAGGGAAGAGGAACTAATGTTCATCTTTTAAAAATTGTCTCGTGACCTAGTTTTTTTTTTTTAAAGATTTATTTTTATTTATTTATACAAGCACTGAGTACAGTCAGAAGCGCGGGAGGGTGAGAGAATTCACCAGAGCCAGAGCGGGGAGCAGAGCAGGCAGAAGGACCGAAGGACACTGCTGAGGGGAGCAGCGGGCGGCAGGAGAGGTCTGCGCGCCATGTGGGACCCTCCTCCGGGGGCCGGGGAGCAGCCTGGGATAGAACCAGCGCTGCAGAGGCCTTGGGCAGCCTCACAACCCAGCGCTCAACCGCTGCGCCACCGGGGAGGCCCTCGTGACCTAGTTCTAAACCTCAAGGAGTTGGTGTTTGTTGAGTGGCTAATAGATGCCAGACATAGTCTAAGAACTTGACCTCATTTAGATTTCTCAGACTCTTAGATATGTAGATATGGGTTATCCCCTTCAATACATAAACTAAATATGAGAGCCTTGTTGGGTCACACAAAGAGTGGCTCCTGGTTCTTTGGGTAAAGCTGGCTAGAGAGAACTCTGGTCCATCTGCATGGGTAAAGTTATCCACAAAAGACCATCATAGTTTTCCAACCCAGGAGAGCAATTTCACGACACTTTACTCTTTCCTGAAACTCCACAACAAGAAGAAAAGGAATTGTTTAGCCTCCAAGCCTGTCCATCCTGTGGATGTGAAGAGCAGAGGGGAAAAAGACAACAATCACAAAATAGGTCCCAGGAATGAGCAATATCATTTTTTTTTTCTAAAAATGTGGAAAACTCTTGAGGTGTTTAGAAGAGACTTGTTTTAAAATGTGTTCAAGAAACTATCAGATCTCCAGCTCTCTCTCCTTAGTCTTTGAAACTCAACACCTTCCCTCCCAGACTCCAGCAAGGTCTGGAGGTTTGAGGGCAGAGAATGGAGGAGGGGGTTCTGTTTTGTTTTATTTTTGTGATGACAAAACCAAGGATCTCTGGACTGGAAGCCACCAGGTAGTAAGGAAGTTGGAGGCAGCACAGTGAAAGCAGGAGTGTATGCACTTGTGCACAGTGGAAACAGGGACCTTGTCTGCTTCTCCTACCCAACCCTTAGAATGCTAGTGCCTTCTACCTTCCAGACCCAATATCACGGAATGTGGCTGAACAGTGGAAAATCAATCAGTCCATGAGGACAGAAAAACTACATTGTAAACCAGGAGCCAAGGACAGGATTTCACGGGACGAAAAATAGCAGTGACCAAAAATGAGATAGAGATTTAAGATATTATGCTTTGAATAAATAACATTAGAAGATGTCCAATATAAAGTTGAAATACACTTCCAGAAAATAAGCAAAAGGAAAGAAGGGAGGAAATGAGAAAACCAGTGTAAGGTCCCCAAGGTCTGGATGAAAGGAGTTCCAAAGGAGAGAAGAGAGAAATCGAAGGGGAGAAAGTTATCAAAATACGTGTATACATATATCAAGAATATTTCCTAGAACTCACAGAAATGTTCCATTTCCTATTTCCATAGTAAAAGAAATCTATTAAGTCCCAGAACAATAGAGCAAAAAGAAACCCAAAGTATGAGCACACTATTGAATTGCAGATCACTTGGGACAAAGAGAATTCCTGAAAGATTCTTAACAAAATAAGGTCACATACCCACACAAAATCAGACATCAGAAGATTTAGACTTCTCAGAAGAAGCACTTAGAACACAATAAATGGATGTTTTCAAAATCCTGGGTGGAGATTCTTTTCCATCTAGAGTCTAAGTGAACCAAACTCTATCAATCAATAAAATTAGAATTAAATATTTTATGACATGAATGTGCTCAAAATGTTATCACTTATGTATTGTCTCTAAAGAGAAAGTAGCCAGACATGAGATACAGGAAACCAGAAAGTCCAAACTGGGGAGAAACTAGAAGAATCCCCAAATGAGGGTGAAAAGTGATCTCAGTATAAAAGCTATGCCATAGGAGTGGAAGGTGACAAGTCAATATTGGAGTAACTCCAGAATTCCCAAAAAACTTCAGGATGATGAAATCAACAGACTAGGAGATACATCTAAGTATCTTGAGAGAAGATTTATACAACTTTGAAAATGTGGGGTCAAACTACTCATTAAAATCAAGATCAAGGGAAATACTATGCAGAAAAAGAAAAGTAATTATTTATTATATGTCTCAGCTCTTAAAAAATTGACATAGTACTTTCAAGTGTGGTTATGATTCTTACAGTTTTAAATGTGGGAATTTATTTAACCCTCATACTAAATACATAAAGTGGATCCTAGTATCTCCCCATTTTATAGGTAACTGAAACACATAGAATGTGCAGATTTGTCTGAGATCATACAGCTAGTAAATGGCTCAGGTGGATTTTGAGCCCAGGCATTTTGACTCCAGATCCCAAGCTCTCCATGTCTCTGCTAAGCACCCCTCTCTCGTCATAATTATGCAATTACAGAAGATCAATAAAATCCCAGTTCAGATCAGTGGCTTAGAATGATGGGAGTGAGGAAGCATATGAATGTGTGGTGAGGGGGAAAAAAGCGCTAAAAACTGCACTATAAAATGGGAAGTTGATGATGCCCAAAACTGAAAAAAAAAAAAAAGACTAAGTAAGTCAACGTTACATAATGTGTTAGTTAATAAAATAAAAAAAATCAGCTACAAGAAAAAATGGCCTCTATTATAGACGGAGAAATGACGGGCAGATGGGAAACTGCTATTGTTTATAATCAATTGTGTACAACCAGCTGATTCTTCAAACTCTAGATATGATTAACTTTGATAAAAATGGAAAATTAAGTAGAAATAGAAGGAGGGCAAGGGAGGGGGTAGTAGGAGGATAAAGTAAATAGGGGAAGGAAGATTAATAGGAGGAGGAGAAATAACGAGGAAGTGAGTGGTTGAGCTTTGCTGTTTCTTATTTGTGGAAAATTCTCATTTTCCTCAAGTACAATGTTCATTTCTTTGGGAAAAAACATTGTACTTGAGGTAGTCTGGTAGCTAGAGGATAGCAGTTCCATAGTCTGGTCTGATTATTGGCTACACATTACCATTTTCTACCATGGTCTCAGCTTTGTCACATACACAAGGAGATATAAACTAAAACATCTCTAGATTTTTTTCATAACACCTTTTTTATGAGATCCAACATATAAATACAGGGAGACCAAACTAAGATCAAAGGCCAGTGAGAGAGGTGAACCCTGAAGCAAAAGTAGGGAATTGAAGTAGTTTACAAAAGAATCTATCCATCTTTCTCTCTCTACCTACTTCTTCCTATTTCTAGAATCCTGATGCTGTTGCAAGACGGTCCCTCAACTTCGCTCATACACTTCCAGTGGCCCTTCCATTCTGTCATGCTGTACACTCTGTATCATCTTTGCACCAATCCTGCACAGTGTGTCTTTTACCCTGCCTGATTAGGTGGTTCTTAATAGTAGCGAATCAAAAACTAATTTGAGAATTTGCTACAGCCCTTGGATTCTTTGAAGAAGAAAAGCAACCACATAGACTCAAAATTCTGATTTCAATGACCTCTTGAAGATTGTCAGTAAATTCTAAAATCAATATTTAGAGATTAAGGGGCTGAAGATGACTTTTAATTTTTAAAGTAGTCACATCCATTAATATGAGATGGCTTCTCTCCAAGAAGAGTGCACAAAGTCATTCCCGTTAGAGTTTTAGCTTTATCATTGTGTCTGATATACTCACACATAGATGTTGTTTTTCATCACAACAATCTGAGCAAGTTTTCATTTTTTTTAAACATTTATTTATTTATGCATATAAGAACTGGGGTACAGGCCAGAGGTGTGTGGGGGGGGATGTGAAGATTCACCATGACAGAGTGGGGAGCAGAACAGGTGAATCTTCTGAAATACACTACTAAGGGGAGCAGCAGGTGAGTCAGGAGAGGTCTGCTGTGCCATGTGGGTGCTCCATGGCTGAGGATCGAACTCGTGCTGTAGTGGCTGCGGATTACTTAGGAGGTTGCATACTAACCCCATGAGCCACCAGGGAGGCCCAAGTTTTCATTTTTGAGATGAGGATAGTTGAGCTCAGATGAAAATATTAAATATGTTACAGTGACATGAATTACACAAACAAACATAAGTTGGATGTTTCTAACAAAGTCCAGTCTATTTAGTTTTCCCTTTATAGTCAAGTGAATATAGTAGGCTTCCCCTTGAGGAAGACATCTTTGCAAACCTGGTTGTGTTAAGTTGATTCTGGTCACTGTTGTTTCTAGAAAATGGGAGGGGAAAAAAAGAAAGCAAGTCTAGGACAAGCACCTTTTACATGAGTGAGATGGAAGCTGTGCACAATCATGTCTGCTTGCCATGGGTGAAGGTTAAGGACTGATTTGTACACCCTCTGTATTCATCTGATCAAATCCAAACCCCCAGTACCTCAGAATGTTACTTTAAATTAAAATGAGTTTATTCATCTTTAGGACTAGTAACCTAGAAAGAGGAAGAAATTTGGAGAGACACACATAGAGGAAAAACCTTGTGAAGACACAGGAGAAGAAAATGGCCATTGGCAAACCAAGGAGAAAGGACTCACAAGAAACCAACCCTACCAACACCTTGATCTTGAACTTTTTGCCTCAGAATTGTGGAAAAATATTTTCTGCTGCTAAATCATCCAGCCTATGGTTCTTACCAATAGAGTGACACTTTAATCACATGATCATCTCTAATGCTCACAGCTATGTGACGAGATGCACTACACAGACAGATACATGGAGCAAACAGATACAGTAGCAAACAACAATCACCATCCATCCATCATATTGAATAGTCTATATTAGGTCCTATGGCTTTAAATAAAGCATTTTTTTCCAATCTAGGTCTTACAGTTTAATTTATAGCATTCCTTTCCTCTTACCAACATTGCATTGAAATCTTGGCTACACTCTTTATTACTTAAATGCAAAATGAAAATAATTTTGAAATCACTGTAGGGAGCTAATGGGGGAAAGGTATTCAGGAATTTAAAAAATCACTGCATGCAAATGTTTTTCTCTTCTGCCTTTGGGAATTATAAATTTGCTGTGAGGTGATGGATTTGGTAGGCTAACAGATCCCTCAACCCTCTGCAGAAATTTCCTAAAAATACATCTCTGTAGAAGGTAAATTCACTTCTATGTTCTGGCAGGTTTGCTCCGAACTGTGCTTTTCCCTTTATGCCATGCTTAGAATCCTTTTCAAGTTTATTGCTGCTGTGATCTTCTGTGCAACTCTATTTTAAGCTGTCTACGACAGAATGAACATTTAAAGTACTATGCCAACAAAAAAGGAAGCAAAGGATTGAATATTGTAGTCAATATTGTATCTGGAATTAAAGCATCTCTAATATTTTGAGGTGGGGAGGAAAAGGCTCAGGAAAACATGAAGATAATAATTTATGAAATAGGTCAAAGTGAATCTGAGCATGACTGTGAGGATAATAGTCTATATTTTCATGAACATAAACTAGCTATTATAGATCTCCCTGGTGAGGTCAGAATACCAAGGACCTTTTTCAATACAACTGGAACAAGAGGAATGATTAAATTATGCTGGTAGATTATATAATGCCTTGCCCTTCTTGCTGTATTCTCTCTAAGACATGGTTCTCCAACTTGATTGCCCACATAAATCTTGATAGTTAGCATGCAAGAGTGAAATAGGCTCCATTTTAAGTAAAATTTCATACATTCATTTATTCAATAAACACTTATTGCTTAATGTGTGCCAGGCACTGTTCTAGGTCCTGAAGATCAAGTCCTTAGCCCCATGGAACTTACAAATAATAAGAAAAGGCACTAAATAAATAGATCTGGTATCAAGTCAGTTTAATATATATATATGTATATATATAAGAGCTTAATAAAGACAAAGTAGGGAAATAATTGTGACTGTCGTATGGAGATATTAAATAGGAGGCCATGGAGTATTTCTTTGAAGAGGTGACATTGAACATGAGTAACTTGCAGGTGAAAGGTTTGCAAATTGTGGCTTGCAAATGTTGAGAACACATTCCAGGAATAGGGACAAGCAATTGCAAGGATTCCGAGTAGGGAGCTTCCCACGAATGCTCAAAGAACAGTAATGAGTCAGTGTGAGGTAATGAATAGTGAAGTTGACTTCAGTAAAGTTTAGGGGCTTGTGACTAGAAGTTGAAGGTATGTCATAAAGTTTGTTTGTGTCTTACTGAAGACTGAAAACCTTTGGAGGATTTTTAGTCAATGAGAAGCGTGATCATATACATTTAAAATTGTGTTGCTGGGCCTTCCCGGTGGCGCAGCGGTTGAGCGCTGGGCTGAGAAGCTGCCCACAGCCTCTGCAGTGCCAGTTTGATCCCTGGCTGCTGGCGAGGGTCCCACATGACGTGCAGACCTCTCCTGCTGCGCCCGCTGCTCCTCTCAGCAGTGTACTTCGTAATTCTGCCTGTTCTGCTCCCCGCTCTGGTGAATTCTCTCACCCTCCTGTGCTTTTGTAAATAAATAAATAGATCTTTAAAAAATTAAAAAAAAATAAAATTGTGGTGCTGAGTCAAGAAGAGAGGAGGGAAGGCGACCACTGAAGTAAAGCACTGACAATGTCATTCACAAACTAGGATGAGGGTGGTAGTGGTGGAACTAAGGTAGCATGTTCACGATCTATGTTGAAGATAAGCTGTACAAGTGATCATGGAAACAATGGATGAGGAGTTTGGGAAGAAAAGTACTAGAGCACATTCCAACCTGTGGGATTTGAGCACCTGAATGCTGGTGTTTTTTAACCAGAACAGGCCCTGAAGCCAAGCACACAACTCACCTGAAGGGGGAACTGTTATTTAGTTCGGAAAGCCAATCACTGTTTTCTCTATGATATAACATGCTGTGTCCTGAGACCAATTCTAACAGGAGGGTGTGTGTAGGACTCCATAGACTGACAAATAATTCTTGGACATCAGTAAGGTGTCAGAGAATTCAAGTCAGTTCAGCTCAATTCTGACACTATCCAGAGATAGCATGCAATTCAATTTAGAGTTCAGGCCTCCAAAACTGTCCTCTACTTCAAAAAAATCTGCAAGCTTAGAATTAAATGGGTTTCTGAGTAACAAGCTGCAGACCGCCTTCTCAGATTCCAGGTGCCCACCGTAAACCCAAATTATTATCTGTGCTTCTGACCAACTGACTGTACAACAGGTTCCAGGACCCCTTCCTCAGGTTCAATTAATTTACTAGAATGACTCACAGAACTCAGGAAACCCATTTACTCCATAGATTACCATGATTGCTCTTGATAGAATGTATGCATGCAGCAGGAGGTGCATTTAATACAAATTTCTATCTCCCTAATCCACCCTCCCAGTTTTTGTTTTCTGAATTAATAGTCAAAAAATGACCATTTTTGTTTGCTCCTAAAGTTTTGCTAAAAATTGATAATATAGCCTCAGAGACAGTACCCTTGCAGTTAGAATAAATCCTGAAATCAATACATTAATTGTATACTCTGCAGGTCATGATTGCAAATTTGCTAAGTTCATCCTAAAAAAGCATAAGTTGTCATCAAACTCGAGAATGTGAAACCATTCAACTACTATCAAGTAGGTTTTGTGATTGAAAGCTAACCTAGTCCAATTGCTTATTTCTTTCATTGAAATGATAATCAAAGATTCTCTACTTTGTTGCCATTGAACCCATCCCAATTTTAGTGCTTATGACTGAAATAAAATCAACCAAAAGAAAATACATGTCTATTGGCTGAATCTGTTGAGATCAATCTATACAACATTGCCATCCAAATACATTCAAATATACAAAATAGACAAAGATCATCAAATAAAAAACTTCAATTTAGAGATATAAGCCTGATCATAGTAATATTATGAAATTGATTTTTCTTCTTCATAAAGCTTACTTTTACATGACCCAATTCCAGAGAACATCCAAATTTATGGCTCAATTTGATTTGATTTAGCTGTGGTCATTAAAGGGACCACAAATTTGCCATTAATCATTGATCAGATTCAATAAGATCTCAAGGTGACTTATGTTTTCTTACTACTTGCAGCATTACAAACTGCCAAACAGGCTTCCTGGCATGATACAGAACATTTCTTCATAAGCAGTTGGAGAGTTCAGTTCAGATTGTATTAAGTACTTATTGATTACACTTTCTAATAGTTTTGTTTTTAAAGACCCAGAGTCTCACTGACAATACTTGTCTTTAGATCTCTGTTTCTTGGAGATTAAGGGATTTTGTTGCTGCTGTTGTAGCAGAATGGTTATTTCTACAAGTCACCAAAACCAGCTTCTTTCTTTGTTACTATTCTCATATAGAAAGCTATTATGTCTACCCAGATTTTACAGTGTTGTCTCAAACCACCTTTTATTGTTTTGATAAAGGGAACAGCCTAAAGGGAAGATCCACATGTGATTCATCTTAACATCCCAAGATCTATGTGGTGATTTATAAAACACTTCCTCTATGTAAAGAGATTTTGGGTTTTCCACTAGTGAGATATTATGAGTTGAGTCTTAGCGTCCATTTTCAAGCCTTTTTATGTTCTTCCCATCCTGTATTGAATGAGATGAAAAACTAAAACCAATATATTACAGACTCCTCTGTGCCCATGGCTGTGAATACAAGTGGAGGTTCTGCCAGTTAGAGTTAGAAATGCAAGACTTGGAAGGGGGAAGGGGAACAGGGACCTTGCTTCTTACATGGTAAAGGTGAACAAGGTCGTTGTACAGATGTGCATTTTTACTCCATTCGCCATGGTCCAGTATTTAACCCCGAGGATGTAACAGCAATTGCCTGTAGATTCAGAAGCATAATCTCAAAACCAAAGTCAACACCTGTGCTCTTCCACCTTTCCAACAGTTCTGTGTATATCTAATCCTCTCTTGGATTTCTACTAAATTGCAAAGTGCTCATGCTGTTTTCTCTCCCTGGAATATCCTCATCAATACTTTTGCAAGGCAAAATATATTTTTTCTCTAGATGGCCCTTACCGCTGTCTATGATAACATTTCTTTAACCTGTTCTTTAGCTTTCCCAGACAGGATTTATTATGCCTTTGTCTGAATTATTACTTCTCATTTTCATGTAATATTTTTTGAATGTTAGCCCCCTTGGCAATATAATAAAGTCACTAGTTGATAGTATCTACCTAACTTTTAGTTATTAATTTGAATTTAAAACCTGCAATCTCTCCCTTTTATTTACCTTTGTGCCCTCTAAATTTTGACAAATATTCAATAAGCATCTGCTATATCAAAACATTAAATCATCTCTCTCTCTCTTCTCCATTGGCAATAATTTGAATTTATTCACCATTTGGAGGTTTAGAAGTCCATATTAATGCTATCTGGATTTTGAAGTTTGCAAAGACACTCCAAGGCAAAGGAATAACAAGTACACACCATTCAGAGCAACACAATTAGTGCGAGAGAGCCCAGGGACAGAAGGAGTGGGTATGATGACAGGATGTACTCCCTAGTCCTGAAATACTTTAATTCACTACAAGCAAGGCCATGAGTGAAGACTCCAGTTGTGCTAATAATTGTTTTTCTTAGAGATCAATATATGAGTTCAAGAGTTCAGCGCAAGAGCTATTTCTTCATCAGGATGGCTGCCAGCACAATTTGCTTATCTTGGCTCTGCTCTCGTGCACAACATTAGGTGACATCTTCATTGCATAAAAAGAGGTACCAAATGCCAATATTACACAGAGTTACTGATGCCCAAGGATCTTCATGATTGAGCAGTGCCAGTGTTATATAAGTCCAAGTTCTCAAACAGGTAGTCCCAAAATCCACAGAGAAAGCATGAAACATCTTCCAGAGCATCCATTACACTCAAGCACAAAGAAATGTTAAATGTAATTTTTATATACAAATAAACAGCTACAGTATGGAGTGAAATGCTGAACTAGGCATATTTCTAAGGTATGACATGAAATTTCAAGGCAGTATCTTTCCCATTTATTATGGGAAATAGGTGGTTGGGAATTCTGAGAGTCTTTGGGATTGTTAAGGGGAACTTTGACTCCAGTTTCATGAATTAAGGGAAATAATTTCACCAGAAAACATGACCTTTTGACCCTCAGTTTCTTCCTTACAAAATAAGAAACAGCAGTACATTCCTGACCTGGTTCACTGATATATTATAAAATAACATGTATAGCATATAAGATATAGCAAATAAAATTATGAACCCTGAAACCCACCGCCTGAATTCAAATCCCATTATCATTTTTTTCAACCTAAAAATAAGGGCCTTCACAACTAATACCTACCTGTTTCCTTGTGGGACTGCTAATCCTAAGTGGCCTGTTCAGCCACCATTTTTGTTACCTGTAGCTCTGCATTCCTGTACGAGGTCAGAACTGCCTGAACTATCAGTTATAAAGCCCAACCCCACAAGGTGCCTTTCAAATCAGTCAAGATCAGAGAGCTTGATCACCCTCCAGGTATGCATCACAAGGTATGATCAGGAACGCCTGGGGAGTTATTGACTGATTAGAGCAAGGGAACCCAGAAGCTGATCAGTGGAAGGTCTTGCTAATAATACTGGAACCATGTCCAGAGATCAGGGGTATGGTTTTGATGACAACACTTGGTCATTAAGCAGATAAGAATTATCTGGTCAGCAGACTCATGTGCCCCTGAAGCCCTAGATGACATAAGCACATTTTCAGTTTCATCCATCTTTTTGTCCTCCTACCCCAGATAACTGCTGCTGTATGATTATCATATCAATAAAAAGACCAGGATCTTGCTCATTCAGCAGCATTCTGCATTGTACAGCTTGCTCCATGACTCCCATTTGTCAGTGTGGTGTTGTCAATGCAACATTTGTTAAGGGAGATATATGACTTAATGCAAATAGAATCCTTACCACTGTACTTGTCAACTGAATGACAATTATTTGTTATTATTATAAAGTAGGGCCATTTTCAGTGGCATCTCTCCTGCTAATAATGTTAGTAACAAGCATGTATTAAGTGCTAATGTAAGAAATTAAAAAAAAATAAACTAGAAAATATGTGCTAATATGAGTAGTTTATGAATTAGAAATTGGAGACTCAACGGATTATAATTTTCTCCAGACTGGAAAGGTCTGCAAGCAATGGACATGAAAATTGAGGCCTGAAATCTGACTTTAGGCCCATATTCTGACTTGGTTATGAAACATGTGTCTTTAGAACCAGCACAGGTGGGCAGGAGTAGGCAAATGAAAGAGAACACCTAAAATAAGACCATATCTGTAGTCAGATCCTAATCTAAATCTCATATCACTTAAGTCTAACAACAACCATGCAATGTTGAAATTTCTTATATCTGTTTTCTAGAGATGAGGAAATACTAAGATATGGACTAGGATTTCAACACTTGGATGTTGACCCTCAAAGCCCTTGTTTTTTAGTTTTGTTTTGTTTCAATGCTTCCATTATTATAGTGTGTGAGCTTGTGAAGTTAGTGAGGCAGAAGACTGAAAATTCAGTTATCTGTCCCATATGAAGCCTCAAGAACCCCAGAGTAGAAAGGAGTAAAATAATACACACTATATAAATTGGAGATAGGGATGAAGCCAGGAAAGGCTATCAGAAAATGTCTTATTTTAACATGCAAAAAAAAGTAGACTTAATGATTGCTAGTTTTTAAGTGCACGTCTCATATATAAAGTCACACCCCTTATTGTATGACTCAGTGTAAGAATACGTTGAATTACTATCATCACTGCTGTAGAGTTAAATATGACCTAAAGCTGTAAATGTGCTCGACAGCATTTTACACTTAAATTCTGACTGATCATTCGCTTATGTTTGTTGAATCAAATAAAACTGGGCTAAATTCATTCTACTGTCTTTTTCCAAGTTGCTAGTGTGGCTTTATCTTGCTACTAAAAAGAGATGAATGGACAGAAACTAACAGAATTCTGTTGCTTCTCTCTGCAGCAGACGACACACAGCAAACCTTCAAAAGACAGGGGGCATCAGTAATTTTCACTCGTCGGTGAGGACACAATAAAATTGACCTGGTCAAGGAAAAAGAGACCTGAAAACGGCTTCTTCCCTGATGTCTATTTCAACAGACTGGACAGTGTTGCTTCTATTTATAAGCTCATCAAGAAACATAGGAGCTTTGCAAGGTCTCCTTTTCCTCTGTGACTGTATCTTGAAAGGGTATAAATTAGAAAAACAACATCAAATAACCTAACACTTTGCAATCAACATAGCAATTTATATATACATGAATTTACTAGCAAGCGGTAAGGAAAAGCCATAAAGGAGACAACAGGCATCTTGATTTTGAGGGTGGTGGGGGCACTTTGACTTAGCAGAATGACTGCTCTGTGATTAATAAAGTAAAGCTACTTGGCAGAGGGACCTGTACTTTTAGAGGTTGGTAAAGATCAACTAGCTGTGTCGCCTAGTCTCTTTGAATTTTATATTTTTGTTTATAAGAGAGGGATAATATCTCACTGGATTGCTGTGAAGACTTAATCAATCAACGTGTTTAAACACCTAGGATAGCAACTAACCAATGGAAGTCAATAAGTGCTCTTTAGCTTTCACCATCCTCATCATCATCATATCTACAAGAGGTCAGAAATATATGCCATCAAAGTCAGATTAGATTAGCTCGCCTATGCTATGTTATAGGCAAGATATTTTCAACAGGTTTTAGTAACTGATTCTATTTAAATCAAAACACATAAAAACCATGTGAGCTAGCTTTAGAGATTAGGCATTGAAGGAATACAACGAGAAGAGAATGGTGAAGCCTACTCTTACAGCGATTCTGAATTGGCAACGTCTGCTTCCCATCCATGAAAGCAGAAAGCAGATCTAGACTTCCTAGATTCCTTTTTTTTTAAATTTATTATTGTTTTTCCTGATCCCCTTATTTGTTTCTCCTATATCCCTCCTATAATTGAAGCTATGGGATATTTTTCTTTTTTCTCTGGTTTATTTCACTGAACATAAACCCCCAGCTCCATCCATGTTACTGTGAATGGCATGAGTTTATCTTTTTTTTTATTGTTGAGTAGTATTTCATCGTGTATATACACCATATCTTCTTGATCCAGTCATCTATGTGGGGGTATTTGGGTAGATTCCTAGGAGTGGAATTGCTGGGTCATATGGTAGATCCATTTTTAATAATTTGAGGACCCTCCACACATCTTTCCACAGGGGTTGGACCAAGTTGCATTCCCACCAGCAATGTAGGAAAGTTCCTTTTTCTCCACATCCTCACCAACATTTGTTGTTGCCTGTTTTTTTTTTTTTATATGTGCCATTCTCACTGGTGTAAGATGGTATCTCACTGTGGTTTTGATTTGCATTTCCCTGGTTATAAGGGATGTTGAACATTTTTTTCATATACTTGTTGGCCATTTGCATTTCCTCTTTGGAGAAGTGTCTTTTTAGCTCTTCTGCCCATTTTTTGACTGGATTGCTTACTTTGTTTTTGTTATGTGAGCTCCTGGTAGATCTTTGTGATCACTTCCAAGATTCTTAAAATCCACACAGAGAACCATGGTGGGTCATCCTATAAATAGCAATTGAGTTTCAGCTGCAGCTCAGAGCTCCCCCAGGGAGCCATAAGCTTAAACCAGCCTTATCTAAAATCTAGACAGGAGGAAACAGGGGCACTTAGAAAAAGTTACTTCTCCAGCAACTTGGCTCTGCAGGGTGTGATCTCTTTCCCTTCTTAATTCCAAGAAGAAAAAATAAAAGCCTAGAAAATCAGTGTTCACTGAAGGAAACTAATATTGGGTAAAAATTTAAAGCCGACTTAGATTTTAATTACAGAATGTTCCCTTTTCCTACTACATTTTTTTTAATTAAAGCCTGTTAATAGAGGGAAATAAGAGTGCTGAGCACATATCAAGAACAGTTCTGGGCACTTTGCCTACACTAGCAACCTATGGAATTTGCACACACTGTAATCAGTGACAAGCCAATGAGGTAGGTGCAAAGAGTAACCCCATTTTTCAGAAAAGGCACAGAGGGCTTAAGTAATTTACCTGCAATCATGCAGCTTAAAAGGCAGCAGAGTCAGGATTTGAACCAAGGCCAATGGAGACTTCCAGTATTTGTTTTTTCTCAATACTGGTGGCCTCCCTGGAAGAGGAAACTCAATGAGAGTATCTAAGTTCTGTAGATTTCCTTGTGAACCATCTTCACCTGGAGTGAAGAACTGGAATAGAACTGATGTCAGTATTCTATTCTTCACATTTTGCTTAATCAATATTATTAAGCTTTTAGAAAATACTACCCGAGATATATTTGAATTAAGAGAAAATAGTCTCACTCTAGTCCCCACTCCATTCCCTTACAAAAGTACTTAACATTATATGACCATAGGTCTGTGAGGAAATCTTCTAGTGTTTGAAGTTTGGTCTGTTAGTTTAAAACACATGAAGTATTGTTGTGTTAGTTTTAGGAAAAGATAACGTTGTTCATCCATTTCCAAGATGTTCTACAACTACAGGGCATCTATCATTTCAAAGATAAGCCTCCCCAATTTAAGTAACTATTAATTAGGAAAGAAGGAACATGATCTAACGAGACACGCTAAGAAAAGTGTTTGGAAATTCTACTCTGTCAGTCAAGCAGCTGTTTTCTAGGTGCTTAAAGTTTCCAAGTTGAAAGGGAAAAAAGGGAAATTGAACCACCATGGTTCATTTTTTCCCCCTTCTATTATAACCCAGAACAAAACAAATGGAGGAAAAGGACTAGAGGAAGAGGGCAGCTTGGAATTTTGTTCTACCTTCTCAGTGGGGCATGAACCAGAGCTGAGGGGAAGCTGCCTTCTGACAATTGTCATTTTGACAGATTTGTCTTGAGCAACGTGCCGTCCACATAGGGAGGAAAAACTGAGGGTCTGGCTTTTTAAAACAGCTGCAGAAGTCTTGCTTTACTGGATTTTTTTTTTTTTTAAGTTAGAGTTTGTTCAAAGACAGAAGATTAGAGGATCAGCCAGAGGCTCAAGGAAAGCAAATTAGTGTGTCAGGCTTGGGATTTAGCTGTCCCTGGAAGGGAGGAGCTGAGGGGGCCCTCACTGCACACCTTGGACAGTGTAAGTCCAAGTCAGTTTCCTCCCAAGACTGAATGATGCTGCACCCAACACAGTTGAGTCAGCCAAATGTTTTCATTTGTCCACAAGCGACAGTATTACTCTTTCATTCTTATACACACTCTAGTTCCCATTTTACTTCTATTTTGAAGAATATTTAACTAGTGCATCCTGAGTCTGATCTGAAGTGCAATCAAGTGTATTGAAATACTGATAATCAACTCAATCTTCATTCATTCAAAACTTCTATCAGGGGTGTCAGTTTGTATCCTTGGAGTTTCCCAGGTGATGGGTTTGGTAATTTCTTATTATTTTTATATTCCCCATACAATTGCAACCCCCTTATTTTGACCCCAATCCCTCCTTTCCCCCCCTCCACAGTGTGTCTCTGGTTCATAGTTACTTGTTGATTTTGATTTTTTCTTTCTCATAGTTATTCTTTTCCCCTTATTTAGATTTTCTAGATTCCTGCTAGGAGTGAGACCATCCAGCATTTTTTCTTTTTCTTTCTGGCTTATTTCGCTGAGCATGATCCCTTCCAGCGCCATCCATGTTGCTGCAAATTTCATGGTTTATCTTTTTTGATTGCTGAGTAATATTCCATGGTGTGTATGTACCGCATCTTCTTGATCCAGTCATCTATTTTTGGGCATTTGAGTTGCTTCCAAAGATTAGCTATTGTAAATAGTGCTGCTATAAACATAGGGGTGCAGGTGCTCCTTGGAATTAATGTTTCTGTGTCCTTTGGGTAAATACGTAGGAGTGGAATTGCTGGATCATATGGAAGCTCTATCTTTAGTAGGTTGAGGAATCTCCACACAGCTTTCCATAGTGGTTGGACCAGTTTGCACTCCCACCAGCAGTGCAGGAGAGTTCCATTTTCTCCACATCCTTGCCAACATTTGTTGTTTCTAGTTTTTTTTTTTTTTAATATGTGCCATTCTCACTGCTGTTGGATGGTATCTTATCATAGTTTTGATTTGCATTTCCCTGATTACAAGTGATGTTAAACATTTTTTCATATGCCTGTTGGCCATTTGCATTTCCTCTTTTGAGAAGTTTTTTTTCAATGATGGGTTTGGTAATTTTAAGATTCCTTTATCTGTGCTGTGTCCTCAGGGGTAGGAAGGGGCCTTATTAATGGAGGTAACTCCAGTGGAGGTGTTTCTGGCTTCCCTAGAGGCACATACCACATTAGTAAGAGGCACATTTAAGAGAAAACAAAGATGAAAGTAATGATTTTTAAAATAACTTTTAAAAAAAATATTCAAGTATCCTTTGATACAAACTATTAATTTACTGAGTCCCCTGGCTGGGAGCTGGATCCCTTCGCTGTTATCTGGTGGTTCTATGCATTTAATAAAGAATATACATTAGCAGACCATCAGCTATGGACACATGACCTTTTGCTTGTGTGTTGGCGCAGGTGCCTCCTAGAGAGGCCGTGATCATGTCTAAGGACCTTTATCTCAGTGGGCAGCTTTTCTCACTAGATGCATTTTAGTGTTCAGAAAGGATGAGTCTCCTGGCTATCATTTAAGGCTTGTTGGATGACTTCAGAGAGGTTTCTTTGTATGCCAATGTGTGATGATGAACAAAGTGACCAGAGGAGCCTCTCAGTGGCAAACAGAATGAACCCACTGGCTTTGAGGAGAGGACAGTTGGCAATTTTAGCACCTGACTTGCTCATCAGAGAAGGCAGGGTGTTAGGCATGAGAACATGGGTGTGAGGGACCAAGGAAAGCGGCAGACTACTCCAGCTTGGCAGGGGGCATTTTTAAAAAGCAAAGGAACTTCCCTATGAGCTTGTCTTGGGAAGCTGCAAGAATAGTAGATCCTGTGCCCACTAGAACCTCAAAAGTATATATAGAGGCCTGAATTAGGCTTAGTCACATATGCGTCCATACAATCTCAGCTCCTCCTCTCTCTCTCAAGGCTGTCTCCTTGAAATGGCTCCAGCAATGGGACTAGTGGGTGGAATACACAGTCCAAGGGCTGGGGAGGGGAGGTGAGGACTTCCCAGTGCCAGCTCATTGGTCTACAGGTAGTCACGTGCTCTGGACCACCTTAGCAGGAGGTTTGCAATTTAGAAGAAATTAAGAAAGTCAACTGTGCTGTGTGTTCCCAAGTCTGGGTTAAAGATGCATCATGGTGCTGTGGATATAGCTTTACTGCTAAAAAAAAAATTACAAACAAATAAGTAAAATAGAGAGGACAAAAATTAGATATTTTATCAACAACAACAGAAAAATCCTGAATATGCTGAGGGAGTATAAAAAGCAAAAACTGATACCAAAAAACAGAACTTGCTGATTTTTTACTATTTTTCTCAAATTTATTTATTTATTTATTTATTTATTTATTCTATATTTATTAGTTCTATTCTCAAATACTCTTATGAATCAGAGAGGAGAGTAATATCGAATGGCATGAAGATGGAAGTTGTGAACTCGTAAAAAAGCAGAAACAGCAAAAGAGACCTGTAACTTATACTTGAGGTTTCTAATACAATATATAGAATTTCCTGTGAGACAGTGCAGACAATACTGGATCAGACCAAATGTGACTATTAGTATTTCATTTAACTTTTTTTCATATAAAAGGATCTATTGCCAAATCATCTCATTTTTTCCTTTGAATATTTCCTGGCTTTGACCATACTACAGGTGTCCATTCCTTCAAATCCAAGGCCATCTGTCTTTGAACATATCGACTGCTGACAACCCAAAGCCAGACTTCTGTTGGCTTTGAGTTGTTTAGCAGAATTGGGCAGAGAGATGTCTCTTCAAGAAGAGCCAGAATGGAGGGAATGCGACCAGCAGTCTGGGGTAACATGGTGCTGACAGACGTGCTGGCGTGGTTCTGCCCTAGAACTAACCAGAGGTTAGAAAAAATACTGCAAGAATTCCATTATCAACTGATGGTGTCGGCTCAATTCCAGATCTATAATTCATTCTTCCTAAATTCTCCCAGCTCATTTAACTTCATGTTCAAAGAATTAGAAAGACTGTAGATCAGCACTAGACAGAATGATTTTGCTTCATTCTCGCCACTAATGCCAATTCTTTTTTTTTTTTTTTAAGATTCATTTATTTATTTATACAAGCACTGGGTACAGTCAGAAGCACAAGAGGGTGACAGAATTCACCAGAGCCAGAGTGGGGAGCAGAACAGGCAGACTGAGGAAATACTGCTGAGGCGGGCAGCGGGCACGGCAGGATTGGTCTGTCGTGCCACGTGGGACACTCCCGGTGGCCGGGGAATAAACCGGCACTGCAGAGGCTACAGGCAGCTTCACAGCCCAGCGCTCAACTGCTGCACCACCAGGGGAGGCCCTAATGCCAATTCTTAACATCCACCAGTTTCCTTCCCATCTTACAATCTCCCTTCCTAGCAGCCTACAAAATTATGTTAAAACAACAACCAGGGGTATCTGCAGTAAGATCTCAACTGTTACATAGGCATGAGATGAGAATGACCTATAATGTGTTTTGTCTATGTGAGATCTCCTGAATTATCACAGAGAACATTTTTAAAATCATTTACTTAGTTACACCCTAAATCTCTCATTGTTGTCAAGGCTCCCTCTGCATATAACCTTTGCAGTGCAAGGACTACTATATATTTTCTTTGTATTTCCTGTAGTGCTCCCAGTGCCTAACTACTTCCCTCAGCATTGATTCATTGGTCAAACATTCTTTTATAGTGTTAAATACAGTATTGACTCTGAGGATGGAAGTGGTTAGTTAGCAAAATAGAAAAAGCCTTGCCTTCATAGAACTTTCATTCTAGCCTCTATAGCAGACATTGAGTGATGCAGAAAAATTTTCTGAATATATTGTCCTACATTTAAAGGTGATTGAGTAAACCAATGAATGGATGAATGGATAGTAAGTTTTTATAGGATAAAGCTAATCTGAACTTGAATACAGAGCTAACTCTGGTCTTGATTCCACTAGTTTCAGTCATCCACACACATCATTATTTGGAAGGTAGAGTAAGAAATGCAAGTGCACATGTGTGTATGTATAATATTCCATTCTCAAGAATGGGTGACATGATAAAGTACCTTCTAAATACTGACACTATTAGGCAGATAGTAGTTACCCTAGTAACATATTTATAAATCAACATTTTCCAAAGAATGTTTATAATGAGGACTGCATTCTATTCTTCATATTATTTGGTGTTATGCCAAAATAGGTTCCTGTGGTGAAATAAGGTAGGGAACACTTAGTGATATGTGTTTCTTTTTGGTGGTTATTAACAGAAATTTTAGCATGATCCCATGGGCATGCTTCTGCAGGAACAGGCTTATCTAACTTACTTTAATAGAAAATTCAATTTTGGAGAACTACTTCATAAAGCACATGTTGCTTCATATGGGTATGAATAGTAGTGGATTCTGTGTGCCCTTCCTGGATGCACCTGCAAGGTCAATGTGCTCCTTCCCAGCTGCTGAAAATATTGGTGGCCATATGCTCAGAGCTGTGTTCTTTACTGGGCCTTGCCCTCAGCTTCTGGGATTTAGGCCGTCGTGGTTGAACCATGAGTGGTCAAAGACTGGCTGATGACTGTGTGTCAAGACTCACCTCCCTTGTCTAAATTTGAGACAAAGCTTATGGGTCATCTCAGCTCCAGAACTTCCTGTAGGATTAGCTAAAAACTCAGTTGCAGGGCCTCCCCGGTGGTGGCACAGCAGTTGAATGCTGGGTTGTGCAGCTACCCGCAGACTCTGCAAGTGCTGGTTCGATCCCCGGCCACCGGGCGAGAGTCCCACATGGCACGTGGACCTCTCCTACCGCCCACTGCTCCCCTCAGCAGTGTGCTTCGTCAGTCTGCCTGTTTTGCTCTCCACCCTGGCTCTGGTGAATTCTCTCACCCTCCCGCGCTTCTGACTGTACCAGTGCTTATACAAATAAATAAATCTTAAAAAAAAACAAAAAACCTCAGTTGCATCCACAAAGCAGAGTGACTTCTCTTTCTGTCTCATCAATAAGCATTATTTCAATAAGTATAAATGATCAGATGGACTTTGCCCCACTAATTTATTTTAAGCTTTATTATTTCATTTACTAACATCACTCTAGTTAAAATATGCTTTTTTTAAGAGCAACTTAACATTTGTTAAATCTTTTTAGAACAGATAAATTTCATTTTTATTTCTTGAATTAGTTAATTTTTAACTAGTATGTTATTTGGGCACCCCCATCAGGTACTGCCACCATGACCCACTAACTTTTCATCACCTATGTGATGAAAAGTGTGTTTGCCTTCTTGTGGGACTGGAACTTTTGAGTCTCAAACTATGTGACAAGTATGTAAGAATATCCTGACTGCAAACACCTCTTCCCCTGAAAATCTTTCTCAGTTTTATAGTTTATACGGTTTATCTGAGAGCTAACCCTGGGCAAATGTGCCATAAGCTCTAACATGACACTGAGCTGCGATCTAAATTCAAAATCAAGTCTACCCCAGGAACCCTGGTCATCAGTAGCAGATGCCAGTTTTAGACACACTTTGAACATCTTCAATATCAAGCCACTTTCTACTGTGTCTTACCCCAAAACTAGTAATGACTTTGTAAATAAGGAGGGACACCAAATGCCATTCTCTTGATTTCAATATATTGTGCTTTGTTGGAATGTATCTAGTGTGAACTATAATTTTTCTAAGAAAAATGTTCCTTTCTGGGGCCTCCCTGGTGGTGGATCCTCAGCCAGGGAGCTAATCTACATGGTGCAGCAGACCTCTTCTGTCTTGTCCGCTGCTCCCCTCAGCAATGTCCTTCAGTAGATCTTCCTGTTCTGCTCCCCACTCTGTCTCTGGTGAATCCACTCACTCCCACATCTCTGGCCTACACCCCAGTTCTCGTGTGCATAGATAAATAAAAAGAAATATAAAAAAAGAAAAATGGTCCTTTCTTTAAACAAATGTGACATGTAACAGTAAATATTTACCCACATACAGACATACACATTTACACAGGTGTTCAGACACAGTCATATTTAACAACTGAAGGGAACCCAAAGCTATCATAACCACCCCTCAGATTTAGAGCAGAAGAAGTTGAAGTCCAGAGTGGAAGAGTGATTTGTGTTCCAGTGATAGAACGCAAGCTGGATCTCTGACTTCCTGATACTAAGCTGAAAATAATTCAACCTGTCATTCTCATTCATGGTGGGGGCAGGGAATGAGGTTATTAGCTTTATCCTGCAAAAAAAAAAAAAAAAAGAATCATTTATGTATGAAATTACAATGGAATTGCTTTCGATAACCACATGTCTCATTTGATTTCTAAAATGTCAGTGAAACACACGTTTTCAGGAACATAGCATATGCATAAAAGCTAAGAGTACATGTAAAATGGAATGTATAAAAACTACTTTTCATTCTCAGCTCACACCAGTGAGCATTATGATTTAATAAATCACCAGTAAGGGATTCAAGCAACCATCCAATAGCCTGAAGATCCACAATTCTGAAAAATATTTAATATGGAATGGGAGTTAAAACAAAGCAGACACACACACATGCACCAGCATCACTGTAACAATTCCTTCAAAAATGGTTTTCATAAACATATCTTCCTGTGCTTATCTTTTTATAGATTCTATCAGCCCTACCTTTACAGAAATCATGCATTGCGATGCCATGGCAACCGCCACATGCTGCACAGACCCACAAAATCAACATGTTTAAATAACTAACTCAAGCCCACTTAAGTCTATTAGATTTAGATTCTAGAGATAAAAATAGCAATAATGGCATTTATGCAAACGAGGGGTTCTGTTGTCAATGTTTGAGGTGATGTAAACAATGTGATAGTGGAAACTGCAGCAGGAAAAGCCCAAAGGGAGAAATGCCCAGTTCAGCAGGGGTCTAGATTCATTCATCAACGACTGATGACTGATGCTTTGGGTTCTTATTGTGAGTCACATGTCAATTCTGTGCTACTCCACAGAGGACTTTAGTGGCAATAAAAACAGAACTGGTAGAACTTGGGTGTAGGGCAAATGACTTATCAGGGGTTTTCACACCTACCCAACACTAGCCTCTGTGACCAGCAGCTGCGTCTTACATGCCTCCCATGATGATGGACATGCAGGCCCAGAGAACACGGGCGTGTACATGACTAAATGTTCATGCCTGAGTCTAGAAGGAGGGATAAAAGGGTGGCGTCACTCTGAGGCCCATACAAGACTGTAAGATTAGGAGAGCAAGAGAGGATGCCAGAGAGAGTGTGGAGGTTTGTGGGAGCTGGGAGGCTGCCTTCAGTCTAGCTCCTCTGCCCGCCTCTTTGCATGCCACCCTCCCTGCCTTGATTGCCTGTTATACTTGGTTCCCTGCCTCAACATGGAAGACCTGTAAAAATGTATCCAGGGCTCTGAGACTTCCATTAGCCACCGGTCTGAATTGAGAGTGAACCTGCTCCGGGCATGCTGGTGCTAGAATGGGATCAGTACTTTTCTACCCAAAGAAGTGACTGTTTCAAAATTCAGTTGTTTTCTCCTTGTAAAATAATACGGTTTCAAAAACCAATTTCAGAAGACAAGTCGATCTGAGTCATTATTCAAGAGTCATGTTCCCAAGGTCACTTTAGTTTTCTAACTAGAGCAGCAGAGAGACACAGATACAGAGTAGGTCTAAGACGATAGCCATGTAATGTCAACCATTTAAAGGAATTCTAGGCAACATATGGGGACAGGGGTACAAGAAAATGACACAATTTATGGTAGAGTTTTGTTAAATTTTATAGTCCTGATCAATTACAATGGCATTACCTCTAGCGTTCATTAAAAAGCTGATTTCTAGGCCTCACATCAGATTACTGAAAACAGAACCTAAGGTGTTACTCTACTAATGAAGCAGTGGTACTTTGAAAAAAAACATCACAGCAGTGAGTTCAGATGAGAAGAGGAGGAATCAACCTCTAGCAGTCTATGTGATCTTAAGAGAGTGAGGCTTTGGGCTGTCTGTAAGTCGAGTAACAACATGCAGCTGTTGTGGCTTTGTCTAATGACTTCTGATGACAAAATGGTAGGGTTGGGGCATGGAAATGCTTCTTGAAGACTAATGACAAAAAAACGAGAGGGCAGAGATATCAAACAGCCACCTAGGAGGTACAAGTGCACCCGAAATATTGGTTACCCAAATATATAGCACCTGGAACAGTAACCACAGCAGCGAGAGCTACACCAATAATCATAATCTATTTGCATAAAACTTTACAGTCTGCAAACATTTGCTGATGCACATGGCAGTGAGCAAAATCAGAAATGAGGAAGTTTGATCTTCATCCACTGAAGATAGCTAAAAGTTCCAAGAGATCTTGCTTCCCTGCTACACAGAACATGCTTGGTTCATATGAAGGGCTCAGTATATATTTATTGAATGATTAATAAATGAGTGACATAGGGGCAAAGAGGAAATAACATAGATGGAATAGGGGAAAGGCTTTCTTACTATCTGACAGTGTAGTGTTCCCTTGTATAGAAAAATCAGACATCTAAATAAAATACAGCTATGACAGCAATGGAAATGAGAGGTGAAGGGATTCCTGGATAATTCTAAGAGGCTTTGATAACTACTTTTTAAATGAGGAGCCATGGATACTGGAGAGTTGTATTTACATGGAGTTGTGCAGTAACAAATAGGAAAAGAATAAGCTACAGTTGTAGCAATTAGCAACCATCAGACATTGGACTCCAGATAGATACTGCTGTAAGTAAACAGTCCAGTGCAAGTTGATATGACGAAGCTTAGCACATTAACTAGTACAGACATATTTCCTTTGGCCAGTGACGTCAAAGAATTTTGCCCATGACTTCCTGAAGAGGAGTTACATCTGCATTTAATGCATTGAGGTGAATGTGTTTGTGTGTGAGAAAGAAAAGCTTCTGCTATTGTAAAACTGACTTGCAATGTTGTTGATGCTAAATCTATGGACCATATTCAGAAGGATCTGGTGTCTGGAGTATGCAGATCTTTCGAGTTTTTCTTCCCAACTTCTTGCCACTGACATATAGACAGCCCAAAGGGCACAATCTCGATTACACAGTTATGTTTTTTGAACATCACAAGAGCTTTGTAAGGTTAATTTCTGCAGACTTAAGTATTTTCATTTTATGGGAAAAAAAAAGACTGATCTACAAAAACGCAGAAATTTTGAGAAGTGAATAAAGACTAGAACGGGGACTTAATCCTTGGTCTTCTGATTTAAAAATCACTTTTTAAAAAAATTATGGATTGGAAAATATAATAAGATCAGCTATTTAATACAGAATTGTGCATTTTTTTCCAGTTTAGTTACTTAAAATGTCACATTATAATTTTATACCTATAATTTGGCAGAGACTCACCATAAAAGGTCTAGTTCTCTTTTATAACTCATTGTAAAATAAATGTGAAGGCAGAGATGAACATCAACTATCCTAAGTTCAGATTCAGTACATTTTGATGATTTAAAACAGAAAAATATTTGGAATTTGCCATGCAGGACTATTATATTTAAAGGGAAATTATGTCCCTAAAAGAATCAAAATAATTCATCTTTTACATTGGAGAAAACCAGCAAAGGGTACTTTAACCAAGGCTTCAAATTTAACCTCACCACTAACGAGTCAAATTAACATCAGGTGCCTCGTTGGCTGCTCTGAAAAGAACACAGCATCTTTTTTGTTTTCTATCCAAAATTCATAAGCTAAAATTGATCCTGAATAACGATCACTCATGCACACCACATTTTATTCAGGACTATAGCAATAGATGTAGAATCCACAGCAATGGGTTCTTGTAGAGAGCTGGAGAGAGATTAAAATGTTTTTACATAGCAAAAGAAAATAAAAGTAGATTTAAAAGACATCCCACTGAATGGGAGAAAATATTTACACATTTCACAATATGAAGAGTTCAGAGCCAAGTTACATAAAAACAAAACAAAACACCTGTACTATTTAACAGTTAAAAAAAAAACCCAATTAATAAATGGGCAGCACATCTGAACAGATAATGCACCAAGGAGGATATCCAGAAAGTCCATAAACACGGGGGAAAATGTTATTCACCAGTAATTATAATATGGTACATATGTGTCAAAATCACAATAACGTATCATCTCACACCAATCAAGATAGCATATATTAAAAAAACAACAATAATAACAAGTGCTGGTGAAGATGCAGAAAAAAGAAACCTCATTATCCTCTCGGTGGGACTATAAACTGGTGTAGTCATTTTAGAAGTTGATCTGGATTTGGGGCCTCTCTGGTGGTGCAAGGCGTTAAGCACCGCACTATGAAGCAATCCAAAGCCTCTGCAGCACGGGTTTGATTCCCCGCTGGCCAGGGAGCAATCCACATGGTGCAGCAGACCTCTCCTGTCTCACCTGTTGCTCCCCTCAGCAGTGTATTTCAGTCAGTCTGCCTGTTCTGTTCCCCACTCTGTTTCTGGTGGATCCTCTCACCTCCAGCATCTCTGGCCTGTACCACAGCTCTTGTATAAATAAATAAATAAATCTTTAAAAAAAGGAAGACATTTACCTGGATTTGCTATAAAAATAACTATGGAAAAACTGTACTACCCAGAAATCCCATTCCTGGCCTTATATCCAAAAACATGAACACATTAAGTTAAAAAATGATATGCTCTACAAAATTTATTGCAGCAGTACTTACAATAGCTAGAGTATGAAAACAACCTAAGTGCCCACTAACAAAAGATTGAATCAAGAGGATGGGGTCTGTCTTAGAAAGGAATACTATTCAGTCATAAAGAAGATAAAATTTTGCCACTTACAGTAAACTAGAAGGAATTCAAGGGCATTATGCATAGCAAAGACAAAGACATATGCATAGCAAAGACTCAAAGACAAATAGTGGACATTTACATGTGGATGATTGGACAAAGCAAAGTACTTTTAACAAGTGGACACAAATTAAGTGAGGTTTCTGAGGCTAAGAGGGAGGAGGAGAGTAAAAGGCTCAAAAGGATATAAAGTGTGGTTGAGGGGGAAAACAAAACAGTTTGCTTTTATAATTCAGATTTTCACAAATGTATTTGCTTACGTATCTCTGTTTTTGCTTAGTATCTTTTGAACGCGCTTTCAGAATGGCTGAGTTAAGATTGTAAGGGATGGAATACAGAGGTTCTGTCATATTTCCCCTAGTAAGACCTTGGGATGATGGCCATGCCTTTGGTGGATGCTTAATAAATATTTGTTAATTGTTTTGCCAATTCACAGACAAACAAAATGTTGACAAGAGGGGAAAACTAAGTAGAAATTGATTAGTAGAAATTGTAATCATGACGGAAACCTTTAAGCAAAACCCCTCCCACTCATCAAATTGAAGCAGCCGTGAACTGTAAGCAAGAACCACAGCTGTCATCCAGGGAGTCACTGGAAGCTGGCACTACTGCATCCCAGGGATCCTGGCTCAGAGGGACTTTAATCAAGTGGGATTTCTCAATGTGCCATCATTGCTGCGGGATCTCAAAGGATTCAGCCTCCGGTCGGCAGTGGCAGATGCATAATCCCGGTTGTGGCAAGCACTCATAGTAAGACCCTTCACTTGGAGAAAAAAAATAGGCATTGCTTTATAGGCTCATATATTGTGAACCTAAGAGGGCAGCTGTCCCTCCTTGGGGGTCTTTCTGCAGTAGGAAGATAGCAAAGACACTGTGCCTCGTAGATAACCACATCTGTTGTGTGTGTTATGAGATCTGGATTCCATGTCTGTTTTTTTTTTTTTTTTTCCATTTACCAGTTAGGTAAATTTGAGTATGCTTGCAACTCAATTTAGCCCTCCTTTCTCCATCTGTCAAAATCATATTCACTTAATTACGTCCACGGATTATATGGTCTGAGCCCTTCTTTTGAGGGAAGAAGAACATTTTTTCTTTTAAGACAAGACTTCAAATTTTCCTTACCTTTAGGAAATAATTAGGAAAACAATGTGCCAGAAAATATTTGCTGTTGTTAATTTTGTCACCTAATTTGTCCTGACAGCTGCCTCAGTCACTACTGTTATGTAAATAATCAGCTAATGAGTAAAAAATAAAGTTGACCCCTTCAGTATAAAAAGATAAGTATCCCAGAGAATGGGAGAGCAGGGTCAGCTTTAACAGTGTTTTTCAGTCTACCATATCTTCAAAGAAAATGCCCCATATCACAAATTGTTGCATCTAAATTGGGAGATTATAAAATTGTAGGGATTAGGAATATTGATGGATTTTTTTTAAAAATGAACATTGCTGTGTTGCTTACTATTTAAACATAGGTTTGGGCATGTTTTTATTGCTGATATAAAAAATCTTTTATAACTGAGAGGATTTTAGTGATAACAATAATGAACAATTATATAATAAAAATTATTAAAGAAAACCATTCTTTCAGGTCTCAGTAAAGAAAAAGTTTAACACAATAAACGAACCTCTCTCCCATGTCTATAACAGGCATAATGAGAAAAAGAAGAGAGAATTCATTTCTCCTATTTTGTGACAGGACTCTAATGATTGGACAAAGCATATATTATGAAGTGAGTATATGATTTTTCTGTGGCTGTTTTCACTACTATTTATCTACTAAATAGATGGATAGATATCACACTGATCTAAGGTAAACCTACCAAGCTGAGTCTCTAATGAGAGGCCATGTGTGGAGCAACTAGTGGGTCTTACCTTCACCAGGAGCAAATACTAAGAAAATTAATTCAGGTTGTTGATTGCAAGAATTTATTTCCTAGAACCACCCATCTAAAACTCTTTATAAAACAGAGATTCTTCAATAAATAGGGACCTGTTTAACACATTTTATCTTTAAAACGTTTTGGTGTGGTATCACCTTTAACATCATCCTTGGATCTATTTAGTAGATGAGAGAAACGATATAGAATATTCAAGAGCTCCACCAGCATCAGGCATCTGCAAAGCCAGTGTCAGTATCCATGTTTCCTGAATTATATGCTGTCTAATCTGGATTTTCTGTAAGAGAACCAATCTCCAGAATCCAAAATGAGGCTCACTGATGTTCCAAAAAAATTCTCCATTCTAGTTCGACTGACATCTGTTTCCTGTTCACCACTAAGTAGTTACCTTCCTGCTGGACCAAACTTCTTAAGGCATTGTTTTTTTCACTGAAATTAAGTATTAGTCTATATGTGTACACATTTGATCCACAGGAACACAACAAAAAAAACAAGACAGACTTGGAACTTACTAGGACACCAGCAACTGCCTCAATGATTTAATAAAACACAATTGTGAAATTATTACAAAAAACATTCAGTGCTTTTCCCCTAGGCTGAGCTCTCTTTCTCGATTTTCTATGCTGTTTCACCAGCTTTAAGGTTATCTTCCTCTGCCATCAGAAAGTATAATAAGAGCCATCTCCGATGTGGAAACAAGACCATTCATTGAGACAACACAGCGAAAGTGAGACTGCAGCTATTTCAGAATCTCTCTATAAGCCACTCTCATCCCGATAGGACATCACCTTGCCACCTTCCTCTTAGTAAAAGCATACGATAAAGCCTCCAACATCAAAGTGGTAGGCTTTCTTGTTTTTGACTCATTTTTAAGTGGACTCAAACACCATTTCAGTAATGTGATACTCTCGCACCTACCCATTTTGTTTCATGGCCTTTTCCAGTGCTGTCCTAACATCAAACATTCAGTCCATTATGTCAGTAATTGCTGTGATTATTAAACATACTTGAGATGTGCTTATTTCATCTGCCCTTCAGGTACCGTGGATGAATTAAGGCTGTCCCTCATATGTTGGAATATAACCCCTAGCCCAAATTGGAGATAGAACAGGTATCAAACACACCCATGTGACATTAAGAGCTGTCAAAAAAAATTTTCAAATCTCATCTGAATCAGTTTCTCAGCTTGGGACAACAGTGAAAGCTCTAGGGTGATCTGAGGCTCTAGTCTCTGATATATGTGCACAAAGGTTGAATTCTGGGAGCTCTAAGATCACTTAAATACTATCTTTTTGTGAAATTGGAAGCTTGTTGATACAAGTCAGACATCGTCTTGTGTATTGTTTGTTGTTGGTCTAAAATACTGTAATGTGTTTGCAAACTCTACAAAATGGAAGACTTTCCTCAACAATATGTGTGTCAAGTTTCTCATGGGAAAAAAAAAAAAACAAAACAAAACAGAATTTCCAGCAATTTAGGCTCCTGTTTGTTGTATCTGACTCCTGTAAATGGGTTACACTGTCCAGCTCACAGGCCCAAGCTCCATGTTGCTTCATGACTTATGTTAACTGTCTTTCCCCTGCTGGTTTTATAATCCCAACACTTAGGCCTTTATTTTTTCAGTTCATTTCACATAGGATAACACAACCCTGTGCATTCAATGAATCCTATTTGATATCCATCACTATAATTATGAGGACCTGGAGCTATATTTTTGCTTGTCTCTTCATATTTTCATTATGTGTCCCTCTACTAGAATAAAAACATTTAGAAGATGTGACTTCATCTTTTTCACCATGGTATTTTCAGTGTATAAAACAATGTATGGTTGATGGCAAGTTTCAAGTAACTGTCTAGTCATCAATTCGTTGTTGACTATAAATCCCTGTCCTTTTAGAATTCATATCAAACAAAGGGCTTTCAGGTACCACTTTATCATGGGAACACTCAAAAGTATATCCCATCCACATGGATATATTTGAAAATAAATAGCTGTGTCTTTCTCACAATTTTTAAAGATAGAATATGATCATTATAGGGCATTTCGAAAATATAGAAATAAAAACCACTTATCATTTCAAAATAAATTATTTTGAAATATCTATTTCAAAATATTAATATGTTTGTGTCTAGTGTTGTTTTCAGCAATTATGAGTTGCTTCTATATGATTATGCTTTTTTACCTACTACACAAGAGAAACATCTCTCCTTCCCTTGCAGCAACTCATCAAATAATCTCCCCACTGTGGAGAAGCAGCGGGGGGAAGGAGGTCTTGTCTCTTCTCTGCCCACACTTGTGCCTCTCATGGGAGGCGGATCATCTGGTAGCCTGATTCCTTTCTGATTCTCCAGGGAGAATTCACACACTCAAAGGTCCAAGTTGGGGAGTGAGCCTTTGGGCTGGATTCAGGGTCAGCCGTGCTCCTGGAAGCATGACAAACACTGTGGCCTAAGGAGCTGCTCTACACAGCTCTCTGAGACTCTGAGTCTCAGAGTCTAGAGTAGCTGACGTTCCAGGAGACCCCTCAGTGAGTTTCCTTCTCCACATCCACTTACTTAATACCAAGGAAGACCCTATTTGACATTTCACTTGGCTATTTTCTATTTGCTCATAACGTAAAAGGGGTGATGTTTGCATTCACTGCAAATCCTACCGATGCTAACTATTCAGTTCTGTGATCTGATTTTCTAGTTGAAAATTTTTTTTGGATGCAGCCACATTTGAGGTACTTCACCCCATGACAGGTTGGTCACTCCCCCAGACATGCAGCTCCCAATTTGGGCAGGAGGCGCTAGGCTGCCTTAGTAGCTCAGTAGATGCAGTAATGCTGGAGGGAAAGACAATGTGCTGTTCTTTACTTTCTCCCTCCTCCCATTCATACCGTCAAACCAGTTTTATCCATTTGAAGACTAACAATCCCTCACGAAGTATGTTTGAACTCAACTCCAGTGGCTAAGTAGTCATTTTAAGTGTTTTTTTACATTCCCAATTTTTAATTAATGTCCCTGAAATAATAATCATGCTATAGTTACATTTATTTTTAATTCTGTTCAGGAATGTGTTTATAATTTAGATGTGGAGCACCAACATTAATGATTTCTTGGTGTTGATGAAGCAGCTCTTCCTCCCACACTAAGGGGATTATAGTGACTTATATGGTTTCAGAATGCCACATAAAAGCCCATAGGTGCCTACTCTTGGCCATTATGGGGAATAAATTAATAGAAAAAAATCAGAAACAAATCAGGTCCCCCCTAATCTAGGCTCCATTCTCTTGGTTTGCTCCCATTTCATCCCATATTTTCCCAGGGTAGCCTTTCATTATACTTTATTGTTACAACTTGTGGGTTATCTTTCTTTTATTCAGAGCCATTAATTTTGAGAAGGCAGGGAATTTTCTTAAGTCTCAATCCTCAATGCTACAGTGCCTGTAGCTTAAAAAAGTGCTGTAAAATATTCCTGTTGAGTGAATGAATGAATGAATGCCAGGTGGAAGTAAAATTCTATGAAATGCACATGAATCAAGTTTCAGAAACTAGAAAGGACCAGAGGGAAATGTTGGCATGGCATCTTTTCAGAGTGGTCTTCTCCTAACAGCTCCTTTACCCAAACACCAATACCCATAAGTGAGAACCAGTAAAGGGACATACTACATGAAAATAGATGCTATTTGCAGCTAGTTATAAAAAAGAGAAGTAAAACCCAATTAATTTTTTAACAAAAGTGTTAAATCAATATGCCAGTCCAATAGTGTTTTTGGCAAAACTAAGAACATATAACAAATGACAATAAGCAGGTAATCTAACATAGTCTAGTAAAAGAAAAGCAAACTAAAAGACAAAGGAAGAGAAATGAGCCAAACCTTAGACACAGGGAATTTTTTAAATTGTAAACATATAAATAATGTCCTTGCTCAGAAATTAAATTATGCAATAAAATGAATCACCATATGTGTTTATCAAAGGGAGCATGGGGTAGGTAATATCAATATATACTAATGAAGCAGGGAACCTCAGTATATTGATAACTATGGAATACAGTCAGAAATGTTGTTGAAGATTTTCTTCCAAAAACATACATAAGTTCATCTGATGAGCTCTCCCAAATGCTCAAGGAACACTCTATCAATGCTGTCTGAATTATTTCAGAGCATGAACGCAGTTGGAATGATTTCATGTTGATTTTTGCAAAGACAGCCTAATGCTGATGTGAAAACCTAGCGAATAAAAATCAGTATCATTTATGAATACTCACAAAAAAATTATAAATGAAGTAATAACAGATGAAAATTTGTAATATGTCTCAAAAAGAGTTCATCTAACTGGATCAAGAAGATGTGGTACATATACACCATGAAATATTACTCAGCATTCAAAAAAGATAAACACATGCAATTTGCAGTAACATGGATGGAGCTGGAAGGGATCATGCTCAGTGAAATAAGCCAGAAAGAAAAAGAAAAATACTGGATGGTCTCACTCATAGCAGGAATCTAGAAAACTTAAATGAGGGACCAGGAAAAAGAATAAATGTAAGAAAGAAAATATCAAAATCAACAAACAACTATGAACCAGAGACACTCTATAGGGGGTGGGGGGCACAGAAAGGAGGGATTGGAGTCAAAATAAGGGGGTTGAAATTGTATGGGGAATATAAAAATAAAATTTAAAAACAAAACAAAACAAAAAGAGTTCATCTAAGGGATTTGAGTCAAGTTGGGGTAAAATCATGTCACTAGATGCCAAATAGTACATTTTTAAAAATCCATGTTATAGCTATGGTTTTAGAGAAAACTCTTTGTCAACTGTTTTCAAGAACTTATTTTTTATTGTGATGAAAAGCCCCTATCCAAAATCTGAAGAACTAAAATAACTACCATTTGTTTAGGGATAAGATGAATATTCTTTGAGCATTCTCTCTCATATGATTTAACATAAGTGCTCAAGTTTTAGACTGTATTAAGATGTAAAATTTTTAAAAATGGGTTATATCATTGAAAAGAATGAATGAAATGATCATTTATAGTATATCACTCTATCAACAGATGTTATTTTCAGATAATATGATTTGTGTATTTCAACACCTATGATATTTCTAGTGATAGAACTATCACAAGAAATAAATTTCATTGACATGACCACATTAAATAAATATATGAAATTCAATAGCTCCAGCCCTATCAAAATGGCTAAAGCTAAAGACTCATCATAACAAGTGTTGCCATCATTGTGATCAAGTCAAATCATTAGACTTTTCCTTATGAATAAAAATGCCCCAATGACTTCAAAAAAAGTCAGATTCTTAAAAGTCAGACTTGTATTACCAAACGATTCATACTTTCAATTCCTAAATATTTAGCAAAGGAATCAAGACTATAATGTCTATACAAGACTTACACATGAATGTTCATGGCATTACTCATAATAACTCAAAATTAGAAAACACAACAATTTCATCAACATGTGATGGGAAAAAAAATGGTATATCCATTCAATGGAATGTAGTTCAGCCATAAGAAAAAAAGGAATGAACTATTGATTCATACAACAGCATGAACAAACCTCACAATAATTATGCTGAGGAAAAGCAAACAGACACAAAGAGAAGATTCTGGGTGTTTCCAAATATTGAAAATTCTAGAAATACAAATGAATATATTGTGAAAGAAAGAAGATTAATGATTGTCTGAGCCAGGGGTGGAGAGTGGAATAGGTTGCAAATAAGTAGAGGAATTTGGGAGGGTGTTGGAGATGTTTGGTGTCTTCATTTTAGCAGCAGTTTTCTGAGTATGTACACCTGTCACAACTCATCAAACTATACACGTTACATGTACATGGGATATTGAGCATGAATTACACACCAATGAAATTACAATTTTAACAATATAATCGATGGAGGCTGCTAGACAAAAAGATCCAAAGATCAAGAGGCACTCATTACAGTACATCCCCAAATTAAATTGTCTAAAGTTTTACTAGCTTTAGGTTTTTAACTCCTCAAAATATTTTATTGGCTCTAACTTGCTCAAAGATGGCACTGATGTGAAGATACAGATATTTATGCAATTGCAATATAAAAGATCTTATTAGTGGACACAATAAAGACAATGAAAACTAGAACTCACATCT
Organism: Talpa europaea; assembly: GCF_964194135.1. Taxonomy (NCBI): domain Eukaryota; kingdom Metazoa; phylum Chordata; class Mammalia; order Eulipotyphla; family Talpidae; genus Talpa; species Talpa europaea. The sequence continues at coordinate 133,084,408 of NC_140071.1, read as the reverse complement.
CTCAATGTTCAGTCCGGGATCATTTGCACTGTGCCTGCCATGCCATTAAATAAAGAAAAAATTACTGGTGGAGACTGAGCGTGGTGTTATATGAAGGCAAAACATATAAGGCCATGGTCCTTTCCTATAAGAGGAATCTAGATGAGAAAATGTGACTTCATCAGATGATGAAGAAGTAACACGAGCTTTGAAATAAATCTAGTGAAATTAGTTCCATTATTACGGATCACAATTTTTAGGCAGAAAAAAAAGACAGCAATAAAGCTGATGTAGTACACAGAAAGGGATAAATGTGGCTGCCCAGATCTGGGAAATATCATCTTGAGTAGAAGAAATAAGCAGAGATGACTGCATGAAGAAATGGTGTTGATTTTCTTTGATCGAAAGATAAAATTAAACTAAGCAAAAGACCACAGGGAGGGCATTATCAAAAGACATAAATGCCTTTGGCAAAGAGGTAGTGGGATGAAAGACCTAGGAATACCTTGGGGAGAATGCAGATGAAACTGTGTGTCCACATGGAAAGGATTTGGCACGAAAATGTGGCAGAAGAGATGGGTTAGAACCAAAAGAGCTTTGAATGGCAGGATGAGTAGTTGTAACTTTTCCTTTAGGTAGTAAAAAGAGCCAGTGTTGGTTTTTAATCATGGAAATAACTTGGCAAAATTGTTTAATTTTATGAATAGACTTATATTCATATGTACTGATAAATACACCTACACATAAATATATAAATCATATTGATAAATCATAATTTAGTATAGTTACAATTTGAATGTAGTTAAATCAAGGGTAATAAAATAATTAAATTTTAATTACACTAAATAATTATACATAAATACATAAAAGTGTATATGATATGTCAAATACATAAATCCTATCTTTGTATAAATATAGTACATACATGTATATATGTTATACATACACATGTATATGTATATTATAATACATGTGCATGTAATTATAATATACAAAGCTCTAAATCACAAGGAAATGAGCAACTAGGGTTGTCTATTTCAATGTCCAGTGAAGTGCCTGGACCAGAGTAGGAACTCAATAAATGTTTTAATAATTCATTCACAAAGTAAAGCTATATTAATGCCTCAAAGACAAGATTATTGCAGAATCCCTTCAGCCAGAGATATTAAAGCACCTTTATGAATCTTCCACGTGTATACAATCCATTTCTTTTTCCAGATAAAAATGTGAGTTTTAAGGATCACTGAAAACTGGCAGTGTTACCTAGGTAACCCATTACGTAAAATACATGAGAATTAAATTCTGATTTTAAGTATTTCCTTTCTGCCTGTCTTTTGAAAATAAGCAACAGATACAGCATCAAAGCATCCACTTAACAAGCAGATATAAAAGAAGAGATGAATCTATTCTGATATTTCTAAATATCTACTTAGGATTTCAGGCACCTTTCTCTAAAACCTTTGGAACCTTTGGTTATTTTTAGAGCCACCTTCCAACTCTGGCCAAATGAGTTCACAAACACTAAGAATTCAGGTATGAGCTATACAACTTCAGTTGCTTGCATGTCTTAGAGTAAAAGGAATGTTTAGATATTTTGAATGACCTATATAATTCAATAGAAAATGTGTACTCACTTGCGCTGTCTGCTAAATCATAACTGCCCACATGTTTAGCTAAAAATGATTTGCATATCCTTTCAAAGTATACTTCCTTGAAAGATGGCCATGTTACCAAATCACTAAAACCTCAGGAGAACCATTGGAAAATGTCATGAATAATCCCTATCTGCTGCTTGATTTACAATAAATGTGACCCATTCTGTTGTTTCACTGGGTTGATTTGGCATCATATTGTATAAGAGGGATCAGATACCCAAAAACTCAATGTGTCTGTTGAATGCTTAAGCTTCTGGATGAAGGGAGGAACATTTATTTCCTCATATGCTGAGAAACACAGTTAATTTATGTTTCCTTTCATCAGAATTCTTTGTGTTGATACATCCTGGAGTTTAGTCCAGACATTTTTCAATTTAAAAAATCCAGCTACGGGCCTCCTGGTGGTGCAGTGGTTGAGCACTGGGTTGCGAAGCTGCCCGCAGCCTCTGCAGCACCAGTTCAATCCCCGGCCGCTCAGTGAGGGTCCCACATGGCACGCAGACCTCTCTTGCCACCCGCTGCTCCCCTCAGCAGTGTACTTTGGTCCTTCTGCCTATTCTGCTCCCTGCTCTGGCTCTGGTGAATTCTCTTCCATGCTTCTGACTGTACCCAGTGCTTGTATAAATAAATAAATAAATCTAAAATAAATAAATAATTTAAAAAATAAAATAAAAAATCCAGCTAGTCAATCAAGAGATTATGATTATTTTCTCAAAGCCCATGGAGTCAGTCCTATGTGTGTGGTTCCTTCTACGGAAAAGAGCACATGCTAATGGCAGAAGCAGCCTTCTCATGGGAGACATTTGGCTCCTCTGAAGCCACTGGATCCACTGGGGACTTGGAGGTTACACCAGACTTTGCAACTAATTCAGAAATAGACAAAGCAACGGCCAGGGGGAGATTGAGATGATGAGTCGTCACGTTTATCAGAGATCAAATTGATACCGGAAAACATCAGGGACAAGAGATGGTTGGATGGGCTTAGCAATAGCAATAGATCCTTGAGAGAAACCTCCTTAGCCATCACAGACAAAACTGCAAAGTCCAACCTGAGTCCCAGGAGCAGGAATTTTAAGTCTATAATTACCAGATGAGAAAGGACATGCCCTCTGCCAGCAGACAGTTTCCAAAAACAAGAGGCTAAATAATGTGTTCCATAAATTCATTCCTTACTGAGCAGTTTTAGGGGACTCTCCCTTCCCTGGAAAAAAAATAGTGAGGATGGCTCAATGGACACTCACTCAGAGGGGAGGGGAGTTCCACCCTCTTCTAACAGGGGGCAACATTCAGTCCTTAGCTGTTTTCATATCTCCAGTAACAAAAAGCAGGGCCCTGCTCAATAAGTATGTGTTAATAAAAGAAAACTGTGAGGGTGGTGATTTTCAAAGAGAGAAAACAGTTCTCGAAGTCAGGTTTGAATCCTGTTTCTGATCCTCTCTAACTGGATGCCCTTAGGCAAGTAATTGGACTGCTTTGATTTCATCAACTATAAAATCCAGATGGCAAATATCTAGCTACAGGCATCTAAGGAAGGTTAAAAGTGTGTCAAGAGTTTATCCTAATGCTGCTGGGGGCAAAGAGGCATTCAAAACCGTGTGCTCCCTTCTTCCTCTTTCCCTCTAATAAAATCTGCTCTCAGGAAGAAAAAATACTCTGGCGCAAGGCATCGTTTATGCTCCATCAATGAGATGCCCTCTCTTGGGGCCTTTTTTTTCTGTTTAAAAGCCCCTTCCCCAGTGCAAGGAAAGGTTAATTCAGTCAGTCCTGGTTGAGGAGCCAAACAAGAGGGACTTAGGAGGAAGGTGGCATTCCGGAAATCAGAGACTCTGGATTCAACTCCAGAGTTGATGAAATACCGTTGGTGTTTTCATTGCTTGCTGTAGGGGCAGGATGGGCACTGAGCAGGTTTTATGATCCGAGCAGACCGGGTGAAGAAGAGTGGTAGAGCCTTCGGTGGGTTTCTCAGGCTTTTATTGAGCTATTACATATAGAACAGCAACTAGGTACACAGCAGGCAGGGGTGCCGGGGGGCCAGGAGGCTGGTCGGCCTCCAAGCCCCCAGCAAGTCTTCACTCTGGGCTTCTCTGGCCTTTTTCTCTCCTGCTTCTCTCCTGCTTGGTGACTAACTCAACACTCCTCCCAGGGCCCACAGAAGTAAACAAGAGAGTTTGCAACAATATACCAACTGCTGGTGCCCCATCAGGCAGGGCAATCCTAATGGTGGGAGGGCAGAAAAGCCTGAAAAACCATTTACCCTACACTTGCCCCTGTGCCACCTGTCATCGTGGTTTTCCTGAAAGAATGTGTGTCACTTACATTTGGAAAGCCTGACTCGCAGGATAAGGACTAACAGGAAAAGAAGTAATAAAGACGAACCCTGATTGTCTTGCTTTTAAAAACACATGAAGTGGGAATCAAGATCTGTGACTTGGCACTGCCATGTTTAGGGAATTGAAACCTCCCCTGCTTGGTTTTAATTGCTCCTTAATGGCACATGGAATTACAAGACATTAAATCACTCCAGAGGAGTGCAGGCAGAATGACTATCTGAGTGAAGTCACCTTTGGCTCTTTCAGTTGGTCATTAGGCAGCCTAGATGCCAGAAGTTGCCACGATTATTTGTTTTGTCAAAACTCTTAGAAAATATTCCCAAGGGGCAGACGCCACCTACAGCTAGTGGCATCAGAAAAACAAATGGCCAAGCTCAGGTGCCACCTGGCTGATTACGTGGCATAGATCACGTCATTGTAGGAGAAACTGGAGATGCAAAGAGGACTTAGGATTTACCTAGAAGCTGCTTTGTAGGGTGGAAATGACCTTGGAACTGGCAGTTCTGGTTTGAATCCCTCCCCTATTTCCTGGCTGAGGGATCCTGGGCAAATACCTGGAGATGTTTCCTCATTCATAAATAAGACTATTAACACTGCTCAATGGGCTAGACTAAATTAGCTAAATACTCACACATATAAGTGGGTGGCACTTAAGGGCTTAATAGTTATTAACTCTTTCATAAAATGCCTACCACCAGGAAGCTGAATTACTTCCTGCCTTCCCTGTAATCTCTCTCCTGGGGCAGAGGTATCTGATGAGTATGCTTAATAGGAACAACTGGGAATGAACAAGTGGGTTTGTGTGCAGGGTATAGTCTGAATGTAAGTCGTGTGTGTGTGTGTGTGTGTGTGTGTGTGTGTGTGTGTGAGAGAGAGAGAGAATGAGAGAGACAGAGACAGAGACAGAGAGAGCTAGAGAGACAGAGAAATATTTTCTCAGTGTCTTGCATATTCATTTTCTTAGTATTTGATGATATTTTTAATTTTCATGAAGCTCAATTTGACATTTAGTATAAACTTACTGATTTCTGGGCCTCCCTGGTGGCACAAGGGGTTAAGACATAACCTATGAAGCCATCTGCAGCCACTGCAGCACGAGTTCTTTTCCCAGCCAGGGAGTAACCCACATGGCGCAGCAAACCTCTCCTGTCTTGCCCGCTGCTCCCCTCAGCAGTGTATTTCAGTCAGTTCTCCCTGTTCTGTTCCCTACTCTGTCTCTGGTGAATCATCTCACCCCACACACCTCTGGTCTGTACCCCAGTTTTTATATGCATAAATAAATATTTAAAAAAAATAAACTTACTGATTTCTGTGTCCTGTTTAAAAATTCTTTGCCTACTTCAAGGTCACAAACATTTTTATTTCCCTTAGTAATTACTGACTCTAATTTTGACATTCATGTATCAAATTCACTTTGACTTAGCTGTTGTGTAAGATGTGCGGTAGAAGTCAACAATCTCTTTCACGTAGATAACCAGTTGTTTCAGCAACATTTGGTCAACAGACTTTTCTTTTTCTATTAAATTATGTTGGCACCCATTGTTGTAAACCAACTGACTGTACATGTGGATTTGTTTCTGGCCTCTATTATTTCCCAGTGATCTTTATGTTTACACTTATGCCAGAATTACAGTTTCTATGTTATTAAAGCTTTATAGTAAATCTGGTAATCAGGTAGTATAAATGATCAAATATTATTCTTTTTTAAAATAATTCAAGGTATCTTTGTTATTCTGTCCTTTATATTTTCATAGAATTTCCTAGAATCACTGTCAAATTCTATGAAAAGGTTGTTAAAAATATAATTTAGATTATAGCAAATTTACAAAACATTCTGGGAATTTTTTTTTTTTGAGTAACTAAGAATGGAAATTTTAATTTATTCTTTTTTATATATTTATATATTTTTATATCATTCATTTTTGTATTATGCTTGATTTGGGAATAATATTTGTAAAACTATTAAGAATTCCAACTTATTATATCCTTCCCTTTATTTAGGTCTTCTTTGCTCAGAAGTAGCTTATGGTTTTCAGTTTGTAAGTCTTTCCCATCTATCATTACATTTACTTATATTTTGCGTTTTCAATAAACTTGTGTTATTTTAAATTTTATTTTCTGATTTTCCACTGATCACACAGAAATACAGCCGATTTTATATTAGTAACATTAATTAACTGTTTTAAAGTTTATTTAAAGGTTCCTTGGGGTTTTCCACATAGAAAATTGTATCATTTGATGATAAAGACAATTTTATTTTTATGTTTCTAATCTTTAATGCCTGGAGGTTTAATCTTTGTGCCTTCCCTGACTAGGACATGAAGGCCCATATTGAACAGAGCTGCTAAGAGTAAATGACCTTGCATTCTTACAGAACATAGGAGCAATAGATGTGAGGTTTCACCATTAAGCATCATGTTAACTATTTTTGAGACTTTTTTTATCAGAATGAGGACATTTCCCCTCATTCAAGCTTGCTGACAGTTTGTTATCATAAATGTGTAAAATTTTTTCAAACATTTTCCTGAATCTATTTTAGTTACCGTGTGATTTTTCACCTTTCCTCTTTTAGGTAAATGACATAAACGATTTTTGGATGTTGAAATAATCTTAATTCAATGAACAAACTCCATGCTGTTTAATGTCTTTTACATATTCTGATTTCACTTGCTAATATTCTGTCCACCTGTGTTCATAAGGGATATTGGTATCTCATGAATATAAATACTCTTACAAGGTCTGGTCAGGTTGGTGCTGTCATTATTTTTGAAAGTGTCTGTGGAAGGTTGGTAGGGCTTCTTCCTTATATGTATTATTAAATCAACCAGTATAGTTATCCCGATATGGTGTTTTCTTCCTGGGGAGGTTTTTTATTATGAACTCAATTGATTTAACAAGTATTTGAAATTTGCTATTTTTTCTCCTTTTATTTGATTTGAAAATGTGTGTCCCTCAAGAAGTGAGTTCATTTGAATAATCAAATTTATTGTCAGAATGTTATTCAGATTATTCTTTATTTCCCTTTAAATATCTGTAGGATTTATACTAATCTCCATCATTACTGATACTGATAACTATACTTCTCTTTTCTTCCCTTGAGAAAGGAAACACCATTTAGGGATTAATTGTTTTATTAAACTTTTCAAAGGGATGATCTTAATTTTATTATGCCCAGTTTAATCTATTTCATTGATTTCTATTTTTTTTAATTAAATTTTTAAAAAATATTTATTTATACAAGCACTGGGTACAGTCAGAAGCACGGGAGGGTGAGAGAATTCACCAGAGCCAGAGTGGGGAGCAGAACAGGCAGAAGGACCGAAGTACACTGATGAGGGGAGCAGTGGGTGGCAGGAGAGGTCTGCGCGCCATGTGGACCCTCCACATGTGGCCGGGGAGCAACCGGGGATCGAACCGGCATTGCAGAGGCTGCAGGCAGCTTTGCAACCCAGCGGGCAGCTTCGCAACCCAGCGCTCAACCTCTGCACCACCGGGGAGGCCCAATCGATTTCTATTCATCTTTATTTTTAACTTTCTTCTTCCAATGTGGATTAATTTCAAACATTTTTCTTTTCTTATGCAAACATTTAAAATTTTATTTTTTTTAAGATTTATTTATTTATGTGTACAAGAGCTGGGGTACAGGCCAGAAGTGTGTGGGGGAGATGAGAGGATTCACCAGAGACAGAGTGGGAAACAGAACAGGGGAGCAGCAGGTGAGTCAAGAGAGGTCTGCTGAGCCATGTGGGTAGCTCCCTGGCAGGCGAGGGATGGAACTTGTGCTGCAGTGGTTGTGGATAGCTCATCAGTTGCGTCTTAACCCCTTGTGCCACCTAGGAGGTCCCAAATATTTAAAATTTTAAAAGTGCTTTAGCTATATTTTATGTTGTAGATTTTGATATAGTCTCTTCCTTACCATTTAGCTTGAAATAGAATTATCCCTGTAATTCTTTTGTGACAGTTTACATAAAAAGATATTGCTTCATTTCTAAATATTTAAGAATTTTCTGGATATCTTCTTTCTGAATTCTAATTGGGGGAAGAAAATTAAATTCTTTGAAATGTATTAAACATTTTCTATAGCCTAGCATATAATCTATTTTTACAAATGTTCCCATGTGCTCATGATATAATTTGAGTTCTGCAGTTTTGGGGAATAGTGGGTCACATATACAAGCAAGGTTAGGATAGTTGCTATTATTCAATTCTTCTGTATTCTTATTAATTTTTTCCCCTAATTCTTCTATCAGCTAATGTGAGGAGAATGTAAAATCACAAACTGTAATTGTGGATATCTCTACCCTTAGGCTCTATTTTAGGTAGGTACACACATCTGAAATGCTATGTGATAAATTGATTCTCCAATTGATAATTTGATTCATTATCAAACAGTACTTGATATCTATGCTCATAGTTAATATCCTGAAATCCACTTTTTCTGATATTAATATAATCACTCTGAATTTCATGGTTGGGTTTTTCTATCCTTTTACTTATCATCAATCTGCTCCTGATTAAAATCTGTCTCCCATAATAGCATGTAATTAGACTATGCTTTTAGTTTTGTATTGTCAGTCTCTGCCACTTAGTTGGACTGTTTACTCCATTTACACATAATTTAATTATTGACATAAGCTACCACATTGCTATTAGTTTCCCATTTCACCCATGTTCTTTGCTCACTTTTTCCCTTTCCTGTTTTCACTTGGATAAATCAGTCCTTTTTATTTAAGGTATTTCTTTTATCTCTACTATGAGTTTTTTAGTCTTATTTTTTGTTATTGTTGGTGTTTATTATTACTCTGGAGATTACAATACGCATCTTTAATTTATCAGTCTGTCATAGAGTTTTGAAAGTGTGTTATGCTACTTTTTGTCTAATATAAGATTCCCACAAAGGAAACTTCCTTTTACTCATTTTCCTTTCATGATCCATTGTCAGAGGTTTTACTTCTACATATGCTGTAATACCTGCACTCTATCATCATTAAGTTGCTCTAAATAACGTGGCCCTTGAGGAAAAAAATAAAGGACAGCCTGATATATTTATCCACATATTGTTATTTCTGCTGGTCTTCCCTTTGTGTTTGCATCTGATGTTTCTCTTTCATGCAGAGAAACTGGGTGCAAAAAGCTTCCTTTGATATTGATTATGTACTAGTCTATGTTGATGAAATTTCTCTGCCGTGTTCATTTGAAAATGTTATTATATCACCTTATTTTTTGAATAGTGTTAGGAAAATAAACCAGACATTTAGTATACAGTAAGATGAATATTACTATGAAGAAGGAAACAGAAATCTTTATGGGGATGTGTGGAAGAGGAATTCTACCTAGTCTTGAAGGTTTCAGGAGAGCATGATAGTGGAAGTGATATCTCAACTCTAAAGATGAGCTGAGTTCGGCAGGCTAGTAAAAGAGGACAAGGGAGGTCAGGTGAGATCTTTTCAAGCAAGAGAAGAAAACATTTACTTAACCAAAATCTTACCATGCATCTAGATCATTTTCTTCATTCCCTATTTGTTTACTATATAAACAGCAATGAATAGTTGTGAACATTTCATCTGCATGTACTTGCATGATTTACTCATAATAAAACTGTTAGAATTGAACATTTGGGATGAATGGGGTACATGTTCCCCCGGAATTACTGTATCAGTTTGCAGTTTCATCAGCAACATAGGAAAGGATTTATATCCCCAGGGCTTATATAAACATAATTGTTGAAAAAATCATGGATTCCTTACTAGTACCTGCTCTGTCGTGGTTGGGGCTACCTGCAATTTTTTTTTCTGAATTCTCAAGAAAAGTCCAAACCTACCTAGGGTAGAGACAGCTGGGATTCCTACAGAGCATCATGCTTGATCTCTGAGTTCAAGTGTTTTCTGTCAGGCAGCTCCATTACTAACCCTATATACTAGTCCTATACACCCTATATATGTAGAGGTCTGATCCTACAGGGACCTCGGTGCCTGCTCTGGCCCATTGCTTGGATCTCAGCTTCCTGCTGTTAAACATTCCCTGCCTGGGCACTGAAGGCCTGCCTGTGGACCCCATTTCTGTGTCTGAATCTGCTCTGGAAACCATGAACAAAACCTTCTGATGGCAATTGTTTCTCTGCATTTCTCAGTGTCGCCCACCCTGAAACTAATGTCAATCTGATCCATTTACTCCTGAGAAGCATCCCTACAGGCCACCTCCAGTTACTCTGATTACATTCACATTTCCTCAAAAAAGCTTTTATATCATAAAAATCTTCAAAGCAATAATGAAAATTCATTTTTACAACCTCAATCACATCAGAGACATTCATGCATATTGAACACAGAATAAAAATTTTCAAGACAGAATAACCCTAATTTAAGCACAATTTGAAATTCTTTGTTGTTGCATGAAGAATATTTTTGCCCGCTGCAGATGAGATATCAGAAAAAGCAAGCCTCTGTTACAGAAATTTTTGAACTCACAATTTTCAAAAACCTAAACCATCTATTTCAAGTGAGAAAAAAAAAATCCTTAATGGAAACAGATTCAAAATAGGCTATCCTGTCATGCACATACTTTATGCATAAAAACACACATTTGTATTCTATTTTCTTACTTTAAAGTTACAACAGTTATAACATTGCTTCATAAATCAAAAAAAAAAACAGACTTATGCCTTTACTGGTTGTCCCCATTAATAAAATTTGATGTGGATTACAAAAACATGGGGTATATAGGTCATTAACCCTAAAAACACCTACAAAGATAGGCTGCGTATACCTACATAATATGAGGTGCTTCCATGCAGCATTCTTATCTTGGGGTTTGAGTGCCATCTTTAAAGCACTCAAATCCCAGTTTCTTCTTACTGGCATACCTGGTCCCAGAAGATAAATAAAGACTTGAAAAAGTCAATGAGTGAAAAACACAATAACACGTTACCAAAAAGAACACAAAATCACCCAAACACAAAATCATCATTAATTTGTTCTTAGTACAGGATGGAAGCAGGCCAGGCCCCTTCTCATCACTGTCACGGGACTTTCTGTAGCCAGACTAGATGACAAGGGACAGTAATCTCAAGTGAGGAGTTTGTTGGTTTCTGGCTTGCTTTCCATCAATATCAATTCAAAATGTGAGGCACACACCTGCAAGCACTTCTCTGATCAAGACACACAAAAATTCACCCTGTTTAGTTCAGTCCCTTGAACTGGAATTTCTTTCAAGTTCCATCTCAAATGTTACCCCCTCCATGAAAACATTTCCTGGTTTCCCCAACAAAGACGAGGACTCCTTTTTATATCTTCCAGACACCTGTTTTCTCCCTGAAGGTGCTTTATACGTAATGTAAAATATGTGCTCACCTGTGGGAAAGATTTATGGGTTAGATACAAAACACACATCACCCAGAGGGCAGGGGAAGGTTACAGTGTAGGTTCTGTCTAAACTGACATCTCAAAGACTTAAGGAGTCTGGAAATTTACTTTCATATCTCATTTACCTTAGTCTCTCAGTTGAGTATCTACTCTGCACCAGAATATGCTAAATACTTTCAATGTTTTGATATACTTTCTTTGCTTTATCCTTTTCTTTCATTCAGGATAAAAGTGATGGGATTGCCCTTAACTTTTTTCTTCACACCCCAATTACAAATCATCAGAAAATCCTGCTGACTCTCCCATTAAAAAGGTCACCCAGATTCCACCCCTCCCCACACACTGCTGCCACCCACTTCAAGCCACCATTTTCCCTTGACTGATGATGTCAATATCCTCCTCCGCCTTTGTCTTTTTCACCATTGCTCCTACTCCTGCTTCTCTCCACTTTGACTATTGAATTTCAAAATTTCTCTGTCACTCCTCAATCAAACTCTACTATGCCTCTGACCTCCCCTCCCCCATCACTCTCAAAATAAAACTAAACCTTCACAGTGGCTAAAAGATCTTAAGCGACCTGATGTTTCCAGAGGGAATCTTTTCAGATTCCCTAACTGATCTTATTTCTTAAAACTCTTCCTAGCATTTGTTTACTCTGACCAGTCGCTCTGAGCTTCTTGCTTTTCCTTCAACTTGCCAGGTTTGGTCCTGCCTCAGGGTTTTGTATTGACTATTTTCTGTTCTTGAATTGCTTTTTCCAAGATTCATGGTGGTGCTATTTCTCATCTCCTTTGTATCAATGTAACTTTCTCTACAAAACCTATCCTGACTTCCATATTTATGAGTCTCTCCCTTCTCCAGTCTTTATTTTCAAATTCCTTTTACCCTCCTCTATTTTTCTTTCCCCCACATATCATTATCAACCTATCACCTATACTTCCTTATCATGTCTATTATTTAATTTCACTGTCCCTCCCTTGAATACAACCATATGAGCTGAATCTGTTTATTTTATTCACTAACGTATACCAAACATCTATTACAGTCCTTGGCATTGGGTAGGCATTCAATAAACATGTGTTCATTGAATCAGTTAAAGTATTGAATCATTCCAATAAGCTTATGAATTAGGAACTCTCCTACTTTATTCTAAAAGGTAATTAACTACATTATCTACTTACAGTTGGTTACTGGCCAAGATTCAAATATACTCCAGAGGTCAGATGCTTAGTCCAGATTCCTAGTCCACTGTACATCCTCTCTACTGTCCTGTGACCTCCTTGGGAAGGGGAATGTTAAGTAGTTCACAAATCTTGATACTGCCTCTGTGATATACATGCATCTTGCACACAGTAGGTGCTTAATAAACATTTATTTAATTGAGTTTAATCAGTTTTTCCCAAGCAACACCGCCTGTCTGCTATAGCAGTCTTCCTAGATTGTCTCTTAGAACATTTACCCTTAGAACACATCAAGCCAGCCTAGGAGTCACAGATACCATGAAAGTAAACTGAGCCACAGAAAGCTACACAGCTACATAGAGAAAAGTCAAGACAGGAACCAGTCTTCTGACTCGGTCATTTTTTCTCTGATGACTTTAATTTTTAACAAGGCATGTTTGTACCATTAAAGTACAAATTAGTGAAGGCAGGGATCCTGTGTGTTTCCAAATGCCCTGTAAAAGCTGTACCCCAAAAGTGGGTACACCCAACATAATCAATAACCACTTGCTTATTTCCAACAAGGGGTAAGCTACCTTGGCACCAACACAATCTACCTGGGTGATCACAGAGAGATAATGAGGACAAGAAAGAAATGAAACAGCTTCATGAAAACAGCTAATAAGCAATCAATTCCACCTTTAAAACTTATCACAGTTTCTGAGATGGAGTTGAAAATTAAATAGAATTTGGAAGATATTCAATCAATATTCTCCATGGTTTTCATTTTAATTTAAGAGGAAAAAACAGTAAGGCCTTGAGTAAGACTGATAGATTGCTCCTTGATCAATTCTTTCCTTGTCCCAGTTGTAAAAACAAAACCATAAATTATACTAATTTTTATTTTGACTAAATGATTTTCAGCAGTGGATGGTGACAGCCCCAGTAATCATGAACTTGGAGTTGCACAAAACCCAGGATCACAGTGTGGGTGCTGTTCTCCTTCTGGGATGTTGTCAAAAGTGTGCAGCCCTCCTGGAGCCAAATTAAAAAACTTGTTACATAATTTAACTTTTCATTTGTTTTCAAATAACTTTTCCTCCCTTTCTTCAAGCAAGTTGAGAATAACAGCATCAATTCTCATGATTGATTTAGATAGGGTCCAATACTACGTAACTTTTTAGCCTTGTTTTTCTTTCTAATGAATGATGTTTGACTTCTGCAAAACTTGCAAATTTTCTTTGGGTGTATGTTAATCTCAAAAACCTTTCTGACAATGCCTTTCACTCTTTCCTTATTCTGTCTATTATTTAATTTCACTGTCCCTCCCTTGAAAACAACCCTATGAGCAAGAATCTGTATATTTTGTTCACTAACAAAATACTCCTTGTCTAATGCAAAAATGTTACACAATTCTGTAGCATGAGCAATGAAATAAAAGTAAGTTTAAAGATGGGCCTCCCTGGTGGCGCAGCGGTTGAGCACTGGGTTGCAAAGCTGCCCGTAGACTCTGCAGCGCCGGTTCGATCCCCGGCTGCTCCCCGGCCACCGGAGGAGGGTCCCACATGGCGCGCAGACCTCTCCTGCCGCCCGCTGCTCCCCTCAGCAGTGTACTTCGGTCCTTCTGCCTGCTCTGCTCCCCTCTCTGGCTGGTGAATTCTCTCACCATCCCGCACTTCTGACTGTACCCAGTGCTTGTATAAACAAACAAACAAATAAATAAATATAAACATGCCTCTATAAAAAAAAAAGCCATAAAAAGTAAGTTTAAAGAGTTGATGGAGGACTACAGGTGCTTTGGAGGTGGGAGAGCTATGGTGACCACACCTGAGGGGAGAAACCCCATACTGTCAAAATATTCACAAGGAGGTAAAACAACGATACTTCCATAAAAAAAATAATAAAAGAGTGAACATAGAAAGCATTAAAAGAGAAATGGACAGAACCCAGTCCCCATTGCAGCCCTGCCAGTCCTTTGAACCTGCATGTTTTTGCCAGAAGGATCTATTTCTCACAAATTGAATCCATGGGTGATCTTGGAAAGCCAAGGACTTCTTTATTTGATTGAAACTAATGTGAACATTTGGATTTGTGTCCTACAGAGGCCCCATAGCTGCTTCTCTCCACCATTCAGATGTCTTCCTCCCCCTGCTCTTCCCTCACCCAAATCCACTTCCTCCATCCTTCTCTCCTCAGAAATTTATTTTGGGGCCTCCCCAGTGGTGCAGCGGCTGAGCCCTGGGTTGCAAAGCTGCCCACAGCCTCTGCAGTGCCGGTTCTATCCCCGGCCACCTGGTGAGGGTCCCACATGGTGCACAGACCTCTCCTGCCGTGCCCACTGCTCCCCTCAACAGTGTACCTTGGTCCTTCTGCCTATTCTGCTCCCCTCTCTGGATCTGGTGAATTCTCTCACCCTCCCGCGCTTCTGACTGTACTCAGTGCTTGTATAAATAAATAAAAATAAATCTTTAAAAAAAATTTATTTTGAAGGCATTGGCCTATGTGATTCTGTCCCATCAGACTCCATCATACATTTGTTCTCACATCTGCCATGACTAGCCCAATCTCAATGCCCTTGAACTTGCTCTTTCTTCTGCTCTTTGCTCCACTCCCCAAGATTTCATACAGCAGGATCTTTCCTAGTTCTCAGATATCTGCACCAAACCCTCCCCTGTTCCCATCTTTGTCATTGTCACTTGATTCAACGTTATTCATTTATTTCTTTCCTTAGTTTTTATTTCTATTCACTAGCATTGAAGGTGGTTACAGACTTTAATAGCAAACATTCCATATATTTTAAAATACAGATTTAATACTTTCAACAATCATTGAGCTAAACTTAATCCATCTCTACAAAGTATTAATTATGCAGTTTCATCTGTCAATGGGACTACTAGATTATATGACAGCACGTTTAACGTATTTGAAAATTATAGATGACTTTAAAAATGATTCTCTTATGTACAAACTGGTACAAAATTTTTTCTAGTTGACTTTGAATTTTGTTTGTACTTTTGTTTTTCATTTGGCTCCTTTGTCAACAAATCCATGTTTCTCAAGTAATAAATGAGATAGAAGTGGACATGATTTAAACAATGTCCCAGACAAGCCATCACAAGGTAATGAGAGAAGAAGAAAAATTGCTACAAGACCTCCTGATTGCATAGTAGTGGAAATAATCTAGAATTTTCCCATTTTTCAGTTGAAGAAATGTCATTAGCCTAGAGTTGGCTAGATGAGTAGGAAGGACAAACTAGTGTAAGATGAATGATAGTCTAACAATTTGCTCAGTTTTTGTAACATGGGTAAAAATACAAAAAAAAATAAAGTTCTCTGGTGGATTAAAAGCATATATCACTAAGTCTAGCACATAGTAGGTGCTGAAAAGTATTATCATTGTCACAATAACATCCAAATGGTGAGCACAGCATTTTACACGATGCCATCCCTATTGATCAGCTACAGATGATTAATTTAGGTTATACTGTAGGGGTCTGTGAAGGAACCACTGAATTGTAGGCACTGACATATTAAGGGCTGAGTAATGACTGTTTGCCAAATAAAAGCATTTCAGCAGCCCCCAGACTGTAGCTTTCAGCAATAGCTGCAGAACTCAGAAATCCTCCAAATATCTTGATGTACACTTCATCTCTGTAGAGAAGGTATTGTCCAAGACAAATGTAAAGTCTGACCTGATAGTTCTCCAGCCAAGAATGATAACATCTACTGACTAAACAAAAGAAGCCAATTCTTCCTGTTTCTTGCCCATGTCAGAGCCTATCTGATTGGTGTCCCCATAGCTGCTTAACAAATGGCAGGGCGTTTTCGCTGCATTTTCCTACTCAATAAAAATTGATTGCTTGCTTCCCTCCTTATTTTGATTTGCTTTTTCCAATACCTTTGGGTGTTATCTCTCTTTTTTATTGTATTATTTCTTATTAAAGTAACAATGCTTTATAATACTATACATAATTTTGGGTTATAGGTTCCCACCTCTTCAGACGCATGTTACCATACCATGGTCACCAAAACATTCACAGTCCACCAGAGCCTAATTGGCTTCCTCCCCACTTTGCTTCACCCCACCCTCCCTTTCATAGCTTCAATTCTACAGTAATTTTCAGGGTTTGTTTTGGTATAATTTTGTCTGTTCCTTGTTTTATTTCTCAGTGAAATTATCTGGTATTTGTCTTTCTCTTTCTGACTAATTTTGCTTAGCACAATCCCTTCCAGATCTATCCATCCATGTTATCACAAATAGCAAGAGTTTGTTTCTTTTTTTTTAGTTGTATAGCATTCCATACACATACACACACACACACACACACACACCTCATTTTATTCATTCATCTGTCTTTGAGCACTTAGGTTGTTCCAAACCTTGACTATAATAAATAGTCCTGCAATAAACATAGGAGTACAAATTTGCCTTCCAATAAGTGTTTTTTGAAAGCTGCCTCTTAAAAACATCTATGCAAGACCATAGGCTCAGTACAGCTGGAAAAGAGAGAAAAGTGTTACTCTGGGTCCCTCATCTTCCCTAGAGCTCCACTTTGGCGCACCTTCAGGAAGATCAACCCAGCCCCTCTTCCACCTGCTATTAGAATCCATTGCTGTCCAGTCAAGAATAGAGAAAACACTGCCTTATGATCCTACATCAATTTTTCTGCTTGTGTGTTTGGTTGGCTATTCATGTGCCATTATTTCTAACCATTCATGAAAAAGATAAGGCAATACTCCTTTATTAGGAAGTCATGGTACCTAGTTAAACATGATTGGGAAGAACAGATTTAATATAACTGTAAGTTTGACTGAGTGCTCTTTGTACACTGGAAATACTGTTCTAGGATATGGGAAGATAGCAACACTTAAGACATAGTTCCAACTTTTAGGAAAACTTGCCCTTTAGGGATGAAGGCCCTAAAGCAATTTCTTTAATATGTGAATAGTTAGAACATTGAGGTACTGGTGGAAATAAAAGAAGGGTTCCTAACTCAGATTAGTGGCAGGGGTGATGATTATGGAAGGCTTCCTGGAGGAATGAAGAAATCCAAAGAGGATATAGAAACCCGTCTCAACACACAGTGTCTGAGGGCACATGGAATATTAGGAGACAGAGAGAAGAATATAGAATTAGGGACAATATGTGAATCACTAGACCACACAGATGAAAAAAGTAGGTGCTTAAACCGGATGCACATGAATAAGAAGCAATTTCTCATTGTTTTTTTTTCCGTCTCTCTTTGACTTGGGAAAAGCAGGATCAATGGAAGAAAGACAGTGTAAATAAAGTTATATCATCCGACACAGCAGAATCAGCATTTCCTATATAAAAAAGACAGGGACTTTGCTACAGATGCCAGCAGCCTGCTGAAAGTCTGGAATAAAACCATGCACTCAAGGCCTTGTACCACTGAAAGTTCTGCACTCGCAGAGGCCCTGTAATCTGGTGTGTGACTCAGAAGAGATGAAGACAGAGGAGGGGTTTTGCAATACCTCATTGAGAAAGAAACTGAGTAGCAGAAAGGCATCTTGCAGATATTGCTAAGCTGAATTGTCCTTTCTTGCTCTGAATTAGTATTTTATTATATGCTCTATTATTTCCTTTACAAGATATGCTTGTTAAGCATTTATCTACTATCAATGTAAAGCATTCTCCTTAGGAAGGTAAGTCATCAGGGGAAGGTCTCCACCGGTGCCATGTCTGGGGAGACCTCTTGGAGGCTCAGGGATTTGTAATCTGTCCCGGGACCCCTTCTCTGCTCAAGTGAGGCAACTGAGTGAGGATAAACCAGTTTCATGATGGCAATTACTTGTGAGAATTTTTGGTGTAGAGAAAAGAGAGTACATAAAATATAGTGAAGGAAAAAACTACACTTAGTGAAGAAAATCGTATATACATAATATAGTCCATAATTAAGTATATAAGTATGTTTATGTAACATGCATTACCATATATACATAGACGTCTATAATCATACACAAACTAACACACATATACACATTGCATACAAATGCATGTGTGTTTGTGTGTGCATAGCATACAATTATGTATATTGGTGTTATTATTTTCTAAAACCTTTAGCAAGATGAGCAAAGGACATACTTCTATGTAGTTACCCCCTTAAGAAATATTTATAGCTTTGATCTAAGGGGATGGCAATCCATTAGTCCAGGTGTTAAAATTCTCAGAATATTCCACCAAAAATTTTTCCTTTTCTGAATCTTTTGCCCCAAAACAAAATTCAATCAACATTATATGCTGATGGTACTTGACTACATGGGAAGGAACTCTGATAATTGGAGCAATGCACTGGTCAGCAGCTAAGTATCTACAATATCCAGATCTACTATGTGATATAAAATGATCACACCATCCTCAATCTTCTAGACTTTTTAGAATATAGAGGATATTAGACTTACTCTATTGTTGCCTATAAAACTTTAAGGAATTAAAAAGATCTAACTACAATGGGTATTAATTTCTTCTTAGTTGATCCTGGTTGAGAAGTTACACTTTGCCTCACGTCTGCTGTGTTTCCCACATGTATTTTTATGAGTCTCTTAATAACACAGTTTGATGTTCAACAATTGAATAAAACATAATTTGAGTGGGAATTCCTATTAACATCCAATATTCATTTACAGAGTGTTTTCCATTATCTTGCTATTCCCCTCATGTACAGAGTTGATAATGTAGTACAAAATCTGCAATTATAAGTGCCCATGGTGAATACTACATTTGAAGCTCAGTAGGATATTGCTGCGGAAATTTGCATATGGTAATCAGAGCAACCAAGGTTTCTGGTTATCTTAAAAGAACATAGAAAATACAGTTTTAAAATCTGATTTTACTTTTTTGAGACATATCCACACACCTTCCCCTCCCACCATTTTTTAGAAATTGCTTTGTGGTAAGACAAGAGGGTAATTGTGTTCCACAAGGAGAAACTCATTACAAAGTCTTACATTCTCAGAGCACCATGACCTCACCAACATTAGAGATGGGAGCAGTTCTTCATTCCTTCCCAATGGAACAAAATATCCCTAATTAGAGATAAATGACTTAAAATTATATAAAGAGAGTGCCTAACTTATGTTGATAGAAGAAAACTTCGGAACGGTGTTTAAACTGTGGGTTTTGAGCATTTCCATCTATTAGAAGAATGAACCAGGATAATGATCACTTTAGAATCAAAGGAGAAAAAAGAAACCTAGAAAATGCAGGAACTTGTCCATTCTGTGCCACAGATTTGCCACTATGTTTCTTCAACTGTCAACCTAGCTACCAGCCCAGATTATCATGAATGATAAGAAAAGGAGGAAGAAAAGAGTGACCTCATACTGTTAAATCGGAACACATTTACTGAGCATCTATTCTGTTCTACACTCAGTGGGAAATAGAGGAAAAGAACTTGATCCATGATTCCTACTACGTCTGATCCTGCCCAACATCTAACCATTCTCTTTTCTCAGCATAAAACTTGGAAAACTAAATAGATCTTACACACACACACACACACACACACACACACACCCCTCACAACAGACACACAAATCCCAATTCTGTCACCTTCCCCTACCTTCAGTCAAGAATAAATTGTCCATCTAAAAATATTCCATCTCCACTTCTTCCAGAAACTAGACACAGGCTTGAGGCATAGATTTAGCACTAAATTGCTTCCAGCATGAAGACATGATCAAAAGAAACTGAGGATTTGTTAATTAGATCATAAGATGAGAAAAATCTCAGAGTTAGGATTTAGAAGTGACTTAGCTATATATCTAAATGAGATAGAAGGTGTGCCTTAGCCAAAATCAATCCGATCATCAGAACATTTGGAACTCCTACTTCTAGGCAACTATAACAAAATATATTCATCAGCTACTAGTTAATTAAATGGAAATCAAGTGAAAATATACTTTGCTGCCAGAAGGCTGGGATCCTTGGCAATGATTAACTGTATTGATTGAGGTACTTTTTATTTTATGTTCCTGGGAAGGGATGATTACAATTAGTTAATAGAGACAAAATGCACAGACATGGTGCAGGTTTGGGGGTTGGACAGTGGAGAGAAGGAGAAAAGACAGTACTAAGAACTTCTGCCTACCCTGAGGCCAGTCTGTCTGAAAACTCTTAAGATTCGACATAGATTTAGGTTCCCCTGGGGTGCAATTTCTCAAATTTCCTACTTCCAGTTCTTTCTGAATATCTACCGGTACCTCTTCTCTGTCATTGCTGTCCTTTGTTGTTTTCACCATTATCCTGCCCCTTTGTTCCACACTGAAAAAACATAGAGATTCTTTCAATCCTCCAAAATAACCACTGCCCCAGTGCTTGCTGGATCCCAGTTTGGGCTAACAGAACGAGGTTAAAGCAGGCACAATGACAGCTAGTATGAAATTGACTATTACACTGCACTTTCCCAAAACTTCAAGTCCATTTCCATAGGAGAAAATTTTGGTTATTCCAGACCTCCCCAGGATCCCGTGTCCTGGCAGCTTTCTCAAGCTCCTCCCCCAAATCCCTCAGCTGCTGTGAGGAGCAACGCATTTCCTGCGCTTGATTATTATGCGGGGGCACTTGTTGCAGTCCCTGCCCCAGGGGAAGGATGGCTCCTTCTATTTATCAAGGCTACCATGTTGGTATTTGCTGTCACAATCGAGAAGTGGCCCTTCCCAGCAGGAATTTGGGTTTCCTCCACGGTCAACAGGTTCATACTACTTCTTCCTTCCAAAATAAAATACTTTCTTTTTGAGTTCATCCATCCATTCAGTCAGTACAGAGGTGTTCAAGCTTATACTGTAAGTCACTAAGCTAGACTTTGGGAAATATAAAAATTGATGCAAACATAAAATTCAATCAAATATTATCCAATTAAGTGCCTAAAACAATATTCCTTATCCCTACAATGTTAAAACTATTCAAATGAGTGTCTCAATTAGTTTGCATTTACTTGTTTTGATAATGACTAGTTGGACACTGGTTATTTGATATAAATTGGCTCATTTTCTAAATAATGAATCTTTGGCCCTCAATGATCTATTTTTAAATCTCTTGCAATTCCAGTCCTAGTCTTGACAAATCTGAAAAACACTATCCCACCCTCACACATGCTCATGTCTAAGAAAGAACGTAGTTTTGAAATTGAGCACTGTCAGCACAAGAAACCTTTCTGACCACATTCTTTTGTTTTATGGAGGACTTTCCCACAGTCCCAATTCCAATGATTTAACTTTCAAGGGTTTGCATATTGGTTCCAAATACCCTTTAGAGAGAAGTTTCATCATAAG
The DNA here is from genome assembly GCF_964194135.1 of Talpa europaea. NCBI lineage: Eukaryota > Metazoa > Chordata > Mammalia > Eulipotyphla > Talpidae > Talpa > Talpa europaea. Next base: position 133,062,629 of record NC_140071.1, on the reverse strand, counting down.
ATACTGACAGGCTAAAATAATGTTGGTTCCGAAGAATCACAAACATAATATGTAACGAATATTTCTACTTGAAAGTTTAAGAGCTTATTTGTGTTGGTAAATGTATGACACAAAATGTGTCCTTCATAACAATCTTAGCAGTTTCTTTGCAGGAACAACATAATATCTCAGTTCAGAGTCAGTGTTACTCATGGTTCTAGTACGGGAAATGTGGTAGTTGAGTCAGCCTGAACCACAGTCTGGGAAAATTATACTTTGTCATAATGATATCTGAGCTGAAATTTCCAGGTGTCCATGCTAAGTGGGGTGAGTCATGGTAGGGCAGTGCTTTCAGAAGCTCCTTAAGCCCCGTTCCTAAGTGTCACATAAAACCTACCTCATTTCCAGAATTGGTCACGTTTTTGTGTCATTTTATGATCTTCCATTTCTTTCTATCACATATCACAAAGTGCTCTCCCTCCTGCATTGATTTCATAGATTATTGTTCTGAAGAGCAGGAGGAAGAGAAGCATTAGACTGTAAAATTCTTCTGTCAGAATGACTGCAGGCGGGAAAATATATGCGCACAAAGGAAGATTTGACCTGGGCCCCTTAGAGCAAAAGCTCTTTTTGAAGCATTTTGCCTGACTGGCTTCTCTCAAAATGCAATCAAGGTCATGGTGTAGTTGAGCTTGGCAACCCTTTAGTTCCATTGGGTTTCATTGTGACCCCTCTACCACTTGGGGCCTCTGCCCCTGTGTGTGTATGGCCTTTATGCACCTGTGTGTGTATGTACAAGAATTGGATAAGGCACTCCTGCACAACTGTCCTGGGACAATGGCCCACATCATGAAGCAGCCAGAGTGGCCTAGGTAGTCGTTGACTGATTATTTGGCCATGGTCTGAGGTCTGGGAGTAGCTCAGAAACTACACCAAGTGCCTGCACAGGAAGTCTTCCCTGTATACATGGCTGCCATGTCCCTTCCAGTTCCCCATAAAGTTGATTACCCTTTGTCTTCCCTGGACCCTGCTCTTCCTGCTACTGTCACATCATCAATCATACTTATTGCTGCTAATAAATAGCAAGAGGGCTGCTCACTGAGCAGCAGATTCTTGCCTTGCAAATCTGCTCCATGACCTGTCAGTCAGTATGTCCCCTGGGATGTGCTGGCACATTTCTGACCCAACATTTCACTGTGGGATTTTTTGAGCAACACTGGTAGCAATTGTGATGCAAGAAAGACTCGGTTTGTTATGGGCTCATCTTTCTGTGTCCTTTGTCCTCACCATGCCTTCCTCCCAAAATGCTATTTCTGTGTATATTTCTCTTCACTCTTGAAGACGAACAATTTTCTGATACCCTGACGATTACAGACATTCCACGGACCAGAAACATGTAACTGTAACTGTAACTCTACAAAGAATGAAGACCTTTGGAATAGCCACCACACGCCTCCACATGTTTTCAACTTCGTCCTTCTATTTTTCTCAGTTTATATTTCTTTTATTAACATATACTTAGGTTTTTGTGTGTGTGTGTGTGTGTGTGTGTGTGTTTTGGTCTACACATCACTTGTACCAAAGTAGATGTTAGCATATTTGGTTTACAAAAAAAGACATCAGAGTCCAGGGAAATTAAGTAAATTACTCAAGGAGCTATACAGTGTTGATCCTGGCTCAGGCCCGAGCCTGCTTGTCTCCAAAACAATGCTCTTTCTGTAAATCACGTCATCTCTCATTTGTCCCTGGAGATCACTCAGGAGGGAACTGTAAGGCCTCCATTACCACATGCTTCCCCAGAACTCAGATCATTTTGGACTCATATTTAGTGAAGAGAATTAAATACAGGTTTAGTACTATTTTTATATCACTTAAGTACTTTTATATCACTTCAGTACTTTTATATCACTATTTTAATCCCACCCATGCCATTTGTATTTACAAGTTTCTGCAGTTCTTTCTTCCTTTCAAACTCAAAATGTCACATCTTGTCTCCTTAAATCTAATATTACAGTAGAGAAGGCTAGGAACAGAGATCATAGCAAAGACCCTAATTTTCCCTTCGGTGGAATCTTAAAACAGTCCTAGAGGCTTCCATAGCAACTACACACTCTTCTATGAAAACAACCCGAATGAAAAAAGAAGAGGGACTGTGATGTGAATAAGAAGGAACAACAACTGAGCACTTGAGTTAGACAGATGTGATTCTGCAATCACATTTGTTGCTTTCTGACTTCAGGCCCATGACTCCAGCTTCTGAAACCACTGTGATACACAGCCTTTTCTTTGTTGTGCATTAACATTAGGAACCCCTTCATTTATCAGAGAGTTAAGCTGATCTAATGTTTCTTCCTCATCTACTGAGACAGCCAGGACTCCTATATATCTTCCCTATTCTACCATTTCTGCCAACCACCTCCCTGCCCCAACATTTGCATTCACCTGTCTGCAAAAGTCTAGCTTCTAAATAACACAGATCTTGAGGGATTAAAGCGCTTCTTATATCTTCTCTTGGTAAAGAGATGAAATGGCAGCTGTGATGTATAGGAGCAATGCTGTTGAATTACTGCAAAATATTTTTGCTCCTGGAAGAGACCATCTCAGAAGAACAGAGTGCAACAGGCTTGCTGAATTTCACCCTAAGTCAGAAAACATTCATCTGACATGATTCCTCTCCCTCTATCCCACTCTAACTTTTACTCATTGATTGAAAGAAGGAGAAATTTTCTTTTGTACAACAAAACAGTCTCATGATAAACACTGCTGAGTTTACAGGTTCCCAGTGCTACCACATCAAGCTGGGCATGAAAACTAAGAAACAGGAGACTCAATCTATGACGGCCTCAAGATCAACTTCATTTGAAGTGCCCCATTGTCTCTGATCACCCTGCTATGCATAATTTCTTATGCAGTAACAGGAAACTAATACACATTGCTTTATATGGTGACAGAAATAAGAGGGACTCTTATTCCCCAAGTTGGACAGAAGCTTAAAAGTCCCCTGTTCCAGCCATTACTCAAAGAAACTAAAAACTGAAAGGTAAAAGACCTTCACAAAGTCAACTCTAGAACCCAGGTTATACAAATCCAAATCCAGTTGTGTTCTAATTCAGGTCTAATGAACTGCAACTTTGACCCACGAACTTGCATGGCTCCACTAGTGTTTTTTTCCAGGCAACATAAACTATTTCTCCTGAATTGTTATCAATGACATAAATTTACTTGAGGCCAAAGAAAGATGTGGAAGTTTCTCATGTAGATAAATCTGAGCGAATGAGTGACACACTTTGCAACAACTTCCTTTAGTCAAAGCCAAAGGATGGACAGGTAAGAACGAATGTCTACTTGTGAGTAGGACTTAGATGCCCTAGATACATGCAGCTGACATCCCAAGGCCATCTATAGGGTAAGCAGAGACAGAGTTGAAGTCAGAATATGTAAAAATGCTTTCTGGTAGTTTGACTCTTAAAATTCAATTATTATCCTCCAATCCTCGTTCTATATTAAGACATTTATACCATCTTGGTTAAAGGCATGGGATTTGAAGCCTGGAGCCACCACCTTCAAAGTCAATTAACTTAATTTGTTTGTCTCAATTTTTTCATCTATAAAATCTAGATAATGAATGCAAGAATCTCCTAAGACCCTGTGTACAGATCTGAGTAAACAGACATCCTAAAATGGTGTGTGAAATATGGTCAGTACTTGAAAATGTTAGCCAGGATTTCTTACGATGAACTCCTTAAATACTTGGTTTGCAAAACAAATATTTTAGGCACAGTCATTTTCTAGGTGCTTCCATTTAGGTGACTCTTAACTCACAGACTCAATCATGCTGTGTATTTCTTTCAGGAACACTCTGTTTTAAATTTTTTAAAAGGTGTGGTGTTTCACAAGTGCCAGCTTTGCTTAATGAAGAAAAAAAAAAACAACTATTCACTTCAATAAAGCAAGTGATTTCAGATGTCACTCAAAGTGGATTAGTAGACAATTCCCTACCAACATTTTTGACATATTTCTCTCCTTGTTAAAGAGCATTAGTGCATTGCTCTATGTCTCACTAAGTATTGAGGGGAAGTGATAGAACACACATCATTTTCCTCAAAGTTGTGAGTTCTAAATTATCAAAAATTAAACTGGTAAGTTTCTTAACTTTCTGGAAACATAAAAACCCACCAACATGAACAAAATAAATGTATGATAGTTTATTGACAATGTGTTTTCAGGGATGCAAGGCAACGTAGGGAAATTTTCAATATATTTAACCCCCAGGATAGTACAAGCTCTTCTGCAAAGAACTTACCACTGATAACAAATCAGTCCTCTCTGACATTGGGGCAAAACACTCTATTCAGATTTGAGATCAATGACTGTGGCCAGTGTTTGATGGAGTGCTGGGAATAGGTTGATGTCAAATCATGGAAAAACCTCTGTATATACACATAGACTAGAAGGCATGGTGAGGAATAGGCTTTACTCCCAGGGAAAAGATTTTGACAAAAAAAATGACATAAATGGCCATCATGGGGAGAGAGTTGTTTGAATTCCAAATTTGATGACTGAGATGATAGTTTTGAATGATAGTAATCCTTCCCCCTGTCGGGGCAGGTAGACATGTGCATTCCACACTGGAGTCATTATGAAACACACAAACAGGATAAGATTTAACTTATCACACCCTGAGAGCCACTGGCTTTTTATTTCTTGCTTCCTGTGCATAATTCCTCACTCTGTGTGTCACGAGTGACACAGAGGAAGTGGGTGTGTGCCTTGGCCAAAGGAAATGTGTCTACTTGGGCTCTGCCTATTGATTATTCAATATGTCCCTGTTTCTTCTGAAATTGAGAAACAAATTGTTTGTACAGAATGAGCTCATCAGTGACGTAGGCTTAGAATGACCCCAAGTCACTTGTAAGTTTTATGTTACTCTTTATGTGTGCTCATAGGAAGAATATAAAAGCAATGCTTCCATTTTAATTCAAATGCCAAATCTCTGGCTGCCACTCAATGGAAAGGCCTTCCTTGGCTCCGGAAAGCACAGCAGAAAATACTACAGAAGAAACAAGGAAGATAATTAGATCTCATAATCAAAATAGTACAAGGTACCTCCACTCATTCCTTTGTTAAAAAGGAGTGGCTTTGCCAATATTGGAACCCAGTTATATTTAGCAAGATGCAAAATCTGTGATGGAATGATTATGTACTCCCACCTGAAACAGGTAGCATCCCCCAATGTTAGAGCTCAACTCACAACTAGACATTTCTAATCATTGTAGCACACACTGTTTTTAATCTGAATCCATATGATGGGTCTCCTAAAGAAGGTGCTTGTTGAGAAGTCATAAGTGTCAGTTTGTCAGAAATAACTCCAAAGAGAAAAAATAAAGCCTTGCCCATAGGCCAGAGGAAATACCATCAAGGCTCTGAATGAACTGGCAAAGCACAGATGAACACCAAGATCCTTTGTGGTCCCATCCTAACCAGCCAGTATCAAAATACATCCTCCTATTACATCTCAGAGTGTCAGAATCCTAGCATTATTTACCTGGTCACATTAGAATTTAGGTCCAAGCAGATGGAAACTTTGTGAGTCATTAACAACACATATCCCAGTGCTTAAAATACGCTCTGACAAATAGTAAATGCTCAATTAACACCAAACTTTACTTTATGCAAGGCACTTTTAAAGGCAATTTACTGGTGTTAACTTATTTTTTTTCAATCATCCCACCTTATTCTCTCTTTACATGTAGGAAAACTGAAGTACAAATCATTTCAGCAAAGTCTACAACATAATACAGTCAGCAGAAAGTAGAGAAAACCAGGATTTCAATACAGCATGCTGAACCTAGAGTTTTCCCTCTGAACGCTGCATTCTGATGGAATTAATCAGAGAGAAAGGATCAGTTGAAAAACATGGACATTTGAAATAATCCTACTTAAAATTTGTAAAGATAACTAACCTTAATTGTCTCAACCCTCTCTATAAAATGGAAGTAGGGCAGAGAGCACCAAGGTTTATCAAAAGTATCTTCACACTCCCACCAGTATGCTAACAGTGCTTCAGTCCTGACAGTAGCCTCAATGCTTAATTTCCTGCTGTCTTGCATTGCTCTAATATAGTCTATTCACATGCTGTAGAGTAAAAATTATACAGAACCCAGTAATTAGGAGATATTAATCACTATGGAACATGCATTCAAGCTTATTCTTTACCTCTTTGGTTTAATCTTCCTACCAGCTCTAGGGAATAAATATTCTCACCCCATTTAAAGGTGCATGAGGTTAAGGAATTCTATTACATGGTAGAAAAGGGATTTGGTCCCAAATCTACCTAATTTCACAGCCATAGTTTCCGAATGGAGACTTTAAGTTCAAATCTCACCTCTGCCTTTCACCAGCAGTGTGATTGTGGCTAAGTCCTTAAGCAGCTCTCTGACCTATGGTTGGCCATCAATAGGTGACATGACAATAACAATAATAATAATAATAATAATAATAATAATAATTTACTATCCAGCCTGTCCGGGATTTCTTAATGTTATAGATGATAGATAGGTAGACAGATATATACTTACATACCTGCATAAATGTGATCAGATTTGTCACTTTGAAATATATGACATTTCCCCCTTTAACTAACTAGTCCTATATATTCTATAAAATCATTACAAGCAACAACACTCCAAACTTAAATAAAATCTGAAATTAGAACAGACTTTTTAATGATGTCCTCATGGCAAAATTGTAAGAAAATTTGCCAAAAACTAGATTGTGCCCATTTTCTTAGGTCCCACCTTTGCTGGTGTTGTCAGTGCAGGTTCAATTCACCTCCATGAAAAGCCTACAAAGTAATATAAAGTGTGAAATGCAATATTAAGTAAGCGATGAGCTTCAGTGTAGTTGTCAGTGTTGCTTTACACCTAGTTGTCCTTCTGTCCAGCTCAAGGGCTCACCACTGATGCATCCTTCCAACTCCAGGACGAGCCAATGCCTGGACATCTTCTACCCAGGGAAGATTTGATTTGCCAAGACTGATGTAGGAGTTTCTCCTTCATGAATCCACAGAAATCTGTTCATATGCCTGTCATAGCCCACTCTTAAGACTTTGGACATATGAAATAAAAGGGAAGAATGTCCCCTCTGGGAATTCACACCAGAATTTTATTAAAAATCTAATCAGATTCAGTATTCTAGGACGCAGATGAGGAAAAGCAGTTTTATGACCAAAAATACCTTGTCCTTTCTCCCCGTGTCCACCCTGGTGGCCAGCCAGAAATGCGGCGCTGATGACCTTCACAGAGGCCTGAAGACTTGTTCTCCTAGGAGTACATGCTAAAATGGAGCTCAGCGAGCAGTGTTTGTTTAACAGACTAGCTCTCCAGAATTCATGTAGAAATCAATGACTGGCAAGTACACTTTAGCACATCTTAATGGGATGAAATTTCACTAAAAAGCCTAAATGAGCAAAGAGACAATTCAATTTCCAGGGTAGAGCTAGGCTGAGATGGAACACAAGCAAGAAAATCTCCTAAGATGCTCTAAAACGGTGGCTCACAAGAGGACAGATCAATTGCTTTTAAACCTCTACAAAAATGGAGAAGAGGAAAAATCATTAGCGAGACTTGCCAATGACCCCATCAGATGCTGAGTCCCTGCCAGAAGCTGAGTGAAATTTTAGTGAGGAAAGGAAAAAGATAGAAGGTCATGTTTATGTTTTCCTAATACCGAGTGAGAAGGAGTGATATACAGGAAATGGGTGGTAGAAACTTCTAGAATCTCTATGGACATGCACTGTCAGTAAAAATGTAAAAGTCTAAGGGTCTCCACGGTTGATAGGGAGGAAAGGAGTGTAAAGAGGAGGAAGAATCAAGTGAAGCATTTTAGGAGTTATGAAATATTAGTTCTAGGGCCTCCCTGGTGGCGTAAGGGGTTAAGTCTCAGCATTATGAAGCTATCCGCAGCCACTGCAGCACAAGTTCGATCCCTAGTCAGGGGAGGTGACCCACATGGCGCAGCAGACCTCTCCTGACTCACCTGCTGCTCCCCTCAGCAGTGTATTTTAGTAGATCCACCTGTTCTGCTCCCCACACTGTCTCTGGTGAATCCACTCACCCCCTGCACCTCTGGCTTACACCCCAGTTCTTATATGCATAATAAATAAAATAAATCTTAAAAAAATGTAAGAGTTCTAGTAACTTATTTTTTTTAATCAATGTATAATTCTGAGAGTGCCACAGTGTGACAAGGCTTAAAAAAAAAAAAAAGCAGTCCTCTCTTTTCCTGTCACTTTCTAATCTCCACAGTAATTACTTTGAACTCCTACGCTATATCATCTGGTATTTACCACCTAATTTTAAAATCAGTATCTGGCTTGATCTTTTTGGATTTTTCAGTTATAGACATTTATCAAATTTCCTACGTATGGGATGGTTTTGTTTGTTCAGTGTCCTCTATGCTGATCATGCTGCACCCTCACAGTCTGCCAAAGCTTCAGACTCTGAGTAAGGTCAAACACATTCAGTTTTTTCACTGGGAAAAAAAAACTTTCACAGGGTCTTCTTTCACAGGGTCTTCCTCATCTGCTCCTCTTGCTCGCCTCTCTGTACTCTCAGCTTCCCTATTCCAAGTTCTTGTGCTTTAATATTTATTTTCTTTTGTTCCCTTATCTTTGCACTGCTCAAGAGACTCGGGGCAAGGAATCACTGACACTTTCCAGGGCTGAAAATGTTATTTCACCCTCAGACTTGACTTACAGTTTGGATGAAAATTTAATTTCAATTAGAATTCCTTTTCCTCAGGACCGCGAAATATTTCACTATTGTCTTCTAACAACCCGTGTTGCTATCAAGAAGCGTAATGTCATTATAATTCCTGATCATATGTGACCTGCTATTTTTTTTTCTGTCTGAAAGCTTTTAGAATTCTCTATTCAGTGCATTTTCTTAATGTAGATCTTGGTGAGGGTCTTTTATCTTCATTTGTTGGGCATAAAGTAGGTCCTGTTCATTTGGAAACTTAGGACCTTCAATGAAGGGAAATTATTTTCCTAAGAGGTATTAAGTGAAAAATGTTAAAAACTCTAGATTCCAATCACAATCTTTTGGAACATAGTCTCAGGAGTGGTCTTCCATCTATTGCCTTATTCCATTTGATAGAAGCTGGTCAGTGAATCCAACCCCCAGTCAAGGGGAGGGCATTGCCCAGCATTGAGGACATTGCACAGCATGGAGGGAGACTCTAGGCTGCCCACCACTCTTTGTTCAGAACCAAACAAGTGTCATTATCTCTTCACTTCATCTGCTTCTAATGAGAGTGAAATTGTATCCACAGGGCCTCAGTGATTCTTTCTGAGCTCTATGGGCAGGAAGAATTGGAGAGGGGGAAGAGGAAGGCAATATGTGGTTTTCTTTTCCATATATAACAGTTGACATACAGTTTTTGTCAGTGAATAGTCAAAAAATGCATGAGTAAATATGAAAATCCAGTGTGCATTGCTATAGAAGACTTATTTGTAACCACAACTGTATTTCTAGGAGATGACCTTATCCTATTAAAAGCATTAATAAGAAAAATCATTAATAGAAAAACGGTGTTTTTATATTAAATTTTATCTTAAAATTAAGGGTGATAAATCATTCCAATTATTGAACAAAATATTCATTTGTCTTAATAATTAAGGGTATAAGGATAAAAGATTATGTCTCCTAAATTATATAAGTCAATGAATCAAAATTTCCCTTCACTTTACCAACAGAGACTTTCATTAAAAAAGTGATTACTCAAACTCACATGTAATTATTTTACTTTCCAAAGAAAATCCCAAAACCCAGAGATTTAAATTTAAAGTTTTTGAGGTTGCTTCCACAACTCCATCACTCCTTGCGGGGAGAAAAATCAGGTAGTTTGGTGTGGATTTAACACAATCTAAATGATTAAATTTTTTGGTTACTTCTTGAACTGACTGTTAAAAATACAGCATACCTAGCTTTGTTTCCTCTATTTGCTATGTAATAGACTAATCATAAAAAGTCTCCAAACTCTGGGCAGAATGTCCTTTGAGACTTTGGTTTCAATAACTGAACAGCTTTTTTCACCCTTAGATGTATGCATGTGTTTTTTTTTTTGCATTGTGTTATAAATATATTGTACTTCACATTATTAAGCTTCTCACAGAAAAAAATTCTGAAAGTTAGAATTGATTGTAAAGTGCAGTATGAGTTTTGGGCTCAGTATCAGGTGAGCCAATGTGACATTTTATTTTATTGTGTTAGAAATTAACTGGGCATGTGTGACACATTCTTTCTTCATCCCAATAGCCTAGTTCTCATTATCAAATTCCACGCAAACTCAAACCTATAGATTGAGTAGCCTTAGTAGCAGTTGCATGATATAAGAAATATTTACCATGTTATTAAATCCAAATTTTCTTGTGTTCTAATGGAGTATCTTATCATTCATTGGTGTATTTTCAAATCAACACTGAAATATTACTCCAAAATACATGTGAGGTAAATATCTGCATGGAATTGTTTAAAAGTATACAGCTTTCATGTAAAAAAAAAAAACTAGGATTTTTTTTTTCTAGTTCTTCTCACGTGTCTACCACTGTATAAAGCATAGTGGAAGAGAGAGAAGAGATGGAAGTTGTAATCCGAAATTTCACGGGGGAAACAGCTCACACAAGAGAATTCTACAACAATGTAATCTATTTAATGCCTAGTCCCCCCTCATATTTTCATTTAGTCTATGAAATCTTGGATGGACAGTTCATCTTCTACTCATTGCATTATCGGTGCCTAGAACACAATAGATGCTTAAAGATGGCTAGTCGGGGATGTGTGAATCAGTAAGTTAATTAATAAATCTGTAAATGAACCAGATGCAAGATAGAGTGATGAAATAAAATTATATATAGAAGAGGTAGGGTATAACAGACTGAAGGGTCATGTCCCCCCAAATTCACACTAAGCCCCCATGTGACAATATAAGGAAATGATGGTTGCACCAATACCCAGTCCTGATGTCCAGGTAGCATGATTCAGTCTCGCTCATGTCTCTTGTTTAAGGATACTAATCTCATCACGGAGACTCAACCCCCACGATGTAATTGCCTCTCAAAGGCCCATCCTCCATATTTCATTGCATTGGGTATTAGAATTTCAACATACAAATTTTTCAGGAACAAAATACTAAAAAAATAATAAAAAAATAAGGTTGTTTTTTTTTTTTCATTTTTTTTCTCACTTTAACTCAAGATTCAAAGTCCCAAGTTGGCCTAGCTTTGGGCCATGGTCAACCATTTAGACAAAAAAAAAAAAAAAAAAAAAGGCATAGCGTATTTTGTAATTGTAATTTTTTACTCCACTGTCTCAGTAAGCCATTGCCACTATAAGGCTGTCCAAGACAATCATGAAACCTCAGTGGTACAGCAATAAGCACTTACTGCTTATTTTGTACTAATGGAGTTAGCTTCTTATACCCCAGGGTTAGCTCAGGGTCAGCTCAATAGCTCCTCTAATATTAGCCGAAATTGCTCACAAGTCTAGGTACCAGCTGATAGTGGGATGAACCATGATGGCATTAAGTTAACATATTTCTGCTCTACATGTCTCCCATCCTCCACCAGACTAGCCCCACCAGTTTTCATGGTAAAGCAGAGACACAAGAGTAAGGGCAGCAATACTCAAGATCACATTAGGCTAAAACTACAAACTGGCACAGCCTCACCCCCATCTCGCTCTGGAAGGCAAACTCATCATTCTGGGGTAGGGAAAATACACCCCATCACTTCTGTAAGAGCAACTGCTAAGTCACCTGGCACTAGTGATGAGTAGAAAGAGGAGCAAATGATAGAACCATGAGAGCAATTTCCTGCCCTCACCAAGACTGCACACAGCTGGGGTCAAGGAGGTTATCTAACCTCTAGCAGGGGACTCTGGATAGCAACACATATTAATAGATTCTTTTTCAATAGAAAATGATTTCAAGTTGTCACTATGTACACAAACATGGGGATTAAGAAAGGCTAGAAAAGAAAAAAATTATTTACAAGAATTACACTAGAGGTGTCATCTGTTGTGCCTCTATAGAGAGGCATCTTAAGTAGAGGAAGACTTTCCAGCATTCAATAGTCCTTCCAATAAAGAACAATAAGGAAATGGGATATTATTGGCTTTTAAGATTAAATCACAATTCAAAGCACTTAGACCTCTTAATTTATGTCTGCTTTACTTAAGCATTCACTTACTTCATAAGTTTCTGGCCCTCATCTTCATAAACGACAAGCATAGTTCAGAATGAACAAGAAAGGCATGCCGTCAGTGGGTGCTTTTGCTGCTTTGAAAGCTGTTATTTTGTCTGTATCTGAGACATAGTGAAGATACGGTGAGAGAATAGGACACCCTGTCCATGTCTTGTTTTCTTTTAGAATCAGAAGATGAGCCAGGTGTGGGTCAATAGGTGAAATGAAGCAAACATTTTATGAATTTCTACTCTGCCATTTGCTCTACTGGGCATTATACACAAGAGATCTTTCTGGAATCAAAAGCTCCACATCAGGTGGCCTTTGTTAGGACCAGACCTTCACAATGAAAGTTGCCACGTGTCCCCTCTGAACTTCAGTGTTCTCAGCTCTCAAAGAGCACACACACTCCATTCCACAGAGCCAGGGAGATGCATACAACACATACATGAAAACTGGAAAGAGATTACTAGTGCTCAGCAATTTACAGTTTTAATAATTGAAATAATCAGCCTGTTGATATCAGAAAATGTCTTTTTGAAATATGAATTTGAACATCTGAAAAACACTTTCAATGTTATGAGTTTTCAAAAATTTTACATCAACAATATCCACGTCATGCCAGAAAATACGAAAGAATTCTAAATTAGTGGGCCTCCCCTGGTGGCGCAGCGGTTGAGTGCTGGGCTGTGAAGCTGCCCGCAGCCTCTGCAGTGCCGGTTCGATCCCCAGCTGCCAGCAAGGGTCCCACATGGCATGCAGACCTCTCCTGCCATGCCCGCTGCTCCCCTCAGCAGTGTATTTCATCAGTCTGCCTGTTCTGTTCCCTGCTCTGACTCTGGTGAATCCTCTCACTGCGCTTCTGACTGTACCCAGTGTTTGTATAAATAAATAAATAAATCTTTAAAAAAAAAGAATTCTAAATTAGTATGATAAAAGGCAAAATAAGAATTAGAAACATTCATAGAATATATACTTGAACTAAGTCAAATCCCCATGTGACAAATGTTTTCTAAAAATTAGCAACCAGTTTCTAACAGCCTCTTTGAGTGGCAGATTCTTCACACTAACTTTTATGGAAATTTTTACTTGCTTAAGCTGATAAAGCCTCATATCAGATAGATAAAATATTTCTTGAGAAAGAAAATCAAATTACATGCATTATAAACTTCAGACTTGCAGACGGCAAAATCAAATCTGGCTTGTCTACAAAAATCACAAATCATGGAGTTGAATTTTGAATTACCAAAGTTTTGACTTTAGTGTCTCCTTAACGCCCTGCTCTAAAACGAAAAAGAGGTAATCATTCACAACAAATGATTTCGCAAAATATGACTTGTAAATCACAGAATGCCAGATTTCATATGGGTTATGTCAAACAAACCTTCCTAGGTTACGAAGCTGGCAGAACAAATAATGTTTAAATTGTCGAGGGTTGGTGTCATTTTAGAGGCAAAGCAATGACTTCAATGTGGAAAAGAAATAGACAAGGAAGATTATCATAATCTAAGATTATCATATCATAGCAAACGATGATGGAAGATCAAATGAGAACTTCCAACCACGATCTAGACTATCACAAAAAGCTAAACTTGAGAATGAGTGCTTTTAAAAGGTTACTGCTCTGCCTGTTTTATTTTTATCTTGTCATAATAATTCCACACAATTGTGTGTGTGTGTTCTGTCCTCTTAAAATCTTTCTTCACCAATTCAATCATGCGGGACTTTTCTCCTCTAAGACTACACATGAAGCCAGATTACATCTTCATAGGTCTCCCTCACTTGCTGTTTCTTTGTTTAAAGAATCGAAAGCCACAAAGTAAATAACAGTCACCAGAGGGATATTACAAAGCTTGGATATCTAACAAAGTTCTCCATAAAAATAGTCTCTGTTCTCTAAGACCTGACTCCATGCTGACACACCAGAAACTCCACATAATTCTTCCTTTTCTTTGATCGTGAGACAGGAATTCACCAACTTCATTCTTTCTTCAGCCTCTGAGAGGAGACTCCCAAACCCTTTGCCACTTTGCCTCATCTCTCTTTGCCCTACATTTCCACACGTGATTAAGTGCCAGGGCTGAGGCCAGCTCTCACGCATATTTTGAGGCCACCCACACTTGGGGTGGGAAGTAAGGAGATGGATGGGCGGAAAAGGACAAAAAAACAGTGTGTTTCTCCTCCCTTCCCCTCTGCCCTCCACCCTGGGCTTGGGGCCTCTCCTCAGAGGTCACACTGCTGCTCCAGTGGCCCAAATGATGCTCGTCATGCCATAATTGCAAATCTAGACATTTAAAAAATTTCTGATGGCTCTTCCTAATGCTTTTATAATACCTGCAATAGATTCCTTTTAGTAAATCAGCTAGCATGGCTTCTGCCAGCTGGCACAATCCTCTGTGCTGAAGGTGGAGCTGCGGAAGAGCCCTCCTTCAGGAAAGGTCTCAGACAGGGCCACTGAACTACATAAAACTGACATTTTTCAGACCTTTGATTCTGATGCAAGAGTCACTAAAACCAGAGGAAGGTCAGAAGAAACAAGATTGGGGACCTCTGAATGTGCCCCTGGCAGTGCTGCCACCAGGAATGGCTTGGTCAAGCAACCTCCCTGATATCACCCTGCTCTGCTATGTTCAACTTGCTTCTTTTAATTTCACTAAAAGTGATAAGCAAAAGTACTTCCAAGTTTCACCCCATCCCTAAAGTGGGAGGACACTATCTTCAATTTCTTCCAAATAAGCAATTCTGGATAACCCGCCACATTTGAATGAACAAGGAATTATGTTTCTACTAAGAAAGCTTTGGATACTGATGCCCAAATCTACTTCTTCTGGAACTTCTCTATCAATTCCATAGCAATCAACTCTATTAGTTCCTCATCCATCCCCTAGGATCATCCTTAATGCCATCTTTCTATCATACCCTAGATCTAAGCCATCCAACATGTCCTACTAATAAGACTTCTTACCAACCTTCTGTCTCTGCAGAGTTCAAGCCACCACCATCTTTCTCCTGGACAATTGCAAGAGAATCTAAAGTGACCTCTCTTCCTTCTTTCTTGTACTCCTATAATCTCTTCTCAACACAGCAGTTGGAGAGACCTGCTAAAAATTTCAGCTTCATTATATTATTCCCTGAATGAAAATCCCCAAATAGCTATCCAACATACTCAGAGAAATCTTTATTATAAGATCTACAATAGCCTTCATAATCTGACCTTCCCTTCTCCTTTCTGTCCTTATCTCCAGTGCTCTCCCTCTTTGTAAATCCATTATGGTGATACAGGCACCTTCATTGAACTTCAAACAAGCAAGCTCCTCTCTCCTGTAATCATCATGGGAATACTACCTAAATTGCTAAAAGAACCAAGACACAAAAGAAAATGATTATTCATTGCAACATAAAGTTTAGATAGTGATAAGTTTCCAAATGCCCTTGATTGCTCTCTCTCCCCAATCCTGGAAAAGCTCAAATACCTGTAAAAAGTCACTGCTGAGTCCCAGTACTTCAAAGCTTCAGCCCAAGACTTGTCTCCAAGGCTCTGGTCAAGATCCTGGTGCCCCATCAAGATCTTTCTAAGTTTCATCTCCTACTTAGTTTTGCCATTTACCCCAGTTTGAGCGTAACTGTTTAAATCCTGATTTGGCCCCTCAATTCAGTCTTTCACACCTCCTTTTATTCTGTGATTGGTGTTCTGAGAAAAAAAAAAAATCACATTTCTAGCCCCATGGCCAGTTTCATCCCTGCAAATAACAGACATTACATGGAGTGTAAGTGGAAACTTTTAGCACAAGAACAAATGCTTAGAATGAAGATCATGTCATTGAAGAGCCAAAAACATAAATAAGAAAGAAAAATATCAATCCAGGCCCATATTATAGAAATGGTAGGATTGTGTTTGTGAACTATCTGAGGACCTCAACTGAATCAAACATCACAGAGACAGAGTTACATATCCCTGACTCATGTTTGAAGAACTTTAAAAATGGTTCCCTGAAGTCACTAAAATGGGTGACATTTGAAACACTGGACTGGAAGTAAAAGATGAAAAGGCTGGGAAATCATAATGACATAGAGGTATTTATAACCTGTAAGACACAGGAACTTGAAAGAAACAGATAGCATGGGGAAAGCGAATCAGGTGTTTCTTCAGGAAAGTTGCACAGGAAAGACACAAACAGAAGACCAGGAGAAGGTCTTCACACCCACCTCCCCTAGACTGTAAGCAAAGAAGTCGAAATATGAAAAACTAGGGTTCAGTCTTTCTCACTCTTTCCTTTCTCTCGCTTAGAAACTATAGTAGTCTGTGTTGAATTGGGGAGGTAGTTTAAAGTCTAGGGCCCCTGCACCCTTACTCAAGGATCCTGCATGAGTGGTATGAACCTAATGTGGGACATTCAGCAAACTCTTGGAAAAGAAAGCAGAATTGGGTTTTCTCACAAAGGTGGCATACAGAAATAGTCGGGGTCCCCATTCAGAAACCAAGCCACAGTGCCCCTGTATCTATGAAGAGAAATTTGAGAGGATTAGGTAGGGGAAAAAGGAAGTCAAAGAAAACTCACTCCATAGGAGGAAAGAGAAAAAACAGAAGAGATGAAATGCCCTCATCCCCCCAAAAAAACTTGAAATGACACAGAAATTAGGGTAAAACAAGAGCAAAGCTTTGAGACCTACCTGTTTGTGCGTGTACCATTTGGAAGACAATAGACCCTTTCTTAGTATAATTTTTTTATATTATTCCAAATTTTATATTACATATTTTATGTATTATATGTAATAATACTTAAAGCACATAAAATGGATAGCTAAGATCATAAAGAAAGCTAATTGTATTGTAAATAGCTATGAAATTTTAAAGCAACAAACTTGGGATACAAAAATACATGCTTCTCTATTATTCATTAAATAACAATGAATAATAGTAGGCTGAGTACCACCAGAGTTTCAAAGCAGCGCGGGAACATGGTATTTTAAGGCATCAGCAACAACGGTAGCCTAATGTGGAAGCATCTGTGATTCAATTGATGACAAGGTCACAGCACTGTTAACATTACTGAAGAATGTTGACCAAATTCTTAATGAAAGACCCACAGGATTTTAGAGAGAGATTAGGAAAACTAAAAATGCATTTTTTCCCATTCAATTTTTAAATTTTTTTTTAAAGATTTATGTATTTATGCACACAAGAGTTGGGGTACAGGCCAGAGATTCCAAGGGTGAGAGGATTCACCAGAGACAGAGTGGGGGACAGAACAGGCAGACTGACCAAAGTGCACTGCTGAGGGAGCAGCGGGTGAGACAGGAGAGGTCTGCTGCACCATGTGGGTTGCTCCCTGGCCGGCTGGGGATCGAACTCGTGCTGCAGAGGCTGCAGACTGCTACACAATGCGGTGCTTAACCCCATGCACCCCAGGGAGGCCCCTCCCATTCAATTTTTGGGGTAATCTACAGGCCCTGTAATTATAGTCCCTGTAAAAAAAATATGTGGCTATAAACCATGGGACCAAACATATTACATAAAAATGCCTCACACTGAAACCATCTGGTGAAAAGTTCTGGGGGAACTCTTGCCCAAAGAGTTTATATTATGGTTCCTATAAAATAGTGCTTCATTAAAAAACTTCAGTTTTTTAAAGGAAATTCAGCTTTGCTGCATGTAGGCCTACTCAGTTCAGCTACTTTGAGGATTGTGACTGCAATGTTAAGTCATGAATTTTATTACACTGCATTTTCTGTTGCTGTTTTGAGTGGTTTAGGTCTGGTTTTCATTTGTTTGCAATAGCCCACAGAATGGGGACAAGATACTTCTCTCAGAGGTGATCGTTCCTGACACAGGTTAAATGAATTCTCAACACAGGTCATTTCCTTTCCGTAGCATTTTTTGAATACCAGTGAGATCTCTGGACTGGCCAGATTTCTGACCAAATCTATGCCTCTAGACACAGGGGGATAAAAAGGTAAAAATTGATTGAAGCAGATCCATCTTCAGAGCTTAAAAAAAGAGTTCAACATAAGATTTTTGTCATGGCAGATAGCATTGGACATTTAATTCCTAAATGCTGACATTTTATCTTTTTAGAGAAGTGAGTTTTTATACATTCATCTCCTTCTGAATAGAAAATTATGTTTGAATTTTTAATATGAATTACCCAAGTCCAAAGAGATCTTTAAAAATGCTGACAAGAGAGTCTAGAAACACTTAAATTCTAAGGTTGAACCAGTTCCAGCATTCATTAAAATAATGGTAGGAGGGCTGGTCTGCTTTCTTGTGTCCGGAATTGTGTACCAGCCTTTCAAAGTCAGGAACAGGGATAAACTCAGAGGCTAAAGGATAATTCTCAATTTGGCAAGGGAATTTCCTTGAGGCAGGAATCAGTAGCTCAGAGTGTATTAATGGATTTATGAAAGTAGTTACATCATTTTGGTCTGGGGAATGATTTGAAAGCTTAGCAAAATATGAAATTAATTTTTGATTTTTGCTCTGAGTTCCTCTTCAAATTTCAACTCTGCCACCATGTATATGCACTTTTTTGGTCTGAAGCATGTTGTTCCACTCTCCAAATATTTTTTGCTTGTTTGTTAAAATTTAAGTCATTCCTCCAAATGTTTATTTGGTCTGATGTGTCTGACACTGCTAGAAACTTGGAATATAAAGTGAATAGTAAGTAGATGATCATTTCCATCAATGGACTCAGTAAGGCAGATGGTCCATGTCAAAATGAATTGTAATAGATGGATACATGTATCTAAGAAGCATCTATACTTATGTGGTTATAGCAGCATTATTCCTGATAACCAAGATAAGGGCCCATCAAGGGATGAATAAGGGAGATATGATATATGTGATTATATACTCAATGGAATATTATTCAATCAGAAAGAAGAAAATCCTGCCATTTGCAGCAAGATGGATGGAACTTGAGTGCATGGTGCTAAGTGTGTCAGAGGAAGCCAAATACTGTATGACACTACCTTAGATATGAAATTTGAAAAAGATTTATAAAAACAGAGTAGAATACTGGTTACCAGGGTTTGGGGGAATTTGAGAGGGTTTAAAGGTACAGTCTTGCAATTAGCAGATAAGTTCTGGAGAGCTAATGTACTGCATAATGACTTTAATCAACAATACTGTTGATTAAACAACTTCAAAGCTGCTAAAAAACTAGACCTTAATAGTTTGAACATATTAAAGACGCAATGTGGCACAAAGATGTTAAATAACTCAACAGTGGTGACCAGTCTTCAGTATATAAATGCATCAAGTCAATGCATTGCAGACCTTCAACTTTTACAATGTTATATATCAATTATATCTCCATAAATTAAAATTCACTAATTAAATAGTAACAAAAATGCTTATCCTAAAAACAACATCCACGGACTGATGAATGATTAAGAGAAATGTGGTATATACTAACAGTGGAATATTACTCAGCCTTAAAAAGGAAATCCTCAGATGAAACTTGAGGACATTTTGCTAAATGAACCAATCCAGTGACAAAAAAAAACAAAACATGTACTTAAATATTGCAGGATTCTACTTACAGGATGCATCCAAAACAGTCAAAATCAAAGAGAAAATAGAAAGTTGGTTACCAGGGGCTAACAAGAGGGACAGTGGGGAGTTGTCACTCAATGGATGCAGCACTTCAGTCATATAGGAGGAAAGCGGATCTGGGGTTCCTTCACACAACATTCACATGGTTGACAATATTGTACTGGATACTTGGAAATTGTTCAGAGGGTGATTTTATATGATGCAACTTTCGTTTCTACCAAAGAAATTGCAATAGGGCCTCCCCCAGTGGTGCAGCGGGTTGAGTGCTGCCCTGTGAAGCTGTCCTCAGCCTCTGCAGCACGGGTTTGATTCCCGGCCAGCCAGGGAGATACCCACATGGCACAGCAGACCTCTCCTGCCTTGCCCGCTGCTCCCCTCAGCAGTATATTTTGGTCCTTCTGCCTGTTCTGCTCCCTGCTCTGTCTCTGGTGGATTCTCTCACTCTCCCATGCCTCTGGCCTGTACCCCAGTTCTTTTAAATAAATCTTTGAAAAAAATTGCAATAGAACAGGATAGTGCTGTTAAATACTGAACATAAAAGACTGGCGTATCAGTCCAATAGAGGGAGCACATAGGGACACACAGAAGGCTTCCCAGAGGAGGAGAGACTTTGGATGAAACATAACTGATTAGGAGAAATTTACAGACATGAAGGAGAGAGGGGAAAGGGTTCTGGCAAAGTCAAAGAGGCATGAGGCAGTGGAGACTTTGAGGGCAACATAACAAGTT
Source organism: Talpa europaea (assembly GCF_964194135.1). NCBI lineage: Eukaryota > Metazoa > Chordata > Mammalia > Eulipotyphla > Talpidae > Talpa > Talpa europaea. The sequence continues at coordinate 133,042,122 of NC_140071.1, read as the reverse complement.
CCAGAGGTCTGGGATGGAGCAAGTGTCAGGTGCCGCCAAAGTGGGATCTGCTGGGTTGAGATGCAGGGTCACGGGTAGAGGGCTGAGACATTCTCATGGCATGCATGAGATGGCCCAAACCTTGGTGGAACAGACTGCTTGCCCTATCATAAAAAAAAAAAAAATCCTCAGACTTAAAACAACAGACCTTCATTTCTCCTAGTCCTGGAGACTGGAATGTCTAAGATCAAGGGGTCAACAGATTTGATTCCTGGAGAGAATTGTCTTCCTTGTGTACAGAAGGCCACTACTTATTCTGTCCTCACATAACAGAAAGAGAGTTCTGATCTCCCTCTTCCTAGAAGGGCACTAATCCCATCGCGGAGCCCATCCATTGACCTCATCTAAACCTAACTACCTCCTAGAGGACCCACCTCCTACTACCTTCACATTTGGAGGGGTTGGCTTCCACACAGAAACTGGAGGACAGAAATATTCAGTCCATACTAACTGGCTTTGTAGGCAACCGACTGCTGATGCAGAAAATCCGTAGGAAATATTGCTATGCACAAAGCTGCAGCAAAGAGTCGAGCATTCTGTCCAGAAGAACACAACAAATAATGCAGGAGGGTAAGATGCCCTGAGGTGCTAGTGTTACTTAGAGGTTACAACCTGTGCTCTAGAGTCTGACTGAGGTGAGGTCCACTTCTGACTCTCCTGGCACTGAGCAGCTGGAACCCTAAGAAGTCTGTGAAATGGTCTGACCTCAGATTCCTCCCCTGTGAAATGGGACTGATCCTAATAGCATCTGAATCTCCTAAGGAATCTTGGAAGAGCTAAAGGGACATGCTCACAGCAGGCCTGGCAGAGAACAAACACTCAAGACACATTCTTGTGGATGTTCTTATTATTGCCTGTCTGAGAAGTTGCAAGTGCATAAGGAAAGGTAGAGTTAAAGGTCATGTCATGTGGTGACAGGACATGCTACTTGGTACCTGTCATGTTTTTAAAGCTATCTACAAAGAAAATCTAAACAGGATATTTGACATCTCACTCTCCACATGCATATGTGTGCATGCACGCGCGCACGCGCACACACGCAAACACACCCCTACACACTTTTCTGAGTAGCAAAGCAAAATAATTTTATCCTAGTGTAAATTACCTCAAAAAATTATTTACACAATTTTTCTCACATCTATGTTAAAATGTTATTGGATCCCCTCTTCAGTATTTCTGTTAAGACAAGAAAAAGTGTTATTGTTTAGGTCTTTGAAATATTTACTTGCTTCAGCTCACCGCATCCATTTTAGTGTGATTTTTAATTGGCACAGTATTATTTTTCCTTCTCACTTAGAACACATCCAAGAAATGCATGATCCAAAGTAATTTCATTACTGGAAGAATATTCATTAAAATGTTTGTGAAGTCCTGTGGTTTGATATCATTAGCACTTTGCTCAATAGCTTTCAAAACCAAAGCATCTTTAATTTCATTGCAGTAAACACTCTAAAACCCTTCCCCACCTGTGCTCTTCAGGAGTTACAATTTTTCCATGAGGAAAAGGGCTACTCGACCCCCCAGCACAATTTTAAATCCAGACAAGATGGATTTAGTAAACACAAATAGACTGAGAAATCGCTCACAATACAATTTCTCAAGGAAAGTTATTATCTCACCCCAACTCCTTTGCTGTCCACTTAAATCTAGACTATGGGATAGCAGAGTTGAAAGAAACTTTACAACCCTTTGATGGAAGAGTGGAGAAATTGGGGTGCGGCCAAAGTGACTGCCCAAAGGCACACAAGTCCTGGGGCAGCCAGGCCAAATCAGGACAAATCCCAGACCCAGCCCCTATTGTTCAGCCTTATGACTAACATCTTTCCCCATGAGCACAGCAAAAACACATCCCTGTGCATTTCCTTGCACTCACTTCCGTGAATGTTATCAACTCCAATGTGTTAAAATTGGTAAATACTTTGAATAATACTTGGAAAATTGCTATCCCTCAATATTGCTAAAACTACAGTAATACTGACACCATTTTACCAGGTTTTCCTTTTTTTGCCTGTTTGTCCTTGCTCTGAACTTCATGATTTCTTCCCCCAATTCACAGCTACTGCACCCAGCATCTGGTGGGTTTTTCTCCCCAAATTGTGGGGTAGGAAATCATTCCCCTTTCCTTTTCTGTCACCACAATTTCCTGCTCAAAACAGGGATATAAGTTTATGGCTAATCCTTTTGAGGAATATACAAAAGAAAAGCAAAAACAGATACAGGGACAGGAACATGGTTTCTGGGTTTCACAAGGAATTTAAAGCTATTCTCTCATCTAGAGACTTGAACTCTCTCTGAGATCCTTTTTCGGAGCATGGTCCACTTTCCAAGTTGATGGCCTCTCCAGCCTTAAAGTAAACTCAGCACGTCTCTCATCCCCGTGCCCTGCCCTCAGGAGAAGGACACAGTGACCTGTTCCTCCTTGAAGCTATTCTTGCACTGGCCCTGAAGGGTATTTGCTAGACCTGGAAGGTGGATTATGAAATCAGTCTCTCTGAGCAACTGCAGAGTGGCAGTGACCTTAAAGGACTTTTCTCTAAGACCAGAATGGTCACCTTGCAGCAATTTCTCAAAGAAACATGTGTGCCATACTCAAGTTGACTGGGTTTGCTGTTTTGCTTTGAAGTACAGCCATTTCCCCTTAAAATTTCTATCCTCGTCTCCGCTCCTTTTTACTTTAACCTGGGTTCAATCCAGTCCATCCATGGACTGGACCTATTTAATCTCATTTTCATCATCAATAGCAAACTCAGGGGCCTCCCCTGGTGGTGCAGCGGTTGAGCTCTGGGCTGCGAAGCTGCTCACAACCTCTGCAGCACTGGTTCGATCCCTGGCCGCCGGCGAGGGTCCCACAAAAAAAAAAAAAAAAAAAAAAGAGCAGCCTCAGAACTCAAACAAAATCAAAAGCTCAGGTTTGCCATTTTATTGCCAAAGGCCCTATCCAGACAGGATGTGGTAGATGGAAGCACACCCAGCCGCTAGACATGGCTTTCCCTCACAGGGTTTCCATGGAGCCTCTTGAGAAGTCCATGGCACCCGCTGGCCAGAGGAACCCCAGGGGACTTGGCCTTAAGGTTAGAGTTAGTAGCTGCAAGCGATGGAGCTTTTCTCTGATATTCTCTTCACCCTCCAAAAATGGGCCACCAGGCATGATGGCGGCCAATAAAATTCCTGTAAAAATATTCTAGGAGCTGTGTGAGGGAACATCTCTCTTTTTGTGAAGTCTTGCTTTTGTATCTTGTTGAAAAAAAAAATTTGGACTTTTTTCCTGCAGCTTTAGGATTAAAATCATGTGGACAAATGAGAAGGAACATATAATAATAAACCCTTCCTTAGGGGAACAAGGGAGAAAATTTAAAACAATGAAATTTTATTGGAAAGCTAGAGCTTTTGGGAGGAAACCTTCTACATGTTCTCTGCAGCCTGCTGTTCTTTTCTATGGGGCAAAATGTTCCTCCCATGTAAGATGAAGACTTAAAACATCCTTGTCCACAGAGGGTATATATTGTGTTAAGTTTAAGTAAAATTTGGGAATTTGTAAATTTCACAGGAGTGAAATTGGAACCAGCCCCGAAAGTAAAATATTCAGGGATGGTCGAGGAGCCATTTGCTACCCAAGGATTACATTAAGGGGTGTGTAGGGTCAGGAAAAATGTCAGGCTTTTCTTCCCTCCCTCCATCAGGGCAGATGACAGATCCTTGCGGTCCTGAATGCATGCCTGATGGCGGGCACCTGGAGTAGGGTGTGGGCATAGGTAGATGGGATTCACCTGGGCTGAGACGGGGCTTTTAAGGGCGGCATCACCGGGACGCCAGCAGAAGCCGATGAAGAAGCCAAGAATGAACAGAAGCAGAAAGAGAAACCAAGAGAGAGCAAAGAAGCAGAAGCAGAGATCACTGGAGAGCCCAGATAGAGTGAGGATTTGCTGGGGGCAAGGGAGCACCCTTGCCTGCTGTGTACCGGGTAAATCTCAATAAAAGACCTGCAAAAACCACTGAGGACTTTGACTCCTCCTTTACCTGGTCTGCATGGGATCCTAGAAAACCTGCACTGTGTCCAGTCCTGCCCTTAAAGGGTGAAACAGGAAGGAATGAAGACTATGACAGAAGAGATGCCGTAGGAGTAGGCAACTGAAGGAGAGAGAAGTCATCATTCCTGTAAAGGTCAATTCACTTTCAGTCTTGTCTTTCTGTCCCCAAGATGCCCACGACCTCTTTCACCAATAATACAACATTTTTATTGCCTGCCTAAATCCATTCCTACTTCCTCCCTTACTAATAAAACCCATGTTTATTTGGAACAATGTTTCCTGCCTTAGTCTGTGGATCACCACCTGATCTAAGGTTGAGGTTGGCAAACATTTTTGCAAAGGACCAGATGATAAATACATTGGGATTTGCAGGCCATATGTTTACTGTCAGTTCTGTCACTACAGAGTGAATGCAGCCAAGGAAAATATATAAATTAGAGGGTGTGGCTGTGTTCCAAAAAAGCCTTATGTACAAAAATAGGCCATGGGCATATTTGGCCAACAGACCAAAGTTTGCTAATGCCTGATGTAAGCAGTCCTGTCCCCACATTCCCAGTAGCCCATAACCAGACAGTTGTATCCAGTGGCTGGGATGGGGAAGGCACAGAGTAGGTTCAGGAAGAGCTTCTGCCTTCATTGCAAAAGAAGAGAGGATGACAGTTTTTTCCCTTCTTTTTCTCTTTTTCTCCATTATAGTAGTGTGACCAGAGCTGCAGCAGTCATTGTGAAAGAGCAGGGGAATGGTTCAGTCTTAGTCCTGACAACATTAAATCCTAACCTCAGCTACCACCTACCTCCAAAGCTGTTGAAATGTGAGACAGGTCAACTCTCATTTATTAAGTCCACCTGGTTTGGTTCTCGAGGACATTCAGACAGATGCACCCCTAATTGACACAGAGTACACGTGGCTCACACACATGCAGCAATGTGCACATACAGGCTCACATCTACGCACACAGGTGCACGTCATGCAGAGGCTTACACTGGTAAACAAAACAAGGTTATTCTCAAGGTGTTAACAGGAAGCATCTTTCCCAGATACTGGATGGGCTGTCTTTATTCTTTTCTGTTCTGATCTATGACCTAGTATAAGAATCAAAAATTACTTATATTTCATTTTAGGAAGAGAGATCACATTTTCATTCATCGGGCTCCACTTGCTGATATGTTGATAAGAACGACTACCTCGTTCCCTAAAAGTCCACACTAGTGTAGGAAGAAATAAATGCAGGGAAGTGCCTTCCTGGTTTTGCAAGGGCTTGTCTCAGTACTATCAAGCTATCAGCAGCCACTGAGGCACGAGTTCAATTCCTGGCCAGAGAGATACCCACATGGCGCAGCAGACCTCTCCTGACTCGCCCGCTGCTCCTCTCAGCAGTGTATTTCAGTGGATCTGCCTGTTACGTTCCCCACTCTGTCTCTGGTGAATCCTCTTGCCCACCTACAATCTGGTTCTTCTATGCATAAATAAATAAATCTTCAAAAAAAAAAAAACAAGTGATGAAGGGAATTCAGATCAAGGGAATTTAGATCAGGTGCAAAGGAAGGGGTGGGCCCAGACAGAATGTGCACCGCTGGGACATGGCCCTGACACAGCTGTCACCCTGGCAGCTCTGCAGGGAAGCTGCTTGGTCTGCCTCAAACTTTGTCCCTCTCCACCCCTATTACTTTACCCAAAGCCATCTGGAGTTTATTTTGTTTGCTAGTTTTGCATATCTGTTGAGTTGAATTGTGTCTCCTTCTTTGTCCCCCAAAGTATATTTTAAAGCACTAATCCCGGAACCTCACAATGTAACCTTAATTGGAACTAGGATAATTGCAGATGTATTAACGTTAAGATTGCATCAGGCCAGACAGAAGTGGAGTGGTCCCCAATGCAAGATAACAGTATCCTTGTAAACCATGTCATATTAAAAAAAAGTGATTTGTGGCAGAAACACTGTTTCTAGGGGGAAAAAAGATCAACACGCCCTATCTCTGCTACTGAAATGACCTTTGAATGTCAAGAGCACCCTTAAGTGCTCAGATTGTAGTCTTTAAAATCTCAAGAAACAGGATTCTTAGAAAAGTGGACAGTGAAATACTGGAGCATAAAATATACAAAATAAACCTTGGAGAACTTGTAGCGCGGAAGATGCTATCATAGAATAATGATGCCTTGACAAAACAGGATTTCACATGTAGGGATTTCCATTGGCTACAGATGGAACCAAAAGAAACTGTTGATGACAATGAGGTCAAAACGCACAAATATATAACACTCCATAAAGTCATGACACACACAAATGAATTAATCACTGATTTACATCATTGTAAAACCACCAGCTGTATATTCTGAAAATTAATAACAAAGAAAACCAGGCACTCATCCAACTTTTCATGTATATAGTTTTTCATAAACGCAGAAGGAACGACAGAATAAGAAAAATCCTCATTGGGTCACCCCTAAGGACAACAATATAAACAACCTTTATCAGGGGCATCTGAAATTATTGGGGAAAATTCTCAGGAACTCTAGACAGATGCAGCAGGCACCCTACCTGCCCCCACCTATGCTAGCTTGCTCTTGCAACCTTAACACATTTAGCAGCTTAAAATAACAAATTTATCATCTCACCATTCTGTAAGGGGTGAATCCAGGTTGCTTTGACGGCCTCCACAACAGATTTGGAAGCTAGAACCAAAGAGTCGTTGGCTAGGCTCTAACTGCATGGCTCTCGGAGGCATCCATTTCCATGTAGAGGCAGGCTGAAGGCAAAATAAATGCCTTGTGATGAAAGGGCTAAGGGTGGTTTCCAGCTTGACACTCAGCTCCAGAGGCCTGCTCAGGTGCCTTATATCTCACACTCAGCAACATCAACTTATTCTCATCCTTGTAATCTCTCTGACTTCCCTCCTGCCCTTACCGCTCCTCTGCTTCTTCTGACTTCTGCTGGGAAAGCTTCTCAGCCTTTAAGGCAATATGTGATTTCATTGAACACACCTGGACAATCCTCTCCCCATCTAAAGTTCTGTGAGCTTAATTACATTTACAGAGTACTTCTGCCACTTAGCACAAGAAACTGAGTAGCCCCAGGATTAGGGTGCAGCTGTCTTTGGAGAACGGGGGCTTTAGTTGGCTCATCCACACCACTGATCAATTTTAACCTCAACGAAGTGAGCTGGAGTGTCCTCGCTAAAGTGGCCAGTGTGACCAGATCTAGCTAAAATTATACAGTAAATTAGGAAGATAAAAAAAAATGCTCAAATGACACGTTACAATAACCTAATCTAGTATATGACACATTCAACAGCACAAATGACTCAGGATTCTCAATGGAAAATGGCAGAGGAAACTAAAAGGATGGCTCAGACCCAGAATATTGACAGCACCATGTACCAGCGAGGATGAGGAGGACAGGAGCTCTGCGTTCATTGCTGGTGGGAATTCAAAACGGTACTACCACTTTGGAAGACACGTGACATTTCTTACAGGCTGAGACATGTTCTTGTCGTCTAGCTCATCAGTCACTCTCCTTGGTGATTAGCCATGCCGAGATTGTAAATGCTTTGTACATAATTGTCAAAACCTGGCAATTTTGTCAAAATCTTGGAAGCAACCAAGATGCCCCCCAGTGTGTGGATGGATAAATCAACTGTGGTGGCTCCAGACACTACGATATCATTCAGTGCTAAAGATGTCCACTGTCAGTATATGAAAAGGCCAGGAGGAACCGTAAATGCACATTACTAAGTGAAAGAGGACAACCTGAAAAAGCTTCATACCGTAAGATGCTAACAACATGGCATTCTGGAAAAGGCAAAACTATAGAGATAGCGAAACTCAGAAGTTGGGGGCAGGGAGAGAGATGAATGGGCAGAGCGCAAGGGATGTTTTGGTTAATGAAAATACAACATATGAAACCATAATGATGGATACATGTCATTATACATTTGTCCAAAGCCACAGAATGCACAACACCAAGGAAGAATCCTAAGGTAAACAGTGGACCTTGGGTGACTGTGATGTGTCCTGTTGATGGGAAGTGTTGATGATAGGAAAGGTTATGCATGTGTGGGGTTCAGGGGTTATAGGAGAAGACTCAGCACTTGGAAACACATTGATCTTAGATGATAATAAATAATTATTATTCATTTTGTTTGATATTGTAGGACTTCTTTTTTAAGTTCTTTGTGGGAGAGAGAGACTAAAGTATTGATGAGTGAATGAGATGATGATAATAGGGTTTGTTTTAATAATCCAGAAAGAGAAAAAAGAATGCTAGGAAGACATAGGACAACAAGATTGACAAGAGCTTCACAAATTTTAAATCTGAGCAGGGGATATACCTTCACTTTACTATTCACTTAACCTTTGTATATTTGTTGGAAAGTTTTAAAATGTCTACTATATTTTATCACCTCCCAAAATCACACATAGCCTAGAAATCTACAGGGGAAAAAAAAAAAAGTCACATCAGTCCTTTGGCCCTACTGACTTAAAAACACTTAAAATATCCCAAATAAAGCCATTTCTCACCACAACCAAATCCACCCTTAATTACTGTAATGGTCACCCACTGGTCTCCCTGCCTCTACCTTAACTCTTCACTATCTATTCTCCCATTCAACAGCCAGGGGGGCTCTTTCTAAAACATACATCACACGCTGTCATTGCTCTGTTCAGTGCCTGGAGAGACTTCCCATTACATGTCCATAAAATAGAAACTTGTTCCAAGGCCTAAAGGCCCCATGTCATGGAACCTTCAGTTTCTCCAGCTTACGTCTCATCCAGCATTTCTGTTTCCCAGCTTCTTCCTCTCCAACCATTCTGGCCCACTTGTTGGTCTGTCAAGCTGACCACACTCCTGCTTCTGATTTTTGTACATGGAATTCCCTTTTGCAGAAGCATCCCCCAAATTTGCAAGTCTTGTTCTCTCATGTCCTGCAATATTTATGTCAAATATTAACCCCTCAGAAAGCTCTTTGAGCATTTCTGTAAAAGAGCACTCAGTACCCCACTTAACACCTTCCCCTACTTTCTGTCTCACCACAGTGATCAGTATTTACATGATGCAATCTTATTAATGTTTCACCCTCACTTGATAAAAATAAATTTTTATAAAGGCAAGAACTGTACTTGGTTCGACTCTCTGTGTGGCACCTTGGACAGACTCTGATGCTCTTACATGTATTCTTTGAATGGAGGTTGACTGGAGGATAAACAAAGGTAGGTTACTTTTTTTTTAGTCCCCAGTTATTTAGTCTTAAATTCAAGGAACCTAGCTAAAAACAAAACAAAAACAAAAAGCCAGTGGCCACAATGTTAAGGCACAAACAACCTAAGTGAACTTAGAATCTTCGTAAGGATACAAACGAGAGACAATTATTCCGCCCCTGGGAAATTCTCTAAAAGGACTTTCTGGGAGATACATTTAGAACACGTTAGGTAGCACAGGAAGCTGCAGAAATTCAAGATTTCCCTCTTGATTGTAAGGCCAAGAAGCCAAGGTTTACTTTGATTAGCTGGAGTATTACAGGAAAATGCAACTCTAAGTTTTCATCATTTAGAGAAGGAGGCACTGCTGTCTCCCCTTGGCTCATAACCTTAGGCAAAGTTCCAACGTACCTTAAAATGCACAAGCTGTTCAAGATTTGATTCCCCCCACATGTCCCTGTCCTTTGTATTCTTGCTTTGAATTTTCCCTTTGTATAAACCCTCTGTTTATTTTTATCCACAGGCTTGTCACCCAGCCTTTACCTTTCGGCAGAGACATTTTAAGGTAAACCTGAAATTAAGCTGTACATTGGCAGAGAATTTGGCAGACATGAGATATAAATAACTGTATCCCAGATTTTTAAAAATGCTCTCATTTTTACCTCTCTCCAGGCTGAAGAAAGTGAGCATGTATCTTTTAGGGTAATACATATATTTTCATTAATTTTGTTTGGTACATGACTTGCTATCCTTGAATGGCAAGGAAGTGCATAAAATAAGTCATATATCAAAGCAAAGGATGCTGGAGAAACAACAGGTTTTCAAAGAAACTCATTTGGAGCAATGTTTCCATAGTCCTGTAAAGTTTACAGGGAACTTTGTAATCCATTATAGTTTCACATGTCCCATACAACAACCTCAAAAGGAAAAATTATTACTCTCATTTTACAAATGAATAAACTGTGGTGTTTACAGAGAAATGATTTATTGAAGGTTGGAAAAGTTTCAAGTGACATAACATTGAAGGAAAAAATATTTTCTGCCCTGTGTTTTCCTTTTATGTCCCATTCAGCTTTCTTTCGTATAATTTCAATGGTGTTTATTCAACCTACCATTCTACCAAATCCCAAGAGATGGAGAACATGACCTTGGTCAAGTTAATGAGAATCCTTCATTCTCCTACAACATAAAGTGTTGAAGGTCAGCTCTGTGCTCCACTGAATATTTTATGTATTGGTAGATGAGTGTCTGAGAGGCTCATGTTTATCTGCCTTATCTCATTCAAAGTTCTCCTATTCAGTAGTGAATGATAATTAGTTTGGGGAGCCAAACTTTGTGGAACTTATGAAAATATGTTCTCTTACTCTGTGATAACTAGCTTTAGGGAGAAATAAAGCTGAAGCTATTTCTGACAAATCTCTCTGATCAAATTTGGACAATCTCTTCAATATAAGAAAGCTGATAAAGAGGAACAGAGAGAAAAAGAGAGAGAGAAATTATTAAATTTCAATTATTTGCTACAGTGAAATTGAACTGAATTTCTGGCCATGGTATCTGTTCTGAGTATACTTGGACTGGAAACCAACCCTTCAAGGGTCAACTCTTTCTTTTCACTATACCCAAGAAATCCAAGTCTAAGATCCCAAGTCCATTCCACAAGCTTCTTATCACCCAAAGGTTTTACCTCTTATTCTGTGGTGTCACAATTTTCTGATTTGAAGACTCATTCTATCAGTTACCAGCTCTAAGATTTGGGGTGATTTATTCAACTCAAGACAGAAAACTTCATTACATTATTGGGAGCAACAGAGCCAGCCTTATAAAGTTGTCATTGCCTTTCAGCACTTATCTGGCACACAGTAAACAGGAAATTGTGGCTTCCTACAATTATTGTGATTCATTATTATCATTCATTACTGAATAAGAGAACTTTGAAGAAGAAAAGGCAGATAAACATGAACCTCTCAAAGACTCATCTAACAATATAGAAAATATTCAGTAGAACACATGGTTGACCTTTGACACTTGATGTTGCAGGGATTTCCAGGAAATGGGATAGAGACCAGGGAGGAGAAGGCCAGGAATTCTGTGTTTCATGGAAGATCTGTTCAGTGCTTCTGATATTGACAACTTCATGTGCTGAAGGGGTGATTCAATGGGGGAAAAATGAATATTTACCAAGTGTCAAGCTCATTCCAGGAACTATCATTGACAACATAGACATTAGTCTTCACTAACGCCCTCTAAGAAGTTGGGCATTATTATACACATTTTATGGATCAAAAAACTGAAGTTCTGAATGTGATGCATGAAGATGCACTGCTACAAGTAGTGCTAGAATTTAGAGCAGGCATATTTTTCTTCAGACCCATGTTCTCCTTCTATGCTATTTCAGCTCTCACAATGGCCCACCCACCATGTGTTTGGAATACAGCTCAGTTCCCATAGATGCAGAGAGGTAAACATTCCTCCCAGATCACAAACTTTTATAGATGAACCTGGTATCTCACCTCCAAGAGACAGAGACCCAATACCTAAGGCCTTGAATGAAGAGAAATTTTATGCCAAATTTATCTATTACTCCAGACACCTCATGATCTTCTCTTTAATTCTTTCTGGTTCTGAACCCCCACTGAACTATAAATATCTATTAAAACAGGGAAGGAATTATTGTCTATGCCTAAATTGTGTTTCCAACCTTTTCATTTGTTAGTTGATTAAGAATTTTCTCTATTGACCTATGAAATAAGAGGACTAATACTTGCATCTACATATTAATTGAATTAATATTTGTACAAAACTGAATCAATAAAAGCTGGAGAAAGAGCCATACAATATAAGTGCGCAACACAAAGGAAGACAAAGTCATGCAGTTTTGCTTGGATTGCTCCATTGTGTTGTTGTCTTTCCCTTTATCATTCCAATATCAGTTGCTAGGAAAGCAAATGTATTATCTCCTCGAGCGCTTTCTGTGCCTGACCCATGCTGTACACACAACTGGAGCCTATTGATTTATGAGCCTCTCACTAAACCCTAGATCTCTACTTCCCCCAGTTCTTTGGCCTCCAATACCAGTCTCTTAAGAGTGTGGTAGCATTTATAAATGAATCTCTGGAAGAAACTAAAAATAGCTTCACAGCATTTACAAAGACACTCTTCATCAGTTATGTTTTCTGCCACTTTTCCTTTGCACAGATGTTGTACAAAAATGACCATATCTGAAATCTCTGTTAGTGAAAGACTGTTGATGTGATAAAGCACACAGTATTTTAAGCATAATCCCTGTTCTAACTGCAAAATATCTTTGGTTGTTCACATAATTCCAGAAAGTAGGTGTCATTGGGTAACATTTATTCTTGCCACTCTACTCTATAGTTCTGCTCCAAACATTTAGTTTTTTCATTGTCTTGGCCTTAGCTATTCTCAAACACTGTCAAGTAAAAACTGCCACTGTCCCTGTTTATTAAATTATCCAGGGCATTGTTTAGAGGGCTTTGTCCCAAAAGATAAAAATTAAAGCAAAATAAAAAACATGTTAGGTGGGCAAGTCAATTTTAGAAATGTTACACATTTAAGAACTTTTTGGAGAGTCAGGAAGTTCATCTGCACACTTAAATCATAGCAGACCTGCTCTAAAGGAATCTTTTCATTTAACATAATTCTTTTATTTGTGAATGCTATTTAGATGATATTGGATAACAAAGAATTGCTGCTAATTGTGTTAGGTGTAACACTGTCTTTAATAGATGCTGTCATGTACCAACTTGATCCCTTCTCAGAAATGAAAATGTTGTTCCTTTACCTAGGAAGATCCCCAGCTAACAGCCACTGCTGTGTGCCCTCTCTAGAAACTGCTTTCAAATTGCCACCTATTCCAAGGGTGGCCCAGTGTGACTCTGTGGCTTGGCTACCCAAAGGGACAAAAGCCAAAAATCATGCCACTGGCTTTTAAGAAAAGAAGTAATTTAATGCCAGATCGCCTGGTGATTGGCAATTGGAGGCGAGGCTCTCAAATCAGTCTTCCTGCTTTGGGGCAGTATTCACAGAGTTGAGGAGAAAAAAAAAAAAAAGCATAAAAAAATGCAAGTTGGTAGAGCTGATTGGTTGCTTTCTGCCGAATCACAGTGTAACTCCATTTTTGGTCCAACACCTTTCCCTCCTGAACATTGTGTTTATCCACCAGTCAGCCATGGAGTTCATCTTCCAAGGCTGTTTTTGTGTCTTGGCAAGGAGAGGTCACCTTGAGGACAGCGAACACTCTTCTGGGCCATGCTGTGGAACAACTGTCAACTTTTGAAAAATCTGCTTTTTCCTCATTTAAAATGGGTAGGAGTATTTTTGTCTAATCGCTTTGCTCTTGCAAGCCCATCCTGCTGTTAAGAAATAGAAAAAGACCATCATGGTTCTCAAAGTTATACCCAGTTCCCAGGGACAGCTGGGTAACAGGGGAGCAGAGAAGTAGTATGAATCCCAGTCCTGTCGCCCAGCTTCAGGCAACTAAGAAGTGCTCAGCTTCAAGCTTTTCAGGGGGCCCAGCTGAGCCCTTTATAGTGACTGCCCCAGCAGCTGAGGCTGCCTTCTTTCCTTCCTCCTACAGATGGTGACAAATTACAGAATACCTTGGAGTCATCTGAGTCTGGGTAACTAAAACAGAGTCAGGAGGTTGTTGAAAGTCTGGCCCCATGTTCATCCAGATATGTCCAGGCAACTCCAGACATGTTCAGACTCACCTACAGGGTGGAAGGAGCTGAAACAAAGTGGACCCACCTCGCCAGGCACTGAAACTCATTCAGTCATTGCTCAACTCACTGTTGGTCAGATTTGTGTTATTGTAGCAATCAGAACTCAACTGACTTCCATTCTAATTTGCATAATGGGCCATCAATCAGAAACAGATGGACTTTTAACACTAATTTGCATAGCAGGCACAAGTGAGAACTACTGCACCTTTTCTCTGTGGATAGAAACCCGACCTATTCCAGGCGACTGGAAACACCATTGTAAGGCTACTTGAATTTTGTGCCTTGAGTTTAGTCCTAATAAAATCCCTAACAAATGCTTCCATTAGGCTTCAACCAGGTCTCTTTATTCTAGGATGACACCTCCTAATGAGCTTTCTGCCTGCTATGCTTCATTTCAGAGTTTGCTTCCAGAGAATCTATCTGCAATAATGACAGGTGGGAAGAAATTTTTTATCTGCAAATACCTGAAGATAGACCCTGGTGCATTTAAGGATCCGACTATACAGTGTCTCACAACTGCAATGGAAAAAGGGGTGGGGGAGGGAAATAAACAATGAAAGATTGGCAAGCGTTAATTGTAGAGACTGAGCAATACACACAGGGAGTATCAGTGTAACATTATTCATTGGTGTATGTAGGGTCAGGAATGGACACAGTGCAGGTTTTCTGATCCCATGCAGACCGGGTAAAGGAGGAGTCAGAGTCCTCAGTGGTTTTTGCAGATTTTTATTGGGGTTCACCAGGCATGTGGCAGGCAGGGGAGCTGGGGGGCCGGGAGGCTGGCAGGCCTCCCAGCCCCCAGCAAGTCTTCACTCTATCTGGGCTCTCTGGCCTTCTCTCTCTCTCAGCTTCTGCTGCTTCTTTCTTGGCTTCTCTTTCAGCTTTTTCTGGCGTCCCCGTGACGCCGCCCTTAAAAAGCACAGTCTTAGCGCAGGTGCACCCACTTCAGGTGCCCGCCATCAGGCATGCATTCAGGATCACAGGGTTCCCTCATCTATCCTGATGGCGGGCAGGCAGAAAAGCCTGATACATTCTACCTTACCCTACAGTGTATTTGAAATTCTCCATTGTAAAGTGTTTTGAACTTATTTTCCAAGCTTCCAGAGAATCCTCTTTTCAAATACTACTACTACCATCTTGGGACAAATCTGATGATCTTTGGTTTTAACTAGAGCCTAAGTAAAGCAGGAAAAAAAATCTTCCCCAATCACTTCCTATGACAGAATCATTCCACCCACTCAGGATCAGAGTTTTCAGATGGACCTCATTAATGCTCATGAAAATGTCACAAATGCTAATGAACAGTCAGCCCTCAAACTCTGCAGACAACCCACTGGGGTAACTGCAGAGGCTTGGACATCAATTGTTATCTAATGGTAGACCCACCCTTCGAGGTAACCTCAATGTGCACAGCTTTCTGGACTGTGAAAATTCCCCAGGACATAGGAGTGGGAGTCAAATGATGTAGCAAGCCTCAGGAAAGCAGACCCAGCCTGCTGAGCCAATTACCATGTGAGTTGCCACTCGGACAGTTGGAAACCAAGAGCTGTAATTACTTCTCATCTGGAACAGTTGCCTTCCTTGGAATCTTGGAGAGTGACCTGGGGGCAGCTCCAGGGGATTTTGTAAATAAGAAATAGAACATGGTTCTTTTCCACTCAGACCTGAATAGCCCAATGTAAAGGCCGGACTGGCCACAGTGCAGGTTTTCTGATCCTATGCAGACCGGGTAAAGGAGGAGTCAAAGTCCTCAGTGGTTTTGCAGGTTTTTTATTTGGGGTTCACCAGGCATATGGCAGGCAGGGGTGCTGGCTGGGGGGCTGGGGGTCCTGCCAGGCCTCCCAGCCCCCAGCAAGTCTTCACTCTATCTGGGCTCTCTAGCATTCGTTCTGCTGCTTCTCGGCTTCTCTTTTGGCTTCTGCTTCGGCTTCTACTGCTGCTGCTGGCGTCCCCGTGACGCCGCCCTTAAAAAGCACAGTCTTAGCTCAGCTGAATCCCATCTACCTATGCCCACACCCTATTCCAGGTGCCCGCCATCAGGCATGCATTCAGGACAAGGATCCATCATCTCTCCTGATGGCGGAAGGGCAGAAAAGCCTGACATTTTCTTTACCCTACACCCAAGATGGATTTGATAACAACTCATATGCAGAAGGAAAATACTATTAATAATGGAAGGCAAATAATTTGTTCTGGGGGTCTTTATTCCTTTATTTAAGATTCCCTTTCCCAGAGTAGCTGAAATGTTCAGCTCCTATTCAACAAGCCATCTGCTCTGCCTTTCCTCTCCCTTCCCCCATGTTCTCCCGGAGGAATCATTTCCGCTTCAGAACTTGGGAAGACCTGCTCTGAACTGAATTTGCATCTCTAACTGAATCTATTTTAAGGTTTCTTTTGTGAACCTAATGGCTATCTCCAGTCATTTCCCCACTTCCAGCAACTGATTGCGTCTCTTCCAAAGACTCTGGAGGGCCCATCTCTCCCCCAGGGTTTCTGTTTGACGTAGGCAGACACGCTCCACCATGGAAACTGTCTGGCAGAGCAGCGCTCAATAAAACTTTCGTCTTCATCCTTCAGGGTTTCTCCAGAAGATTCTTTACCCCTCATTGGCAGACAAGGCTTTCATTCAAGAGCATCTTTGGGGCAAGAGCTGTGTGGCTCTCCCACATCCAAATTGCATTCCTGACTTACTAAACCTCCTGGGGTCAGGCTCCTACCTACTTCTTGAATGTTCTTTTTCCTCATGCCCCATATTTCAGCCTTTGTGGCCTCAAACACACCCAGCCCATCACCTTCCTTTTTGGCACTTTGCACTTATATTCTCTGTCCCTGAAGTGCTTCTTCCTGGCCACAGTTGCACGCTTGGCTTCCTTTGTTGTTCACATCTCAATCCGGATGCCACTTCCTCAGAGAAACTTTCCCAACTACCTAGACCCAGTGGCTCCCTTGTCATTTTCTATCACATCACCCACTTTAATTGTCTGCGCAGCACTGATATTTTTTATTTCCTGTCTCCCTTACCCCTAACCAGGATAGCAGCTCCCCGAGACAAGACCTCAGTCTGCTTGCTCACTGCTTGCCCACATAGCATGAAACTGCACCCAGCATATAGTGGGTGCTTAGTAAATATTTGTTGAATTAATTCATTATTAATTTTTTGTTGTTACAGTCTTTGAATCACCCTAAAGATACGTGTTGCTATTCCAGTTCACAGAAGCATAAGAGAAGATTTAGAAATTCAATAATGTGTCCAACACCACTCAGATCTGGTAAGACACAGACTCAGATCCCAGTGGAGGCTGACTCCACCCCCTTCCAGCAGCCAGGTCTGTGGGCATCAGGGGAAATGTAAGAGAAACCAGAGTGAAACTACATCTGCAGATGTAATTGTGCTTTGTACCTGGAATGCTTAACCTCACATGCATCTTGAAATCTTGGGGAGCGACCTGGGGGCAGCTCCAGGGGATTTTGTAAATAAGAAATAGAACATGGTTCTTTTCCACTCAGACCTGAATAGCCCAAGATGGATTTGATAACAACTCATATGCGGAAGAAAAATACTATTAATAATGATGTCTAGAAATAAGTTGTTTCCAGCCCCTTGAATACCAGAAGCAATCAGAAGATAGCTGAAGGTGCTAAAGAATGATTCATCTCAGAAGGGCTAGTTGTGAGCCCCCCAGTAGTAACTGACTCAGCACTTCTCATCCAAATTAATAGGTGGATCTAAATTCACCTGTTGTAACCAAGCACCAATCAGGGAGTTCACAAAATGAAATATTGTTAAACAGAGAGTTTGGGTTTGTGCTTCTTCTGTGTCCAGCATTTTCCTTCTGATTCTTTCTCTCCCTTAGAACACTCTTACCCAAAAAGTAAAATCCCACTTGGGAATCCTCAGTATCTGATGAATAAGAAAATAATGGGCACAGGCCAAGAAAATTCCAACAGTAGAGATGTTTTTACAAAAATCTAGAAGGCAATGGGCCTACATGCTGACAGTGTTTGTCTTTGGGTGGTGGAGCTAAGAGTAAATTGGCTTTCTCTGCATATTTCTATAGCAATTTCCCAGAGGAAGCTGTATTACTTTTCTAGAGGAGAGAAAAACCTGTATCTTTGAAAAGAAAGTGCAAGAGGAAAGCAAAGCTGCAGGTTAACGCTCCAGGCCAGGTTTCGGAACCCCACACAGCGTGGGCTTCAGCAAGCTGAGCAGGAAAAGGTACTATCATTGAAAACTTTTGCCATTCAAAGTAGGAATAAGACCTCAGGGCCTTCCCTTGTGACGACCAGAAGACAGCAGGACCTGAAGCTGAGAGGGAAAAAAACCTGGACCCAAAAGAGGGAATTCTTTTTATAAGCGCCTTTGATTCACAAGGCAGGCACATTGCTCCCTTTCAAAGGAAGTGTCAGTCAATGTCTTCCAGCAGGTGGCCAGGGCAGCATCCTCTCCAAGGACACTGGGGGTGTTTGTTTCTTTTGTACTGACTTTGCCTGCCTCCTAGTTAGCAGTGGGAGGAGCCCAGGAAGGATTCTGAGATCCATCCCATCCCCAAGAATGTAATGTGAAGAATGAAATAATAAAGCCTAGAAAAACCCAGAGAAGGAAAGGAATGAAAATGTTCTCTTGTGCTCTTAAAGAAAAGGGAAAAGTAATAGTTGGGAAAAGGCAAAGCAACCCATTTGCTTTTCGATTCAGAAATGTTTTCTCTCCCTGCTCCCACCAAACTTCGAGAATGTTCAAAATCAAACTCCTTTCACTAAGTTGCAGTGGAGACCGGCTCATACTTCTCCTGAATCTGGGTGAAGAGAGGGGCTGGAGGAAGAGGACTTCATTGGGGGTTTTATGCTCCTGCAATCCTGTCTCAGACCTGGGGAATCTAGCAACAGAGAAAGCACAGAGGGCTCTTTATGAAGACATCTGAGGGAGTTGGAGAAGAAAGTCCAGGCCATAAATCTCAACAAAGTCACAAGCCCAAAGCTGGAAGTGAGGACCTAAACAAAAGAGGTAAGGGGCCTATATAAAGAAAACTATAAAACACTGTTAAAAGAAATAGAAGACACAAAGAAATGGAAAGACATCCCCTGCTCATGGATTGGAAGAATTAACATTATCAAAATGGCCATGCTACAAAAAGCAATTTAAAGACTCAATGCTGTTCCATTAAAAATTTCAATGACATTCTTCAAAGAAATAGAAAAAAGTATTGATGAAATTCATATGGAGCCACCAAAACCCGCGAATAGCCAAAGAGCTCCTGAAAAAAAAAAAAAAAAAAAAAAAAAAAAGAAGGGAATGGAGGTATCACATGCCTAGATTTCAGACTATACTACAAAACCATAACAATCAAAACTGCATGGTATTGGAAGAACAGACACTTGGACCAATGGAACGGAATAGAAAATCCAGAAAAACCCACAGATTTATGGTCCACTAATCTTTGACAAAGGAGCAAAGAATATGCAAAGGAGCAAGCAAAGTTTGTTCAATAAATGGTGCTGTGAAAACTGGGTTGCTACATGCAAAAGAAAGAAACTTGACTACTACCTCACACCATGTACAAAAACCAACTCAAAATGGATTAAAGAACTAGACCTAAGACCTGCAACCATAAAATATATAGAAGGAAATATAGGCGAAACACTACATGACATGCACATCAGCAACATCTTTAAAGGCTCATCACCCAAAGCAGTGATTATGAAAGCAAAGATAAACAGCTGGGACTACATCAAATTAAAGAGCTTCTGCACAGCAAAAGAGACTGTAACCGAAACAAAGAGACACCCCACCAACTGGGAGAAAATATTTGCACATAACACTAATGATAAAGGACTGATCATAAAAATCTACAAAGAGCTGAAGAGACTCAACAAAAACAAAGTAAATAATCCAGTCAAAAAATGGGCAGAAGAGCTAAAAAGGAACTTCTCCAAAGAGGAAATGCAAAAGGCCAACAGCATTACTTGTAATCAGGGAAATGCAAATCAAAACTACCATGAGATACCATCTTACACCAGTGAGAATGGCACATATTAAAAAATCTAGCAACAACAAATGTTGGTGAGGATGTGGAGAAAAAGGAACTCTCCTGCACTGCTGGTGGGAGTGCAAACTGGCCCAACCACTATGGAGAAGCTGTGTGGCGATTCCTCCACCTGCTAAAAAGATGGAGCTTCCATATGATCCAGCAATTCCACTCCTAGGTATTTACCCAAAGGACACCAAAACATTAATTCAAAAGGGCACCTGCACCTTTGTGTTTATAGCAGCACTATTTACAATAGGTAAGCTATGGAAACAACTCAAATGACCAAAAATAGATGACTGGATCAAGAAGATGTGGTACATATACACCATGGAATATTACTCAGCAATCAAAAAAGATAAACTCATGCAATTTGCAGCAACATGGATGGCGCTGGAAGGGATCAAGCTCAGCAAAATAAGCCAGAAAGAAAAAGGAAAATACCAGATGGTCTCACTCATAGCAGGAATTTAGAAAACTTAAACAAGGGACCAGTAAAAAGACTAATTATAATAAAAAATCAAGCAACTATAAATCAGAGACACACTGGGGTGGGGGGTGGAGGGGAGGAAGATGTAGGGTCAAAATAAGGGGGGGATTGTATGGGTAATATAATCAAGATGAAAACACATACATTGTGCAAAAATGAAAAATGGTGTATAATATATAAAATTAAATTAAATTTAAAAAAATGGAGAAATGCTGGACTCCTCCTATGACACATGCAGCTACACAGAGCCGCCTCTACTTGGGTGGTGGCACAGTGACATGGGCTCAGCTTTTCCAGGCTTAAAAACCTTGGTTCAGAGTGTAATTTACAGTGGGCTAATTTTTCAGGGTAAGCAACTGAGTTTTAGAGACCCTAGAAAAAGGACCCCAGAAGATGGGAAGACAGCCAGGCCCAAAAAATGTGTTTCTAGACTCAAAGGGAAATTCTTCATTTCCCTTAACATATTACATGTGTAGCCTTGGGACACCGGTTGCACAACCAGAGTCCAAGAGCACATGTGTGCTCACGCCCTCCACCCCACACCCACCCGCCGCACCACGGAAAGTATTCGCTAATAAGGATGCCGGCATTAATCGCGCACAAATCATATGCAATTCAGACAAAAATTAAAGTGCCAGTGAGTGATATGAAGCATTGAGGCTCTAGACGTCTACTGCGTGATAGTCATGGCCCCTTGAGCTCTGAGCTGTTGGAAGATACAGAGAAGTCAGGCAGATGGAGATGGATGTTTTTTGAAACCTGGCTAAAATATGTAATTAGGTGTGTAGCAACATCGGGCTGCCTTGCTGCAGATTTTCTGAGGTTTGAGTTGCAAAACTGACGCACTCGCCAGCATTATTACACTGAACAGATGTGGAAAGAGAAAGTGCCCCCCAAAGACCTATACCCAGCATCATCACATGCCAACCAGTCAACTCACCCCACTCACTTATGGGACCAACAAGGCCAGAGGATGGGGCTTGCAGGGAAAATCCCTCCTCTTGGACTGCAGCAGTGGAGTAAGTCCCACCCTCCATTCTGTGTTTTTGTTGTCTTAACTCATTGTGTTTAGTCGCTAAGTCTCTGATCATCCAGGACCACAGGACTCTACCCGGGAGAGCTCAGCGATCTGCTTATGCCTTCTATTTCCTTCCTCCATGAGTTCAGAACCAACACCCTCTGATTCTTTGGGTATCATTCTAGACACTTTCGACTTTGTCTCTAGAAGGTCCTTAAATATTTCTGAAAAACAAGCTAATAAAGTCAACTCATAGACGACTCTGTACCCACTTACTGTTCTGGTTTCCAACCCAAATGGCACCATTTATTAAAAATCTACCACCCCTCATGGCTGAAACCTCTTTCGGGGGTGTTAAAATAACAAAACCCTGGCCACAGTTTATGTATGTATTCAATAATAGCCTCTCCGGGGTTCCACACAGGTGATTTAAAACCAGAAACTCTCGCAATTGAACTCTACGCAGCCTCGGTGGTATTTAGCTATATTTTGAACTCCTAACTTACGAATTTGGCTAAACACCATGTAAATGCTAAAAATAACTGTTCTGTTCACAAGACTCAGAAGTATGGAACTTGGAAAGACTTTCTTTTTCTTAGAAAAGATTCTTCAAAAGCTTCAGGTCTGCTCTTGAGGTCACCACATACAATAGTATAAGCTCAAAAAATTAAATAACATATACAAAGACCCAGTGCAGTTATGTGAACTGTACACAGTGTGTCCAATATGTGGTATAGTTGTGTGAACTGCACACAGTATGTCTAATACATAGTATAACTGTATGGACTGCACATAGTGTGACTAATACATATAATTAGTATAAATACATTATATAAATGTATAAATGTTTTAGTATAAATGTATTAGTATAAATACTAATACATAATACAGTAGTATAAATTGATAGTGTGAAGTAATGTGTGGTATAGTAGTAACAATATACAGTGTCAACCAATGCACAGTGTCATATGAATAGATACATCTGGGAAAAAACTGCACCACTGGTACAGGTCACATGTAACCTTGTATGCAACCACACAGTGAAATAACATGCTCTTTTGCACCACATAGTGATGGGAACCTACACGCATATACAGTGCAGCCTGGTCAACCACCACAGTGTCCTACTCTGCAGGTCATATGATCTTCCATAAATCTCAAATTCTTCCAGAATACAAGTTAATGCTCAGCAAGACTTTCACGAAGATGCACTGTCTCAATAGTTTCCGATCATCTTCCTCTTCTAGCAGTCTATAACAATAACACTCTTAACCAAATATTCCAACATAATTATAGTAGTTAAACTGGAAATTTGATTCTGAGCTCCACTATTAAAATGTGTGAGACAAGCAATTATAGAATTCTTAGTATCAGGAAGAAGGATACTTTCCTTTTACAAGCAAAGGATTTCCAAGAAAATCATCTCAAGTATGATGTTAAAATAAGACATCAAGTGCTGTGGAGGGCAATGTGCTCAGCATCAAATGCAATGATAAATTTCACAAGGTGCTAAGCAATTTCCGAAAAGCCCAAGAAGTCATGGTAAGGGTATGATGTCCTGGTGCTCCAGCCAGAAATGGCATGGGGTCTGGCATCCACGGTCCAGACAGCATTCCCCACCAGCACGTCTTCCTTCAGGAAGACTTCTGTTCGTAGCTAGGAGGCAGAGGACCTAAAATTAAGTGTGATCTGTCCTGGAACACAAAGATTCTGACTGACTGGCTGGAGACATCTCACTTGAGATAACACATAGTTATTAAATGAAAAGATATGGTGATAAGATTGTGTACAAGAAAGAGAAACCTTTTGCATAAGCCAGTTCTGGGGGAGAATGGTTCCACACTAATTAATTGATAAGATGGTGGGCAAGTTACTTAGCCTCCTTCAGTGGGAATAATAACACTTGTAGAGCCAATGTGAGCCCTTGGAAATTTGGATGGCCCATAATGACAACTTAGGATAGCAATAATAGTAGTAATAGTAATAACAGTAAATGATGCTAGAATAATAATGGCTGCTGTTTAGAGTTTCTGTTTGAGGCTCACATGTGCCTAGTAAGATCATTAGTGCTATCGCCTCATTTAATCATCATAACCACACAGCATTGTCATTATCTCATTTCTGAAGATGAAAAAATAGAAACCCAGATGGTTAAAACAACCAGGGGTCAAAGGTAATACTTGTCATAGCTAAGTCAGAGTTTAAATCCCAGCTCCAAAAGCTACTATTTACATGACCTTGGGTAAGTTACTCAAATTCCATGTGCCTTGCTTTTTATACCTGTGAAATGGGATAATAATAATATCCCCCTCATTATTATGCTGTAGGTTACATGAAATAATACATGTAACATGTTTAACACAGTCCTTAGCACACTGGTAAGTCCTCAGTGAATGACAGGTTTTTCAATCATGTAGAAATCAGATGAGGTGTTAAGGCTGATGCTTTGTAAAACAGCCTTTCAGCTGGATCAAGATACCTGAGCTTTTAAACTGGAAAATTGAAGTAGCCACTTTCCTTAGGAAATAGCTAAATATCTCATGTAGCTTATGAACTATGTTTAATACCATCTCCAAAGTTTTCTGGGTTATTACGGACATTACCAATGAATCTTTTTTAGCCAAGTTGAATTACAGCATCGATCAAAGAACTGTAGGTACTGGCAAGAGGTACAATACCAGGGGTCTCCCATTTGTGAAGTTAACAGAACCCTTGAAAGTTCCATTTCACTCTGAATATTATAGGGATGCTCATGTGGCAATTTATTATTCTTCCACATATGTATGTAACGTGTTTCAAAATTACAAGTGTTCTCTAAGGTGTATCTTTTTTTCCCACTAACTCAGGCTCTATTGAATCACTAAACATGAGTACCATTCATAACGAAATCTGTCTATGTGATCACGACCTTAAGAAAATCAAGATGATACTAAAATACATCGTGAGTTTAAGAAAAAATCAAACAGCATGTATATATCTTAAAGAGCTCATTGAACATGGCATAGAAGTGGATTTGAAGTTCAAATACTGTTGGCATCTCCTCTATTCTGCCCAACAAGTGATCAACTTTTGCCTCTTGTGGGACAGAAAAAACATCACTTCCCAGAGCCATTCATTTACTGTTATACTCAGAGTCACCATGAGACCAAAAGGGTGTCAGCTCAACACAGGAGCCTGAATGTGTCTAATTCACAGAGGTATTCTTGCCTCATACTTACAAAATCTCAGTTGTTATTCTATATAGTTCATTTTCATTGAGACTCAACTTAACCGTTACCAGGAAACGTAAATCAATGCAAAATTGCTATACACTGAACAGAATGGATACATTTTTAAAAGGCTGACAAAAGCAATTGTTGATAAAACATGGAAGTGATTTAATTGTCCCAATTCCCATAGTATAAATTTGTACAAATACTTGGGTCAAACATTTGGCACCATCTGTGAAATTAAACCCCTGACTGTCATATGACCCAGTAATTCCATTCCTAGTCAAACACCCAACTAAATTTTGTATGTATGGCCCCAAAAATAAGAACAACTTACATTTCCACCCATGGTAGGTGCAGGATTAAATTTTTGTTTGTTCACAGCCTGCAAAACTGAGGAGCGGTGAGAGCGAGTGAACTACGATTCCCGCAGCAGGTGGATGCATCTCACAGACATGTATTGAATGAAAGTGGTCAAGCACAAATGGATGCAACTGTTTGATCCCAATTCTCTAAATTTCATATGGTCTGAGCTCAAAAGCAAATTCTAAAGATCCAAAGAACATTCCTGCATCATCTGATTCTGAAATGGCAAACTTACTGTGCCTTTTCAGAGCGTTCTGTTTCTAACGATGTTCTATAAAGATATTTGCTTCATGTGCATCCATGTAAACATAACCCCAGAGGCATAGGGACATGTAGATGACCGACAAGTTATTTTACTTTTTAATTGAAGTTATGTTGGCTTGCAACACTGTGTTTGAGTTAGGGAATTGGGTTCACCCCTCAGATGGATGATGACTGACAAATTTAATGAGCAAAAAATAAAGACACTGCTTCATTTGTTCATACTGGACAAAAAAAAAACCACTTTAAGTACATATAAAGCAAGGGAGGCAAGGGATAGTAGTACATTTATAAATATATACAAATAAATTTTAAAATGAAATTAAAGCATTTCTCTAAGTTATACATACACTTTTTGATATTGGTATCTCCTGTCTTTCACTGCACTCAAATTTAAAAATGCTAAGTTTAAAAGGAAATATTTATCTGAAATAAGTTTTTTTTATTAAAGTAACATCAGTCTAAAACATTATTACATAACATTATTTCAGGTGTATGAACTTATATTCAGCAGCTCTATATACTATGTCACGCTCATGACCAAAAGCCTCATTTCCATCATTACCCTAGAATTGACCCCTATTATCTGATTGCCCCACTTCAATTCCCCTTCCCTCCTAGTAACAACTATTTTATTTTTGTAGTCTAAATTTTCTTTTGTTTATTTATTTTGTTATCTTCCATATATAAGTATTTTTTTATTTTTTAAAAGATTTATTTATTTATGCATACAAAAACTGGGGTGCAGGACAGAGGTGCAAGAAGGTGAGAGGTATTATTACCAGGGACAGAGTGGGGAACAGAACAGGCAGATCTACTGAAATACACTGCTGAGGGAAGCAGCATATGAGAGAGGAGAGGTCTGCTGTGCCATGTGGGTAACTCCCTGACAGGGAATTGAACTCATGCTGCAGTGACTGGCGATAACTTCATAGTGCTGAGACTTAACCCCTTATGCCACCAGCCAGGCCCTATGAATGCCTCTTTTATCTAAAAAGATATATTTAGTGCATAGATGGAAAATATGTAGCCCACACTCCAGCTTCCTCCACTGTCAATGCAGCAGAACAAGTGAAATGTCACTTACACTTGTGGGCTTGCTCCAGAACTCAGAGTAGTAAGTAAATCCTTTTAAGCTTATCTTGTAGAAGGCTTTGCTATGTTATTCTTTTATGTACATTATAATTTAAGGTATTACATCCAAGTCTTTTATGCATTTCGAGTTAATTTTTGTTAAGGGCATACATACAAAAAAGAAAAGTGGTGTATTTTCATCCTCTTGCATGTAGTTGTCCAATTTCCCCCACACCATTTATTGAAGGCTTTCCTTGTTCCAGTGTATATTCTTGGCTCCTTTGTTGCAAACTGTCTATATAGGTGTGGGTCTATTTTTGCGGACTGAATTTTATTCCAGTGGTCTGTGTGTCGGCTCTTGTTCCAATACCATACAATTTTCATTATTTTGCTTTATAATATAGTTTGAAGTCTGGGAGTGTGTTACCCCCATTCTTTCTGTGTCAAGATTGCTTTGATTATTTAGGGTCTTTGTGGTTCCATATGAATTTCACTAATGTTTGTTCTATATCTTTGAAGAATCCCATTGAAACTTTGATAAAAATAGATCTACCATGACAAAAAAAAAAAAATCCCCACTAATTTGAAGGGAAATATGCATTCCTATGTTCACTGCAGTGCTATTTATACTAGTCTAGCTATGGAAACACTTAAGTACCAACAAGCAAATGAATGGATTAGGAAATATGTGATATACATACACAATGTTATACTAATAAGCTCTAAGAAAGAAAAAAGATAAACACATGACATTTGCAACAACATGGATGGAACTTGGGGGGGTATGTTAAGTGAAATAAGTCTGGAGAAAGGCAAATACCAGCTGGTGTCACTCATATGGTGGAACACAGAGAAGCAAAATAAAGGATTCGATAAAGCCAAACCAATAGCAAACCCCAGAAATCTGATGGTGGAAGAGAGGCTACCAGAGGGGGAAGGGGGTGAAAGAAGGGGAGAAACCCAACTAGAGAGGGAGCACCATAGCGGAGGACTCTGGGTGTTTGGATGGTGAGTGTGGTGTGATAACGAGGCTTGAAGGGGGAGAGCCTGTACTTCTAAACCACAAAAATTGGTGTAAAACAATGCTACCTCAATATGTATGTATTACTACCAGAAATAGACAGAACATTGTTTGGGGGGCTGTTATAACACAGATACACAATGAACTCTGAACTTGAGAAATTTACCATGTAATACTCTTTCCTGGGAGAGAAAGTTAGACCAGTGTGATTGGCTATAAGTTCACTTTTCTCATTACATTTCTTGTTTCTTGGTGGTTTTCTGTCTTATTCCTGGATCTTCATCAACTCAAAATAGATTGTTTACTGCTTAAAATTTCTTTGTTCTATGCCTTGAGCTATAGCAAAAAAAAAAAAAAAAAAACATTCCTAGTCAATCAAACCTACCAAGTCTTTGCTATAAAAAGAGAGAAAAATATTCAGGATGTTCCAGACATAAAATTATTCCAATTTTTTAATCCTGTTTTATAGAAATTAGAGCCTTGGCTCTAAATTTAGCTGGGTCTGACCTGCTTCACCTATGTTCAGTTACCATTAACAATGATTAAGTATTTGAAAACTCACCAATTCCTGTCAGATTCTATTATTAATAAAAAAAAGCATTTTCTTAATCCTTCACCCCAAGAGCAATTTCATTATCATTTCAAAGTTCATATAGGGATTTCTGCTTGAAATGTAATGATTTTTTTTTTGAGAAAATTTGGTGTAAAAAATGGAAATTAAGCAACTTGATAACATTACATTTAGTCCACAAATGATATACATATGAATAATGAACTATTCATGTTTGAAGAAAATTTCAGAGAGGTGGTATGCTCATCCCATGAATTTTCCTATAAACTGTACCTATTTCTTTAGAGAGCTAGACTAGCAGGGGCTCAGACTTTATCTTTATTAAATCGGAAACCTCTTGACCCGACTCACCAGTCTCTGAATTCTCCTGAAGAAAAGGACAGTGGTCATTTATATTGTTTCCATTTTTCCATGAAGGGGCAGCTCTATGCGCAGAGTTGCTGCACTCAGACCCAAGGCCTCATGGAATAATGCGAGACTGCTTCCAGGCCCTTTTCAACACCTCAAATGGCTTGATACTCACAAATGCCACTTGCGCCCTTCCTAGGCAGGTAAACAAGAGGCTTGATGTGAGATTGAGAAATGGAGTCTCTCTGCAAGTTTCTTTCTCCATTTATTTAGCTTTGTCTTGATTTCTCTGCCACAAATTGACTAGGCAAGAATTTGGACATTGAGTAACCTCACAGCTCAGGCACACCATTCCAAAGAGAGCTAGTTTCTTGACACCCCACCAAAAGGAAGACATGGCAGAATCCCAAGAGGCTTGTCCTTGGGTAGCATTTAGCTCATCTCCCTCCCCGCCCCCCCCCCATAAAAGTAAGTCCTTACCCTCTGAGGGAGTAACAGAGCAGAGGTAAGAGTGCCAGAGTCATCCTAGGCCTATCTTCTAGGTTCTACCAGAATCAAACTGAAAGTGATTCAAAACTGATTTGCCTTCTAGCAAGTTGTTCTTAAATCCTTCCAAGTGTCCTTGCAGCTCCAATAATATTTACATTTCTGAAGTAAAGATTAAAGTTTAATCATAATCTAATTACATATTAAATTTCCCTGGCCTCACCATGCTAACTAAAGGAACTATATCGCTAATAAACTCTAAGTAGCAGAGAAAATGTTTCAGCTTAACTCAAAGGAGATAATGGAGAATTAATATCTCAGTTGATTAAATGTGGGTTTCACAACAGCCTATTTGTCTATTTTTGTCAAAAAATTCCAAGGTAAAATGCCCTGTTATAGCCAAATTGCATTAAAAATCACTTTCGAAATTGTAGAAGGTTTAACAAATAGCTAACTATTCCATTTATAGACTAGCTAATAGAAATGTTTTTCAAAGAGCAGTAGATTGTGTTTCAATAATCCTAAAACTGCTCTACATTTATTTCCTAGCCCTGGATAACCAATGGAGATGTATGTCTTATTGTGTGTCTTCCTGATCATGTAACCCCATTTCCAAATTACTCCACCATACAATAAATACACTGCAATTGAGTGTTATCATTATCAATGAGGAATGGTATTATCTCCATTAAGTTACTCAGTAGAAGGTTATACTTTCATTATTGCACAGATATGTTTAAACAATGACCTATTTGCAAATAGCTAGGTCCATAACCACAAGAATAGATAATACCAACATTACAGTTCCTCTGACTTCAGCCAAGCATAAATGTGACAAATGGGTTTATTGCTCCACTCTTGTTCTGCTCCATTCAGAGATGTGAATTTGAATGGTCCTAAGTGGCTCTCCACTCTCCGGTAGCACTCCGTGACCATCTGCCAAGGTGCACATTTCCTAAGATAGAACACTGCTCCCTCTGGAAATTCATTTCCTTAATTTTCTAGAAGCTATAGAAAAGCTCAGCATAGACACAGACTCCAGCCTTCCCTTAGAAATGGTAAACACCTCAAACAATGAAAATCATCTACTTCCTTGAAAAATTAAACTACGAGTTGGAGTACTTAATTTTTCTGGGCAGAACCTCCCCTTAGAAACATGCTTTGTGGATGACTAGTTATGTATTTGCATCATTTAGGAGCTATTTGAAGACAGATGAGCTTAAATCACATCTTTAAACAAAGCAAGATAGATTTTGACTTCCACAAACATCTGTTAATTTTTCATACACGCTGAATCCATTAAGATAATTCACCTTATGGAGTAACTCACAACAAGAGGCTTCCTCCACAACACTGAGGAAGGGGAAAATTCAGTTATGCAAATGATTTCCATTTAAACTGTACACAGTGAACAACAGAACAAATAAGTGATTCAAACTGCAAGTTAATTACCTTCACCTCTAGAATTCTAGGAAAGTCAAGGCTGAAAAGGTCAGACTTTCTGCAGGATTCCAGAATGATAGTAGACTGACTGCAAAAGCCTCGTCAGGTCATCACTGCTGAAGAACCCACCTGAGCCTATATCATGGGGGTC
Source organism: Talpa europaea (assembly GCF_964194135.1). Taxonomy (NCBI): domain Eukaryota; kingdom Metazoa; phylum Chordata; class Mammalia; order Eulipotyphla; family Talpidae; genus Talpa; species Talpa europaea. The sequence goes on along the minus strand of NC_140071.1, from coordinate 133,011,655 downwards.
TATTTCCTCTGAGGGAATATTAGGATGATTTGAGAATTATAAAGAAATCCTTGATGATGGTTCTCAAATTATTCAACTTGGATTGAATTAAAAAGTGGTTGTGATTACTTTGTTATTATGGCTAAAACCACATTGGTCCTTGGGTGACTGAGGAGAGGCCACTGCTGCATGGGAGTAGCCCTTCCACCAAAATCTCTGAAAGAGAAATAAATCACTCCTGACTTTGAGATTCTAGCAGTCATTGCCAAGGAGATGATGCCAGGTGATTCTACTGTTGAAAACTTTGACTGGGGTCATACTGGTTCTTGGGACACTGTGCTTATAGTAGAAAATTCTGGCACAGAGATGTCCTTCAGCTGCTTTTAATGCATTTACGAAAACAGGGTTTTTCTACTATTCCTTCACTTTCACATGAGTTTTCCATCTAGAATAATTTTCAAGCATTGAGGACATACTTCTGAGCCAAACACGGTATCAAATACATATAATTTCATGTAATGACCAAACCATAATTATAAAGTATCATAATCTTAAAATTATGAAATATTACATTCATTCTGCCTTGGAGGAATCTCTGGCTCAGGGAATTTAAGTAAGTTACACCAAAAGCAAGGATAGAGCTAGAATTTGAACCCTGGTCTGAAAGACCTCCACCCTACTCCACGCTGATATTGACATGCTCATCCATACATTGCATAGAAGAGCTTATGCTCACGCTGACCTCTCAGGCCATAAAACTTTTCTCTCTACCCTTAGCTTGACATGTCAGTCCAGAGTTCAACACTCATGTGCCTGGACCTTTCCTCAAAAGATTCTAATCCAATGGCCCTGGGAACTGGATGACTGTAGATTTCAAAAGGTCCCTAGTTGGTTCTGATGGAAACTTTCTATCAACCACTGACCACACACCTCAGTGGTCCTGTGCAGATGACAGTCCATGTCCACATTTCTAGACATTCTCAGTGATAGGCACGGAATGTTAAGGTTGTGGTCTCATTTCGATAATATTTATTCTACTTATCTTATAATTCATTCTGGGTCTAGAAGACCAGTTCCTGCTGGCAGACTTTATTCTACTTCTGTCTCAGCTTTGCATTTGTAGTAATTTATTTATTCACTCAATAAATATCATTTATTTTCCTAATATGTAGAATATACTACACAGCAATAAACGAGACAATATGCATTTTTTTTGCAAGATGGTTTTAGAAATAGTGACAATCTCACAGGATTGCAGAGAAATTGAATGAAATTATACACACACATACGTTATGAAGTGCTTAGACAAAGGTCTTGCACATTGTAGTCACTCAATGAGTGCTATTTGTGTCTGTCATTAACTTTGTTATTTTTGACATTTTCAAGTAAACCAGCATTTTTAATTTCATAGAGTACGAGGTAGCATGTCCTAAAGTAAAGCAGGGTGAAGGGACGCAGGGCAGGTGATGACATAAGACAAAAACACTAATCAGGGTGAGCTCTGAAGGTAGACCAATTGTGGAGCAAAGACTTGATTGCAATTTAATGGAAGTGGTGCCCAACTCACTATAAAGAAAAAGCACTGTCACCAAGAACAACATGCTCTGGCAGACGAAGTTGCCATGGCATTTCATTGCTGGCTTCACCAGAATCTTGGCTGTAAATGGAAATGGAGCCACAATTGGGTGGCATTCCAACTCCAGCATACTATAATTAAGTAATTATTTGAACCAATGGTTTCATTAAGTTTCTCTTCTCAAAAGCCAGTACCTCTCTCCAAATCTGCCACATTCGCTATATTTAGCAACTGCTGGATATTTCCCAATAGAAAGGCTAAATGTCTGAAGTTCCCTTTATTTGCTTATAAAAAATAATGATTTAAACTAAAATACTAGACGTGTATCACTTATTAAAATGTAATCAAATGTCCTTAGAGTGAACCAGTCATACATAAAGAAAAAATGAATCTTTGCAGATCCAGATACAAGCTATAAAGAAAATATAATTGTTTAAAGAGCTGGCAAATGACTCTGGGATTGTCAATTTGCTTTTCTGAGGTGAGGACATTTGAGAACAATATGATGAGGTAGCAGAGATGGTAAGATCTGAGAGAAAATCATTTTGCCAGAAGGAACAGGAAATGCAAAGGCCCTGACATAGGAATGAACTTGACATAGCTGAGTGATACTAAGAGCAATCAGTCTAAGCTGCAGCATGTGGTGGAGCAAGTGAGGGAGATGAGATTGGCAAGTCGGGCAGCAGGGGATAGGTTAAGACTCTGTGGGGTGAAGTGAGGAATCTGGATTTTATTCTAGCTGCAATCAGAACTCCTAAAGCTCTTTAGCAGGGGGATATAGCTCATTTATCTTTCCAAAGATAAATCTCTGCTCTGATAAATGGCTGCTCTTTGGAGACTGAAATAGAAGCAACAGAACCAGGAGATATTATCAAGCCAAACAATGAAGTTGGCTTGAATTACAGCCTGGTCATGGCGATGATGAGGAAAAATAGCTGACTGGCTGAGGGCCGAGAGGAAAAGTTGAATCATAGAAGTGTCAAAGAGGAACCCTACGTTTAGGACCTGAGGAAAATGATGCTATGTCCAGAGATGGAGAATCTTAAGGTAGAATAGGCCTTATAGGAGAGGGTATTGACAGTTTTATTTTGTTCAAGTTAAATTTGAGATACCAGTAAGGCCTCCACAAGGTACTGTTTGGTAGACAGTTGAATATGTGAATCCTGTACCATGTCAGGGTATTAGGATAAACTATACATTTGGCAGAGGCGTGAAGGAGATCACCTAATGTGCAAATTAGATAGTTAAGGAAAAATATTCTGAGTCATTCCTCCATTTTGAGATCTGGTACAGGGACAAAGCTAGCAATGGAGATGGAAAAGAAATGGTCGGTGTTGTAGGAAGAAACCAAGACAACAGTATGGTGAACAAAGAATGCTAGGATGCAAATTAAATAAGGACAGAGCAATGACCATTGAATTTGGAATTAATGGGAGAGGAAGGAAAAGTTAAGAAGACTCCCAAAGTTATTTTTGGAACAGAGATCAGAGAAACTGGATGGAGAAGACTCTTGGGCCAAGGGAAAGTAGGACCAAATATTACAATATTAATAATATATCATAAATCCAATAAGAATAACCCAATGCAGAGAAGTTGATTGATTGCATTAATTAGGCTAGGCTTTTATTCTGCAGTAAGAAATAAAAACAAAATAGCACTTGAAACCCATAAAATTTTATTGTTCTCTCTCAACCAGTCACTGGTGAAAGGGGTACATTTGTTCTAGTTTTTGCAGCCATTCAAATTCCCTCCATTTCAACAAAAAAGTCTCTGAATTCCTTTAAAGCAGAGAGAGAACATGGAGATTTATGCAGGAGGGTTGACAGTAAGCTTTAGAAATAATGCCACCTACGTCCTAATGGCCAGAACCAAACTGAATACAGAGAGAGAGTGGGCAACATGGTCTTCCAAAGTGGTCAGCAGAAAAATGAATTAGGTTTGATAAAAACCTACAACTGTCACTGCAAAAGTTCCTACTCGTGGTCATCAAATATTCATTTTATTCTTCCTTTCATACATAGAAATTGCTCACAACTTCCCCAAGGAGGCAACCCAGAAATGCAATCTGCATTGAAACTGCCTCAAAGTCCAGGATGTCTGAGTGACCTCTCCATTGACATATGGACATGACCCCTTATTTTACAATAATCTACAAACTAAAAGGACAAGTTTTCCTCCTCCACTGCCACATACAATGCACAGTGGTGGGTCAGGGGCTGGCAAACCTAACCTGCAGACATGTCCATGTCAGAAAAAGAACAGGGCCTCCCTGGTGGTGCATGCATTGAGCGCAGCACTGTGAAGCTCTTTACAGCCTCTGCAGCGCGGGTTCAGTCCTGGCCTGCTGGGGCTGGAGAGATTCCCACATGGTGCGGCAGACCTCTCCTGGCTCTCCTGCTGCTCCCCTCAGCAGTGTATTTTGGTAGATCCACCTGTTCTGTTCCCCACTCTGTCTCTGGTGAATCCTCATACTGTCCTGCACATCAGGCCTGTACCCCGATTCTTGTATGCATGAATGAATAACTCTTTGGAAAAAAAAGAAAAAGAACATTGGCAGATGTTTAGTAGCAATTTCTAGCAATTCTGAAATCCACTGGGCCAAATTTTTGAAGATCTTTTACCCTTTAAGGAGTGAAATTTCCAGGCCTCTCTTGGTGGCGCAGAGGTTGAGGGCTGGGCTGTGAAGCTGCCTGCAGCCTCTGCTGCACCAGTTCGATCCCCAGCCACTGGCAAGGGTCCCACATGGCACCCAGACCTCTCCTCCCACCCCCGCTGCTCCCCTCAGCAGTGTACTTCATCAGTCTGCCTGTTCTGCTCCCTGCTCTGGCTCTGGTGAATTCTCTCACCCTCCCGCACTTCTGACTGTACCCAGTGCTTGTATAAATAAATGTTAAAAAAAAAATAAAGAGTGAAATTTCCTTCAATATACCTAAATTCTGTTCTTGAAGGAGAAAAAGACTCACCTTTTGTGGTTCATAATTCTGGCCTTCACTGTGGCCCTTCCTTCTGCTCAGCACCCTTGTTGGCATTATCTGCTGTGGGTTCTGGAGAGTGCACACTCTTGGAGAGATGCACAGCTCATCTGGCGCATTTCCTGCAGGAATGCTGTTTTAAGACTCAATGAAAAGTCAGCATTTTTAAGGCAAGTTTCAAGAATTCTTTGGCACCAAACTCCCTCAAGTAACTAGTATACTTCTGACTTGCTTTCTTGTAGTTACATCCATGTTCCCTTAACTGTACTCAAATTTCTTTTATACATTTCGATCATAAATCACTTTAGTTCTTCACATCTTATCCTTATGTCCACCTCTCTCTACTTGCAGCTATGATTTGAATGGATAGGACATTTCTTTGACTCAAATCTAATCTCTTCCAAAAAATAGAGTCACTTCACTCAACTAAGAAATCACAGCATATTTGTTTCCCAAAGCCATTTCAAATTATATCTCTTCTTGGAGTCTGGAAGCTGTTGACTTTTTTAATTCAGCAGAACTCTAACTTTCTAGAATTTAATCTCTGTCATTTTTGCATCTAAGCAATCTAATTCCTCCCTGAGCTCATCTCTTTTTTTATGCCATATTTCATTGATTATAACATACACATTCATTTCCCATTTTAAGATTGGGCTGAATTTCATAATTGACACAATAAAAAGGCATTGTTATGTCAAAACTTGGTGCTTTTCATCCCTTTTGAATGGTACATAAAATAAAGGAGGTTTAGCAATCTGTGACATATCATGTCTATGAACGATTGGAATCACTTGCAAAATGTAGTTAATAAAAACCAATACAAACCAAAGAATATCATTGTTCAATCCTTTGCTCTAGAACTACAGGCCCAGCGCACAACACCCCCCCCCAAGTTTCCACAGGTGCAGTTTTACCAGTTCTGTCACCACATACATGTGTCTCCAACTGTCTAGATTTCTTTGTTTTCTTGGCACTTGATACCTGATGTAAGGGCAGGACATGGACACAGTGCAGGTTCTCTGATCCCATGCAGACCGGGTAAAGGAGGAGTCAGAGTCCTCAGTGATTTTGCAGGTTTTTTATTGGGGTTCACCAGGCATATGGCAGGCAGGGGTGCTGGGGGGCCGGGAGGCTGGCAGTCCTCCCAGCCCCCAGCAAATCCTCACTCTATTCGGACGCTCTAGCATTCATTCTGCTGCTTCTACTGCTGCTCCTTCAGCTTCTGCTTCGGCTTCTACTGTTGCTCCCGCTGCTGCTGCTGCTGCTGGCGTCCCCCTGTGACGCCACCCTTAAAAGCACAGTCTTAGCTCAGCTGAATCCCATCTACCTATGCCCACACCCTATTCCAGGTGCCCGCCATCAGGCATGCATTCAGGACAAGGATCCATCATCTATCCTGATGGCGGAAGGGCAGAAAAGCCTGACATTTTCCTTACCCTACACCTGAGTACTAAGTGAATGCCATGTTACCTCACCCTACTCAGGCACAGCGATTTCTCTGTCATCTCGATGAGGGCTTGCATGGTTTGATTTGTCATTTTCCTCCTGCCCTCATGAGAAGATCACATCTTGAGCGAAATCCGACCCTTCAGTTTAGGTTCCAGGATAAGACAAATGGAACCGAGCTGAACAAATGAGAAAAATCAGACATCTAAATGATTCTAAGTCTACATAGTTTTACAGATGACTTCTATTAGCCATATAAGGAACAAAATAAGCCTTGATTTGTGCAAATTGCTGTAAAGAATACGCAAAAAGATAAGCTTCAAACTCATTCAATGAGGCTATTGCACATTGATATTCAAACTAGGTAAGAATAGCACAAGAAAATACTTATAAATATAGAGGCAAAATTCTTAAAATATACAAGTAAAATAAACTTAGCAGTACAGGTTTGCTCCACTACAGGAAAGTAGAATTAGAAAGTGCTTGATGGAGGCAGTGACACCTTGACTGGATTTAATTGAGTAAGAGAAATTCAACTGAAAGGGGAAGAGGAAGGGAGAGAGGAGGCAGAGGAAATAACATGCGCTGGTACAGGACATCTCGGTCTCAACACTACTGGTATTTTTGGACCAGGAAATTATTATCTGATAGTAACTGGTGGTGGGGGCAGGGGGAGGGGTGCTGTCTTGTGCTTTGAAAATGCCAGCATCCCTGGTGTCTCCTCATTAAGTGGAATGGTCCCTCCCTCTGCTGTGGCAATCATCGAAGCCTCTAGAGATTGTCCAATTTTACACCCCAGTCATGAACCACAGTACTTAGCCTGAGGAGAAAGAAATAGAAGCAGGTTGGCAGGGCTAGTGGGCAAATCCTGAGGCAAAGAAACTGATGTTGGAGAGGGCAAAAGCCAGATCTCTGAAGCCCTCTCACACCTGTCCACTCAAGGAAAGTGATTTAATCCCACAAGTTCTGGATGAGTATTGAAAACAAGTGTTTCCTCTTCAGCAGAAGACCCTTTTTCCAAATAAGGTCATGTTAACAGATTCTGAGTATCTGTCAACTTTGTGGAGACCATGACACAAGTCATTATCCTATCCTTCACCCTAATGAGTCACTTAGACACATAAATAGCCAGGGTCACTTCCTGCATCCTTCTGGCTGGTTGGACCAGGTTTGTACGGGTACAATTAAATAAGTAAAATAATTATATTGCATAACTGCATGACGGGCATTCCTTTTAAGTCTCTAGCATGTGGTAGCAGAAAGATGAGGATGAGTGAAGGGTGGGTGGAGACCTGTCTTTAAGCCTTATAAGCAAGCCCACTGCAGTCTCCTTCATTGTAAATCAAGGGATGCAGGAAATTCCTGCATTTATTTGTCTTGTCACCTATTTAGTATTTGTAAGAAGCCTTTATTTTTTGAATTATTGCAATTTTGATTCTTAAAAATGAGGAAACTGCAATATAATATGATTAAACAGTTTGTCCATCATCACCAAGCAGATGGTCATTGAACCCCAGTGTAGGGTAAGGAAAAATGTCAGGCTTTTCTGCCCTCCCGCCATCAGGATAGATGGTGGATCCTGGCCGTCCTGAATGCATGCCTGAGGGCGGGCACCTGGGGTAGGGTGTGGGCATAGGTAGATGGGATTCACCTGAGCTGAGACGGGGCTTTTAAGGGCCGTGTCGCGGGGACGCCAGTAGAAGCTGAAAGAGAAGACGAGAGAGAAGCAGAGAACGCTGGAGAGTCCGCATAGAGTGAAGACTTGCTGGGGGCTGGGAGGCCTGCCAGCCTCCCGGCCCTCCAGCACCCCTGCCTGCTGTATTCCGGGTAAATCCCAATAAAAGACCTGCAAAACCACTGAGGACTCTGACTCCTCCTTTACCCGGTCTGCTGGATCATAGAAAACTTGCACTGTGTCTTCCTGACCTTTACACCCAGTTTTTGCTAGTCTCCAGAAACTCTCCTTCCCAAGAAACCATGCTCTCCCTCTAGTACAGCCAAATCTGGGACAGGAAGCTTGATTTTATCTTGAATTTTTCTAACATTGGATTTTATCAGAGATCAAAACTCAAAACACCACACACACACACGCACACACACACACACACACACATTCTTTATCTGTCCCACTCAGGAACCAGTTTTTTCATATATTTTCTTATCAATGGCCATGTTCTAGCAATTTGTTCTCTCCTACCTCCTAATGCTTCCCCAGGGAATCTAATCCATATCAGCTCCACTGGTTTTCCCAGCTTTAACCAAGTAAGTAGGAGATACAGATACGAGAGTCCAACAGAATCTGATTTGTAAGTTGCTGGGCTTAACTATGACCTACCCTCATTCTTCTTGAGCAGAGAACTTGAATTTCTCCACATAAAACTGAAATGTTGACCAATCACTTATTTTCTTTGATGTTATATTTACTCATTCATTCATTCACTCAAAGTTTGCGGAGCATTGTTTTATGTGTTTGTGTAGTGACATTAATGCCAGGAGAAGAATAATTTAAAATCCCAAACCAAAATATGCTGTGTAAATTATCTTCAAGACTTGCAATATATTCAATGCTTGTAATACATCTTCTAGCATAGTCAATAGAAAGTGGGTGACTATATATTTCGCTACCTGTGAATCACTGTAATAAACTATCAAAGCAAAAGGCAAATATACTAATTCAGATCAATCGAGTTTAATGTTGCTGCAAACTTATTAAATGCCATGCCACCACTGCCTTATTCATGAAGGAAGAATTGTCTAAGGAATATTAATAAATTTACAAATGAAAAATCTTATAGAAGCCCATACCTAACTGAGACATATATCGTTCCTTTTACAATTCAGATTTTCAAATACATAAATGAAACAATAAATTTTGAGGGAAGCTCTTCAACATGCAGTAACTTCAGTTCCTGCGTATAGCATTTGTTGTTAGAGACAATATCATCAACACAAGTGCAAAGAACTGAGCTCTATTTTGATCTTTGGGCAAATCCAATTTTAGAACCACAAAAATGAATTACTCTTTCCCTTTTACTATTACCAAGAATGTATATGTGCGTGCATGTGTGTGTCTATGTGTGTGTGTGCATGTGACTTATTGCAATTTCTTGCTTTGTTATTGCTCTCACTCCTCTCACACTGGATTTTTCTTAAGGACTCATTCTTTGTGAAATGCTGGTCGGGTTGACACCGCCTGGTGCACGGAGAGCTGGATGAGCGCTGTCCCTTTCAGCACTCTGATGACATACAGTTGCGCCGACACAATGGCAGGAGCAAATGACTGAGTCTGCAGGCTGGGAGGTAAAGGCTCTTAATTATAGTTTTACTTCACAGCCTGAATTCTTGGGGTACATCCAAGGTTTCTGCTCACACTGGGCATCTATAAAATAGGCAAAGCACGACTTTTCACCTATCTTCTCACAAGAAAATTATTACTTACATCAGCTCCTATTCAGGAGCTCTGGCTCCAGCAAGGCCAGTTCGGTAGGAATAACAGCATTTAAAATACAGTTAGAAGCCTGCTGATGAAATTTTCCAGAGTGCACCATCATAACTATTCAATACAGAGAAAAAGTAGGAGAACTAAGACAAGAGTAGTAATGGGCACTAATCATTGAGCACATTGCAAATGCAAGGCACCCTGCAGGTGGCTTTACCTGCATCATTGTAAATCCTCACGCCATCTTATAAAGGTAGAATTTTTAAAACATATGAGCCAACTGCAATTTATAGAGCTCAAATTGGCCAAGTTCCCATATATAAAACAAGTAGCAGAACCTGGGATTGAATCCAGCTTTGCCTCTGACTCTCATAAACAAGCTGCAGCTATGGAATCATCAGGAGATCTAGAAGAACTTGGAATTTCAGTGCTTCCTCGTACCTTACAGGTATCAACATCTCAAGCAATGAAGTGTGTGCATGTCTGTTTGCTTATAAACAGCAAGTCTAATGTCCCTTTCTAAAAATCCTTTTTTGGTCATTTCCTAAATCGTAGCAAATTTTTAGTCATCTTTGGGTCCTTGCAAAGAACATGGGGCTGTTCTCCACTGATTTCATTGTTTGATCCTGGTGATATCTATTGCTGTGTGTTCAAGAGGCATCATCACTGTTCTACCTTCTATATTTCAATTTCAGAATCTCCAGTAGCCATCACCCTCCAAAAGCAATGGAAACAATCATTTTTCCGGCCTTTATGTGCATATTTGATTTTATTTCATGTCTACTAAGAATTTGGCCTCAAGAACAATCCAGAAGCTAGTTCACTGGCCTTTCCTCTCAACACTCAGCACTCTGTGCTCACTCCAGGCATATGCTATGATGTTTCCCCTACCTTAAAGGTCTCTTTCTCCTCTTATCTATTTGAGGAAATTGTATCACTTGTGTCCATCTTCATTGCCAACGTCATATTTGACAGCTTCTAGGAAGTTTGCCCTAAACTTCCCAGAGAGAATGAATTAATATCTATTCTGTGTTTCTGTTAATATTTTGTTCCTTGATGTGAACATACAGCATCAACATGGATAGAATTGGATATGTTCATGTCCCCTATTGTATATTATCCTTTATTCCCTGCGCCTAATACAGAACTTGGCTGGCACATAATAGCAACTCTATAGCTTTTGTTGTGTTTCCTTGGCAAATGACCTTATATTTGCAAATGTTTAGAGATCGGAAGCATGGTGTGTGCATCCATACAATGAAAAGAACAACTTGCAAAGGTAAATGCTGAAGTAAATTTAAGTTTTAACTTTTATATAGGGAAATTCTTTAACCTCTGAAGAAGTTAAAGAACCTCTGAAGAGGTTAAAGAAAGAATAGTAAAATCAGGAACAAAGGTAAAGCAGGTTGTGGTAGGCAGGAACAAAGGTAAAGCAGGGAAACAAAGACATGGGGTAAAAATAAACACACATGTACAATGCTGGGATGTTCACAAAAGGTTTTTTGAAAGAATCATCTAAGTTACAAACTTCTGGTTGCAAAATCATTAAGTTGGGGATGTCATATACAGCAAAGTGACTGCATGCAATAATACTGCACTGCGTATGTGATAGTTACTGAGAGAGTTGCCTTTACATGTTATTGTCATGAGAAAAAAAATGTAACTATGTATGATGAGCATGTTAACTAAATTTTTAGCAATGATCACTGCACAATATATGCAAATGTGGAATCAATATGTTTTACACTTGCAACTAATATAATGTTTTATGCAAATTACATCTCAATTAAAAAAACTAAAAATGAGAAAGAATGATTTGATGCAAGAAATATGACTTTGATAAAAAGAACTTAAATCTCAGAAAATTGATTTGAAGTGATATATCAAAGTTGTTATAATTAGTGGCTGAGGTGAAACTAGAATCTAATTGTTTTCTTCTTTTTTTTAGTTCAACTCTGAGTCTCTACCTTATAGCCTATACTCTTAAGTGTCAAGGAACAACTTCCAGTTGGCAGCTGTCCTCATCTCTTGCTCCCATTCATTATCTCTCTCTATCCCTTTTTTCAATTCCTTTCACCACTTTCACTGAAATCCCTGAACAGTCTCCTATAGGATGTCACTCTGTGAGGAAAGAGCACTGTAAACAATGCCAGGTGCTCTGCCTTGCCTTAAATCATCAAACCTCAAGTCTACAGCAGGAAAGTGACAATTGGCAGCAAATTGGTCTTTTCGGATACACCTGTTCATACCAAGCACCGTCAGTCCTGGGAGAGCCAGCCTAAAATATTGACTGTTCTACTTTCAGTGCTCTCTAAGGTACTGCCATTTAATGCACTTGGAGAAAAAGTGTTCTGTTTGCTAGGAGTATTTCATGCCTACCGCTCTAGAGCTCCACAAATTTCAAGTAAACAAAAATCTATCGAGCCCCTAATTTGGGTCACGACTTATTTTAAACACTGAAGATTCTCCAGGTTAAATGAAACATGATCACTGCCATTCTTGTGGTCTTATGAACAGTGAGTGATAACACATTTAGGGTGAAGTTATGCGTGACAAACCCAGTCAAGGGGCACCACCTCCAGTTTATGTTTCCCTTCTGCCCTCTGAAAGACACTAACCTGTCCCGTTGCCCCTCTGTCTCTCCTTAGGCAATATCCTTTTCTTCTGTGCCATAAACACTTTCCCCAAGTGTCTTACCTAACACCAAATCCAAAATCCATGTTTATTATCCCTTAGAGAAAGCTCAAGCAGTCCCTCAACCTCTTGAGCATTGCTACTCTTACTTGCCCACATGCTCTTCCCTCTTTACCCCCTCTGCTTGTTTCTCTCCTATTTCTCCTCCCATTGGCATCTCATGCTTCTTTGCTTCTTCCAGACCTCAAGACATCAAACAGTCCCCCACTACCCATCTGTCTTGTCTGTACCTTTTCCATCCATGGATGCTTGCTTTTTAGAAGACAAATAGATTCTCCTCCTCCTGGTACCCAGATCATCCTTACTCCTTTCTACTCCCTCGTACCGTCAGTCACCATAGAGATTCAGACTCCCGAAGACTGTTGCTTCCGCTTCCCGTCTCAACTCATTACAGCTGCCTCAGTTCCAGCCAGCATGCTTCCTTAATGTGTTGTTCCAGTCATCACCAAAATAGTTTTTTCTTGCTTCATTCTTGATTCTTGGCCTATACAATGGCCAATCCAAGCCAATGTTTCCAAAGAACTTTCTAACATCTCAAACCAAGCACGCTATTGCTCTAGTTAACATCTTTTTGTGATTTCCCCGTGTCTGTAGAGTAAAATTAGATTCCTTTGCATATGACACCAGAGAGTCCAGATCTGCCTTCTCTTACCTGGCCAGTCTTTCGGCTTCTCCCATTTGGCAATCCAGTCTTCTTAAAGTCTATTTATTCCCTCTTTTCTTCCTTTAGTTCATGTTGCCTCTCTGCGTAAACGCAATGTCTCTCTCACACATTAGCCTTGACAAGTCCTTTTCTTTAAAAATTCCTTCAGGAAGACTTCTCTAAGTTCCATTACCCCCCACCCCTGTGTGCTATAATGCACTCAGAAGAGGTGGTCAGTAATGCCAAGTTTCAGGAAAAGCAGAAAAGGAAAGTAATTTCCATCTATTAAAATGCTGTTTGTTTCAGAGACTTTAAACTGATTAAGTCTGTGAGTTATTTGGGGCCCTGATTCTTGGAACGATACCTAGCCCTAAGTTATTATAATCCGCCACTCATTTTGCTTTTTGACATGAAGCTCCTGTCTATATGAAACCTAATTTTTGCGTCAAGAGGAGTTGCTTTAGAAATTTTTGTTGCAGAACAGAGCAGAGGCAGACAGCTCTGGGAAAAGAACAGTCAAAAGCAGTTAATCAAGAGTCCCTGCTTTTCCAATAAGCAAGGCCAGATGCCACCATTGCAGGTCAGTGACAGGTAAACTGCAAATAAAGTAAATCATCACATAGGCCACATCAGGTATCAGAGTCTTTATAGAGGTTGAAGCTCTACATTCTTCAACAGAAAACATGCAGCTGTTTCCATCAGAAGTACATAAGTTATATCAGCCCTTTGTTTAAGTCATTAAAAAGAATCATTCAGTCAGATATAATCTAGCACTGGCAACCCTATCCTAGACAGATTCTGATTGTTACAGACATGAGCCAACAAGGACACATAGCATAGCTCGTGGCCCTGGAGTCCATCTGCCTGGATTTAAACTCTGGCTCAGCCACTTAATGACTGTGTGATGTGAACATATGAGTTCGTTGTACCTCAGTCTTCTCATCCATAAGAGGAGTAACAAAGACCTTTTTGCAAACATTAAATAAATCTCAATAAAACTGTAGCACATGTTAAATGTACTATAAATGATATTAATAGCTCTTTCAGTGTTAAGTAAAAAAAAAACTTGGCACAGATTCTGAAGGGGGAAATGTTCTTATTTTACTAATTTAGCTCATATTTACTAAACTTTATTTTCCTTTACTAAATTTTAATTCTGACCATTGTTCTTTTGAAAGTGCAGTAGAGCTTCATGTAGGGCCATAGTTGATAGGGAGTTTGGACTGATACAATTAATTTGGCTACTGAGATCTTTTCAAAGGAGATCTTCAGACATGGCCTATACAGTTCTTGAAGTAATACAGTTAAAAAAGTTAATGTTGTCCCAACTGTAAGCACAGAAAATGTCCAGCACTGGCCAGATATAGAAATCAACAGATCATACCTTGGTGCTTGCTTTTAAAAATTCATTGTGGTCCTCTAGTACCTAAAGGAATATTTTAAGCTCATCAAAACTTCATATGATATTCCAAAGTAACAAAAAGTACTCTGGTATTTATTTTTATCTTATCATTTCAAAAAAAAAAAAAAGGAGGAGGAGGTAGAAATTTCAACTTTTTGTCTTATAAAGTTCCATTTTTCACTTATATACTTAACAATGCTAAAAATCTATCACTAAATAAGATATACATAAAATACAGGAAAATGCATTGGGAGCTATGAATGAAGAGATACAGAGATCACACATGGTATTAATGATAGGATGAAATCAAAGGAAACATTGGCTGGTTTCTCCATACAAAGCTTTAAATGGTTTTTGAACATGTTCAGTCCAGTCTGTTACACTGTGATTTATATCTCCTGTTCTTCCGATTTCTTGTTTCTTTCATCGTATTCCATTTAGTAAGAGCAGCCTATGAACACATAAATTAAAAGAAAACTGTCATGAGGGTTAGCAATTTCTCATATAGGAGGAAGCAGGGCTGCACTTAGAACTTCACATACACAACCCCAATTAGCCCTTATGTAGGAGAAACTGCAGTCACCCATTTTACAGGTACAAATGAAATAAGACTACAAAAGGCGCTTTTCACTTCACAGAGCTGTCTCATTCTATAATTCTAAAACAATCTTATCTCTAATGTTGAAATATCAACACTTAGATTTTTTTTCTTTTAGCATTTATTTTTCATCCTTAACTGGTTTGGCTGTTTTTCTCTGAGACCTTCCCAGAATTTGTAGTTCTTTTCAGAATACACACACTCTCTGTTTTTCTCTCTCTCCCTCCCACATCTCTTTGTCCCTCTCTCACATTCAGGAATGCACACACACATATGCATGCACATGCACACCTGCACACTTTCTTGGGTTCAGAATGATACTTCTTCATTCATTCAACAAATATATATGTGTGTGTGTGTGTGTGTGTAATGAGCACCTGCAATGCTCCAGGCTTGAACCCAAGAAGACTTCATGAAGTTTGAACTTTGCTGTAATAACAGATATTAAATAAATATATCATAGGATATTTTATTATAGCTGTAACTAATGCAAGAACATAATGTAAAATGATGGTTTTTAACATGGGGAACAAACCCTGAAATTGAGAAACAGAATTAAAATGTCATCATTATTGAGGACAAATTGCAGTGATCCCTGTGAGCAGATCCATGTGCTTCCAGATGCTGTGACTAAGCTGCCCCCTTCCCCTTGCTCTTGGACCACCTGAAGCAGCTGCATTTCAAGTTTATTGAGATTTTGTCCTCCATACCACATGAAAGTTTTCAGAAATCGCAAAGCTTTGGAGGGTTCAACAGATGCCTGGCTTCTGATTGTCCTGACACATCCTCCTAAATTAGCTTTTTAACATATGTGTGGTTCCTATTTTTAACCTATGTATGTATGGCATTGGGCTTAAAATTCTTTGAGATTCTTTCTTTGGAATCTCTCTTTTGATTACCTTAATTACTAAATAGGCTCTATACAATTTGACATAGGAGGATTTTTACTGTAATTTGTGCTTCTGTGTTTTAGCTCATATTCATTTTCTCGATCACAAAATATACATTGGACACCTACTATGTGGCAGGCATTGTGTTACCTATGGGACACATGAGTGGTAGCAGCAAAAACATGACCAGCTCCTTATGGAGTTATATACTGGACCGATTCTCTTTGTTGCTGTCAGATTCCTCAAATATTGATTAAGATTTCAAGAATTGCTTAGCAACGTAAAATATGCAGTTTCAGCAGAAAATAACAAATCTACCTTTGCAGAATTCACATCCCCATGAGGAGACAGGACCTAGGCAATCTAAGCACATAAACCAGCACGTGAGAGTCTATTGCCAAAAAAAGGAAACAGATATAGAGTTGAGTGTTCAGGGAAGACTTCCTTGAGAAAGCAAGATTTGGAAAGTGATTTGCAGGGAAAATAAAAGGGGATAAGTGATTAGAAGAGAGGGGGCCACCCAGGGTGAAAATGACAAAGAACTCCCTGAAAGGCTTGGGGGTGGGGAGAGGGCAGTAAAGACAAAGTGCAACAGGGTGGTCCCCCAGATTTGCACTTATGGTAGCCAGTGCCATAGGGAAGCCCATTTTCCCCATGGGGCTGACTAACTAAGGATGGCTCTGTCCTAAATCACTTTGGGCGCCAAATCTGTTACAGGGCAGGGAGAGGGGCAGCCCAAACCCTGCAAAACTGCCTATTCTAAATGGGTTCTGCCATCTGCCGCATCAACACAAAACATATGAGACTTTAATGGGAAGGAACTTTAATAAAACTAGGAAACAATACAGGAAAGGCAAAGAGTCTAATTTCTAAATCAAGCACCCAAAGTTACTTGTCCCCTCTTGGGTAAAACTCCATCCAAATGGGATTAGCCCAGAGCAAGGCCCCAAAGCCTGTCCTAAGTCTAAAGCACCTTCTAGTGGGGACCCACAGAAAAGGGTCAGAAACAACCAGACAAGCCCGGAAGGAAAAGAGCAAAATCAACATCAAGGTAAAAGCTGCCATTGTCACCTCCCCACGGGTCTCACCCACATCTGTGTCACCCCGTCCACGACCAAAAGGCAAGCGCAGTTTCTTCACATGTCTCTCGGCTCCATGCACCTCCTCCAGGTCTCCTTCTGGCTCCATCCTGCTTCCTTCCTTCCTCAGTCTCCTCTGCAGCCTCTTCTCTCAGCTCCACCCTCCTTTTGGGTGGGGCAGGGAACCTGGAACCTCCCCCTTTCCTGGGGACCACCCTTTTACAATCCAAAGTTCCTTCCCATATGTTTTGTGTTGATTCGGGGGATGGCAGAACCCATTTAGAATAGGCAGTTTTGCAGGGTTTGGGCTGCCCCTCTCCCTGCCCTGTAACAAAAGGATTATCTAGTTTGCAAGCTTTCAAGGTAAGGTAGGAACTACATGCTAAGTTATAAGAATTGCTGTTAGGAAAAATGCTATGTTCTTCTTTTCATAGTAAGTTTTCACTATTTTGATGTTGCAAATACTATTTGTGAAAATATATCAGAATGTGAAGGGGCAGGGAGACAGAGAATGACATTATTGATTGGACTTAGGAGTGATGATGTCTATACGAGTGTATACCCGATTGGAACAAAAAGAAATGAATGCAAGAGATGAGCGCTAAGACTGTGCTGCAGTCTGAGTGGAAGGAATGAAGGAACAAATGAAGGGACTATGGGAGAGGGGTGTGGAAGATGAGGAGTAAAAGACACAGTGGTCAGCAGAGGAGTTTTGGTAAAGTTGGGTTTTACTTAGTTATTTTATTTTACTTGGTGGTGGAAATTTTGCATGAAAATACCTGTGTTTTCTGTTGTTATTTTCACTTAAAATTGTGGTTCTGGTAAGAAGTCTAACTTGGGGACCAGGTACATTGGGCCAGGAGAGATTACAAAGCTATGAAAATGGATGCTGGTAGATGGAGGGAATGCAGAGATAAACCCAGACTCTCAGAAACAAGAAAAGTTAGCAATAACTAATTATCTACTAGAAATGAGAAAATTGAATAACTAGACTTCAGATGATAAGAATGTCTATGCCACTGACACCAGGCATTATTATGCTTCCAAATTTCTTGGGAAGATATAAGTGCTAATTTGAAAAAAAATTAAAATGTCATTAAGTCATCTACATTTTAATTTTGGTTTCTAGAGAGGCTGAAACTGTTGACTTGGAAGGGGCTAGTTTCCCATAATTACCTGACAAATTCTCATGATTCCTGGATGGTAAACTCCCCATTAAGATGGGCTGTGATCTATTTCTAATAGCTCCATAAATCATGCAAAAACTTGAAAGATTCAATTAAGAGCAGAATGGCCCCTAGACAATTTAATAAAGGTAGCAGTTTTTTTGCAGTTTTTTGTCACTTTTAGCTCAATGTTCCCAAACTTTAGTGATGGGCAATTGAAAGAACTTTTATTTCCGAGACTCTTGCTAATGATTCGTGGTCTTGTCATTGAGTATGCCCCATATATACCAACATCTTCGCTAGTGAAGTCGCCTGACAAAAAAGAAAAGGATTTAATTTTTAAATTGCAATTTTATTCTTAAAAATACCAGTGAAGGTATAATTGGAGAGATTCACTGCATGTGATAACTGCTGAATAAAGATACCAATTCTGTCTGACACTCAAAACTTTTTAAAAATCAAAACACGCTCTCACTGTTGGTACTCACTGTCTGAGTACTTAGTTTGGTGATTTGAATGAGGTATATTTCAACCCATACCATGCCTGCTTCTGAGAAATTCATTCCCGGTTGGAATATTCACCATTTCTAATAGCTAGTTCCTGATCTTTAATTTCTCTTTTACTAGGTAACTTGTAAACAGTCACATGCAATTCTAAATTCTCGGTCTACTTGCTTGGTCTGACACATTCTTACCTAGGTCTAATGTCATATTTTCTCTGGAATCATTCATTCATCCATTTGAAAAATATCAATTAAAAGTGCTATGAGGATAGATATAAACAGAAGAGAAGATGTCCTTATGAAGGACATCTGTGTGTGTGAGAGAGAGTGTGTGTGTGTGAGAGTGTGTGTGTGTGAGTGTGTGTGCACACATACTTGTACAGGACAAGGGTGGGAAGAGATTGAAAAAAAGATAAATAAGTGATAAACCAAGACAATTTTAAATATTGGTAGCTACTATGAAGAAGGAAAAAAAATGAGTTGATAAAGGAGAAAAATAAAGAGACATAGGTGGGCATATCTGGGGAGCAGGGGAAGAATTCATTCAATAAGTTTGAGATGAAGGCAAGCTAACACCTTTAAAAACAAAGAATATAAAATCAACATCGAAAAATCAGGTGTGGGCCTCCCCGGTGGCGCAGTGGTTGAGCGCTGGGTTGTGAAGCTGCCCGCAGCCTCTGCAGCGCCGGTTCGATCCCCGGCTGCTCCCCGGCCACCAGAGGAGGGTCCCACATGGCGCACAGACCTCTCCTGCCGCCCGCTGCTCCCCTCAGCAGTGTGCTTCGGTCCTTCTGCCTGCTCTGCTCCCCGCTCTGGCTCTGGTGAATTCTCTCACCCTCCCGCGCTTCTGACTATACCCACTGCTTGTATAAATAATAATAAATAAATAAATCTTAAAAAAAAAAGAAAAATCAGGTGTGTTGCTCTACACCGACAATGAATTAAGTGAAAGAGAAATTACGAAAACAGACCCTATACTATAAGTAGGTCATAAACAGTGTTGTAAACCAGTGTTACCTCAATATAAAATCTTTTTTAAAAACATCAAGGAAGAAAATAAGCCACTTACAATTATATGAGAAAGAACAAATTTAACATAGTGGTAAAAGACTCGCACACCAAAAATGATCAGACAGTGACAAAAGAATTCAGGGTGGCAAAAATGGCAGCAGGAGACCAGTGAAACTGGTTATGAAGAGGATCAAAGGCGACTAGACAGCAACCTTGAATTTAAAGGCTGAGAGTGTTGATAGAGAAGATTGGGGAGATCTAAAATACAATTGGGGTCCTCCCTGGTGGCGCAAGGGGTTATGTACCACACTATGAAGCAATCCGCAGCCTCTACAGCAAGAGTTCGATCTCCGGTTGGCCAGGGAGCAACCCACATGGAGAAGCAGACCTCTCCTGTTTCACCCGCTGCTCCCCTCAGCAGTGTACTTTGGTCAAACTGCCTGTTCTGTTCCCCCCTCTGTCTCTAGTGAATCCTCTCACCCCCCCCCATCTCTGGCCTGTACCCCAGCTCTTGTATGCATAAATAAATAAATCTTCAAAAATACAACTGGCTGGATCAGCTGATGGATAGAATGTGGGAGATCAAAGGAAGAGCCCATTTAAAGGTGCCTAAATTTTTGGCTTCACCACCTGGGAATTCTGAGAGGACAACTTGAGTGGGGATGTTGGAACAGGACACCATGATAGCCCGCTCCACTTCTTTCTTCTACACTGACAGTAGCCTCCTTGTGGCCGCGTGTATGATGATTCGCTGAAACCTGCATGCTTAACACATTCTGAGTCCCTGAAAGCACAGATTCTGCCTTATTCATTTCCCACATACTACCTAGATATCTAGCACAGAGTAGGTGCTAAAAATGTGCTTCTTCAATACATCATGAATTGAAGTAAAGTGTTTCAAATCCAATCGCTCGTACTTTTAGAAAAGTCTTGGTTTGTATAAAAGTCATGTGTCTACCCTGATATCCTAACTATTTTCCTCACATTGGAAAATGCCATGCAAAATAAAAAGAGCTGATTGCAATTTAAATGTGCCATAATTAAAAAAAACCTCTATTTATATGTAAGACAGATTATACTTTATGTAGAGAAGAAACCAAATAAGTTGTTTATGAATGGGAAATCTTTGGAGCCCTGTAGGGCTTAGGTTAGTTCCTCTGAATTTAGCAGGGTTTCAATACATATTTATTTAATAAATGGCACTCAATAGAGTATTTTACCTAAAAGCTTTCGTTGCTCTATAAAAATTATATATGAGCAGAGTTCTTTAGAATAAACTACTAAATTCTTGGGAGGATTTAAATTTAATATCTTGGGAGAGAGAGCCATGGATATTTAAAGGCCTTCGTAAGGAATCAAACAGCCACTTTGCATGTGAATTGACCGTGAGAGATTGTGCTTTCTGGGACTGTACAGCATTTGCTATTCCAGTACTATATTCATTTCATGTCACTATTTTGTTGTTGTTGCTTCACCGTATCTCACACTTACACGGAATGAAATGTTTAAACCATAATATCCCAGGTGGTTCAGCCGACAAGTATAAAAAGTGATGTGATACTGAAATAAAACATTAAGTCAGTTTTTGATAAATAGGGAGAGGAGCTTTGATGCAGCATGCAACCTTGATCTTTTTTTTTTCCTTTTCTTAACCAGAGAGTTCTATAAAATTCCCGCCCACGCAACCACTACCAAAAAACACAGAAGGCAATATTTCTCTGATTGCAGCAAGGAAGACAGTGGGGAAATTGCTGGTCTTCCTTCAATGTCAGCATTACAGTAACTAATCCACAAGAAAGTACAGAAATTCAAGGGCTAAGATGGAGAAGTAGAGCTGGTAAAAGCTCTGTGATTATGTTTCCTGCTTAAAATGTTACTTATTTATTAAATATATTCTTTTAAAATATTTTTGTTCATCAGGTTATACACTTTTAATTATTTTATTTTATATATATATATTTTAATGAGGTAACAGCAGTTCCCAATACCATATATAATTCAGAGGAGGAACTGAATTGTAGTTGGAAACATGAATAAATATGATCTCTGAATTTCCCATCTATCAGGACCTAACCAATTTGTCACAATGGGGGGGGGGACAGAAAAAGATAAAACAATGACTGCAATGACAAACAATAGTATTATTCATTCACTCTTTTAGTTAACAGGGTCTTTATGACACACATATCACCAAAAACCTATATTTATGATCATTAAGTCACATAAGAATTTAATACCCCCACTTTCAGCTGAAGAAACTACAATTCAAATATGGTTGAGAAACTTTCTCAGAACTATAATTCTCATAAGAAGCAAATCATAATTCAAAACCACATCTGGATCAAATAAATCCCCCTGAATGAAGAACAGTTGTCACCTAAGGGTTCACTCAAGAATCGAATAGAAACAATTCCCAAGCCATACCTGTTCAAGGTTATACCAGCTCCTAGGGAGAAAGAACTGACTTCCCTAAGAAGTACACCATACCGAGGAGAAGCAGCTTTTGGGCACTCATTATGCCTCACTAATTAATCTAGTAAGTACAACTTCTGAGTGCAGTTCCTCTCATTCATCCATGCTGACTTTATAACAGACCAGGTAAACCATCATTTGGGATATCACTGAGAAATGTACTTGAAGTGAATTGATCTCACCAAGTCAGTTTCTCTTTCTCAGAGGGGCAAGTCAGGTCAGCGCTATGACTCTGGCCTGCTTGCTTTTACTTCAAAGCAGTAGGAGGAACACAGCTCTTGGGAATTCTTGGCCTGCAGTTTCATGGACTGATTTAGCCTCTCCTGCTTTTCACCCCAGCTGGTTACCCTCCCCCACCCCCTTGGTGCTCCCTGCCTCACTTTGGCAGAGCAACAAAGGTCCAGGACATTCTGTGAAGTTTTCATTCAGAAGGGCATGCTGGGCTCCCAAGTTCACCGCAGGTGGGTGAAGAGGGGTGGGGGTCACACATCCAACTGAGGTTTCAGTCGAAGGCCTGTTATGTTCCCCCCAAAAAACACCGGTCACAGGAGCCGGTGGGTCCAGAGTCAGCCAGGAGCAATGGAGGCCCTTGAATTTTTCAGGGTCTCCAACAGCTCAGGGGCCTCCGTTCCTCCCAGTACTTGAAGATATGTCCCTAGAGATTTGTTCTTTTTCTTTTTTTAAAGATTGATTTATTTATGCATATGAGAGCTGTGGTGTAGGCAGTGAGAGGATTCACCAGAGGCAGAGTGGGGAGCAGAACAGGCAGATCTATAGGAATACACTGCCAAGACTAAGCAGCAGGCAAGACAGGAGAGGTCTGCTGTGCCATGTGGTTAGCAACCTGGCTGGGGATCGAACTCGTGCTGCAGTGGCTGACGATAGCTTTATAGTGCTGAGACGTAAACCCCTTGTGCCACCAAGGAGGCCCCTTCTAGAGATTTGTTCTTATTGACAAGCATCTTAATGAGAACTAAATAAGCCTGGTTCCTTCACACACCTACCTATTCTCATCTACATGGAAACAAGACATGTGGTTTAAGGAGAGAAAAAGCCATCAAGGAACATGTAAGGTGGTGGCGGTGAGGACGAAAGTTCAAGACATCAGTCCAGGCCAGACTTACATGGCACCTTACGGGGGCGGGGGAGGCAGGCCCTGGGTCTTGGGGGAAGGCTGACATTGCAGAGGCAACCAGAGGGGATGGGGTCCCCTCCCTGTGCCTGAACCTGTGCTTCTTGAGATCAAATGGACCTCATCTCTCACAGCTGCGCAGGTCGCTGTCACTGGATGCAGGCCCCCAGCCTCGCTGCCGCCCTCGCTGTCCAGGCTGGTCACCTGCCTTTCCGACAGATCGCCACCCTCGCAGGTCTTCAGCCACGTCACCTCCACTTCTGGATCCCCTTCTGCCGCAAGGGCCTCAGCCCCTGTCCTGACTTACTTTTTTTCTTTATCACTAATGACCTTTTACGTCTCACTTACTTGCTGGCTCCCGCCTGGATTGTCCCTGCTGCAGCTCCAGCACAGAGAGTTGTGTCTGTGTAGAGGGGACTCCCCGTTAGGTGTTTGTTGACAGAATGAGAGAAGGATGGTGCCTGCATCCCGAAGGCTCCTATATCAGGACTTGACCTATTCCTTCCCCCTTCTCACTTCGGTCTGATTTACTTTTTTATCTTCATCAAAAACAGAAGCCAACAGCCTGATCACCTATTTCGGACACTAAAGGAGGTCTGTCTCTTTTCCGGGAAACTTAACCTATCCCGCTACACTCCCCGCAGGTTGCAGGTAGGGTTAGCCAGTCCAGGCGTGCACTTCTTCCCACAAGGTGGATGGATAAGGCCTTAAAGTCACCTGCACGGTGGGGTTTGGATGTGAGCTCCGAGCTGCCTGGTGTTCCTGTGACAGCACAGCTGAGCATGAGTGAAAGCAGAAAGTTCCAATTAGCAGGGCACTGGACTGCAACCTGCTGTGCAGCAAGCTCACCTGGGCAGCTTCTGAACCTGCAGCCCATCTGGGATTCTGAGTTCCTCCCTTGAAAAACTTCAGGGATGATTTCAGAAGGATTGAGATCCCAGGGTTTAGGGAGACACTTTATCCTTCATATCTGCTTTACCTGCAATTTCTGCTGGATCGCTCCTGCACTGAAGAATCAGCCTCATCGCCTCAGGTGCAGGGCGAGAGCTCCTTGCGGGGGCCGGGGGTGTTGCCTGTTGAAGCACACCTGAGTCTGTGCAGGTGTCTTGCCAAGGTCAGCGTCAGTACCCAGGAAAGTGGGTGAAACTATTTCTAATATTCCTTTTACGTGAAAAGACATTTTCATTTTCAAACAATAAGGTCCTCAAAATAATTCTTTATATAAAACAAGTTTAGAATTTAGGAGTTGCCAATAAAACTAAAATTTTAAAACTAAAAGCAGATCACAGATCATACTGGCAAAGAACTTCTGACAGGTAAACAAACGAGGCCAATTAAGGAACTGTTTATGGTGGGTTTATTGAAATACGGACACATGGAGCCAGCAGCTATGCCCAGAGCTCAAGTAATAGTGGCTGTATTTTCAAAATGACAAAGCCAAAGGGTGGGATCTGACAGGGAAAATGCGTGGTGATAGTTTTCAGAACTGTCCTTTATGAAGATTCGCAAATGCTTTCCCCTTTAACACCTCACTCAGGTGTAAGTGCTGTTTTTCTTCTACACGATTTGTTGGCCCTAAATGTGACCTCCTTTGAGTCAGTACATCTCATCTGCACTTTTGAAGAAACTGGATGCCAAGGCCTAACGATGCCTCTCTCTTCTTTCCAGGCGTGTGACTTGCACTAAATGCAGAGAGGTGTTCTCAGCAGCCTGCAAGTCTTCAGAGTTAACACACTGGACACTGCCCTTGCAGCATAGTGAGAGAGAGAGAGAGAGAGAGAGAGAGAGAGAGAGAGAGAGAGAGAGAGAGAGAGAGATTTGTATTGACCTATAAATTTGACCTATATCTTTATTAGTTTCCAGTCAATGCCTTCAAAATGTACATAGTTGCTTGCATGTGGCACCGAAATTAATATTTCTCAAGGCTACATTAACAGGTTGTTTGGGTGCCTCATTTTATTATTTTTCCAGTGATGGATGATTTTCCCCAAAAGAGTTATGAGGAAACTATCCTTCGATAGGCAAACCAAGAGGGAGTGGTAGGAGTTTTAGGGTATACACGTACCTGCATGTATGATATCAACTTACATTACATAGTGTGTATAATTCCCGCTTATTTCATGATTGGTTGCCAGATTTCTATCCCCAATGGTTCCATCATTTTCAGGCTGAGTGTGAGGATTCTCATTTCATTGTCATCCCTGACGTTTGCTCTCTTCCTAATTTATGATTCTTTCCAACCTGCTTCCTTTCTCCCCCTCTCTTTCCCTCCCTCATACTTCCCTCTAGCTCACTCTCCTTTCTCTTTCCGCATATATTGTGGTTCAAAAGACAAAGAAGGCACAGGTAGAGAGAGCAAGTGTTGTCCTGAACAAAACCTGGTGGGGGCTGCTTGAACAGCCCAGGGTGCTGAGACGCTGGTTCGGAAAGGCCAGGAGCACCTGCGTGTTCTTGCTCCAGAATCAGAAGGCGATGCACAGGGGTGCAGGTGAGCTTTATTTGGTGCTTTTTTTTTTTTTTTTTTTTTTTTGGTAAACTGACCATGTGTCCAGCGATACTGCTACAAGATCTCATTAGTTATAAAGATTTGCTGGTTTTCTTGCATTTCTTATTGGTCTATATAAATACTCATAAACCTGCAGAGGACAGTTTTGTGTCTTCTTTGCAATTAAACAGCTCTGCAGTCATCATTGGTAATGTCCACTAATAATTCCACATCATCCTTCTGGGTCCACATTAGGTTTTTATTTCCTGCCTCCCCTGTGCTCGGGCGGGACATGTGACTTTCTGGCTGAGTTTTGAGCCAAATGACCTGGATCACGTTGCGTTCACTTGTACATTCAGAAACCCCCCAGCTGTCATTTCCTTTAAACACAAGTTTGCAGGGTTTAAAGTAGTGGCGATTGTATCAATCTGCCTTTCTGATAAGGACCCCAGCCCTCTACCCGCCCAGATAAAACATTTAGCGTGACCAAGAAATAAACTCTTCAGGGTTTTCAACAACAACAATGTCTAGATTTTATGACTGCAGCAGAATCCTGCCCACCCTGAGTGGTGTGTCTCTTGCTTTTCTTCTCTGAGTGGCCTGGTGAGGGACTCTCCTACCGAGAAGAGTGATATGGGGGTGGCTTTCCTGTTTGTTGAAAGGCACATGTAATGTTTGTGGAAGGTCTTTATCAAGTAATTTTTCCTCATTTCCAGTTTTCTGGGAGGCTTTTTTAAAAGATCACAAATAATAATTGGATGCTATCAAGTACAATTTCTGCATAGATTCATGCATGTGATTTTTCTTCTTGAATCTGTTGGTGTAGTGAATCTCTATTATTAAACCCTTTTTGAATTCCTAGGATGTATATCCTACTACTGAACTGTTTTGTCACTTTGTATTTGTACAATTTTTGTTGATATTCAAAAAACTTTCTGTGTATACTTTACATTCTGTTTTCATATAAATCTGTTATCCTGGGCATGCTAATTTCATTCAAATCTATGTTGCTTGATGTATGTTCAATCAGTAAGTTTTAAGAAACATGCTGAAATTCTTGCTGTTGGACCCAGTTCCTTTGTCTGTTTCGGATGGGCAGTATCCCAACTAAGCTGAATTGCTTCAACCTGCCTCTGTGAATCCTGGCTGAGGCTGAACTGGACCTCTGGACTTGGGGTTTCACAATACTTAAGCAACAAAGTCACCAAGTTAAAAAAGTAAAAATTAAAGGACTCCCCAATCTCTTCCAATGCACATTACTTGGTACTTTTATATCTTGCAGGAGATCCTTCCAGTTATGACATCAGTTTCTCAGTTGCCAGTAGAACATGCATTCCTTAAGGGTTTACATTCACTGGGTCACAGTTAAACTCCAGTAAGCATAGAAAGGCCTAGAAGGTGATTAAACAAAGTACTGGATAAGTTTCTCTACAACTTACCTCTGCAACATCTCCACTTTCGAATTTAAGGAAAGAAGCCAGAAGTGCAAATAAACAAGTTTACCATTTTGCCAACAACAACATTAAAAAGTATTTGTTATTTTTTACCTGCTTAGGGGAAGTGGGGTCTCTCCAGCATGATAGTTCTCCATTAATTATCCTCCTTTTTTCTTTGCATCATGATTCTCTCATATTCTTCCATTCATCTTTTGTTTTCTTTTCCTCTGGAATTTCTTTTTTTTTTTTTCCCGTTTTGGTGCTGGGGCCACAAAATGAGGCAAAGACAAAACAAAGGTGAAATCAAGAGGTCCAGGAGTCGGGCTCTGCAACAGTCCAGGAAAAAGTAGAAGGAATTTGGACTTGTGATATGGAGGCAGTGGGGGGTGCCTGGGGGGCAGGAGAGTTAGAGTTTAGATAATGGATGAGCAGGTGTGAAATACTCATTTCTTCAAAAAAAAAATCCTTTTGGAAAGAGTTACTAAAGAAAGCTCATAGACTATCCAGCAGTTTTGTGTATCCATCTGAGTTTGATGAACATGAATTTATCAAGATCATCAATCTGCTCACTTGTGTGATTTCTCCTACCCAAATTTATTTATTTTTTTTTTAAAGATTTTTATTTTTTATTTATTCATACAAGCACTGGGTACAGTCAGAAGCGCGGGAGGGTGAGAGAATTCACCAGAGCCAGAGCGGGGAGCAGAGCAGGCAGAAGGACCGAAGTACACTGCTGAGGGGAGCAGCGGGCGGCAGGAGAGGTCTGCGCGCCATGTGGGACCCTCCTCTGGTGGCCGGGGAGCAGCCGGGGATCGAACTGGCGCTGCAGAGGCTGCAGGCAGCTCCGCAACCCCGCGCTCAACCGCTGCGCCACCAGGGAGGCCCTCCTACCCAAATTTAGATGCATGCATTCTGTCATTCATGAAATTAGTAAATAGTTGGGGATTTCATGATTTGCTAGCCTCTCTTTTAATCTTCTGAGACGGGGGTTGGACAATTTATTTCTCAGAAGAACTATGTGCAGTGATGATTTTTCTTTTTAAGTTCTCTCCATCGTCGGGCTAAAATCAAAATATTCAGCTTTACCTTCTCTATCCCATTTTTCTTCTTGCCATAGTAAACCATTTACCATCCTCATAACCTATTTCACTTGACTTTATTTGGCTTTGATACTCCTTTTCCATATCTGAGGTGGATTTTTGCCTTCATTTTATGTTCCCCCAAGATTTACTCCTCCAACATTCTCCTTAAAATACAACTCTAATCCTAACTTTTCTATGAAGCTCCCCCTTCATGACTACCCAAGAGGTTATGGCATATTCATTTATTTATCTGTGAAGTGCTATTAATTTATATCCTTATATATTTTTAACAATCATAAAAAGTTATTTATTTTATTTTATAAATGTATTATTTATTTTTAACTGAGGTAATATTTGAATACCACCATCAGGTATTACCATCATAGTACACCCACCACCAAAGCCCCCACAGTCCACCACCAGAGTCCACTGTGTTTTGGCACTTTTCAATGCCTTTATTCCAGTAGCCAATGTACGTGACCCCACATGCTAATCCAGAGGCGTAAGATCTGTCATTTCCTTATTTTCTCCTAGTGTCCAGCTCTCTTTCTTCTACAACCACTCTTAGATTTTCCTCTGGGAAACCACCTCTCCTATAATTTGAGTCAGTATAATTTTGGGAGAAGAACCCTTGGGTGTGAGGGATATATAATTAATCAAAGTTGACACATAATAATTGACTCAGGAAGTGAATATATCACTAAAGCCATGGAAACTAGAAACAGTGATCATCAGCCTGGAACTGTTTCTGGACGTGGAGTAGCAAGAGCTCCTTCCTGGAGTCAACAAGCTGGTAGAAGGTGATTCTAAGGTTTCTAGGGTGATCTGCCCATGTGAAGAGGACTTCATGAGAATTCAATCAAGCAAGAAAATTCAGGACAAGGAAGAAAAATTTTTCTTGACCACATCATTTGTGCCCTGGAATATAGCAATGCCAATAGATAAACTGTTTTTTTTGTTTTTTATTTTGTCACAATGAATTCACTTTGGTTATGTAGGTTTGGTCCCTAGTTATATATCCTCTACAATTAATTGCCCAGTCTCTCCGAATTCCAGCCCTCTGAGGCATCTACTGTGTCTAGCATAAATTTGGTAGTAGGACAAGTGTGTTTATGGTCACTGATATGGTTCTGCACATGTCCTTCCTCTCCATCTAAGAGCAGTTCCTCTGAGGACAGTTTGATGTAGCCCCCAAAGATGTCTTGGATTTTGAATCATGACTCTGCCACTTACCTGCTCAGTACATGGAGCAAACCGTCTTACCATTTTTGTGTTTTTGAGTCATCATCCATGAGATGGGAATAGAATGGTGACACCTCAAAAACATATATAACTATATATGTTATATAAACAAAATGGTATTACATTCTGGAGTTGTTGGAAGGATTTTATATCTATAAAGATCTCAGAAAAGTATCTAGTACATAATATACATGACACAAGTAAGCTGTATGTAAGTGCAAGCAATTTTTATTACTATTATTATCACAATGCTGATCATTATTATTATTATTTGTAACCCCACTGCCTACTGCAGTGCCCCTCAATTATAAAGTGTGAATCATTCTTCACTATTATATAAGAGGATTTTAATATAGTTCTTGTTTGCCTGATCTGACAGTTTCAACATGGATCAAACTACCAAGGGGTCATGAGGCAGCTGAGCTCAGAACATGTCATCTCAGCTCTGACTGTGACAGTCCCTTAATCTTCTTGCCTTGGTCATGCTACTTCCTTCACTCCCCCCACAATCCATGCTAGACTCAGCTCCTACTCCTTCAGCTTCATCTCTCATGCCCATGACCCAGTGGGCCCTTAAACTTGATGGGAGGTTTTTTGTTGGTCATTTCTGAGTATGAATCCTCTGTCTCTCATCTGCCTCTTCAATGTCCAGGAGTTTCTCTGCATCACAACATCCTGGTCTTCTCTACCAGGGAGTCAGCTTACACTTACTGCAAGGACGTGTACTGCACGTTAAGACTTTAGGACACAGGTTTCAAAATGCAGTCTCCCAGGCATAGGAAAAACTCTTTTGTATTTCAAAAGAGTTAAAAATGAAAATATACCTTCTCTTTAACTAATATTTCCCTCTGGATTGGATTATGTTAGATTAAGACACTGGTGGGATCCTACAAATCTCTTACATAAGGGAGAAGGGAGGAAGTCAGTTATTTCACAAATCATGAGGAATATTGAGTTTATTTAAAGAATACATGACATACTCTCACCTGGCCATTTGTGAAGTTCAGCACCACCATCATCAGTCCGGATGCACAAGAAATTGCTATCATTCATAATGTTACCTGAAGCCAAGAGAGGGAAACAGTTCGTTAAAGCCACAAAATCCATAGAAACATCCATGATTTAAACAGGAGACATTTCCAATGTGCTAAATTTGGAACGATTGGCTTATACATGGTCCTGCTAGAGGAAATAAAATGTTCAGCTTGGGAAATAAGAAAGAAAACATAGCAATGTTTTGCTCATAATGCTGGAAGAAATTGAATTAACTAAACTATGTGAATTTGAAATGTACCCACATTTTAAAAGCACATTTGCTATATTTGGAATACAATTTAAGAAGTTAGAATTTCAAGCTCCTAGAAATTCAATAGTGGAACTGTAA
This sequence comes from Talpa europaea, assembly GCF_964194135.1. NCBI lineage: Eukaryota > Metazoa > Chordata > Mammalia > Eulipotyphla > Talpidae > Talpa > Talpa europaea. The sequence continues at coordinate 132,981,024 of NC_140071.1, read as the reverse complement.
GGCAATATCTAGTTTTCATACAGGAAATACATAGAAGCTACACTTTTATACATGAACACACTCAGGAAAAAACGTTTATGTATGGTTTGCTATAAAAATTATCATGCATCAAGTCAACTCTGAAAAAGCACAGATCACATCCCCACGTCCCAAAATGACTCTACAGGTAATGTTGGTTGTTGATTTTTTTTTTTCTATCTAAAAGCAAGAAGGCACAGAGGCCATGTTAAATATTGAAAAGTAACTAATATTTATTTAAAAGGGAAAAAGAGAAGCACACCCATTAGATTTGAACGTATGTTTTTTTTCTAGGTCGATTTCTCTAGAAGCAGATTCTGAGAAGAACCTCCAAGTGATTTATCAAGAGAATGCTCATAAGTGAAGGCAATAAAATGCTGAAGAAAGTAGGACAGTGAAGGGGAAGAAGCCAAATGGTGTGATCTCAAGCTAAATCCCATGCAAGGGTATCTTTTTTTTTTTTTTTTTAAATAGAGGCATGTTTTATTTATTTATTTGTTTGTTTGTTTGTTTGTTTGTTTATATATGCACTGGGTACAGTCAGAAGTGCGGGAGGGGGAGAGAATTCACCAGAGCCAGAGCGGGGAGCAGAGCAGGCAGAAGGACCGAGGTACACTGCTGAGGGGAGCAGCGGGCGGCAGGAGAGGTCTGCGCGCCATGTGGGACCCTCCTCCGGTGGCCGGGGAGCAGCCGGGGATCGAACCTGCGTCGCAGAGGCCGCGGGCAGCTTCGCAACCCAGCGCTCAACCGCTGCGCCACCGGGGAGGCCCCATGCAAGGGTATCTTTAGGCTCATCCCACAGGGTCTCTGGAGACATGATGTCTCACCGCTTTTCAGCTTTCTAGGGAACTAGACTTCCAAGTTCTCGAACTCACTGGCAGAGAGTTATCAGCAAAAGGTCAATCCAGGAGGACATATTTCCCATGTATTTTAGTCCAAGAAGGCTCCAGTAGACTGCAGTAAGTCCTCCCCAATTTGCTACGGTTTTTGAACAATGGGAACAAAAGCATAAAGCCTGGGTACACACATTACAGTGAAAAGGGACGCAGGGGACCTCCCTAGTTTGGTGCAAGGGTTAAACCTCAGTGCCATCAAGCTATCCCCAGCCACTGTGGGATGAGTTTGATCCCCAGCCAGGGAAGCTGACCCACATGGCATAGCAGACCTCTCCGGTCTCGCCCACTGCTTCCCTCAGCTGTGTATTTCAGTAGATCCACCTGTTGTGCTCCCCACTCTGTCTCTGGTGAATCCTCTCACCTCCTGCGCCTCTAGACTATACCCCAGTTCTTGTATGCATAAATAAATAAAAATAAATCTTTAAAAAAAGGGGGGGCACAGGAGGATCTGGACAGAACACTGACATTATCTCCAACCAAGTTTTTATTGATGTTCATTGATTTATGAAAGTGATGCCTTTTACCATTATTATTAACTATATTATTTTAAAATTCTGGATACACTTGCATATTCAAACAGAGGTTACTTTCTTGATAAAACTGGTACATTTAATTGTCTGTGTGGATCAAGCCAAACTATCAAGTTTTCATTCCATCATCTACAGTTTTATTTATTTACTCATTCATTAGTTGAGGCATAATGGAGGCCACTTAACACATTTGTTAATAACTTTAGAGACACAACTATATGCTTCGAATCTTGACTTCACTGGTTACCAACAGTGTGACTGGAAGAAATGACTCAGTTATCTAAGTTCCTGCATAGACATGTGTAAAATAGGGACAATTATAAGGATTAAATGAGATAATACTTGTACCTGATTTTGCATAATATCTGGCACATGGTAAACACTCGATGTTAGTTAATAACTATGAAAATTCTGGTGATAACGCATGAGGCAAGTTGCAGATTTCTATGCTTGAAAGAAAAACAAGGATGTGACACCTGTCTTAAAGAGCATCATATCTTAGAAATGAGAACATATTTAGCATAGAAAAGATAATAAAAGAGAACAATGTAGGATTGATGTGGAATGAACTGCATTAAAAAATAAAGATATTCTACCACTGGTCTTTCCTCCCCCATAATATTGGTGTGGGATGAGGGAGGGGAAAAATAATTCTCAAGATACTAGTGAGAGCATAAAGGGGTCATAGAATATACTCAAAACCAATGAGCTAAGCATGATGCTGACATGTTATCAAATAGGATAATAATTATGACAAAATTATAATGACTAACTTTATTGAGGAGTTATATAAGGCAGGCATTGGTCTCATATTTTAGAAAAGTAATTTATGCAAGCATCACACAAAACCAAAGAGGTGGGGTTATTTTTGCCATCATACAGATAAGAGAACTGAGGCACAAAAAGAAAAGTTCAATATTTTCCCCAAGGCTACTCAGCCAAGAAGTAGAACTTTGAGTCTCATCTGTCCATTTCCAGAGTCTACACTCTTACTTATCACATCATACTTCAGGGACACAATGTTTTCAGTTTTGCTGAAATACTGTTTCTCCTAATAAAAACACTTGGATATTTTAAAAATAGACACTATTTTTATATTATTACCTTATAGAGAAAGACTATTTTATGTAAACGGGTGAATTAAAAATCAAGATTCGTTGGCACCTATATTGGCCCAGCTACAAAATGACAAAGTGTACATTTTTGGATGCCCAGTGAATGCAATCAAATTGGGGATATTTTCTGTCAAATTCTGTGTGGAGCAACAGTAATTTGTACATTAATTACCCTGAGTTACACTCACTGATTTATAAAACCACATATAACTTGCTGTGAAAGTGTGTAGGTGGTTGTTAGCTGTATGGAGGAACCTGGAAATTTACAAAACATTTGTCTCAGTTGTATGATTTCAATTAAGTTTTAAATAAGTGCTTTACACATTGAATAATATGAAAATCACCTGCAGACAGACAGCATGGTGATGTGATACAGGATCTCGGGTAGGTAATTACAGTTACCTCCATAGACCTACGATAGATCTTCTCAACACTTCCCAGTGACGCTTTCCTGAGAGAATTATCTGAGGATACAAATAGAGAAAAGAGTTACTAAGGAAATATTAAAAACTGGTAATTATCTCTTGGTTTCTTACTGATTTTCAACATAAAACTCATTCTCCTTAATGCTGGTATTATCTAAAACAGTAGTTTTTAATCGCTAGTACGTTCATTCAAAGCAGAGAATGTTGGCTCTAATATGTGAATTCCTAGCCCACCCTCCGCCCCAACCTCCAAGATTCTGATTCATAAGGAGAAGCCCCAGAATTTATATTTTAAATGAACCCCTCTGGGAATTCCGATGCAGATGGTCAGCTCACTACGTAGAGCAACACTTGCTTTGCTCAGGGAGCACCTGGACCCAAGCCTGTTTTTGTCCCCTCTGCTGGTTTTGTCTCCTCTGCTGGCCAGCTCTTCACTGAATGGTCACTTCAGAGTCAAGAGGCCTTCCTGTCCATTGATGAAGGATTCACTGACCTGGGATTTCAACAACACACACAATGATTACTTGAGAAGGCTGAACCTAGACTATACAAGGAAGTATTTGCCATTTACTTAATAGGTAATGTAATAAAACATGTTAAGTTTTTTAGGTGATGCTGATATGTGATCACTCCTCATTCAAGGACCACTGAGTCATACTCCGAAGAGGTTGGGGTAATGTGGTGACCTATTACTGGATGACTCATCCCTTTGGTTGTCATGGTTTAGTGGAATCTGCTGATTCCCAGCTTGTTTCATAAGTGTTTTACCATTGGTAATTTAAAAATATATGTAGACTATATGTAGACAGTTATCACAATCGGTCTTCACCAATCATGCATCTATAACTGTTTATGCATATTTTTCTAAGCTACTGTACAGATCTGTGTAGAATTAAAATTTGCTTCTGTGAACAAGTTGGCAGTTTTGATAGCATGGGGGCAGATAGCACCTCGATAATGACCAAGTGAGTAAAGTAGAGACAGAATCCCCTTTTCATATGAAAAGAAGGGCTATGGACTTGAGAACGTCTGAATAGCCACCAACAATGGGCAGAATGTGCCACAAAACTACTGAGTGACATGTCCCAATGCTTCAGTGACTGTTGCTATTGAGACATATTATTCCCTATCCTGTGTGGGTTTCAAGAGATTGCTAATGTTAGCATGTTGGTTCTTTTTGTGCACAGATAGCATTGCATCAAAATCTGCTTGTTGGGATTACAATTTGGGGTGGAAAAGACATTTTTTAGTATTTTTGTAAACTGGCATTTTGCAGGGATTTTTCTAGTCGGGGGTACCATCATATAGGATGAGTTTCCCCATGCTAAGACTTAAGAGACTGTTGATAATTTTTTCCAATCACTTTTTTCTAGTGATAATTTACTTTCTTAGGAAACTCTTTGTATCTTTCATTGGATAGTTTCTAATCCTAAAAATCAAAACAATGCTAAAAGGAAGAGTAAGGGAGTTACTCTACTCGTATGTTTCTACAAGTGCCTTATTTCTGAGGCAAATCTCAAGTAGTCATTGTGCAGACAAAAAACCTGAACAGTCTTGCATATGGCAACAGCAGCACGTGGGGGAGCCTGAGGGCTCAAGGTCAAGCATATGTACCTAAAAGTGCAGCTGGGAAGCTCTGGAAGCTCATTAGAAAAGAATTCCCTATTTCAGTCCCAATAAAAAGTGGTGGGCGAAATCTGTTAAGTACAATGAAAGCAAAACAAAATCTGGCTTTTCCATGAAGGCTAGGTTTTTTAATAACAATAACAACAAAAAAGGAACAACTCTCCACATTCTGCCTTAACAGAAGTTCATTCCGGTTACACTGAAAGCTTCTGAAGCAGTTGTCTTGTTTACTGGGCTTTTCCCCAGTAAACTGGGTATTTCTTACTTTCTACAAAGTCTCCATTCTGACATGTTCACCAATTGTCAAGATTCTAGTTTTTGTTCTATCTACATGTGTTATAATTTGGGGGTAAGTTTTTGCTTTGTTCCTTGAAACTCTTTCACTCATTTAAAAGTTTCAGAGTTTCAGAAACAACCAACATTTGTTTTTTAATTGTTACTCTCAAAACCAAGAAACACTTCAATTTGATGAAACTAAAGACAAAAACATTGCATATTTTTCTAGAACAAAATTTGCACATTCGTTCATCAGTTGTGATGAACACACTATAGCAAAGTCAGGTAATCCTAACACAAGGGGCAACTGAATATCATGTACAGAGACTCTGCACGAATGTGAAATTCTTCTGTCTATATAAAAGTATTCTAAACAAGTATCTGTAAAATCATTCAATGAGTACAAAAAGCAGAGTTAAGAGAGACTTGTGTGAGACTTTTAAAGACTATCTAGTTCAACTAACTGCTGAACATTAGAATCTTAAAAGGTCCATCCAGGTTAGACCTGCACACATCATATTTAGTTAAAAAACAAACAAACAAACAAAAACAAAAACAAAAACCCTTACAGCTAAGGCAACACAGTAAGGGTATTTTGGAGAAAGTCCTTCCATTTATTGAGTCCAATAAACCCATTTAAGATTTTTCTCTAGATTGCCCCAGGGTTACTGATTTGGATAGTTCTTCCCTGGTGATCTGTAGGGATCCACGTAAAAAAAAACCCAAATCATGGCTTATCTGAGCCCTGGCAGACACCATCCTGGAAGAGAGGGTGGGGGTATAGAAGGACGTGCAGCAACACCACCTCCATTCACGCCCCACCTCCTTGGAGGAGTGCTAAGAGTGTCTCCTAACTGTCCCAAGGAGCACAGCCCTTTCTGCCCCATTTCCCTCTGGATGGAGCTGTAAAAAATAACAGGACTGGGCTCCTGGGCACCAGGGAACATCCCACAACTTGTGTTGGACAGTCAGCTTTTTTCTTAGTCACCCTTTGTGGTATGTGCAACAAGGACCTGGGATCTGGTCTCCTGCATCCCTGTCTGCTATAAGTAATACAGGTCCAAATCCAAAAGTGGCTCATTGTATCAATCCTGACCCACCCACCAGGCTTGGATTTTGCCGTTTTCTCTGTGCAGACGAACTGGACAGTGTGAGTGCACAGGATGAAATTTCAAAGGCAGGAAAGAACAATTGAAAACTGGGAGAGCTCACAGAGGACTAAGAGATGTATGTGTTTTAACCAACCACTGCACAGAGGCTGAACTGTCCAAGGAGGGAATTGCCCACTGAGAATAGAGACATGAGATGCAACATTGCTAAGTGTGGGAGTAAACTCACCTTAATGCTGAAGCTAAATAAAGACAAGCCCTAAAAGACAATCCTCTAAAGAATATAACCAATCTACAACTTAACTGCCTTCTGTGGGAAAAAAATGACAATAAAATCCTTAAGAAAATCTAACAACATAAGGGTCACAATGCACAACCTTCAGTTAAAATTGCTATATTGAGAAGCTAGAAAATGTGACCAACAAACTAGGGAGGAAATGCAATACAAGAAACACCAGGGATGACTTACATCATGGACTTAGAGTCATTATAAAGATGACCATTATTTTATTTTAAAGGAAAATGCATAATGGAAAACACAAAGAAGAGAAGAGCCAAATTAAGTCCTAGGGATGAATTACACAAGGAAATATAGTTTACTTAATCATCTTACGACTAGATACTTTAGAGGAAAAGGTCAATGAACTTGAAGATACTGTAATAGAAACTATCCAAATTAAAGAACAAGTACAGAATGAAGAGAATTTCCATGATTTTTAGGCAAGTCAGACTAACTTATGTGTAAGGAAAAGACAAATTTATTATTTTTTTTCTCTTTTCATTTAAAGGCGTAAGACTGGAGATTATATAATTTGATGAAAACAAACACACAGACAAAATATATACACACAGAAAACAACAGCAAACACATAATTTTTTTTTAAAGATTTATTTATTTATTTATATAAGCACTGGGTACAGTCAGAGGCACGGGAGGGTGAGAGAATTCACCAGAGATGGAGCGGGGAGCAGAACAGGCAGACTGACGAAGTACACTGCTGAGGGAAGCAGTGGGTGGCAGGAGAGGTCTGCATGCCATATGGGACCCTCACCCAGCGGCCGAGGATTGAACCGGTGCTGCAGTCTGCAGGCAGCTTCTCAACCCAGCGCTCAACTGCTGCGCCACTGGGGAGGCCCAAACACATAATAAATTTGCTGAGAAACAATGATGCAAAAAAATCTTAAAAGGAATCAGAAGAGACATATTAAATTTATAATAAAAGATTATTAATTTTTCAATGGACCTAACAGTCCATTGTATGTACCTAATTACAATTCAAATAAAGAAAAATGAATAAAAAGAAGTCGAGATTTAAGATTATAGTTGGAGATTTCAATATTCATCTTTCAGCAAATGAGAGAAATCAATAAAAAATAGACATTTTAAACATCACCAACCTAACTAACCTCACATTTACTAGACACTCCATGCAACAAAAGTGAACTATATTCCTATACATGTTCATAAAATATCCTACAAAGTAGATCATATATTGGGCATAAAATGTCTCAAATATGAAAGGACTGAAGACATACATAATAAGTTGTCTGATGAAAAAGGAATTACATTAGAAATGACAATGTAAATATCTGGAAAATCTCCCAACACACTTACAAGCAATATGTAGGTCAAAGAAGAAATGATGAAGAAAATTAGAAAATATTCTAAATTATTGAAAAGATAAAAAAAATAAAACAGGGTGTGTGTGTGTATGTGTGTGTGTGTGTGTGTGTGTGTGAGTGTGTGAATTAAAGCACAACTTAGCAGATAATGTAAACTGAAGTACTTATCCTAGGCAAGAAGGCCTAATATCAGTGGACAAAGTTTCTACCTTAAGAACAGAAGAGAACAGCCTCAGATTGAGAGAGGTCATCCACAAAAGCCCTATGCTAACTCACATGGAGTGGTGAAAAAATAAATGCTCCATCTCTAAGTTTGGAAAAGGAGCAAAAAAAAAATACAAATCAGAAAGAATTAGAACAGACTTCATTTTGCAAGCAGCATGACTGTGTATACAGAAAATCCTAAAAGATCAAGTTACCATAAACTTTAAGCAAACCTAGCAAGCTTGCAGGAATAATCAATATACAAAAATCTTTTCTACATATTACCAACAAACAAACTGCTATGTCTATCTTGGCCTCTTCATCTGTCTTGATTTGTTCCATTGTCAACTCTCAACTGTTAATTTATTATCCGGCTTTCTCAGACTATTCAAAACAAAGCCTGCACTAATCATATCTCAGGAGGAGCTGCACATAACCTGCAGTGGAGTGCAAAACTGACCACAACCGCCCCCACCCACCTTGCCCAAGCACATACCTTTGAAATATGACTCTGTAGCTCTTCCCATCAAATGAAAATCCCTTGATTTTGGGCTTGGCCACATGACCTAGTTTAGTGGATAGGGCATTAGCCAATGTGTCAGAATCAAAGGCTTGAAAAGAGCTTGTGCCTTGGAGTTTACTTTCTCTTGATGTTCTTTAGAACCCTGGGCCCACTGTGTGAAGAATCCCGAGGTAGTCTAATGGTAGGAGCAGAGATCATTCAAAAGAGCACTTCTTGCACCATCCAACAGCAGTAAGCTGCCAGCTGACCAGAGATGAGTCAACTTCTTGCAGATCAAGAGAAATGCCTGTCCAACCCACAGAATTTTGAGAAATAATTCTGGTGTTAAGCCACTAAATTTGGGGGTGGTTTGTTACACAGTAATAGTGGAGTCATGTTCATTCTCCTTTCATTTCAGAGATGTAAGATAATCACATGCCCCAGAATGTTTTCCAAACGATTTGTGATGATGTATGCTCCCTTGATCAGATTATAAATCATTCTTTAGATACATATATATGTATATATTTAGAAATAAAAAGCATGTAATGTCTAAGTTTAATATAGAAGTCTTTACAGAAGGATTAGTGGTAGGAGAGGGAAGGAGATGAATAGAAGAAGGGAGCATGACATTATGCTGGTAATTCTGGAATACAGGGTATGGTTGGGCGATGTACTCATTGGCTCACAGAAGCTTAACAAAGCAGACCTGGTGGCAGCAACAACAGATATTTTCTCTCCATTCTGGTGGCACTAAGTCCAAGATCATGGTGCCAGCATGGTTGATTTCTGGTGCAAAATTTCTTCCTGGTGTGCAAATGGCTACGTTTTCACCGTTTACTCACATGAATTGTGGAAAGACCACTTTTTCTCTTCTAAGGCTACCAATTTTGAGGGGTTATGGCTCTATCCTCACTTAATCATCTCCCATAATCTCTTTCCAAATACAGTCACATTAGGGGTGAAGAAGGCATTGACATTCAGATTTGGTGGGGGGGGGATAATTCAGTCTATAACAGAATTCATACCAATACTTCCAATTTTTAACATGTTCAAAAGCTTTCATAAAACTTAAAGGAACAAATTATAGTTTATCCTCTCCTGTGTCTGTATTTTATTCAATGAGATGAAAATTCTCCCTTTAAAAAATATTGAAAGGTTTATACCATTAAAACTCTGGACAGGGCCTCCCCGGTGGCACAGCGGTTGAGCGCTGGGTTGCGATGCCTCTGCGGTGCCGGTTCGATCCCTGGCTGCTCCCCGGCCACCGGAGGAGGGTCCCACATGGCGTGCAGACCTCTCCTGCGGCCCGCTGCTCCCCTCAGCAGTGTACTTCGGTCCTTCTGCCTGCTCTGCTCCCCGCTCTGGCTCTGGTGAATTCTCTCACCCTCCCGCACTTCTGACCGTACCCAGTGCATGTATAAACAAAACAAACAAACAAACAAATAAATAAATAAATAATGCCTCTATTAAAAAAATAAAATAAATAAATAAAGACTTTATAAAACTCTGGACAAAATAATAAAGGTCAAGTGGTGGGTTTGATATGCTAAAACCTGAAGGGGGAGATCCTACACCTCTAATACAAAAATGACAATGCAAACTAATGTTACCTCAATTTGAAAAAAAGAGAAGGTAATAAAGCTGTGAATTTACTTGAATACCCAACCTTCTACTGTTTCCAGACTGGTGAAACTGTAATTCCAACCTGCAATTGTAGCAGAACTGACACGCTGGGAAAGTGGGTAAGAAACAAAAGACATTTACCTGAATTGGAAGTACCACAGGTTGACATTAAGGCTCTGGAGCAGTTTCCTTGCATATGGGCATTTGGGATTCCTTCCACAATGACAGGAAGCCAATGGCTTACCTTCAAATTCATCCTGCTGAGACCTCCTTGCTCCTACAGAGTGCTACTGAATAAGGTTCATGAAAACCCTATACCAGCTTTCTCCTGTGATGCCTATATGTGATTTTTGAAAAAAGAAAAAGACAACCTTCTCCCCCACACTCTGCTTATCAACCTACCTCAAGACAGCATCACTCCAAAACATCATCAGAGCATCAACCTGTGTCATCGGCTTCCTATAACCAGAGTAACAAACTATCACCAATTTGGCATTTCACACTTCTGAAGATCAGATGTCCAAATTCAGTGTTACTAACCTAAAATCATGGTGCCAATAGGGTGGCATTATTCAAAAGGCTCTCTAGAAACAGAGAATTCATTTCTTGCCTTTCCTCACTTCTGTTGGCCACCTGCATTCCTTGGCTCTGTCACTCAGCCTGCCTCTGTGTCCAACATTACTACCCTCTGTGTCCAACATTACCTCTCCTGACCCCACCCTCCTGCCACCTTTTCAAAGGATCCTTATGACTACATTGGGTTCACCTGGATTACTCAGGCTAACCCGGCATCTCAAAGTCCTTAATCACTCCTGCAAAGTCCCATTTGCCAAGTACATGATATAATCACTGGTTCTAGAGATTAGGGTGTAGACATATGGGGGAATGACCACATCCTGTCACCATATTTCTTGGAGTTTGGGCAAGTTGAACCTCAGTTTCAAAGAACATCCAGTTTTCCTCATAGAAATCCCTCCTACAAGGTTCAAAGCGAAGAGTCAGAATTTCCCACTCCTTTCCCAGCTCTAAAGTTCTCTTCCCAGTCGCCTTCACAAAGGTCTATCTGATCCTTCTGTCAGACAGAGAGGTGGAACTGATTCCTTTCCATTTCTTTTATAAAATTTATTTTCACTCCACTTGGTGCCCCTATATCAAATTGGCACTGTGGCAGGGAGAATTCCAATTTAACATCCCGTACAGAACTGCTTCCCTAAAGCAGAAATATGAAATTAAAAATAGATTTTCATGAATTGTTAAACTCCTCAAGCATGTCTTCTCTTTTGTGACAAAGTATATGCATTTGATGTATCAAAAGGAATTTCAATAGTCAAAGGTGAATATGAAATGAGTAACACAGTATAGAATGCAAAAATATTTTTAGGAGAGTACTTTTGCTTCTGAATAGCTTTTCAGTCAGTTACACTGTTCCTTCTTGAATTAAGAAATATCACTCAACCAATCTTCTGTTCATGTGAAAAAGAATAATTTTAGCTGGAGAGCAAACCTCACCTGCAAAGTGTTAAATGTGCTGTGTGATGCTGGCATACTTTAGTTTGCCTGAGGTAAAGTATTATTTTCATTCTTAAGCCTCTCTCTCTTTGTGTAATAGCTAAAATCATTTATGAAATCCTCAAAACCACAGTGCCATAAATTATATGGCACATTATTCACATTATTATTGGAGATTTTACTTGGATGATAGTGAATTAAGAGTATTTACACAAAGAGGAATTACAGCACTTGGTAGTCAGGAGTATTTCTTCCATCATTCTATCACAGCAGAGTTGTCTAATATAAAAAAAAAAAAAAGGAAAAATTGAGATGGAGACTTTACTTGTGTATTAGTTTGAACTCTGGGGAAGCAAATAACACAAAATAACTAAACACAGAAAAGGCAGTGAATAAAATTCCAAATCCAACTCCTGTCAAAAACACAACAAACTAGTAATAAGAAAAATTGTTAGTATTATAAAAGGGATCTACAAAAAACCCCTGAAAATCTAAGATCTTATCAAATGGTAAAGTACTGGATGACTATCAGAACAAAAATCCTCAATAAAATACTAGCCAAAAAATTTCAATACCACATTAAAAAGATTACACATCATGACCAAGTGAATTTCTGAAATTAAAGAATGATTAGCAATAGGAAATTAATCAGTATAACTACTTTTAGGAATGAAGGGGAAAAAATTCATAGTATCAATCGAGACTGGAAAAGCATTTGATGAAATTCAGTTGCTTTTCCTAACAGAAGAACTGCACAGATGACCATGATGCATTCAAAAGAACAGAATACTTAGGAATAAATTTAGTGCTTATACACTGAAATCTACAAAATATTTTTTAAATTAATTTATTTATTTTTACAAGAACCGGGGAACAGGCCAGATGTGAGGGAGGGTGAGAGGATTAACCAGAGACAGAGTAGGGAATAGAACAGGCAGACTGACGAAATACACTGCTAAGGGGAGCAGCGGGCAAGACAGGAGAGGTCTGCTTCACCATGTGGGACCCTCACTGGCCAGCTGGGATCAAACTGGCACTACAGAGGCTGCGGACAGCTTCAGAGTGCTGTGCTCAACCGCCTGTGCCACCAGGGGAGGCCCCAAAATATTTCTAAAAGAAATTAAAGAAGACACAAACTATGGAAGGATATTCTGTTAATGGATTGGAACACTTTGTATTGTTAAGATGTCAATACTACACAAAATTTAATGCAATCCCTATTAAAAATCCAAAAACTGCTTTCTGCAAGAATGGAAAAGTCCGTTCTAAAATTCATATTCAGGGCCTCCCCGATGGCGCAGCGGTTGAGCGCTAGGTTGCGAAGCTGCCCGCAGCCTCTGCAGCACCAGTTCGATCCCCGGCTGCGACCCGGTCACTGGAGGAGGGTCCCACATGGCACGCAGACCTCTCCTGCCGCCTGCTGCTCCCCTCAGCAGTATACTTCAGTCCTTCTGCCTGCTCTGCTCCCCGTTCTGGCTCTGGTGAATTCTCTCACCCTCCCGCGCTTCTGACTGTACCCAGTGCTTGTATAAATAAATAAATAAATCTTTAAAAAATAATAAAAAAATAAAATTCATATTCATATTCATTAATGGATCTCAAATAGCCAAAATAATTATTGTGTTAAATTATGTCTCCTCAAAATTCATAATGAAGCTTTAATCCCAATAGATCTGGAAGTGACTATTTTGAGATAGGATCTTTAAAAACATAATAAAATGAGGTCTTGGGAGTAGACCCTAATCCAATGTAACTGCTATCCATCTACAAACAAATTCGGTTAACTGGAGAGGACCCAGATGTATATACACAGAGAGGAAAAAACACGTGAGAACAAAGCAAGAGTTGGCCATGGGAAGATACCATCATAAAGTACCAAATCTGCTGACATCTTCATATTGGACTTGTAGAAACCTAATAGGTTGTTGTTTGAACCACCCAGTCTGTGATGTTTTGCTATTGTAGCTGTAGCAAACTAATACAATAAACTTGAAAAGGAATGAAGTTACAGATCTTCCATACTTCCGATTCCAAAACATATTACAAAGCTATCATTAGTAAAAGGACATGATACTAATATAAATACAGGGTCTGTATTTGACCCACAGTCAGAGGATCAAAATAACTTCAATAAGGTTACCAATACCATATAATGGGGAAAAGATTGTCTCTCTTCAACAGTGTTAGAAAAACTGGATATGCACATGTAAAAGAATTAAATTGGATCTTACCTCACATAATACAAAAAATGATAATACTCTTATGAGAAAACATAAGGGAAAACTTCATGGCATTAGACTGACAAGTGATTTTTGGATATTACACTAAAAACATAGGTAACGGGGATAAGAATAAATAGGATATTAAATTTAAAACGTCTGTGCATCACAGGACACAAAAGGCAACCTGTGAAATGGAAAAAAGTTTGCAAATTATGTGTCTGATAAGAGATTAATATCTAGAATTTAAAAGCACGATAACTCAACAGCAAAAAAACAAGGAACTCAATTTGTTATGGACAAATGTTATAGATATTTCTCCAAAGATACATAAAGTGTCATTAAATGTTTGAAATAGATGGTCAATATTGCTTATTGCTCAATAACAGTGTTATCATTATCAAAATGCAAATCAGAACCCACATGAGTTTTTACCTCACACCTATAAGGTCTGTTACTATCAAACAAAATAGAAAATAAAGTGTTGGCTCGGATATGGAGAAATCAGAACCCTCAGCAATGAAATGGGGTCAAAATCAGAGGCCTCATGACACCAGAAAGCACAACCTGGGTTTCAGATACAGCATAACCTGCAGGCATGTCCAACAAGTCAGAATCTCTGTTGTCAAATTTTTTTAAATTAGGAAGCTATAAGGAGACAATCTCTAAGAAAACTGAAACATCTCTTAGCAATGTAAGATTCTAGAAACCTCAACCAGCAAAAAGCCCTAAATCATAAATGAGATAGGTGGGGATGTTATGTTTTATTCACTTCCTATACACAAGCATTAAATTTTAAATCTGTCAAACACTGAGAACATAGTACATGAAGTCACCACTCATCACTTTCCATGTTTTGAGTATCAAAATAATTGGGATTTTTAGTGGAATGCTCATTTTGTTCCAACTATTTGCCTTCCTAGTCCCCCACTCTCCAACCCCAAGCTTCTCTTCGTTTAGTTACCAACAAAATGATTAACAAATGCTGAAATGAATGATCAACATTTCAGGAGGGAAAACTGCTCACTTCTTGTGAAGTAGTAAGAAAAAGGAATAAAATGTTTTCCCAAGTCAGAGAAGCAAGTTATAAAATGGAATAAGATGATAAAAAACAACAGCACAATTAAGCTAGGAGCCATTATCAATGAATCCAGAATATATGCATAGGAACCTTACATGGTATCTTTTCATTTACCTTCAGGAATAATGTATGTGCTGTAAAAAAATAGAAGAAAACTAAATCAAAACAATTTAAAAGCCACAGTAGTATCCAATAAGTATTAATAGGCTGAAAGTGACATGGCAAAAGTGTTATAATCTGGGAAAAGCTTTTTCTGCATTTCTACTTGCAAAAAAAATTCTATAAGGTCTTTTGAGGAAACTGTAACATTTAAAACTAACAAAATACATAGTCAAAAATCACTTTGACTTCTATGCCCTAGTCAGTGGCACTAATCATATAAAAAATTTATTAACTGATTTATGTATAATTCTCATGAAAATATCCCAATGTAGAAACGTCATTAAAATCGAACTCAAGGCTTCTATGGTAAAACATAAAAATATAAGCTTGAAACTGTGACAAACATCTATTTATTGTATTAAATACAAGCCTGAAATGTCAAGTAGATATTATAGACTCCGCAAAATTACATTTCAGATTCCCAAAATGTCTTGCTGGTGCTCTGATCACTAAAACAATGCTTGAAAGGTTTCTTTGAAAATTCATTACAAAAGCAACAACTGGGGGGTGGGGAGAGGGATAAAATACATAAAATCCAAAACTTAGTAGTTTATTCAAGAATTCTTTTAATCCCTAAGGGGGCTGTAAACGGTTTGTCTTCAGGAGTCCGTAGCTTACAGGAATGTGCTATCACAGTCTGCATGGACTTCTGCCTGGGAGCTCAGCAGCCCTACACAGTGGTTTCGTGTTTCCACAACCCAGTCCTCACGTTGCCAGTGCTGTCCGCGCCCAGCAAGGGTCCATCCTGCCCGCTGCTTTTGATTGGTCCATTCTGAATGGCTAAGTTGAGGCCATAAGACTTCTGCTGACTTTCAAGTTCAACGGCCGTGGGCTTCCTCGGCCCCTCTTTCTTACTACTGGTTGACACAGGCTTTTCAAAGTTCCTGCCGCTCTTGGGCAGGGTGGTGCTGCAGGCATCGCTGCTGTCCTGCTGGGGAGGGTTGTACTGCCTCTCTCTGTGGGCGAGGTAAGCCCTGCGGCTCCGCGAGTGGCCTTCGCTGTTGCCCGGCCGGCTCTTGGGTGCCCCATTCTGCACGCTGCCCTCCACGCTGGTGGGGATGTCGTAGGCATACTCCCGCAGCACCGTCAGTCTGCTGGCCCGGTGGCCCTTACTTCTGTTTTTATGATGGCGGCCAGGGTGCACATTTGTTCGAAACTGGACCTCGAGCGGCGCCACATGCATCTTGATGTCGTTGTCCACGGAGTGCTCCGTCAGGCTGTTGTCGAGCTGGGGCGTGGGGCTCACGGGGACAGCGTTGGTGTGGCACTGGGCCGCTGCCGCCTGCAGGTTGGTGAGTTTGCAGCCCTGGGAGGAATTTTTGAAGCTGGATGCGCTCTTGTTGGTACAGGAAGATTCCGCGCTGCTGTTGGTGCACTTGGCTGCCTCTCCATTGGTCCCGCTGGAGTTGGGGGGCTGCACGTTCACTTGCACGGAGTATGAGCTCCGGCCGGGGCAGCACGTCATGATCCACGCCAGCCTCACGTCCTCCCGGTTGACACAGTGGTGGATCACGATGAAGGCACTGAGGCTTAAACAGGTGGCTCCAAAAAAGAAGCTAAAAACCAAGTCCAGAGGGTAGTACAGCGAGACAGCCAGGGCCCCACATGTCCACAGAGCGACAAAGAAGAGCAAGGTGAGGCCGACCCCCAAAAGCTGAGAGTGGAACGTGTGCTCGTTTTCCAGTGCTGACGTGGAGATGAGAGACAGAGACAGCGAGTCCTGGTGATTCACTTCGCCATTCTCATTGGCTGCCAACCTCTGCTGCTCCTCGGTGGGCTCCTTGAGCTCATATTTGCGCTCGGGGTGTCTTTTCAGCTGGATAAATATGCTCAGGAAGTACATACAGTTCACAAAGGTGATGAAGCTGGCAGGCCCGTAGAAGGCCCCCAGAGAGGGTTCCCATGCCATCCAGCAACTAGGAAAGAGAAAGGTGAACAGCTGAGATGCCGACAGGGCAAGAAACTAAGAAAACGCGGTAAATATCAGGGCCTGGGAAATAGTTAAAAGAAGCGATTTGGTCAGGTATGCCGGAAAATACATAATACTCACTAGGGTGCACTTGGCCGGCTGCCGTAATTCTTGATGTTTGCTGCTGCTGTTATGCCACAGACAATGATGGGAATACCGCCCCCGATCAGGTAAAACCTAGACGTGATGGAAAGAGCAGCTATTACTTGTAATTTATTAAGGTGTGTCTGTCATGGTAGCTCAGCACCACCAGAGTTCTACCCTAGATCGAAGATGATTAATTAGTCAGTAACTCTTGCCGATAGTTATTACAGATTAATTAATTCTATTGTTACAGTTAGTATTACAATACTAATTACTATCCCTGTGCCCTTAATAAATTGAAGATTAGCTCTGGAAGCTACTTTGTTAGCAATTTGTTAGCAGTGACTTTTTTGAAATTTTTGTTTGGATCTCTTTTTTAAAACACAGATCAAGGAAGTTTGCAAGCTCAGGAAAGCTGGTGAGCTTCTGCCACCCGGTGGACAAAGTGACACTCAGCTATGAAGTACGGGGTTGGGTTTCCCTTTTTTTAAGAGGCACTGGCTCCTCAGATTCAAGGGGTGACCGGAAAGTTAGTCCATCACGAAACAGACTGTAAGATCTCGCGGTGGCCAGCTCAGACAAAATACACCACGACATTTTAATTCTCTACAGCGAAGCCTGCATGTCCCAGGTTGTCCTGCCGCTGTGAGTGCTCAGCCCCAGGGCACTGGCATTAAAGGCATGGATGCCGGGACTGCACGCCCAGCACAGGCCCTTCCCGGCCCATTTCCCAAAGGCCGGCAGGGGGGCAAAGAAAAATGTCAGTGCAGTAAAAATGCACGTGTACACAGTGGTGGCTGGTCCCATGAAGAAAAGTGTTTTGGCCAGAGCTGTGTTGGGCCCTCTGAAAAAAGGGGCAGGGAACTTTCTGCCCATGTGGTCACTCCCTGCAAACCCCACCACAGCCAGTCTCAATTCTGCACTGCCGCTCCCTGAGACACAGCCGGCCGGATAAAGGCACTATTCACAGCACACGCCATACTCCGTTCCCTGGTCATGCTCAATTACTAGAACCCTGAAATGTGGTATTAGAGCTGCTCAAAGACAGCTCATCACCCCACAAAACCCAAGTCCTGTCTTCTATGCCACAGCCCCAGGAAGGCCAGCAGATGTGCCCCGCATCTTCTTCCTATTATACTGACTCACGTGGGCAGTTTCCAGCATTGCATGGCAGACAAAACCTGGGTTACACCACCCCTGATGAATCTCCCCCATCCTCCCTCCAGGACGAACTGTTATCAATTAATCCCTATTAATATTCATCGCTTTTGTATTTTCAGCCTACAAATAGGTTCAAGACTCCCCCAACTCCTAAAATTTCCTTCCACTACAACTTTTTGCCCTTTTGGGACAAACTATTGGAAATATCTCCCCCAACATCTGCTTCACTTTCAACACCACATTCTGAGGCTGCTTCTACTGACCTTCTTCTGAAACTGCCCTCTCTGGGGCTAGAAGATTCACAGGTGAGCACTGCACCCACCTCCACCCAGACACTCCCAGGTAAGTCCCTGCCTTCTGTCCACACAGGACACTCCCAGGTGAACCCCTACCCACCCCCCACAGCACTTTGCTGGGCTTTCCTTAAGCTCAAGGACACTCAAGGTAGGTGTTCTAGAAAGTAGAACTTGCACTGTCTAGAAAAAAGGAGGTGCCTTGGGTCACATGAGGACAGTGTAGGGTTTGGAGCATAAAAAGCCTTTTACTTATTACCCTTTGAGTTTGTCTCAGAACCCAGAAGGAAGAGCTGCGTGGGGGAAGCCTCCCAAGTGTCTCGGTCAAAAGCCATCTCTCAGTTCTTTCAAGCAAGCGGCAGGGGCATCAAATCTCTTATCCTAGAAGCCAACTCTGACCAAGCAATCCTGCTGCCCCTCATCAGCCACGAAACCAGTCTCTCCCAAATCTTCTCAGGCTTCTCTTTCAAGTCTTGTCATTATTTTCTGTGATTCATCTATTAAACATCAACATGGCCTGGGGATCACTCTTTTCTTAGCCAGTTCCTTCCAGGGACAGTCTGTTCAGAAATGTCCCCTATTCTGCCCAGAGCATGGGGAACTCAACTTCTCTGTGAATGTTCCAGGAGAACCTTCTGGGGAGCCTGTCTTGTCTGCAGTTGGCCTCCCACCCCACCCCTCAACCTTCCCTACACTATATATCCTCAGAAGTACCACCTGATGAGGCACCCAGCTAACTACTATATACAAGTTGCAGTTAACTTTGAATTTCTCTCCCTCACACATCTCTTAAATCCAGCTAGTCATCGACCCTAGAGATAAAGCCTCAAGTCTCTGGAACAGCTGTCCTTTGCATTTTCTCTGCCTCTGTTTTATTGGGTTATTGGAAAAGTCATGACACATTTTTGCATAGAAAACAGAAAAAATACATCATGACTTTTCCAACAACCCAATAGTTTGAGCCTAAGGGGACCATCCCACCGACCTCGGCAGAATTCCTTATTCCTCAGACAGTTGTTCTTCTCAAGACACCTTAAATACAAATCCTCAGTGGCTGCCCATATTTTAACATGGCCCCCAAAGGCCTAAATTCAGCTTTTACCCTGAGTTCCTGCTACCCATCATGGTTCCAGACAAACTGTATTTCTGAAAGTCATCCCAGTTCACCACATAATCCTAGATCTGAAGTGGCACCTCTACCCTGTGTTCTAACAACTAAGGAAGGCGTGTGTCTGTGGTCAAGCATTCCCTAACACCCCCTTTGCCACCCCATGAATGGTTCCTCAGCTTGCACTTTCAACGAGCTATCTGCACCCCTGTTCTTATCCAGCCCACGATGGGTTGGATCTTCCCAGACTGTAAACCCCTCAAGGACTAGACATATTCTTTCAGTCCCTGGCCAGTGCCAGGGATATGTCTGGCATTCAATAAATTCAGTCACCACCGATAGATTTTCACCCTACAGTATGATAATTTATTGACACCTTTTTTTATTACAATGAGTAGGAAGGGCACTGTTCCAAAACTGTTTTGTCTTCTGTAGAGGACAATAAAAACTGATATATATTTGGATAGATTAAAATCTATGACATGACCTCAAGGAAATAAAAAAAGCCAACATTGTCATAGGGCCTATTATATTATATGGTCAGTACCATTTTAAATGTTTTGTACATTAAATCATTTATGCCGGTGATACTATGATCTCTAAGAAATATGTACTGGGTCATGCAGATGATCAAACTATATTTCTCATCTGTCTCCTGTCTCCCCCCACAGTTGCAGGCTCAGAGACCTCAAAACCCTTGGAATTTCCAGTAATGAGAGTGGTAAAGGTGTCTTGTTATGTGAATGAGACACCCAAAGATGGGTGCTAGTTGCCAGGGAAATCAATTGTGTGACTGCAGAACTGAAATTTTCAGTCCTACCTCCAGATGTCCTGGCATGGGAGAGAGCTGGAGATTGAATTCAAGAATGGAAAATGGCCAGTTCATCAATCAAGCCTTTGCAGGGAAGCCGCTATAAATAAAAACCCAAAGGATGGGGTTCAGAGAGCTTCTGGGAAAAACTGATTTGGGAAGTTTGGGGAAAATGATGGTGGAAGCTCCATGTCCTTTCCCCATTCCTTGCCCTATGCATCTCTTCTGCTTGATTGTCCCAGAGTTACATCCTTTTAAAATAAATCAGCACTCTAGTGAATTAATGTGTCTCCCGGATTGAGTTGCTCTAGAAAATTAAACCCAAGGAGGAGGCCTTGGGAAGCTCCAACTTTTACAGCTGTTGGTCAGAAGTTAGGTCATAAATTTGACACCTGACTGCTATCTTGGGGAGGGGAATCTTGGGGCCTGACCTTTACCTGTGGAATCTAACAGTCCCTCCTAGTAGCCAGCGTCAGAGCTGAGTGGAACTGCAGATGCCAGCTAGTGTGGGAGCACTCTGTGTTGGCATGGGGGTGGGGTGGCTGCCACCAATACATCAGGTCTATGAGGTAGAACAATTCCCAGCTTACAGAGGAGCCAGGCAGGCATGGCGAGGCAGAGGTCCCCAGCTGCAGGATTCAAATCCAGGCAGACAGACCGACAAATCCAGTCTTTGACTTTCCAAAACTTACTCATCACTGTTGGTTGGGACTGTGCTTCAATGAAACAAAACTGAACTTTAACCTAATGCAGTCAACAAAGACATGAGGTACCTGAGCATTGGTCTTGGTGGAGGCGGCAGTTCATCCGGGTCCTGGCATCTTTTAGATTTTTTAGTGACTTGTTTATAGATATTTCGAGCTGTCACTCCCACCCATAGTACTGTGGCAAGGGTGGAATAGTGGAGAATTATTCCAACCTGGAAAGAAGATTGAAGACTATAAACTAAAAGGAAAAAAATCCATTCAACCACTAAGTATAGTAGCTGCCACTAAGGTTTATTAGATTGGAAAGTAACTTGTAAAACTCTGATTCAAAAACTGTGTGAAGGTTTGTTGTAATGAACAACACCTGCCTGCAATGATGCCACAGCTGGATTTAGGAGGGCTGCGGAATACAACTCACAACCAAGATGCTTCTTAATGCACCATGAATTGGCTCCTGGATATTATACAAAGTTGTGCTTCTCATAGAGGCCATCTCTGAAGCCCATTTTAAGGAGGAAGTGAAGGGCAAGGATAAGTAGAGGGCAAAGTTGCAGATTTAGCATATGAGACCTGAGGGCTAGTTCAGAGCTTTTATATAGTTTAGTGGTAGGAGAGCAATAGAACATTATCAGCGGTTAAAAGGGTGAACTCTGATATAAAAAATGTCTGATTTTAAAACTATGATCAATTCCTTACCTACTGTGATACCTTAGCAAAGTAACCTAACATCTCAAGTGTAAGGGTCCTTCATTTGTAAATGGAGAGTATTATCAAGAGTATAATTTTAGGAAAATTATATATAATGTCAGCTCTCAGAAATGAATTTTCTTCATTTGAATAGTGAGGGGATTGTCAATAAACGCCTCTAGTTTTCTCGCAGGGATGATGGTAGGGCACAAGACCTGGGACATAATAGGTGCTCAATAAAAGGAGGGACAATATAGATAAATGACACTAAGTTTCTCCCTAAAGAATTATGGAGAACATGCTTGTCGTATGACCTGTTCTTGAAGCAACTCGAGTTGAAGATAGAGTTCCTAGATGGGGGGTAAGCATGGGGGTGAGCAGTTCTATTTGAAGAAAAATGAATACATGCATTATTGGAGCGTTAAGGACATAATTCAGTTTTATTACCATCTTTTTGATATATCTCCTTTATAATTTTTGCAGGAAAAATCCTATGAAGGAAAATCTTCAAAAAAAAAAAAAACTTCATTATAAAAAAAATGGTTCTCTAAATCAAGACAATTAAATTGTTTGACATCATCAAACCTATGCCAATAACAGAAACATTTACATCCGTTGTCTAGAGTTCATTTTAATGGAACCCAAACTGCAGCTGAAACTTGGAAACATGAAAGTCCTAGGCAGTCCCACAGCAGGTAACCTTGCAGTGATTCTGCAAATGCTGTGAATCTGTCTGGTTTGGCCAAACTGAAAAAAAAAAAAAATTCAGTTTTCTTCTTCTTAAAGAGCACAATGGCTCTTGGATCCCATTAGTTTTGCTGACTACACTGGAAAGGCAAACTTTCAGACAGAAGTGGAACAAAAAGCACATAATAACCTTTTGAGGTCTCTGGAGTCACACCATATACTATAAGTAAAAATAGTATAAATGAATTCAGTGCAAAGAAACTAAAAAATTCAAGATAAATCACTCATGTTGACTCAAAAAGGTAGGTTCTATTATTGGTGGAGTTTTTTTCTGATTCAGACGTCCACAGGATAAGACTGGGCTAGAAAGTAAGTTTAAAAATAGAAGCTAAAAATATAAGACAGGAGATATAAGATGGGGAATTTTCTTTTTTAGCGCTAAGAGTTTGGAAAACTCAACTTACATATCAAAGTGTTTACCCTGTTAAATTTTCAAGGACGTGTTCAGACTTAAAAGATACCAAATACCAAATTCTTCCACTAAAACAATTCTTACCAATAATGGAATTTTGGAGACTGATATACTCAAGGAACAGGTTAAGCAAATCACCACATAGTCCACAAGAAATAAAGGCAGAATTACACACGTAGTAGAGAAGGTATTCTAATCTGTTGGTTTCCCAGCCCTTATCCCTTCTACAAATCCACTCTGGTCCCAAAACCTAGTGAAGTACAGTGATAAGGGATGGGCTCATAGAATCAGAGACCAACAAGATAAATTACTGATGTTGACTCCAAAAGGTAAGGTCTATTACTGGTGGAGTTTTCATACCTCAGATACCCAACAGCCTCAGTGATAGGGGAAAACTTACTTCAATTCTCTAAGAATCTAAGTTTCTATCTTTATAAAATAAATGATGATGTAGTTATCTTCTAAAGTTAATATGAACGTTAAGACAAATCATTGGCAGTAGTGACTAAGTAAAGAGCTCTTAACAGTCACTGATTAAATCTTCTCAGATGCCCTTATAGCTGGCACTGTTGCTAACAGATTAAATCATGGGGTGGAAAGGGCAACAAGGTAGGTAAATTAGATCCAGCCAAATCCTGTCACCGTGTAGCGAGGGAAACCAGGGTCCAGAAAGTTAATGAGCAAACAAATATTTGGCAACACATGATGAGCCAGAACCCAGATTCTTCCTGACCTTGAGCCAGCAGCCCCTTCTATGCTATTTCTCAACTTCATATTTCTCCTTTAGTTCCTTTTGCAAAGGAAAGCACCCAAGGACCCTCTAGAACTGACTGAAGAACCAGAGTAGGAAGTACCTGGCTTGAGACTGCCTCAACCAATCACTGTGGGGGGTAGGGGAAGAAGGAGGAGGAACCATATCAGACCCCCATCAACTATCAATAGAATATGTGAGCCCTGGGCCTCCCAGGTGGCGCAGCGGTTGAGCACTGGGTTGCGAAGCTGCCCACAGCCTCTGCAGCGCCGGTTTGATCCCCGGCTGCTCCCCGGCCACCAGAGGAGGGTCCCACAAGGCGCGCAGACCTCTCCTGCCGCCCGCTGCTCCCCTCGGCAGTGTACTTCGGTCCTTCTGCCTGCTCTGCTCCCCGCTCTGGCTCTGGTGAATTCTCTCACCCTCCAGCGCTTCTGACTGTGCCCAGTGCTTGTATAAATAAATGAATAATAAATCAATAAATCTTAAAAAAAAAAAGATTATGCGAGCCCTAAAAGGGAGATAAAACTGTACCACTTATGTGCATATGCAAAACTACATGCAACAGGTTACCCTTGAGGGCTTAGCTTCAGAGGTAACTTCAGTGATCCCTTAATGTCACCAGCCAACACATCATTTTATAGAAGAATCATTAAGTCCCAACTAGGAATAGTAACTAGTCTTACAAACTGTTCCTTTAGACAAAGATTTAGAACCTACTTACAAGAGTCCTAGACATGCTACCAGTCTCCTCTCAGCTGGCTACTAACTGAATTGAGTTTTGTAACAGAAATGAAGGCAGTCGTGTCTGTGTCAGGAATAACAAGAATAATGTTTCATCTTTAGTATTGCAAAATCAGAAGAAAATGACATGTAAAAACATCGAAAGATGTCCCCCAACCCCCCACCTTGTAAATCTTTAGAAGCCAACAGTCATTCATTCTGAAGCCCAGAAAACTCAGTGCAATTCTTCTCCATTTCATTCTAGAAATAAAATACCATTCCAGGCAGAGGAAGGCAATCGTCTTTACAATGGTCTCTTTCTATTCCTTACTGAAATAAATTTTTGTGTCTGCTTCAAGAAATCAATGAATATTTTTAGTTAAAACTGAGATGATTACTACAGCTGTGTGCTGAGCACACTCCTAACAGTGTGTGCTCAATATGGTACCCAGGTTGAGTGATTTCAACTACTTACCAACAGAGGTACTTTTTAGTTCATTCAGGCAATAAATATTTACCAAGCACCTACTATGTGTCTGGTTCTGGGCCAATACCTTGATAAATACTGGTGCATCAAATCAACAGAATCCCTGCCCCCCTCAGAGAGCTGATGGTCAAGAAAGTATAGAGTCCAGGGACAGTGAATAAAAACGTGTCACTAAGTGTTGTAGGCACCATGGAATTTTAATCATCACCAAGGATAATGAGGGGAGGGGAGAGACACTACGTCTGAGGAAAGCCAACTGTTAAGTGGGAATCAGCCATGAAAAGGCAAACACCAGGAAAAGAGAACTATTCTCTAATGTATGTGTATTAAGTTGATGCAAGAACTATTCCCTGAGTTCTTACAGGCTCCAGACTTTTGTTTCCAGCATGTTTCAGGCCTACATTGTGTAGGGCAGAGAGGTCACTTCACCAGTAATAACAGGAGTAGTAACACCAAACATCTACTGAGCACTGATTGTGTGCCGGGAACTCTCAAGTCACTTAGTCCTTTGTTAATTCTCATACCCAAGCATTTTAAGTGGGATCTGAGGTATACAGTATGGATTAATACTGACAGAAATAACCAGAATGATGTTATGTCTTATACAGAAGGAGGAAGAAAAATGTAAAAACAGATGGAAATATGTTAACATTTGTAAATATCAAAAGATAGGCTTTTCCCCCTTTTCGGTATGTCTTTAACAAATGATCGCTTGTTCTAGAGTCCTGGATAATTCAGTGCAATCACTCTCCTTTTCATCCTAGAATGCCTCAGAACCACTGAAGTTCAAAATGTATTTTAATGATTGAGCCAGTATCACCTGCTTTCATGTAATGAATAAGTTATTATTAACATGCAAGCCAGAAAGAAAAAGGCCAACACCGGATGGTGCTAATAATACGTGGAAAACAGAAAACAAAGCAAAGGGTCAGACAAAACCAAACCAGTAAGAAACTCTGTAAATCTGACAATAAATTGAGAATACCAGATGGGGAAGGGGAAGCTGGAGAAGGAAGTGGGGGGAAGGGTCCCAATGGATTATGGTGGACTATGGGTGCCTTGGTGGTGGGGGTGCAGTGGTGACATGCAGGGTGTGGTCCTACTTCTCTGAAGTACATATATTGTTGAGCGCCAATGTTACCTCAAACAACAACAACAACAAAACAAATAGCCAAAAAACCTAAAAACAAAAGTATCTAAGAATCTATCGGAAACACCTTGACAACAACCTACATCAAATCATATGACCCTAATCACCCAATGTAACCACCACCTGCTATCCTGCATTTACTATTCCTCTGCTTTCCTTTTTAATACAGTTTTATTGCACCTACATATTTCATTAAAAGTTTACTGCTTCTTATTTTCATAATAATAAAAGACATCCGAGTGACAGTAAGTTATGGGACTAACTTTGTTCACTTACTTTTCCAAGGCTCAGTTGCTCTGTTATGCACTGTAGAAGTTCATTAGCTTTGGCTAACACAGTGGCATAGCTACTCACTGACGTCCTCAGAGATGGCCATTTGGGTTTCTTGGGGTTTTTACTCTTGTTGGT
Organism: Talpa europaea; assembly: GCF_964194135.1. NCBI lineage: Eukaryota > Metazoa > Chordata > Mammalia > Eulipotyphla > Talpidae > Talpa > Talpa europaea. The sequence goes on along the minus strand of NC_140071.1, from coordinate 132,954,608 downwards.
GCTGCTGTGTCGATTCATGACCCTGGTTTACCCACATGCCCGTGTCTGTTCCATGTGGACAACTTTTTCCGTGCCCAGCAGTCTGTGATTGGTCAGCCTCAGAAAGTCAAGTTCCCTAGGGCCCTCCTCTTACACTCACAGCCACATGAACGAAAGGTCCTGTGAATCCACATGTGGATTAACTTCAGGCTTAACCTTTGCCAATGGAAAAGGCATAAAATGGTAACCAGTGTGGTCTAAGGCATCATCTCTGTGGTCACCGGTGATGCTGGGCATCTCTTCCCACGCACCAGGGCTCAGGGTATGTACGCCGAGAACCTTCTATCCACAAGCACATCGCTGGATTGTGCTGACCTTCTCACTCACTGTACTTTAATACACTTTTGTTTTCCAATGTTCTGTCTACTATACATATTGAAAAGACCTCCAATTTGTAAGTTCTCTTTTTACTTTTAAGGAATCGTAACATAATTTTTGTATTTAGTTAAATGTACCTCTCGTCTAGTTATGCCTTTTGATGTCACACTGAAAACATCTTTCCTTATCCCAAGGTTTATAATATTTTCTAATAAAAATTTTAACATTCTGGCTTAGACATAGAAGTTTTCCATCTACCCAGAATTCACTTGTTTTTAATATGGCCTGAGGTAAGGTCCATTTTCATCTTTTCCACATATAATTTTCCTGCTCATTGTGCTGCATAGTAGCCTCGATTCACCCAGCCGGTTCCACGTGAAGCTGCTTCTGCGTCATTCTGCCATGTCGAGTGACTGATCTCTCCCTATTCTCAGGGCCAGTTTTAAGACCATAGTCTCCTAAGGCCCAAGAACTAGGAGGACACTATCCCCACTCTACTTCTCCTTCAACCAGGGTCAGGATTTTATCATGTCTTTTACATTAAATGTTTGGCATGAGAGCACACAAACCAAGTAGCCCGAGATTCCCAAAGATAAAGACACAAGCTCCTTAAGTCATATATTCGGTTCTGAGATGGTATTTTAAAACTTGCAGTAAGCTGTGCAAGTTTAATTAAAGAAAAACAAACATTAAGGAAACATTTTGCATTCCACTGTTCACAAAACAGATGAAGTAGTTTTCTAAGACAATTTTCTTTTTCCATTTCTATTATTCACTTGAACTCACCGCCTGGCAGACACTGGCATTTCGGGTTTGGGTTATTCCTCCCACAAACACCACACAGGTCAGGAGAATATGGAAGCACAAGTTCACAAGCATGTGCCAACCCTTGACACTGATTCGAATCAAACTGTTAAAAAGAAAAGGGAATATATTAATTTCCAGGCTAGTGCACTGGAAGCAGGTCACCGGGAAACCCCTCTCCAAGTTAACAATTTTAACTGCAACGAGATCAAATTTAAATGTTTGATGTTCAAACATCACACACACACACACACACACAAACTTTTGGAGAAATTACTGACCTCAATCCTGTTTCTTAACATTTAACTTCAGACACTAAAGAGACCAGTCACTCACGGAATAACTGCACCCACTAAAGGCTAAACGAATTCCCATAATAAGAAAAGTGGGCTTCTACTAGTTATGACAGCTGGGATATTTGTTTGCCTCCTGAGATTTCTGCAAGGCGCCAATCTCGACATTCCCTGACCTAGCAGGGAACACGGTCTGCGAGCCCGGTGCCTTTCTCCCTGGTCTCTCATAATGAAATGCTCAAGTCTTTCTTTCTTTCCTTTTTTTACATCAAAATCTCCTTTTGTTTCTTAACAAAATGTCAAGAAATGTCATATCTGTCTAGCTTAAAGAGGAAAATACATTCTAGCAAAACCTCTTGTAATATGAATGTGTGCTTAGGAACTAACAGGCAAATAATTCTTGCAAAACCTACTGTAAAGTGAATTTCTACTTAGCAAATACTTTCAGTTTATTACTTCTTACTATGAAAGTAAAGGTGCCTTTAGCTTTGCCTCCAATTAACAAAAACCGTATCCCATACATAAATGCCCAACTTTCTCAAAAATGCCATCTATAAAATAAAGGTTATCACAAAAGGCAACAAGTCAGAAATAGCAGCATTGGTTCTGGAAGACACCTCTTCAGGAGTCTTCCCCCTCACCCCCTGTTGCTCCCCTGTCCCAGCCCCAGCCTCCAACACATACGTGCATATTCTTTCCTAAATCCAGACTCAGCAAACCGACTGGATGCTGTAAAAAGAGGACGTGTCCGTCTCATGTACTATAATTACTTATGTCCCAAATTGCATTCTAAAGTAATCACTCTCACTGTGAATGGAGAGCATAGTATTAAACTCAGTTTTACCCTAATTAAAATGAAACAAGCTCCTCCAAGTGCAAGTGCATAGGTTTGGGTTGGCCATGTTCTATCTTACCTGTGATGGTACACATAGCTGACGATGACCGCGAGGAGGCACAAGAGTAGAATGATGGCTGTTGTGTAAACCACAGGGTGCAGGAGACTGGCTGCCTGGGTGTACAGCTCAGATCCTGTCAAATCCTGGGAGAAAAAAGCAAGCATTGCTCAGGTGCTCTTCTTTGGATATAGGACTTGTGAGATTTTCTCTCCAGTGACTAAAACACACTGATTAAAGAAACACTGGTCCTGCCAACTCTTCATGTTATCCACATACTAATGTTTCAGGCTACTTCTCTCCCCTTCTTAACTTTCACTGTGTTAACTATTCAGTGTGTGTTTGTGTGTGTGTGTGTGTCTGTGCATGTGTGCACACCACATATCTCCATACACACTCTTGATGCCACACTAGACCAACTGCTTTGAAAGTCACAATATTGACTTTGTTATGAGGACCACGGGAGAGAAAACAGCATCCTACGTGTGGATGATTTAGAAGGAAGAGCAACACAGATTTTCCACTTTTTAAAGTCCTTTCATGCCTCTCATCATGCTGCACAGCCACCAGCTGGTAAGTCAACAAAGCCAAAATATACTTCTCCAACCATCCCTAGTCAAGAGTCACAAACACAATGGACCCAGAGGGTCCATGGCACTGGGGACATTCATGCTGACACATGAGGCCTGCCCTTGCGAAGCTGCATGTCACAAAGGAGATAGATGCACAGTCAGACCCCAACCACATTTGACAAAGCTGAGGGCAGTGTGGCTGTGGGAGCAAAGGGCATAAAACTCAGAACTGCCAACAAGAGTAATTATTACACAGCATGTACCATAATCTAGGCGCTGCTGCAGCACTATACAGGGATTAACCTGTGAGCTAGGGTTATTATTAGCCCATTTTAAAACTTCAAAACCTGAGGTTCAAAGAGAATTGTATTATCATTCCCATTTGAAAGCATGCAAAGTGCAATGAAAACTAGATCCAAAGGAGCAAGGCTGTGGAGGCCCTCGACATGAACACGGTGGATGGGAATATTCCTTATAAAACACCAAAACAGGCTGGGGAGATCCTCCACCCTGCCCACGGACACCAGGCCTGAGGATAGGGCTGCAGGGGGCAAAGCTGAAGATTCACCAGACTCTTCACTCGAGTGTCTTTCTAACTGATTGTAAAGCTACATGTGACATGGATGCAGGAAGTGCACAAGCATGTATTTTGAATAGGACATTCATGAGACAGGCACTGAGACCAGAACAGCTGGGGCAACCAGGACAGGAGCCCATGACACAGACATTTGCACAATTCCACCTGACACAATTCCAAGCTGACAACAGAGTCTCACTGGAACACCTCCACAAGCCCTTCACCTCCCTGGATGAGAGGCCCAAGAAGGCAGGAAGAGTAAAGCAAATAGGAAGAGAGTGATACCACATGGGAAGCTGAAGGCCAGGCTGCCTTTTCCAGGATGAGGAGTCCAGAGCCTAGTCCAGAGCCAGTAATTCACCTACTTAGGTGATAACTTAACCGGACACCCTCATGTTCAGTCACTGTACCAAGAATGGGACACGCAAGGCAGCATGGAACAGGGTCCACCCCTGAAGGGCTGACAGTTTATCAATGAAGTACCCAGAGGGAAAGACAAGGAGAAGCCATCACTGTACATTTTGAACAACCCCCTCGAGAGAAGCCCACAAGATGAGGCTGTGTGAGGGGTCTCAAGGCATCTGCATTCTGCCCAAATGCAGAACATCACTGGGAAAATTCAAAATCAGGGGGCAACGAGAAGCAGTTAGATACTAGTAAGAACAGACACTCACCCCTCAATTTCTAGAGAAAGCTACCATGGAAGGTAGCTTTAGAATTTCCATACATCACCTGCTCTCTATTTCTCAGGAAATGTTGGCGACACTGTGCCAATTACATGCTGGCTTTGTGAAGTGGGGCGCTGATTTCACTATCCCCACCATCACCTGCAGGGGTGCAGAAGGAGCAGGAGGAGGAAGTGTCAGAGTCCTCCAGGGGATATGGCAGAGAGATTGCAAACTGGGTAATAATTGGTATTAGCCAATGAAATGTATTACCCAACAAAATATCAGAGTCAACTCAGTTCTCAAATTGCAATGTCTGATCATATTTAACTTTCAAAAAAATCAGTAGCTCACAAAAGTCAAATGAAAGGGACATCCTATGAGAAAAAAAATGGGCAAAGCGCTAAAAATTCCAGGGCACGAGCGCAAAAGACACAAGGACTGGGCGAGGGTCAAGCAGGGCTGGTTTTCTGCACACTGGGATGCTGTGGTTGTCCCCACAGACAGACCTGCCAAATGAGACAGAATCCCTGCTGGGGAGTGACTAGGACAGAAAGGCATCAAGGGCCAGCGAGCAAATAGTTCATGCTTTGCAAGCCAAGAAGCAAAGGGAGACTATTCTGCAGGTACTTATTACCCACTTAAAATATAACCAGTAAAAAAATTAAAACCATGCTTGGCTTTCCAGCTTTGGATACAGACTAGTAAACAAACCACAGCTGATAAGATAGGGCCCCATGGATGAAATGTTTGCCAGGGTGTGAAAACTCCTGGGAGGAAGGAAATAAATCCAGATAAGAAAACCTAACTTTAAGGCAAAATACAAGAGAATATAAGACTATTTAAGACAAACAAGACTAGGACAGTAAAGAAGTTAAGATGTCCAAAATAAGACTGGTCAAGCAGAAATCTGAATCAAAGTTATTTCCAATTATACTGGTGAAAGTGCTCATCAAAGAAAGCTCTTTCTTTTCTTTCTTTCTTTCTTTTTTTTTTTTTGTATCTATATGAGATGATGGGTGTTAGTAAGCTTACTCCTGGTAATCAGTTCACAATACCTGCAAGTCAAATCATGCTGTGCTGGCAATTCTAGCTCAACAAACACAGAAGCAAAAAAAAGGCAAAATGGACAAAAACAGAGAAGACTTCAGCAAAAATATCACAAAAGGGGATGCCCAAATGGCCAGTAAGAAATTGTGAAGGTGGCTTGAGGCCACTAGTCAGCAGCAAATTGAAACCAGAATGAAAGAGCGTAATGCCACCCCACAGAGGATGTGAAGACTCAAGCCACCGTACCTGGCCAGGCTGTGTGTGCCCAATCGTTACGCTCACACTATTTAGGTTTTTATTTTCTTGCCATCCCCACTCCTGTGAATCTTTCTGCCCCAATGGGCTGTTTCTGAGCATATGATTCAAACAAACTCAACTTCTGCTTAACTTTTTTCTCTGTATATCAATGACACCTTATGCTGTATTGGGTTAAAGTGGGTAGAAAATGAACCAAGTTATGGTACCTGTTAGAGATTTACAAACAAATATTTTTTTGGTCTTCTTTAAATACAAAATTCCTTAAAACCAGATCAGGAAAATTTTTAAGAGCTAGCTGCAAAAATAGGAATTTAGACTTGCTTTATAAAACCACAATTTAAGATCGTTTTCAAGAAAACTGGAGTTATCTATTTATTACTACCTATTATTCAAAGGTTTGCCAGAAAAAAAAGTGACTTCTAATTTTTAAAAAATATTTCTTCTTAGATAGAGCTTTAAGAGTAGGTAGGATTCTATTAACTTTGCCAATACATTTAATTAGCAACTGAAAAAATTCTGTGTGTTATCTTGATTATAATTTTGTCATTAAGCTCAGTCAAGTACATTTGTTACCACTAGGTGGCACAGTTATATTTAAGAAAAATCAAGGCCATGCTCCAAAAATAGAAAATCACAGCACTGTATTTTAACTTTAAAGAACTGTATATTACATTTTTTACAAGATTAAAAATATGAAGATAAAATAATAGCTTATTTCTTTCAGAAAAAAATATTAGATTAAGTATAGGAGAATAGCTAGGAAATTCAAAAATGTTTTAAAATGATACTATATAAAGAAGTTTCACATGGTACATTACTGTGTCATTAACATTTGAGTTTATAAAGTGCTTTTTGTGTAAGTGTTGTGCTTCATTTCTTTTGTCCAACTTTTTCTAATTAACTATATGAACATTTTATACAATACCACACATCTATTATTTCTACATTAGTATTTCACAATTTCAGGTTATTTCATCATCAAAACCTAAATGAGACAAGACTTTAAACTCAAAGAGAGAATGATTAATACTTCATCCTTTAATCGGAAAGGTGACTGAAAAGTAATAAAATGTGACCTTACAGAAACCAGACTGAGAGCTAAAGAAAACACCTTTCTACTTGTAAAGAGAATTCTAAACTATTAGCACTAACTTTAAATTCAAGAGGATAAAAGACACATAAAACAGCGGGGCCTAACCAGTGTCAGGGGCCCATGCAAACATAAATTCAGGGAAGTGACTGAAAACAATGCCCCTTTATAGAACCCATTTACACCACCTGTCTGTCTGTCTTGGAAGGTGAACTATACTAAGTTGAGGAGCAGAGAGATAACCAAAAAACAGTCGAGGAAAATCTAGTCCAATTCAAGCTTACTTCAAGATCCTTTTGAGCAGTAAATGCTCTTTTTTAAAGAAAAAAAATTCATAAAAACTAAAATAGATCTTATTTCAAGAATATTTACTGCTTCAATACAATATTATCTAAGTAACAGATTCACAAATGGGTACAGAAATAAAAATATAGGTGTACTAGCCCCCAAGCGAGCTTCAAACCCCCTAGGAAATGTCTTTCAGATTCATCAGTAATTGCTTCCACTCCTCTAAATCTGTACATATATACTCTGGAATGTTAGTATAATAATTATGAAATAAAAACTTGCATGGCCAATTTCATAATTATCTGACTCACTCAAATGTCTCATTACAGGTTCCCCTGATATCAAAAGTAGACTTTGGTAGATTATTTTGGGGGTCTGGAAATGCTCAAAATTTTTTCCATGTAAATAAACAGTAACAGCACTCTCAAGCCCCTCAAATAACCATCAAATCACACCTGACAGGAATGTTCTATTTTCAGAGGGCAAGTGAAACTTGAAATAAAAGATCTGGTCTTTGGTAAAGAACTACTTATTTTACCAAAGATTATTAGGTGGAAACAATGATAAAAAACAGAAAACATTAGCTAGATTAGCATTAAAATTGAAAAGGCATTATTTGTGTCAATACTGTTAGTTGCAGTGACTAAACTGAAATTATCATCATTACTTTAAATTCAAAAAGAGTCTGAAAATTATGATGTGCAGTGGAAACAGGCAGTTGGTGACAAAGCAGGAAAATCCTGACTATTTCACTGTGTCTCTTTGTGCAAATAAACCCCTCTTCCTGGGTTGATTGTTTAACTGTATGTTTCCAGGATGTCTCCAAATAACCAGAAAGTTAAAGTTAGTTGAACTGATTTACTTTTCAAGTTGAAAGCAGCAGCTCTCCTGCCTTCCTGTGACTATGCAGGAACCTCTCTTTTCTTTCTTTTTAATTTTTTTTAAAGATTTATTCATTCATGCATACAAGAGCTGGGGCACAGGCCAGAGATGCCAGGGTGAGAGGATTCACCAAAGACAGAATGGGGAGCAGAACAGGCAGACTGACTGAAATACACTGCTGAGGGGAGCAGAGGGTGAGTCAGGAAAGGTCTGCTGCACCATGTGGGTAGCTCCCTGGCGGGCCAGGGATCAAACTTGTGCTGCAGAGGCTGCGGACAGCTTGATAGTGTGGTGCTTAACCCCTTGCGCCACCAGGGAGGCCCCACCTCTCTTTTCTTACTACACCTGTCCTTTCGAAATGTTAGAAAAAAAAGTCTAATGCAAATTTTTAAAACCAAATTCAATCCTAAACATTTCACTTAGTAGTAAGTCAATTTCCCTTGAAAGCCAGATCCACACCCAACATGCATCGACTCAACAACCGCCTTACCATCAAGAGCGCATAGTTACTGAGCGAGTAGCACTGGATGGCGGTGATGTTGGCATCCGAGTAGAGGATATGGCACCCGTCGGACTTCCAGCCTCCTTGTCCATTCAACAAATCGAAATCCCACTGGGCGGCCACACCATCTGCTCCATGTGCGATGCGACGCAGAGTCACGTTCACCGGGATGTGGCGCGTGTCCACATTCACACCATCTGGAGAGAACAGGACAGGAAAAGGATCCAGAAACAAACTTCATAAGCAATGAAATGTCAACGTATACACTAATGGGCGCTCTGGAATGATCTAACAAAAATAAGCATTTTTAGGAGCAGCGGATTCCAGGCAATGTTGGATGACTACGGGACCCCGTGGGCGCGCGCGCGCACCGATCTTGGCGAGGATCACTGGGGTGACCACCGTGCGCCGTTTTCCATCATCAGCCAGGTGAGTGGAATTGCCAGTGGCTGGAAAGAGCTTTCCGTTGCGGAATGCGATGAGTTGAAGCTTGTAGACAGAGTCATCAGTGGGTCTGACCTCTCTTTTTTGCTTGGGTGAGAAAAGAGAAGGTGGTAGCTGAATGGAGGCCTCCACAATGGTATTCTGAAAATAAATTCAGAGCACAAAAACAGGGAAGAGATGAGATGTTAGTTATGCAGAAACCAGGTTTCAGAGAGTTGGTTTCTAATCAGATGCTGAATCCATTTCTTAAATATACATGCAAAATTTAATAGTTAAAACAAATTATCCATTAATTGTTAGGTCTGAACAATACATAATAGTCAAGAACAAAAGCAGCATAAAATCAAAAGATATGCAGATTTGATTGCAAAGACTTAAAAGAAATAAACAAGGAACTCTTATAAATGACAAAGTGAATTTTCCCTATTGATGAGGCAGACAGCTTTAAAACAAATCAAGGAAATCAGTGATCTCTATGTCGACTTTGCAATGACATGTAGAGTAAATAAGCACAATTGTAACCTCTCATTAATGTGAGCCTAATTAATTTGGGCTTATGGAACTTTAAGGTGATTTATGATGGAATCAAACTTTCAGACAAAAGAAAAATATAACAGAAGGTGAAATTCAGCAAATTCTAATTTTACTGAAGTTTACCTGACACTAAGAAACATTATATGTAAAAAACATAGTAACAAATGGGAACAAGGAAAAATGCTGATCGATCATGTTTTCAGACATTAATTAGAAATGTTTTAATTATAAGCCTGCATTCAATAAAAAAATAAATCTATACACCAAGAGGCAAGCAATTAACTATCATTTAAAACTCCCTTGTTTTAAGAACTTATCAAAGACTTTCTCCTAGCACCAACCTCTCCTCCTCCACTGTGATAAATACTGCCTGCAGAATTTCCTCTTAAGAATCAAATCTGGGGCCTCCCCTTGTGGTGCAGTGGTTGAGCGCTGGGCTATGAAGCTGCCCGCAGCCTCTGCAGCGCCGGTTCGATCCCTGGCCACTGGCAAAGGTCCCACATGGTGCGCAGGCCTCTCCTGCCACCCGCTGCTCCCCTCAGCAGTGTATTTTGTCAGTCTGCCTGCTCTGCTCCCCGCTCTGGCTCTGGTGAATTCTCTCACCCTCCCGCGCTTCTGACTGTACCCAGTGCTTGTATAAATAAATAAATTAATCTAAAAAAAAAAAAATCAAATCTGCCCCTGTATCCTTTCAGTTCGAATAGCACTTTTGTTTTCTGATGTTCAGAGAATATTCGCTCCAGACCCTAAGTGCGCCCTGTCATTTGACTAAGAAGTCTTCAATTCACTACAGCCTATCATCCAGAAACAGTGTATTTATCAATATATATTTTTAATTTTCAAGTATTTATTTGGCAAACATTCAAGCATTAAGCAAAGGCATTTTTTTTTAATACAATGATCACCAAAATAAATAGCAAGCAGCTAATGAGTATTTCCCGGTACTATATTAGGAAGACAAACTGTTGCCTAGAAATATTTTCTGCCATAACCAGAAAACTCTGTGTATACAAATTTGCTGTGTTTGGTCCCATGGTATGAAATAAACTAAGCCTTGTAAAATATAAAAGTTTTATTTACTTTTTTTTTTTTTTTTGGAAGTACCATTGGTTGGTACCTTGTTAGTGTTTGGACAGTACAGGATTTCCCTCTCAGGCATAGTTACCACTGGCACCCACCACTAAGCACCCATGGTCCATCATCAAAGTCTATCATAGACCTTGTGCTCGTCCCCTACCTGTTCTCACCTTTGCCCCTCTCGCAATGGATGTCTCTGTTCCAAGGTCAGCTAGCTTTCAAGGGTTGGTTTTAAAGTTTGTCTTTGACCCTTTGTTTGGTTTCTCTGTATTCCACACATAAGTGACACCGTCTAGTATTTTTCTTTCTCCTTCTGGCTTATTTCTGAATTTACCCATGTTTGAGATCTGTTTTATTCCCCTATGCACACAGCACATGTGGGTGTTCCTAAATGAAAGGCTCCATTACTCTTTTGTCTGGCAAACTCTTGAACTGTTCTGATTAATTTTGGGCGAGATAATTCCAATGGCAATATAAAAGTTGAAGATGAGAATGGTTGAGAACAATGCAAAAAGACTACACAAAGTCTTTAAAGAAGGCGATTCTTGGATGCTTAATTTCATGTCTCTTCAGGTTGCTGCTTCTATGTTAGCTGCCCCCTCTTCTACACTCAGTGGCATTCTGCACACAACTCCACTAGAGGTAACATCTGCAGTGGCACAGGGGAGCCACTGTCTGTTTCTTAACAGTTTCAGAAGGACTTTTGAGTGTAGAAAATATCATTTTGACTCCCCTTATTAACAAACTTCCTGGCATTTGTATTTGGCAGAAGTAGCCCACTACTTAAGAAATTTATGAAAAGCTATATGGTGTGTTTATGGGAAAAACAATTTTTATTCCAGCAGGTAATTAAGTTTAGAATTAGTTCTCAACTGCTATGCTTAAAATAATGTTAGGACAGAACAGAAACCCACAAGTATCTGTTGAAACTATTTTGGGAGTTTGAATACTGACAGTTTCACTATTACTTTTAAATGGAGGATGCCAATAAAATATTTAGTAGACATAGGATTTCTACTATTCTCACAAATATATCCTAATGAGGAAACAAAATCTAGTATAAATTTATTTGTTATCTAGCAAATTTCTATTAGATACATACATTTTTCTTAAGTATACAATGAGGCATACAAAAAAGAAAAAAAAAACACATCAATAGTTAAGAGTCAATTAAAACGTCAAACTCCTGATAAAGTATGACATATATTAAACATTTTCTAAAACTTAAGTACTATAAAATTCACAAGATTATTCTATTGTGTATGCAACATGAACCAAAAACAAGGTATAACTCTCTGGGAAAGGATTGCTTATGAGAGATCAAAATGATTTAAAAAGGAAGTCATATCTAATCTAAATGAAAACTAAAGAAAATAACATCTGTGATTTCTAGGAGTCATAAAAGGTCTTCGGCACAAGTTTAATCTTGTAAACCAAGCAAACAACAACAAATAAATAACTCAGTTGTATGGCAGAGCACTAACAGATGAGAGCGACACATTCAAAGCTGGCAAAAACTTATGGCTTCTAAGAGATCATCAGAGCCCAATAAACAGCATTATTCAATAATACTTATAGCTTCCCTGGGTGGACAAACATAGTGACCCAGGGGTTCTGGAAAGCAAACAGCAACTCTATCAATAATGTTTAGATTTTTACAGTGAGAAGTAAAACTTATTTAATTGCTTTAAAAGAAGTGTTGATCATTTGCTAAGGAAAGGTTATAAATCTAATTTTAAAAAAATCACTGAGGAATACTTATTTGTTACATTTATCATGATTATATCTGTTTGCTACTTGGCCTTAGGACAAGAAACACAATGTTTAAAATTTCATTTAAACATATATTTAAGTGCATAGATTATAGCAACGGAAATAGATGGAAACTCACAAAGTAGAGCTAATAAATTAGAAAAATCTCTCAAAAGTCCTTTGGGATGTGAACATATTTGATTTCCAGTATTTACTATTGAAGATCACACACCATCCATGGGGAGGAAGACATGGCTCTGGAACAAAGACCAGGAATCGGAGTGTAACCGCACAATCCTGTCTACGCTGAAGTCTCATCAGTCACATGTTGTCAGAATCCTCTTAACAAATGGTTCTGAGGACCAACGGGACCACAGAATCACAAAGTCTACACATCTGTGAGTGAATGCTTTTACTATTATTTGCAGTAGTTGTCTGGAGACTAGGGAGAGAGAAACATCTTAAAGCAACTGACTTGCCAAAAAATTATCTAGAACTGGGTCACACTTCAACTTCATCAGTTCAGTTTTGGTATTAATTTTAATACTAACAACTGATCAAGCATGAACACACACGAAGTGACTGTCACCAGAGCTTTTATTACCTGACTTGCTAAGTTCCTGTATTTGTCCCTATTTGCAGTGACATTAGACTAAAAAGAAAATGCTAGATATTATGAGGGATCTTAATGCAAAGGCTTCTGCTACATTTTAACATCTTTTAAATCAATCTGGACTCTGCTACTGTGCAATTAAAATGTTCTGAAATCCTAATTTTGTTTTGGTGTATAGAATTCAAACACTAAAATTGGAGTGTGTCCAAGAGCACATGATTTAAAACAATAAAATACTAATTTATTAAGTTTTCTTGACTATCTTCTCCCTCAATTTTAAGCAGATAGATGTTATGATACATCCTAATTATTTCTTGTATGCAATTAGTTATTAACTGTCTACCACCTTTTGATTATCTCGCTGCAGAAGATTAACAGGGATTATGCTTGATTTTAGAATTAATTTTTTACCTTTCTTTGCTAATTAAGTTTGGCCATTAATTTTTAATCATCAACATTTCAGGGAATGTTTTGTGACTCTGTGTCCAGAGCCACACAATGAGATAAGTCAAGATCCCAGCCCTCAAAAAGTCATAACCCAACAAGGGAGAGAAAATGACACTAAAATAATCACAAGAGTGAACATTTAGGCACTGTTTCAAATGATTATATATTTGCATCATTTAATTCTTGGTAACTTTTGAGATTAGTAGCCATTTCATGATTCCTCTGTAACAAAAGACATCTGACATTCAGAGAGGTTAAGGTACTTGTCCAAGTTTGCACAGCTTTTAAGTGGGGGAACAGAGCATGAACCCAAGCAGTCTGGTGGTAGCAGAGAGACCACATTCTTGTGACTATGGTAACCACCATCTTCCTTGGCCTCTCATTATATCTCAACTCACCATGTCATATCAGATGCTAATCATTCTAGAAAATGAACAAACCACTTGGAACTACCTGACAATGATAAATTCTGTATGAAGAAAAGAAATCAGGTGTCATCTGAATGGGGGAAGGTAGCAGGGATTTCCCACGCAGAGGTAATGCTAAGGGCACAAAGGACAGAAACGAAGGCATGCGCGGTATGTCTAGAAAACCAAAAGGACTTCAGCTGGGCTAACAGACTAGACTTCTGAGATAGGGAAATACAGGATGTGAAGAGAAAAAACTAGTAAGTTCCAGTCAAGAGTACTTCGACAAATCAGTTCTTTGTGGCTACATTACGAATGAATTCAAAACACCAATGATTTCTCAAAGCTCTTAGTAGTTAAAAAAAAAAAAAAAAAACATGCTAACATCTGAATTATGGTACCAACAATGGAAACATTTGGTTGAAGAAAATTAGATTGGGTGCTTTAAGAGTCAGATGACAGGCAATTTCATCTCCAATTGACCAATGAATGAGGCTGCCACTGGAATTCAACCACCCCTCAAGCAAACCTCAGTCTCTGGATGAAGAAAGAAACACACTGGCACCACAGGGAACATGCAATTTTAGAGACATGAGCAGAGTATTCTGTGCAAGGTAAGGAGGACAATACTGTGATGAGGTCTGAATGCATGGCATCAGGTTAAGATTTCCTGAAGGTGATAGTCCTGCTGGGTTTTAGCACACAAGTAATGAGCAGGGGAGGGAGAGAAGAACAGGGGATTTGGGAAGAATCAGCATGAGCCTAGCCTAAGACTCATGCTAGTGAGTTGGGAAAAGAACTAAGGGAAGTTTGGCTATCACTGGACAAAAGGGAGGAGAAATCAGAAGAGATGTGGGGACAGTCTGTGGAAAGATGCACAGTATTTACCAGGAGATCTGCAAAGTCAACTTCCAGGTTGGGCAGATCCAGGGATAATATTGGCAATATTTTTTTTATTTTTAATTATTGTAGTCACATTGGCTTACAGCACTGCATGTGATTCGGGGACAGGCTCACACTTCCTGAGATGTGAATCACCACACCCCACCCGACAGCAGAGCACCCCTATCCCTCCACCATAGACAGGGGGTCTCCACCTTTGTTCCCATCTCCACCCCTGCTTCTAGGAGCAGCCTTTCTGCAGCCAGGCTTTGTTTTAGTTTAGTTTTAACAGTTAATGCTGGCAATGTTAACAACTCAAAATGACATAAGCAAGATCTATACAGCCTCTCAGAGGAGGAGGCCCTGGAGGCCTTCAGTGGCTGAGGGGTGCACAGATTGGGTGTGTCCCCAGTAAAAGGATCAAGGAGGTACTCAGGACTAGAGCTGAAGATGCACTCTGGATGGGGCAATGGCTACTTGTAAAGAATCTGGTGCTATTTCTATACTGTACGAACTGGCTCAGGGCACTGACATGGCCATGCTCAGCTAGACCAGTGTACAGGAGAAAGATGGGTTTCGAAGGAACAGGCTAGAGACAGAAACTAAAAAGTTCATAATGGCTTAGGTGATACAGAGGGGAAGCCAAGCCAGGCTGTGGCGGTGGTAAAGAAAGGACAACAGAGATTCAAGGAATGAGCAGGAAGCAACT
The DNA here is from genome assembly GCF_964194135.1 of Talpa europaea. Classification (NCBI taxonomy): domain Eukaryota; kingdom Metazoa; phylum Chordata; class Mammalia; order Eulipotyphla; family Talpidae; genus Talpa; species Talpa europaea. The sequence continues at coordinate 132,939,512 of NC_140071.1, read as the reverse complement.
CAAGTAAGGCTCCTTTGACAATCAAGGGATGGGGTCTTTATGGATCTTCCTATGCTAGAACATTCTGCCATTCGAAGGTAATATAATCCACTGTTCGATGTTCAAGTTGTCTAGTGAGAACAGTCAAAGCACAAAGAAAAAAGAAAAGGCATAAGCAAAAGAAATAAAAATTGCCCAATTATAAAGTTTAAAATATAAAGTTCTCCATTAAAATGGTAAGACATTTGGCGCTATGGACATTAAGAATGTTAACGAATTTTGTGTCGTGAAGGAAATGATCCTCACTCAGTTCAATCCTGTCCGTCTATGAAGCAAGAGTAATCGTGCAGTGTCCTTGGTTTTCTGACCACAAAATGATCTTAAAAGGATAGAATGCTATGAACTTGACAAATCTGAGTGTTCATTTAAAGGCTTCTACTTCAGCAGGGAGAAACTCTCTTTACCCAGAGGGGCAGGTTGTGAAATTGATGAAATGTAGGGTTTCATCATTTTTAATCCCTTTCTACCAACTATGATCATCTGAGATAGAATGGTTCATCAATTTTAAGTGTTCCTCAAAGACACATGTTCCTCTCTCTTGGGCCTGTGTGTGATGCTGCTTCTATGCCATTTCAGCTGTGCTTTTACCAATGAAAAGACATAAGAAAGAAAAAGGTAGGTCTGCAGGAGCATGGCTGGGGCAGCACACACTCTGCCAGGGTCAACAGTGACAAATCAATCATGCCTATTTCCCTCCGAATATATGGCACCCAGTAACCACATTGTCATTAGCCATTCTGACCTAGCGGAGATTATCCTGGGGCAGTGGGAAGACGGGCTATCTCTAAAGGGAGTAAATCAGCTCTCCTTACAGAGGTCAGCGGGGTAAGAAATAACACATTCTTTCATTCACTCGTTCGTCCAATATTTACTGAGCACCCAGAACGGTCCAGGGCACCCATTGAGCGATTTCTTAAGCAGCCATTAAAATGTCTGGGCCATTTGTGGTATTTATTCAGGGGCTAGCCAAAAACCCAGAAAGCACTGTGTAACTGAGAATCAGAGAGAACAGTTACTCACGGCAATACAATGGTCACTGAAAAGACGTGCCTCCATGACAGTGTCACCATTGTACCTTGGCTCTTTGTTTCAAAGAAACACATCTAAATCCCAAATTGTAGAAACCAATGAAAATGTACCTTTTTTGCTTGCTGCAATAAAACCTACATTTTTTTAAAGACATATCACCTATTTCCACTTCTTTGCCAAAAGTCTTGACATAGAATTTGTCTGATTAAATACCAGGCTGGAGACTGACACTTCCAAGGGGCCCAGTGGAAGAGACAAGGGCTTATAGTGGTTTTACGAGTTCCATGAAAATATCTTCATAACTTTAAAAACCAGGCGGATAAGAATGAACTTTTTTTAAAAGATTTATTTTCATACAAGAGCTGGGATACAGGCCAGAGACGTGGGACACTGAGAGGATTCACCAGACACAGAGTGGGGAGCAGAACAGACAGACGACCAAAATACACTGCTGAGGGGAGCAGCGGGCAAGACGGGAGAGGTCGCCGCACCATGTGGGAATCTCCCTGGCCAGCCGGGAATCAAACCAGTGTTGCAAAGGCTGTGGACAGCTTTACAGCCCTGCACTCAATGTGCTGCACCACCAGAGAGGTCCAGGATAAGAATGAACTTTAAGGTCAAAGAAAACCTTGAATAGGTGGTATCAACATATTCATTTCTAGCCATCAGTCATAAAAAAGAAGTAAAGTCCATATAAGTCCTACATGGCCCTTTCTGGCCTGAAGTTCTTTTAAAATAACTGCAAATTCAATCACAATAACCACTTCTTCAAAAAAAAAATATATATATGTATGTATGTATGTATGTATATTTTAACTTCCAAAGTGATTCACTGTATTGACCCAATATAAACATTCAAGGGGGGGGCGGGGGCAGATGGACTATACTTCACAATACAGGAATTCTAAGTTGACCAGTATCTTTACTTGCAAAATAGCTTTCAAGAAGATGTTTTGCACAGCAGTATTCTAACAGAGTCTTACATGATGACAAACTCAACATACCTTTAGTGCCAGACTTGAAAATGTGTTTGAAACATTGCACTTAAAACTCAGCTGCTTGTCGAGGTTTCCATCTGGGTCCCGCCTCCCATAGTCAGAAAGCCCCGAGCGGTCAGAGGCAGCCACTTTCTGGAACACGGTGCATGTCATCCCCGTGAAGCCAGCAGCCTTGATGACATACGCTTCCAGCGCGATGTTGGGTGAGTACTTCAAAAATCAATCAGATAGAACAAGTTATGGAAGATTCGTAATTCGAGGAAAAGCATTTTTGAAGACTTTTCAAACATGTAATAATCTACTTAAGTTAAAAGACAAAGTTCAGGTTCTTACTAAGCAAAACCCAATGGAAATAACTAGCCAAAAAAAAAGTTGCTGGGAACAAAGGATATTCTGAAATAGAAAGGAGATCTGGGAAAAGAAAGGGAACAAGTCAGAGGTATGAGGTATAGAAGCTCGGACATGAAAGAAAAGTCAGTTAAAATTAATTTAAAGAGCTTTTGTAGGAAACAATATGCTAAACGTAGAAGTGTCTTATAAAAAAATAAAATCGGGTAGAGACACTTGATGGTGGCATGCAGGACGAGCAGGTGTGGGAGAGGCTTGTAAAGGGCGCGCTGTCCACCATCTCGTGCCTTGTCCACTCTGTTATTTTCCAGGGAGACCTCGTTAGCTCTTTGCATTAATTTTCACCAATAAAAACTTTACACAGGCTGACACCATGGCTGCTTCTCCCCAAAGGAAGGGAGGAACTAGTTCAGGTAGTAGGCAATGAACAGATTTTAAAAGCAAAACAGGTCAGAAATATCACCTGAAAAAAAGATGCTCCCTTCCCCAACGATTGTAAGGAATTTAAGAGAGAGACTGAATGCAGGGATCCACCAAAAAGTTTGTACCAATCAACCCAAATTGCCACCAAGACCACACTGGGAGGGTAGAGTACCGCTCCATCCAGAACCACGCCACAGCGGACCAGAAAGGGGGCGAGAAGGGACAAAGCTGTAGCTTCCATGTGGAGCAATTACCTCAAATTCTAAGAACACTAAGATGGCTCTTTCTTTCCTTACAGGATGATGTAACCTATGCCTAGACTAGGCTAGGTACCATTCTAAGTGCTAGTTTTAAACCAAGTCCTCTTTTTGATGATTTTTTTAAGTCACAAAAATTTGGTGCAAGCTGTCTAAAATCTATTAGAAGGACTAGATACAAATTAAAAAATGTAAAAGTTAAGGCAGAACTCTCCCGGTACCATGTACATACATACACACACACACATATATGGTTAAGTATTTATTGGTAGTGACTAACAATACAAATTAGGTTCATGAAGGTTTGGAGGGCATCCCAGTTCTATGAAGCCTGAGCAAGCAACTAGAAACATCCTAAATATCTCAGAATATTCTTTCAGAAACAGAACAGATTAGCAGCTAGGATGTAACGTGGGCAGGTGAGAACAGGGCAATCCTATGGTGTCCTTATTTGTTTTGTAGAGCTTAGAGGATGACACGGTTACCACCAATCAAATTAGAGAATAAGAAAGTAATTTCCAGCTACTAGGAACAGATTACTCAGAAGCAAAATCTGCTTTTAAAATGTGTGAAAGCAGAAAATGCTGTAATCATCAGCATTAACAGAAAATATCCACGCTATCTTGACTAAGACTTATGTCTTCTGAGTGAGTTGCTTTAGATGCATCTTTTTCTCAGACTTGGAGGAGATGGTCACACTTACTGTTGAATAAACATGAGCCCCGTTTGCCAGCCGGTAGGTGGCGACGCGCTGAAGACACTGCACGATCCTGCTGCAGGCCTTTGCCTCCCTCTGCGCCAGCCACAGGACACGCTCGTCAGCCAACATGATGTTACTTGCAATGTCGACCATCACATCACCCAGCTGCAGGCATGCAAGAGGGAAAAGAAATGTCTTTATAATCAACACAGACTATCTTTTGATCATCAAAATCCTAATAAGACACCAAGAACAGCCTTCAGTCTACATTTTCACAAGACACCAGGCACTTTACTTGTTTCTCATCAAAATATCCTCGGATAGGAGTAACACATTCAATTACGAATCGGTAGTATTTAGTTCAAAATAATGCACTGTAGTAACTGCAAAATCATTGGTGCAAAAGATTGGCAGGGGCAACTGGAGCCGAGAGGAAGTGTAACTGCCTGTGAGACCCCCACATGGAAGGGAAAGACATCACATGATCTCAGAGTAAAAAACACCTCAATTGTTTTTTAAAAAAACACCTGAAAACCATTCACACACACTTCTTTTTGTGTATTAGTTTATTGTTACTAAGAATTACAAACTCCCTGCCCTGTTGGTATCTTCTCATGCTCAAAATTCCAGGCATGTCCAGCTACTGTGAGCTCCCCCACACGCACCAGATCTCTGCATGGGCTTCTGCCCACATGGCTTCCTCCACCTCGAGTGAAAGTCTGCCTTCTTCCCAACTCAGTGACCTGCTTTAAGTGCGAGCACTGTGAAATAATGGACCCTAAGAGGTTCTCAGTTTTGCAATGCTTGTTTTATTTGCTTCATTTACTGAATTCGTTTTATTAGCTCTGTTCATAACTCACAGAGGTAAACATCTGTCAGGTAATGCCAGAAGATGTCACCTGACTATTGTTGATGCCGTTTGCCCTGCACCCAAGCGGTGTCCTAAACAGTCCAGCGAATGAGACACGCTGGTGTCGGGGGGCTTAGTATTGAGCAAAATGTTCATGGAAGGGAGGGCAATAGCAGAAGGCACAACAAAAGCATTCCAGAGTGGGATCAGAGCATTTATGAGCTGGCTGGTCCTGTAATCAAGAAGTAAACATTCAAGTCATTAAGCCACAAAGCCAAGCAAGAAAGCCAAGGCTGGCTTAGCAGACATCTTTTATCATCCCAGAAGATTCCAGCTGAGCTTTTCCACCCTGTTTTGTATCCAAGACTCACTCTCCCCAGGATGTGTGATTCTGAAGGCTGGGGTAGGTTCGGAAAAAGTTCAGTCCTTCCACCCATGGGTCACTTTACAACAATGAATCTGTGGAAATCTACCAGATCCCAAACCTGGAACAAGGGGTGAAACAAATTTATAAAGTACATGGGCGAAGACAAGAACCTCAAATCCTGACCACGAGGGGCTGGATACTCAGCCTCTCAAACCTTCCTTTATTACTAAAGTGAGGACAAGGCAAGTCTGCTCTTAATCCTCTATGAGGATTAAGTTCTAATAAATACAAGGTCCCTCACACCATGCCAGGCACATGGCAAGCATCCACGAAACACTGTCTCTTCTATTTTATTGTGACTTTTCTATCATTTTAATCCCCAACTAGGTCTCTCTTGGAGGAGAAATGCATTTGAAAGCCTGTCCCCCTCTAAAAATCCCTGAACCCCCATCTGATCACTTATTACATACAGTCTTACCAGGGTGCATCACAATTCTGTTCTAATTTTATCTTTCATGTTAACTTCTTCAGGGCAGGAACAACTTATATTTATACTCTTTTTTTTTTTTAAGATTTATTTATTTATACATACATACAAGCACTGGATACAGTCAGAAGCGCGGGAGGGTGAGTGAATTCACCAGAGCCAGAGTGGGAAACAGTACAGGCAGACCAATGATACACTGCTGAGGGGAGCAGCGGGCGGCAGGAGAGGTCTGCACGCCATGTGGGACCCTTGCCGGTGGCCAGGAATCAAACGGCTCTGCATAGGCTGCGGGCAGCTTCACAGCCCAGCGCTCAACCGCTGCGCCACCGGGGAGGCCCTATATTTATACTCTTATTCACCAGTAAAGCCATGGGATAGAAGCTGCCAGCTATGCAAAATTCATTCAACCACAAGGTATACACTTAAGACCAGGATGAGCAGACAGTGTCCCAAATCACAGTGACACAACGAAACAAACACACAGGCACCATTTTAGAGTTGGCAATGTCGTGGAGGAAATACAAAGCAGGTGGGGACAGACACTTCTCAAATCCAGCACAAAGGTCCCTACAATGGACTGAACATGGGGACCAAGTGAGTCACAAGAGTTCTCTGGCTTCCCAATGAAGAGAAAAGTGATGCTTACCCTATACTGTGGTCTTTTAGCATGTGCAATGGCCTGATTCTATAGAACAGTGCACACACCTTAAAAAAAACTTGATTGCTAAAAAGTACTCATCATCCCCTGAGCCTTCCGGGAGGCAGCATCTGTTTGCATGTGGAGGGTTACAACAGTAACATCACATCAAAGGTAACTGGTTACCATTCATCACAACAGATAGGAGGTGTTCACGTCTGGCCCTGTGTCCTGTTTGTGTAATTCTCACATAAATATTTTAGACTTTGACATATAAGTGGCATTTTTCCCCCAAACCCAAGACATTCATTAACAGGATCAGCTAAGAGAGAACTAGGAAGGGCCTACAGTCAATGTTGGTGGAATCCTAAGCCGGTTCATGGGAGACAATTCGTCGAACATTAGCATCCTGTTAGACACTAGACATAGTATCATCCTACTAACAGACAGGTATGGGATAAATGTCATTCTCACAGAAGCGCTGTATCTGAAGTTACAAAGTCACTCCAACATGTCAATTACTGAAGGTCACCAGCTACCAGACAGCAAGTGGAATGGGAAGTCAGAGTAGCTGGAATAATTTGGTTAAGTTTTAGTCAACTATGACGACCTACAGTTAACTCAAATTTCTTTTTTTTAAAAAAAGATTTGTTTATTTATTTATTTATTTAAATAAGCACTGGGTACAGTCAGAAGCGCGGGAAGATGAGAGAATTCACCAGAGCCAGAGCCGGGACAGAACAGGCAGACTGAAGAAATACACTGCTGAGGGGAGCAGTGGGCGCGGCAGGAGAGGTCTGCGCACCATGTGGGACCCTCACCGGCGGCTGGGAATTGAACTGGTGCTGCAGAGGCTGCGGGCAGCTTCGCAGCCCAGTGCTCAACCGCTGCACCACCGGGGAGGCCTTCAAATTTCTATACAAAGATAAACAGGCAAAACAGATGATGTGATAAAATATACTCTATGACTATCAGAAAAGAAATTCCCATTGGCTACAAAACCACAAAGGATAAAATATAGGAAAATACAGAACTATATGAGATGTTGACAGAATAGCACAACTGCAACTAAACTTGCTGTTTCTTTTTTTTTTTAATTTTTAAACATACAGTCTTTATGGGGTTTTTTATGGCATTATTTTTCATGGAGGTAACGAAGGTTTACAACACTGTGCATGATCTAGAGGGACAGGTTTACAGACTTTATGGAGATCTAGCATGACATCCAATACATACCTCATCTCAACTGAAAAACTACCCAGTAACTATCAAGCAGAAATGCTGTGGCCCACCAGCCAACACCAGAAACAAAATTTAATGTGTTAATAATTGTAAAAAAAAGAAACATCTCTAAGGAGGCTACAATTAATAAGAGTGATTACCTGAGAACAAGTTATTTTTCTCATTATGTTGTTCCAAATGGCTAAGAACTAAGGAAAGGAATTATTGCCAAAAAAAATCCCCAGAGCAGGTAATCATAAAATGCTATACGCTTCCATGGCTTGGGGACGGAAGCAGTTCTGAATCCGTCACAGTGGCAAAAAAGGACACAGAAAGGATAACAGTGCATGAAAAATTACACTGGATTAAGGAAGTGTTTCTGAAATCTGACAAAGTTTAAAAACTGCAAGTCAAATCTGAAAGCACTGCATATTTCCTTGACTTCATTCCTCAAGGTCATTTCCACTACCAAAGGGTCAGAAGGAATCACACACCTGCTCTTCCACCTGTCATGCTAAATGATCAGCATAAAAAAAAATGTGTTAATAGACATCGTCAAAGACAAAAGGGTAAAGAAAGAAAAATGCCCCATTAATGACAATGAAAGTGTTAAATGTCATCTGCATTAAGAAAAGATATTTCATGTTCTTCTCAAAATATAGGTTTGGAATTCTGACCATGAGTAGATCAAAATCATCTAAATTTTACGAATTTCTGATATGTTAGCATATGAAACACACAAACTAACATGTACGTGAATTTGGCGGTAACTGATTTTAAGGTAGAAGGACTAGAGCACTAAGCATTCACACCTAAGACACTACTTATGTGCCTTGGAGTTAAATACTCCTGAGTTAAGATTTCAACTCTACCACTTACAATTTAGATATCCACAAGCAAATGATTTAGCCTCTTCAACACCAGTTCATTCATTTGAAAACTGTGACAAGCACCCTATGAAAAGTGCTCAGTGTCTCATTCCATAGTACATTAAAAGACAAATATCTCCATCAAGCAATTCATGCATTTTTGAGAGAAGTGAAGTGATTTAGACCCCTCTCCCCATTTGTGTTTCTAAATACTCTTGTCAATTCTAATAACCAAAAAAACAAGGGTTGCAGACATCTGTGTGGTGGAACAGAAAGCTAGGCAGCTGTTTTGGGACAGCAAAGGTGAAAATAGGAAGTGGCAGATCTGACCTGTTGTCCAAGCTGAACTAAACAATGATAATAATAATAATAATGATAATAATAATAGTGGTTGATACTATTTTTCAAGTAGTCTTCATGTTCATCTCCTACTTACAAATTAAGTATAATACTGAGAGCATACTTACCTCAAAGTATGTTATTATCCTGATTAGTTTTAATAAAGGGATTGCCTATACATCACTCGGAACTAGCTTCATGGCCCGAGTGCCTCAGGATCCCACTGTCAGCCTCTCAGTAGCTTGCCCAGCTAAGTCACGATTCAGTGTTTTCATAATTATTTGCAAAAGGACAAACATAATTTGTGAAAATCATCAAAGCCAATGGCAAATATCAAAGCTCTGATTTTACTGTGGTTGGGGTTAAAAAAAAAATGAGGATGAGGAGGATGATGATGGTGATGGGGGAGAAATAAGTTGAAATAATGTCGCCTGATGGAAAAAACATAGCATTTATTCTCTTACAGAGAGGATTTGAGGTAGTCTAACAAAATAAGAAAATGTGTTTTTAATTTAAAAAAAAAAGCATGAGTGTTGTAAATCTTAAATGGCTAAGAAAGTATCTCTTAAACATTCTCATAACAAGAAAAAAAGTGCAACCATCTGAGGTGATGGGTATTAATCAAACTAACGGATCAATTCATGATATATACAGATAGCAAATCATCATGTTTTATACCTGAAACTAATTGCAAGTAATATGTCAATTATACTTCAGTTTAAAAATGAGAAAACATAAAAGACTGGGAAATACTGACTGAACAACAAGGAAAAGAGTCCTTGAGTAGTTAGCTGCTGTGATGGGCAAAAGTGGCTCTTGATGTGTTTCTGGTCATCAAGGGAAAGGACATTTCCTCCAGGAGACAGATTTGATTTTAGGGCAAATTCTCGGACCACGTGAGGAATGAGTCTCAACAACCTCCAATTCTTCCAGTGGACAAGGATTTTGACTTTCCTGACTACAAGTGAATGTGCACCCCCTTTCTGAAGGTATGGAGGAAAAAAGGGTCTGGAAAATTTTGTTAAAAGTGAAAAAATGCTGATGGAGGAATAGTTCTTTTTTAATGACCACTGATCAGTCAGGAAACAGACTCACTCACCAGGCTAGAGCAAAAGAGCAGCAGGCACCCCAGACCGCTGAGGCTGAATGCTGATTTGCAGAGATAGAGTCTGAGTCCTACATGGAGTGCAGGCACCACCTGCCCAGGCCTAACAGAAGGCCCCTGCAGGGAGCTGATAAGCCAAGGGGGTACCTCGGGGTCAGGACAAACCAGCATCGAACCAGTCTCAAGGAAAGAAAGTTAGCAAGGAAACTTGAACTTGCCTGGCAGAGACGGGAGGTTAAAAAAAAAAATTTCTTCCCTTACAATGTGGATACAGAAGCTGAGTTTCATAAAGGACTGGGGGCCAGACTTCACATTACTTCTGTGGCCTGAAAAACCTCAAGCTGAGAACTAATTTCAACTGCCCACCATGCTACATACACACACACACACACACACACACACACACACCCCCCACCCCCTGCCGCTATTCCCCGTAAGCACTGGGCAGAAGCAAGCCAGTGTCATAATAATAATCAAACCTTCCACCATTCTCATGAGGACCCCTTATCACAATCAACATTAATCAACATTGTTCTGGAGAATAAGCCGGAGAGAAAAAAATCCACTTTATAAAGGAACAGACAAGTCAATTGTTATTTTGCTGGTGACAAACTGTCAGTCTACAAAACCTACATAATCAACCGAAAAATTATTTAAACAAATTCCATGAGAGAAAACAGACACAAGGTCTACATTACAAAAAAATCAAGGAAAAAATTGCACATGGACTAGTTATTTGATGATATTAAGTATTTGGAGGGAGAAAGGAAGGAGTGAAGGTAAGGAAGCAAGTGCCAAGGGGGACAGTGAGGAGGGAGGTCATTTGAAGGACTGTGGATGGACAGATGAGACAAGACTGGGAAAAACAGAGTTGTTAAGGCCTAGTGAAACACAGGCATTAATGACAACAGCTATACTTTGGAATTTTCCTATTAAAAATTCTGAAAAGTTAAAAAAAAAAGCTAAATCCAAAGAAAAAAAAAATTAAAAGATAAGGACCATGAAAATTTGATAGCAGTTCTTGAAGTCTGTACCAGAGACACCTGGAACTAACTACAAATTCTCAGACCTGACCACAGGCCTACAGAATGACATGTACAAGCTGGAGAAACCACATTCTAGAAAGGATAACACAGCAGGAGCTAGGTCCCTGCAAAGCTAAACAGCACAGCAAAGCATGACATGTGAGATAGAAAACGAAAAAAGAAATGCAGCAGCCCATCAGAAGTGATTGAGTTTGAAAACCAATAAATGAAAACTTTACATTTTTAAGAACCTGTACATGAAAATGTGCCAGATGTACTCCAGAGGGAAGTCACATAAGCTGCATGCCTGGCTCATGCGTTAACCAGAGCTCCTTAAGGGCCACCTCGTATATCAAGCCTAGTGTTCTATGTGCATCCTCACCTCTGAAAGGGAAGTAGAGTCTATTCACGAGAGAAATCACTCCCGAAGATATGTAACTGACAATTCAGTTGCCCAACAGCCTGCAGTCATTTTTAAAAACCCTTGTGCTCCCTGGTGGCACAAGGGGTTGTCTCAGCATTACGAAGCTGTCTGCAGCCACTGCAGCACGAGTTCAATCCCTGGCCTGGAAGCTACCTATATGGCACAGCAGACCTCTCCTGCCTCACCCGCTGCTCCCCACAGCAGTGTATTTCAGTAGATCTACCTGTTCTGCTCCCCACTCTGTCTCTGGTGAATCTTCTCACTTCCCGCATGTCTGGCTTACACCCCAGTTCTTGTATGCATAAATAAATAAAATAAATAAAAAACTCACAAAACACACCATTTAGCCCTGGGAACTTAAGAGTTTCTGGCCCCTTCTCTCAATAAGAGAGATGGTGCTGGCTCGCTTTCAGCTCATGCCCAGAAGTAACTGAATCACAATACTTTACTTATGAAATTACACAGAGCAGAATAACTTTGTGCACTTAGTACAAAAATCAATTTAATTAATTACTTGTCCAACTAAGCTATATACATTTTAGGATACCTTAGCATAATTTTATGCTGTGGTAATTACTTTAAAATGAAGCCCTTAAACCTCATCATTTCTTTTTTATTATACTAATAAATGGTAAAATCTATGGCCTATGCTTTAAGTTTCCAGAGAATCAGATAGGATGTCTGTCACTACATGGTAAGTATTATTGCATTTACATCTCAATTATTCAATCCTGAGAATTTTTCCTGTTTCCTCCATTTATATGTTATAAGTTGTCCTTATTTGTTTCCAAAGATAATGAAAACATTACCTCCCCCTGGCAGCCAGTGGAAGGGAGAGCTACTTTCAGACTGAGTTTTTAGATAGTAGCTCGAGAACTCTGGTGACATTTTTTTCCAAAGGACCTTTTCCAAAATTTCTGAGATCATTTAAGAAATCTCCTAACCCTATAAAATCATATCCCAGGCTTTGCTACTATTTTTGCAAGAACAATTCAACTGTATTTTCTTACTCGTACACATAAACTTTGCCAGCTGAACAAGGGAAATATCCCCCATTTTGAAAACAAGGAAATGGGGGGTGGGCAATGAGCAACTCATGCAGCCACATCTACTTCCCGTGCTCAAGGAGCTGCTTCCACCAGGACACACCAAAGGGACAGGCAGCTCACTCCACACCCCAGCACACACTTAGTACAGCGTGCACCATGCACACAAGCCCAGGGCTGAGCAACAGGGCAACACAGGGATCAATGGGTATTGTTTGATGGCAAAATATTTTTCAATGTCCACATTCCAAATGTCATTCCAATTACTCTAGTGACTCGAAGCAGCCCACAGCCATGGATGACTTCTAATCATGTGGGGAGCGAACCTGTGATTATAATCAACAAAGGAGAGCAGAATGCAGAAGGCTGTTCCTGGCACCAGCACAATCTGCCAGGGGAAGCAGGCCGCACCCAGGGGCAGGGGCAGGGGCAGGTAGCAGGACAGGTCACTAGAAAGCTGTGGACCGCAGCTCAGATACAATACTAACACACACTCCATTGTCAAGGTGTCGACTTACCTGAGACCCATTGACATATTAACTATTTCTTTTCCAGCTCCATCCTATCAAGTACTCAGGTACTAGAGCTACAGTCCCAAAATTAATCACCAAAATGAAAAATCCTAACAGACATTCTACCAAAAAACAATTCTTTGCTTAAATAATTTAGGAACTAGGACAGACGTATTGCTCACCTTTCAATATAAATGAACTTAAGAGACCCTAGACTTTGAGGTGCTAGACTTTGTTTAACCCCGTGTCTCCCCCACAGCTGTACATTGAGCATTTCAGGACACCAAGACAGTCCCACATTGTGCTAGAAAGGACACGCTACACTGCAGACAGCCAGGTGCTTGGCCTCTGCTCTCAGCCCTGCCCTAACTTAGCTGCACACCCTTGGAGAAATACTTCAGCTACTTTGGCCTCTAGTTTGACATGACTTGATATGAGTTTCCTCTACCTAGAAAATTATTGTTAGTATCAGGGTCCTATCACCAAAAAAAGTGCATATAAAGCTCTCGCATAGCCTGAAACTTAAAGCATAAGAATACATTAATCTGTATCTTAAAACTTATTCAAAACATAACTTGTTGCTCATTCACTCGCTCTGAAAACTGTGATTGTCAGTGTTTTCCCCTAAAGGATATGATATTGCCCAACAGGTCATAGTTTTAACAGGGCCCCATTAAAATGCATGAGATTCTCATGACTTGTATCATCCAATGATTTGCAATTTCAAAAGTTCCCTTTCAGTCCTTTATTTATCCAGGATAAAACAAAAGCAATTAAGCAATTTAATATACAATCTGGGTGCCTAAACACTGAGCCCATGTCAAAGTGAACCCTGGGTAACCCCACAGCAAGCACAAGGGCTCTGCTCTACCTCTCTGCACCTGTTTTTCCAAAAATGAATAAATCCCCCATTCTCCTCTCAATGACAGATCACTGTGACACATGGAGCATCGGATCCTCAAGGACAATTTGGGAAATTAAAAAGTGCATATTTCAAATGTAGTAATATAAATAAACTTTATACATATAGACTCATGTCTACGCCGTGACCACTTGTTGACATGGGACAAAGAATCAGATTCATGCTATAATCCGAACAAGAAAAATACCTCTTTTGATTTTTCCTCTTTGGTAAATCTTCCAAATTTTTCTATCATTTCAGCCACAAAGATGACATCCATCTTGTCAGAGAAGTTGGCCGCCTCCACGGTGTAAGCCAGTAACTGTCGGGCTGTGGCCACTGCATTGGTGAGGTTGAGCGGCATCTACATAAAAAAGGCAAGAAACTTAGTCAAATGAGAGACATTTTGTCATTTTATCTTTGCAGTTCCAAACATGGCAACAGTGCATTATTTATTCACTGTGACCTTCTAAAAATTTTTTTTCAAACCTGAGAAATCAGGAATTGTAAAGGAAACAAACACAAGATACATGTTTTTTAACTTGAAACGAAACCTATTAATACATCGGATCACGTAGCTAAACTTGCTGCATCCAAATTCTACACATACTCAACTGAGGAGCCTTCGCTGAAGCACCTATCGGGAGGAATTGACACCCCCCAGAACTCCTACCACACAGCCACGTATCTAGCACTTGCCTGCATTGCCAGGCACAGTCAGTACTGTCTTCCACTTATTTATTGACTTGACCATGACTCCGCCCCAGCCACTGCTAAGGTGCTAGGGAGCATAAGAAAATTTAACACAGAACCAACAGCTATGGCTGTTAAAAAGATGCCTAGAAGCAAATGAGCAAAGGCATCTGAATGGTCCAGCACAAGCAGGAATTGCTTGTAACAAAGATTATAAGGGCCTCCGCTGGTGGCGCAGGAGGTTGAGTGCTGCACTGTGAAGCTGTCCGCAGCCTCTGCAGTGGCGGTTCGATCCCTGCCGGCCGGCTAGGGTCCCACATGGCGCGGCAGACCTCTCCTGTCTTGCACGCTGCTCCCTTCAGCAGTGTATTTCAGTCTGTTTGCCTGTTCTGTTCCCCACTCTGTCTATGGTGAATCTTCTCACCCTCCCGCGCCTCTGGCCTGTACCCTAGTTCTTGTATAAATAAATAAATAAATCTTTAAAAAGAGAGATTATAAAAGGAAGCCAAGAGGTGGCACCCCAGGTGGATGGGGAGGAGGGTTGGGATTTGTTCTGGTGGATCCAGAGGATAAAGTATTCAGACAAAGGGGGAAGGGAAGGGAAGGGGAGGGGAGGGGAGGGGAGGGGAGGGGAGGGGAGGGGAGGGGAGGGGAGGGGAGGGGAGGGGAGGGGAGGGAAGGGTGATGCCATGAGGGCTGTGCATGGTGGTGGTGAAGACATGAATGCCATGTTGCATGCACAGCCTCAGCAAATCTGAAGACTTCCTGCTTACCTGATTAAACATGTAAAGAACTCGAGTGACATCATTCGCGTACTGGCAGCGAGAATAATCATCATCCGCCCACAAGCCGCCTCGATCACACCTGCGCCAGGCTTTTCTCTCGTCCTGTGCGTTTCCAGGGTAGATCCCGGTGCCGTGTGAGTTCCGAGTGCACTGCAGGTAGGCAGTAATGCCTGCCAGCGTCCTGGGCCACCTAGGAAGACAGAGACAGAGCACGCTGAGGAGGCAACACTGGCACAGTGACAACAGAGGAAAATCGAGGACTAGAACATGCTACGTGTAATCACAGAGAAAACTCAAGAAGCAACAAGCAAAATTCCCTGCAGCATAAAGACAGATTACATGTTTTAAAAAACTAACAGGAACTGAAATGTTTTCATTGATATGCCAAGTATCTACTTTTTAATACCACAACAGAGCAAACTATCTTCCTCCTATTTCAAATATTACAAGCAGACAGGGAAATTGTTCCTTAGCTGATATACAAGTGGTGTTACCGAATGATTGTGTGTTTCTTTATCATTACCGTTGTAAGATTACATAACCATTAGGTACATATAAAGTCATAATCTAGTCCAATATAAATAGAATGTGGCTATCACAGAAGCAGAGTTTGTACTAGAGCAGGAAAGGTCTCCCACCATAGGTCGGAGACAGCTGTTCTCATAGGACCTCCTGGCAACACGGGCTTTCAGAAGCAACTAGGAATTTGGGGCTGGAATCATCGCCCATGAAGTTAAGGAATAAGCCTGGTTCATTGTAGTAAGACAAGTTAGAAAATCAACATGGCTTATGTTTTATACCTGCTTTCTTCCTGGGAGTCTGGAATTCTGCTAGGTAGAGGGTGCCTGTCTGACCAGCCCCCAAGTAGGACTTTGGGTGCTGAGTCACCATTGGGCTTCCTTGAGCAGAAACACTGCAGAAGTCATTGCCCTTCTATGGCTGCAGGAGGAGCAGGGTGTGTCACCCTCATGGGAGTAAGGGGGAGTTAGGAAGTCTGCTTAGGGGTCCTCAGAACCCCAGGTGGCTTTTTTCCTTATGATCCAGGTATGTGCTTTTCTATATCACTACCATGTGCCTTTGCTGTGACTACAGCTGTGTGAGTCCTGTGAGTCCATCTAGCAAATCTGTGCACTAAGGGGTAGTCTCAAAGGCCTCTAACAAAGTGCATGACAAATTTACCTGGAAAAACTAACCTATTATGCAAGTACTACACAAACCTGTTGGCTTGGGTCATCACTAAGTTGGGAGAAATCTTTGTGATCTGAACCTTGTTTTCGAAAAATGGGAACAAAGCTGAACACACTTAACAAAAGTTTCAGCTGAACCATAACATAGGAACTGCTAAATTATATTATAAGTCACACCAAAATATAACTCATCACCAAAAACTGCATAAAGAGACCAAGCAACACTAAACAAAATCTTATTAATGCAGTGGAAATTTAATTGTACAGTATCTTAAGGAGTGTCAAAATATGAATAATTCATACATCAGTTAAATATTTAGATTTTTCTTCTATTTATAAAATGTAAAATACTCAAAAAAAACTGTGAGTAAAAATAGAAAATTTACCATAAACAGAAAGTAGCATATTATCATTATTTAATGAAAGATGTTGATCACAACTAAATTAACAAATGTCATCTACTTAACTTTAAAATATACAATATAAGTATTATAGATGAACAGTTAACCCACATACAGGATTTTTTTTTTACTGGCAATAGTAAATGCTAATTGCCATATACATGTGTCAAGGAAATTTAAAATAAGAAAAAAATATATCATTTTTAAGAAAAAAATCAATGACTGACTAGGTTCTTCAATATGGACTTGAAAGATTAACACCAAAGGAGTTTCTTTTCCTTAAAAAGTAGACTACATGGACTGACTGCCAGGAACTAACAATGGTACCAACCAGACAGATGCAAACTGCATATTCAAAATCTTTATTCTGCTTTAAAAAGCAACATTATCTCTTTCATTTGTATCAGCTATAAATTTACTATTCAAATCCTGAATGTCAAGAACATGAAGTAAATAAAATATTTTAAAAGTTTTAAAGCAACTTTGAAAGTGTAGCATACAGTAAAAGTTGTGACTTCTCCCAAATTCTAAACTGTCTACTAAAAAATAAAAAAAATAAAATAAAATTTAACTCATTCCACTGGTCTTAATACAAAGTCCAATAGCAGTGGCTCCCCCAAGTTTCAGGTGACCCAACAGCTTTCATTTCCCAAAGTTCTTCTTGCTTAACAGCCAGAAGAACCAAACAGAGTAAGAAAATCGACTATGTTTTTCTCCTGATTATGATGTCTATTTAACTGCCAATAATTAAAAGTGATTTAGCAATACAAATCCTTCCAAAACTCATCCACACAAGAGCCCTTTGAAGAACAGGTAGCATTAACCTGTCTGAATTCTGCATTATCTCAGTGGAATTTCTGAAATGGGTCTCTAAGCCATGGTTCTTAACTTTTAACACAAAACCACTTACAAAAAATGAACATTCTGGCTCTGCTTTCACAGACTCTTAAATCAGCAGATCTGAGATAAAGTTCAGGCACCATTTTTTTTTTTTAATCTCCATAAATAATTCTGAAATTACCATTCAAAAGAGTAGTCTGTGGGCAGAGACATAAGGATACATATGTGTAGACACCTACCTTTTATGGATGCAACCATTTATATGCCTTTGAGAATACAGTAAGATTTGGGGCAAATCAGACTTTTCTAGCACTTTCCATGTCACTGACCTGAAGTCCCCTTTATTGTTCACAACCCTCTCGGGAGGACAATACTGGGCAGAGCTTTCTAGGACCACAATGTCAACAGTCCTTGTATTGTTCCCACGTTTGGTCTGAACATGACAGCCCCAATTTCCGGTTGATCCAGCCTGAATATTAGAAATGGTTAGGGCACTGCATGAAGAAAGATATTAAAAAAGAGAGAAAGTGTGGTTAGGCAACAGGGGACAACAGGGGTTTCTATCATTTATTTAGTAAATGTGTCTGAATGCACATGGTACTTTTAAATAAAAATGGACTTAAACAACGATCACTTATTTAAGAATTTCCGTAGCAAGTTAGGACAAGCAGGTAAAGGGATACTTCACATGTTAATGTAAGAGTTGTAAGAGAAGTATGAATATTCCGATGGTACATGACAACTGAAATTTCTCCTGGGATAAGGGAGAAAAGGGCATTAGGGGTGTGGAGGGCAAACCAAGACAGATACATCATGGCACACTCTTCAGCAAAACTAATAGAGAAATTTCCAAACTATAGCTACCTTCCTATAGGTTCTGAGGAAGGTAACCAAGCATGATCAAATGAGAATATACTACCAAATGTGTAATAAAAATTATTTACAGTAAAATAATTTATGGAAAAAGATATTATACCATAAATGACTCATTAAGTCTCTAAAAAAGATGTAGTGCACTACTTAATTAATTCTGTAACAAAAAGACATTTTCCATGTAATGGTATACTTCGATTTATAAAACAGTTATATTTCCAAATAACTGTTAAGTTCAATTTTCAAGACAAAGCCACAATTTTCAAATATAAATCCTATTAATATCAGAACCTTCAAGAGACCTTTACCCCCTCCCACATGACTCATATGCTTTGCTTTGATGTAGAAACAAATGATAAAAAATAATTAGTAAAGCATGCATCATTTTAATTAACTTACAAAATTATATCTTGAAGTTAATCCACATTTTTCCAGTCTCCTAAATCATTAATGACTACACAACAAATGTTCTAATAAAGTCTTTGAGGCAGTGTTATTCTAAATCATCAAAGAAAACGCTTATCATCTTCACTGACCAACTTATTAAATAAACCAATACCCTGTAACAACTATATTCAAGTTCAAGTGACACAAAAGAGTTTGACATTCAGGGGCCTCCCTGGCAGCACAAGGGTTTAAGTCTAAGCACTGTGAAGCTATCTGCAGCCACAGGCTCACCCACATGGAACAGCAGACCTCTCCTGTCTTACCCACTGCTCCCCTCAGCAGTGTATTTCAGTTGATCCGCCTGTTCTGCTCCCCACTCTGTCTCTGGTGAATCCTCTCACCACCCCTCCCATACACACACCCCTCTGGCCTAGCCCCCAGTTCTTGTGTGCATAAATAAACAAATCTTTAAAAGAGGAGAGAGAGAGAGACTGACAATCAATTTAAGTAACCAGAGGCCTCTCAAACATTCTACAAGAGACAGCACTACTGAACTAGGAAGAACTGTATAAAATATCATCCTCTAATCCAGGTTTGCACACTTTTTTGGCTCACAGTATCTTCACTAACTAAGTTCACTTTTCTATGGCTCCCATAGCCTGCCCCCAAAAATGTAAAACAAAACAAAATCCACACAGTAATTCTGAATATTGAATTAAAACCCAAAGCTGTATATCTGAATCCTAATAACTTAGTAATCATTTGAAAAAGCAACACATAAATTTAAAAAAAAAAAATTTATTTTTAAGCTACTACAACTACTTCCTAGTGGACCTTATGTACCTCTTGTTCGTTCCAAAATTAATCAATACAGATTAGACAATGATACCCTTATTTCTTGTCCACGATGATTTTTACATAGTACCTGCTTTGTAACCACAGTTAATTGCCAAAACTCTCAACCCCAATACAGCACCAACAAAAGGAAAGCAGCATGATCTCATGTCTGCCTGGTACTGGTAGCTATTTGGTGTCTTATAAATGCCAATGGCGATAAGCTTCCTCAAGAATTCAAAGTATCCCACAGCACCTCTGCAAACCCACTGTGGTCCCGTAGGACACTGAGTACACCCTTTGGAAACTACAGTCCTAATATAGTTTGCAAAAATTTTTAAAACAACTTCTAGTAATATCTTCAATATCAAAATTATTTGTGTAACTTTTTCAAGAATCCTCAAGGAGCATATCTGGAGATTTAAAGAGAAAGAGGTGACACCAATTTCATTTCTAGGAAAACTATTAACTCTAGATTCTTACTAATATAGGATCAATGATAGCAGCAGTCCAGTGAAGAATTAACAGGTACCGGGGTCTAGCCAATTCAATAACCACTATGTTCCTTTTCTAATTCCCTTATTATTCTGAGGCCAACTCTACATAAAGAACTTCTCTGTCTTCATAAGAAAGATAATCATTTTAGTCAAGAGTCCCTAAAACAAAAATGTTAGGTAAAGTTGCTATCCTAAGAATTAACTTTTTTGTACTGCTGTAATGTACTGAGATTAACTTATAAAAATATTTCTGTACAGCATATTTTAATCTAGCTACTTTATAGCTACAACGTTAAGAGTTTAAATTAAACTCCTTTATTCAGGAAGGTGTTCCATTATGTTTTTAAATCACTACTGTTGAATTATATATCCTTGCCAGTTTTACAAGAAACTGCTTAAAGTGTACAACTGGGTAAGTTCTGCCATATGTAAACACTTGGAGATTAACATAATAAAAATAATATAACAATTATAGTAGTCTTACTGTGACTTAATACATTGTTTCTGAAAACTTTATCCCCTAATAAAGTAACTCCAATTCTGGAAATAGCAGGGTAGCTGCTATCAAACTACCATCCATACAAAATGACACATGTCTGAACACACGGACAGTGATCCAAAGAGGTAGAAATGAGAGATAAGTTGATAGAAGGAAAAGTATTAACTGTAAAGAGTAATCAGGAAATTTTTTTATAGCTTCTGCCAAAGGACATGCCCTACTCAAACAGAAACTGACCATCTTACTGGTTGAAAAATGACGGGAACAGAGGTGGAAAGGCGCCTTGCAAGAAGTCCAAAGTTCCACATACAGAATCCACCCAGATCTCTAACTGACCCTGTCCTTGGTACAAATAAGAGAGCCAGCAAGAAGATTTAATTTAGCTGCTACCTTCCACAAAGACAAAAGCAGGAGTTTAACCAAGCTAACTGCTTAAGGAGGTGGTATTCAGCTCTTTTCAAGAGAATATAACAGAACCCAGAGTTAGGAGTCAGCAGCAAACTTTTTCCTCCAAGGCCAGGCAGGCTATATTTTAGACTTAACTGGGTAAGAAGCAACATCAAAGATATTATATAGATACTTCTACAAGGTAACCATTAAATTAGTAAAAAATATTTTTTAGCTCAGAACAGGCCAGACTTGGCTCTCAGACTTTCCTTTGCCAGATTCTCCTCTATTATAAACAATTCACAATGTCCAAGATAGATTCCAACATTACTTAACATATAAACAGTATTTTTTAAAAACAGAAAAATATAAATCATATTCAAAAGAAAAAAATCTGCAGTGGATTTTGTATACTCAGGACATGCTGAACAAAACAACACAACATTAAATCAAGCACAAGGTGAAATGATGGTATCAAGAGGTACTATAAAACAATGTATGAAGTTGCTGCTGACATAAAATGCTGACTTTGCTACAGCTATGACCCCACTAGGCAACAGGAATTTGGGCACTACAGTAGTATATGCCATCTGTCACTGATAGAAAAAACACCATTACAGGACACAAGACTATAAGGTGAGTGATAACACAGTATGTAATTTTAACCTGTGTTTTATACTCTATAAAGTTCATATGAATTAAGTATTTTGGTGCTCACACCAAAATACTTGGGGTTTCCAGGACTTTTTTTTTATGCTGCTGAGGTAGAGAAAACAATTATCTTAAACTGAAGCATAAATCATAAGACAGTGAATATTAGGAGATTCCTAAAAGGGAAGACCTGCTGCATAGCAGCAGGAAATGGTTAACAAAAATTGGCACTGAAAGTTTACATTGTTTCTTCTAAAAACTTTAAACAAAAAGTCTTTTTTATTCCATACTCTTTTCTACCAAATGGGCTAGGAAAAGATAGCTACTTAATTTTAGAAGATAGTGAGGATTAGAAAAAGGAAATGCCAGATGTCTGCATTTTTAAATGCAAGGAGATAAAATATTAATTCAAATTCCAACTGAACATTACAATTCTGAAAGAGTAAATAAAGGCTACAGAGATAATCCCTCATCTAAGAAAGATTACCTTGCAATCAACGAACAGTTGTGAATCATGTTCTTTTCAACAAAGATACCTTGGGATTCATCAGTTTCAACTATTCGCCCATCCTGATACCATAACACTTGCATATCCTGGTCAATATATGAAGCCATGCACTGGAATGGAAGGCTGTCTCCCTCAAACACAACTTGACGATGAGATGGACTCATGTAGAAAGATGGTAATTCAAGGGGAGGATCTACAGACAGTAAAACAAAGGCTCAGTAAACAAACACAGACCATATTCACAGTTCAAATATTGTTCAGTTACCTGCATCTTAATGCTAGCACCAATAGGCTGCCACTGACTTACATGGGTCTGAATAAAAACAAATATTACTTAAATTAAAATGAAACCATTTCATAATCATTGATGACATTTAGAGTTGTTTTTTACTGGTGGTATATAAGACTGTCAGATGATCACATAATCGGTACTTAAAAAGCAAGTTATAAAATGATACTTAAATCTGGAGAATGGAACTGATGATAAGTAAATGCTGATAATATACAATTTTAAAATGTATTTTGAGACTATATTACCTATGATTAAACCACTGACTTCTGGTTATAAAAGTAATGCATACTTATTACAGAAAATTTGGCCCATTGAACAGAAGAGGGAAAGGTATAATCCCTTACTTTATTATCATGTTTACAAAGGTGTAAATATTTCCATGCAGTCAGAAAAAAAAAAAAGATACTCTATTATATATGCAAAAGTGCAAACAAATACCATTCAAAGCCTTCAAAATATTTAGTTCATATGTCTAACACAGTAATTCTACTTTTATTAGTAGTCTGCCTTGAAGAATAGTAACAGATATGCAAAGATGGATACAAGGAAATTAAGCCTTGCATTATGGAGTGAGAAATTATTAACAACCTAAATATACCATAATAAGGAAGTTGTGAAGTCATAGCTCCACACACAGAATAGACTGGTATATGTGTACTATTGTGCATGATGAGGAAGCTTCCAGTATTTCAAGTTTTGAAAGTACAAAATGTCACTTTATGTCACTTTATGAAGTATGACACTTTACGAAAACAAAGGGAAAAGGTAAGAATGACATACCAAGGTGTCTTTGACACTTAAGTACCTGTAAGTGATAAAACTGTAAATGGGCACTGTTTTATTTGCTTCTTTTAGTTTTTCACCTTTTTAAGCCGTGTTGAAATGTAAGTGAACAAACTAAGATATTAAAAGTGCTGATTTGATAAACATAAATTTTTACTTTTCATAAATAATAATTTTAATCCAGAGAACATATTTTACTTATGAGAAAGCAATAACAAAAATAATAAACAGGAAAAATACTGATAGGATTATTTTTTCGCAAGCACAAACACCAAGATGGAATCTCCCTCCATTTTAAAGACAATTTTGGTTTAAAATGTGGCTTGCTTTATGCTTTACAGGTATTTTCTTCAGATATTTTCCAAAATCTGATTTTTTAATAGTCGTATACCACTTATTGAATGGCTGTGTAACAGTAATTAAACGAAAGCTCTCCTTCTGAGAATTTAGGACATGCATATATATACACAAAGTCTGAAGACGGACAAACATAGCTGATCATTTCCTAAGAATTAAGCCCTACTTACAAATCTGCTAGATCAACTCTTAAGAAAACTGATACACATTGGGAAACTATGCTATATATAAAAAGGCTATATCAATTCACACTTCTGCCAACAAACAATATGATTGCAGCCTCAGATTTTATTCCTACCCACAAATTCCCACTTGCCAAATGATTGAAAATCTAAAGGTCTATTCCCATTCACCAAGTGACCCAAAATCTGAAGACTTTTAATATTCTCCTGTAAGTGGGTTTTTATAACTGTTGAGAACCTAAGAACCTTAAAATACCAATCAAAAAAAAATTTTTTTAAACAAGCTGACTTAATTGTAGGCATACACCAAAGATTACTGAATCTATGACAATGGATGGTTTGCATCAGTTACAGCCAAGTATAAAGAGAAATCTATAGATTGTCAAGAAAAACAAGGTAACAATAACAAGTTCAAGTACAGGAAACACTGAGTTTTTCCTTCGTCCTTACCGCAGGTCAGCAGCTCCTGCTTCACACCTGTCACAGGCTGGGCCTGCAGGGACTTAGGATAAACACATCTCGTGTCTCGCACCGTGATGTTCCGCTCCTTTACCCAGCGATGCATCCACAATATGTTACAATCGCACAAAAGGTACTCCGTCTGAAATTCTCTGTAGCATACAAAATTTAATTAAAACTAAATGGCATTTCTCTCTCATAACTATCTGAGGGTTTGGGTGGCATTCCCACTCTTATGGAACGTTCCATCTCTTGTCATGCTCTCCTTTCCAACAACAGGATGTGCTGTGTCTGACCCAGCACTGATCTAGGGTGGACTCTGCTTTTGATCAGAATTCATATGTGAACAAACTATTTATCATCCCTCTTCCAGGCAATGAGCACCATAATCTCAGGGACCTGGAAAACCAAATCCCAACCTTTTTGTCTCTCAGACTTCTCCCCATTCATCATCAAGCATGTGGAACTAATAATACCGGATCTTGAAGCCTTCCCCAGTGTTTCCAGCATCACTGCCAGGTATTGGCCTAAGTACCTGCAAACTCAGTTAATTTTGGCAACATGTGCGGTTCCCAGGGTTACACACGGTCTGACTAGAGGCTGTCTCTGAGCTTTCCTGCTACATGCCAGGTATTTACAGACTTAACAGATACAGACTCAATCTGTAGTATACAAATAAGAATACCGCATACCTGATAGGAAAGGAAATAGAAAATTAACTCTATTTGAGAGTCGAAGTTTTATAATTTCGTAGCTGGATATAAGAAACAAAGGGAGAACATACATAGCTTGGATAGAGGCAAAATTCCTCTTTTAAGAAGCACTGCTATTCATGTGCCACATTATGCTTAAGCCCAGTTCATCAAAACATTTGCAAATACTGTCCCCTACCAACCAGGGGGATATTATTTAACAGGAGGACAAAATGTAAATATAACCAAAATGGATGTAAAGTGTCCTATACAAATGAATCAACAAAGATCTAAGAGCGCACATGAGCACCTGTGCTTCTAACACAGAGGATGTGTTGGCCCCCACTTCATCTCTTCAGTTTTGGGGGGATATGGAAGAGGGGATGGGGGAATGAGATACAACAAGAAGAAAGTGAAATTTTCTTGAAAGCCATACCAGAAGGATGATGGACTGGGTTCTAATTCCTAAGCACTAACTTCGGTCAATTTCTAGCACAAGCAAGTCATTTTTTCTGATTTTTAGATGAAAATACTTCCCACATTCCTCAACCCAGTGTTTTTTCTCCCTATGCTCCACAGAAATGGCTGACTTGAGTTCACCAAATATACTAAAAGGAGATGTTTTCATCAAACAGCAGGCTAAGAATGGTCCCGGTTATAGTGCACGTACAATTCCCACCACCCCCCTTGTTTTGATCCTACTCCCTCCTCCCCCCGCCGTAGTGTGTCTCTAGCTTATAATTGCTTGTTGATTTTGATTTTTACATTATTATAATTGTATGGGGACTATAACCAAGATGAAAATGCATACACTGTGCAAAAATGAAAAACAATGTAAAAAATATATAAAGTTAAAAAAAATTAAAAAATTGAAAAATAAAATGTCAAAAAAATAAAATAAAATAATGGTCGTGGGACCAGAGAAAGCAGGTAGAGAGACCCAGTGCGACTGGAGAGGTAGGTACACAGGACGGGATGGAGGCAGAAGATGCCTGACCTGTCAGCTGCACCCCAGTGAAAGCTAGCACATGACAGGTTTAGGAAAAGGAAAACAAGAGTGGGGAGGGCACGAAGAAAGAAGTCCCTGCACACAAAACAAAGGCATCTAGTTGAAAAAACAATTTTTCCCCTGGGGGGAAAAAACCTCAATCCCATAAATTTTATACCCAATGAAAAATTGAAAAACTTTACATTTAACTGTAAGTCCAGTAGAAAAAAGTATGACTTGGAATTTGAAACACAGTAAGGTTTATTTGAAAAAAAAAGAAAACGGTTACTTTCAAAAGGAACTACTGTAAAGTTTCTCACTAAATATCCTCTTAAGTGTTTTGGGATGAAAAATTCTGCCAATTCTAGAGCTACAGAGAATTATGTAAACATGACTATATAATGACTTCATAACGTAGGCATTCTACCTAAACATTCCTAGAAACATCAGTAAAAATTGCGAAATCACTTTGGGTAAAAGATTATAGGATAAAATTAAACAGTACAAAAATATTCTCAACTATAATATAACGTGTTGATAGGGAGGGATATTTAATTCTTTGAGGATTTAGTCATTCCCTCCTTAGAATACTTATCAGAGTCAAATTCAAAAACAAAGTCAAAGACAACAAACTACAGATTCACTTACTCTGATTCACTAACTCTGATAAGTATCATGTCCAGTTTGCATATTATTGAGGCTGACAGTATAATTTTCAATGTGAATGCAGTCTCTCAATGAGATCCTAATTTTTGTAAAACCACAGGATTTTCCCTATGAAATCTCTTAAACTATGTAATAACTTCACTTAAAATTTAAGATCTAAAGATAAATTTATCAAAACAGGAGAAAATAATCTTACTTACAAAGAACGTAATGAGCCAAGATAATCAAATGTTCCTTGAGATAAAGAAGAAAACAAATTCCCTGAAAGGTTTCTGGAAAATAGAAAATAATTTCTCTTTTACAAATACTAACAATTAGGTATCATTTTATACTATTTCATATTTCTCCTACGTGTCCCATAATTGTTACATCATGTTAGCAGAATTTACAAAAGTGGCTTTAAATCTTATAAACAAACAAGAATATGCTCCTGACCTATAAATTCTCACAACTGGTACAAAATAATAATGTGAGTGTTGACTCAGGCTTTGGGACCCCCAAAACTTTACCTAATAAGGCAGAAATAAAAAAAAACGTGTGCCTTTTTAAGTTCAAAAGGAAAAAAACAGAAAATATTCACATACAAGCTGTCCCACCAGTTCCTTATTCTAAAGACCATTTGCTAATGAGTCAAATCCTTTGGTCAAAGCTATACATCCCTCTTGAAAAAAAAATCAACAATAGTCTCCAAATGCTTTTTCATTGGTCAAATCATAATTATCCAACATTATAATAAATTTTCCTTCATAAATGCCTCCCTCATCTTGCCTATTTTTATGCAAGTCTCAAAATTAAAAAAGAAAACTTAAAAGGAGAAATTAACAATGAAATGACCTCAATCCAGTTGCAAAGTAAAATGAAGACTGCAACTGAGGGGATTTTAATTATGAATAAAACTATACATCTTTCTTTTATTAAAAAAAAAAAAAAGGCTAGGGCCTCCCCTGGTGGCGCAGGTGTTTGAGCACAGCACTGTGAAGCTGTCCACAGCCTCGGCAGCGCGGGTTTGATCCTGGACAGCCAGCGAGGGTCCCACATGGCACAGGAGACCTCTCCTGTTGCTCCCGCTGCTCCCCTCAGCAGTATTTTTCGTCAGTCTGCCTGTTCTGTTCACCGTTCTGTCTCTGGTGAATCATCTCACACTCCCGCGCATCTGGCCTGCACCCCGGTTCTTGTACAAATAAATAAATCTTTAAAAAAAAAAAGGCTATATAGTGTTCCCCCAAAATTAAAGTACACCCTGAAAATACAAGTTTGCTGACTAAAGAATTACTTTGTTCTACCCTAACAATTGATTTGAAATTCCCTCCCTCACTAATAGATGAAATAGCTCACTACTTACGCCCTAATAGCTTTTCAAAGTCCAACTTGAACAAAATAGAAGAAATATTATAAAGAGCCTGAGAGAAAGATAACCAGGCTCAATCCTACGAGACCTCTACCCTAAATCCCCATTTCATCCTGTACCCTATTCCTTGACTGGTGTTTCTAAAACATACTTTTAAGCCTTTTTCCCAAACAAATGTCTTTTAGTGGCTTCATATTATGGGTGTCTGGTTTTCTTTCTCTCCCCTATTAAACTCTATTAGATAACTGGAACTTACTTATTTCTAGTTACTCCCAAAGAAAGCCTGGTTATTATCAAAGTCAAAATCACAATCTACAGGATAGCTTATTCAAAGTCTCATATAGTATGAGATAAAAAAGATGATAGGTAACCAAATCTTAATTAATTCTTATAACTTTGAAGTATTGTTAATCCTACTTTACAATGAAAAACAGAAAAGCTGAGAAAAATATAATTCACCCATATTATGTACAAGTCAAGTGCTCATTTAACGTCTACTACCATTGGCCTCTCCCTTGACAAACTGACTATTCTTACTCCTATCAGACAGCATTTGCTAGATTTGCTTTCCTTTCTAACCATCCAAATCTTTGCAACCTTCTGGACCATCAGCACAGGCTTTAGCCCTTCCATGAATTTTTCCCATACCAGACAAAATTTGCTCCTATCTCTCAAAAGGATCATGTCCTCTGGGGTTCACACTAAATCTGTGAGGTGTGTGTATACACACACACAGAGTCTGTCTTTACAGTGATGGCACCTCATCTCTAGGACTTCATTTCAAGCTCCTTGTTCCCTACCACTACTATAATGTCTACAGTTGCTGCTTTAATATTAAACATACATTGAAGGTGTTCAGCTCTGGATCTTGATTCCAATGCTTGCTAATATTTTCACAGGAAAGAAAGGTCTACTTACAGACGAACCAGGTTGGTGAGTCCTCGGAATATGTCTGCATTCAGGCAGCCTATTCGATTGTTTGTCAGATCCCTGTGGAGGAAAAGAGAAAATATCTTCAATCAGTTATTTTGACAAGTGAAGCTTCCAGACAGTTGATATTCCAGGCCAGAACCCAGGTGATATACAAGACTTTTCTGCATCGCACACATTTACCTACCTTAAGTGAGATGAGGGTACCAGTGAAAGAGGAAAAATCCTTGTTTTCACTTATTTCTGGCATACACAAGTTAAATACTGTTTAATTACAGTGCCCTCTCTAGTTTAAGCATTGAATCCTGTGACATTATTCAAGATAAAATGGAGTAGGAATGTGAGACTCCCCCTTACTACTTGAGATGCAGATCCTCAGACCCGTGCACAGCTCGCTAAGCCAAGGCAAGTTAGTGGAGTAGAATCTCAGCCAACATCTTACAGACAATGGACAAAGCAGCAAATTATCAAAAGGCTGAGCTTTCATTTCCTCAAAAACATCTGAAACTTAATGCTTTCTAACCTCATTGCTTACATACTTCAAAGTTTTGACTACAGGGGATAAACAACAGAGTTTTATTTTCTATCACTGAAGCTCCAAGTCAAAGTACTTTAATACCACAAAGCTGATTATTTTCCCCAGTAGCTCTAATGTCTTAGTGTTACTATCAAATGTCACTTTCCAATTATTTTTTTTTCTCCCCAAGCCATGAAGATATTAGTAAATATTTTGGTATTTCTTCACTTATTTTGTTTCACCTGATTGAGGACAGTGAACACAATCTCAAATTTTCATTAGAGATCTTTATTGTTCCTGGTTTAAAGTAAAAGCATCAGGCTGCGAGAGAAGATGTGACAATGTCTCTAACCTTCTAGTGGGAAATCATCCTTTTTCATTACTGGGTTTAGTAAACTATATGCAAGAAAACCCCAGAACAACAAATCTTCATTTCATTAGACCTGAGATATTTCATTCTGTTCTTGGAAAAAATAATAGAACCAGCTTTCTACACCCAACTTTCACAAGTAATTTGACCACATTCTCCTCAATGTTCGTATTTCTCTCTGTGTGGAGACACACATTTGCTTTGTGTGACAATGAGTTGCTCTTTGAAAAGCAATCGGTGCCCCTCCCTACCCATTTCTCTCCTAAAACTACAGCATTCTAATGTAAGTTGGCAAAGGCAGAAAATGTTGTCATCTGACTAGAAAGTCTAAGAACAGAGATCTTAAATCAGGTGCCTACTCATTAGCTACCCTTAGACATTTCAAAAGTTAGCTTAGGTAATCCTGCTGTTCACAATTTCCTAGCTCCATCTCTTCTCTCTCAGGACAACTTTTGATAAAAAACAAAAATCTTAAGCAATGCAAATCTTTATCTTTATCTTTACTCCAGCTCCTCAGAATATTAAAGCTAAGTATTTAATCATGTGGGACTTTTTTTTTTTTATTCCAGCTGATCTTCCTTTTATTTCTGGGTTTTACTGTTTAAGAAAATTAGACATCATCTTGTGAATGGTTGCTTAAACAAGCATTTCTAGGCTCTATTCATTATCTTGTCTCAATTCTGAGTTTTAAATGGTACAATTACCATTGATTCTTTGGGAAACAATTTCATTATAGCGATACCTATTTAAAATGGTATTTAGGTATTGATAATGGGTTTTCATTTGGGTTGAGAATCAGTTTGAATTTGTTGATAAAGCAAAAGAGAAACTAAATGGGCCTAGGATTAACCTACTTCTTCAGTTTATTCTTCAGAAAGTCACTTAATGTTCCTGATTCAAATTATCTCTGAAATAAAAGCAAAGGGAGGGGACACTCACCAAACACTTTATATGTGGCTGTCAAAGGAGTTACACAATTGAAATGAATGATTTAAGGCCTCATAGGGAGGACTGCAGTATCGAGAAGCAGGCAGCAAACAGCACTACTATGTATCTCTACAAAGCTCACTGGGCTCACAACTAGGGCTTTCTCAGCGGGTACGCTGTATTCCATAAGTTCAATTACAAGTCAGCTGTTTGAAATTAAGAATGTATTTTCAAGTGGGAAGAACATTATAAATGGCAATTACCTTCTTAAGCAGGAACACAAGAGACTACTTAGTGTGTAATGCAATGAAAAAATGCTAAGGCAACGCCTGGTACAATATTAGTAATTAAATTAAATGAACAAGAAATTCTTTTAAATTTATTTCAATGACACTACTTGAGAAATTATTTACTGCAGGGTAGAGAACTGGTTGGAGAACCTGAGATAATCTGCAGGATCCTTCAAACCTCCAGATTAAACTGCTTTTAATTAACAGTGCAGTTTCCTGCACCCTCATGTGACATGGAGGCTTCATTAACACTACTATTCTGTTCCCAGAAAGCGGTGAATAAAGAGAAAAAAGACTAAGAAGTAGTTGTATTCAATAAGGGGGGGAGATGATGGAGTTGTAAAAATAATCCAGAAGTTCTCAATCTTTTGCATCAGAATCACCAGGAGGAATGGTTAAAAACAAAGGTGGCTTAGCTTCCATCCTACAGTCTGAAGAATGGATTCAAAATTCTTTTACATGGTAATTGGTCATCAAAAATCTAGACCCACCCTGATTAAAATGCTCCTTCTGCTGTTCACCACATATTCATTCCTCGGGAGCAAAGTCAACTCTATAAGTTAGCTGTTCCTATGACAGGTCACTCCCCTCTCCCTGGTGGGTCATTAGTTTGTCCAGCATAGGGCATATGGATGTGTTAGGATGTACTTTCACCATTTACCTCTTTCTGAGAGTCTCTGGGCCTTTCCAGAGAAGTCCCAGGAGGGTAAGCACTCAGCACACAACTGACGGCTTTAGAAGTTATAGGATGGGGAGACCGTCCACAGGGCTGACTGCGGAGTGACTCCTCAAATGGTGCTCACACCCCAGAGGCAGCATAAAGAGAGGAGAGTCACTGAGCTCCCAAAGTAATGGAAAGAAGACTATGGGTTCAGAGTCAAGTTGAATGTGCTCCTAACTTGAAAAATCATCTAGAGATGATAACTGACAGTCAGTAATGATTTGATTAGTATAAGAGGGACACAACCATCTACCACCAAATCAATTACTCTACAGATTGCTATTAAATGCTATTTTTCTATCATGGAACTGACCTAGAGGACTTCTGAAAATTATTAAAAATCCTATCTTTCGCTGTGTTAAAGTTTAAAGTGGGTAAATATTTATTTATAAAAGAATAGTTCAAACTATAGGCAAGCAATTTCAAATACTTACAGTCTTTTTAGTGATGACAGTCCCCAAAAGGCACCTGGATCAATATTACTAATAAGATTGTTTCGGAGGTCCCTGTTAAAAAGAGAAGAAAATAACTTCTTCAACACTGTGACACGTATTTAAGCTCATCAACACTGTAACAAATATTTAGGCACATTATTCTTACCTGCTAACAGGAAATAGTAACTGTAGTAATGGAAGTTTAAGGCAAGTTCACCCCAGCAGTAAGTAGCAGAGGCAAAATTCAGGTTTGAGAAATCTGGCTCCAAAGCCATTTGTTTTAATCAATGGAAGAACAAAGGCAT
The DNA here is from genome assembly GCF_964194135.1 of Talpa europaea. NCBI lineage: Eukaryota > Metazoa > Chordata > Mammalia > Eulipotyphla > Talpidae > Talpa > Talpa europaea. Next base: position 132,907,132 of record NC_140071.1, on the reverse strand, counting down.
ATGTCAAAATAAGATGTATGCACCCTAATATTCAAATTCAAAGTTATCTCTAAACTCTAATCCTATATATTATTACTGCAAAGTCTGTTATACCTTAGCAATCAAAATAAATAAAGGAAGCATACATAATTAAATTGACGTTTCTTAAACCATCTTCAAAAATACACTCTCGAAAATTTGTGCCATTTCAGTTTTCGTATTTTTCCTGCCTCGGCTTCCATGGCTGTTTCCTGTAAAATGCATGTGTGACCATTCACAATATAGCTCACAGCAGGGACCCGGCAGGATGGCATCTGACAGCAGACACAGCTGCTCCCCATCTCCTGCATGGCCCCACTATGTCTGAGTGGACCACTGTGGGGGGCAGTAGTGGTGTCACAACCACATCCTTCCACCAAAGGGGGATCTGGGCTGCCTGCTAAGGCTGCTGCTAGCTTCTGGGTACCTGGGCTCAGGTGGGGACTCTCAAGTCACTCCATCCGAGAGTTTGGCCAGACTGCTGCAGAGACCTCACAGCCAGCTATGGAGCACCGAGAAGCAGAATAGTGGTCCGTGGTCCACTTCTGTGCCTGCACCTCCTCCGAATACGTAGCTGACCCACTGCAGACACTGAGGGGGGCCCTTCCTGGGGATTCATCCTACATAACCTACCCACTAAGGCCCCATTTCTTGGGGTGCCTGAGGTAAGAATGTGAACAGAAATTCTGCCGTGTCTTTTCTCCCTGTCTTCCTTCTTTACATAACAGCCCCTGCCACACGCCAGCTTCAAACTCCACTCATGGAAATTATGCGGGCTCAGTGCCACATTGCGTAGTGGCTGCAAGCAGTCACCAGAACAACAACAACGCTCAGAAGCACAGCAGGGCAGCAGGTGTTTGGGCCTGGCCGATGTTGCCTGAGGTTGGAAAGGTGTCCTGGAAGTAGATCCTGAACCATGTGCCACCTGTTACCACAGCACCAGGTGATAGGCCGTTGGGGTCTGTTGTAACTATGCTCCACCATGGCCATTCAGCCCATGCCCAGGCAGCCTAGCCACTCAAAGAAAAGTCCTGTGTGCAACATGCCTTGGGCCGCTTTCCTAGGAAGCACCACAGAGCAGCGTCCTTCCCTCCCTGCTCAGCCCCAAGCCCCAACACCAGACTATTCCCAAAGGAGCCACCTGCCCTCACAAACACATCTCAGGACCTGTTTCTGGGGAAACCCAGGTTGTGGGTACTGCCCAGGTTATGACACTGATAATGTGAGCCCCCCAGACCCAGGGCAAGTATTAATGTGCACTGCAAAGACCTAAGCAGACTCCACCCCAGCCACTATTTTTTGATAGCAAATAGTAGAAAAGAAAGGAGCTTCCAGTCATTCAAAAATTCAACGGGGTATGTGAAGTTGGGCCAGAATAGCAACTATAAAAGCTTCCATATTTTTATAATAACAATAGCTATGGTCGACATCAATTATTTAACATGTGGCCGCTGTCCTACGCAGTTTTGCTTGTTGGCTTTGTTCTGCATCTTTCTCCTTGCTTGCTTTGAAGTAAAAAGCCCTAACTCCCAGGGGCCATAAGGTACAAACACTGCTCAAGAATTCCCAGTAGCACTCTCCACCAGTTGTCGACCAATCCTTGTTCATATTTTTCAAATGCCCTCACCTTAGCAATTGCCTGATTCTGGTCTACATTAAACCTAGAACCTGGGGGGATGGGGGAAGGGAGAGGGACAGGAAGTAGCCAAATTTCTATTGCTTTGATTACTGGTTAAGCTATAAGCCAGGAGCTGTTAGTGACAATCCTGCTTCCATGAGAGAAGAGTCAGTGCTGATCCCCTGGATCCGGGCAAGCCTGAAGTCCTAGTTTAAATTCTGGCCTCCTAGGTTCACACAAATCCCTAGACATTACTTATCATTCATTAAGATCTCACAATCAGTCCTAGGAGGTATTAGTAATGTTTCAGAAAGCAAAACTCGTATACAGGAAGATTAAGAAATTTGGGCAAGTTCTTAGTGCATCAATAAGTGGCCAATCCGCAGTCAGGATTTCAGCACAACTTCCTCAAGATTTACTAGAGGAGCCAAGTAAAAGGATACCTAAAGCAGAGACAGACAAAAAGCAAACATGTCAAAATTTGGCCATCGTTAACTCAAAAGTGCTCGAGAAAATGTTCTTTCAACTTCTCTATATATTTGAAAATTGGTAGAGTAAGAAGTTGAAAAAAGTTATTAAACATAGTATTGTCCAGCTTTCCAAGCTGGCTCAAAACCATCCACCTTCACGATCCGCTCCTGGCCCAGGTTCCACATACAACACACAGCTCTGGCTTGTGTGCCCATCTACTCTTCACTCAGAGTAATCTTTCTAAACCAAAGGAATGAACAAGACGAAAGCAAATGTTTAGCAAAACACAGTGATGGTGGGAGGGAAGGGAGAAAGTTGTGGGTAAACTGAGGAAAAGGACAGAACTAGACTTTCAGTGGTGAACATAACAGAGGATAAGTTAAGTCATGCTGTACACCTGAGAGTTCTATAATACTATGAAACAATGTCACTTCAATTTAAAGAAAAAAAGAAATGTCTCAGTGGGTCAAAATTTGCATGTGGTGAGAAAGAAAAGTAACAGAAGTGAATTATTCTAAACATAAAATCTCATCAGGTCTCTGAGCTGGCTGTATTTTTCATTTTTTTATTGAAGTATCATGGGTTTACATCACTGTTAGTGCTTTGGAGGCATCAGGTCTCTGCCTTTGCACGCAGTCACCCAATTGCACCCACCACCAAAGCACCCACAATCTGAGCTCTACCTGGAAAGAAAGTGCAAACCATCTGGAGTGAGTTGGCCATGCTCACCCTTCCTGCTCCAACTCACTTCTGTTCTGCCTGGACATCATCCTCCACACTCACCCAATGTCTCCTCACATCTAAGAGTCATGTTTGAGATGTTTCAGGAAGTCCTATTTCTTTCACCTCCAGACCCTGCACATGGCCTCCTATAGTCCTAACTCCTGAGCCCACAACCTCACCCCCACCTGCTTCTCCTGCCGGGCAAACTCCTGTTCACCCTCATTCCCTGGAGGAAGCACCATTCCTTCCTCCACAAAGTCAGCTCTGTGCCCGGAGCCCTTTTCTTTTCCTCCCAACACCCTCTTCACATGTTCTCACTCCTTCCCCATCGTCACTGAGACACCAGCAGTCCCAAGAAGGGTCTGTGCCTGACTGATCAGGAAGAGTCAGTCACTCAATACGCAGCGGGTGGTGTTTCTGTGATCTGTACCCCAAAATTCTTATGTTGAAACTAAGGTGATGGAATTAGGAAGAGGGCCTTTGTTTGATGAGGTCATGCAGACAGAATCCTAATGAATAGGATTAACATCCTTATAAAAGAGACCCTACTCCCATTCTGCTCCCCCTCCCTTTCTGCAACTCAAGGACACAACAAAATGACAGCCACCGAGGAGGCGGCCCCTCACCAGACACGGAATCTGCCAGTGCCTTCGTCTTGGACATCCCAGCCTCCAGCAGTATGAGGAATAAGCATTTTTATAATACCACCAGTTGATGGTATTTTGTCACAGCAGCAAGAGAAACAGTAAAGCAAGGCTGAGAAACAGAATTACATTACCTGACCTTTACAGTAAAAATCTTTTAGTAAATTATGGTTAGCCACAAAATCGTTAGGATGCTAGAAGTCAGAGAGTAGAGACTGCGGTCTTATTCAGGACCACTTACATCCCCAGTAAGGAGAGAAGGTCATCATGTCTGCAGCTGACCTTCAAGTAGGTCAGCAAATGTGTGAATGTGCTGGCATATTCCAGTACAAAAAAATGCCACCAAATTGTTAATGATTATTAAATCTGGGAAAGCTGGTGTTATGGGAGGATATTCCAGTAACTGTTCATTTTTTCTGTAGGTTTGAAAATCTGCAGAACAAAAATTACCTTCTGTCCTCAAGTTTTTAAGTCTCATGACATACAATTAATCATCAGGCCCAAAGTCATAATCCCTAGCTTCTCCACAACTAGACCCTAATCTTCCAGCTCAAAGAGAAAAGATGATTTTAGGAGAGAATTCCATCAGTATGTTTTTGACTTGTATTGCATAAGCTAAAAAGCTCTGCAAATAGAAATATATATAACGTCAGTTCCATTTTTTTAAAACATATGTTTCCCTTTTCAGATTTTAAACAGCATCTACAACAGAACTGATTTAGCAAAAGTAGTACATAAATTTGTGGACGATGATATACGGCATGTGTTTCTACAAAACACTTCTCATGAATAACTGAGTACTGTAATATGATTTAAAGATACACTTTTTCTTTAATAATAAAAAATTCTTGACATATTGTATAATATTTAATAATAGCCATATTAATCAGGCACTGCCAAAAGATATTTATGGTCAGATTCTCTCATTTAGCATCTCCCTTCCCTCGGCAAGCCACAGCTTCCTTAGCGAACATGAGTCTAACTTCAGGATGAATAGTTACATCTGAATACGCTGGATCATTAAAACGTAAATGAAAAGGCGCACAAGACTTGCTTAAACAAAATTAAAGGAATATTTTAACAGTTCTTCTTTAGGAAAGAACACAAAGTATATAAGGTGCTTTTTAAACACAAGTATCTGAAACCTTTACACAAAGCATTTTCAATGATAAAGAAAATAAATCTTAGGCATTACAGGAAATGCAGAAGTAGACAGCTAAAGCAGACAGCTCTCTACAGAAGTAGAGGTCCTAGTAGCCTCTGTCTATCCTTCAGACACACCCTTTTTAGAAGGTCAACTCTGCTTTCCAGTTGATCTTCAATCATGATGTGACAACCCAGGTCCAGAAATCACCTCCAAGCACAAGTTAGGAAAAGGAGATGCTCTTCTTGTGTCTTCTAAGAGCCAGGAGACCTTTTTCTAAGGCCCCACAGCAAGCAGCCCTCCTTGCTGGGCAACTGGGACTGGCCCCGCCAATGGCTGTGGCGAGCTCAACTCACCGTTGGGGTGAAGGAACACTGCTGACTGCCCACAAGGCCCAGTGGCAGGGATTGGAGCCTGGGAGGGTGTCACTAAACACTAACAAATACGTAACACAAGAATGAAGACCTAAACTGCACAGGGAGAATGGAAGAAGAGAGAAAGAAAGGGTGGATGGATGGACAACAGATAAGAAGATCTCAATTCCAAGACCGTTTATAAACTCTAAAAATTCCAAACCAAATTAGCCCAGGAATTGAAAGCAAAATTTATAGCAAGTATAAACTTTAGACAATTCCTTTAATGACAATATATCTTGTAAACTCAACCCAGAGTAAGCTGTCCAGCTTTACACCAATGGCCTATGGTGTCAAGGGCCCAGCACATCCATTTTCTGGAAAACACCAGAGCCCCTTGGTTCAGGGACAGCAGGGAGCATGGACTCTCCCCACACAAGTCTGCTCACCTACTTACTCAATGCTTTCAGTTCTGTGCTCTCCTTGGGAGACTTTCCTGATACACCCCAAAATTGAGCACCCCCTCAGCCCCACACAGAGTCCACACTCCCAGTCTGGTTTGTTTTGCTCCATGGGACGTATCCCAACCTAATAGCCTTTATATACTTTCTTACTTACTTTGCTTATTGCCCACTTCCTCTATCACTAGCCTCTAAGGTCTGTCTCCCTTGAACACCGCCTAACACAGCAATTCTCAAAAGCCACTTGTTGAACGAATGACTCCTCAAGTAAATGAACCTTATTCCTTTAAGCTTCACTCTCACTCTCCTCTTCCGCTCTTCTAACTCTTCCTTCTCCCAGCAATCTCATCACCACCCACAGCTTTAAGGTGAGCATTTAGGCACAAATTTGTATCTCGAGCCCAAACTTACCCCACCACTGAGTTCCAGGGGAACCTAGCTGTCCAATTCAACACGTACAACCGGATGCCTCACAGTCACCTCAAAAATCAGCACATGCCCAGTTGAGCACAGTACCAGACACTCTGATCTGATTCTGCTGTACTTCAAGTTGGATAAGAACAAGCAAAGGCACTGGTTTCAGTACAGAGATGATGAGTTTTCAATGATCTTACATCCAACGGGATTCCCTCCTTCCTTCTTATCCCAACCACGCAGCCTCACATCTCTCCAACCTCTCACCTAGTCTTCTTGCAATTCCTCAAGCACACACCTGCTTCACAGCTTTCCCTTTGCACCTACTGCTATCTAGTCTTTTGAAGGCCCCTTTGTGCCTGCACATACATGTACTTGTGTGTGTCCAGTGTACATACACAGTCCTACAAGAGAGGGGTGGTGTCTGGCATTCAGGTATAAACAGGCCCCTGGCTAAAAGCAATCAGTTCCATATTCATCTCATCTAATAGGTTCAAGGCAACCTAGTGTACTCCCAACATGTACAGAGATTTATTACCGACAAATGGCTGAAAATAAGGTCAAAGACAAAGACAATTAAAAAGTAAATATCAGAGGGGAGTAATTCAGAGCACAGCACATCAGCTATGCTAGCCACACTCTCTGATGTGCATGAACAACCACAGCAGTCCCAGGTGCCAAAAATAAAACCTGTTTTGAAACACAACAGACACCCTTTATACCCGCAGGGTGCCCGTCACCCTTCCTTTGGAAAGAAGACACACTGACTCCTTCCATTATTAGCCAAACACCTACTAAATGTCTGACTACGCAACAGGCTTAGGAGACCTGTCAACCACAGTGACTTTTCTTGGCAGGGGAAAGAAAGCCCGAAGGGATGAGCAGCCCCCGACAACCACAGCCCACAGGCCTCACGGTTCCCTCGGCTTCCCTGAGGGCCTGGCCCCTGTCCCTGCCTGTGTGGGCTCCGGCAGGCAGCAGCCCAGTACAGCTATCGTTTCTGATGACAGTGAGGAAATGCCTTTCCCAGAAGCCCCAAGCAAATCTGGACTCAATTAACAAAGGTCAAATGCTCAGTTTTGAGTCAGGAACCATGGAATGTGTGTGAAGGCCTGTCCTTAAACGGGTCGGTCGGGTGAGGAGGGACAGCCAGCCTCCTCGGAAGCAGGGGGACTGTGAGAATGAGACAGTGATACTTCAGAGAAGACAGAAAAGGAGAAAAAAGAAAAAGGAAATCTCATAAGCTAAAGTCATTTTACACATTTGTGAATACACACTTCTGTGTGTATATACGTGGACATGTATATATGTGGAAATACGACTATATTACTCTGTGTGTACCTGTGGATAAGGAGAGAAACATACAAAAGGATGAAGAATGCTGAGGGCAGATCCATCCAGAACACGTCAGGGATCCAATGGCAAAGCCCTGAGGGAGAGGGCACAGGAGGCCGTGGTCAGTGAGTGGCCACAGACATGGTGGAGGAAGTGAATCACCACAAAGAGAACTAAGAAAATGAGGCAAGTCTGATATTCAACACAAATGGGGATGTTCACAGCATGTCTTTCTTGTGACCCCTGAAAGGTCACCCTAAATGCATGAGTGACATGGAATTTGAAACATGATCCTCAAAGAGTATTCAGAAGACCAGCAAATTAAAATCCCACTGTCTAATAGTCACCAAAGCCAAAAATGAGTGGTACCAGCAACACATCTAGTCATAAAGCCAAACAGAATGATCACCTGGAAGACAACTGAGTAAGACATCCAAGTCTACCCAAAAGTCTTCCCCTTTGACATGGTTTTTATTCTATTTGTCTATCATATAAGGCATACACATTTCAAGGCAGAACTTCAAAACAGAATCAGAGCCTTAAATATCAGTGGCTGCAAACTATGACCCAAGGTCTGCTTTGTAAAAGTCACATCCATAACAATTTATTGTCTGTTGTCGCTTTCACACGACTATGATGGAACTGGGGACAGAGGACATATGGCTTACAACGCCTAAATTATTTACAATCTTATCCATTACAGAGAGTTTGTCCAACTCTGTATTAAACAATTGTTTCTAAAATTCAATTCTTCCATTCTTGAAATGGTCCGTAATAAGATGTTGAGAAAACTGTATTTGGAAGCTAAGAGTTTATAACAGGCTTACAATGAAAAAGCATTAAATAACAATAAGAGACAATAATAAAAGAATACTTACAATCTTTCGAGGAGACTTAACCCAGAAAATGAGCCATTCTTCAGCTCGGATATTTTATTGTTACTCAGAATCCTAAAATAACAGGAAAAAAATGTAAGTTTCCCAGGAAATGTACACCATCAATATCAAAGTAATTTAGCTTATTATATTGAAACCTGTGAGGAATTCTCAGTCATTTATTACTCAAAGAATTTTTGTGCTGCTTGACCAAAAAAAGAGCTTTGTTCTTTCTTTGAGAAACCACCTAAAATAGCTCACATTATCATGTCACATCTTTAGTCAATCCTATCTCATTTAACCAAAAAAAATTTTTTTTTTTTAAAGATTTTTTTTTTTTAATAGAGGCATGTTTATTTATTTATTTATTTGTTTGTTTGTTTTGTTTATACATGCACTGGGTACAGTCAGAAGCGCGGGAGGGTGAGAGAATTCACCAGAGCCAGAGCGGGGAGCAGAGCAGGCAGAAGGGCCGAAGTACACTGCTGAGGGGAGCAGCGGGTGGCAGGAGAGGTCTGCGCACCATGTGGGACTCTCCTCCGGTGGCCGGGGAGCAGCCGGGGATTGAACCGGTGCCGCTGAGGCTGCGGGCAGCTTCGCAACCCAGCGCTCAACCGCTGCGCCACCAGGGAGGCCCAAAAAAATTTTTAAATAAAAAGGGATAAGTCAACACAAAATTGCTCGAAGCTCAATGTAAGAATAAAGGGGGCAAAGAGGAGAAAATCAGGAAAAGGGGCTCCACTGCCTACATGCCCAAGGAGAGAACTGAACTTTTAGTGGTGAACTTACTGTAGTGTGTGTAGACGATTTATAAGAATGCTCACCTAAAACTCATGCTCCAATGCAGTATTACTTCAAAAAAAAATTAAGGGAAATACAGCAACATGAGATCATACCTGAGACCTTTCTGAGACCCTTATTCTTCACTTGACATGAAAACGTATACGTTGCTTTCAAAATGCCTCATCCAATAATGCAAAAGAATTGAGAATGGGGGCCTCCCCAGTGGCGCAGCGGTTGAGTGCTGGGCTGTGAAGCTGCCCGCAGCCTCTGCAGTGCCGGTTCAATCCCAGGCTGCCGGGGAGGGTCCCACATGGCGCGCAGACCTCTCCTGCCGCCCGCTGCTCCCCTCAGCAGTGTACTTTGGTCCTTCTGCCTGCTCTGCTCCCCTCTGCTCCCCACTCTGGCCCTGGTGAATTTTCTCACCTCCCAAGCTTCTGACTATACCCAGTGCTTGTATAAATAAATAAAAATAAATCTTAAAAAAAAAAAAAGGAATAGAGAATGCCACGTATGTTCATCTAATTGATCAATTTACATTAAGTTGAACAGCTATTCAAAAGATGGAAATAAAAAAATGCACACGAAGTGCTCTATAAAACACTGACCTTAAGCAAATGACAGTATCTTCTAAATGTCATTAAAATCATGCTGAATATTCTTTTTAATATAACAATATACAAATCTAGTTAAGTGTCTACATATATGAAAATCGGCTTCATGTGGGGGCGCGCACACACACACACACAGAGCTATAGAAAATGCTGTATGTCAGGGGCCTCCCTCGTGGAGCAAGGGGTTAAGATGCAACCTATGAAGCTATCCGCAGCCACTGCAGCATGAGTTTGATCACTGCACCCAGCCAGGGAGCTATCCACATGGCACAGCAGACCTCTCCTGTCTCGCCTGCTGCTTCCCTCAGCAGTGTATTTCAGTCAGTCTGCCTGTTCTGCTCCCCACTCTGTCTCTGGTGAATCCTCTCACCCTCACACCTTTGGCCTGTAACCCAGTTCTTGTATGCATAAATAAATAATAAAATCTTAAAAAAAAGAAAATGTTATATCTCATATGTTAGGATAATGTGCTTTAAAAATGAACTAAAGTAAACCGATTTAAAAAAGTCATACACCCCATTTGCCTAAGATCATACTATGGACCTGATCTTGCTTTCTCACCAGGCTTTGCAACTACGTTTCTTTTGCAGCTCAAACACCAAGAAAGAGTTTCCCCATAGAAGGTTGAAAAGGCTAAATTTCCTTTATTTAGGGGGAGTAGAGATATCAAGGTATGGAAGACAGAAAAGTTTATGTAGTGAGTGCTAACAACTTAACAGGAGCTAAAAGTAGTGAAAAGGTAACCAGACTAGGTTACCCACCTGTGAACTGCATTCGTTTCAAGAAGGAAAAGATTTGACCAGACTCATCACCAAGATGCTTCAACTTCTTGTAATTTTCTATAATCATTCACGTTTTAATGAGCAATGCTGACATGCTTTATATAACCAATAAAGCAAAAATACACAATCGACCAAGCTCTGTGACATTAGTATCCCATTTCCAAATGAAGAATGAAATCCAAACAAGGAAGTAGCTTGTGAAAAATTGCCGAGGCGGCGACTAAATCACACTCACTGCAATTCAGTATTGCTTTGGCAAAAGGACCGTCATTTGCTCAGTTATAAAGGTTTTAGTACAATAAATGATAGATTTTATTGAGGAGAGTAAAAAGAAGACATTTCATCACACTTAAAAAGTTATAACTGTAACCTTAAAAATATAGTTTACAACTTCATGTTAATATATTCCGTCTACACATTACTCGCAGTGTTTAAGGATTGTGTGCAAGAAAACAGGAACTGTGCGAATAAATCTACTCTGCAGACAGCTTTTATACTCCATTTTGAAATGGGGGCACTGTGGAACTAGCAAATGCATAATACCATGAATCATTATAAACCTAAAATCCATTCATAATCAATATTTTTGCTGACATCTTTGAAATTTCAAACTTTTGAAGAGGTAACTAAATGAAAAATAGAAAACTTGACCAAAGTTATCAAGCCTATATATACCCATTTCTGTTCTAGATGAACGAAGCCGCCACCACTTCATCTATAAACAACACTTAGGAATGCTATTCTGAGCTCACGCCTGTTGAATTTAAACACCATTTGAAGAGTTTGATGTCCATTGCTATCATTTAACACAGTACCAAGTTAGTTCAGTGTATCATTTATGCTGAAACATGAAAAAGGAAGTAAGATCTAATGCAGACACGTTTTCTTTTAAAATCAAAAGTTGATGGAGCAGAAATAAAAATTAAGTATTACAAGATCTCAGTTGCTATGGAAAGTCCTAGAATGGAATGCTGTTAACACCATCCACATCCTATATGGCAGAAGGCACAGAATAATTTTCTCATTGAAAATACATTTCAACAGCATTAACTATTCAGCTCAAACGGGACGAATATAATTCTTCAAGGTAACACTGGAGGGAAAGCGTCAGATAAACATTCAAATAGGGTTATTGTAGTGGATTGAATGGTGGCTTTCAAAAATATGTCTACCCTAACCCAGGAATGCGACCTTAAATAGAAAGAGTGTCTGCTATATAATTAAGGGTTTGGAGATGCCTTGTGGGCCCTCCCTCCAGTGACAGGTGTCCTGAGAAAAGAGGACAAGAAAAAGCAAATGTAAAAACGAAGGCTGACCAAGAAAGGAAAAATAGAACATGAAAAGCAACTGGATTTAGAAGTCCTTATTAATAACCTAAGGTTTTCTAGAATGAAGGCACAAATGGGACTGCATTTTAAAATTTAATGCATTTTTATAACTTTGATTTTTTTCAAGCCGTTCAGCAAATTTAAACAGTAAATATTTACAAATACTATCAAAGGCAGAGAATTCATTTCCCAAATATATAAAGAGCTCTTTAAAAAGACACGTCCAATAGAAAACCTAGCAAAGACCATCAACAGAGAGTTCTATAAAAGTAAATACTAATGGATCATAACCATTTGGAGGGATACACAATCTCAATCAGGATAGAAATGTAAATCGAAACTAAAACAAGACACCATAAGTCAGTTACCAGAGTGGGAGAAAATGTAGTAACACATAATATACTGGGGAGGAAAAAACAGCTACTTGTATTTTACTATAAATCTGTACATTCACTACAGAGTAGGGCAAAAGTATGAAAATATATATATATATGATCCACTAATTCCCCTTCTGGTATATCCTGAAGACAAAATAGCAAAAAATATACTGCATGGTATATATTATATAATTATACATTTACATGACAAAATTATTCATTTCACTATTTGTCTGTAAAAGCTAATGAAATTTAGGTTGATCCAGTAATATATGATTGGTTAATGTTATCCATTAAATGGGATATTGTGCAGAAGGAGGGGTGGGGTCTGCAGGTTGGGGAGAGGAAGCTCTTTATATATTCGTACAGAAAAAAAACAAAGTCAATACCAAGGACTGAAAGCATTATATACATAATAAAGTTTCCATTCCTTGACATTTCTTATTTGCTCTTAATAGAAAATGTAGAAATACAAATTGATCCTGTATTAGCTTTATGGTGTTAGAATACTTGCTATTGCTATTATCTTTATCAAATACAAGAAAAAAGTAGATGATTCAGCTGAGCTACATTTTGAGTCACTAACCTTAAAGGTCACACATTCCTAAACCTTTGGGGCCTGCTGTGATAAAATCGAATGTTAACTCCTCAAAAATGAATTTTTAATGCCTTGCTACATTTATTCCACTAATGAAAACTGGCTATTTCCCACATTCTTCAAAGTTCTAGTCTAGAGCAAGCCAAACCCACCCACCAGCTATTTCATCACAGCCTATGGGCTCTAAGAATGAGTTTTATATATTTAATGGTTCAGAGAAAATCCAGAGTTAATATTTTATGATATATGAAAATTTTGAGAAATTCCTATTTCAATGTTCTTAAAATTGACTGGGACACAGCCATGTCCCTCTGTCCGCATGCTGTCTGTGGCTGTTTTCCCATTATGATATAGAGTTGAGATGTGATCATGGAGATCACCTGGCCAGGAAATTTGAAAATATTTACCATCTCGTCCTTCACAGAAAAAGGCTGTCAGCACCTGTTTTTAGCATACTCTGTTCCCAGTTTATTCCCTTTTCTCAGGCATATGAAAAGCAAGTGCTAATTTCTAAATGAATTCTTTCTAGCAAGTCAGAATAAGTACTGGATTTCAAAACTCCCTGTCAATTTGAATAATTTTTGCTTTAAAATCACATTAATTCCGCATGCCATCAGCAATTACACACATTCTGCCCTAAGTATTATTAGTTTGTTCACCAACATGTCCTCCTCTTGATTGGAGGCATTCATTTATTTCTGCAGGAAAAATTCCGAGTGCTAGCTTTAGCTCTTGAGTGTCAAAAAATGCTCTGCCCTCACTCTGTCACATCAGCTTGTTTAACGACGTCTCCCATTATCTGAAATTATTGTTCTAGTGTTTGTGTATTTACTGTCTCCCTTGACAAGGCAAAAACCCACTAAGTGTAGAGAGCTCTTCCAACTTGACCAGCATCGCACCCCCACCATATAAACATAACCATGAGCTTGTGTGATTCTGAGACAGAGTCTAAAGAGTTAAAGTCTAGGAGCACAAACGACTAAAAAAAAACTTATCTAAACTTTTCCTGAGATTTGCTTTTACAGAAACAGCAAGTCTAGAAGCTTATCAACAACCTTGAGTGGAGCTCCAAGACCAGCCAGGAACGAGGGGGTGGTGGGGAATATAAAAAGCAGAAATTCAAAACTCCAGCTACCTGAAGAAAAGCCTCCTTTTTACGTGTGACCTGCCCTGCAACTTGCCCATGAACTTTAGGCAAGTCCACCCACTTGGCAGGCTATGGCAGACAAGCACCAGCACAGCACTGGTGAGAGGCCTCTCCATTCCTGGCCGGACCTTCCCACTGGACTGGGGCCAAGACTTGTCGCATGGTGTCTGCGGCCTGTCTCACCTGATCACCCTCCCTCTGCTCCAGTGACAGATGCTAACCTACCTCCCACCCCTGAGGGAATCCAGGGGATGCCCACTTTTGTTCCTCCCTTTCATCTCTTTTTATCTTGCAACATCCAACCCCAGCAGTAAACACTTTGTACTTCTAACCCAACCTTGGCATGTGCTTTGCAGAGGATCCAACTGACATGACAACCATGATCTACTTGTTCAATAAAGGAATAAAATAAAAATAAAAATATGACTGTGTTTAAGGTTCTTTGTTCCCTCTCCAAGGAATTAATTATACTACACCCAGTGGTAAGGATGGGAAGTAGGAATCTCAATCCCTCTTTCAGCTCCTTCTCTCCTCTGAGGCTTGCACATTTTTTTTTTTTTACTTTTGAAAATCAAAATTTCTAGCTGATTACATGTCTAGTTTTCTTCTTTTCATATTGCAACAGAAATGTCCAAAGATACATTTTAACCCTTCTAAAATTAGGATCATCTTAACATTGACATCACAAGAAATTTCCACCTGTCAGAAAAGGAGTTAGTTACGAATTTATCAGTAGTTGTCACTGCCGGCATATACCAAACTGTGGTTGAATTTTAAGTCTGGTTTCTTAATTATGGTTTAATGTTTATACATTAAGGTTTCAGTATGATACAGCACTGAAATAAAAACTTGTATAAAAGAAGATTGCATATTATATGACAGACAACGTAATTAAAGGCAGCCGAAATGTTAAATCTCTCAGAGCTTAACATTTAGGAGAGGCTGGTGGGATTCATTCATGTGTCATGGAAAACTATCACTCAGACAGCTCAAATCTCTTAGAAGCAGTTCACATCTCTCAGAAGCTGCCAGTTAATTTATAAGGGAATTGTTAAATTTCAGCAATTCATGATTAAATTAAATTTGGATGGGGGGGGTGGGGAAGCGGGTTAAATTATCCAAGTAAAAGTACAAACAAAATTCTATTCTCTGCAGACATCTAATTTATATTAGCAAGACAAAAGATGCAAAGGTCAAGACCACTTATAGAGAATGCACTCTGGGTCATGCTGTATGCATCACACTGTCACATGACCTCAGGAAATCTGATCGTACATACCCAGGAAGAGAAAACAACTGATAAAGAGGTAGAAATGTTAGCAAGAGTAAAATAGATAAATCTGGGGAAAAAATATATAAAAGGGTACCCATTATTCTTTCAACTTCTGTGTAAGTTTGAAATTATTTCCAAATAAACCTGTAAATTATGTCCAAAGGGAAAAAAGGTGTTAACAAATTTGAAGAGACATATACACACCCATTTTTACTGCAGCACTATGTACAATAGCCAAAAGCTGGAAATAACCAAGGTGGCCAGGAATAGATAATAAAGAAATGTGGCATATGTGTATGTATACACAGACACACAGACACACAGACACACTCTGAACTGCTACTCAGTTATTTTTTTTTAAGATTTATTTATTTATGCATAAAAGAACTGGGGTGTAGGCCAGAGGTGTGTGTGGGGAGGTGGTGGTTAGAGGATTCACCAGAGACAGAGTAGGGAGCAGCAGAACAGGTAGATATACTGAAATACACTGTTGAGGGGAGCAGTGGGCAAGACAGGAGAGATCTGCTGAGCCAAGTGGATCAGTTCCCGGGGCAGGGATCGAACTCATGCTGCAGTGGCTGCGAATAGCTTCGGAGTGCTGAGACTGAACCCCTTGCTCCACTGGGAGGCTCCTGAAGAGGGTTTCTTCAGCACACATGAAATTAATGGAGAATGGACTAGAAGGGGCGAAGTGTACTTATCTCAACATTCAGACATCTCATATACCTAGAAAGTGGGGGAACAAAATAAATCCGGTGGCCTACAACTTACCCTTCAGGCATTGCTCGCTCACTAGTACTTGGCCCTGTGCATTCAAAACTAAATTAAGTAGCCATGTCACAGAGGGAGGCCCGACCACCAAGACCCTTGAGCCAAACTCCTGGAGCAGCTGCTGGTTCTATCAATCCCCGGCGCAGCTTGCCTCACCCAATTTTGTTGTCCCTCCCTACAATTTCAAATCTTGGGAATCTTCCAGGATCCTGCTAAGAAAATTCATTTTCTAGTTACTCCCACTTTTGTCTCTATCGGGTTGTAAGTTCCTCCCTGTGCAGCTTCATCATCAATCTAATCCCTTCTGTTTTATTTATTCTCCCACGTCCTCAATCCTTCTGGACCACTACAGCACTGTTCTCATTTTTCAGTACAGATAGTGATGGGTCTGGTCATATTTTTACTGTTCTGTCGTTTTCAAGTGAGTTTTGGAAGGAAAGTAAAAAAAAAAGTGGACAAGCATGGTTCAAATTATACCCACTTAGGGGGTTGTAGAGAGGCCTTTTCCTAGAAGTGGAGGGCCCTGGCCTCTCCTACCTCCTCTCTGCATGTTAAATGATGGGGGACAGACTTGGGTCACGATCCATTCCTCCCCCTTCATGCAGGGAGGCTAACATTTCCCTTGACACATTTGACAAAATCCATAGCAAAATTTCAATCATCTTTCACTCAATGGAAGGATCACGTTTAAGCACAAGGCCACCCATTTCACAGAACAGGTCCTACGTCAACCGAAGGAGAAGCTCCAGGTTCCTGGGAAACAAGTGCCCCCAGCAACATGCTCATGCTCCTGGCCCAACCTGCAGCTGTCAAGTGCAAAGCAAGGCAGACAGTTGCTGGCCAGGGGAGGAAAGTGTGGCTGTGCCAGAGCTGGTGACTCCAAACAATCTGTTGTTTGGAGTCATTTTTCCAGTCTCTACCCTACCCCAAGAATTACTGAGCAATCAATCCAACACAGAGGGCAGATAGCAAGGCACAGACCCTGAATTTGTACTTGATGGCGTCTGGCTTTAGGACCTCTCAATCCTGCTAAGTCATGCCTGTGAAACATCCAGGCAATTTCAGCGAGAACATAGTGGGCCTTTGCAAGACGGATATGAACTTGGGCACAGCTATTATAGCTTGGCTTCAGTTTCAGGCAGAACCCACACCCACACTCCCCTCACAGGGGTCTCCTTATACCTGCTGAGCCCATCGTGAGCACATGGAACATCTAATCCTCCACACAATGTCACAACTAGGAAATGGTAAGGTCGTGACCTAGATGTTTCCACTCACCAGCAGCTACTCGACACACCCGCCACAGTGCTGCCTGCCCGTGGCCAAGGTCACAAATGTGGGCACCACCACACTGGTCTCTCCCAACTGCTGAATCACAGACCCTTTAACACTCTGCTCAGTACTTGAGATCTGAATTCCTTAGTGAAGAAAAAAGATCCTCTATGTTTCCAAAGATGCATGAAAACATGTTGGTGTTTTATTATTTGCATTTAAGTTTCTACTCCTGGAGAACTAGGGATGCTCTCAATACACTTTTTGTCTACAATCTCTGTGTCTGCCTTCCTGAAGATGCAGATGGTAGTACTCGGAGCTGCCATCTTTGCAAGGTGAGCAATAATTTAAAATGAGACAGCAAGTCAAAGATATCAACAGCTAACACACTATTGTAGGATCACGATACAACTTATCATCAGACCCCTCAAAATAAAAAAGAAGTGCCATTAATAATGACACTAAGACAACAGGTGTCCTTGGGACGTATGGTCACCCTTAATGACTCAAATGGTTCATTAAATAACATTTCCAAGTTTCTAGCATTTTTTTTAAACTAAAACCTGACTTTTTAAAAAGGCCTGCTTTTATTTATATTGATCTCGTATTATTTATTCAGCAGTTTCACAAATAAAAAGGAAATCGTCTATTTTTCTGCTGCATAACACAGTAAATTTACATGAAATTACCATTTGGTCAACAAAAAACTAAGGGTTTTTTTAAGGGTGCTTTCAAAAATGCCTAAAAATGAAAAACCGCTTATTAAATAACACTTCATCTTATGAACACATCAGCTACAAGAGAAAGGGAGCCCATTTTTCAAGGTGTCTATACATCATAAAAACACTGAACACTTAATGTTTGAGTATAATGAAAGCAAGTTTATTTGGCATTTTAATCAAATAGAGACAGTCCTACAGGGATCATACTGAGGTACTTCTTGGATTCTGAGTTTTTGGTTTTTTAAACTGAAATTCTCTCTTTTTTTTTTTAATAATTCTGACTGAGGTAACATTAATTTATAAACATAAAAGTTTTAGGTGCATATCATTATAATGTCGTATCTAAATATACTACATCATGATTTTCACCAAAGTCTAGTTTTCAACCACCTTGTAATAGTGAGGTCTTTAACACTCTCTCTCCTTGGTAACTACCATTCTGTTGTCAGACTTTAAGAGCTTATTTTTCCTTGTGCATATATATATTCCACATGAATGAAATCAACAACATTTGTCTTTCTCCGTTTGTGCTTATTTTGCTTATAAGCTGAAATTCCTTATGATGCACCCACTATTCATTAATAGGGAATATATTTGAGCACCTATGTCTGTTTAAGAGTGACACTAAGAATGCAAAAATAAAACCTCAAGGACTAATACTACACTTAGTGACTCTAAGTAGAAATACTACATAAGGGATGCATTAAATAGGATAGGCAGAGTTTATAAGTTACTGAAAAGCAGAAAAATTAGGGGGTATATTTCTGGACTTTGTTCCTTAAAAAATGAGCCAGAATTCAAAGGGCAGTCAGGAAGGGAACAAAAATTAATTTCTCAAGAGCCTGTATTAGTTTTCTATTGCTGCATAACAAGTTACCACAAACTGTTGAAAATCAACATCCATTTATTGGCAGGTTGTTCTGTGAGTCAGAAGTTCAGATAAGTGAGTGGGTCCTCTGCTCACTCTTTATGGAATTGGTCATAAGGAGGCTGCACACCTACAAAGTGGACACGCCTGAGTTAATGAATGGGGTGGAAGAGAGAAGAAGGTGAGAGAGAAGATAACAGGCAGTTAGAGACACACATCCACAGATACCACACTAGAAATTTACCTGGAATCATACAGGGAAAAAAGGCAAATGGAAAATTAGAGGGGCCAAATTAGAGAAGCCCCTTCTGCCCCCAGGGAGTACACTAAGAGCCATTAGAAGGAGGTCCAAATCTCAGCCATAAACTTTGACTGTAAGATTGTTAAAGTTCATAAGTAGTGTTCTAAAAACTCTGGTGCAGAGATCAATAAACTTTTCTGTAAAGTGCCAGAAATGAATACTACAGGCTTTGTGGACCAAGAAGCAAAATCAAGGATCTGCATATATATAAGAAAGAAGACTCAGTCCCTCATTGTTTACTGACAAAATGAAAATAAAATAATTGACTCCAATTTTTTATAATACTTGACAAAGACTCTTTCCTTGACAAAATTTTGTGTGGACTCCTCTGAGCTCTCCAGTTAACTAGGCCTCCACCACCTTGGGTTTCCATGTCAGTCCTTACAGAGTCAAATTTTAGCAAGAATCCTATGAAGTCAGTTTAGAGACAGTCCGCCCACCTTGATTATGTGATCATCACTGATATGTGATCAGATCAGTCCAACTAGAAGAAGTAGCATTTGTAAGTATTTAGGCACCAAATAGAGAGTCCCTAAACATATAAAGCAAATATTAACAGACCTAAAGTGAAAAATATAATAATCATCAGGAATTTTAACACTCTATTTCGACCAATAGACTGATCCTCCAGGCAGAAATTTAATAAGGAAATAGTGCCTTTAAGTAGCACTTTAGACCAGATGGACTTATATACAGAACATTCCATCCAAAAGAAGCAAAATATATAATTGTATCAAGGCACATGGAACATTCCAGAGGATAGATCATATGATAGGCCACAAAACCAGTCTTAATAAGTTTAAGATTAAAATCATTTCAAGCATCTTTAATAGCCACAATAGTATAAAACTAAAAGTCAATTACAAAAAGAAAACTAGGAAAGCCAAACTATGCAGAGGTTAAACAACATACTACTGAACACCCAAAAGAGAAATCGGAAAATACCTTGAGACAAAAGTGAAAATGTAACATACTAAAATTTAAAGATGAACACGAAGTAATAAATAAATAACAAGAAAACCCTCAAATAAACAGCCTAACTGTACACTTCAAGGAACTACAAGTCCAAATTTAGAAGAAATAACAAAGATTAGAGTAGAAATAAATGAGGGTAAGTAGAAAAACAATCAATGACCTGTTGTGTTTTTTTTTTTTAATATAAAACTGACAAACTTTTATCTAGATACACCAAGAGAAAAAAACTCAAATAAAACCTGAAATGAAAGAGGAAACATTACAACTAATATTGGATCAAATTCATTTCCCACCATCCCCTAGGTAGGGTCTGTTCAACCTGGACTGCCTTCAGCAAGAAACCTTTTAAGCAAGTTAGCAAGAATTTCCCCAGTTTTGTCTTAGTAATTTTCCATTCCCATCATCCATTTCCCAGCATCTTCCCAACCTGCTTCTTGATTTTATTCAGAGTTGTCCTCAATCTCAGACCACATATTGTGACAGTCTTATACCCATTGCAATAGTCTTAAATAAAGTCTTCATCACCATTTAACAAGCATTAGAACATTTTTTCTTTATCAAACTGGCCAACTAGTAGGAATAGATTTTTGTTGGGCCAGCATAACATTTCACTTAACTGTGGTTCACCATTATCAAATCATTTCAAATTAACTGCAAATGTAAAAAGCCATTTTTTGCTCACTAGGCCATAGTTCACTGGCTCTTGCTCTTGAGAATGAACAGCTCGGCGGAAATAAAACTACCAAGAAATCCCAATACACAAATTCCCTCCATGGCATTTTCCACATGACAACACTGCCGTAACAAAGGAAAATACATCTGATGTCTAGAGAGGGAATTCCGAATTAGCCACATGTGAAAAGGCATATTAAGCAAGAAAGGCTGCCCATGCAACCCTTTGGTTCCTCATATTTCCTTGAGACATCCCATTAAATAGGAGAATACCCAGAAAAAGGCAGATCTGAAGCAACAGAAACCCCTCAGGTGTACAACTCTAAGTCCACTTTGGAGGTTTTAAGAATACAATTTAGCACAATGATTTTCAAACTTGACTGTGGGCCAAAGTTCTCATCAAACTACTCAACGTCTACTCAATACAGTCACCTACTATGTGACTGCTAGCATCCAAGATGCTGAAGGAAACAGAGCAAAATAAAATTCTCTGCCCTTAGGTGTTCAGTATTAGTGGGTAGAAGTAGACGAATAAGCCACATACGGGTATGTTAGCTGGTAACACATTACACTGCGATAGTAACACAAATGAAGAGAATACAGAGGTGTAGTTGGGGTGCAGTTAGCTTTTAAATACATTCTCACTGAAAATATAGATTACTTTTAAAAGATTTTTATTGCAGTAGCTGTGGGTGTACACTGTAATGAATTATAAAACAATGACTAGCAAACATAAGGAAATAAAATTATATTTCCATTATCAAGAGATTATCATTTTAACAGCCTAATAAATCTCTTTCCCAATCATTGTCACCCACAGATATTTACAAGTGTGTATTTTGCATGTACAAAATGAGATCATTTTATATATACCATTTAGTTATCAACTTTTTTCCAGTTCTGAGCTCCACCTTTCCATTTAGTATATTTTCATCTCATCTAATAATACCCAAGTTATAATCAAATTTATAATTACCTTCAAAAAGTGCTTTATAATTGGCAGCCCAAGCCACTATGTAGGATCACACAAATGTCTTAATTATATACCTTGCAACACAATGCACATCCCTTTTTTATTGGACAGAAAATTAGTGAATGGCCTGGGTGATATTTTGTGATGCTATTTTGACATTTCCTCTGTCCCTTCTATTTCTTACAGACTGGCATTAGAGCTGAAACCATTTTGCAAACCATTTTGCACCTGAGACTATAATGGAAGTCTGAGGCAGTAAGAGATATCTTCTGAGATTAACCCTTTATGATGTATACAATAAAATATATGAAATATTTTAAATGATATGTGTATTTTTAATTTAAAATAGTTTAATACATATTTCTTTATTAGTATATAAACAACAAATTATCCAGTGGATCTAATAACTACTATAATTTTGAAATAGTAGTAAACATAAATATTTCAATTATCAATTAATGAGATGTGATATATAAAGATTTCATTTCCACTGATGACAAAGTTAGGGTTCTATTATTCTAAGTTGGTTCTATTTAATGTTGGCAACCACTGGAAAAACTTCAGAGTTTTAGGGAAAGATTGGCTAATGGACTCATATTCATCTAAGCCCATCGATGGAGTCTAACCAAAGAACCCCTAGATCTCGGACTTCTTGATAAGGACCCTTGGCCTAAAGGGATGACTGACTGCAGTTATACATGTTTAAACTGAAAACATTGCATGTGATGCTCTATACTTCACGTTGTGATCCCATATATGTCACGTTGCCTGGGTGACCTCAGGCAAATCAATAAGCTTCCATGCCCTACTACCTCAGGCACAAAGGAGGGATCCTAGTAACGATGACCTCATTAGGGAACCCTGAGAATGAAGCACTACAAACTTACAACACTCAGCATAGAATCTGGCACACTCAGCAAATGTTACCTATTATTACCAGCCCATACTTTTAATGGATCACCTGTCCTTTCTCACTAATTTGTGAAAGCTCTTAATATATAGAAACTAGTATTTTCCCCTAATACAACGTCCCACATCTCCTTAGGCAGCTGGTCCACAAGCTGGGACTCAACCTCAATTAGGAGATACTCAGAGAGCACATTCAGGAAACTATCACTGAGCGGTGACATCAGTATTCTGGACAAGGCTGGCACTCACTCCTAAGTACAGGATCTAAATAGTCCACAGGGAAGAAATCTCTCGAGATCTTCCATAAATTTAGGCTGAGACACTCTTTTAATATCGCTGCCGAAACAGTGAAGAATTGTGCTATGGACAAAAGGCCCTACAATGTTAAGATTATAATATTGAAGGAAGAATTTATGTAGTGATTAACAGAGGTTTAGGATATTTCCATGGACACTGGCAAATAATCTACCAGCTCCAGAAGGAAGATCATTATGCAGTTCAAGCCATTCCCCATTAAGCCCATGCAGTACTCCTGATGGCTGCCCCCTACACCAGGGGGCATGTGTGTATGCCCCCATGCATGCCAGGAATGTAGCCGCCATCTTGGTTGTACTGCAGAAGCTCCACCATCAGAGCCAACCAGGACCACAAAGTACTTTCATAATTGAGCTGGAAGTGGTCTTCCCAGGGTTAGATATAGGGGCTCAACACGGAACTACTGTGATAGAATCAGCCAGAACACTGGTGTTGAAGAATTCACAGTAAGTACGTGGTGATACAGGTAGAGCAATTAAAAAAAAAAAAAAATCAGATCATGTAGAATCTGTAGGCTGTCCATGAAATGAAAGGAAGACCACAGTCTGTTCTCTAAACTCATGAAAGGCATTTCACTACCAAAAAAAAAAAAAAAAGAAGAAGAAAAGTCTCTCTTTGAATGCTGTGCACACTGTCAATTTCTCCGGTACCATGAAATTCTGACAATTGAGCTGGCATTCAAAAATCACTGTTTCTGTGGCAGAGGATGGAACAGGGACAGGCAAACAGACAGCCACACCTCAGACTCTGAAAGAGCTGGTCAAAGGTTTGGCTCTCCAAGACAGAAATTCAGAGACAAAGAAATCCAGTTAAGAGAGGAGAGAGAACAGGGCCCAAAGTGGAGATTCGCCCTAGGTCAGAAGGGCAGGTCTTAGCAAGTAAATAAGGGGCAATTAGCACTAGGTGATGTGGGAACAGGCCTGAAAACTCCAGAACGGGCAGGTCAGAAGCCAAGGACTAAACAGACCCAACACACCTCCTACCCCCAACCATGCAAACAGCCCCTGCACTGAGTTACTACCACAATGCAATGAATCAGCCCTAATAAAACAATTTGAGCTTTATTAAATGTCATGTAAAGTCTATGGATTTTTAAAAATACCTCAGTAATCTTGTCAGGTTTGGTTTGGTTTTACGGGCTGGATAAAACCAGAGATTTCTAGCACTTAAAGTTTCCTTAAAGATAATCTAGTTAAAAAAAAACCCCATTTGACTATTTAGGAAAGTGAGAGCCAGAAAAACTGATTTGCCAAGGGTCCCTATTTGCAGGTTAGCAAAGTCAACAGAGGCCCCTGGGGTCCTTCCATCTCACTGCTGCTTCCTCTGCAGTCTCCTTTCTGGTTGCTTTATCACATGAGGGGTGTGTGCCCAATGCCTGTTGACCCAGCAGGGCTCTGACAAGTACAAGCAAATCTTCCCTAAAAAAAGGGTTAGTGTTATCAATTCTTTCCCCTTCAGATGGAGACCTACCAAATATGCAACCCTCCCTATGGCACTAGGATTACTTTCACCTTAAAAGGGTGGCTATGTCCAAGAGAGGGTCATTTATTACTCCAGGATAAAAGTTTCCACCTCCAGAATACAGATAAACAAAGGGCTGATTATAGAACACAGCTGCACTTTAGCCCCAAAGCCCCTGATCGTGCCCACAACACTCCATGACACTAAAATGAGATCCTGAGATTCTTCCCCTCAATGGTGAGTGACTCGGAGGCAACAGGTAGTAGGTGAGAATTCTGTTCCTGTGTGTTCCCAACCTCAGTCACTTCCAAAGAAATGGTTCACAGTAAACAAGGCTCCTGTATCTTCTGTTCTACAAAGGCGCTTCCTCCAAACCCACTGCCAAAGCCAGCACTTAAGTTGTCTGTGACTTTTATGGACATGACAACAGTGGCAATTACAGGGCAGAGCCACAGTCCTATGAAGCTGTTTAAAAAAAAAAAGTGTCATGAGTCAAGTGACCTGTCCCTGCTTCGGCTGGCACTCCTGCGCAGGGGACATGGCACAAGGGGATTGACATCAAGCACAGGACGTTGCCGTGACCGCTGAGACATCACACGTGAAGCACTGGGCATGGTTACTTGGCACATGATAAAAATCAATGCTGGTGTCATCAGAACATTTATATCAGTTCAGGGTGCAGATGTATAAAGTCCTCAAGGCCAAAGGGCTCTATCAATACATCAGGTTTCTCTAGCCATGGAGTTAATTAACTCCCTGGTTTTAGACCAATATCAAACCATCATTAAGAAGAGGTAAGTGGGGCCTCCCTGGTGGCACAGTCGGTTGAGCACAGCACTGTGAAGCTGTCCGCAGCCTCTGCAGCACTGGTTCGATTCCCGGCCAGCCAGGGAGATACCCACATGGCGTGGCAGACCTCTCCTGTCATGCCCGCTGCTCCCCTCAGCAGTGTATTTCAGACAATCTGCCTGTTCTGCTCCCCACTCTGCCTCTGGTGAATCCTCTCACTCTCCGGTGCCTCTAGCCTGTACCCCGGTTCTTGTATAAATAAAAATTAAATCTTTAAAAAAAAAAAGGAAGAAGTAAGTGTCTGACAAGAGACTATGATGATGGATCCTGGGTGCAATGGTGGTGGGAAAACTATAGGGACTACAGCTGAGGGGAGGAAAACAATGCTGTACCAAAATGAACAATGACGTAAAATAAATAAAATGTAAATAAATAATTAAGCTAAAAAACAATAGTGTCTGACCATGCACATCAGGTAAGTCAACCATGGACCCCTCATGGTCCTATCAAAACGAGAAGCAGCAGGCCTATCAAATTAATCTCATCAAAAAGCTAGAAAGCATTTTCTGAACTCCCAGTCTCTTAAAAGAGAACAATGAATGAGGACAAGATCTGGATCTTCGGCTTTAGTTTCCTATCCTGCAACCTCCCCAAAAAATAAAGGCATCCTGGAAAATAAACTCAGTTGAGAATAAAATACAGCCATTAAGGCTTGTAGAGTTTCATAAACTGGAAAAAAAAAAAAAATAGTCAAAGAAATTAAAGCGAGAAGCTGAGAGAGCTGTGTTATTTATGCTCACTGCCCAGAAACACTATTCCAAGGGGAAGGGAGCCCATGATTCATGGACTGTGTAAATTCTAGGGTGTCCCTAAGCTTTCCTTTCCCCCCCGAGCCCTCACTCTGCAGGCACTAGGCCTTCCTGCAGAAGCTCTCCACACATCGCCTCTCGTCCTTCTTCACCACAGTGACAACAGGACACTTGCAAGCTGAAAGGTTTTCCAATCACCAAAATGAGGAAAGATGGAGACAGAACACGAGGACCTGAGAATACCACAGAGCTCAAGACGGGGGAAGTCCCCACAGCCCTGGTCCCACTGGAGCTTACTAACTTCTGGCTAAGTTGATGGACAAGTTTTTCAACTTTATCCCTGAGGGAAGAACTCAATACATTTTTTTTCCAAGCATAGTGTCCTGAAAGAAATCTAATCCTATTAGAGGAGGGAACTAGGATCCTTTAAATTGTATGAATGTCAAGCAGACAATCTCTTGTTTCTCAGGAGTTCCAACCAGCTGACACCCACTCCCCAGTCGTACCTCCAAGAGGAACACTTGCTACAGGGTCCTGCTCTTCCTGGTCTCTCTTGGCAGGGAAACCAAGTAGCCCAACCAACCATGTTGGCTGCGGAGACCAAACCACGTGAAATGGCCAAAACTGAATAACTGAGCATGATAACAGACCCTTGGACCCATCAAATACAGCATCGGAAGCAGCAGCAGGCAGTGGGGAATGAATGACATCGATGCCCAGGACTGCTGGCCAGAAACGCAGCAGCAACCAGGGGGGCAGAGCTAAGGAAACAAAGAGGAGGATTCAGGCTACTTTCCAAGAAATCCACTGTCAAGGAAGGAGGCTGATTACTCCAAAATGCCACAAGGGACTGCCTTGGGGGGAGGGGTGGGCTGTTGGTTTTTAAAAACAGAGGAAAAGAGACAGGGTTTTACATGCCAAGGAGAAACAGCAACAGGCAAGAGAAGTTGAAAACACAGGGGAGATAAGTGATGGTTTCTCAACAGGCAGGAGGAACTGGATGAAGAGGTGGGGGCAAACAAATTAATGTCAGAGAGATACTTATCACTAGCAAGTGGTAAGTGGGTGTGGGTGATTACACCTTGACTTTGTAAGTCTGGGGAGTCTATTTTCAAGTGTCTCAAGCTTAAACACGATACATACAGCCCATGTGAAGGATGATGCCAGATTCTTTCCCTGGCACTACTTGAGAAAAAAAAATAGTGGGAAAAATGAGTCTTCTTTATGAAAAGATTACTCAGTGCTTCCAAGCTAGACATTGAGGATAGGGAGATAAATGTCACCATCAAGAGTTCAAAATCTGGGACCAGAGGGAGAGCTGTAAATAAACATTTCCAAAGAGGAGGTTGGTAGCGGTAAAGTAGGCAAACAGGGACAGGGTGCGCTTACAGAACAGAAGTGAGCCGCACCTCCAAGTATTGGAAATGACAAGAATTGGAAAGGGTTCAGAATTCCAATCAAGTCTTGGCCATAAAGCGAGATTTTACACTAGGTCTTGGTTAAAACAAACAAGCAAAAGGCAGGTTAAGAAAAGATTAATTTTATAGAAAGCACACGTGTCTTCAACACCATCCCGGAGAACACACCACCAGGCAGTTTCTCTTGGCCTCCTTCATGAGAAGAGAGTTGGGAGGAATTGCACAATAAAACAAAGAATGCTTTTAAGTCTTATCTTGATGGGAAATGAATCAATTTAATTAGACTGAAGATTCAAGCAGGCTTAAAGAAAGAAGACTTTACAATTGTATGCAAGAATCTGTATTACTTGCACCTCTCAGGTGGCTTCCTTTCCTTCAAATAAATTTAAGGGTTTAATGTCATCACCAACACAATTTACAACCTACTTTCTAGCAGCCACAAGGCAAGCATCATATACCCATCACTATTCTAGACGCTTACAGTTACAGGAAGGAGCAAAATAATGTCTCCTACCCCAGCAGAATATTCTAAATGAAGTCAGATCCCATATGTAGAACCATATATCCCAACTCAGAAATGTCTTCCTATTCCTTAATTCAAAAGTTGCAATCCCATACTGTGCATTAAGTCCTGGGCTAAGCGGGGAGGGGAAAGTCAGGAGTGGGTGGGAAAGGGAGGGGGACCTTGGGAGCTCACATTACCTGAGGGTGATCTCACATCTCTGGGCCTCCTTAGGGGGGCTGCCTATTCCTCCTCTGGGGAGACAGCCTGACTAGGCAGGGGCAGCATTTTAGAAGCTGAGCTGGCAAACCTGCCAACAGATTTTCTTCGTGCTCCTGGTACTGTCATTTAAAAGCATGTAAGAAAAATTCTAAAAAGCAGATCGTGCAGGTGATGGACAATTAAATCTCCTTTGTATGGAACACAGAATTCTACAGACCTGTTTCCACCCTGTAGACATTACTCAGATATAATAGAAAAAAATGCAGATCTGCACAACAGTTCCAATAGTGTATAATTTAAATTTAAGATGGCAAAGTACAGGGGAAATAAAGAGCAAGAAATGCATGTGTTTTATTTGATTTAAACTAAGAACCAAGAATGTCAGTTGTCTAAACTGCCTAGGAGCCCAAAGCAAGCAGCAAATGCCCGACCCACAAGGTGATTGAGGCTCACAGCCTGACACCCTGCATGTGCCCCAAAAGAAGCTCTCATCCTGGTCATAATCATCAGGGCAAGTCCCTGACAAAGAAGGAAACAGTAACAGAAGCATGCCCGATGATGAACTGTCTCTAAACTCTCAAGGGTGTCGGGAAAAGGCTGATCGGCAACCATAACCGTACAGAGCAGGTGGCCAAAGACGACTGACTCTTTTGTAGACATGTCAACATACATTGAGGTTAAACTTCACTTAGAATATGAATGCAAGTTAAAATAAGCTTTTTTGCCCCACTAATCAGATCATATAGATGAGGGCCTTGAAATAATGATACAAATGCTTGCTGGTAAACCCTTCAGTTCACTCATTAACTCCACAACACATCCCTAAAACCTTATTGTCCTTAACCCCGTGGCTTGATAGTAAATTGAATTTCAGCACATATAACTCCCCACTTCACAAAGAGCCATGTTTCCTGCCTCCTGCAAAGAAGGTGAAGCTCTCCCAGAGCTCACCTGCCTGTCTGCCTGGTCTTCAGCCGTCTGCTTTCCTTGGGCAGCTTTGCCCACTCGTGCAGGCAGCTGCCCTCAGTTTGCTCCTGCCTACTCTCCTATCCTCCTTTGTTGCCGAGGCTGACAGCTGAGGACCATGGTTAAACCTTCATACCAATGGACAACCAGGCAACAGGTTCTCAACACAGGTGACATCAGAATCATCTGTAGAGCTCTGGAAAAACACCACAGTCCAGGACCCATCCTTAAATAGTTAAGTCAGATTATAAGGTCTGGATCTGTGGCCCCGAAAAGGATGTCTAATGCTCTCGGGGGTAAGATGGAAGGCTGGAAGCTCATCAAACAGGTCATGGGCAGGTGGAAAGAACCACTCTCCGTGTCCCCTGGAAGTAGATCTAGAGTGTCCTTCACAGAAACATCATCACTGTCTATGATAACATGAAAAATCTTGTTTAAAACTGCCCTAAACAACTGCTGCAATGGGAGGACTGACACATACTAGGTTGGGGAAGGTTTGGTGACAGACAGTGAACGTGTAGGTAAAGTAATGATCTTAATGAACAACAAAAAGGTCTATCAATCCTTTAGCCAACTCTCTCCTAAATGAGTCTTGAAAATTTCCCTCTGTAAACCCCAATGCCTAGAATGATTTCTAAATATTTACCACTTGCCCTCTCCCACCCCCCATCTCCTGCTGTCTTAAGATTGGAGAAAGCTGCAGATGAAATCACATCAAAATGATCAGGATGACAAGATTAACCAGGGAGTGGTCACGATAGAGACTGCAGTGCTAGAAGGAGCAGAAGCATCCTAACCCAGGAGCAAACTGGCCAAACAGCGCCCCTCCCCCAGCTCCCCAAAAATTAAGTCAGGTCTAGAAATGAGAAGTGACATAAGCCCACCTGAGGCTATAACAAGCAGGGCAGACAGTGAATACCTGGTGCGCCGAATGCATGCAAAAGCAAGCAGCTGAAGAAACGAGGGTAGGATTGTTGAGATGCCACTGGAGAACAGTCCACAGCAAAAGGAATCTGCGTAGGTGAGAGTCAGAGACACAATCCCGGGCTTCAGCTCCAGGCAAAGAGGGAAAAGAAGATGGAGGAAGGTGGGCTGGGGGACATTCTGGGAACTGTTGTTCCGGCAACCCCTTTAACGTTCTATTAATTCTTTTCAGGCTCTGAACAGGCAAGATCTGAGTTCAAAATCATGCTTAAATGTTAGCCTGGGTAAAAAATAAAAAAGTAAAAGACTCCCCCACTATTTTCCTAAATAGACAACAGACCTTGGATCTGAGACCCTCAGGAGAGGTGGGGGAGAGAACAGAACAGGAGAGACGAGAACTAGGGAGGACTGTAATAGGTGCTTTGATGGTGGAAAACTACAGTGGCTGCACCTGAGAGCAGAAATCCTACACTGTGAAAAAACAAAAAAGGATATTTTAAAATAAGAAGAAAAGCCACATGTATAATGTGCCCATATGGTAGAAAAAGTGACCACCAAGACAGACATGTGCCTTCCGTGAGGTGCCCGACTAGACATGCAGAGTTTCTGGAAAGTTTAGCCACAAAGGGGAAAAAAAAAATAAAAATAAACATTGGGTGATAACACTTTCTTTAAAACTCCCTTTTCAGACTAAAATTGCCGGCATCGGAACATCACTGCAAGCTAAGCCGTACATAAAGCATTAAAAATACATTAAGTTTGAAAATAAATTTAGTCAGGCAATAATTAAAAACTCATTGAGCAAGTTTGCATCAATAGCTTCCAAATCAACAAATTCTGAGTTCATAAGCCACTGCAATTTAAACAACTCTGTATCCTAATTTTTGTCTGTTTATGAGAAAAATGTTGACACAGTAATAAACTAGTAGAGTCTCTGGACTCCAGATCCCTCCACGAAGACAGCCAGTACACAAAGCAATTGCTTTCAGAGAGAAGCTGAATGGGGAAAGTCATTGAATACTCTTAGAAGAAACTTCCCTGCGTATCATTTTCTGAGTTACTTTCGAGAGTCTGTATTTGGGGTATTGTCTGTTCCTTAAAAACCATCTTTAAAGGCTCCTGGGAACAGGAGCTGTAGCTGGGCTGGGACAAGGCTCCCCAAACATTCCTG
Organism: Talpa europaea; assembly: GCF_964194135.1. Lineage (NCBI taxonomy): Eukaryota > Metazoa > Chordata > Mammalia > Eulipotyphla > Talpidae > Talpa > Talpa europaea. The sequence goes on along the minus strand of NC_140071.1, from coordinate 132,876,137 downwards.
TTGTTTGTGGTAGTGTGATTGCTGGGCTACTGCCAAACTCACCAACTTCTCTCATGGACTTTTTCTTGATGCTGGAGGACTCCAGACAGGCAAGAATTAACAGGATCCAGAGGCCATGCCAAGCCCTCTCATCATGTTGGAAAAACTCAAGACTTGCATGCATGGATCAAATGCCTATGTCTGCCCCCCAATTCTGTAATATTTTGGAGACACTACCCAACACACTATCTCAGGTATAGGCCCACCACACATATAAAGCCACCAACGTCAAATGGAACTGCAGATGGATAATGACATACCTGTTGAGTCGGAAAGTCTACCACTGTGAAATGCTGACCCCAACTAAACAAATAAATGTCCTCATGTGCTATTGTGAGGTTAAAATGTGAACTCACATCTCTGCCCCTGACCTGACTCACCACCGTGCAGAGGCGTTCTTCTGGCCATAAAGAAGGATGCATGCCCGCCACACACTCCAGGCTCTGTGCTAGGTCGGGGCGCAAGTCCCAGGAAAGTAACACCAAGTATCCTGTCAGGTGACACAAAAGCACAGACAAGAAGCAACCCCCAGCTTGGCAGAGAGGAAGAACGGACAGCAGTGGAGCTGGGTCTTGAAGACCCAGGTTTGACCAGAACAGCTTCTAGGCAAGGCTGCAGGTATCACCAAGGCACACAGGAAGCCAAAGACAAACTCAGTTCAGGGCAACACTTTGTCAAGCAGAGAATCTGAGGCTAAGAATGGTGCCTGCATGAAAGAGTCTTGGCTCCTCATTTAATCACTAAGCACCAAGTGTTCGGCACTGAGCCCGCATGCTCAGAGCAGTCCTGCTGATGTGCATGCAAAGGAAAAAGAATCTGTGCTAAAGGTTGGGAAATAAGGTCACAGACGTGTGAATTCAAAGATAAACGCCTTACCCTTGACCCACAGAAACTCCTGACCCATTACACTGCTCAGGCCACCGCAGCTCACTGGTCCAGTTTTTCGATCACTCCACACAGCCCCACACAAACCATTCACCAGGTGTGGAAACCTGGCCAAACCCAAGGATTCCCATCCAGGCTGAATGCAGCCGGAACAGCCACACTAAACCATCTCCCTCTGAACTTGATCACAAGGGAAAAGTGGGCACAGCTCCATCCTGATGAACTCTGCAGTCCCCAAGAGGCTCACTTCCCCTCTCTCCTCTTCACCCTGCCTCCCCCACCTGTCCTCCTTGACCCAGAACAGAAGCAATGGGGAAGGAACTCCCTCTATATCCCGCAGCTGAATGCCCCCATCACCATGTGGGAACTAAACTTCCCTGTCCCATCAAAGGTCAAACCCTGCACCTGTGCACCAGCTGCCATTCCCCCACCCCCTCCACCTCTCACCTTCCGTCTCCCACTGACAGAACTCTTCCCAACAATATTCAAATGTGCTCTACCCCTCTTCTTCCTTCCTAGATGCCCTCTCTCAACAGGCCATCCTCAATCCCTTCACGCCAAACTCCTTCCTCGTATCTCACCCACTCACCCTTCAAGCCACCCCAACCTGACTTTGATGGCTTCTGCTTCACTCATGGAAGGGTGGGGTGAGGTCACCCACGAACCAGGCCATCCCATCCAAGTGGCCAAAGGCCACTTCTTTGGGCCCTCAGCATCCCTCAGTGGAGGCACCATTCTTGTGTTCCAGCCTGAGCTTCTCTTAGCTTCTAAAACCAGATTATCCCTCCTCCACCTCACCAGCTGCTCCTTCTCAGGCACCTCCACAACTCCAATGGGCTTCTGCCTGGGCCACCTCCACCTGCTATCTGTACACTCTCCTCTAGGATCTGACCTCTTCCTTGGACCCATCTACAAATGGACAGTTCTGAAAACCACCTCTATTTCATTAGGTGAGGCACCCCCACCCCTCACCATTAACTCTGGAATGCCCTCTCCCCCCACCCAATCCAGCCTTCCCTTCCCTCAGGCCATGCTCAAGTTCTAACTGCTCCCGGAAAATAAATCTTCCAAGGACTCCACAGCCACTGATCTTCCCCCACTTTCATGCTTCCTAAAGCATTTAAACAGTCAGCATACAGGACTTAGTACTTAATTACAGACCATCTGTAATTGTTCCCTAAATGTCCACTGCTTCCGTGCAAATCCTTTCTCCCTAACTCTGAATACAAGCGTTCCTTGCTGTGTACCTGGCACGGAGCAGGCACTGATAATATCCAATTATCAGTCCTTTGATAGTCAACAAATTACCATTTTATGAAACAAAAACCCAACTCATGCACTACTTTAGATGCCTAAATGGTCTGAGAAAATCTCAACATTGTCCCTCAGTCCCCTGACAAATAATAAATAATTAAAAAGAAAAAAAAAAACCTTTGTATTGAATGACAATGTAGCATCACAAGGAAGACACGACCACTGGAAAGGCAGAGCTAAGTCCACAAAACTCTCACTGAAGTTCCTGGGGATGGAATCAAGACCTGGTCACCAGGACAGCTGGAGGAAGGGTCTGTGCTTTGGGCTTCTATGAAGTCCAGTTCATTTACTGAACTAAGATATAGCCTGATTTTTCTTTATTAAATAAGTAACTTCTCCTCCCCTGGCTCTTAACCCCCATCAATCCTCTAGGGGTAAGGGCAGCCCCTCACAACTCAACTGAAAAGACTTGGCCACACCTAAGGGGGTAAAACTCACCCTAGATGGCCTGGCGCCTCCAGCCTCACCTGTGACCACGCAGGGCAGGGCCACCTGCTCTTGACATTTCAGCAATGTGAACTTCACAGCATCACAACCAAACACTGCCTCTCATGTCCCTGGTGGGGGCAGGTGAGGACCCCAAGGAGGAGCCTGCCTTCCAAACCTTCATTCCTCACAATCATCATGCTCATCCTTCAGGAATTAGCTCACAGTCCCCCGAGGCTCCATCCCACCACTGGCCTTCCCTGGGTTCCTTCTGCTCCAAGTATACTCGGGTAATGGAGCCTTCAACGTTCTGTGTGAAACTTAACTGTGAATCATCCTCCCCAAATTCCTGCGGCTCCCTGGAGAAAGACAGATCATGCTTTTACTCATATTCGGTAGTAATCTGAATAATGTCTCCCACCCCCACAAGATACAGCCAACTCCTAACTCCGGGTACCTTTGAAAGTGACCTTATTTATTTAGAACGGGGTTTTGACCAAAGTAATGAAGTCACAAAACCTTTGCTGGGATCATCCAGGAATTAGGGTGGGCCCTAAATTCAATGACTGGAGTCCTTATAAGAGAAAGGAGGCTGTATGAGACATGGGGATGCGTGGGGAAGAAGGACCCATGAAGAGAAGGCACCAAGATGGAAGACTGGCGTGGGACAGCTACCATCAAGTGAACATCAGAAGCTGAGGGAACTACAGCGCACTTCTAAAAGAAGCTAAGGGGTCAGGCCTTAACAGTCTTCATCACAATGAAATACCATTTTTTTGGTTACTACTAGATGTGAATGGATATTAACTTGATTTACTATGGTGATCATTTTGCAATAGATACAAGGAACAAAATCATTAAGTTGCACACGTGAAACTAATGTGTTGTACAACAGTTATATCTCAATTTTTAAAAAAGAAAAAGCTACTAGAAGCAGGAATTCTCCCCCAAACACTTTGAGGGCAGCGTGGCCCTGCAGGCCGACTGACTTTCCTCATGCAGGATGGTGAGAAGAAATGCACTGTTTTAAGCGTCAAATTTGTGATCATTTGCTGCAGCCCTGAGAACTTAACACCCAGTCCAAGCCTCAACTGCTGCCTCCAACCTGGAAAAGCTGCTGAACTCCGAAAAGATGGGGGCAAGAGAGAAAGATGAGAAAGCACCTGGCATGCCAGGCAGGAATCTGGGACAGGGAGCCCAGCGGCTCATTCATTAGGGGTGAGCCTCTGATTCTTTCATCCCCTCTTAAAATGAGGGACATGGTGCAGGAACCCCTTCTAAAAGGCCTCAAACCATTGTCATTCAGAACATTGTTTTATTTGATCCTTCAACTGGTTTTTCTTTCCAGCCACGAAATAAATTGTATTCATTCTATTTTCATCTAAAGGACTTTCAGGTGCAAAAAAAAAAAGATGAATTAAGGTGACATTTCAAAGACCCATTTTAATCCAGGCATGACAAAATTTAGTGAAATAGTTTAAGCCAAGAGAGCTTTTTTTACATCACCTTTTTTTCCCCCAAAGCAAAATCAACAACTTTAAGTGGTTGGTCTCATCCGGCTAGAACTGAGGCTATTTCAGAAAAAGGGGACTTAAAACTAGAAGCAGCTGAGGCACCTCTGGCCCAGAACCTAAACGCTGCTAATGTCCCTTTGGGATGACTAACACCCGCAGGTAAACATGGACCACAGCAAGGGGTTTCTCCACTGTCCCTAGACTACCACGAAGGTCCAGACCCCAAATTCCCACTGGCAAGAATCTCATTCATAAATACACATAAATAACTGCTGCCACTCCCAAATGGTAACATTTGCTGAAGAAGCCAAAGAAAACAGTAACTGTCTTACCCACCTCCATGGCTCCGTAAAGACAAAACTCCCACATACAATGATCCCCTGTTAAACCTTCGCTAACTGTAACAGATGTAAATAAAAACTAGACAAGAGTGTTCCTAATGCGATTTAGATCCTTCTCTCCCCGTACATCCTGCTTCTCTGGGGTGAAAGCAAAAACTGCTTTTAGTTCTCTCCTGCGTCTCGCTGCTCCCCTGGTCTTCAGGTTGCCCCAGTGGAGGCCTTGATTCCTTTGCAGGAAACACACCCAAACAACATCGGGGGAAAACAAGGAGTCGAGGGACTCCTATTTCCGCTGGACAAAACAGCCATTAGAAATATTTGGAAACTTTTCCCAACCCATTCATCGTTCAGAAACTAAAGTCAGGAGTCCCCGGGGGCCAACTGCCCAGCAGGACCTGGCAGAACCGCGCCAGCAAAACTGGACCGCGCGTCTCCGCGCACACTGAGTTTCCAAACCAAAAACTTTTCCTTCCAGGTGGAAACTCAATTCGAAAACCAATTCCAGGGCTGCACAGACGCACCGTATTCAGTCCCCAAGTCCCTGGCTTTTAAATGGGAGCGCGCGCGCACATGCCCGCGCGCGCGCACCCGCAAACAAACCGGCGGCTGCTGCACCCCAAAGATGTTTCCAACACTTAACCGCCTTTTTTTTTTTTTTTTAATGGTGCTGTTTAGCTGTATTAAAACGGAGAGACAGAAAGGCAAGGGGCTAGTCCGGGGCGGGGGACTCACACTTCAAACCCCTGGTGTTGCGCGCAGAGTTTGCAAACTTAGACCTGAGTGTCCCCCAATTTGCACAGCAGCTGAAGACCAGGGCGCGTCCACGGGCCGCGCGCGCGCCCCGGGAGTCCGGGCGCGGGATGAATGGGGTCCGGCTCCGCCGGGGCGGGCAGCTCGCACCCTCACGTGGCGTCGCGCAGCCCCAGGAGCGCCGCGCCGGGAGTGCGCGGGGCGCGGCCGGGCACCCGAAAACTTTTGCTCCGCGAACTAGCGGCGCTGGGGAGGCGGGCGCTCGCTTCCCCGCCGAGGGCACCCCAGGGAAGCCGACCCCGGCCGCCCCGCTCCACCCCAGCCCGCCGCTTCCCCAGCACAAAGGCGCGCGGGGCCGGCGGCGCCCCGCTCCGGAGCGCCCCAAGCCGCGCGCGATCGGAGCGCGCCGGGCGGGGCCGGGCCGGGCGCGGGGACTCGGCGCGCCCCGCGGGCTACTCACAGGGTGACCGTGCGGTTGGGCAGCGTGTCGGGGGGCAGGACCTGCGCGAGCTCCAGGCTGCTGCACACCACCTTGCCCTCGGCGGGCGCCGCCGCCCGGCCGGGCCCGCGGGGCCGCCCGTCGTGCTTGCAGCCGGGGGGCAGCGCCCCGGCGCGGGGGCCGCCCCCCAGCAGCGCGAGCAGCGCGAGCGGCAGCAGCAGCGGCGCGGGCGCGCGGCCCCGCCGGGGTCCGGGCGGCTCCATGCGGCGGGCCGGGGCCTGCGGGCCGAGCGGCGGCGCCGGCCTAGCGGGCCGCCCCGGCGCCCGGGCGGGCGGGGGCGCGGCGCGGGCCCGGCGGCGCCCGGAACCTCGGGGCGGCCGCAGGACGCGCCCGCCTCGGCGCCAACATGCTCCTTTGTCCGCGGCGGCCGCGCTGGGCCTCCCGGGCGCCGTGGGGTCACGGCCGCGCGGTCCCGGCTCCGCTCTGCAGCCCGGCGGGAGCGCCGCCTCCGCCCGCTCCTGGGCCGCGGCCCCGGCGGCTCGTCCCGCCCCTGCCCCTCCTCCCCGCGCCCGCCGCGCCCTCCCCTCCCTGCCCGGCGCCGCCACTGCCGGCGGCTCCGGAGGAGGAGCGCGCGCCCGGACCCGCGGCGCCCGCGGCGGGGCCCGACCCCCAGCTCCGCGCCCGCACCCGCGCCCGCACGGCGGGGCCCGGCCAGGGCGCAGGAGTCGGGGAGCCCGCGCGCTCGCGACCCGCGCGCGGGGAGGTTGCAAAGTTCTAGCCCAAACTCCAGCCAGGGCGCCAGTGTCCACGCGCGGCCGCGCCCTCCAGACAAAGCCGCTCTGCGCCACCCCGGAGGCCGCCTGAGGCTCGGCCTAGCCTCCTAGGACCCCAAGAAAAGCGGGGTGGACCTCCGCGGGCAGCCCGACGAGGAAGTCGCCCCAAGCCCCCTGTATTGAGAGGAATGGCCTGTCCACCTCTGCACCCCCTGGCCGCCTTCCCAGCGCATCGCACCCGGGGATTTCAAGGCTTCTCTTTGCACTGGGGGCCTCCTGGGTCCCAAATAAACCACAGATTTAGGAACAGGTTCTCTCTCCTGGCAAGAGGACTCTCCAGAACTGTCTGGCCTTTAGCAACTCCGGCTGCAGTCCCGGGAAGGAATGCGTGGGGCCTAGCTGAGCCAGGACCGGCAGCCTGTTGAATGAACATCTCTCTGACATCCAAAGACACCTGAGATGTAACCCATGAAAGCAATCGTGAACGCAGCTGGCTGAGAAACCCCAACTGAATCAATTACTCTTCTGCGGAAGGCTGCCAGCCCCGCCCTAACTTTTGCAAGACTAGGACTTACCTACCCTGTGTTTAAATATTTACAAGGTACATATCAAGCCAACAAATAAAATGTTCTATTCACCTGCCTTGAGAAATATATCTTAATAAGAACCTGGAAGGCCAGATGATGTGTATGCAGGGTTCCCAGATAACTGTGGGTTCCACCTGAAACATGGCAGGAGGAGAGCCACAGTCCTTAGCCCACAGGCCACCATGTACTTTGGTACTGGACCTGCTCCGCTCCTAAGCAAGAGGGATTTCTGCGCGGTGTGTGGACACCCGGGTGCCCCCAACCAAGCTCTGCCTACGCTTTTAAACAGTCATCCCTTGGCAGAGCCTCTGGACTAGGGGTTCACACACCATTTGTTTGGAAAGCCCCTAGGAGGACAGTTCTGGGAAGAGATATGCTCAAGACTTGGAAGTAGCCTGGGAAATTTTCAGTCTGTGAATTCCAGGCTCCTGGGTCCCTTGGACAAGGTCGAAAAGTGGAAAGGAACAGACTCCGTGGAGTCCACATCCATTTACCCTGGAGATAGTTCATACCCCAGGGAGGTGAGTTGAATGGAGTCCTCTAAAATACAAAGCCCAGGGCAGGGTTTTCTTGGCCTGGGTCTAAGGGCGGTACCGCCTAATACGGTAAAGTTTATCCTAGGGACCAATTCCCAGGAATCTCTTATCTGATTAGAATTTTCTCAGTAGCAATTAATGGTCTCCACTTTGCATACACTGTTGCAGGAAATCTGGCAGCACTTCATTTGACCAACATTTTTTGAGATTCAACTCTATAAAGCTAACAATATCAATCACTAATTTTTTATGTGCTGTGATGGAACGTTCTAGAACTGTGGTGTTCATGTGGTGAATGCAGGTGTCTGTCTAACACTTAGAATATAGCTAGTGTAGTGTAATTTTTTTTTACATTTTACTTATTTTTAATTAATTTAGATTTGAATTTAATTAGCCCAAGGTCCCTACTATCAATAGCTATGTTGGACAGTGTAGGTCTAGATGCTGATGGATAGAGAGAGTAGGAAGTTTTAAATCAATAAGTAATCTTGGGGTTGCTTCTGTATTAAATGGGTGAAATCACTTACACTTCTCTTACATTTATTTAAAGATCATTCTCTAACAAAATTGTTTTCTCTTTTTTCTTCTTGTCTATTTTTTTATTGAATTAACATTGCATTCTAAATGAAATAAGATTCAGATGTGTATCATTGAACGTGAATATGAGTATAGACTATCCAAAGTTTCAGCACTAAAAGTCCACGTCTATGCTTTACAAATCTATCTTCTTTATAAAGATAAAAACTTTTTACTTTGGCAAGATGGAAGTTTGAAATAGCCACATTACTATTGTCATAGCCACAAATTGTCATGTGAACTTACAGAACCTGAAGGGTTATGTCTATTCTGCTTCGGGCTATAGTTGAGATAAATGTGCAAGTCTATTTTAAAATGTGTTTGCCACAGTAGTGACATCAATTTAGCACATAGTCTCTTTTACTTCACTATAGTTGAGAAAGTTATAAAAAGCACAGTATTATCAGAAAATGGGATGAATCTTAAGTAGTACCATGAAACAGAGGAGAAATATCGAGTTAGTATTTTATTATATGGATAACTGCTGCCATTGCTGCATGGAAATCATTGAGACCATCTTTGAAAATAAAAATCACTACAGATCACACAATAGTTGTATATGAAAAGGGCTGTAGAAAGTGTATCTTAACACTGGAGTCTTCTGAAGGCACATTGAGGTTTATTATCATTCTGTGCCAACATGGGTGTGTAAGACTACAAATATAGTTCTTTCCGCACTTAGCAAAACCTCAGCACACTGAATGAAAGCAACCCTCATTCACACCAAAGTCTTGGTTTTGAATTAAGCTACCTCAGCCCTGAAAGCCATTTGCCAGAGAGAGCTATACTTAAGCCTCAAGAGCATCATAGCTGTTTGAAGATGTAGGAATTCACAGCTCCTTTCAAAGTTCCCTGTGTTTGCATGCCTGTCCCATATGAAAGCATCCTAGGGGAACTGAAAAAATGCTGGTTAACCATATGCATGCATACATAGCCCAGTAAAACTGGATTGCATCAGCTTTTGCTTTAAGGATGGTAGATGGACCACATTCCAAAGCTTCTGTGCTGTGAATCCTGTCTTGCTATGTTATGCAAGGTTTGTAGAAGATACCACAGAAACACTGGAAGATGTTTTGTTATTCCTGTTAAGATTGACACTGTATTAACTAGGTGCACTTATATATGTAATAAAGTTATAACAAATACATGTAAATAAATACATAGGTAATATATACATATATGTGCATATATGCCTTTGCATATATTTATTGTTATACATGCCCTACTTATTGTTAACAATTTCCTTTAGGTCTATCTTCTTCCTTCTCTATCAGACTATGAGTTCCTAGAGGAATTTCTCTACCCCCTTCTTAAAATATTTCTTCCTACCTTCAATCATTCCCTAGTATGTTATTCTAGAATCTAAACCATTTAGACTAACTCTAGATAAACATTGATTTGTCTAAACCTGAAGGTAACAACCTTGATTAACTGATATTTATAAATACATCTGTAAATAAACACCATCTCTAAAAGGCTTTATCTTACTTACTTTTTATGGCAGGCACTGGTGGCTGCTGACGAAAGTCATTCCTCAACTTTTTCTCCCTTAAAGAATCATTTTCCCAACCTCCCTTACATTGTTGGCCACAACCTAAAGAATCCTTTTGTTTCTTCAGGCCATATCTCAGAAGAATCAAATGCTGTCCTGTCCAACATGGTAGACAAAAGAAATATTTAAATTTAAATTAATTAAAAATAAAACTGAAAATTGAGTTGCCACACTCCATGGTCCACTAGCTTCATGTACATGGCAGATACCATTCTAGATGTCAAAAACTACAGAAAGTTCCAACAATGTAGAAAGTTCTACTAGTCAACACCAATCTGAGTGGAAAACTGCTGAAAATATGGAGTAGAAAATTTTTGTGTGATGAAAAGAGGCTTAAAAGAGAACATATTTCTCACTACCTCTTCCTTCTTGCTTAAGAGATGACAGTGTGAGGACATGATGCCTGGAACTGAAGCAAGTAGTGTGTAACCATCAGGCAAAAAGTGTAAAGGAAAATTCCACAATGATAGGAGGAAATGGAAAGACAAAAACAATCCAGGTCCTTGACCTACTAAACATAGAGCTTCCATATGATCCAGCAATTCCACTTCTAGGGATTTACCCAAAGGACACAGAAACATCAATTCCAAAGAGCACCTGCACCCCTATGTTTATAGCAGCACTGTTTACAATAGCTAAGCTTTGGAAACAGCCCAAATGCCCAAAAATAGATGACTGGATCAAGAAGATGTGGTACATATACACCATGGAATATTACTCAGCATTCAAAAAAGATAAACACATGCCATTTGCAGCAACATGGATGGCGCTGGAAGGGATCGTGCTCAGCGAAATAAGCTAGAAAGAAAAATACCGGATCGTCTCACTCGTAGCAGGAATCTAGAAAACTTAAATAAGAGACCAGGAAAAAGAATAACTATAAGAAAGTGAAAATCAAAATCAACAAACAACTATGAACCAGAGACACTCTATGGGGGGTGGGGGCTGGGGAAAGGAGGGATTGGGGTCAAAATAAGGGGGTTGCAATTGTATGGGGAATATAAAAATAAAATTTAAATTAAAAAAAAAAAAAACAATCTAGGTCCTTGAGATCAGAGTTGAGCTGTGAACTGGAGCCTCTGGACTTCCTTTTACCAGTAATGAAGGGTCTCTGGTTGAGGATACTGTTGCTGTGGTTTCCTGGTTCCTAGAACAGTGCCTGACACTAGAAAAAATTCAAAAGTATGGCTGATTCACATAATTTAAATCTTGCTCATTTTTATGTTCCAAACATATAACGTAGTTCTTGACTAGTGACAAAAAGCTTTACTTGAATTAGATGTTTTGGATAACTGGGCATCAACACTTAGCGAAAATCAGCTAACTTGAGAAGATTAACTGAACTTGCATCTTCTACAGTGAAATGGAAATAAATGATGGCATGATGAAATTGACAGCAGGAATGAAAGCAATTTTTTAGCACTTAAAATGTCTCAGTGCCATCTCCACAAAGCCTGTTAATAAACACACATTCTCTGTTTATTTTTGCATCATTCAATGTTAATCTATTAATTATGACAGCTGTAGTTTATATTTTTAGTCACTGCATAGTGCTAGAATCGCATACTTTATCTCGATCAGGCTCAAGAAAGGAATAGCAATAGCATCTCCAATAATCCCCTTCTCTTTCTACAGCATGGGCTCCTGTTTTGGCTTCCTAGCTACCAGAATAGTGACCTTCGGCAAGTCACTAAATCTCATCTTTCGAAATGAGTTTGAGCTGGAACCAGCTTTAAAGTGCTATGATTTTATCCTGCTGAACCATGAATTCTTCCTTTGTTGGTCTGCTGTAGCCAGGCTATTATTGGAATGTATCCCTGTGACAGTTAAATGCTCTCTTTAGATGACCAAATATCTTTCTGAAATGGTAGATTCTTTACCCGCTCCAGTGTAATTACCATCACTTGTAAATATAAAGAAGAAATATGAAGCAAAAATTGGCCAGCAATGCCATGTGGGGAATTACATTACTGCAAGAGAATTCTCCAAGCCCGTGACCAGGCAGTCCAGCACAGAAGTAAGGGAACAGGAAGGCTCACAGTCTAAATTAAGAGGCTCAATTTGCAGTATTTGTTATACCCCTTTAAAACACATGGGTGCTGGGGAGAAAAGGAGAGAGGGGGGCCCCCTGAACTATGGTAGAGGATTATGGGAGGTTTGGTGGTGGTTTGGTGTGATAACATACATCTGGAAAGGTGCGAACCTCTACCCCTAAATCATATACAGTGCTGTAAATGGATGTTACCTTGGTAAAAGACATAGACACAGAAAAGAAGCATGAATCATGAAAAAAAAATCGAATTAACTATAAAAAATGCAGGACAAGGAGCAAGGGAAAGAGATGGAGTAAGTTACTCCACACATGATAGAATGAAACAGATGACAGACCATGCCACTTGGATTTTAGGATCTACAATGTTCTATCAACTATCTCAGTTAGTCCATCTGTTCGTCTCAATTCTAGCTGATCCACATCAGCCTCTCTCACTGTTGATATGGTTATGTGAACAGAACTAAAGTCGGAGCATGGTGGCCCAACAGATGTGAAATACCTGGAACCAATACCTACTTGTTCTACTAGAGATGCAGGGGGGTGATTGTGCCTGGTCACAATGATAATTTGCTGAATAAACAACTATGGATTTAGGGCCTCCCTGGTGCAAGGGGTTAAGCACAGCACTGTGAAGCTGTCCACAGTCACTGTAGCACAAGTTGGATCCCCGGCCAGGGAAGTACCCACATGGGGCAGCAGACCTCTCCTGGCTCGTCAGCTGCTCCCCTCAGCAGTGTATTTCAGTAGATCTGCCTGTTCTGCTCCCCACTCTGTCTCTGGTGAGTCCTCTCACACACATCCACACACACCTCTGGATTGTACCCCTGTTCTTGTATGCATAAATAAACAACTGTGGGTTTATTTCTGCTTCTTGAACAGAGGGCACAGGAACGACACTGGAAATTACCAACAGACATCTAATTTTCAACCCAAGAAATAATGAGTTGTATAACTAGTGAGTCATAAGTTTTTGGTGCATACTCAGTCTTCTCATCCTTTTCTGACTCTAAGTGATGTTTGTATTTGTCTCACCACTTTTATATATTCACTGCACTATTGTGTCTACCTAATTATTTGCTTCTTCATCATCTATTCTTCCTGTAACTGAAGTCAATATTTTTAAATAGTCCAGAAAACACATTTGTCGACATAACAAACAATAGATTTGGGGAAATTTTAAACATATATTCTACACCAAAGATGTAACTACCTTTCCCTATTAGCAATATCCCTGAGTATCGATGTCCCAAATACAAAATCTATATCTATGTATGTGACATATCTTGTTATATCAGTTACCCATGTTTTTTCTGATTTAGTACTGTGTACCAACTATCATGATTAAAATCAGTCAACCAACCAGTATCTACGAATGACATAGTCATTCATAGGTGTGTTTCCTGGAGGCAGTAAAAGATCAGATCCTGTTTCCTAATCTATTCAGATACTCTGTTTTGTTTTTTTTTTTTTATTGGTGACTTCAGTTCATTGACATTTAGAGCAGTTATTGATATATGAAGGTCTGCCACTGCCATTTTTCCTTTGCTTTATGGTTCTATTTAATTACTTGTTCAATTCTTTGTGTTTATTCCTGTCTTCGGATTAACTATTAGAGTTCCTTTTAATGTTTCTTGGAAGGGGGAGTTTAGTGGTTGCAAGCTCCCTAAGATTCTGCTAATCTGAGACCTTTTTTTTCTTCACTGGTTCTGAAGGAGAGCTTTGCAGAATAGAGTATTCATGTCTGGAAGTTTTTATTTTGGAGTACTTTCAATATGTTGCTCTATGCTTGCCTCAACGAAGTCTAACGTTAGCCTTATTGGGGTTCCTTTGTAGGTTACCTGTTTTTCTCCCATGTCATCTGCATTATTTTCTCCTTGTCATGGACTCTTGGAAGTTTTATTCCTACGTCTTTCTGTGGGTCTCCTTTTGCTTAGGTAACTTGGTGTTCTTTTAGCTTCCTGTATTTGCATGTTCATATCCTTCTTCAAGTTTGGGGAGTTTTCTTCCATTATTTCTTTAAATAGATTTTCAGTTTCCTTCTCTCTCTCTCTTTTCTCCTTCTGAGATGCCTATGGTTCTTATAATACCTTTCCTCATTGTGTCATATAATTCTCAAACTGTTTGGTTCATTTTCTTTGTATCACTCTTTCTTTCTCTTTCTATTTTGATTCTGTCCCCATTTGCATCTAAAAGCTCACTGATTTGATTTTCTATTTGGCTTATTATACTACCTTGGCTTTGTCTAGAATTTTACATCATTCTTGATCTTCCTATATTCTGCAATTCCATTGTTTTCTTATTTGAAGTTTCAGTTTTGATCTGCTTGATTTTGTCTTTCATAGCATTCATTTGTTTTTCTGAGTTTTCTTGAATATCTCTGAACAATATTTCTGAGTTTTCTTTGTGTTGTTCCAATTTTTAATTTTCTTAATGATGGTAATTTTGAATTCTGTGTCTGATAGGTATAAAAGCCCTTCCATGTCTTCATGATTTTGTTCTGGGTATTTTTTTCTCTTCTTGTATTGTTCTGCTGAGGACTTACTTGGCCATTTGTATTTTTCTTTCTCCCCATTGTTTGCTTTGGGTTTGCTTTGCTGTATTTGGGGCTTTGGTTCTGGTTGGGTCCTTTTCTGACACTGCTCTAGGCATTTACTCATTGCACAGAAGCTGGCCCTTCAGAGGTCTGAAGCACTAGCTCCTCAGGGCATTATTCCCACAAGTAGGCCATCAGGAAATGGGTGGGAGACAGGGCTGAATATGCATTCCTCTGTAGAGCTCACCCTGATGCTTCTGAGACATTTTTCATAGTCAAACTTTTAAATTTCAATTTAGACTTACTAAATATTTCACTCATTATACTGCATGTGCTATGGGTAATAGGCTTATTTTATTACGCATTTCAGTGTATATTTTTTGAATAACTTTATAGAATGTTAAATTACAGGTAAAAGTGCTAAAGCATAACAGAAGAGGCATTAATTTTTAAAATCAGGAAATATGGATTTTAGCTAGGTGACCTTAGCAAGTTACTTAAATTCTTGGTGGCTAGGTCTCTTCATGTGTTGTGAGATTTAATTTAAATCTAACTTAAAATTTAATTTACCTTAATATAACTTTGAAAGGACTAGCACATTACTTGCACATAATAGATGCTTAAGGAAGTTTAGCTGAATCTAGTCCATTACCTCATATTCCAGATGAAGTTTAAACCTAAAGAGACTGAATGAATGTGTCTCAGTTCATGAGACAATGTGAAACAGAGGGCTGGGAAAACACTGCTGGTATAATTGGTTTCCCTTCAAAACCTGTAATCAGACTTTCTTATAAACCTGGACATGACTTATAAATTAAACAAGTAACTCACTAAATATCTGTCTCCCTACCTGTGAACCCAAGGAACCGATAATTGTCCCCTACAGTCTAGTAATATTCAAAAGTTAAAGAAATAATACATGGAAGAAACCACTGGGAAAAACATTCTGTGTAATCTAACATATCATTATAACATTGCAAATTATAAAAGCAGTTCATCTTTAATAACATTACATTGCAATTATGCATATATATGCAATTATATATACACACACGCACACATCAGCTCTTTCATCTCTAGGTACCTACAGTTCTTCACAGTAAGTCCTGTGAATGTTCTTAAACAATGATTCTAACTGGCAATGTGAATGGAGAATTGAGCGATTACACAGAAAATTCAGGAGAAAGCAAGCAGATTATCCACCCTGTCTGAACTTTACACTTCTATTTGTCCAGGTAGATACCTCAACCACCCCCCATACCTTTGCAAGTGACTATCCAGCACTATCCACATTGATATATGTACATTCTAAGATTAGTTCAATACAACTGAGGTGTTTCCATGAAGGGAAAGCTTTGTTTTGTTTGTTATTCAACAGCAGCTGACATACAATAGGCAATACATAAACATTGTTGAATGAAGAGATGGATGGATGAATGAATGAGTGAGTAAACAAAGAAGTGGATATTTCTCCATTCACTAATTTGTCTTTATGTGACTGTCAAACAACTACAATCTAATGACTGCACGGTAACTTAAGCACAAATTTTCTTTATAAACTCATCTCTTAGTTCAACTGGTTGTGCATTGAAATTTCTCACACTCTCAGTTGCCTTTTACAAGTTTTTGAATATTTGATGCCATCACTGCTGGATCATAAACAGTAAAACCCTAGCACTGAACTCCAAAGTCCGTCCCCATGTCCAGAAGTTACTCATTTATTTGAAGCCTGTTTGACTGAAAAGCCCTGTCTATTGTATTGTAAATTCACTTAATTAGCTTCTATATTCTTCATTATGTAAAACTCAGTTCTTCTGATAGGAATATACAATAACAACAACCTCTCAGGTAATTAATGTGGTAATACATTGAGTCTCAAGAGGAGAGGGAAATTCTGCCTAGGCCAAGGGTTAGTGCTGTTGTTATAGGACAGGGAGAGGGACCCTACTTGGGGCCAGCCCTGTTTTGCTGGACATTTAAGCACAAGGGGATGGATTTGGAAACTATATTCTTCCCTTTTCTTCCCCTTTTCTGTAGTGTACACTAATGGTATTAAAGTTCCTTTCCATTGAAAGTCTTATGCACTAAAGTATTGTAGGGTAAAAGGTTTTCAGGATTTTCTGCCCTCTCACCATTACAATTGCCCTGCCTGATGGGGTGCCTGCTGTTGGTACATTGTTGTAAGCTGACTTGTTTACTTCTGTGGGCCATGGGAGGAGTAATTGGGATAGTCACCAAGAGAAGCAGAAGCAGGAGAGAAGCAGAAGCAGGAGAAGAGGCAGGAGAGAGAGAAGGGGAAAAAGAAGCCATAGAAGGGCCTCCCCTGGTGGTGCAGGTGGTGGAGTGCCACACTGTGGAGCTGTCCACAGCCTCCGCAGTGCCAGTTCGATCCCTGCCACCGGTGAGGGTCCCACATGGCAGGGCAGACCTCTCCCGTCTCGCCTGCTGCTCCCCTCAGCAGTGTATTTTGTCAGTCTGCCTGTTCTGTTCCCTGCTCTGTCTCTGGTGACTTCTCTCACTCTCCTGCACATCTGGCCTGTACCGTGGTTCTTGTATAAAATCAATAAATAAATCTTTAAAAAAAAAAAGAAAGAAGCCAGAGAAGGCCAAGCTCCTGGCCCACTGGCACCCCTGCCTGCCTTGTACCTGTTTGCCACACTACATGTAAAGCTCAATAAAAACCTGAGAAACCCACCAAGGGCTCCAGAACTCTCCTTTACCCCATCTGTTCCCATCATAGATATCCTGCTCTGTGCCCTTCCTGGCGCTACAATTGGCGTAGTCAGCAGGATAATTCAAAGCGGATGGGTATGGAGCCCTCTGAAAACCTCAGGAGGGATTGAGGAGTAGCAGGCTGTTTGCCTGTGGCAATGCTGGATGTACCATGGCAGCACAGGTAGTGACCTAGTCCAGGAGCTGTGGAAAGAGCTGAAGATGCTTCAGGAGCATGGGAGGTGGACAAGGTCCAGAAGCTGTGGGATGAGACCTCAAGTGGAGGAGGAGACGGCCCACGAGGACCAGCCCAAGACCTCTGAGGCAGCAGAATCACTGGGGAAGAAAGGACCACAATTCGGAGTTCATCCAATGCTGATGCAGGAAAAGACTGATGCGCTTGAACTTACAATCCCACCAGAAGGTGGAGGAACTTTGGCAGGGTAATATTATGTTTTGGGGACCCTGGGGGAGGATGGTATTGTTTGTACACCCCAGGAGATGGGAATCTGGGGGTGGCCAGTGGGCCTCAGTGGCCAAAAGCAGCCTGTGTGCTGCCCGGCAGCTAGGCAGAGGGAAAAAGCCAATTTAGAAAGGCAAAAGCTGGTGCTGAGATTTGGAAGCCATGAGCGGCTATTAAGCAGCCTAAGTATACTAAAGAAGGCCAGTGAGTCTCTCAAAATCACCTGTGGGTGATGCCCTGCTCATGGTTGAGTGATGGTGAGTTGTTGAGGAACCTTTTCTTAGGGGACAGGTAGGGAACATGGCTTGTAGTGGAGCCCACAGCCAAAGAAGGGACCCAAGAGAGGCCACATGTGGAGCTTATATCCACGGATTCCTGACCCATGTGCTTGTGCAGTGGTTTGGCTTGAGTGCAGATGTCTGCATGTTGCATTGGTGTTGGAGTGACAACAGACAGAAAACCCCAAGGATTTGGTGATTACCCCCAAAGAGTACAGAATCGCCAACCCAAGAGTGAGTGCATCCTGGGGGTGGATGTGATGTGAGGCTTGTGTTCAAGACCACAGTCAGAGAAGGCCAGGAAGGCTGCCGG
Source organism: Talpa europaea (assembly GCF_964194135.1). Lineage (NCBI taxonomy): Eukaryota > Metazoa > Chordata > Mammalia > Eulipotyphla > Talpidae > Talpa > Talpa europaea. The sequence goes on along the minus strand of NC_140071.1, from coordinate 132,858,053 downwards.
CTCCTGGTGTGTGATGGCAGATGCCTGAGTGTTTCCCTCCCTCACATGAGCAGTGCCTTCGGCAGCAGAAGTGGTGGATCATCTGCTGGTGCCAATAATTTCCTTTTGCCACTAGGTTGGCGCCCTGTCTGGAATTATTTATGTTCTATTGTATTGTTGTATTATTCAGTTGTATTTTCTTTTGTGGGCCATGGCTGCAGTGTTTGTGATTGTTAAAGGAAACTTGTATATACTTGTATATAGGTTGTATGGCAGAAAACTCTGAGGGGATGGATTGTAGGGTAAATGGTTTTCACGCTTTTCTGCCCTCCCACCATTAGGATTGCCTGCCTGATGGGCACCTGCACTTGTTAGCTAACTTGTTTACTTCTGTGGGCCATGGGAGAAGTATTGAGATAGTCACCAAGAGAAGCAGAAGCAGGAGAAGAGGCAGGAGAGAGAGAAGGGGAGAAAGAAGCCAGAGAAGCCCAGAGTGAATACTTGCTGTGGGCTTGGAAGCCTGTGGCCTCCTGGACCCCCCGTACCCCTGCATGCCATGTACCTGTTTGTCACACTACATGTAAAGCTCAATAAAAGCCTGAGAAATCCACCAAGGGCTCCAAGACTCTCCTTTACCCCGTCAGCTCCCATCATAGATATCCTGCTCTGTGCCCTTCCTGGCACTACAAGTATGCTTTGTCTTGATGCGGCAGGTGGCAGAGCCTATTTAGAGTTGGCAGGTTTGAGGGTTTGTCTTGTAGCACTGTGACTCAACTCCACTTGAACTTATTGCTTACTCAGTCAGCTAAGAAAACGTTCTACTTTTCTTTCTTCCTTTCCTTTTTCAGACCCTTGGCATGGGTTAAATTGCCGACATTCCAAGATGCCATCAAGAAAGTGTGGTGCCAGCCTCCTCCCACCCCCAAAGAGTCAGACTTTTCTCAATAGGCCTACAATAGGTCACCCACTAAAAACATAAAATCACCTACTCTCTACTCCCATCCCCACCATGGAACTAACAGAATCTGCTACATTATTGGCACAACTTTTTATGAGCTTTCCTCTAAATTTTACTAGTAAATATGGACATTCAGCTGTTGCAGGAATCAAAGAGGATGATTATTTTCTTTGTGCCTCTACTTTGTTTTTAGGAGACAGTGCTAAAATTTCCATGCCAGATGGCACTCAAAGGCGCTTCTAAGAATTCTGTTGTCACCAAATCATAATGGAAGAATTTCTGATCTATCAATCATTGACTTGGGGCCAAATTTTGTCTTTTAAAGATAAATATATTGCCGAGTCCCTTATAGAGTCTCCAGCAAAATTTTGCCCTTTTGGCAAAACTAGGTAAAAATATGGGACTGACTTTCAGAAGGAATTTTTTCTTTGTCTTTAGCAGTCTAGAGCAGGGTCAGCAAACTTTTTCTGTAAAGGGCCAGAGTGTAAATATATCAGCCATTGCTGACTCTCCAATCTCTGTTATAACTACTATTGTGAAAATAGTGATAGACTATATATATTAATGAGATCCCTGGTGTTCCAATTAAAGTTTATTGATAGACAGTGAAATAGGAATCTCAGATAACTTCCATGTGTCATGAAATATTATTCTTCTTTTGATTTGTTTCCATCCATTTAAAAATAAATGGATCATCTTAGCTTCGGGGCTTCATAAAAATGGATGATGTGCTGGCCTCCACTGTAAATGAGAACCATCTTAGTAGGTCCTGACTTGAATTAGCTCCACCTTCTTCAATATCCCCCAATAATTAATTCAGAAAATTCGAATCCAGTTATTGAAAATGAAAATCTGAAACCCTGGGTCCAAAAAGATCTGACAAATATTAGAATCTAGTCCTTCCAACATTCTTATTTAAGGCAATCTTAGTCATCAGCATTATCCAGGGATGGCTATTTGCTGTTGGTTGATAAGACGTGACAGCTCAGATAAGGCTCTCAACTACAAATTCTCAAGTTGAGGTTGAATCAGAACTCTTGTCAGCAAGGAGGGTGTCTGTCAATCCATGTGTTGCAAAAACTAGCACAGAGCTGATTGTTGCAGCAGATGTTTGAAATGTAATTATAAGCACTTAGAGCCATTTTGAGAGGGAGACAAACCCAAGAAGTTCTTTTGTTATCAGCCTGCAAAACCAATATGAATTCATGAAATGCTTTTTGAATGATTCCAGAGTCTTTAGCTTGAAATGACCTAGGGTCAATAATGTAAGGTAGACTGGAATGTGGTACAATTATTTTTTAGTCATTTTGTCATCTGTACTTTTTCTAGGGTACCTGAAAAAATGTTAAGCAATCAGGTCACCAAAATAGCTTCTGTTTTATAACCAAGATGATTTAACAAACCCCCTTTTAGAAAATAGGTATTAAAGTGCATCCTTTATATAAAATCATGCTGATGACTTGGAATCAAGTCTTTATTTCACATGCCCACTTTTCACTGAATTTGAGATAAAAACAAAAATGGGGTCTTCTACGAAGGTAATTCTGTAATAGGATAAGTTGAAAGACATTTACAGACCTTCAGTCTTTGAGGACAATGGCATGATAAAAATCTGCAATTTCCAGGTTTTCCAAGACAAAGTTTCAGAATTGAACTTCAGACTAGTAACCAGACTCCTGAAGCTAAAGAAAATGTCTTGACGGAAAGATATTGTAAGGGTAGGAATGGACAGGGTGCAGGTTTTCTGATCCAGCAGACCGGGTAAAGGAGGAGTCAGAGTCCTCAGTGGTTTTTGCAGATCTTTTATTGGGGTTCACCAGGCATATGGCAGGCAGGCATGCTGGGGGGCCGGGAGGCTGGCAGGCCTCCCAGCCCCCAGCAGGTCTTCACTCTGGGCTTTCCGGCCTTCTCTCAGCTTTTGCTTTTCTTGCTTCTCTCTTGGCTTCTCTTTTGGCTTCTCTTTTGGCTTCTGCTGGCGTCCCCGTGACGCCGCCCTTAAAAGCCCAGTCTCAGCCCAGGTGAGTCCCATCTACCTATGCCCACAGATATGCTAGGGAATCAGCTTCTCAAGAATTCCCTTTCTCAACAGTAATATCCCCTCTTCACCCCTTCCCCTGCCCCATGTTGCTCAACCTCCTTTAGAAACAGGAACTCTAAGTAGGAAATTTAAGTCTCAATAACCGCTAGCACCTGAAGCTGAAAAAATTAGTTGGGAACAAGATCCATTTTTATCTACTCCTGTGAGCTCTGGAGACACCCACCTTGGTCTCTCCTGGCCCCTCACCTGAAATTTAGTGCACAGTCTCTGTGCCATCACACAAGATGGCAAAGGGAAGTAAAGTCACCCAACAAGGACCAATAGGAGCACATCAGTCCTCACACTGAGTCGTAACTTCAAGTTGCACCATCCCCCAGCAACACAATCCTGGTGAAAACAGATCCCTTTGTTCTACTTCCCTTTTTGGTAAGTGGGTTTTCTTCAATTATCAGAGTTTCATGATAGGAATATGTTGTAAAGCACAGTCTGCAGGTTTCCAGGATGGCTATAGACAACCATCACTGCTGGAGCCATGAGCCACCACTTGGGCAGTCTCTTTGTGCTTGTTCAGCAGTGGAAGCCATCAGGGGAGTCAACAAGTACTTGCACCCTCACAGGACCTAAACATTCTCTCTGTTTGTAAATAAAAACCAGCCGTGTGAGTAGGGTCGGGCACACTTGGCTCGTGCTATTGGTCAGGCAGGTTTGGTCCTTGTGGGTCATTTGGGATTCCAGGTCGGCAGAACAGGTAGGAAACATTTAAGAATTCATCTCCCGGGCCTCTCCCAGTGGCGCAGCGGTTGAGCGCTAGGCTGCGAAGCTGCCTGCAGCCTCGGCACACCGGTTCGATCCCCAGCCCCTTCGCAAGGTTCCCACATGGCGCGCAGACCTCTCCTGCCGCCCGCTGCTCCCCTCAGCAGTGTACTTCGTCAGTCTGCCTGTTCTGCTCCCCGCTCTGGCTCTGGTGGATCCTCTCACCCTCCCGCACTTCTGACTATGCCCAGTGCTTGTATAAATAAATAAATTAATTTAAAAAAAGTATTTATCTCCCTCTTTTCTCCCTGAGTTGTACATTTCCTTATTCTCCTTCCCTTGTAAATAAACCTTTTGTTAGCTGTAGGGTAAAGAAAAATGTCAGGCTTTTCTTCCCTCCCGCCATCAGGATAGATGAGGGAACCCTGTGATCCTGAATGCATGCCTGATGGCGGGCGACTGAAGTGGGTACACCTGCGCTAAGACTGTGCTTTTAAGGGTGGCGTCACGGAGACGCCAGCAGCAGCAGAAGCCGAGAAAGTAGCTGAAAGAGAAGAAGCCTGAAGCAGAGAACGCCAGCGAGCCCAGATAGAGTGAGGATTTGCTGGGGGCTGGGAGGACTGCCAGCCTCCCAGCCCCCCAGCACCTCTGCCTGCCACGTACCTGCTGAACCCCAATAAAAGACCTGCAAAAAAACACTGAGGGCTCTGACTCCTCCGTTACCCAGTCTGCATGAGATCAGAAAACCTGTACTGTGGTCCATTGCTGCCCCTACATTAGCCCTTAAAAAAATAAAATAAAAATTGTTCAACTCCAAAAACCCAAACAAACAAACAAACAAAAAAAAACAAGTACTTCCACCCTCACAAAAATTGTCCTCTCCTTACCATTCTCAATCCTAGAAAAGTTAGAATGATCCAATAGCCAAACTACCCCCGATCTTCTGAGAAACTCAAACTGCCTTCTTACAAAGTCTTACCACTAGTCTGGATGATTGCTCTTTCCCCTCTGGTCCTTATGAAATAATCACTGGCAGCTCATTGAAGAAGGCTTGCCCACCCTGGAAGGCAGCAGACTAATCTGATTCTATCCAATACACAGTTGGTCCTTGAACAATGTGGGGGTGAGGGTGCCTGATCCTCCTGTTGAAAATCTGCATATAACTTTTGATTTCCCCCAAAACTTAACTATAGTTGTTCCTTGGTATCTGTAGGAAATTGGTTCTGAATTTGTTCTTTTACTGAGAATTGGCAATGCTTTGTGGAAATTTCATTCTCCAGTAATATGTCAAACAACGTGCTTAGTTTTGTCTTAACACAGGTTGTGTTTGAGGATATTTGAGGAGCCAGCATTTAGCAACATCTTTTTTTTAGTTGTTTTGCATAGAGCAAAATTGCTCTTCTGGTTTTCAAGAGCGTCTATAAATGGCCAATTTGTGCTGGCCTCTTTAAAAGATAAATTATAACTTCTCCCTGCACACTTAAAAGACAGCTTCCGAAAGCAACAGCTGTATCATCATTATAATCTTGAGGCATATATAATGGTCTCGGTAACTTTGGTACAGGACTGTTCAAGAATATGTGGCAGGTGGTATATTTATTATTTTTGTTGGCGCATCATGAACAAGGTTGCTTTCTTTTTTGCCCTTATGTTCATTTCTTATGTGGTCTCTTATCCCTGAGTCTCTGAAGAATCACTGTTGGGTGAATAATGGAAATCACCTGATGCCGCATGCTGTATGAACTGCTATGATGGTCATAGACTCCAATAAATGTGGATTCAGGGAGCCTCTAGGAGAAAGAATTCCCCAGAGAGTGTTGGCTAACCAGGCAAGGTTTATTAAAGTCTTGTGCAGATGGGAATTGGTGCCAGAAGAGGAAAATTTTAGCCTGGCTCCCCACAGGGAGCTAGGAAGGGGCTTTTTAGGGGTGGGTCTACCGAGGTGGGGCAGAGGGGGCAGTGTAACAGCGTGTCCTGGGCCAGGCTGCACTGTGCTGTGCACAGGTGGGTTATGTGCTCCTTCATAATGCTGCATAATTCATTAGCATCTAGTCTCCACCCAGGCATGTTCATTTTGGTATGCTAATGAACTCAGGTAACTCTAGGTTAGGGTTTTTACTAACTGCACATGCAGAACCTTCAGCCTCCCATTTTCCAGAAATTCTGAAGCACTCATTAGTGAGGATATATTAACTCTTATCTAGGGATGCTGCCTTGGGTGGTGCCAAGTTCTTTAAACAAAGCAGTAGCAGGACCCACCAGCTCTAGATCTAGTCACCTGTTTAAGCATGTCATTGGGCAACTCAACCTGCTGGTTTGTAATTTTGTTCAATTAATACTGTCAACTCTGTGCCAAGAACTGTGTAAGATGCTATACTTTACAGTTACATGTTAGATATTGATGACAGCTCTAAGAGAATCATGAATAGATGAGAGAGAGAGAGAGAGAGAGAGAGAGAGAGAGAAACCACACCTGGTCCCAGGAAGGAGGTGGTAGAGAGGATTCAAATCCATGTTTATCTCCCTACCGCCAAAGCTCAGGGAGCTTTTCTAGCAAATCTAGACCTTTTGAGAAGAAGACAGATAGACAACAAACCAAAAGCAAAACAAGAATGCAAATTAATTCAATTTAGACCTTGTGCTTGTAAATCCATATGCTACACAGCCATTATTACATTATTTTACAAATATTTAAAATGCATAGGCTTAATTCATCTACTTTTGGATTTTGGATTTTGTCTGCATTCTATGTCTGCCCACTGGAAAAAATATATCAATATATTTCCCATAAAAACTAACAATAGAATAACATAGAGCTACCTTCAATTTTCTGGCTACAATTTCTTTCTCCATACCAAAGAGAGGTATTGAGATTCCATCTACAAATTCCTTCAACTTGTGAGGATGTAATTTGCTTTGTCTTAACGACTTAAATTCACCTCAAGTGGCTATGTGTCCTTTTCACTATCTTTTCAGCTATCTTGGGCTTTAATTCCTTTTTTTAAATTGGACTTTTCTAACTTGAAGGGAACCAAATAGAAATATTTTAGTGTTCTATCACCTGTTACCATTATTTTCTTCAAACTGAAGGACTATCATTTCTTCCTTGCTCCAAATAGTTGATACATTACATCCTGTTATCTGTCTTTAATATACTCTAATTCACCTCACTTTTCACTTTCCATACTATTCTTACAGGGTCTTCTTACTCTTTTACATTCACCTTCCAGCCTTGAAATATTATGTCATAGCATTGATCCAAAGGTAATTTTTCATAAGGCCCTATATCACACCTCTTGACCCATTTTCAACATATGGTATTTGTATTGAAGAGCAATTTGAATCAAATTGTTAGGTTCCCTAAAAAAATGAGTAAGCTCTTCTGACATTTGATCAAATGTTGTTCCCTTAAATGGTCATACATTTAGATGTTCCATCAAAACAACCAACAAGATTGCCTTGAATGATTTGTTTTTATGCTTTTAATTCGGGTGTTTTCCAACTGCTACGAAATCTTTCAGCCTTAGATCTGTTGTTTTGCCAGATAATGTTAGTTTTAGCAGAGAGTAGTTATCAAAATTTTGGTGCATTTCAGGGAATTTGGTTTGGATTGTCCTTCAAATACAAAATTGATGCTACTGACCCTCCATTAGTAGGATACAAAATTTGAGTTATTTCCCTTGTGTTGGTGATGGATTGTGCTGCCGAGGCCGCTGGCACTCCCTTTCACATTACCCATTGTGACTAATCACATGCATTTGCAAGATGATTAGCCAAGGTTAGGGGTACAGTCTGTGATTATGGAACAGATTTTTTTCTTTATGTGAAAAATTACCAGCTTATCATAGCATTAAATTATAATTTTGCTTCATATCCAAACCAGTGGTAGTTTGTTAATATTCCTGTGGCTATTTATGTGTTGTTGCTACATAGCTCCTAAGCTAAGCCCTATCCGGTCCTCAATTTTCTCCCATTAAAGGTATACAACTTTCAAAAGTATTAATTCTTCCACTAAAGAACTAGGGGTTTATTCATTTATTCTACAAATTGAGTGTTTACTAGGTATTAAGCTGCTTTCTAGTACTGGGGATACTAGCAGTGAATAAATCAATTCTTTTCTTCCTGGAGCTTATTTTTTGGAAGAGGAGAAGGCCAAACACGTATATAAGTAAAAGTATAAGTCAAATACTATACATGGGGTGTGTGTTTGGGGAGGGGTGCAGGTATAAAGGAAGGAAGAAAGAAAATACTAGGGAGGGATATTGTCGATAACTTTATTGGGTGATCCGGGAAGACTTCATTGATAAGAAACTAAAAGGAGTCAAATAGTATATCCTGTGGCTACATGAAGAAAGCAGGTAACAGCAAGCTAAATACACTACAAGAGAGAGAATGCTACAAGGACAGCCGGGAGGTCAGCATGACGAGAAAGCCTAGGAGAGAGACATGTAGATGAATTCAGACAGCTAAGCATGCTGATCCTGTAGGGCCATATTGGCTATAATGGTATTTTGCTTTCATGCCAAGAGATATTGGGAACATAGGATGATTTTAAGGAGATGAATGACTTGATATGACTTTGACAATGATCCTTCAACTGCTATCTCAGAATAAACTTTAGCAAGATGTGTCTTGAGGCGATTCTTTACATTTTTCTTGCCTTTCACACACCACATGCAAGCATATCACCTGCTTTTCGTTTTGTTAAAAACCTGTACAGAGGTCACTCACAAAGCACAGATACTAATGGCTGTTGATTGTTTCAAGTCATCTCTTGTCACCAACTTATTTTGAGGAATGAATACAATTGAGATACTTTGAAGTTACTGTAATCTAATTTAGGTGAATTTATCCAGCAGCACTTCAAATAACTTAAAGTTGCCCCCCTCCTCTGCAAAATGATTTAATGGTGATGTGTTTTACAATTTGTTGATGGCAAAAAAAAAAAAAAAATCCCTAAAAGGAATTTTGATGTTTATTTTTCTAAATATAGTATGAAATAGTGATTGCATAAAATGCATTTGTACTAATTACATAAGCAGGGAGTTTTAAGAAAATGTGTGGCTTATGGTTTCTGGACCAAATAAAAACATATTTTCAGTTTCTTCATCGCACAATTATTTGATATTTGTACTCGCCTCCCCAAAATCCATTCACCTCTTCTCAATAGGCCCTGGTTTCTTTTTTTTTTTTTTTTAAAGATTTATTTATTCATACATATAAGAACTGGGATACAGGTCAGATGCACAGGAGGGTGAGAGGATTCACCAGAGACCGAGCGGGTAACAGAACCAGCAGGCTGACTGAAGTACACTGCTGAGGGGAGCAGTGGGCGGGACAGGAGAGGTCTGCCCTGCTGTGTGGGATTCTCGCTGGCCGGCTGGGAAGGAACCCGCACTGCAGAGGCTGCGGACATCCTCAAAGTGCTGTTCTCAACCCCCTGCACCACCAGGGGAGGCCCAAAGCCCCTGGTTTCTCTTTGGAATTTCATGCGATTTTAGGGACGATTAAACTTCACACATAGCTCTGGGAACAGAGTGCAAGACTAGATCAAGACAGTAGAAACTGTGTCTTCCTCTAGCCACTTAGTTCAGGAGCTGGCATGTGGCTACAGCTAGAATAACCAGAGAGAGGAGACTGGAAAACCAAGACCTTCTTTTGCTTTGCATGGGATGACCCCCAGATGTGAAGTCTGGAGATTTGCCCTGGGGGGAGTCATAAGACGTTAATGAGATGTGGGAGCACAGACACTGGTACCCCATCTGGGACGCATGTCCCAGGTAGCTCAGCCTAAGACAACTTTGCTGCTGCACAACCCACCCCCTCCTGGTAACCAGCCCCAATACACCAGGACCCCTGATCTCTCAGGTGATAGTGATTCTGTAGTGTGATTTTTGCTTGAGACCTATAGGCTCTTTCAAAACTTGTTGGGGCTAATTGGTAAAAGTCAGACAAAGACCCTTCAGAATCAGCAACATGCTGTCTTTAAAACTGCATTTTTTTCCACAGAATTTTAAGCTCAAACATGACAGTTTTACTCTGTACAGCCATGTAATAAGTCATAGTCAGTTGATTGATTAGAAGTTGGCATGAAGAGTCATAAAAGGAACTAAAAAATGACACTTTAAGCTTTTGCCTAGGTTAAGATAGTAAATGAAAAAATACCCTTTTTTTTCTAACAGCAAAATCCATGATAATATACAGTGGGAGAAGAGAACAATCGGATCAAATTTTCATTTTGGTTGGAAGACTTATTTTTGAGTTTCATGTATTTCCCACAATAATTACCCAATTATCCAACAGTTATTTAAAATTGGGATTTTTCTTAAAATAAATATTTTATATTTCAAAATATGATTTTAAAAATGGGGGATTATTGTTTCTCCAGTGGTTAAGTACAATTATTACAGAATGAGATGACGTATATTTCAGGCACTGTATATTTGTCTCTTACAACATTTTAGAGTGATGCCCTAAAATGAATATGTTATGTAAAATATTTTATCAACAACTTCTAGGTAATCTAGAAAAGAATGTAGAGAGAACTTTTCCTTGACCTTTCCGGGGTCAAGATGTTTGAGTCTGCCAAGGGTTCCCTAATAAAATACCACAGACTCGGAGGCTTAACTGACAGTTTATAGTCTTGGAGCCTCCAAGATCAAGGTGTCTGGATTCTTCTGAGGCACATCCTTGACCTGCAGAGGCTTCTGGTTCTGTCTTCACTTGTTCTTTCTTACCTGTGTTTGAGCTTCCTCCTTTGTGACTCTACCTATAGGGACGCCAGTCAGATTAGATCAGGTCTCCCCCATATGACTTACCTATAACTACCTCTTTGAAGGCCCTTTTCCCAAACATAGTCATATACTGAGCTCCTGGGGCTTCCACATACGAATTTTGGAAGGACACAGTTAAGTACAATCATATGGTATAAATATGCATTATCTCACATAACTTACAATTCTTAAAAATTTAATTATATTTTATTTTATGTATTTTTTATTGTAGCAACATTGCACTATAACATAATATAATTTTCTGTTTTCAGCATTACAAATCACCATGCATCTATCCCTCATATCGTATCTTATTTAGACAGTCTGGGTAATACTTTATGACATTTTTAATTGGCAAGTATGAATTTATATAATATTAAAATGATCAATATTTCTATATATCCAGAGGCTTCTGCATTCTCTATTTGGCTTATTTGGTTTATTAAAAAATTTTGGCACTACATAATACTATTTTATAAATTGTCTTCTACAATTTATAGAAATCAAACAATTATTGGGTAATTTCAGTTGCCTTACTTAATAGTTTTCTGTTAATCTTTTGCAGTTCTAAAATGCAATGTACACCCTTGATCTCCCATCAGAAAAAATGTATAGATGTTGATGGTTTATATCAGTGACTTATTGTTGTATAGTAAATTACCCCAAACTTAGGAGAATCTCACCATCTCTGAGACTCAGTAACCTGGTAGCAACCTGGGTGAATCTGGCTCAGTGTCTATCATGAAATTGCAGTGAAGGTGTCAGCCAGGTCTGCAGTCACTACAGGATTGATGGGGCCTGGAAGATCTACTTCCAAAATAATTCTCTCAAGGAGCTCTTGGCTGGGTGTCTTGTTTTTCACTGCTTGGTGGCAGGAGGCCTCAGTTCTTGGCCCTGTGAACACCTCCTTCGTACTGTTTTAGTGCCATCTCAATCTGTCAGCTAACATCCCTCATGGCAAGTGATCCAAGGCAGAGCTGGTAGAAAGCCATGTGTCTTTTATGACCTAGATTTGGAAGTCACACAACATCACTTCCACATGGCCTATTTGTTAGAAGTGAGCCTCGCTCAAAGAGAAGGGAATTAAGGTTCAACTTTTAAAGAGAAACAAAAATCTTTGTGGATATGCTTTCAAGTTTCCTCACTATTATTGGGATTAATAATACCAATTTGGAGGACCATTTGATTTATGTACTGCAAACCTTTGAATGATGATTCAGAGCATGAAATATCAACATGGTAAGGAAAGTTATGTTTTATAAAATAAAAAAGAATATGCAGTCTCCCTTACCCACCAAAAAGCAGTAGCTATAATGGTTGGTGAAAACATCAGTTAGCTCAGATGGTTACTTTCAATCTTAAGATTAAAAAAATTAAACCCTGAAAGAGGTAAAGTTTTGTGTTCAAACATAAAAGAAAAATGGAATTGTTACTATTTCTGATTAATAAAGTAGCTGCATTTGAAATTTCATATATTGTAATATACAGTAGTGGCCTATTAGCTATAATTTGAAATGTGCATTAAGAAATAGATTCAGACTTGTGATTTTTAAGTAAAATATTACAAGTCATTCACAGCAATGAAATAGCTAAGAGAACTTAAGTTCATTGTGTTTAAAAGTTTCTTTTATTGAATTCATGAGTCATTTAGCTATAGAATTCTTTCCCCTCAAATAGGGCAATTGAATTTGTTTAAAAACACAAGTTCAAAGGAAGACAATTGCTAAACTTTTTCAATCACAGTGCTTCTACTCTCAATATTGGTGTTCCCATTCCACTGTCCAGGCCCTAGCTGAAAGTTATAGACTGGTGTTTGAGCTCCCTCCAAATTCATGTGTTGAAATCTTTTTTCTTTTTTTTTTTAAAGATTTATTTCTTTATATATGCAAGCACTGGGTACAGTCAGAAGCGCGGAAGGGTGAGAGAATTCCCAGAGCCAGAGCGGGGAGCAGAACAGATAGACTGACGAAATTCACTGCTGAGGGGAGCAGCAGGCATGGCAGGAGAGGTCTGCGTGCCAAGTGGGACCCTCACGGGTGACCGGGTATCGAACAGGTGCTGCAGAGGCTGCAGGCAGCTTCGCAGCCCAGCGCTCAACCGCTGCGCCACCAGGCAGGCCCTCATGTGTTGAAATCTTAACTCCCAAATTGGATGGCATTGAAGATGGGGGTCTATGAGAGCTGATAAGATCATAAGGGTGAGGTCCTCATGAATAGTATCAGTGCCCTTATAACAAGACCCTAATGAGCTCTCCCCTCCAATATGAGGACCCAGGAAAGAGATGACCTACTGTGAGCTGGGAATTGAGTCTTTATCAGGCACTGAATTTGCTTGAGTTTGGTCTTCCCAGTCTCCAATGTGTATGAAACCACCTACTTTACAGTATTTTTGTTATAGTTGCCTGAATGGACTGACACCAAATAATCTATAATATATAAAATGTGCCATTCAGGCTGAAGCCAGCTTTCTCTAACTTTCAAACTTCTGGTTACTCCCATACGACTTTTCCATGACTTCCTACACCCTCATTCCTAAACCCTCATTCCAGACACCCAAATCCAAGTCAGTGGCACCCACAATAGAAAAAAGTAGAGAATGATTCATCGAGGCCTGGATTTTCTGTTACCACAAATTTCCATTGCTTGTGCTACCACAAGTTTGCTGCATGTAAATCAGAAATACCAAATCAAAAATTATGCTGAAACCATAGGGAAAGTAGTATTGCTTACCCAACTGAAAATTGACTTGATGGACATGCCCTAGTGGATTGAATGCTCCGTCCCAGCTATCACAGGCCTGTTCTCCGGATGGCCATTGGCTTCTTTCCCTGTAAAAAATCAAATGTCTTCCTGTAGTTAAAAATGTTCCAAGAATACTTGTCTGGGGAGATTCTCTTAACATTATCAAAGATCATGACTCTCATTTTATGGGGGAGTTTTCTATAACTGTGCATAATCCTAAAATATAAATTCTAATTGTGTCCCACAGATCATTCCAAGAACTCCGGGAAAAAAATGTAATTGAGAAACTATGACATACAGCCTATGTGTCAGTTATTGGTTAAAAATGTTCTCCCTGAAGATATTAAATGTTAATCCCTTGAAAACTGTAAATATTATTTTATATGTTAGAATCTTTACAAATGTGATTACATTAAGATTCTTGAGGTAGGAAGAGAATCCTGGATTATCCAAGTGATTCTTAAATGTACGTGTCTCCTTTTGATGGGGGGCAGAGGATGATTTTACTATACACAGAGGAGAAGTTTATGAGAAAATAGAGCAGAGAGGGAATTAAATATGCTGGTCTTGATTAGATTGATGTGCCCACAAACCAATACATATCAGCAACTACCTAAAGTTGAAAGAGGAGCCTCCCTGGTGGCACGACAGGTTAAGCACAACACTATGAAGCTATCTGCAGGCTCGGCAGCACTAGGTTGCTGCCCACATGATGCAGAAGACCTCTCCTCTCTCACCTGCTGCTCCCCTCAGCAGTGTATTTCAGTAGATCTGCTTGTTTTGCTCCCCACTCTGTCCCTGGTGAATCCTCTTACCCACTGCACCTCTGTTCTACACCTCAGTTCTTGTATGCATAAATAAATTTATCCTCAAAAAAAAAAAAATCTGGAAGAGAACAGAAATGGAGTCTACAGAGACTGGTTTTGGCCCCGTGAAACTGACTTCTGTCTTCCAAAACTGTGAAAGCATTGATTTCTGCTTTGTAAATTGTTTGCTGCTAATTTATTATTGCAACCATAGTATAATATTTTTGCAAAACCATCAAATATAATATTTTTGCAACAGAATGAAGTATAAGAAGACTGAATATTTCCAACTAACATGGGGGACATGAGAATTGTAATTCAGACCATAAAGAATCACCACGAGATGGGTCTTGCTAATTTTCATATCTATGTCTACTGTTTCCCTTCAATACCTGCAAGGCAGGTTGCTGTCATTGTCAAGGATGCATTGCCATTCCAAGTTAATTTTCAGTGTGAGTGCCTGTCAACCAACACCGGACTCCATATTAACACATTTGTGCAGCCAGGCACTACACAAAGGAATTGTAGAGATATACCTGTCTAACACCCATAACTGTATGGTGCAGCAAACCCCATCTGTGGATACATACATCTTATTGAGAGTCTGTGCTGCATAATGAGCAAGAAAGACACAGAAAACAAGGAGAATTATGTTACAACCACTACCAAAATAAGGGGCAAAAAAGAAATTACTTTTAAGATCTCTGAAGTTTGGAAGGGAATAATCTTGCCCTTAACATTTTCAGGACGCTTAAACAAAACACAAATGCAGGCCTATTTACCATAGGTGTAAATATTTTAAGGTTATAAATCAAGATAATAAATCATTATATAAAGCATGTTCTCATTACATACCTTGACAAATATGCCTTTACAGAAAGAAACTAAAATATAGAAATGAAACTATCATTTTTATGATTGGCAGAAAAATAGTGAAGACAGCTCAATTATTAATTTTATTTTTTTTTGAGTGTTATGTTAAGGGAATGGTGATGATTCAATGACTGATAAATTGTTATGTATTTATTCCATGAAATTTATTTTTCTTTCCTTCTTTCAACTGTATTAATAATTGTTATTGTAATCATATTTTGCCCTTGAGTTATGTTCTATTAATAGCAATTATTTAAAAGATCACACACTTGTATTGTTTTCAAAGTGAATAAATTTCAATATATTTTTATACAAAATGAATATAAAAATCAAAAAATGAAAATAATTTTGATAAGTTTTCAGTTATTTCCAACCTGGATTATTCAAAACTAAAATACAAATAACAAAAGTCAACATTTTAACTCAAAATTATTCATTTCTGAAAAAACGGTAATAGTAAACACATTTGCAAAAATAAAACTATTCACTCCTTATATTCACTGTCCATCAAATCGCTAATGTAAAGATTGTCAAACTTCACACATACCTCCAATTACATAATGCAAATTTGAGGGAATTATTAATTACTATTACAAAATGCCCATCATCTGCCTTGTGCAATCTTGCAAATACTATGCGAATTAATTCCTAAGTACCTCCTAAAGTACTTGGAACACTGATAGGAAATGATACTTTCTTATCAAGTATCTGTGGGATTCATGCTGAGAGGAAGGATCTGATAAATTAATAGGTTGACTATCTTAGAGCAAATCTTTCCTATACTCTGAAGCATTGCTGTCCCCAACACCATCAGCTTTGCAATCACACATTTTTATCCCTATCTGTACTACCCAGGACTCAAAAGAAGAGATGTGAAAAAGCATTTTCCAGGGCACCTTATTGTTAGCGGGTACCTAGTGTACATAAGGCTCTGGTCCTTAGTGATGTAGTACAAATGCTCACAAAAGCCTTTTGGACTATGTGATTTGGAGTGGTCTTCTGAAGAATCAGGCTCAGAGCAAGGGCCCTTAGTGTCCAAATCTAAAGGCAGTGCACACTGGGAGGGTTTTCACCTCTTTGTAGTGATACTGAGTCAAGGGGCTTACTGCCCAATTCACATAAAGTCAATGTTATGATAACAGCGATTTGAAAGAAGAAAGCACTTATTGTGAGTCAATAGGTCATACCATCCAGGAAAGAGAAGATGTTTATATCAGTTTTGGGGGGGCAAGAGTCAGGAATAGAGGGGTTAAATTTTAATGATTAAAGAGCAGATTAAGGGCAAAGGAATGCAGATTTGGATAAAATCCATTGTATTGTTAAGAGTTGGAGTGGGGCCTCCCAGTTGTGCAGGGGTTAAATATAGCAATATCAAGCTATCTCCAGCCACTACAGCACAAGTGCAATCTCCAGGCAGGGAGAAACCCACATGGTGCAGCAAACCTCTCCCGCCTTGCCCGCTGTTCCCCTCAGCAGTGTATTTCAGTAGATCTGCCTGTTCTGCTTCCCACTCTCTCTGGTGAATCCTTTCAGCCTCCCGCACCTCTGGCTTACACCCCAGTTCTTATATGTATAAATGAATAAATCTTTCAAAAAAAATTGGCCTGTATGCAGAGATGTCCTTTTCAAATGACTGAATCTTCCCGGTGGATGAACCCCTCTCTTCTGAATGCTGTCTAGGTGGTTCCCTTCCAGTGAACATCAAGTTGTTTCAGAGTTAATTCTCTCTTGCAGACCACAAGTGAAATCTTGAAGAGGTATTCTGGATATCCTCAGAATAAGAAAACATTTACAACTTTGACATGTCAAGGAACTGGCCCTAGATGAGATGAACTCCATCTAAGAGTTGTAAGTTGTTGTAAATGGTATAAGTCCACCGCAAATATTTTTATTTAATTTTGTAAAAGCTTTATTGTGATATAATACACATTTCATACCATTCAACCATTTAATGTACAGAATTAAATGGTTTTTGCTACATCCACAAAATTGTGCAACTATAATAACCACATCAATTGTATAACATTTTCATTTC
This sequence comes from Talpa europaea, assembly GCF_964194135.1. NCBI lineage: Eukaryota > Metazoa > Chordata > Mammalia > Eulipotyphla > Talpidae > Talpa > Talpa europaea. The sequence goes on along the minus strand of NC_140071.1, from coordinate 132,841,097 downwards.
CCCCAAAAGAAATTCCTTACCCAGTAGTGATCTCTCTTCCCTCCCTATTCACTTTCATCCTAAGCAACCGTTAATCTACTTTCTATCTATAAGTTTTCCTGTCCTGGACATTTCACAGAACTGGAATCATGCAATGTGTGGCCATTGGATTGATTCCTTTCACTTAACCTATGTTTTCAAGGTTCCTCTATATTGTATCCATGCATCAATACCCCAATCCTTTATACTGTTGATCAATAGCCCATTGTATGGAAACATTTACTTTTGCATTCATCAGTTGATGAAAATTGGGGTTGTTGCCATTTTTTGTTCTTACAAATGATACTGCCATGAACGTTGGTGTGGACATACTTAGGGTTGGGATACTTGGTCACAGGTATAACTCTATGTTTAATTTTGAGGACTGTCAAACTACACTACTTTGCCTTCCTCCAGCAATGTATGTGAGTTCTATTTTCTTTACCCCTTGGCTAAATTTTGTTATTATCTTCCTTTTTTATTACAGCCATCTCAGTGCATTTGAAATGGTGTTGCATTGTGGTTCTGATTTGCATTTCCCTAATGACCTTTTTTTTTAAAAAAAAGATTTATTTATATATTTATACAAGCACTGGGCACAGTCAGAAGCGCAGGAGGGTGAAAGAATTCACCAGAGCCAGAGTGGGGAGCAGAGCAGGCAGAAGGACCGAAGTACACTGCTGAGGGGAGCAGCGGGCGGCAGGAGAGGTCTGCGCGCCATGTGGGACCCTCCTCCAGTGGCCCGGGAGCAGCCGGGGATCGAACCCTCACTGCAGAGGCTGCGGGCAACTTCGCAACCCAGCGCTCAACCGCTGCGCCACCGGGGAGGCCCTGACTAATGATTTTGACCATCTTTCTGTATACCATTTAGCCACTTGAATATCTTATTTGGATCAATCTGTGTTTGTAGACTTTGTCCATTTTAAATATAGATTATTTTTCTTTTTACTATTGAGTTATAAGTTCTCTTTACTGGATATAAATCAGAATTAAAGAACAGAAATACTGTGAAAGTGAATTACTGCATGAGTTTGCTAAGGCTGCCATAAAATTACCAAACACTGAGTTGCTTAAACAACAAAAATTTATTAATATATACATGGGATTGTCCCTGTGTGCATGGTGGCTGTCTCCAGATTTCCTCTTTACATAAAGACACCATTTAGAGTCCATCCTGATGACTTCATCTAATTTGATTACCTCAGCAAAAATCAATCTTCCAATAAATTCACATTCTGAGGCACTGTGGGTAAAAATTTTAACATACACATTTGTTGGGGGGAACCTATGTAAGATCGACTATCTGAGCAGTGAATCAATTTTTTAAAGCTTTCATATAAAGACATAAAATAGGCATTAAATCAATGTGCTTGAAAATGATATCTCCATATTTTCAAACTTAATATGACATATTAATTCTTACCCGTGAATACAAGTGAAATATAAGTATATTTCTGCTTATTTGAATTTTATTATTTGATGTTAGAAACATTCTAGATTAGAATGAATACCACATATTCCATTATTTCCTGCCATAGCTGGGATAGATATTTTATAGAAGGAAAAGTCTTTAATTATGAAATTTCAGGGTATCAGGTGTAGTGGCCTTAGGATAAGGAAATGGAAAAGAGAGAGAAGAATAACAGCAGACAGAGGAGAGAAAAAAGAGAAAGAGACAGCAATTGTGATAGATTAATTCTTCCTGGGTGATAGGACTGTCAGAGACAAATGATACAGAATCACCTAGATTTTAAAGTCAGATTCAAACAAAAGTCTAATATGTCTGTGTTCTGTGTAGATAAGGCTTTTAAGGTGCTATGACATTTTCTTTTTAGGTTTTAAAATACAGAGACTTGAGTATTAACTATATGATATTGTTGTATTATTATCAATTGATTCAACTATATTGAAATGATGTATCTTTTGCCCACCCCCCCTTAAACAGATTATTATGAGCTTTCCAAATAGAAACCAAAGTTTAGTGATTAAAAAAAAATAAGATACTTAAATGCCAAATAATTTTTAGACAATTTTTGGAAAATTAAAAACTAGGGCAGTAACTTAACATTCTAATTATGAACAGTTACATAACTGAAAGCATTTTATTGTTCCAATCATGTGTATGTAAACTAATTATATGAACTAATCTGTTAAATAAGATTAATTGTGATTTATGGAACATTAATTTAAATGATCGTCCAAAGCATGACATTCTCCAGTCAATTTTTTATACAACTCTTTTAAGAAATGAAAATGTGTTAAAATATGTAAATTCACTTAATTTTAGCATTGTAGTTATTTAACTACTTGAAATGATTTTGAAATCATGTATTTCCAAGCTCTGCTTTTAATAGATGTATTAAGAGTTTTTTTTTTTTTTGTGTGTGTGTGTGTGTGTGTGTGATTTTTTGGCAATTGGCATTCCCTGTTTATAATAGGAAATCATACATTTATTTAAAAGAAAATCTCTATTGAAAATGACATTTTCAGAAGTTCACAAAGATCAGGCAAGTAAGCTCAGCCCTTAGGACATGCACATTTTGGAGTGTATAAATGACTAATTTGCAAAACAATGGGTAACATTAAGATATGTGCATTCTATATATCTTAAAAATTATAAACAAAGTAAGGTTGTCCCAGAAAATATCCCTCATTCCTCACAGATTTTAAGAAAATAAAATCTGAGGCCTTGGGGCAATAACTCAGGGTAATAATAGGGTTATGAACCTTATTATAATTTTTAAGCTTACAATTTGACTCAGATTTTCAATGCAATAAATCTTGTGGACCATGAAATTAATTTTTCTTTCTTTTTCATTTTTTTTTCCCTTCTTGTAGCTATGGGAGAAATGTCCAGTTAGAAATTCATGCTTCTTGTTACAGCATGAAAGATGAAGTAAGATTTATTATTAGTAGATAGATATTAGCTAATTTTCCTTTGCAAAACCACAATTAAGTCAATAGAAAAGGATGTTTTGTAGTTTATAATTTCTAAAGGACCCCCAACTCACTTTTAGTAGTGCACATATACTTTATGCTTACGTTTTTTTTTTTTTCCAGTCACTGAACTTCTTTTTTTTTTTTATAGCATATTACCAGTTTATTTTATTTTTTTTTTCAACTATAGATCTTTTTTTTTTTAAATTTATTGTTATATTCCCCATACAATTGCAGCCCCCCCATTCTGACCCCAATCCCTCCCCTCCCGCCCCCCTAAAAGTGTCTCTGGTTCATAGTTTTTTGTTGATTTTGATTTTCACTTTCTTATAGTTATTCATTTTCCTGGTCCCTTATTTAAGTTTTCTAGATTCCTGCTATGAGTGAGACCATCCGGTATTTTTCTTTTTCTTTTTGGCTTATTTCGCTGAGCATGATCCCTTCCAGCGCCATCCATGTTGCTGCAAATTGCATGTGTTTATCTTTTTTGAATGCTGAGTAATATTCCATGGTATATATGTACCACATCTTCTTGATCCAGTCATCTATTTTTGGGCATTTGGGTTGTTTCCAAAGCTTAGCTATTGTAAACAGTGCTGCTATAAACATAGGGGTGCAGGTGTTCTTTGGAATTGATGTTTCTGTGTCCTTTGGGTAAATACCTAGGAGTGGAATTGCTGGATCATATGGAAGCTCTATGTTTAGTAGGTCCAGAAATCTCCACACAGCTTTCCACAGTGGTTGGACCAGTTTGCACTCCCACCAACAGTGTAGAAGAGTTCCTTTTTCTAAGACACAAAGAAATGGAGAGACATCCCCTGCTCGTGGATTGGAAGAATAAACATTATTAAAATGGCCATCCTTCCAAAAGCAATATACAGATTCAATGCTATTCCAATCAAAATTTCAATGTCATTCTTCAAAGAAATAGAACAATTATTGATGAAATTCATATGGAATCACAAAAAACCCCGAATAGCCAAAGCTCTCCTGAAAAAAAAAGAAGGGAATGGAGGCATTACACTCCCAGACTTCAAACTCTACTACAAAGCCATAATCATCAAAACTGCATGGTATTGGAACAAGAACAGACATGCAGACCAATGGAATCAAATAGAAAATCCAGAAATAAACCCACAGATTTATGCTCAACTAATCTTTGACAAAGGAGCAAAGACTATGCATTGGAGCAAAGAAAGTTTGTTCAATAAATGGTGCTGGGAAAACTGGGTCGCTACATGCAAAAGAATGAAGCTTGACCACTACCTCACACCATACACAAAAATCAACTCAAAATGGATTAAAGAACCAGACATAAGACCTGAAACCATAAAATATATAGAAGGAAATATAGGCGAAACACTACGTGATTTGCACATCAAAGACATCTTTACAGACACATCACCCAAAGCAGTGATAGTGAAGGCAAAGATAAACAGCTGGGACTACATCAAATTAAAGAGCTTCTGCACAGCAAAAGAGACAATAACAAAAACAAAGAGAAACCCCACCAACTGGGAGAACGTTTTTGCACCCAACACTAATGATAAAGGACTGATCACAAAAATCTGCAAAGAGCTGATGAGACTCAACAACAACAAAGAAAAGAATCCAGTCAAAAAATGGGCAGAAGAGCTAAAAAGAAACTTCTCTGAAGAGGAAATGCAAATGGCCAACAGCATATGAAAAAATGTTCAACATCACTTGCCATCAGGGAAATGCAAATCAAAACTACCATGAGATACCATCTTACACCAGTGAGAATGGCACATATTAAAAAAACTAGCAACAACAAATGCTGGCGAGGGTATGCTTACGGTTTTACCTTTCATTACGCTAAACTAGCGTCTCTGTGGTGAATAACGCTGATATGAACACAAGAGTGCATCTCTCTTTTCGAATTAATGCATTCGCATTTTTTGGATAAATACCCCATTTTCTGGAAAGGGGTATTGCTTGGTCGTCTGGTATTTCCAATTTTAGGGTTTTTTTTTTGAAGATTTATTTTATTTCGTTATGCATACAAGAACTGGGGTGTAAGCCAGAGGTGCAGGAGGTGAGAGGATTCACCAGAAACAGAATGGGGAGCAGAACAGGTAGATCTACAGTACACTGCTGAGGGTTGCTGCGAGTGAGACAGGAGAGGTTTGCTGCTCCATACTTGGGTTAGCTTCCTGGCTGGGAATTGAACTCAGACCACGGTGGCTGACAATAGTTGATAACACTGAGATGTAACCCCAATTTCAGTTCTTTTTTATTAAGAAATCTCCATATAATTGTCCATAGCATCTACCTCCATTTACATGTCCACCATCAGGGTACCAGAGTTCCTTCTCTCCACCATCTTCACAGTCTTTTTTAATAAAGGCTGTTCTCACATACATGAAGGGGTATCTCATAGTGCTTTTTTTTTTTTTTTGAGGTAACATTACTTTATAACAGTGTATAAAAGGGAACAGCAGGCAAGACAGGAGAGGTCTGCTGCACCATGTGGGATGCTCCCTGGACAGGGGATCGAACTTGTGCTGCAGAGCACAAGGACAGCTTCATAGGTTGAGTCTTAACCCCTGGCCACCAGGGAGGCCCCCCGTTGCCCATTTTTAATTAAATTGTGTGTTTTGTTTTTGTTGTTGTTGAGTTGTATGAGTTCATTATATAGTTTGGTTATTAAACCCTTACAAAATAGATGATTTATAAATACATTCTCTATTTCCATAGGTTGCCTTGTGATTTTGTAGGTTGTTTCTTTAGTTTTATAGAAAATTTTTAGTTTAATCTAGTCCAATCTGTTTACTTCTATTTTTGTTGCTTGTTTTGTTAATTTTAATGAATTGAAACCACCCATTGTAATGCAGTTTGAATAGCATCTGAAAATGTGAAACACTTAGGCATAAATTTGGTAAAATATCTATAAGACCTGTACAATTAAAAACACTGCTCTGGGAAATTAAGGAAGACCTAAGTAAATTAAGAGAGTTGGAGGACAGTATTGTTCATATATCCATTCTCCCCAAACTGACATCTAGTTTCTGTCAAACTAGATTTTAACCAAAACCCCACAAGACTTTTCTATAGAAATGGGCAAAGTGATAATAACTTGTACGTGGAAAATGCCAAAAATAGTTTCCTAGTTATATCCCTTTGTAGGGCTGATATTTTTCAACTCCATTTCTCATTCAGGAGACAAACCTTTAGGCTCTTAGCTTTAGTACCCATTTTCCCCCCAAAATTTCTATTCTGTGAAGACCAAAATCTTCCTTCCGGCTATTAAAAACCAAGTTTCTTGCTTTTTGGAGACAATGTTCCTGGGAACCTGCCAGATTTAGCCCTGCTTCCTTGTCTAGATTCATCCTGGTCTCCTTCCTTCACTTCTGAATAATTTCCTATCCCCTTGTGACCTAAGCTATGCATTTAAAATTTTTAAAAAATGTTTTATTCAGTATTTTATAGTGTTATGCTTTAAGAAGTTTTTCAAGACATGCAGTCTGCAATACTCTAAAAACAGAACTCCCATTTTAAATACCTAAAAATCTATCTTCATTTTATGGTTATCTAATTGGTAAAAATGATCAACTTATTATGCTCATAATTTGTGGGTTAGGGATTTGGATAACACTCAACTGGATAATTCTTCTAATCTCTGTTGTACCAACTGTGTTCATTGAGTCATTTTCAGCAGGAGGCTAGTCTGGTCTGGAGGGTTCCTGGAGGATTTCTCTCTCTGTCTAGTGGGTACAGTGAGGATTCTGGGCTGAGTTGACATGCTCTCTCTCTCCATATATTCTCAGGACCCACCCCCATGATCTCTCTAGCAATCTTCAAACTTCCCACTCAAGCTCAAGGGTCCAACATCAGGAAGTATACGCTATTCTCTCTGTGTGGAAATCAGCAATTGTCACTTTTGTCATACTCCCTTCATCTAACAGTCTCTGGCTTCTGCGGATTCAAGCAGAGGGGTTTTAATCTCTATGGGAATAGTTGCAAAGCATTAGTGGTCTGATTTAATCTACCCCATTACTGGATTAAACCTTCAAGGCTTTCCTAATTTATTCCAGCAATTCTACTTATTTTTGTTGCTGCAGAAACAGAAATTAGATTAGACTGGCATGTTTAGGGCTCTCAGGGAATTGATGTACTCAATTACCAATTTCTATTGTCATATTATGGTATTGTTGCTTCTTTTTCTTGGATAACATATTAAGTTTGTAAAATAGTTTGCCTAATTTACATGGAAATAATAGGCCATAAAGGTTTTCTAAACAACTGATATTCTATTACCCAAATAAAGTCAATTAAAAGAAATTATTATTTTAATCAGTATGAAGTTTTAAAATATTTTTCAGTTTTGATCATTTCAATAGGCAGGAAAAATACCTATAGTTGCTTTTAAATTTACACTTAGGTGAAAAAGTTTGAACATTACCTATGGGATATTCTTCTACTAAATCTTCCACACTAAAAGTCTGCTTTTTTTTTTTTTTTTTTTTGCCTTTGTGTGTACAGATAGGTGAAGCCCCTCTTAGAGCATATATACCTTAACAGTTTGGGCTTCCCCTATGTACCCATTGGTCATCTATTAACAAAAAGTAAGAAAGAAGGGAGGAAGCCAAATAGGAAGGCAGGCAGAAAGGCAGAAAGAAAGGGAGGAAGAGGGAGAGGGAGGGAGTGAAGAAGAAATCTTCCTGTGTGTGGTGTGAGTTGATGAATATGTTTATCAGTAGATAGTGGTGATCATTTCACAATGAAAACCTATATCAAGACATTAAATTGTATATTTTAAAATTTTATGTAGTTTCTATTGTCATTTTTCTTCCATAAAGCTGGGAAAAATTCATTCCAATCCATGGGGGAGATGCTTCATTTCTAGCTCTGTTCATGAACATGGCTCAGGAGCTGCTCAGTTATGCACCCCTGTGCCCAGGAGCAGGGCCCCTTTGGAGAAATGGCTGATTCCATGTCAGGGCTGGGAGGTTCAATGTGAGAGCAGAGCTTCTAGTTGTGCCAGAAAGCAAGAGAACTTTCCAAGATTAATGGTGTTATGTCAGAAGACCACAGGAACCAATTTAAAGTGTTCTTGAGGCAATTTGAGCACCAAAAGAAGGATAATGGCTGTGGCCAATTGACATACTTTAAATCTGCAAAACTGATAGTACATAAATTTATATAAAAGAGGAAATCTAACTTCAAGTTTTGAGTCTTCTTATTCAATCATATTTGTGTTATTGGCTAAAGAGTACAGAGACAAAAACTGTGCATACCTCAGGGAAATGCATTCTCTGAATAGGAGTGGAAGGCTACCATCATTGTTACCTTAAATCAGACATGAAATATTCAAATTAAATTGTGTGAAAGGAAGCAAAATAAAATATGAACAAAATGTGGTCAGGGAGGAAACAGAGGTGAAGCAGGGGTAGCGCCACTGTGGAGAGCCCTGCACTATTATTCTTGCCTTCACCCACCAGCCATGAGCACCAATCACTGCCCAAAGTCTGAAGATTCTCTCCTGGAGAGACCCACAGACATCTCACTAAAAGGCATTTTCCTTATAATACATCTTTTTTTTTTCCTTTCTAAGTCCTTGCCTTTCTCACATGCAAATTACCTATCAGAGACCATAAGTTTAAGGTGTGCATATTGTCCTGTCTGGAAATTAACATATGACCACATAAGTGATGGTGGTGTCAATAACTAGACTACCTAGCCTGTGTGCACAGCAGGTTGAAACATCTAGGTAATATAACCCAACCATGTTCACATAATGGCAATATCACCAAAAATGCATTTCTCAGAACATATCTCCATCATTAAGCAACACATGACTGTAAATCAAATGGAATATTATGTAGCCTTTAAAAATGATCAAGGAAACAGCTTACACAATAGGACACCCCACTGTTGATGCTGGAGTTGTGGAAACAGTGAGAGACCAATGTGGATTCCAATACATCCTTGTGGATTCCTCTCAGCCTTGCAGGTTCTAGTTTGTTCTAATTTCCTTGCTTAACATTCATTTCCTCTTCTAAACTGTTGGCTCTGCTGACTTCACGTTACAGCAATTTTATCACCTAGATGATATTATGGACCACAATTATACAGGATCAGAACTCTGGAATAATCATTTATCTCTCTCTATCTCTACTTCCTATCTCTATCCACACTCAAACCTATATCTATATATCTGTGAGCCTCCAATACTGGTTCTTTGAACAAATCCTGAATAATGTGGGTTGGACTATGTTTATATACATTTTTACATGAGAGCACTGGATCTCAGAGGTTATATAAATAGCAAGTGACAAAAAGAAGCAATATTTGATCTCGGTCTATTGTCTCTAAAAGTTATGGTCATATTCATTTGTCTGAGGGAATACAATGGAAGAATCGCACATATGTGGAATATTAATTGATTGATGAGTGTCACATTCCAAACAAGCAAGGTAATTAATCTAATTCCACACTCGTGATTAGGTCTTGTTAATACTGTATTTAGTAAGTGAGCGTCTAATTTCTTTTAAGAGACATAGACAAATTGGAGAAATTTTTGGAAGACCAACCAGCCAGAGAGGGATTTAGAAAGAGGAAATGTTAATGAAATAATGTAGGCAATGGAGTATACAGCAAAGAATAGGTTAGAGCATAAGGAATCTAGCACAGTTCACAGCACTGGGCCAAGAGCAATTTTAAATCCCAGGGCACTAACAAAGGATTTTTAAGAGGAACAGGTCCCTACCTATCACCTACCATTTTAGAGAACTGTAAAAGGTGGATAAAGTTCCCTAGCTACCAGTTAAATACTCAAGTGTCTAAATTATTTCAAATAAGTGAAAGGACTCAGTTCTATGTTCTTCTGGTCCCTACCAACTTACCGCCTGATTTTGTCTGTTCCAAGAGGCATTTCTTCAATTTCATATTTTTTGAAAGTAGTTTTGATTTTTGATGCAGGTTTAGATTCATAATAAAATTGAGGGGAAGATATAAAAAGTTCCCATACACACACCTGCCTCCCCCATATGCACAGCTGCCCCCACAACCAATAGCCTCGTCCAGAGTGGAGCATTTATTACAACTGACACATCATTATCACTCAAAGACTGTCTTTGTGTTCGGGTTTATTTTTGACATAAAATGGTTTTATAGACTAGTTTCACTGTCCTGAAAATCCTCTACCTTCATCTCTCCATTCATCTCTCCCTTCCACATCACCCCTGGCAACGCTTGAAACATGAAGCCATGACAATACTTTTCCATGTTTTGACATCTCTGATATTAGGTGCATCTTATTTTAACTTTTACTCTTTCTTTCTCAGTGGTCTATAAAATAATGGAGTTTTAGAATGTGCAAAATATAGTAGTTGAATGATCTTGGGAAAATAAATTAAGCTCTCTATGCCTCAGTTTCCTTATCTCACAGTGGGACAAGCATAGCACCTCTTATATGAGGCTGTAATGAGGCATAAGTGAGAAAACCACTTGATGTGCTTAAAGCAGATACCAGTACTCTGTGGCCACAAGGATGCTGCATAACAGTCTCAGCATTTAGTGACTTAAACAACAACTCTTATTATTTCAACTTGATTTTTCCAGGCTGACCCAGGTTCCTAGGACCTCAGCATACACTGGTGGCTAACTGACATCAGCTAGGAAACTGCTAATCTTGGCTGGGAGCTCTGTCATGTCTGGAGACTGGAGTAGAACTCTCTACATCACGCGTTTGCGTATCTTCTGCAGGCTAACCCTGGCTTGTTGTCTTGGTGGTGGCTGAGTTCCTAGAACAGGCAGCGAAGACTAGGCTCAGGACTGGCATGTTGTGATGCCCATCATGGTCTATTGGCCAATGCAAGTCACAGGGCCAGCCCAGATTCAGAGGGTAAGGAATAGACTCCACCTGTAATAGGAGAGCAGCGGGTCACATTGCAAAGAACATGGATTAGAGGTTGATTGGAAAACTGGGACTTTTACAGTCAATCTACTACAATCAGTGCCTGCACATAGCAAGTACTCAGTAAATCTTGCCTGTCGTTATCATCATTATTATTATTGAAGGTGCTCAGTAATGATAATGATACATTGTGGTAAACTGTTTTAGACCCACCTGGGTGAAGGAAGAGCATGGGTACAATGACTTTTGGAAGAAGCTTATGCTCTGAGATGCTGAAGGGTCTCTCAGAAGCATGAGGTCTTGAAATATAAAAGATAGAAAGATATTCAAGACCAACTACTCTCCCTCTTCCTTTATTGGGGAGATAAATGAGCTCAAGGGAGGTGAAATTACTTGTCCAAGATTGCACAACAGAACTTGGAGGCCAAATTCCCTTGCCAATGCTCCATCATAAAATGCTGCTACCCTTTCAGGTATGACTGTGAGAAAAGAATTTTATTTCTTTTAAAATCCACAACAAAATAAAACAAGATGAATGTGAAAGGCAATCTCGTGATCTCTCAAATAGTCATTAATTTGTTAGTTCATTGTACCACTTTATTTATTTATTTTATTTATTTTTTTTTCAAAGCTACATCATAAGTTTATTTATTTATTTATTTATTTATTTATATTTATTTATTTATTTTTTAAGCATTTATTTATACAAGCACTGGGTACAGTCAGAAGCGCGGGAGGGTGAGAGAATTCACCAGAGCCAGAGCGGGGAGCAGAGCAGGCAGAAGGACCGAAGGACACTGCTGAGGGGAGCAGCGGGCGGCAGGAGAGGTCTGCGCGCCCTGTGGGACCCTCCTCCGGGGGCCGGGGAGCAGCCGGGGATCGAACCCTCACTGCAGAGGCTGCGGGCAGCTTTGCAACCCAGCGCTCAACCGCTGCACCACCAGGGGAGGCCCCATTGTACCACTTTAAAGGTAAATTTTTAGTCTGTTGGCACTTGTGAGTTCTTTTTAATGATGTAAAAATTGTATTTGAAAATAATTCTTAATTTTAATGACAGCCATCTATTTCTCATTTCAAATATATACATTTTTTATTGGACTTCAGTAAGAATAAGTAGCACATATCAGAGACACATTTAAAGGAGCAGACAAGGATAAATTTCTGTTTAGAGGACAATGTAAACACATCATTTGATATTTAAATATTTAGTACCTGATAGGTTGTGTCAAAGAGTAATGTCTGTAAGCTGACTTTGTAGAAATATTGAACATCAAAGTCACTGAAAATATTTTAATTTAAAAATTAATTGGTCTGAAATTCACAAATAGTAGGTAACATCAAAATGCTCAGCAAAATGTATTTACTATTTTGTATCCTGATGAGAACCACATACACTACATTCACCCTTGTATTTGCATAACTGTGTATATGCTTTTTGTTCTCATAGATTCAAATGTGCATTTATCAGAGTTAACAGGAGAGCACTGAATTTTGATGTAGGAGACTTCCATATGAGTTTGTCAGTTATATAGCTCCAGGAAGTCACACATTCCTTGAATAGAGGAGAATTATATTTTGAAGAATTCTATGCAGGAACTGTTTGCATGCAGGCAAATAAAAGCTCCTTGTTTTCCACAAAAAAATTCTTTGCCTTAAATTTCAGAACAAAATTGTGATAAAGTACACATAACCTAAAATTTACTCTCCTAACTATTTTTTAAGTGCAGTGTTCAGTGATATTAAATACTTACACATTTTAGTTCTCCCATCACATCATCCATCCACAGAACTCTTCATTTTGCAAAACTGAAACTCTATACCTGTTAAACAACTTTCCCTCCACCTCTCCCCAGGCAACTGCTGCTTTACCTTCTGTCTCCATAAATCTGCCTCTTCTAGACACCTCATATAACTGGAATCATATGGTATTTGTTCTTTGTGACTGGCTTCTTTATTTTTTTCTCTTTTTCCTTGTAAATTTATTTGGTTTGCTGTAGACACTACAACGTTTCACAAATCATTCAGAGAAGCTGATCATCACCTAGAAGTATCCTTTCTAACAGGATAGCATTCATTCTAAATTGTTTAGGGAAGTATTAGTACAACTTCCACCAGATAAAAGGGTGACATTTGGATTCACGCAAGCGACCTGAGGCCAGGGGAGGATGATTCCTTCAGCACAGGGGTAAGAACATTCTCTTCCCATCTCCCTCAAGACAATGAGGGAGTTGATGGGAAGGGGCGTTGCGGGGTGTCTGTGAGGAGGGAAATGAGGGCTGGGAAGGATGTTGACAAGCTCTCATTGAGCACCAACTAGGTCCAGGAAAGTTGGGTATACGATCTGATTAATCTTCACAGTCACACTAACCAGAAAGAAAACTGATAACCAACTTCAAAATAAGGAGAAAAGAGGAACTTAGGTTAGAATCTGAAACCCTATTTAAGGTTCCATATCTTTTATTAGCAGATGGTCCCATGGGAAGCTTATTCAGGAATAAACCTTAAAAAAAGGTGGATGCTCTTGATTCTTTAAAATCACGTGCTTATTGTTTTACTCTATTTGCATCTCTCTTTACCCAGAGGATAAACTGAGAGGAATGGGTAGGGGGAGGGGGAAACCTGCTACCTCTTTGGGCTGGGTCCTTCGGTGTTACCTGCTGAAGGCTTTGCTCAGGCTCAATGGCCAAGAAGTTAGCAAAGTCTGTGTCCCAACTCCAGCCTCGTGCAAGGTGGACTCCTCTGCCGCCCCCTCCAGATTTCCCTGGACTTCTGCCTGGACAGTCATTTCTTTTATTTTTTTTAAAGATTTTATTTATTTATGCATATAAGAACTGGGGTATAGGCCAGAGGTGTGGGTGGGGGATGAGAGGATACACCAGAGACAGAGTGGGGGACAGAACAGGCAGATGGACTAAAATATACTGCTGAGGGGAGCAGCAGGTGAGTCAGGAGAGGTCTGCTGTGCCATGTGGGTAGCTCCCTGGCTGGGGATTGCACTCATGCAGCAGTGGCCGTGGATAGCTTCATAGGTTGCGTTTTAACTCCTTGCACCACCAGGAAGGCCCTAAAAAGACAACTTCTCATGGGAATTTGTGAGCATGAAGTGAATCTATGGAAAAACTTAGAAAAATGGCTGGCCCATAAAAATGTTCAGTAAGCATTAGCTGCAACTATTCATACCATTAGCACTCAGGGAGTTTTCAGAATTTTAATACCTATCATCTCTATTATACCAGCTACATGCCATTCACCAGGTTCCATTTCCAGAAAGTCCTGTCACCTACCCTGAAGAGTAGAAAGATAGAATTATGGAATAAAAAATAATTAGAAGAATTCTTAGTGTCCTCACACATTCATTTCTTCTTATTTAGTTCATTACCTGCAATTAAAATTATTTTAATCACAAGTCTCTCAGTCTCCAACTTGTCCTTTTGCATTTGGTTAATGTCTCTTATTTCTAATAGATATTTGTTTCATTTCATTATTTTTTCCTGCAATTAATTTATTAACTTGACGAAATTAGTTTATTTCATAGAACACTCCCCAGAGTTTTATTTGTTGATGATTTCCTTATTTTTGATAGTTGCTTTTTCACCCTTGGAGAAAGTTTCCTACTCTATTTGTGGGCATCTCAATTGATCTTTTAACCTTCCTAGATGCTTAGAAACGAGCTTTTTGTGGAAGAATAGTGATTATAGAACCTTTCTCAATTTTGCCAGTCAGACACCTTGAAGAAATCAATTAGTAGGCAAATTATTAACTAATTGAGCATTTAGAGTGTTCTTACTTTTGAAAAATCAATTAGGCCTTTGCCCTTAGTTTTCCAGCATTGCTTCATTATTAATTGTTTTAAACAGCAGTTCATCAGCAGTGAACTCAGATCAACTGACACTTGTTTTTTGTTTATATTCTGTGCTTAATTGATGAATACAATGAGCTGAAAACCTTTAACATCATTGATCATGTCACGGAATGCTGAGTAATTGGCTGGCAAAATGCGATTTTTTAAAATTAATGATTCAATGGTTCAAAGGTTCAATTCAACAGCAGATTGCAGTCAGCAAAACCAGAAGATTTTCAGTATTTCTTCAACATGGATGATCTGAATGATAGCTCCACTTCATTTTTGGAGTCAATACTATACTATTTTTCTGTCTTCATTAGTGATAATTTCTTGTTCTATGTAAAGCCAAGGAGGTCACATTTATTATCTTAATGGCACTATTTTATTATCACTGGGTAAACATGGTTTTCAGTTCAAATTTCAAAGAGTCTGCCCCTGCTGTCAAAGGTACAAAAAGAAGCTAAATTGCAGGATGCTCTTCCATGCTGAAAAGATCTTCAGCTGGAAGCAGCGGTGGGCAGTGGGTGGAATCAGACTCAGGGGTCTTGGCTCCATAATCTTTGATCCTCAGGAAAGCCTTTCCTGAAGCAACTGTCTGCAGGCTGATGGTCCCTTTCATCTGTCCCATGGCTGTCTAGATAGAGCTTGGACCCTGCATTTACTGTAGTATTAGGCTCATTTGCATGGCTGCCTGACCAATGAAACTGCTGTTTGGGCACCACTGCCTTGGACAGGACAGCTAATGAAGTTCTCTGCCATTAACAAAGACTCGGAATCTAAATGAATTTGCAATGGAGGGAAGCTGGGGAGAGTGCCATAGGGAGCAGTTCTGCCTTTCACTCTCCCAGCAAAGCTTTTATTGAAGATATGAACAAAGGAAAAAGAAAATAGCACGCATCGTGTTTTTGCTTCTATGGAGTAATAAGTTACTGCTGAAAACAAGTTTTCCTGGTTAGTAGGGAACATGCGCAGAAGCCAACACGTCCTCAGAGAACAGGAGTCAATTCTGAGAAGTTCTTTATGCAGAACTTCTAACATCCTGGAACTCCATATGCAGAGTAAACAGGTCTTCTCCAAAAACTCCAGCTCCCAACACAGAGTCTCAGAGGTCATGGTCTCATGAGTTGCCACTGCATCTTTACTGCTACACCTGTTTCTGAACATAATTGGCAATGAATGGATGTTGGTTGACCCAATAAAATGAAACACACACACACACACACACACGCATGTTTGCCATATATTCTTTCGGTCAGGGAAATGCATTTAAGTCATATATATATATAATTCATTTAAAAATATTATATGTCTTTCCTTGACACAGATAAAACAAAGTCCTTGAATCTTAGTTGTCTCTGACACTTATGAGGTGTATTTCTCTGTATTATTTTTCTGTTGGCCAGATTTCAGAGCCCAACCAGGGTCTTTGGTCAACCATTTTAACCCCTGCCTTCTCCATGTCTGTAAATACTTCCTGAGCTAAAATTTTAAGCTAGTGTCTTTGGTAGGAAAAGACTCCTCCATATAATGCTAACACAAAGGTGACCCAAAGTCAAAAAATTCTGGTGAAACATTAACGAATTCATCCCTTTTGTGAAGACACAATGTGCCTTAGAAATAATAAGGGTTTTGAGAAATCCAGTGACAACATCATAGATTCCAAGTTTTCAAACTTGTAACTCATTTTTCTGGAACACTCGTTAACATCTCTGGCAACTAATGGTCTATAGGATGAACTTTGAGAAATATTCTCAACAATGTGCTGCATCAGAGAGTGTGACTGGTTGTTTCACATGTGGGGCAACATACAGGGAAGTTGGGATCTAAGGGTCCACGGGCTTCCTGCTCCTCTAGTGTGACAGCTTTAATTGTTTTATTTTCCACACATGAATTGCTTTCTTTCCTACAAAGTTTGTTCCTTGCAGGAAACTCAGAAAAGCATGCAAGGAAAAGGAAACAGTTTTTGTGGCTGTTTCATTTAGAGGGTTCTATGTACAAATAAATTTGGGAAACTCTGGGTGAAATAAAGTTAAACAGACATTTTTGGTGCCTTTTCAGAGTCATAATATGAGTAACCATGTTTGGGTCAACTTTCCAATGGATTTATAGTAAATTCCCCCAATTTTGACTACTATTTGTTTCTGGGATTCTTGGAAATTAGTGTTGGTTGGGATTCACTATGGAAACTTAGGTGACATTGGAAGGTCTTCAGTGACCATTGTCCCAGTGTGGTCTCTGCATGGTAAAGGTCTCTGTCAGTCATATGTCTGAGATCCTTGGCACTCATTCCTCGGCTCTCCAGAAATTATTATAGCTCTTTCCCCAAGGGCTCAGGGCAAAATGGCCCAGATGGACCAGAGCTAAAAAGAATAAAAGTAAAATCAATATGTATTTGGGAAGCAGTGGCTCAGGCAAACCAACATACACAGATAATAGATTCTGTCCAAAGCTTCATTTTCCAAACTGAGGAACAATAATACGGGTATTGACCCAGATGAATGTCTAATCAGATTCTCGGCAGTCTCTGATTAGATATTGCATCCTGAATATGATATATGTACTTAAAATTAAGCACCGTCACAAAGGGATGCATTTAAGTTGGACCATAACAAATTATTACTTTCATGGTATGTTTTTCTCCATCCTTTTACTTTTAATCTCTATCTGTGTTTATACTTAAAATGGGTTTCTTGTAGACTACATACACTTGGCTAGAGTGCAAATTGTCACTTTCATTATTTCCTTTTCACTTACTTAATTCCAAGTAACTTGGAAGTTTAAACACAGCTTTGTCTTCTTTACAGAATGCTTCCATCAGAGTTTTCACTCCATGGTTGAGGGTCCAGGAGACTAGGGTAGTGGATGTTGTATATTACTTAAGATAAAATTCAAGAATCTTGAAAAAATATTAAATTATGTGATCTTATGCTCTCATTAAGTTGCAGTTGCAGAAAAATGGGAGCTTATGTGCTATTTCCTTTTGTAGATCCAGCAACTGCTGATAAATAAAACACAAGGTGATTCCTTAAGCAATGTAATTGTGCAAATGATAAAAATATTTCACTTTTAATAAAGGAGAGACACTTGGTTTCAAACACATTAGTGAAAAAATATCTGAACACACAGTTTTGGAATAGAAAGAAAAGTGTGCTTTCCACAATACATATTTAAAAACAGATGAGTAGCAGCATTAAAAGGAATTACAGAAGAACAATGATAGATATTTTATTACAATAACATTATTGTTCATAATAATCATGGGAATTAGGTGTGAGTTTTAAAGAAAAAAGATGCCTGTTTTTAGACATGGTAGGAAACAATTTTTTTTTTTCAAGTCTGGGCTTTGAAATGAGAAATATCATCAGGCATTAACTAAATATTTTATATTTATTATTTCATTGAGTTTTCTCATCAACACAAAAAGGAGAATGTTTTCTTCATTTTTACCTTAAACCTGAAACATGAGGTAAGAAATGCTCAGCACAGTAAAGAATTAAGATCTAGCACAGGTGGTGACTGGTTTTCATCTGTTTTGCAATAAAATGATCATAACATTACCATAGCACATCATATATTCCCTTTTGCCATCAAAGAGAGAATCTGAATGCTGCATTTATTTCTCTTCGAGGAAAAAAATTCCTTGCCACCAAGGTCATTCAAGAACTTACATTTTTTGTTTCTTAAAAAAAAAAGACATACTTCATCACTTAAAAGTCCTTTCTTTATGTCACAACAAAGAGCTGGGTAAATGAAGGCTTTTTATGGTGTGAAATTATAATAATTAAAATCACAATAATTCTTTCCATCTTTTACTTAATGCAGCCTGGGTAAATGAAGTTGAAAAGCATTTTGTGTATAAAATTGCTGTCAAGAACGCCACCTTCCTGGGACATAAATCCATACCAGGGGGATGAAATGTGCCAGATGCCATGGCTTCCAGCTGCAATGGGGGTGGGCAGATGGGAAGTGTAAGGAGAGTTTGTTTTCTCTAATTCTTAAATAAGAAGACAAAAATTAATAAATGAAAAAAGAACAAACCCAAATAGAAAAAGCAGGAATCCTTTACACAGTTGCTTCATAGACTGTGTCCTAACATCACTGTAATTTGGGGGTACAGGAAGGATAGTAAGAGAACAGGAACCAAAACCCTCGTGTGTGCACTGAGACTAATGGGCGTGAGACTAAGTACATAAATGAACTGTGCTATATAAAAAAACTCACATTTTTTTCATGTTTATGTAGGTGAAATTTAAAAACACACAAAAGGCATTCAGTTCAGCATTATGGTTTTCACAGATATTGCACTAAAATTCTATCTCCCTTTTATTCCTATTTTTCAGAATGTATGACTATTTTGAAAACCTCTTGGTATCATAACATAGTTAAAAATATCATTACAATGATCAGAGAGAAAAAACAGCACTAACGAGGCATCTCCCCGTAAAAGTCATTTCACACACCTACTCAGAATTACATATTAAGCCAAGAATTTAATATTGCACCTATATAAAAGAATGAGTTATCCTTTCTTTGGGAGTTGTAACTTTGGATTCTAGTCTTCTATGCACTGAATATTTCAAACATGGCACCGTGTTTATGTAATTTGGGGGTGCATATTGAATAGATAAACCTTGATGATAAACTGGCTTCCCCTCATTTGTTTGGAACCAACACAGAAGTGTGTACCTAGTTCCATCTGTGCTGGTTTTCTGCATACAAATGAAGCAACACTGAACAACTCCAACTGCGTTTTAAGACATCAGCATAGTTCAACGTTTCCCTAATTCGCTAAGTCTGGGGAATATAAATAATCATTTTAATTCTCTGGTAGACACTGAATTACACAGTAAATTATATCAAGCCTGGGAAAACTTCATTTTTTAGAACTCACATATTCCTTTTTTATGAATTATCTGAGATATGAATTAACTCAAATGGTATTTAAAGCTTTGACTAAAATTAACTGCAGCACTTAAAATAATTCTTACTATTTTAAGGGAAAAATTTCCTGAGGCCATTTGAAAAAAAAAAGGATTATATTGAAGAAGAGAAAGGCAGAGAGAGAGAGAGAGAAATAATTAATAGGATATACTAGAGTTGAATAACTAAATGAAAATATACAGATCTGCCAGAGCCCAAAGCAGTCAGAATAATATTAATCAAATCTTACTGACTCTTAATTGGAATAATAAGAAAACATTCTTAGCCTGCTTGATCATGTTGGCATTTTAATTAAACTTTCTTGGATCCCAGAGAAAACAATAGTTTTTTTATTGAGACTCTTTTTGTTTAACTGTTACCAAAAATACTTTTGAAGGCAGTACCCCAGTGGTATAATTGTGGTCTTTATGTATGGTCGCAAGGCTGAACATGCTGTCACAGATTCAAAACTCTGGCTTTGTAAAAAGTTGTCTATAAATCTGCAGCTACAAGAAACCTGGACAATGAAATGTGGATTTAATTAGAATAAACTTGCCCACATTTTCAGAGATAATGTTATGGTTATTCTTCTATAGCATGTACCTAATAGAACAGTTCTGGTCTAGTGGAATAAAGATTTTCAATAAATAAATGGCTGACAATTTAATATATATTTATATAGCATCACTTGTGACCTAGGCACCATTTGAAATGCTTAAGGTATAGGGACTCATTTCATCTTTATAGCTACCTTATAATGTGGGTACCATTTTTATTCCCATTTTAATGATGAGCACAGGGAGGCACAAGAGAGGGAGAATAATTAGTCGCCATGACTGGCTGCAGAGCTGGGATTGAAACCCGGTCACCTAATTTCAGCCTGTCTACTCATCCCCTTCCACTGTCTCCAAGTGCCTGCTCAGCACTTACTGCTTTGGAGTTTGCCATGTATCATCTCATTTCACCCTCAGAATAATTCTGCAAACGAAGTATTATTATCCTTATCTTAAAGATGGGGAAAATGAGGCGCAAGGAAATGTAATAATATGATCAAGTTTAAGCCACTAGAAGAAAGGTTATCAACTCATTTCTAGCTGACTGTAAAGTGCATGCTTTTTCCAACTTTTCCCTGATACACTGAAGTGGTATTTAATATTCAGGCATTTGATTTACCACTTTGAGGTCTGCATTTTTAAATAAAATTAAGGTGCTGTTTCAGGTAAATGGAAATTTATCTGATTATGAAGGTCATTCACTCCTGCACCAAACATTTACAGGATGTCTCTTAGGAATGCATCTGGGTTTTATGAGGCCAGAACCTTATTTAATTTTGGAACTCTTCTCTAGGATAAAGGATACAAATTATTATATGTAAAATTAGATATGTAAGTAACTACTTATTATGAGAGAGAGAAAAAAACCTACAGATTTTGAAACCAATGTATCACATTGCAGTCCTGGACCCTGGACTTCTTGTTATCATACAGGTTGAATTTCTAGAGTGGGCGATTGGAGGACGGTTCACTGGAATGTCAGCAGCAGCTTAATTGTAGATGGTAGTGATTTCAGGCCACATAACTTTATCCCACCGAACACAACTAAAAAGGATCTCAAGTCAGCTTTCCCTTCATAAGATTAAAAGAAACATGTGTGAGCAATGGAGAAGCCAAACTGGAGAGGTTTGCAGATTTCACCAAGATGCATGGTGATGAGAACAGATCCTGGGTCTTTTCTAGGGCTTTGGAATGGATGTATGCAAGTCCCTAAGGAAGCCTCTTACCTTTGCAGTGAACCCTGCACCTTCTGACACCCATTCTGGTCTAGGCAATGGTCTGTTGTGCAAGAAATGATGAAACTGGAAGCCAAAGGCAGTGTTGTTCAGCCAACAGCATGAATGTGTGGGCACATTGGGGTAAATAGTGATGGAGATGGTAAGAGAGAGAAAACTATTTCTCTTTCTTTTTTCAGATTATGCTAGTCTGGAAACGCTGGAGAAAATCAACATGATTTACACACAAAATTGAGAAAACAAATTTTTGTCCTGTATTTTTTCCCAGGTTATGATGAACATCAGTAAAATTTGCCTAAGAATTTAATGTAGGCCCAAATGGAAAACAAAATTTCAAGGTTCTCTGGAGACTTTCTAGAATTAAGGATGGTCAAACAGGATAGAAAAAAGGCCATTGCAATGACCCAGTTTTGCCTGCATAGGGAAAACCTGTGTTTGGGTTGGAGAAGGCAGAAGAAGAAATGGGAACTGAAAGTCTCGGCATAATGCTGTGTGGGTCTGCCAGACTTACACCGCCTGATGGCCTGTCAGCTTGCTCCACGCCTGCCGATTGTCAGAGCTGGGTCATCAATGCGACAATGCTTGGAAACATCATCTCTGTTGTGGACTGGGAAGCCTTGGGAGGTTCACTTGCTCTGTAAGTAATACTCTCCCTATATATATAATGATTTGTTTACTTCCTTTATGGAGCTCAGAAAGCCATAAAGTGAAAAAATTCTCCATTTCCTTTCCCTCTCGATTTCTATTTGCATTGGCTCACAGTTACTCACAGGAAACAAGAGGATGCCATGAAGAGGTTGTGTCTCATAGAAGAGAGCAAGACCTATTCTGTGGAAGCAAACACAAGATTGTTCCACAAATTTCCAACCAAGTGATTCTCACAGTAGAGAGGCAGCTCTGGCTTGCAGGCCTATGGAAATCTCTGTCATGTCTCTCTTTTCATATACAGAGCCTCAGGCATGAGATTAAATGCACCCAAATACCATCGACTAATTATTTGGAGGCTATAAATCAAATAACAAGTCATTAAAGAAAGTATGTACTATTTCCTACCTAGGAGAAAGGTGCCTTCATGATGACAAAATGGAAAAATGTATTTAAAGTCATGAATTTCAGATGAGTGGAAGTTGGAAAAATATGTTCAAGTTGACTGATTTTATTACTTTTGCAAATGGCTGGATGTTTTGTTGATGGAACAAAGATTTCAGAATAAATGATGTGAACATGCATAATTTACAAACTTTATTTTATAAAATTTATTTTTTCTTGTCTGTGTTTCAGTAAAATTATTAATGATATTATTATAATAAAATTATGTACAATTTGTGTTCTCCTGATAGCAATCATCCAAAGTAACTTTCTTTTACTGATTTAAGTAAATCTCCAATTTCAACCATTGAGGAAGTCAGGTACCTATTTTGTTAGCTTCCTTGTGTACACAGATAACTTTTTTTCTCCTGTTAGTGTGCTGTCAACTTAATTTGCCAGCCTCAGTCACTGAACCTAATAGCGTAGAGGAAAAAATATTTCCTCCCATACAGAGACCTATGTCACCCTTTATCCATGATGAATACTAGCTCCTAAATGACAGAAGAACTCACTGTTTCCAGAGAGAAATGTTCAAACTGAGCTAAATCTGGGTTTGCCTAAATTTTTCTTATAGAAAATAATTTTAAAATCCAGACCACATAAAACGTGGCATAATTTTCTGTAATAAAATGTACAGATCGTAGGTGTAAAGTTAGGTGATTTTGACACAGGTATATACTCATGTAACCACTGACTTCAGATATTGAATATTCCACCCCTAGAGAATATCTTTGTTATCCCTTTCCAGCTGATCTATACACAAACCAGAAACAATGGATACTCCAATTTCTATTGACATAGATTCATTTTGTCTGTTTTATTCATATGTATAAGTGCAATCATATGATGTACACTATTATGCCTGATTTTTTTGCTCAATGCAGTATATTTGAGGTTAATGTATTTTATTTTGTAAGTTAGTAGTTGTTTTTATTACAGAATACATACATTTCAATTAAAATATACATTATATATAATTTATCCTTTCTCTTAATGATAAATATTTGGTTATTTCCAGGTTGGGGCTATTATGAATAAAACTGGTAAAAGCATCATTATATAGTTCTTTGTATAGACCTGAGTTTTCATATCCCTTTGTAAAGTACCTAGGAATGGAACTACTGCATCATAGGTTAGGAGTATGCCATTGCTGTCGGTCATCATCCTGCCTGTGGGTCTGTGTGCATGTCCCCCGACACCCCCTTCCCTCCATGAGAGCCTTGGGTGCTCTCAAGTGGAGGATGGTATGTGCTGTGCCTCAGGTCCCCTGCTGGAATCCCCATCTCTCCTGAAACACCCAGTGTTCCTCCAGGACCCTGTGACCTCTCTGGGGGTACACAAGAAGTGGTCTTCTTGTTTTTGACTGAACCTCAGCTGGGCCCACAAGGTGGGTGTCTGTGTCCTGCTTCCCTGACTGTGCAGTTCTGAGCATGGGCAGCAAAGTGGTCACTCTGCCATGCAGAGCAGGGTGATCACACTTCAGCAGGAGGGGAAGTGGAGCGAAGAGTCTATCATAAAGCAGAAGGCAAAACTCTTCTGGCAAAGCTGTGATAGGTTGCTGCTGAGCTAAGCATCTTAGATATTTGGGGGAAATGAACACGTGTAAGCAAGCTCCCACATGCAGAGAAGGAAATTCCATTCTCCATTAATGATGTTTTTTAGCTCTTATCTCTACTTCACCTCAGATTCCTTTATTCTCACAGTTCTGCTTTCCAGCCACCAATTAATATTTTCTCTGATAAATGTCCCTTTTTAAGAGTAATCCATCTTTGATGCGAAGCTCAACATTCTTCTACTAACGTCTAAAAAGATAGGAGAAGTAAAATACAATGTGTTACCTTCCTGAATCTGAAATATCAGCTCCAACTAGTTGGATTTAAACGCTTCTAATTTTTTCTGTCTTATTCTTGACAGCACCTTATGAAGTTAGCTGGAATTTCATAGGATAAAACAGAAGGGACAAAATTCAGAGCCACATTCATGCCAGCGTTAGCCTAGAGAATGATGAATGTTTTGCTATGCTCTGTGTTCTCCAAGGAAATTTAAATAACAAATACTAAAAGAGACCTGAGAGGACTCAGCATAAAATTTTGTGTTGTGCTGATTAACATTAGGGCAGGTTGCAGGGGGAGCTGAGAATAATACACCTAGAATTTAAAATAACTTATGGTTTTGTTCATTTTTAGAGCTCCAGCTTAGACTCATCATAGTTCAGTTTTTAATTCAGAATCATTAACATAATTTCCTGTGGGATTTTCTGTTCTTTTTGTTTTGAAAGTGCATGTATTGTTTGGTTTGGTTTTCTCTGTGCAGACCCAACTACTAACTATGGGGCTGTACCTTGAAGATATTGGATAAGATGCATAACTTAGTTCTATGCGTCTCATTGTAAGAGTTTTAGTGGATTTCATCATTAGAGGTAATAGATTCCACTGAAACCACTATGTGGAGATCATAGAACACACAACACTCATTCTGTCATGTAATGATACAGGAGCTATATCATAACCGCTTTGTAAAAGCCCGTGCTCTTACTGCTTTTCATTGATGTACTTTCACAATTAATTTTTCAGCATTTACACACATGTCTGAATTAGAAAACCGTGGAGCTGGCGTGTTTGCAAGGCCATGGGATGATCAGGACATATCCTAATGATCTCGGTACAGGTGTGTTCAGTTTTTGATCATTAGCATATCCTCAGAGATTTCTGATACTTACAGGTGTTCTCAAAGGATTCAAAGATAAAATTCCTATAAATTGAATAAGGTGAGTGAGTCCTTTGTATGATCTGGCAGCTGTGATGTTATTCACCCACTTAAAATGTGATGCAGGTGTCTATTATATTTTGCAACTAAAAAGGGAAAAACAAAACAACTAGGCTTTCTTATCTTCCCTTTCATTCTTTTGACTTTCCATTTCATGGGCCCAAATTAAATTCCGCTTTTCCATCTTTAATGATACAAGCATTTAGGGCACAATGAAAAATAAAGGCCTTATTACTTCATAATATGTTTGGAATTGTGCATAATTACGCTTCGTTGATTAGTCGGCTATAGTAATTGCAGGACCATAGAGTGATGGAAATTAGAAATGGAAAAGACCTATTGGGTATCATTATCCTGTTTCCTGTTGAGGCAAACTTGTTTCCTGACTTGCGGAGTGCCTTGTGTGCGTGCTTGTGCATGGGTTAGCATCATGCCTGTTTGTGAATGTGCATGCGTGTGTGTGCATGTGATCCATCTGTCTGCATCAACATTTTCTTTTAGCTATGTAAATACACAATTTGATACAATCGTTTAGCAAAATTTTGACAGAAATTAAGCATCAAACCAAATGAGAGACAACTAATAGAAAACAGGACATGGACAGGCAGGGACCACAATAGCAGCAGCAGTGGCAGTAAATATTTATAGACCAGGCACTCTGTGCCAGACACTGAACTATCTCCAATATAAAATTAATTGCTCAATTGATCAGATATTATCCATTCATCAATCAGATATTATCCTCATACATCAGGACAAGTATAAGTAACAATAAATGATTCTGACAATGACAGGTGATTGCCCCAGACCATTAGACTTTCCAACCCTAAGGAGTGTAGCCCAGATTCAGGCTGTGACATCCCTGTCTCCAACCCTTGTGCAGTTTCCTCAGTGGGGGAAAGGGATGTCTCTGGTAGCAGAGGCTCCTGGGTAGGCCCTCAGGCTAATGCAGCCCCAGGAATGAGAAAAGAGGGTGAAATTGGGTGATGGCAACATATTGGCAGAATAGGAGACCCAGCCTCTACCCTAAAAGAACAGCAATTAACTATCCATGTACAAAAATAGCTCTGCAAGAGCTCAGTAGTCCATTTAAGAAGACTGGGCAAAACAACCTGAGATTAATCATACAAAAACGAGTAGGAAGAACAATTTCATTTTGCTTGCATTATTCCATCCCCCAGGCTGGCTCTGGTTAGTACCAGTAGGGAACTCCCTGGCCTGAGACTTCACCCATTTGGTGTGAATGAGTGTGTGAATGAGTGTGTGTGTGTTTGTGTATGTGTGTGAGCTCCCTTTCTGTCTCATCTTTTGGGCACTGCATGAAGGACCTGTTTTGGATTCAGCTCCTGCAGAGACTGGCATAGTCAATCACCTGGGGCTGGATAACAACAAGGGAGAGGCTACTGTATTAGTCAGAGGGAGTGATGCAGTTGCCAGTGGCGTCACTCAGCAGAGAACCCCAGCAGACACCCTATGGAATGGGACAAAATATTTGTAAATCAGACATCTGATAAAGGGCTGATATCATAGATCTATAACAAGTTCATACAATTCAACAAAAAGAGAACAATCAAGAAATGGGCAGAGGATCTAATAGGCACTTTTCCAAAGAAGACATACGGTCTCCCCTTTCAGTGCTGTGCCTCTTCCTTCATTAAGCCTTGGGTCTCTGAGCCCTCTGTCTTTTCTGGAATTTTTTCATAGAATCAGCAGTCATTCCCTAGCTGTAGAAGGATCATTCCCCTTCTGCTGAGGAGGGTCAAACCTGAGGTGTGCTGAGCCAGCTTGACTGCTCTAGAGATGGCTGTTTTGTCTTTCCCCAGTTCTCTGTTCAGTTATGTTTAATCAGTAGCTTGAAATTAGCCATGGGGCAGTATTTACACCAGGGAATTGGTATACATTTTTGTGTGTGTGGCACTTGACGCTTATTAGACAAATTTTCAATGAACGCTCCAGTTTTCATTCCCATCTGTAATCAAACTTTCAGATTTTGTAATTCCAAGGACTAAGTTGGCTCCCATCAACAATTTTGGTTTGGCTTCTCTGCTCTGCTCAGTTTCTTGCTTCTTGTCTACTTGTTTTCTGTCGTTTAAATATGTTGGTGTTATCTCTTTACCCATTCACTCTGAACTCGTGAGCTTATCCCAACATTCTTATTTTAATATAGCATTAAAAAAAACATAGAACGAACACAAAGTGAAAGTGTATTCAGTTCACTGGGTTTAATTTTAAGTCCTCTTTAGTTTTAAAATGTTCTTTATGTTCTTGCACAAATGAAAATACAGAAGCTATGCCCCATGCTTTAATTACTCAGATATACTCTATGGACATTAAAAATGAGTTGAAAAGTAGGCATTTTGTGGTGGAGGGGAACATTGTGAAGAGCAATATCATGATATGGACGTCTTTTGCTTAGAACAAAGCAGCGACCTGATGGTCAATGTCATTCAGTGCTAATTACCTCTGGGCATAGGATTGCTCTTTTCTTAGTTTTGCTTCTCTTTTCTTTCTATACCGATAGCTCTTCCTTTGTTTTTGGAAATTAAAAAAAAATGTAAAAGTTTTCTTAAGTTGACTGCAACACACAGGAAACAAAAATGTGTTAAGTGAGAATTATTTGGGACTTTACTGAATTGAGAAAGGCACATAGATCATTAGAACCTTCTATACTAACTTTATTCTAATGTTTAATTCCAAGTCATGCTGTGTATTTCTGGCCTCCTCTTCACTCCTCAGACATACATTCTCTTTGGGGTTTCTAAAAGCAGAATATTATTGCTTGAACCATGGTGGTAACTGGCAAGTGGCCCACGATTGTCACTTTCAGTTTCCCAATTCCCTGAGTAAATCGAGGAAGACATTCCTCCTCCATTCACTAAGTGAGAAATTCTGCAACCCTTGAGCACACACATGTCCAGGAACCTGCAAACTTTTCATTTGTCATTATTAACTCCTATGGTGTCAATGCCACTATCCTTCTATCTGTAAAACTGGGGATTTTGAAGCTCAGGACCTTGTTTCTTACCCTGAAGAACAAATAAGAAGAAAAAAAGTGAAAAGTGCCCTCTTGATGTTTGGTAATTCCAATGCCCTAGTCCTTGCCCTTGAGCCTTCCCAGGATGCCCAATATTTGAACTGCAATAGATTTTTCTCTGTATTCAGTACTGGTTATGCTTCTGCCAATGTGGCACCTGACAGCTTTCTCTTTACTTGTTTGCATGAAGAACACTTAATTTGAGTCCCTTTGGACTGACCAGAGATTGAGTGGCCAAAGTCCATTCTGTGTGACAGCTTTCAAAAGCTGCCAAAGATAAGAAAAGGCAGACATGGGAGCAGGAAGGAGGTAGAGTAAGGATGTTCATGTTGGGTCCCCAGACAAACCATCTCTGAGATCCCCCAGAAGGCTCATCTTTGATATCCTTTCTTGGCTATACTCTTAAAGCTGAATGCCAGCCCGTCTACTCCTGATAGCACTGGGCAGAGAGAAGGGTGTTTAGAGGAATGTGGACCTTCTGCTAAGCTCTCCACAAGCAAGGAGCTCAACATGTGGTAATGTGCCTGGTTAAAAGTAATAAATCATTTGTTTAAATGACAGGTCGTTGGGATGGTTCCTTTGGTCTCTGCACATGTCTAAGTAAAGAAAAAGTTAATTCTCAGGCTCTGAGTGGAATGGGTTATACTCTAGGTGCTAAGATTAGGTTCTAAACCTGAGCTTAGAAGAGAGAGGCTGACAGGTGGTTAAACAGAGGAATCCCAGCCTCTGCAGGGAGACACAAAGCTCTTCAGACCCGCAACAGAGATGGCCGAGGTGGTGCAGGCTGCGAGTGCACCCTCGGGTTGCGATTGCTATCTTGAGAGGCGTTGTGGCTGGAAAGGCTTTGTGCTGTGCCAATGAGCAGCTGCCCTCTGTCAGGCTGATATCTCAGGGCTCCCTTTAGCGGCTTCCAATCCTAATCTTTCCTTTTTCTTCTGAGCTTTTAATATTTCCTCAAAAGTCAATCTTAATCGAACTTCTTAATCAGGCTTGCTTCTCTTCTTTGAAATTACTTCCCTTTGACAGTATCTTAATAGTAAGTAAGGCACCCATGCAGAAAATTAGAAATGCGTAGCCTGCCCATCTCTCAGCCTCTTCCCCCACAGAGTGGGCACTGCTGGCTGGAGTCCAAGTTTTCGAGAGAAGCAGAGAGATGCCTGCAAGAAGGAGGAATTCTTTTCCCATCTCTGCTCCACTGCTGACATCCATCTCCTCCTCCACCTCTTCCTGCATCTCTTTCTCTTTTTTCTCCTTCTGCTTCCCAGCTTCTTAATCATCACAAATACTTATTTAGAAACTACTAGGCAAGACACCTGTGTAGGTATTAGGAAGAATAATAGAAGTCAGAACGATACAGTTTCTGTTCTAAAGACATATTGAATTTGTTTGGAGAGTTGCTAAGATATAGTTATTAAAGATTTAGCATTTGGTGTCAGAAAAACAGTTTTACTCTCCTACTATAAGTCTTCGGACATACTGTGTGCCCTTCCCATGCCATGGTTCCGTGTGTGCTACATGGAGGTTGATTTCAATAAGACCTTTCTTAAATGGTTATTACATGAAGATTAAAAGACATAGCACAGTGTCTGATACAATGAAACACTCAAAACTATCGGCTATTTTTTAGAGAAGACAGGATAAAAGCACAAATCATTTAAAAAGTTAGCATGAAAGAAATACTATACAAGTAAAAAGCAATAAAATAGAAGTGGCTGCAAAGAATCAGCATTTTAAGAAGATGTTAAGGAAGGCACATGCGTCATAAACCCTACAACAAAAGTAACTCCTAGATTCCATAAAATTTAACACTAAATAAAATACCCTAAACATTCTTCCAATGAGAGTCAGAAATATAACAGGTTTCATTTACCTATTTTGACACCAAATCTCCGTGCACTGTAATGTTGCATTTGAAATGGGTGAGCAGACAATTGCCCAAGATGATGTGGCTGCTGGGAGAGAGATTAGAAGCTGCACAAGAGAGATGCTTTCAGGGAACATGAGATAAGCAAGGAAGAGTCAGGAATTGGCCCAGTGAGAATGTCTGTCCTTTAAAACTTAGTATTGAAACTGTATACATGATATTGCAATGCACGGAACAAGAAGGCATGAGAAGAGACTGGTCCCAATGCAAATCAAAGCCCCAGAGTGAGACTATGCCATATTTTCAGCCTTAATCTGAGAACTGATGGACTTTACTCTAGTCAGTAGCTCATCATCATTCCTTGTTTAATTTAGAAGCATTAACTTTGAATACTGTGTGCTCTTTTAAGAAAGATATGCCTCATATTCAAGGAACTTAGAGAGGTGCTGAGCAACTTCAAGTGCTAGAAGAGATTTTTAGAGGGTAGCTAGTCCAAAGCTTTTGCTTTATAAATACCAAACTTAAGGCCCTCAACAAATACCTTGATAGAGTGCTGGAACTTAAAAATGTTCTTAGGGAAAAATAAATCTCCAGAAAAATGTATGATGCAACATACTTTGTTTTCTTCCAAAGGGAGTCTGCTGATAGATAATTGGCATTCTAGATACATCATCTTGTTGCATAAAAATATCTTTGACAGTTGGTCCAGATGTATTTCTGGAACATTTTTTAAAGTATGAATTTTTTTTTTTAGATTTTTTTTTTTTTTTTTTTTTTGTATACAAGAACTGGCATAAAGGTCAGAGGTGTGGGGGGTGAGAGGATTCACCAGATACGCGGTGAGGAACACAACAAGCAGACTGATTGAAATACACAGCTGAGGGGAGCAGCAGGTGAGACAGGAGAGGTCTGCTGTGCCATGTGAGTAGCTCCCTGGCCAGGTGGGGATCAAACTCATGCTGCATAGGCTGTGGATAGCTTCCCAGTGCTGTGTTTAACCCCTTGAGCCACTAGAGAGGCCCAAAATTATGGATTCTTTTATATCTGAATCCTAGAGTTCAATTCACAAGGACTGAAGTAAATGATGAAATCAAGTTTTCTGCCCAAGAAAGTTGGAATCTAGATCTGAGAATTGAAATAATCACATCAAATGAATAGTCATAAATAGTATAGTCTCTTTCTTCATTCAAGAAACACTTAGCATCTGCTATGTCCTATATTTAGCATGTGCAATTTCTATATTTAGCAACTAGTGTTATAAATAAGTAATAACTATCATATGTTAGAAGTTACTTGTCTGAGTCTTTCTTTTGAGTTTCTTACTTATACTCATCGGATTCTTATAAGAACCCTCTCACAAAGCTACCATTTCTGCACATTATAAGTATTGAAACTGGGAATTAAAAAGATGAAATATCTTGACCCACAACCTGCAAGTAACAGAGCTGATATTCAAGTTGGAGGTTTTTGCACCATGATAGCTGACTTGCAGGATTTCATGATACAGAAGGAGCTTCCATAAAAAAACAGTTGTGAGATCTTCTGACTGGTACTAAACAGAACTAGGTGAACTGTTTGCAACTTGTTTATCCCCTAAATGGGCTACGTGCTTTCTTCACAGAACTGGAATTTAGAGTAGGTTGAACAGACTTAATTAAAATGATCAGAACAGGGGCCTCCCTGGTGGCACAAGGGATTAAGCACCACACTATGAAGTAATTTGCAGCCTCTGCAGCATGAGTTCGATCCCCGGCCGGCCAGGGAGCTACCCACATGGCGGAGAAGACTTCTCCTTACTCGCCTGCTGCTCCCCTCAGCAGTGTATTTCAGTCAGTCTGCCTGTTCTGTTCCCTGCTCTGTCTCTGGTGGATCTTCTCACCCCTTTACCCCCCGCATCTCTGGACTGTACCCCAGGTCTTGTATGCATAAATAAATAAATCTTTAAAAAACATAAATAAAATGCAAAGAACATTAAGTCACAGAATTAGGATTTAAACACAGGGCTTTTGAGCAGCAAAATCAGTACCTGCTACAGCTTCCGAGGTGCACAGACTCTGCTGGGTGCTTGAGATGCTGGGAGGGGTTAGCTTGCCTCTACCTGGGGGAGTTCTGGCTGACAAGGTAGCCCTCAGAGGATGATTTGCAGGATAGAAATCCACTAAGTGAATTAGGCAAGGGGAGACTTTCTGTTCATAGAGGTGGCATGTACAGACACGGCCAGGAGAGACAAGCAGAGTTGATGGGGGAAGAACAAGTCATTTTCTCTGATTGCAGTGGCTGTGAGATGAACTTTGATTTCCCATGACATTATAAATAAAGCACCAACATAGTTCAAAACAGGATGAAGATAATGTTGACTCTGGAAAAATTAGATAAGTTCTGAAAGGAGTGACTTTTGAACCTTGAAGAATGTGTAAGAATTGGAAAGAATGGATAAGAATGGAGATGGAGTGGGAAGAACATTCCAAATGGTGGGAATAACATTAGAAAAGGAAAGATTAAATATTCAGCCAGTGAGCAGGTCTTAGGAATAATCTTTCAGTTTGAGTAGCCATGGGGTAATAAGATTGAAAAGAGAGGCTTTGCCAGCTTTCAGAAAGCCTTGACTTCAGGGAAAGGAATTTTATTTTACCTGTAGGAATCACAGACAAGGAAAATGTGCAAAGGGGTGCTTCAAGCATTTGGAAGTTGATATAGAATCAACACACAATAGACATAAATGAAATTTTTTTGTCCAATTAATTTTGATAAAAATCAACAGTAAGACAATACCCAGACATTTTTTTTTAATGTGTTAACAATGGTTTACACATTGTATAGGATTTAGAGGTATCAGATTACACCATCCAGATGTGTTACTATCCCTCACCCACTGAGACCTAAACTCACTTTTATATTATGTTTTTCAGTTTACAACAGGTTTCAGATAAGATTCACCTGATTCTTAAACAATCCCAGAGACAGGGAGTGAAGAAATTTGAGAAACAGAGATTTCAAATGCTCCCAAGCCCAGACTGTGCAGACAGGTGCTTTTACCCACAAAGTAAAAGTCTGAGATGTCTGTTCCAGTGTGAATGATAACAGCAAACATGAATGGTTAGGCTATGCCAGGCATGATTCTAAATGTTTCCCACAATTCTAATAATTTAATCCTAACAACTCACTGAAATAGGAACCACTTTTATTCTAGAGATAAGGAAATTGAGATGTGGTTTGTACAAGAATTTGCTGCTCTTAAGTGACAGAGACTGAACTTGAACTCATGGAGTAAAAGTATTTATGTGTAACCTTGTATCATTACATCTATTTTTCTAAGACCAAGAGTCTTTTTTTGTCATTTGGACAATATAAATACAACATAAGCAGCATTTTGAAGACAAGAGAATTATTAATGGGCTTGCTATCCAAAAATTATATCCATAACTATATTTTATAATAGCAATCACAATATAAATTAAGACTTAATTATTTCAAAGTAACAAAATGTACAGGATTCCCAATAACTATCAAGATGATTTTTGTAGAATTCTAATCCCTTTAAAAGCCAATTCTACTGGACTTGGAGGTGGGCTTGGTGAAAGTAAGAAAGGATTACCTTTCATGGCTCTGAGTGACTGCCAGCAAATATCTTAAATTCCTCACTTAAAAAATGAGGCAAACAGAAATAATCTCTGAGAAACTTTCTATTGTAGATGAGAACAACCAGCATTCTCTCCTCCTTTGCTTTCTCTTGGCATCATGGCACAGGTCCATCCACTCAGTGATGCAATACTTGGCTCAGGTTTTGATACAACTTATTGAGCCATTTTCCTGAAGTGACTTACATGCACCATGAATAGGTCACATTGTGAGATCTTAGCATCTGGGCTTGTCCACCGACAGAAAATTAAAATTTGAGCCACAAATAAGTGGCCAGTTATCTAATTTATGGTATTAGAAGATAAAGGAAGGTATCAAGATAAGAAAGAGAATGACTAAGATGATTGGTGATAAATGGAATTGAAAAAATATGACAGAGCTGGGAAAGCAACAATATTCTTCTCCCTCCCTCTGCCCCTCTCCTTCCTTTTCCTTTCCTCCCACCTTCCCTTTGCATTAGCCAAATATTTTTCCTTTCCTACTAATCCCCTCTCCCCTCTTTGCTTGTCTTATTCAAAAGTACAAGTTCAGGTGCTTTATAGATGCCAAGATATTTAAGGCGAGCCCCAGGTACTTGAGGAGCTTAAATTCCACCTCTCGAAAGAAGTCAAAGACACAAAAGGAGCTGTCCTTGGGAGGCAGAGCTTTTTATTTTATTTTTTCAATTATTATTTTTAAAATTTTATATATTTTTTCCATCATTTTTCATTTTTGCACAATGTATGCATTTTCATCTTGGTTATAGTCCCCATATAATTCCCATTCCCCTTGTTTTGATCCTACTCCCTCCTCTACCCACCACCCCCACAGGGTGTCTCTGGTTTATAGTTGCTTGTTGATTTTGATTTTTACATATATGCAATGAAATATTACTCAGCAATCAAAAAAGATAAACATGCCATTTCCAGCAACATGGATGGAGCTGGAAGGGATCATGCTCAGCGAAATAAGCCAGAAAAAAAAAAAAAGAAAAATATCGGATGGTCTCACTCATAGCAGGAATTTAGAAAAACTAAATAAGGGACCAGGAAAAAGACTAATTATAATAAAGTAAAAATCAAAATCACCAGGCAGAGCTTTTTAAATGAAGGTGTTAATAGTCCAGGAAGTCAGAAGTGAGAGTCCCAGAGAAGATGATTTCCGGGTGATGATCCCAGGCTGTCTGGGTTTCTATCTGCTGTGACCCCACGCTGTGAATCAGGAGCACCTCCACACTCCCTAGGCTTCCTCTTCACCTCCCACACCTGTGCACAAACCCTCCCCCTCTGTGGGGCCAGATCTCCGCTTTGCTACTAACTCTTTGTTGAGGGTTTGTTTTCTGCCTTAATGAAAATGGTAGTATTTTAGGAGTATTCAATTTTACAAAAAGTCAGAAGAGGTCCCCTTGCCGAGGAGTGGAGTATCAAAATCTTAGTGCACTTCACACATTGTTGACGAGAGGCTTTTGTTTTTGAAGTACCCCGTTATGGCTGACTGTGTACCAAGAGTTGTGCAGGAGCTTTTCAGTGCATTATCTAATTTTATTCTCTGAAATAAGGATTACCATTATCCCTACTGTTAGAAATGAGGAAATTAAAACCTAGAGGTGTTAAGTGACTTGCCAAGTCGTTGAGTGGAAATACCAAATCAAGACTCAGAAAGCCAGAGTTAACTGCTGTGTTATGCAAACTTTAAATGTTCTTCAAATCCGCAACACTGCACCCCTAGGTTAAGCCACCACCATCATCATCATCACGGAAGACTTTTGCCATGACCTTCAATACCTAGAATAATGGGAATTATGGATAGTACCTAGAATTAGAATTTTATTCTAATTCCTTTTCTGCTTCTTCCTTCCCCTCTCTTCCTGCTTCCCCTGCTCCCACTGTCCCTCTTTCTGTCCCTTCTCCTTCTCCCCCTTTCTCGCTCTCTTTATTCCCCCCACTTCCCTCCCATCCAAGGGCTTGGATTTCTGAGCCAGACTTTTAATATATTGGAGATTGACTTTTGAGTGTCATGATTTGGGGCAAAGCCAATAGGTTTTTATTATCAAGCAAATCTCAAGACATTTCTCTACAGGTTTGAACTGAGGAACTTAGGTGAACCTTGATAATCTTCCATTTCTAAATCTTTAAACACAGAATAAGACTTTTTGGCTTCCAGGATTACTGGGAAGAGGAATAAAGACTGCTTAACAAAGTGGATAGGATGACGCTCATTCTAACATGTCAGTTCCTTCACCTTCCTCATAAATACCTCGTTTCACTATGAAGGCTGGGGAAGATTTCAGCCTAAGTGAAGGGCATAAGGTCCTTGGGCTCAGCCTTGTGAGCCTAAGTCCCAACCTATTGCCAACTGTCATTGAAAAAATAACAGGTCGATTAGAGAAAAGAGTGGGCGGAGCAACATGGCGGCGAGGAGACGCTGCGAGTAAGATCTCCCATTAAAAAAAGTTAATAGGGAGGAAAAGCGGCAGGTCCCAGTGAGAACTGGGACACGGAAGATAAACCGGTGACTCCAGCAAACTACCCGAAGAAGAAAGAGGCCATAAAAGAGGACGAGAAGGGAGGGAAGCGCAGAACCCTGCTCCCCTCCCCCGCCCACAGAGGCGGCACTCTCCGACCGGCAGAGACGAGGGAAACAACAAACCAAAACAGCCAACAAGAAAAACGGACGCAGCAAGTGGGACTGTGAGTGGAAAGGAACTATTTCAGCCACCACACCCCGTGAACGGGAGCTGAGGCGAACCCTGCAGGATCCGCCGCGGAGGTGAGCTCCAGGCGCCATTAAAGAGAGCCCCGCCCCCCAGGAGGAGACCAGCACCAGCACACAGCCCCGGCTGCCAGGTAAGCTTGCGCGCGGAAAGCGGCGCAGAGCCGGACCGGATCGCAGCTGCCCAGGTCCCCGCGCCTGCGACCTAGGCTTGCGGGGAGACGGCGGAGGCCCTCCCTGAGTGAGCAGGAACAAGGCGCCCAGGCAGGGGAGTGGGATTCAAAAGGCGCCATTCCCGCGCCACTGATCTGGGCTACAGCCCGCGTCCTGGAACTGAGGGCTTTGGAACTGAGACCCGGGGCACGAAATTAGGGGCGTGGGTTCCCCACGACGGTGGGGCACAAGGCAGACACAGCACCCCAAAGCCGTTGAGGTGTACCCTACCATCCCCGCTCTGCTCCCTGTCCCACGGGGTGGAAAATCAGCTCCCCAAGGGCTCTAGGAGAGATCTCTGGCGCCACCTAGCGACTTGACCCCAGCACAGGCTACTGAAGGAGCCAGTGGCCAGCTGGGGAGTTAGCCCACACTGGGCTCCTTCCGAACAATAGTCTGAGCCCACAGGGAGAGCGAGCACCCACAGCCGGGGCAGACCAGGCGCGCAGAAGAGTGTGCCTGAGACCAGCCGTGCAGGGAGTGTGTCCCACATCACCATTTTAGAACAGGGACATTTCTTCAGTAAAGACTACCTGCAGAAGGCTTCCTCAGGAGCCAGAGGTGAGCGGGGGAAGTTCGCCCACGCCAGACCCCCTCTGGCCTGCAGTCCAAGCCCAGAGGGGAGCAGGAACCCACCGCCGGGGCAGACCAGGCGCACAGGGGAGTGTGTCCCCACATCGGCATTTTAGAACAGGGACCTTTCTCCAGTAAAGGCTGCTTGAAACTGACAGATGACTCCTGGAAGAACCAGAGGGGAACAGAGAAGCCCACCCAAGATGCCGGCCAGTCCCAACAACACAGTGTCCCAACGCATACGGCAAATTAGAAAACAGACAGTAGGGAGGAGAAGAACCACACGCAACCTAGCAACTCTCCAGAGAAAAAGCACACCACAAAAAGAAAGCCAGCCCCCAGATTGCAAAGACAATAACTTGGAAGAATTTCTGAGCCTTCCAGAAAGAGAATTTAAAATTGCCGTGATTAAAAAACTGACAGAAGTCATAAAGGAAAACAATGATAAGGGAAAAATAATCAACGATCAGAAGAATGCAATTGAGTCCCTAGAGAGGGAAAACAATGGTCAGAAGAAA
Source organism: Talpa europaea (assembly GCF_964194135.1). Classification (NCBI taxonomy): domain Eukaryota; kingdom Metazoa; phylum Chordata; class Mammalia; order Eulipotyphla; family Talpidae; genus Talpa; species Talpa europaea. Next base: position 132,803,323 of record NC_140071.1, on the reverse strand, counting down.
GAAATTGAGTCCCTAAAGAGGGAAGTAAAAGAAATGCAGGAGATCAAAGAATTAATGGAAGAACTAAAGAATTCTGGGAAAAGCAATGAAAGCAGAATAGATGAAATGGAAGAACAAATAAGTAATCTTGAAGACACAGAAATAAAAAGAACCAAAACAGAAAAGGAAAGAGAAGTACGAAGGAAAAAGAACGAAGAAAGACTTCGGGAACTATCTGACTCCATGAGGAAAGGAAATATAAGAGTTATAGGAATACCAGAAGGAGAGGAGAGAGATGTAGGAACAGAGAAAATATTCAAAGAGATAATTGAAGAGAACTTCCCAAATGTGAAGAAGGAGCTGAAAATTGATATACAAGAAGCAAGAAGAACACCAAACTTCCACGACGAAAGAAAAAATACAGCAAGACACATAATAGTAAAGCTCCCAAGAATCCAGGACAAGGAAAAAATAATGAAGCTGGCAAGAGGGAAGAAACAGATAACATTCAAAGGAAAACCAATCAGGCTGACATCAGACTTCTCCGAAGAAACACTACGGGCAAGGAGAGAGTGGAGGGACATAGTCAACAGACTCCAAGAAAACAGATGCCAACCAAGAATACTCTATCCCGCAAAGCTCTCCTTCCTCTTTGAAGAAAGAATATGGACCTTCCCAGACAAACAGAAACTCCGGAATTTCATTGCAACTAAACCCCCACTCCAAAAAATACTACAAGGAGTCCTAAAGCCAGAACCTCAGAGGGACGAATAACAATGAAAGAAGGCCAAAAAAAAAAAAAAGTTATTAAAAGAATAAATAAATAAAATCAAAGGAAAGACAAACACAATGGCAAATACAGATGTTAACATATCAATATTAACTCTAAATGTAAATGGACTAAACTCTTCAATAAAAAGACACAGAGTTGCATCCTGGATTAAGAAACAAAACCCAACCTTTTGCTGTCTCCAGGAAACACATTTAGCTACAAAAGATAAAAATAGGCTCAAAGTTAAAGGATGGAAAACAATCCTACAAGCAAATGGACCAAAAAAGAAAGCAGGAACAGCTATACTTATATCAGATAAAACAGATTTCAAACTCAAAAAGATAAAAAGAGACCCCAATGGTCACTACATTATGATCAAGGGGACAATACTTCAAGAAGAAATAACACTCATTAACATATACTCACCAAACGAAGGAGCACCAAAATATATCAGACAACTGTTGTCCTCTCTGAAAACAGACATCAGAGAAAACACATACGTAGTGGGAGACTTCAACACACCACTATCAACAATGGATAGATCAACAAGACAAAAAATAAGTAAAGAAACCAAAGCTCTAAATAAGGACCTAGAGCAATTAGGCTTAACAGACATCTATAGAACACTAAACCCCAAAAAAACGGAGTACACATTTTTCTCAAGCGCACACGGATCATTCTCCAGGATCGATCACATACTGGGGCACAAGACAAACATCAACAGATACACCAAGATTGAAATCATATCAACCATCTTTTCTGACCATGAAGGCATCAAACTAGAAATAAACCATAAAAAGAAGGCAAGGAACTTTCCTACCTCATGGAGATTAAAAACCACACTACTGGAAGACCATTGGACTAATGAGGAGATCAAAGAAGAAATTAAAATTTTTTTTGAATTGAACGACAAGGAGGACACCAATATCCTAAATGTATGGGATGCAGCAAAAGCAGTAATAAGAGGAAAATATATAGCAATAGAAGCTCACATCAAGAAACAAGAAAGAACGCAAAGAAACAACCTAATCTCGAAGCTCAAAGATCTAGAAAAAGAACAACAAAAAACCCCAAAACCAGTAGAAGAAAAGAAATAATAAAAACCAAAGCAGAAATAAATGAAATTGAAACTAAAAAAAAAATCCAAAAGATCAATGAAACCAAGAGCTGGTTCTTTGAAAAAATCAATAAAATAGACAAACCCCTAGCCAGGCTCACAAAGGAAAAAAGGGAGAAAGCACAAATAAACAGGATCATCAATGAAAGAGGAGAAATCACAACGGACACAGCAGAAATCAAAAGAATAATCAGTAACTACTATGAACAGTTATATGGAAACAAGTTTAACAATCTAGAGGAGATGGACAAATTCCTACAACTCTACAATCACCCAAAGCTAGATAAAGAAGAAATAGAACACCTAAACAGACCAATTACAATTAGCGAAATTGAAATGGTAATCAAAAACCTCCCCAAAAACAAAAGCCCAGGACCTGATGGATTTACAAATGAATTCTACCAAACATTCAGAGACGAATTAGTGCCTATCCTTCACAAACTCTTCCAAAAAATTGAGAAGGAAGGGACAATACCAAACACGTTCTATGAAGCCAACATTACACTAATACCAAAACCGAACAAGGACAACACAAAAAAGGAAAACTACAGGCCAATCTCCCTAATGAACACTGATGCAAAAATCCTCAATAAAATTTTAGCTATCAGAATCCAACAATGTATCCATAAGATAATTCACCACGACCAAGTTGGATTCATTCCAGGGGCACAAGGATGGTTTAACATCCGAAAATCAATCAACGTTATCCAACACATCAACAAAAAGAAATATAAAAACCATATGATAATATCAATAGATGCTGAGAAAGCTTTCGACAAAGTGCAACACCCATTCATGATAAAAGCCCTTGAAATTCTTGGGATACAAGGAACATACCTCAACATCATAAAGGCCATCTATGACAAGCCAACAGCCAGTATCATTCTCAATGGTGAAAAGCTGAAAGCAATTCCATTAAGATCTGGAACAAGACAAGGATGTCCACTCTCACCATTGCTTTTCAATATAATACTGGAAGTCCTAGCCAGGGCAATAAGACAAGAGAAAGACATCCAAGGAATCCAAATAGGAAAAGAAGAAGTCAAACTATCACTATTTGCAGACGATATGATATTATACATAGAGAACCCCAAAAACTCCACAGAAAAGCTAATTCAACTCATCAATCAGTTCAGTAAAGTGGCAGGATACAAAATCAACACGCAAAAGTCAGTAGCCTTCCTATACACAAACAATAAATCTGAAGAAGAAGAAATCAAAAAGACCATCCCTTTTGTTATTGAAACAAAAAAAATCAAATATTTGGGAATAAATCTAACAAAAGAGGTAAAGGACCTATACAAAGAAAACTATAAAACACTGTTAAAAGAAATAGAAGAAGACACAAAGAAATGGAGAGACATCCCCTGCTCATGGATTGGAAGAATAAACATTATTAAAATGGCCATCCTTCCAAAAGCAATATAGAGATTCAATGCTATTCCAATCAAAATTTCAATGTCATTCTTCAAAGAAATAGAATAATTATTGATGAAATTCATATGGAATCACCAAAAACCCCGAATAGCCAAAGCTCTCCTGAAAAAAAAAGAAGGGAATGGAGGCATCACACTCCCAGACTTCAAACTATACTACAAAGCCATAATCATCAAAACTGCATGGTATTGGAACAAGAACAGACATACAGACCAATGGAATCGAATAGAAAATCCAGAAATAAACCCACAGATTTATGGTCAACTAATCTTTGACAAAGGAGCAAAGAATATGCATTGGAGCAAAGAAAGTTTGTTCAATAAATGGTGCTGGGAAAACTGGGTCGCTACATGCAAAAGAATGAAGCTTGACCACCACCTCACACCATACACAAAAATCAACTCAAAATGGATTAAAGAACTAGACATAAGACCTGAAACCATAAAATATATAGAAGGAAATATAGGTGAAACACTACGTGATTTGCACATCAAAGACATCTTTACAGACACATCACCCAAAGCAGTGATAGTGAAGGCAAAGATATACAGCTGGGACTACATCAAATTAAAGAGCTTTTGCACAGCAAAAGAGACAATAACAAAAACAAAGAGAAACCCCACCAACTGGGAGAACATTTTTGCACCCAACACTAATGATAAAGGACTGATCACAAAAATCTGCAAAGAGCTGATGAGACTCAACAACAACAAAGAAAATAATCCAGTCAAAAAATGGGCAGAAGAGCTTAAAAGAAACTTCTCTGAAGAGGAAATGCAAATGGCCAACAGGCATATGAAAAAATGTTCAACATCACTTGTCATCAGGGAAATGCAAATCAAAACTACCATGATATACCATCTTACACCAGTGAGAATGGCACATATTAAAAAAACTAGCAACAACAAATGTTGGCGAGGTTGTGGAGAAAAAGGAACTCTTCTGCACTGTTGGTGGGAGTGCAAACTGGTCCAACCACTGTGGAAAGCTGTATGGAGATTTCTGGACCTACTAAACATAGAGCTTCCATATGATCCAGCAATTCCACTCCTAGGTATTTACCCAAAGGACACAGAAACATCCATTCCAAAGAACACCTGCACCCCTATGTTTATAGCAGCACTGTTTACAATAGCTAAGCTTTGGAAACAACCCAAATGCCCAAAAATAGATGACTGGATCAAGAAGATGTGGTACATATATACCATGGAATATTACTCAGCATTCAAAAAAGATAAACACATGCAATTTGCAGCAACATGGATGGCGCTGGAAGGGATCATGCTCAGCGAAATAAGCCAAAAAGAAAAAGAAAAATACCGGATGGTCTCACTCATAGCAGGAATCTAGAAAACTTAAATAAGGGACCAGGAAAATGAATAACTATAAGAAAGTGAAAATCAAAATCAACAAAAAACTATGAACCAGAGACACTTTTAGGGGGGCGGGGGTGGGAGGGGAGGGATTGGGGTCAGAATGGGGGGGCTGCAATTGTATGGGGAATATAACAATAAAATTTATTAAAAAAAAATAGAAAGAATAACAGGTCCATGTGTCTATTTTTCCAATTGCTCCCTCACCCCTCCAAAATATAGTTTATCTGTGAACTACTTGAATTTGTATTAGTTATTTATGAAGAGAAAAAGGATGATAGAGGTGAAGGGGTAGAGGAAATTTCCACATGCTGGTTGAGCAAGCAAACTGATTACTAGGAGAAAAGCCAAATTTAATTACCTGCATATGGTAAATCTGCATGGAGGTAGATTCCAAAGCCAAAGGTAGAAAATTGGGTATCTATCCTAAGTTAAATAATAAAATAGGGGCCTGGGGCTTCAGGGAGACCGAGGAGGGGTACTGGTGATGAGGAGAGGGTGGTTTGTATGCAAAGACCAGCTGCTATGTAATTAAGTTTTGGGGATTTCTCTCATAGAAAGATTATTTCTGTTAAAAATTCTAATTCTAGGTAATATCCATAATTCCCATTCTTCTAGGTATTGAAGGTCATGGCAAAAGTCTTCCGTGAGCACGTAGGGCCTTGAGTGACCTTAGTTTGAAATAATCCACGTGCCAAAATGGCACATCGTGGTGGTCTGTTCTGGACATCTAGGGGAGGTAAGTGGCCATTCTTGGGTTGCAAAATACTCTGGACTCTCTATCCACAGTCGACCTTGTAGTAAACGTTTCTAGGGTCAGACTGTGCGGGGAGCACAGGGACCAAGGTGAAGTACTAAGTTCCAGTGCTAGGGCTGATCTGACTTGACTTAGGGAAGTGTGACTTTTTCCCTCCCTGTATTACACTAATCTACATAAATTAACCCACGAAGACTCTTGTCTCCTTTTATAGAATCACTTAGATCCCAGAAAAATGAAAAGAAAACATTTTGGTAAGGTTTAAATTTTTTTTTTTTAAATGTATAACACTGGTCCAAGAAAATGGAGAGCCAGAAGTCAGGTTACATGTTGACCCTGGCAAGAGATATTTGTCTGAAATTCTCAGATTACTTGAAAGTCCCCTCTTGGTTTGGAGCCTGGTTCACTCTTTCCTAGTCAATGTGCTACCAATTCATTTTGGTATGTGCAATATCACAAGTCTTCTTTATGCCAATGGCGTGAAGCTGGGTGCCAAGCATATGTCAACACCTATTTCCAGATTTCTGCTTCTTTTACCATTTTTAGTTTTTACAAAGGACAGGGAGAGAGGGAGTAGAGTAAAGGAGGTGATGATTCCAGAAAAAAAAAAAATGCACAAAGCTCAGAGTCTTTGGCCCAGAATTTTCGTGTTCACTTTCATTGTTTGATCTAGGTGCATGCGCGGGAAGGTGGAAGTACCAAGTCAAGAGGGGTGCCTGTCAAAAGGAACATAGAATTCTCTGATAGCCTAGCAAGCCAAAAAATAAATCAAAGAAAAGTTGGGAAAGACTTTCCTAGCACATAGGCACACAGGTCGAAATGTGACTGGCCTTCCAGAATAATAATAATAGATTGAAGCTTCAAAAGAAATGAAAATATTGGAAAGAAAGACAGTGCTTGGAATGGAAAAGCCTGGACTTGTGTGCTGGCTCCACTGACATAGAACAGCGTTTTTCCAGGCAATTCTCTGGCCTTCTTCTTCGTGCATAAATGTTGCGCTTTACTAACTGACCTTTAATATCATTTCCAGCTGAAAAGACTCCATGATCCTGACTGAGGATTCCTCTCCAAGCTACATGAAAAGGGTCTTTTCAGTTATGGGAATTTTGATTCTCAATGAAGGTCTTACTTCCCCTTGACCACTGTAGAGAGAATGGAGAGAGGTCTGGAAAGGGACTGTGGGCAGCTAACTGGTAGACCATCTGGCGCAAAGAGTAGCTGTCCTGTGAGCATTTCTGCCTCCTAAAAATTAAGATATACTGAAGTAGACAAAGAAAGACCAACACAAGGAAGGGAAAGAGCCTCTGGAATGTTAGCTTTATTTAGCCCAAATGATTGGCAGCCAGTTGTGACATTATTACTCACTGCCTGTGTGTTGCCATTCAAAACAGTTGTTGCAAGAGCTCAAGAGAGAACAAGGGTCTGTGTGGCTCTGCCTTCCTCTCTGCTGGCACCACTGCCTTGAAGATTAGTGATTAGAGTCAGACTCTGTCCATAGTTACCCTTTACTCGTCTACCCCTCATGCGGTCTCTTTTTAAGAAAAGTGCCTCTCCCCTTCTGATCTATTGCATGTACTTATGGAACATTTGTAAAGACACACATGTGAATAAAGATAAATATCATAACCTCAACACCAAAACATAACCACATTTTGGAAATACAGATTATAAGAAATATATGAATAAGAAGCCAAAGAGGCACAGGAGGTAGTAAGTACCTTGCTAGGAATATGGAAAAAGACTTGAAGTGAAGCAACTTTTGCAACGTCCACAGATTCTTTACCCTGCTCCACGTGTCCTCAGGGGCTCAGCTAACCATTTCAGAAGAGGGAGAACATTGTCGGCATTCCAAAGCTAGCGTGAGGACTTTGGGATAAGGCAATTTTGTTCTCTAGTTCTGGGAAAAGAAAAGGATCACAGTGCACACTAGGAAAATCATTTTGGAAACTCAGTTAATTGTGAAGGTGAGGCTGAGCCAGCTCGTGTTCAGAGACAAAGAGAATATTGTTCACTTCCCATAAATGATTTCCCAGATGTAAAGTGGGGCTGATCGTAGCAGGTGACTTCAGAGATGTGGAAACATTTAGCCACATATGAATAAATCTTGCAAGCACTTTTTTAAAAATGCAAAGTATAACCTTTAAAATAAAATCATGGCTGTCACATTTTGAGACTGAAAGTTCTCAAAGCAGAGCTTGTTTATACCGACCACAAAGGCCAGGGACCTGTGGGCTTATTGGATTTCTCGTCCCAAGAAAATATTTACTCTTGGAGGAGAGAATGCGTTTTTTAACTATAAAAGCCAACATAGCATATTTGCAGAGAATATTGCAAATAAAAAAAATCTTTTTCCTTAGCCTGGTGAAATGGACAGTTCTGCTTAAGGCATCAAAAATAGGTAAAATAAAGAATCATACTTCTTTTAAATGGGTGAAGTTTTTATTCTTAGTAGGTGACTGTCATGAAGGGGAAATTTGATGAGTGTTCTGCTGCTTTTGTCATAGCATTCCAGTAGTTGGGTTTGGGGAGCTTAGATACATAATGAGGGGAGGGGAGGAGAGAGAAAAAGGCAAAATAATAGAGAACGAGAAAAAAAATTAGCATAGACATAGCTCAACAGAACACAGGAAAATGGAATAAATTAACATTATGGGGAAATATTATCAATTTGGGGGAATTTAATAGTGTTTGCCATTTAGTCTTCGGCTATTCAATAAAAGACAATTATTGATTTTGAGGTCAATTACTTTGGAGGAAAAAACCCAACCCAAGCTAAATATTTGCCTTATGCATTAGCCATTGTGCCATAAACTATGGTCTTGAGTTTCAGCTATGGCCTCTGGGCTTTGAAATACCAGGCTGAAATAACACAAAAGCTGCAAGCTGGAGAACGTGATCCAGAAATGGATGTCAGGACACATGCAGTCACTTTTTCCCAACAAAAGTGGTACCTGGTGTTGCTAAATTAGAAGGGGTCAGACCTCACCCTTAACATTCCTTATTTCTTCTCTCTTTTTACAGCTTTTTATGACCTCTCGAAAGAAGAGGAGGCCAAGTTCATGGCAAAATGACACAAAGAACTTTTACTGCTCAAACTGAAATATCATTATAGCTGGTCTAGTGAATATTGGTTGGAATATGGAAATGAGTGACTCCAAGGAAATGAGTGACTTCCAGTCATCTGTTGATGGGCATTCTGGTTGATTTCATATCTTTCTATTGTGAATACCGCTGCTGTGAACACAGAGATACATAAGTGTGTTTGTATTTATGTGTCTTCATATTCAAAGACCACTTTTTATAAAGGAAATGAAGACAATCTGAAAGTGGGTAGTTGGGGAAACTTCAAGCCAAGTAAACTAGAGTGTGATTAAAGACCTTTAATCTTTTCAAGGTTACCCTAATATGAAATGAAAAAAATATACATGTATATCGATTATCTATGGCCCTGTTGCTAACACAGCACTCCCAATACCCTTTTATTGGGTGACAGGAACATCTGGTTTTCTAGTCTAGTGAGTTGACTCTTGGAAACAGGACTAGTCCCCAAAAAGACAAAGTCATATTACCCATTCTCCAAGAAAGGGAGAGGGACTAGAATTGGACTTAATAATCAGTCAGATTTACATGATAAAGTCCCCATAAAAATCACTCACATACAGGCTTCAGAGGGGCACCATTGATTGGGAAGGGTGCTGCACCCCAACTCCTTGGGGACAAAAACTCCTGTGCTGGAGACCCATCTGGACTTCACCCTACCTCTCTCTTCATCTGTCTATAATTTTGTGCCTTTTATTCTATAGTAAAATGATAGCGGTAAGTATTCTGAGTTCTATGAGCTGTGCTAGCAAATTATTAAACCCAAAGAAAGGATCCTTATAATGCTGATTTTTAACTTGCCAGAAATACAGTCAGGTCACCTGGCTCTGAGGTCTAGTCTCTGAGATGGGGACAGATTGGTCATGGGTTTAAAATCAGTGAAACTATAGGCCTAAGACAGAGCACCCCAATTTCAGACATGTGGATACTATCTTTTAAGTTTTTGTCATAGCTGTGTAATACCTGCATTGCTATTTTACACTGGCTCATTTTATTTTACTTAAAAATGTACTTATACAGGAAAATTTCTATTATGGTAATATTTGGAAAGCTAGTATTATGTGCTACAGGTAAAAGATAACCAGAAAAAAAAATACATAGAATTAAAACATGGTAATTTTATTGAATTTCAGGATTTTCCTTTTTTGTGGCTTCCTGCTGTTTCTGTGTTTCACCCATCAGTTTCCAGGCCCCTTTCCTGTCTCAAACTAGTTTTTCTTTCCCTCAGGCCTGAGGGACAGAGGTTTTCTGTGTGAGATCTATGAGGCATGTCTGCAGATTAAAGACCTTTAACGGATCACACTCTAGTTTACTTGGTTTGAAGTTTCCCCAACTACCCACTTTCAGATCATCTTCAGTTCCTTTATAAAAAGTGGTCTTTGAATATGAAGACACAAATACAAACACACTTATTTGTCTCTGTGTTCACAGCAGCATTATTCACAATAGCAAGATATGAAATCAACCAGAATGCCCATCAACAGATGACTGGAAGAAAAGTGGCATATAGGGGGCCTCCCTGGTGGCACAAGGGGTTAAGCATCAGCAGTATGGAGCAATCCGCAGCCACTGCTGCACAAGTTCGGTCCCCTGCCAGGGAGCTACCCACAGGGATCTCCTGCTGCTCTCCTCAGCAGTGTATTTCAGTCAATCTGCTTGTTTCCCACTCTGTCTCTGGTGGGTCCTCTCACCCCCCACACCTCTGACCTACACTCCAGCTCTTTTGTAGGCATAAATAAATAAATCTTTAAAAAAAAAGTGGCATGTATACTTAGTGGAATGCCACCCAACTATTCAAAAAGATGAAGTTGTGCCCTTTGCTACAATATGGATGGAACTTGAGATAATTATGCTCATTGAAATTAGTCAGAAAACAAGAGACAACGGTTAGTTTCAATCATTTGTGGAATATAATTAACCAAAGAAAACAGATGACAAAACACAACAAAAAAAAATTAGAATCTGAAAAATACGATGATTCCCTGAGGGGGCTGGAGTGGGGGATAGAGGGGTCAGCATCCAGGAGCCTTGGTGAGCAGTGAGGGAAGAGTGTGCCCACCTGGACATGTGAAGCTCTATGCAGGAAATTATAAAGTTTTTTAAGATAATGGTAAATCAATGAAAATTGACTTCAAAAAGTTATCTTGGGTGCTATATTTAGAGTTTGCAATTGAAATTGGCAATAGGATAATTCTGATGTAAGTTACTCAACCATCATTGGAAGCTGGAACTTCTGTTTTTATCATAGTTATAATTAGATTTTGTGTCTTTTTTTGGGTCTGTGTATAATGTCTGTCTCTTCAATAAAACTCTAAGCACATGAAGTCACTGTCATAAAAAGAGGTTTTCAGAAAAACTTCCCCTTTGTCACAAACTCCCTCCTACCGATTTTTACTCTCTTGGCCTATTTTAGTATTTTCACCTTGATTTCAAGAATACTATTAACATATCGCTCATTATTTGTGCATTTCAATTATTATATATAAAGATTACAATCTAATATATCACTGGTCAGAATACAATGACATAAAGCTCATGTATGAGATGAGAGTACAGAAATCCTTTATAATCACTCAATATGGACAGGTTATAGTTTTGCTCTAAATGTTTTAATTTTTTTTTTTAATTTTTTTTTTTAATTTTTTTTTTTTTTTTATAGAGGCATGCTTTATTTATTTGTTTGCTGGTTTGTTTGTTTGTTTTGTTTATACAAGCACTGGGTACAGTCAGAAGCGCGGGAGGGTGAGAGAATTCACCAGAGCCAGAGCGGGGAGCAGAGCAGGCAGAAGGACCGAAGTACACTGCTGAGGGGAGCAGCGGGCGGCAGGAGAGGTCTGCACGCCATGTGGGACCCTCCTGTGGTGGCCGGGGAGCAGCCGGGGATCGAACCGGCGCCGCAGAGGCCGCGCGCAGCTTCGCAACCCAGCGCTCAACCGCTGCGCCACCGGGGAGGCCCCCAGTTTTGCTCTAAATGTTAAGAACAGACATAAGTTTTTAGTCTGTTGTTGTTCTGTGTGCCTTGTTCTTTGTGGGATACCCCCCAAAAGGGAGTGTAGTGCAGTGTCACCTTCAGGGAGCTACGGAAGTGAGGTTCCTTGACTTGGCACAGAGGCTGAGATGCCCTATATTGTCAAGGACAGCATCTTAAGTGTCTGGAGCTTCATGCCAGTTACCCTAAGACTGGAAGCTTCACAGACAACTTTTCTAATGGTATTCTCAGGGGTGCACTTATTCTCTGCTCCCTGGACCTAAATTCTAAATCCACTTTGCCAGTGGTCTGGAGGGTTATTTTCCCACTGATGTCCTCGCAAATAGAGCAGAGCAAAACCACATCCCATAGTTGTTGCTATATCCTTCCCCTTGCCTTTTCATTGCTTTTCTTTATTCTGAATGTCTAAGGTCTTGGAGGGAAGGAGTAACAATAACACACTTAAGAAAATTATAGCTAATTCTCTACTCTTCATTTCTTCCCCCGAGGAACTTGGGGTAAAAATAGGATGTTTTTCAAACAGCATTGGGGAACTTTAATTAGTAGACTGGAAGATGATTCCAACCCTAATCACATGTTCAGGGATGAGTCAGTAGGGTTAGTACAGCAGTTTCCTCCTAGGGTTTAGTGTGTGCCTGGCTCCTAGGGAATTCTAGCCATTCATTTGAAGGATAAATTGATGAATCTAGGAGCAGGAAACACCAAATAAGACTTTCATTCTTTGCTTCCTGTTTAAGGCCATCTCTACTTTCAGAGAAGTTATAAACTGATAGGAAGTCAGACAGCTAAATGCATTTTATTTATTTATTTGTTTATTTTTAAAGATTTGTTTATTTGTTTATACACGTGCTGGGTACAGTCAGAAGCACAGGCAGGTGAGAGGATTCACCAGAGACAGAGCGGGGATCAGAACAGGCAGACTGACAAAACACACTGGTGAGGGGAGCAGCGGGTGCAGCAGGAGAGGTCTGTGCACCATGTGGGACCCTCGTTGGCCGTGGCATTGAACCAGCGCTGAAGAGGCTTCAGGCAGCTTCGCAGCCCAGTGCTCAACCGCTGCACCACCGGGGAGGCCCTAAATGCATTTTAAACAAAATACAATGAGTGCTAAGATAAGTGGCACACAGGGACCATGGGACATGTGGCAAGAGGACAGAAATTGTACTGGGCATGTGTCCTCAGGACCTGCTGGTCAAGGGGAGATGAGTGTTAGCCCAGATAGAGGTGGCAGAAAGTTTTAGCTAGTAGAACTGCCATGTGTCAAGAATTGCTATTGAAAAAGTGCCTGGAGAAGGGAGATTCACAAAGCTAAACAAAGTTAAAAGTTTAGGGGAAGGAATTGGAACCAATGTGAGTAGAAGAGAGGCAGGAACCAGGTCACGTGGGCTTAATACTGTCAGCGAGCAGAGGTTGCTACCTCTCCAGGTTCTTCCCAGATGGTCCTGCAATCAAGTTAACATCAGACACCTAGTAGCAGAAAGGTCAAGTGTAATTGCATAGTGTGGAGTACATACATATATGTCGATTCTGACTCCAGGGAGGGGAATGAGGGTGTCTACCCTGAGCTAAGGAATGGGATAGGGGTCTGGAGCTTTAAGAAGACAGGAGGGGGACACTCATGATGAGGAGTGGGTGACTTGGAGGATGAAGACCAGATGCTCCATAGTTACATGTTTGCCTTAACGTGTCACTAGGTTCTGTGCTGGAAAGGTTACTGTAGGGTAAGTGATGGTCAGACTTTTATGTCACTGGCCTCTTGGCTGTCACCTGCAGCCTTGAATGCAGGAGGCACCTAGGAGCAAGGGCTTGGGGTATGCATGCCTGCTGGGGGCATCTGGATTATGGTGTGGGCATGCATAAGTGCCCTGAGATGAGAGACTGAGGCCCTACGGGCAGCAACACACAGAGGATGGTGTGTGGTGAAGGGGGGTGGAGAGGGGCAGAAAAGCTATGAGAGGACAAGCACCCACATAGAGGCAGGATCACAAGACGATGCCAGAGAGAGCCCCAAAAGTAAAGACCGGCAGGGGGCCGGGAGGCTGGCAGGCCTGCCCCTTGCCCGGTTACTGCACTATAATTGGCGTAGAATGATCGTTAAAGCCTGAAAAAGCCACTGAGGGCTCTGAATTGTCTTTTCCCCATCTGCCTGAATCAATAGAGGACCTGCCCCATGACTTGCTGCCTGCCTGAAAAACAGTGACGGCAGGTAAAACTCTTCATATGCCCAGTTTTCATTCTTCTGCTTCATTAAGGGAAACTGCAGGACCTCCGTTGACCTCAGCTCAAAATAATCCGCATGCCAAAATGACACATCTTGGAGACTCCTGTCATGAATATCTTTGGGAGGCCTGTCTTTCTGCATAGATTGAGAAGTTTGACCTTCAGGGGCAGGGGCAACCTCTGAACACCCCGTGTTCTAGAAAGGTGGCTCAGGCTGCAGTAGAATTTATTTGATGGGAATATTTGAAACTTTCCAGGCTCCAGACTACTTCTCTGGACTTTGAATAGAAATGAGGCCATAGGGATGGAGGTAAATGGCTTATGTAAGACATGTCAAGGAATTAGAGTCAGCGGCGTCTGGAGCTGTTTCTGCATGTGGCAGGAAGCAGGAGGAGGAAGAGGAAGGCTTCAGAATGCAATCAGGCCCTGCTGTGGCCTTTGATGGGGGATCCAAAGGGGAATGATTTGGGTGGGTTCTCCTAGATCCTCCCAGGTCAGGCAGAAAGCCGAGCTTGCTCTTTTAATTGAGTTGATCTAAAATAACGTTGTGATCATTGAAATTGTGTCTTATTTTTTTTTACTCCAGTCTTACAGTTTGTTTGGCTTGATTCCCTCCTTCCATGCTTCCTTCCCAGAGTGTGGGCTTCCAATGCTTCACTTAACTCACTGTGGGAAGAAAATGCTTTGAAGTTTCAAACCCAGTCCCCGAAGCGAGATTAACCATCAAAGATGCACACAAATGCACAAACACTCATGGGATTTAGGTGGATTAGCTACAGTCTAGACCTGAGGCAAAGGCACACCTGTGCGCTGCCACAAATGGTTCAGAAACCAAACCAGTGTGTGGTCTGCAGCAAGGGCTTTGAACGTGTTTTCTTTCGTATTTTAACACAGGGGGAGAACATCATGTCCTGGAATCTCGTGACTTTCTTGGCGCCTCACTTGCTGACCCCGAATTCCAGCTCCATGCAACTCCAAATACTGCAGAGGAACAAGTGAGTCTTGATTGTGTGGATGGAGGGTGACCTGATGATGGCTGGATCCCAATTTGTGGCGTCGCAATTCTGGGGAATCTGAATCATGTTTTTGTGAGATAGAATCACTGGCAGCTGTGCTAGGAATAATACCCTAAAATGTGTTACTGCCCACAGCTGCGGGTATTTGCTGGAAGGTTCCCAAAGGCATTCTAGGGGCCCTGCCTCTACTGACTGCCTTTTATTCTTAGCACTTCTAAGTCCAACTTTGAGCTCTGAGTAGTGTTGGGGGTTTTGTGATTTCTTGTATGCTGTTGTTAGTACCAGCCTGTCAACACCTAGAAGGGCAGAGCATTTTTTGTTTGTTTTAAAAATTACTCAATAGTAAATCCTTCAATATATAGCAGTATGGCTTTTGGAAACATTGAGTGATGTGTGGCTGTTGTTTTATATTGCTTTCATGTTAAATCTTACGGGGTCTATGGCCTTCCATAAATAAATGCAAATAATGTAATTGAATTCCACTGGAGTCTGCCATTAATTATTTCACATATATCTTCATTTTCAGGCTGTTGATATGGGCTAACATTCAAGGCAGCTGTGAAAAAATATCAGTAAAGTTATTTTTTATTTGGAGGGGATTTGTGAACTATAGACACACATATGAATCATGGATCCACTTTCATATGTCTCTGTCTTTGCTTATTTGTACACATGTACATAAAATCCTATGCATGCAAAATTAGGCATAAGCAGAGACATGGATATATTATACATATATGCACATATGCAGCTGTGTGTATAGATCTAGGTCTAACATGTAGATACACTCACCTCAGGTATAGGTGTACAGTGAATGGATCATTTGGGGACTATAAATGGGAAACCCAACCTCAATAGGCTAAACCACATAGGGTATTCAACGGTTCTCAGAGCCTTCTTTCCTTCCATCTCTAGGTACCAAATCTGGCCTCTTTATGTTTATAAATTGATTGCCTAAAACTTCTACCGGCTTATGCAGCAGGAAGAATGCCTTTGTAGATGGCTTCTAAGGAGCAGCAAGAAAGCTTCTCTTAGAGAAATCCTAATGCACATTTTCTCACATCTCATGGTTTGATTGGGGTTCAAGCCCACCTCTCGGTCGATCCCTGAAACCAATGAAATGAGATGTGAAGATGGTCTTAGGTTGTTGGATAGGGGTGTCATGTCTACTCATCCAGAAGCATATAAGCTACACAGGGGAAATGCAGGTACCTAAGAAAAATCAGATTCTGTTATTAAGTGACTCTGAAGAGTTGACAGAATCATGGATGGTCAGGTTAATAAGCACCCTTCCCCCTGATTCTTTCTCTAACATACACAGCCCATTGGTGTCAGGATTTTCAGATTTCTGATTTACTTTCTGGACATTGTGTTTTGACAGATTCTATCTACTAAGAAATAGCATTGTTATAGCTAATTCACTTTTGCATTTTCATGCATGAATAACTGGCATTACCACAATGCATTTATGTAATTCCAGCCTAAAGAAATAAAACTGATGTTTGAGATAATGTGGGAGAGCTGATAGGAAGTATATGTACAGCTGCAATTAGAGTTATTGGAATTTTAAAAATAGCTTGATGGCTTTCAGGACTCAAGGGCCCTGTTTGGAAGCACTTTCATAAAACACACTTCCTTGGGTCAAGATTTGCCTAGATCTTTCTTGGTAAATGCAGAGAATCAAGAGGAACCATCCATTACACAAACAACCGCAGGTAGAGTTGCCCTTGGGTGTGCCTCTCCCCACCTGGCCTCCTTCACTTTCTCTTTCACTTCCTTTCTCCCCTTGTGACATGATATCATTTCAGAGGCACCCCTGCTGGAAATACAGTACTTTGAAGTCATTAAATTTCTTCCTTGGATTTTTTTTTAAATAACATATAGTAATTATTCAGAGTGTATTTATCAGCAACTCCCTTTTTTCAGCGGGTTAGCAAAGTCAACCTTTATTATCATTTACATCACAGTTCAAAGTGGTTTGCTTGTGGGATTAGTACTGAGCTCTGCTCCACGTGGTTATACAGGGATCCAGGTTCCTTCCATGTAGGAGTTCCCAGGGCCTCAGAGTTTTCTAGTGGAGCATTTGTATTCAGTTGGTAGACAAAAAGAGAGTGATGGCATATAGATTAATCCTGCATCGTTGTGTAGGCAAATTTCAATGACCTGGCCTGGAAGTTGTGCATATTATTCTGCCCAATTTCTACTGGCCAGGATAGTCATAGGGTAAATGGCACTGCAAGGGAGCTGACATATGTGGCCTAATTGTGCCAACATGGAAAAGGAAACAGGATTTGGGCCCACATAGCAGTCTTTGCTTCAGACAGAAAAATGGTTATTTAAAACTGCCTTTCCTCCTGACACAGGTACATAGGAACAATTGAATGGCAGGGTTATTGAATCTTGGTGTTTCCAGATGGGTGGGTCAAAGTCATGACTAATGGAGCTGAGTCCTTATTGGAGAACATTTTGTTTTGTAGTTAAAAAAGAAAGGAATTTCTGTAAGCTATTTTTTACTCCAGAAGGTACTGAGTTTATAGTACCTTCTGGACTTCTAGGGACAGCATATCTGTAGCTAAAACCATAGTGGAAGCAACTTATATTTCCCTCTAGCTTGGAAGATGGACAGAGGTTAGTGGCTTTCTTGAGTAGCACAGTGTGGCATGCTGTTCTGAAGCAGTGCCCTGGAAAGGTGGCAGTGCTTCTAAGGGATTCCTGTGTGGTCTTGAGGAGGAACTTGAACCCAAGACCTCAGATTTGTGCACTTAGAGAAGGACTTCTGTTTCTCAAGTATAGAGAGTCAGTGAACTTGAAGGGACCATGGCAGACTTGGAGATAAGAGAATGGCTGTCTTGGTGTTACCCAATATGCGCCAAGGTAGGAGAACCAAAACACCAAGTGTTTTATTTATTTATTTACTTATTTTTTTAAATTTTATCTTCATAAGACCTAAATTCTCTTGTATGTCCCTAAAATTGAGTAGAGAGAACCTAAATGGTGACAGATTAAATCACCAGTTAGGGTTAGAAAAAAAATAACCAGTTAGTTTTGTTACATTGGGCCATGAAATCAGAATTTAGAGGATCTTTTTGATCAGAAAATATTTTTTCATATTCAAGATGTGACTGCATATTCTTGTGTTTTATAGCCACGATGACTTGTGCAGGGAATGGTAGTGCAATGAATTCTTCTGAAAGCTGAGGGGAATACAGAAGATTGCGGGTGATAATGGAAAGTACTGGAAGATTTCATTTTTTGAAATAGTCGAGTAGTGTGACTCTGTGTGTATCTACCACATCTTATCATCAGTGGTTGCACTTTGAGGTAGTTCCTGTAATGTGGGGATTGTAAATAGTGCTACAACATAGGAGCATATATACCCCTTTGTATTAGTGTTTTGGCATCTTTGGGTAGATACTAGGATTGGAATTGCTGGATCATAATGTAGATCTATTTTTAATATTTAAAGAAACCTCCATAATGTTTTCCACAGGGGAGGCATTATCTGCAGTCCCACCAACAGTGCAGGAGGCTTCTGTCTTTCACATCTTTCCAGTTTTTGTTGCATCTTCTCTTTTTGATATGACCCATCCTCATGGGTCTAAGGTGGTTTCTCATTGTGGTTTTGATTTGCATTTCCTTAGTAATCAGGGCTGATGAGCATTTTTAAATGTGTCTGACATTTTTAAATCTTAGTTTTAATTTCGTATAAATATTGATAAATACAGCTCAGTTTTTAAAGTTCTTCAGGGATCTCAATTATTTTTAGGAAGTTCGAGCACCAAAACGCTTGAGGAAGTTATACCAGAAAGTCCAGAATTGAGAAAAATGAAATTCTGCCATTTGTTGTCAAATAACTTCAGAGCATGTGAAGCACTGAGAAATTAGTTTGCTCTTTTGGAGAAAAATCATTAGGAGAGCAGTAGCAATTATCTAGGGTTGCTGAGAGGTCGTCAATAGTGGGATAACAGATTGAAACGTCACACATCGACTTATAAATCTAAAAAAATTGCAATACTGCCATCTAGTGTCAATAATGAAAACCTTTTAATATTTTTTTTTTCATTCAATTTATGGTGATTGTTTCAGAACTGAGTGATTATAGGGATTCGATTTAGTGGCATGTGCTGTATTTTTGATGTTTATTTCATTAAACATATGCCTCTAGCTGTCTGTCCTCACTTTGTTTTCTATGTAACCTCTGCTTTTTTCTTAGGTTTAGGATAACGGGTGAGGGTCAGATTTCAATCTAATTGGAGAGGGTATGATTTAGTTATTCCTTATTCTAGTCTTGTGTTCCTGCCATTGTCTTGAGGGGACTGAGTAAGTAACTTTCCTCACTTTGATATTTCCTATTTCTTCTCTCCACAGCCTTTTTTTTTTAATAGGGAACTTTAATTTTGGATCAATTTTAGAGGTACAGAATAATTACAAAGATAGTATAGATTGTTCCCATGTCCCTTGATCCAGTTTCACTTGTCAACATCCTGTGTTCCTATGGTAAATTGGAGACCTGGCCATGGAGGTAGAGGTCTGTATCGCTGCCCAGCGTTCTGAAAGTTCAGAAACAGAACCTCAGGGAATAGGGAAAGTGGACTGGGGCACAAAACAGGTCACTTATAAAAGATCAAGGATTGGATTATCCATTGCGCTGCCTCATAGCTACATTGGCAGTTAGAAAATCTTGAACTGAGACCTCCAAAATTTTGAGTGAAAATTATTTTCGTTGTAAATTTCCAGAGTAGTCAAATTACCTATCAAGTGTGATGTTAGAATAAAGACAATTCCAGAACAACAGGTTTTCAAGGAAGTTACTTCCCTCACCCCCTCCATCAGAAAGGTATTCAAAGATTTGCTTCTCTAAGAGTGGAGAAGAGACAGAGGGAAACAACAGGAGGGAATATTCCAGATTGCAGACAATGCAGTTCTGTGGAGCCTGAAAAACAACCAGTGCAGAATGGAGCAGGAGATGGGGCACTTGGAGAAGTAGAGGTGTAGAGTTCTGTCAGTCTTTGGGGATGAATTAATATTAGGTATAGAGAAGATTAAATATAAAAGCCAGGATCTCTCTGGTGGTACAGGGGTTAAATCTCAACACTATGAAGCTATCAGCAGCCACTGCAGCACGGGTTCAATCCCCAGCCAGGGAGCTGAGCCACATGGCACAGCAGACCTCTCCTGTCTCACCTACCTTGCCTCTCAGCAGTGTATTTCAGTATATATATTCTCTCTCTGTCTATATATATATATATATATATATATATATATACACTATATATACTCTCTCTATATATACTCTATATAGAGAGTATATATATATATATATATATATATATATATATATATATATAGTCTGGCTGGCTTATGTGTGTGTATATATATACACATATATATTATATATACATATATATACACATATACAATTAACCCACAGAGAAAATATAAAGTTGCACGTAAGTGTGGTGTGCTAGATGGCGGAGCTATGAACCATGTAGAGTCATAGAAACTTAAGTATCAAATATCTAAACTGAAAAAAAACAATGTTGTCATGTTGAATGGATGAAGAAGAACAAGAGGAACAGAGATAGAGACACAGAAAACTAGCTAGACCTTCCACTCCAATGTTCATAATCCAAGAGTGATTATTTAAAATTGAGAAAAAATTAGTAAGCATCCATGTCAGCCTGTTATTTAAATGACATGGGAGTGAATTAGAGAAGAAAACAATTGAACATGGTTACCTCTAGGGAGTGGGGATTTAGAAGAAGGAGGAATTGGCTAAGAGAAAATTCTCGTAGGATTATGTGACTTTAAAAAACAATGTCCATGTATTACACTAAAAGGGGAAAGATCAGATGAAGGGTGTGGGCACCAGGCTGGTGGAACTCTGTTAAAGATCAGGGAGTGCCTGAAAAGCCGGTGTACTTGCTGGCTGGTACAAAGTGTCTGGGATTCATATCTAGGCTGTGGCCAGTTAGGTGCGATCCTGTGATCACCTCCCTTATTTGCATAACCCCTTTGTATGCCCAGACTCCAGCCTGGGATGAGAGGTCACTTACTGCTTGCACTATTGCTAGCTCCTCTGACTATAAGGCACAGCACTCCCCTGGGCTCGTGGTTCCAGTTGACCACCTTCTGAAGACATGGCTTTCCCTGCAGGGTTTGGATGGGGCGCAGCCACTGCTGCTTATCAAGTGGAAGGTAGGAGAAGTTCCTTTCATTTTTCTCAAGCTGGAATGGATTCCTTTTGGTGGATTCTGTCTGCTTGCAGAAGATGGTGGGATTGAGCAGGCAAAGATGCAGTTATATGAATGAAACAGATACTTTTCAAAATGGAAGAGGTTCATACTTCTTGACCCTTTGCATAAGCATAGGGTGGTGGAGGTAAGGAGCAGAAGAGCAAGCTGCAGCTGTAGTTTTGGTCAATCCAGGCTTATCTGAGACATCAATTTACATTGGAGCACCTGCTTTCCTGCTTTCAAGAAAAATATTGGGTAAATGTCTTTAAAGAGTGTAGAGATTTCACTGAAGGCTGTTCGTTAACTGGGAGAGGCACTCCGTTCTATTTCTAGCGAACACAAAGCAGAGTCTAATCTAGCATGCCATCCCATTTGTAGGCACCTCAGTAGTGGAAATTTCTAGTAGGAAATTTCCTACTATAGCACCCTGAATGGAGTTGGAAGTTGGAAGTCTGAACTGCAGTGACCATCCTATAATACATGGAGTGTGAATCTGCTATACCCAAGTCTCAGATAATATACCTGTGATACAAGGTTAGGGGAGAGAGAGAGAGAGGGGGAGAGAGAGAGAGAGAGAGAGAGAGAGAGAGAGAGAGAGAGAGAGAGAGAGAGAGAGAGAGAGAGAGAGAGGAACCCTTAATTCGTTTGGCAATCATGTAAGAAGAGGAAGAATCAAACACAGACAGAGGCATGGGGAGAAACTGACAATGGTGACAGGGGCTGGAGTGATGAGGATGTAAGCCAAGGACAGTGAGGAACTGCTGGTCTCTGCCAGAAGACAGCAAGAGACAAGGAAGGATTTCTCTAGAATCTGAGGAAGTAAGGCCCTGCAAACGTCTTGGCTTTGAATTTTCAGCCTCTATAACTGGAGAGACAATTATTTCTGTTGTGAAGGCCAGCTCGTCGATTATAATGGCACAAGTAAATTAATAGATGAAATAGTTACTGCTTATGGTAAGTGCTTCAGTGATCATTGCATGTTTTAGTGAAGGGTTACATGAAAGTAGTTACTTGAAGTCATCTGAGATCGTCCCATTTCTTTTTGATTTTGGGACTCTGAGTTTTGGGAAAGCTCTGAACTCAGAAATCTACAGTCATTGGAAGTCACAGACACTTCACAAAAGGGAGGACCCAGCATGAATTGTATTTGTAAAAAAAGTGTCAGAAAGTAACATTTTGGTGATTTGTTATAAAACATTACCATTTATCTCTTTCCACTAATTTTGGAAATACAGTGGTATCTGTGTAGGTATCTTTGTTTTCAGACACACTTCCTGGAGCTCGAGAAATAACTGGCATATTCCAACATCTACCCACTCCCCTACCAACCCTTGAACGCCCTCTACCCACCTCCACCTCTGCCAGAAATAATGGGTTCCTTGGAGTAAAGTTGGCATGTTGACAAGTGGGGCTGACAGAGTTGCTGGACTGGACCTTTGGTCAGTGGGTCACCTAACAAATGAAATACTGGGGGGCATATTTCTCCAGGCCTGAGACTGTCCCATTTTCCTGTCTCTGTCTAAATCCCTTTTGCCTCTACTCTGCTTCCTTCCCTGTTGGTGGTTTTTACGAAGAATTTAATGTAATGTTTATTATGTAAGAGTTGGCTGCATGGTGCCTTGAGCCTTTAGGAGGAAAACACAATATAAATCTAATAAATAAATAATAAACAAGTGGTATAAGCAGGAGGAAAATTATGTGTTTTAGGTGAGTTGTAAAGAGCATCGTAAAATCTGTCAAAATGTATTTGTTAAGATGAAGAGGCAGAGAAGAAAATGCAGATAATCATTGCATATACAGCAGTGAGTCTCTTGCAAGTATTGCTGTAGTCCCGTAATTTTTTTAAGAGAAATTTATTTTTTTAATTTTTTAAATATTTTATTTTATATAATTCTTATATCATTTTTCATTTTTGCATAATGCATGCATTTTCATTTTGATTATATTCCCCCCCCCTTATTTTGACCATAATCTTTCCTCTCCTCTCCACCCCCTGCCCCTAGTGTGTCTCTGGTTTATAGCTGTTTGTTGCTTTTGATTTTTTCTTTACTATTGTTAGTCTTTTTCCTGGGCCCTTGTTTATGTAGTCCCATAATCTTAACCCTTTGTGAAGGGTATTCTGGCAATGTTTTCACATGGAGAAACCAGGAACTCAAAAGGGCAGGGAACTGTGTGGCATCTTTTTTTCTTCCTTTGTGGGCTTCAGAGAACAGTGAAACTGACACTTTGGGCCCAATTCTATGGCCCTTATGAGCTTTTAACCCCCAATGATTTGAGGGAAGTTTCTTAAGGGTGAACATGCCGTACAAAGATCCCACAAATCCTAAGCAAAATCTGAACTACTCTGTAAAGGCTTCCTGATGGGAGCTGAGTTTTTGATTCTTAAGAAGTCAAAGTCTCCGCTTTATGAATGTCATTATCAGCCCTTCATGCTGGGCTGGATATCAATATAGTGTTTGGACTTTTAATTTTGACCCCAGCAAGAAATGAGTCTGGCTTCAAACTCTGACTATCTATTTGACCAGGTTAATAAAAGGTGGAATCCTAAAGTTCAGAAATCTTAAGGAATTTTTACACTTAAAAAATTAGTATTAAACAGGATAACTATATTAGGTGGTTTTAGGTGCAAATGGGCCATTTCTTCTCTGGTCTATACAGACCTGAGCAGGAGGTAACTTTCATCTACCTGCTGCACATGTGGGCACTGGCACCACATTTCTTTATACTACCACTCCCCCCCACATTTTTTTTTTTCTTTCTCCAGTCATCATTTGACTATATATCTTGCTTCTTAGTTTCTGCTAACACCCTTGGGTTAAACCACCCCTTTTGGGACTTCATCTCTTTCCTGTCCTTGGATGACTTCTAGAACAGGGCTCAGCAGATAGTTCTACTATTTGTCTGGACCACCTAAGAAAGAAGGAGGGAAGAGGCTTCCAGCAGGCTCCTTTCTGCCTTGGTTTATAAGGAAAAGGAGTGGTGTGTATCCAGGAAATTTGTTGTAGTCTATATGTGATATGACAGAAACCATACCTGTTCCCCCCGCCACTCCGTTTCAAATTTGATATCTACAACAATCTCACCTCCTGTTTTGATTCCCTATTTGGATCATGAAATTGTCATTGAGAGAGACCTGATTTAGGCATGGATGATATTTAAATACTCATCAATTGATGCACCATCCACACTGGCCAATCATACAGCAACTGTACACAGTGGATATAGACTGGGCTCTCTCTCATTGCATGGATTCATCAGAGTGGATGCAGCATACACAACCTGTATGAGACTGGCTGGCCTCTTCATCCACCGCTGTCTTACAAACAGACCAGGCTAGTACCCACGCTAACCCGTCAGAGTGGGTGGCATCTGTAAACAGACACTGGGGCACATCTATGTTCTGATTGAATTTTTGCATGGAACACATCTAGAATATACACAATTCTGTTTGTGGACTGCTGCAGAGTTGAATCACTTAATTTCTCTAAGCCTCAGTTTTCTCACCTGCAAAATTCCTAATGTCCTTTGTGCTTCTTTGTGTCTAGATTCATTTCCTCAATTTTTTCTTTCCGTGTACAGATTCAGACTATAGCTTCGTTCATTTTGGTTTTCGACACCTCAGTGGAATATTGCACTTAGGTATTTTCAGGTTTTAGGAATCATTCTTGGATGGCCTCCTTTTTTGGAAGTCATGTTTTATTTTTTGGATCTAATCACTCTAAATCTTTTTAAGAATGCTAGTTTAGGGCCCCCCTGGTTGCACAGTGGGTTGAACGCAGAGCTGTGATGCTGCCCGCAGCCTCTGCAGTGCGGATTCGATTCCCAGCCAGCCAGGGAGATGCCCACATAGTGCAGCAGACCTCTCCTGCCTCGCCTGCTGCTCCCCTCAGCAGTGTATTTCATCAGTCTGCCTGTTCTGTTCCCCACTCTGTCTGTGGTGAATTCTCTCACCCTCCTGCGCCCCTGCCCTGTACCCCAATTCTTGTATAAATAAAATAAATCTTTAAAAACCAAAAAAGAATGCTAGTTTAAAAAATTAAATTCTCTGTCTTTTTTAACCCTGAGAATTTGGGGTTATTTATTTGGGTCCTTGTCTTTTTTTTTTTTTTTTAATTAAAAGTCTGGATCTTGAATGCCTGTTCTTGTCGATGAACCAACTATGTTGCTATCCGGAACTGAGTTAGGCTTCCTTTGAAGTTATGTAGCTCTACTGAACTAAACAAGGTGAACTGGGGGAAGAACAGGGCCCTGCTTCTGTGGGTGCTCCTTGGGTTGTCAGCCTTCTCATAAAGAACCACAGGGTGAGAGGGGAGGGAGGCAGGATTTAGACCTCACTAACTGCCAGATAAGCAGAAATTTATTCTAAGGAGGAATGTTTTGTTTGCTTTAAAAAGTATTTATATTTTTATTAAGTAGATTTCTCCATTTTCCTGTCTCCCCCCAGTTTTTTTGAGGTACAGACATACAGCGGTGTACAAGCTTGGGGTGTTCAGCAGAATGACATCACATAGATTGGGAAGTGATCACCACAATAACTTTAGTTACCAACCATTACCTTATGTAGACACACATGCACCAAGAAAAAACAGGTTTTGTTTTTCCTTGTCATGAGAACTCTTAGGAGTTACTGCTTTAGCAACTTTCAAATATGGCCTATGGCGTGCTAATGACACTCATCGTGTCCATTGCCTCCTTGGTGCTTGTTTGTCTTAGAGCTCATGGTTTATTCCTTTTGACACCTTCCTCCAATTACCCATGTGTACCTGCCTCTAGTAACCTGGCTGATCTTTTAGCTGTGTGTGCTGCGAGTGTATTTTAGCTTCGCATACAAGTAGGCTCATACACTATTTGTCTTTCTCTGTCTGATTGTTTTTTACTTTTATGCTTCCTGTCCCCACTCCCCTTCAAGTTCATATTCAACTGTAGATTTTGTTCTACTTTTCTTGATTATCTTAGTTCCCTCAATAGGCATCCTTCCTGGTCAGCTCTCTTACATTTATTAAGTGGGGTAAAGGCAGCACCAGCTGCGGTGTTTATGGGGGACAGAAAGTAAGCAGCTGGGGGCTCTATGGATAATCCTTTAATTAATTACCTCGATGGCACTGAGGCAGGCTCTTCTCTCTGCACTGCTTGACCCCCTAGATACTCCAGGGAAACCCCTCTTTTTTTAAAAGATTTATTTATTTACAAGAGCTGGGGTACAGGTCAGAGGCACGAGAGGATGAGAGGGTTCACCAAAGAGCGGGGAGCAGAACAGGCAGATGGACTGAAAGCACTGCTGAGGGGAGCAGCGGGCAAGACAGGAGAGGTCTGTCACGCCATGCGGGAATCTCCCTGGCCGGCTGGGAATTGAACTGGTGCTGCAGAGGCTGAGGACAGCTTCACAGGCTGCGCTCAATCTGCTGAGCCACTGGAAACCCCTCTTAATCCTCCTCAGTCCTAATCATCGTCACCATTGCCAGTGTGTGAATTTATGCTGTAATTCTTTGATTAGTTTCTCAGACAGTTCAGTCCTGTTTCTATTTTCCAGAAATATTTTAGTAAAGGTGATATTCCTCGGGGATGCTTTTTTATTTTCATCTCTGTCGTGGATTCCCTCTTTATTTACTTATTTTAAATTTACTGTCCTTTGAGTGGAGTTGTGAGAGGGAGAGCAATTACATGTGTATATTCTGGAAACCTTTATTAACATGGCTTACTATAGGGAAGTGCCTCAAAAACCACGAAGGTTGACAAGTAAATTCCCCCTTTCTTTTCTTCTTACTTTATCAGCTTCCTTATCATCACTAACACATCCAACCTCTGGAAATTCCCTAGTCCTGGGATATTAGAAAGAGGATTGAGGGCCTCCCTGGTGGCGCAAGGGCTTAAGTTGCCTCACTATGAAGCTATCCGCAGCCACTGCAGCACAGCATGATCTGGATCCCCTGCTGGCCAGGGAGCTACCCACATGGCACAGCAGACCTCTCCTGTCTCACCTGCTGCTCCCCTCAGCAGTGTACTTCAGTCAATCTGCCTGTTCTGTTCCCCACTCTGTCTCTGGTGAATCCTCTCACCCCCTGCACCTCTGGCCTACACCCCAGCCCTTGTATGCATAAATAAATAGATCTTAAAAAAAAGGAAGAGGATTGAGATAACATGGACTTGATGGACTTTCAGACACTGTCATGAGAGAAAGGGGGATAATCAGACACTACAAAGAAAGCCACGTGGATGGGGGCACTATGACCTTCTCGGCCTCAGGTCTAGGCGTCTGTTTCTAAGGTCTATGCTGGAGACTACACGCTTTCATGCTTTCATCCTTTCTCCCTTTATTATGTACACACAGAGTCTCCATGCACCGGTTTTTCCGGTTCCCCTTGGCTTAGTGGGCAATGCTGGAGGTGTCTGCTGCCATCACTCTTGGCAGCTGTGGGATATTTACCCAGAGGGTCTCCCTGCTGATTCTTTTGTCTCATCAAGGTTCTGAATACTGAAGGCTTATCACCTGTGTTTAGAAAACAAAAAGTTTTGTTATTGCTTTCAGGCATTTAAACATGCTCACTTAATACATTTCATACATAATTTCATGAACATTTAGGTCATGTAACAAACAAAAGTAAAATGAAAAGCCAGAGAGGTATTTTCAAGCACTGACTAAGCACTTTCAATCCTTTTTGTTACTTTCCCAGCCCTTCATGCATAGTCACTTTTATTTTTGTCGTTCTCATAGGTGTTCTGTAAATGGCTTCTTCAGACCTTCACAGATATCTGGGTGAACGCTGACTTGTTTGAATCTTTACTCTTCCTGTGTCCTTTCTCTCTTATCTGTCTTTCTACAGTTGCACATGGATGTTACCCAGAAAGTGAATGTGAGTCAATATTTTTAACCTTGAAAAACAAGGAAAAAATGCTGCAACTCAATAATTCATTTGGAGTAGGGGTTTTGTATATTGGCCTGCTTGTTTGTGCATGAACTATTTTGCCACCACTTAGTTCCTCAGTTAAGATAGGATATTTGCTAATTTGGATGAAATGAGTTGGCGTTATGCTGACAATAAAAGGCATGACTTGTGATGTTCCTTCTTGAACCAGCTTTCAGCTAAGTTTACTGGTGACAAAGATTAAGTTATTACTTAAAAATTATTAGACCATCAGGGCCATCCCTGGTGGTGCAGGCAGTTGAGCGCCCCGCTGTGAAGCTGTCCTCAGCCTCTGCAGCACTGGTTTGATCCTGGCTGGCCAGCGAGGGTCCCACATGGTGCGGCAGACCTCTCCTGTCGCACCTACTGCTCCCCTCAGCAGTGTATTTTGTCAGTCTGCCTGTTCTGCTCCTGGCTCTGTCTCTGGTGAATCCTCTCACCCTCCCGCGCATCTGGCCTATACCCTGGTTCTTGTATAAATAAATAAATAAATCTTAAAATAAAAGACATAAAAAAATTATTAGACCATCACTCTCAAGAAATTTGGGACTTCATCTAGACCCTTCTTCTTACAGTCTCCTTTTAGTAGTCAAATGTATTTGGTTGTCTCTTTTAAATGTCACGATTGCAAGGGGCCTCCCTGGTGGTACAGGGTTAAAGTCTCAGCACTATCAAGCTATCGCCAGCCACTGTGGCCTGAGTTTGATCCCTGGCCAGGGAGATGACCCACAAGGCAGAGCAGAACTCTCTTGTCTGGCCCACTGCTCCGCTCACCAGTGTATTTCAGTTAATCTACCTGTTCTGCTCCCCACTCTGTCTCTGGTGAATCCTCTCAACCCCCTGCCCCTGCAACTCTGGCCTATACCCCAGCTCTTGCATGCATAAATAAATAAAATAAATCTTTAAAATAAATAAATCTTGTGATGACACTCATGTTCCCTGTTATTACTACTTTCCTTTAGTTTTAGAACCCACTGCCTCTGGTCTTCTTAAAGTCATTCTCCTCCAATCTCTCCACCATGATCTTTTGAAAGTCTGATCACATCATTCCATTTTTTTTAATTTTATACATTTTTTACATCATTTTTCATTTTTGCACAATGCAGCATTTTCATTTTGGTTATAGTCCCCATACGATTTCCACCCCCTTTGTTTTGAATCTACTCCCCCCCTCGCCCCCGCCCCATAGTGTGTCTCTGGTTTATAGTTGCTTAGCAAAATCATTGTATTTCTTGAGTGACAGCAAGAGCGCTGCAATCAAAGAGTTTAAGTTTGAACACTGACTCCACCACTTACTGGTTGCATGCCTTAGTTACTCATTCATAAAAAGGTGGCAAGAGTAGTTGTGCTAATCTTAGGGTTGTTAAAAATAATAAATGTGATTAAATTAACATCAGCTGCTTGGAATGGTGCTTGGAAAACTATGTGTGTTCAATCAATTTCAACAATTATAATTTTATTGTCTCCCTGCTCCAGAATAATTTCTGAACTTCTTGCATAAAAATATCTCTTTGTAATTTGACCAACGACGTCTCCTGTTTGTCTGTTACTTCATTCTTTGATCAAAATGAAGCACAAGTCATTCTTTGACTGGGCCACGTCCTTCACATACTGTTTCCTCTGCTTGTATATGTACCTGACCTTTGGCATGGTGAGAGGCCAAGAGAAGTAAAAGATTCAGGCCTTTTCATTTCTAGGCTAGAGATTTGCCTAATCCCACATACTGCCTCTTGCATCTTCCTCCCTTATACAACTCTTCCTCATGTGTTGCTGTGACCTTGGTAGTGACTGTAGGGGACAGAGTTAGGTGGGGCAAAGGGTATCCTCAAATAGGTTTTCACTATATATGAACAATCTTATCAGAACAGCATGGATGTTATGTTTTGACATGAAAGTCTTGGATGGCATTCCTTGCTGCTAAAGATGACTGATATCTTGAGAAGTGTTGACACAGATATTGTAGTTATGTTGCAGTTTGAGTGGCTTGAGTGCTTGCCCTTGGCAGCACTGGACCCTGTTGTTGTCCCTCTACTGTGGTCCGCGGACCTGTGCCTTGAGGTGCCCTCAACCAGCTGAGCCAATCTGTATTGGCTTTGGATCTTTCTCAAGGTGCCTGCTCTTCCTTTCATTAGTGTGGATAATCAGAGTTTGATTGTAAAGTATGCCCAGGCCAAATACAAGGGCTTTTAAAATTGTCTGCTGTTTTAGATTATCCAGGCCACTGATCCCGCTTCCTTAGCATGGATAATTGAGAGTGGACTGGGCTGAAGAATGTTAAGCAGAACCAATTGACAAAATAAATGAGATTTTAAAAATCCTTTACATTTTAATAATAGAAAAAAAACAAGCTAGGTTTTCTTCTACTTTCAATCTAAAAGGGTCTCTTTTATTTTCTGAAGCTAAATTTATTTGGTTTTCAGTTGATTCAAAACAGGAGAACATTTCCTATGGTGCATCCATTTAAAACCTCTTGAAAATTTATATTAATTATAGTTTGCACTTCATAGAGTGAGGGGAAAAATTGAAAATACAGCTAAGAGGTTGAACAGTTTCAGATTCAATGTCAAATCTTCTAACCATGTTTATAAGGACATAATAAGGAGAGGGTGGGGGTCACTGCGGATTCTGAAAATCTCTCTTGATACTGGAGACTCTAACTCCACGCCTGTTGTGTTGTAGTTGGCTCATAAGCAGTCACCATTGCAGAAGGGAATTTTAAAATGCATGTATAAGATCAACAGGATTCTGCCTCCTGGGAACATCTGATTTCATCCACTTTTTATTTTCATTCTCTCACTTTTCCTCATGTACCCCTTAATGCAGGGAGAAGTGTACTTACATGTCACTTGACTGTGAATTTAGAGGCCATTTTCTCGAAGGAACCATGATATAAATAGGGATTGGTGTCACTAAATATCCTTTAGGTGTGTAATGAGACAAATAGATTTTGGGGGTTGGTCTGGGAATTTGGCGCGTAATGTAAGAGGCAGTGGTGAGGCTGGGCAGGTGACTCATAAACAAGGTTTTTTGAAACATTACCCATTTTTGCATTGGGAATTGCCAAGCTAAGGCTTAAAGTCTCCCACAACACCCATGAATAATCATTTAGATACAGGCATTGAGACTAAGAGGGAAAAGTACATTATTTACTCTAAAGACAATCATCTTCCTTTAGCGTTGTTGTAGTCCATCATGCAGATGCATACTTGGGGATCTTTGAAAGAGCAACATTTTCTTTTGATGGCCTATTACTTCATATAGCTAATAAATTATTATCCAGGTCTAGATTGTAGGCACAGTTTAGGGATGCACATCAGCCACTCTGTGACTATGAGAGACCAAGCTTCTTTCACCTGGTGAAATATTACCAAGGGATTCTGGCCATTGTCCACTGTGCTGGTTCGAAGGACAAGATATAAGGATAGAGGTAATGGGCCATTGGTATATTTTGCGTTTCCCTGTACTACCAAGAACATGGCAAATGTAGGCACACAATACAATCTTTTTGTCCAACTGATTTGGTGAATATAAAACTGAAGGCTACTTAGCATACCTTTTGTTATACAGTTGGGCCAAACATCTTCCAGGGAATTCCTATATATTTTCTGTGGCTATATATAAAGACCAGGTACAACCATCTGGTATGATTGGCTTGTTGGTGGGTGATAACTTTTCTCTTGGAGAGAAATTTTATAAGAAGAGTCACAAAAAGGTTTCTTTCTGTGTTGTATTGGAGGTCTGAATTCACTGCTAGGAAATTAATAATTAATAACAAATTAAATTAAATGAATATTTATTTGAATTACTGCTAGATAGTTCATCCCTATTAAACATTTAATTACTGTGAGTATGAGTCTGAAGGTATAAAAGTAGCTAAATGATCTATTGACTCCAAAATTCTAGTAAGGGATAAAGGCATATACATAACTATAATTTGATGTGACATTTTTAACAGCAGAATCAACAAAAAGCTACTGAGCATAGGTGGGGGAGTTGGGGTTGGTCTATAAGAACAAATGGTTGTGTTGGGCGGAGGATTGTGTGGGCATATGTGGCCCATGATTGTATGGGAAAGCTTTACAGAGACATTTGGTTTGTTTTGTCTTTTTTTCAGACATTAGGTAGGACATACTTGCCCAAGAAAAAAATTAAGCCAAAGCACAAAAATATGTATTTGGGGAATGATAGTCATATCCAGTGATACAAGGGAAGGAATTAGAATAATTCAGAATATATTCAGTTACCTGGGATTCTTGTGAAAATGCAGATTCAGGGGACTTAGACCAGGGTACATAAAAGCAGTGTCAACAGTTAGGGCCCAAGAATGTACTTTTTCATTTTTTTTTTTTTTTACAAGTGCTTTCTGTGATAAAGTCAGATGCAGGCTATGTTTTCTGATGATGGGGTGAATAGCAGGACCTGAAACTAGGAAGACAGCACAGGTTCTTGTTGTGATGTCCCTAACATACCAGGCTAAGGAGTTGGCCTTTGGGCCATGAGCAAGGAGTTCTTGATAGTCATAAAATTATCTTAAGAAAAGGGAGTGATATGATCAAATTTATTTATTAGAAAGACTTTGTCTGCTGGGTGGTGGATGAATGGAAGGAAGGAGACAGGCAAGCTTGAGAACATTGTTAGGCTACTGCAGTAGATGAGGCAGGGCACGATAAAGTCATGACTTTGGGAAGAGCAAGCAAAATAGAAAAAAAAAAAAACAAAGAAATTCCATTGAAGGAGAGTAAGTGGAAATCTGGATATATAGTAATTCATGAATATAATGTAGAGGCCTCCCTGTTGGCCTAGGGGTTAAGTCTCAGTGCTGCCAGCACCAAGGCCCACTGCATCAGCCTGAATTTGATCCTTGGCCAGGGAGCTGACCCATATGGTGCAGCAGACCTCTCCTGTCTGGCCCGCTGCTCCCCTCAGCAGTGTATTTCAGATGATATCCCTGTTCTGCTCCCCACTCTGTCTCTGATGTATCCTCTCACTCCCTGCACATCTAGCCTACACCCCAGTTCTTCCACACAAAAATAAATACATAAAATACACAAAATCTTTAGGGAAAAATACAATGTAGAAAGATACAATGCAAAAAGATAGAGGACGAAGTTGACTCTTGTGATTATTGTCTATGTAAACTGCTGGCTGATGATGTTATGGAATCTAAGTCAAATACATTGGAAAAGGAACAGTTTTTGAAAATTGTATGAGCTCTCCTGAGGGTATTTAAGTGGAAATGTTGGGGAACCATTTCTGGTTCCATTTGCTGGTACTTGCAAGTGTACAGCTATAGTTGAAGTCATAATGAAAGACAATGCTTGAAATAGGATTATGGAGGGAAACAAAAAGATGTGCAGAGACAAACAAGGGTGCAAAGTCTGGATTAAAGATTGCAGAATAATTTCAAAGACTCAGAAGGAACCCATACAGAACTAATGTTCTTTCTGTATCTTAGAATAACTAGAAAGAACTTTAAAAGCCTTCCAGTCTAGGGGTTTTAAACATTTTTTAATGCAGTTGTATCAGATTTCCAGCAAAGATCGAAGTCAGAACTCGAATAAAACAGACCTAGATGGGCCTTCTCTGGTTCTACTTTACTGCTGCTTTTCCACGTGGCAACTCTCCTCTCCTTTCCAAGACAGTGTATTTTTAAACGTTGATGTGCTTTCCTTATTTTATAGCAGTTGGAGACATGTATTGACACAGTCTGCATAGCCCATCACATTAGTGTGACTGAGGGGCACATGGCATGTTAGGTCTGCAAGAAACAAAGGCATGAAAGGCTATTTGGAACTTACAGGCAGAAAGAGTGGTGCAGACAATACGTGGTGAACATTCTGAGTCGTAATAATCAAGGAAGGAGTTGCAGAGATGGTAGATATTTAGAGGTAAAGGAAACCTTTAGGGATTGTTTCTGTCCCTTTAAAAAATCAAAGCTAAATATTTGTGCTGGTTGGAGAAAGTTAGTGACTTCTACAATATCAAGGCCACATCACAAATACTGCTCAGAACTCATCCAGATTCAGTGGAAGAAGTTTAGTGATGTGATCTGCAAAAACCCGGAGTGAAACATAGCAAGCTTTCTTTTCCATGCAGGAGTGGCGTGTAGGACTTTGGGAGGGGTAACTTGTTTGAAAGATGATGTCTTGGTAATGTGTTTAAGTCATATTTGCAAGGCAAGCGTGCTCTTCTTAATAGAATGCCTATTTAGTTAAATCTCTTTTGGGTGATGGAATATTCCTTTTTATTGCCAATCCAGACACAATAGAAACTCTTTGTTACCCCAACAGTTAAACTTTAATATGCAAAAAGTCAGTAGTTAGGAAGTTGTTTTGAGTCACCAGGGGAAATCTGCCAAGAGTGCACACTGACCTAGTGATTCCTAGAAGACCTTGAAGTAAGTCAGTTAATTCATGAGTCAAAGGAATTTCAAATTATACTTAGTGGCATTGCCGCCACTAGAAACTTCTGTTGCAGGTTCCAAGCTGTTTTTTCTTAGAGAGATGCTTATGGGATGTAAATCTTTTTAAATGCATTTCATTGTACCAATTGTTTCATTTAGAAAAAGGCCATTAATTTGTTATTAAGTGTTCTATTTAATAGTGTCAATAAATTCTAAAATTGGAAACTGGGTATTGTTATTTTGGATGTTTTAATGGTCCCGATTGTTTAAGTTACTTGGCCTTGGCTCATTTGCTTGACCTTTTTTTTGGTTTTGTTTTGTTTTAATGACTTGGGAAAACTCTCCCAACTATGCAGAGTTGATGTAATGCTACTTCATATTTATGATGTGTTATTTGAATAAATTAACTAATAGTATTTAAATGATCAAATCTGGTCTACACAATGAACGTGAAATAGAAAACTATATAAAATTTAAAAAAATTTAAAAATTCAAGTAAAAATTCAATTTCTTACAAGAAAGCTCATTAAAATTTATTATTTTGGATATAATTATAATTATTTCATAATGGTCTAGAAATAGGGCAAGAAGATTATACTATAAAATATTAATACAGAGGTAATAAAATATAGTAATTATTGGCACCAGTGCTTCTTTGCTCTACGTGTATAGAAGAAACAAGCATTGTTCACATTTGACTTTTATAAGTAACGTGGCCTTGTTTGCATTAGATAACTTTTTCAACACTTATTTTCCTCATGTGTAACATCTACCTTTTAGAAGTCATTGGGAGTAGTATGTAAAATACTTTAGGCAATCTCTTTGCACAGGGCCTAGTAATTTTTTCTTTTTTTTACTTTATGTAATAGAATTTTTTTAATCTTTTTTTTTTTTTTTCTTGTGATGCTTGCTTTCTTTTTCAGGTGTATTACCCATAGAATTTCCACTACCAATTCACCGGTGCACCATCACCAATCCATTTCCCTCCCCCTCCCTTGTAGAATGTCTCTGATTTATAGTTGTCTATTTTTGTTTTATTGTGTTTTTTTTGTTATTATTATTTTTTCTTGATCCCCTATATTCCTCCTATAAGTGAAACCACCTGGTATTTTTCTTTTTCCTTCTGACTTATTTCACTGAACATAATCCCTTCTAGCTCCCATGTTGCTGCAAATGGCATTAGTTTACCTTTTTGATTGCTACATAGTATTCCATTGTGTATATATACATCATATCTTCTTGATCTAGTCATCTATTTTTGGGCATTTGGGTTGATTATTATAAATAGTGCTGCAATAAACATAGGGGTACATGTATTCTTTTGAGTTAATGTTTTTGTGTCCTTTGGGCAGATCCCTAGGAGTGGAATTGCTGGGTCATATGGTAGCTCCATTTTTAGTAGTCTGAGGAAGCTCCACATAGCTTTCCATAGTGGTTGGACCAGTTTTCATTCCTACCAGCAGTGTAGGAGTGTTCCTTTTTTACCACATCCTCACCAACATTTGTAGTTACAGGGCCTAGTAATTTTAATGAATTTAATAAATATTTGTTCTTATCATCCTTATCTCTGTCATCATGACCACTACCATTACCATCATCCTATAATCACTACCACCATTACCATCATCCCTATAATCACCAACACCACTACCATCATCACTATAATCACCACCACCATCATCATCCCTAAAATCACCACCACTATCAAGGCCACCATCATCATCATCCCTGTTATCACCATCACTGTGGACCACCACCACCACCATCATCATCATAATCAGGTTGTACATTAGTCTTACTCCTTTGAGTGTCAGACGCCAGGATGGTATTGAACATATAAGAAGTTTGTTAGGGGAAATGCCCATGAGAGAAAGTGCAGCAGGAGGCAGGACAGGCTGGGATGAAGATTTGACAAGTGTTGGAAAGAGGAAAGGAAGAAAGGAAATTTGAGGGAAGCTTTGAGTTCAGAGGAATGTTCAGCAATATCTTTGGGAAGTCCTTGATCTAAGGTCTCACTTCACAAAGGCAGGAACAGGCCTGCCATTGCAATCTTGCACATTCAGGCTTGGCTGGGATCAGGTTGGGGAAGTGTGGCCTCAGTGCAAATTCTATCAAGTGTGACAAGTTTCTGAGTTTGAACCCAAGACCCTCAGTCTATTACACTCACAAAGGCTGGAGGTTTGTGGAGTGTTTTCATTCTTAACACTAAGTGAGTGATTTAAAAGTCTTCAAAATTTTTGGCATTTTATTAACTTTTTATGTTGAACCCACATTGCTTTTACATTTGAGAGAAGTGGTTCAATAATTTAAAACATTTCCGTTTGCTCAGATAACACAAACTGAGATGTGTCCAGATCTCACAGTTTTCCACTTTGCTCGAATGTTTTGCTGGGGCTGTGCTGTTACTTCCATTTGTCTCTTTCATGAAAAGTTTTATTTTTCTGCTCCAACTTTAATTTCTATTTAGAAACCTGATTTGATTAGAAAGTGAAAGTTTAAGTGTTTGTAACAGGATTCAATTAAAATAGGTCATTCTTGGGGCTCTGGAAATGGTAACTGGCCTTGGGCAAATTGAACAAAAGTTATAAAATTCACTTGGATGCATCACAACATTTAACATCTTTAAAGAAGACGTTTTGCCTAATAGATTCAATTTAGAAATATTTAGTGTAGGTCATCAGCTTAAGCACCTAAAAAATGTGTTTGTTTGATTTTTTTCTCTCTGTAGTTATAGCTAGGATCAGGACACCTGGACTCTAACCTACAAAATAAACAATTTGTGGTGGGACCTTGAAGAAAGTCAATTAGTTTCTGTGACTTTACCAGTAGGTTAAAAAGGAGATTCTAATATTGGTGAA
Organism: Talpa europaea; assembly: GCF_964194135.1. Lineage (NCBI taxonomy): Eukaryota > Metazoa > Chordata > Mammalia > Eulipotyphla > Talpidae > Talpa > Talpa europaea. The sequence goes on along the minus strand of NC_140071.1, from coordinate 132,766,165 downwards.
TAATGTGCTTAGAGATGTTTGCATAAAAGATGCTTTGTCATTGTAAAGTATTATTGAATATTTATGGTCTACCAGACCGAGCCAAATGGCCCAGAGGAAAAAACAGTCAGATTTATGTAAACCTTGTTCAGTGTCCCAGATACTTCAGGATGGGTGCTCTATATATGAATGAATAAATAAATGGTATAAACATTATTTTAAAATGTGAAGGTACATCAATATTATCTGGGGTTTTAGCCAATGTGCCTGACCCCTGACATTGAAATGAAATGTCTGTCTCCAGGTAACTATTCCAAGCTCATAAATATTTTTAAAGCCAGGGGCATTGACGGCAAGTAATGTTTTCTTAGCGTTTTGTGTCTGCAAATAAAGGTAAATTATATCTTTACCTAAAACCTACAAGAGATGATTGTCTCTCACCCACAGGGTTGCTCTGAGAATTCCCAGGCTAAAATTGTGTATCTTATACTTCTTTTTTCCCTTTCTTTTAAAAAGTGCTTTGTTCACTGCCTGCACAGTACTTTTCTCTCACTTTATGGTGAGAAATCGGAGTCTCAAAGAAATAATAAAAAAAAAAAATTAGCCGTAAACACTGCCCAAGGACTTAATGGATCTTACTGAGCCACGCAATGCAGATGTATTGGGACATAAATAGGTGATAGGAGATAAGAGTCACAGAAGCAATTTGTTTGGATTGGGTCACTGCTTAATCCAAATAGGTTCAGCACAAGAATTCATGACACGTGACAGTGGACCAAGAGGAGCTTGCTGTGATATTTCAGATTTCCCTGCCTCTTCTAATTAACCATTTCAAGTATAACAGAGCTTAGATCACACACGGACTCAGTCAGACCCACCAGCACCAAGTGTGGACCTATTTGTAGGGATGGATGGCTCTGCTCCTTTCAGCCAATGGACTATGACTCAGTAATACCTCAAGCCGGGCTTTTAATTTCGATGATACATTGATTCTGAACAGCAACTTTCTAAAAGACAAAAAGCTCTACCAGTGTTGCCTTATGACATAGCCTGTCATTAAATGCAAGTGTATCTAAATATACCTTAGCAAGTCTAATGAGATATTTGCAAACATAGAAATCAGGTATAGAAAAAAACCTGTTATCATGGGAATAATAAGAACAATGACAATAACAATAGCAGCTTTTATTTTGATTACATTTGCTACCATGCCAGACATCTTATATACTTCTTGTACAATTATTATTATTACCTTTTTTACAGATGATGATGCAGATTCAGAGAATTTAAGCTGTCCAGAGTGAATTAGTATATGGGAGCTCTAGAATTTGTTTTAATTATATTCACACACACACACACATATGTATAGGCACATGCATATGTATATAAACCCACATTCCTGCTTTGTCAGGTTCGTCAAGAATCCTTGCCCCATTAGTTGGAGGGCTAGGAGTTCTTTAGGTGTTAATATTTGGATGGAGATGCTGCTCATCAGGTCACTCTCTCCAAGTATATATCCCCCCTTTGGCTCCTAGCCCTTGTCACTTGTCTTGAGCCAGGCTTCCATTTCTGCAGCATCTTAGGAACCTGAAATATCTGTTGCTTTGATATAAGGAAGATCCAACTAACTAACGGCTGTGATGTTCATTAGTCAAATAAGGATGCTATTAGTTCACTGTCACCCATGTCAGATTTAAAGAGGTATTATTGAAAATATATATCAAAATGGGGCCTCCCCAGTGGCACAGCAGTTGAGCGCTGGGTTGTGAAGCTGCCCGCAGCCTCTGCAGTGCCGGTTTGATCCCCGGCTCTCCCCCGCCACCGGAGGAGGGTCCCACATGGCGTGCAGACCTCTCCTGCCGCCTGCTGCTCCCCTCAGCAGTGTACTTCGGTCCTTCTGCCTGTTCTGCTACCTGCTCTGGCTCTGGTGAATTCTCTCACCCTCCCGCGCTTCTGACTGTACCCAGTGCTTGTATAAATAAATAAGTAAATCTTAAAAAAAATAAGAAAATATATATCAAAATGAAATTATTTCAAATAAGACTTTTATATGTAACAGACAAGCAGAATCAATTCACCTTGCCCACCTCACACACTGGACTTAGGGACCTGTTTTTATTGCTTTGCTGTGGTGTATAAAGAAAATCTGTAATTGGTGGTTGTAAGAAAATAATGCAAATCAAATTAGCTTTTATAAAACTAATTAATTGTTTCTGGAATCAGGCCAGGCAATTTTTCAGGAGTCAGAGTTTTGGGGATATATTTTATGTGTCACATTATGTCACTGGAAGTTACAAAGTAATAGCAGGGCTCTCTGCAATTTTCAGCCAAGGGAGGGAGGAAAGAGTTAATGGATTTAATTGTTGCAAAGGGTGTTTCTTTTGGGCAACCGTGGTTTGAATGTAGGGCGCCTTTTGCATTTTAAGCACTGATGTTTGATCCCTCCTGTCAGAGTTATGTAACAGGAGAACTTTATTGTTATTTTTTAAAGGAAACAGATAAAAGGGCACTGAAAACCATCTCTTCCCTAGGGGACAGCTTTTAGAGTACATTTTGTCCTGAGTCATTTCCACCTGCCATGAAGTTCTGGAACAGAGTGAATGCCTTTCTCAAGGTGCGCAGAGGTCACAGTGACCCTGAATTCAGGAATCAGAGGAACCACACTGCTCTGTGGGCAGGATCCACCGGGTTACACCCAACAGGTCTGGGTGGCACTGGCTTGGGGAAGCAATATGGTGGGCACTCAGCGTGTCCTGCATGGAGAACCAGGACTGCAGTCCTTGAGCCAGGTGGGTTCCAGAAAGGACTAGTTGTTCTGAGACCTCCCCACTTCCTCAAACTCCCAGGATAATCTGGAGTAGAAGTTACAAAAACTCTTCTATTAACACAAAACAATCACTGCCTCTCAGTGACTCAGTTTTAAATCTACCAACTCCAACAAGGTGCTCAATGTATTTTCTCACGAACTCTGCCAACTAGAATGGCCCAGGTATTATCATCATTCTCATTCAGACTATATGCACTGGCACATGGAACTTACTTTCACCAGTTACTAGCTCTACGATCTCCAAATCCTTAAACTCAGGGATCCTGAGATTTCTCAAGTTTAAATGGGGGTAATATCAGTAGGTAGAGGACACACGACTCAAAATTGGGCACCTTAGAAGCAGAAAGTGTTTAAGAAAACAGCAGAAGTGACCCCTCCCCCAGCCCCATCAAGTCATAGACCCTCAAGAGAAATAGGTCCTTCTTATACTTGAAGGAGTGTCTTATCTTTCAAGACCGAGGGACTCTGAGAAGGATCTGATCAAATGGGCCTTGTTAAGTTTCCCCTGACTTACTATCATTGCCTCAAGCGCCTTGACCTATCTAATTCCTCTGCAGCTGTTCCCTTGTCATCAAACTTAGCATAAAAATGCTCATGTTTAACTATTTTGTACAGCCCTTCGGAAGGCTCTCATGTCATATAAAGCTTATATTAAATAAATGTGTATGCTTTTTTCCCTGTTAATCTCTCTTGGTTGGTTTACTGTTTAGACCCAGCCTAGAATCCTAGGTGGGCCTAGGAAACCTCTTTTTTCCACATGTTATGTGCTCAGCCAAGGTGCCTACTCCATCGTAAGAGCCTAATAAGCCACAGCTATTATTATCATGATGTTCTTTTCACTTTACTCCTCTGTCCCTCCAAATGGGGCTCAGATTAGCAGAGTGGCAATCAGAAGCTGAAGTCAGTTCAGATTAGTGCAAAACTCTGATGGATGAAAAGAGGGTTTTTTCCAAAGTCAGAGAAAAGAGTCTTTCACCAGAGAACATGATTCGATGCATAGATGGCTGAATGCAAAGGGACTTCATTGAAAAATAAAAGAATAATTGTGGTAGCATAGTGGAGGCAATCTGCATAGATTCCAGGGACTACAGCAAGTGCAGGGGGTCTGAGAAGACTCTGTAATAAAGACCTTCTGTTCATCAGAAAACAAACAACTCGACAGCTACAGGGTTGAAGTCCAGAAGGTCAAATCTTGGAGCAGGATTAAAATATTTCCTCTTCCTTATATTTCTTCTTCCTTGAGTCACCAAATCAGTGGTTAAATTATAATCACAATCTGTTACATATTATATGGTCACAGTCCACAGGTAGAGCCTCAGGCCACACTCCTAAAATTGCTTAGTTTCTTGTGGTCTCCTCCCTTCCCTTGAGCAGAAAACACAGGCGACTTCTTATTTTTTTTAGGTTTATTTATTTATTTTATGCATACAAGAGCTGGGCCAGAGGTGTGTGTGGGGGGGGTGAGAGGCTTCACCAGAGACAGAGTGGGGAACAGAACAGGCAGACTGACTGAAATACACTGCTGAGGGGAGCAGCAGGCGAGACAGGAGAGGTCTGCTGCACCATGAGGGCCAGATCCCTGGCTGGCTGGGGATCAGACTCGTGCTGCAGAGGCTGCGGACAGCTTCACAGTGCTGTGCTTAACCCCTTGCACCATCAGGGAGGCCTATTTCTTAACCCACCCCTCTTTATTGGACACATCAGTTGTTTCCATATCTTGGCTATCGTAAACGGTGCTGCAGTACACATAGGGGTGTGTATGTACGTGTCTCTTCAAATTAGTGTTTTTGGATCCTTTGGATAGATATCTAGAAGTAGAATCGATGGAGTATATGACAAATCTATTTTAATATATTGAGAGACCCCCCCCCTATCCATAGGGGACACACCAGGCTACATTCCCACCAACAATGCAAGAGGGTTTTTTCTCCACCCCCTCAGCAACACTTACTGTCTCTGGTCCTGTTGACATGGGTCATTCTCACAGGAATGAGCTGGTGTCTCATTATGGTTTACATTGAATTAAAAAAATTCAAGTGGCTGCGTTGGCTTATCCTTTTGTTGTTGGAAACCCTCTGTCTCTCCCTCCATACTACCTCCCTGGCTTCTTCCTTCCTTTCTTTTAATCGCCAGGGGATGGAGCCTGGTTGAGATCTAGTATTTGTGAATCCTAAGGATGCTTGGAAATGATTTTCCATGCAGTATCAATCCCTGTTGTCTTCTGTGCATGCCACACGTGTGTATGTGCATACAGACATATCGACCTATGTAACTACATACACATGTGTCTGTAAGAGAATAAACAGAAAAGAAGCTAATCAAATTTGCAGCCATTTTGCAAGAGAATCTCTTATTGTGTTAATGGATTTTCCAAAATAGCCTTACATTTATGGCAGGATTTTTCTTGCATATTTAAACACTATTGCTTGATACACAAAAATGATTAGTATCTAGTTTCATGAGCTGTAACTTTTATCCTTAATAGTGCTGCAATTTGCCACATCTCATGCTTTCCTTTGTATTCACTTTTCTATAATATTACAATTGCTAAACTTTATTTTTTTATGAATAGTTCCATGGTATATATTTTTTTCCTCTTAACTTTTACCATTGCTTACATGGGACTATTTAACGGATTTATAGTTTTCGTAATTACCGACATGTTTCAACTTATTTCCTGCCACATTATTATTTTATATTTTCTAATGCAGTCCTTTACCTTTGTTTCCTCCTTCTATCTTTTCTCCCTCATTATATTCTCCTTTGCTCTTTTCCCCACCTGGTGTAGCGTTTCTCAGTGGGGGTGCTGTGGCTATCTGCTCTGACAATTTCTTGGTTGTGTGTAGTCGACACCCCCATAATGCCCCTCCCCTTCCCTCCAGATCTCTTGACTATGACGCCACTGCTAGCGGTGACTCAATAACCACAAGTCCGGGACGTACAAGTTCTCTTCATTTGTGTATATTTTCCTAACTGAATTTCTAATTTTTTCTTAGAATGTGCGGTATGGTCCCAGTTTAAAAACTCAAATAGTATCATAAGAGTTATAACACCAAATGTCACTCTTTTCTACCTATTTATTTGCCCCTAAAGCCAGCAGTTCTGGGCCTTTCCATTATCTCTTCTGAGTACTTAGGTCAACTAGCAAACACAAATGGTTATCGTTTGATGCTCCAGTTGAAAATATCACATATTCACCTCCTTTTAAAAAAAAAATATTTATTTATGCATACAAGAACTGGGGTGTAGCCAGAGGTGTAGGAGGTGAGAGGATTCACCAGAGACAGAGTGGGGAACAGAACAGGTGGATCTACTGAAATCCACTGCTGAGGGGAGCAGTGCGTGAGACAGGAGAGGTCTGCTGCACCATGTGGGTCACCTCCCTGACCTTCTGAGGATTAAACTTGTGCTGCAGTGGTTGGCAATAGTTTGAGAGCACTGTTTTTAACCTCTAACCACCAGGGAGGCCCCTATTCACCTTCTATCATTAAGATGAGTTGCTGTTACCTTTTAGCTTTCTTATAGCATCACAGTCACAGAGTAATGCTTCTTTCTCCTCTTTTCTAATTTGGCTACTTAACACATTTTGTTTCATCATTCAGTTTTAATATCATGGTTTGATAGAAAAGTGGGGTACCATTGAACCACCACATGTCCTGTGATTGCATTTTTTTAAAAATGTAGTTTTTGTTTTGTCTGAGAGTTAATAATTGTCTTTGTTGTTGCTGGCTTTCTCTTCAGTAATTCTTTCACTAATTCATCCCAACACTGTCTGCCAGAAATGTAAATTGCTTCTTGACATGTTTAAACACATCAGCTACTTTATCAGTTTTTTTTTTTTCTTTTCTTGGAGACATTCCTTCTGGAGTGCTCCATCCACTGTGACAAGATGCAGAAAGGAAAAACAAAAACAAAAACAAAAACAAGATGCAGAAAGGCATTTTCACTTAGCAGGGTGGTGTCCTGGCTGCTTTGGGCCCTGTCCCTGCCGGAATAGCTTTGGTCCAAAAAACTTCTAGATCAGGAAACCATTGCCAGCCTCAAAGTTTCTCATAAAATAATTATACATAACATACTAAATGAATGTTAGTCAAGAATTATCTTCTGAAATCACACCAGATTATAACTTGTAAGAGGAATGACTTGAATTTATAGTCACATTTCCTCTTCAAATGGAGACTTTTTGATAATTTGCAAACATGAAGAAACTCATATATATCTCTGCAAAGCAATGAGTCAGCAAACATCATGATTCCTATTTTCTGTTGAGCACATTGGACAAAAAGTATTTGTTTTGTTCAAGAATAGATATGAGAATATTTATATCTTATGTATAGTATAAAAATGATACCCACAAACCACATTTCGGGAACTCCTTTGCAATATTTCCTTCCTTACCTCTCTGCCTAGAGATACTCACTAAATGAAAATTTTGCATTTATCAATGACTTCTTTTTCCTGTGGTTTAACATGTGAGAATAGCTAACAGCTAACAATTTATTAGTTTCACATGTTTTGAACATTATATATTGAAACATGGAAATATATTAGGTTTTTGTTTTGTGCTTCTCTCAATATCATATTAGGGTGCTTGCACATGTTGATCTGTATAGATCTGGTTCATCCACACACACACACTCTTGAAGTCTTTTATGATATGATTATTATATAGTTTACTTATTCATTCATTGATTCATTGCCCTCACAGAGGAAATCTGGGGTGTTTCCAGTGCAAGTTGGTGTTGTTATTATTATTGCAAGCATGGCTGTATGTCTCTTGGTCTACATTTGTATGAGCACGGTTTGTGGTGGTAAGTGAATTTCTGGGTTTTGGTGTTGCCACAGGAACTTTGTTGCCACTTTTGTGGCAGGAACACGATGAGGGACACAGCAGTGGAGGAGCAGGTTTGCAAGGCAAGACCCTGCTCCTTGAGCAGAAATTCTTGTGCATTTATTGAAAGCAGACAGGCTAGTAAAAACTGATCATGCAACGGTGGTATGAGAAATAAGGTCTGGAGAGTGGGAGAGAAATGGGGGACAAAGTTTTATGAAGGACAGGGAAGGGGACCTTGTGACCATGTGTCAAGAGACATTTGCATCAGCAAAGTGTTTGATGTCATCACAAGCAGGATTATCCTGAGGCCACCATGGAGATAGTCACGTGGTCAGATCCACAGTGGCCTAGGCATCCCCAGGCCTGCCTTGTCATACGGGCTGCTCTCTGTAGGTCAAAGAATGCTCTGCTGTAATTTTTAAAAAAAGATTTATTTATTTATGCATACAAGAACTGGGGTATAGGCAAAAGGTGTGGGGGTGAGAGGATTCACCAGAGACAGAGTGGGGAGCAGAACAGGTGGATCCACTGAAGTACACTGCTGAGGGGAGCTGCAGGCGAGGTAGGAGAGATCTGCAGTGCCATATGGGTAGCTCCCTGGCCAGCTAGGGGATCAAACTCATTCTGCACAGTGGCTGTGGACAGCTTCATTGGTCATGTCTTAACCCCTTGTGCCACCAGGGAGGTGATTTACAGATAGAAAAATAGAGGCATCACACTCCCAGATTTCAAACTATACTACAAAGCCATAATTATCAAAATTGTATGGTATTAGAACAAGAACAGACACACAGACCAGTGGAATCAAATAGAAAATCCAGAAATAAACCCACAGATTTATGGTCAACTAATATATGACAAAGGAGCAAAGAATATGCACTGGAGCAAAGAAAGTTTGTTCCATAAATGGTGATGGGAAAACTGGGTCGCTACATGCAAAAGAATGAAGCTTGACCACTACTTTACACCATGCACAAAAGCCAAATCAAAATGGATTAAAGAACTAGACATAAGACCTGAAACCATAAAATACATAGAAGAAAATATAGGCGAAACACTACATGACATGCACCTCAAAGACATCTTTATAGGGCCTCCCCGGTGGCGCAGCGGTTGAGCGCTGGGTTGCGAAGCTGCCCGCAGCCTCTGCAGCGCTGGTTCGATCCCTGGCTGCTCCCCGGCCACCGGAGGAGGGTCCCACATGGCGCGCAGACTCTCCTGCCACCTGCTGCTCCCCTCAGCAGTGTACTTTGGTCCTTCTGCCTGCTCTGCTCCCCGCTCTGGCTCTGGTGAATTCTCTCACCCTCCCGTGCTTCTGACTGTACCCAGTGCATGCACAAACAAAACAAACAAACAAACAAACAAATAAATAAAAAACATGCCTCTATAAAAAAAATAAATAAATCTTAAAAAAAAAAAGACATCTATACAGACACATCACCCAAAGCAGTGATAGTGAAGGCAAAGATAAACAGCTGGGACTACATCAAATTAAAGAGCTTCTGCACAGCAAAAGAGACAATAACCAAAACAAAGAAAACCCCACCGACTGGGAGAAAATTTTTGCACACAACACTAACGATAAAGGACTGATCACAAAAATCTACAAAGAGCTGATGAGACTCAACAAAAACAAAGAAAATAATCCAGTCAAAAAATGGGCAGAAGAGCTAAAAAGAAACTTCTCTGAAGAGGAAATGCAAATGGCCAACAGGCATATGAAAAAATGTTCAGCATCACTTGTAATTAGGGAAATGCAAATCGAAACTACCATGAGATACCATCTTACACCAGTGAGAATGGCACATATTAAAAAAACTAGCAACAACCAATGTTGGTGAGGTTGTGGAGAAAAAGGAACTCTTCTGCACTGTTGGTAGGAGTGAAACTGGTCCAACCACTGTGGAAAGCTGTGTGGAGATTTCTGGACCTACTAAACATAGAGCTTCCACATGATCCAGCAATTCCACTCCTAGGTATTTACCCAAAGGACACAGAAACATCCATTCCAAAGAGCACCTGCACCCCTATGTTTATAGCAGCACTGTTTACAATAGCTAAGCTTTGGAAACACCCAAATGCCCCAGAATAGATGACTGGATCAAGAAGATGTGGTACATATACACAATGGAATATTACTCAGCATTCAAAAAAGATAAACACACAGTTTGCAGCAACATGGATGGCGCTGGAAGGGATCATGCTCAGCGAAATAAGCCAGAAAGAAAAAGAAAACTACCAGATGGTCTCACTCATAGCAGGAATTTAGAAAACTTAATAAGAGACCAGGAAAAAGAATAATCAATACAAAATAGAAGTCAAAATCAACAAGCAACTATAAACCAGAGACACACTATGGGGGTGGGAAGGAGCGGGGGTGGCGGGGAAAGGAAGGACTAGAGTCAAAATAAGGGGGGGGTGCAATTGTATGGGGAATATAACCAAAGTGAAAATGCACACATTGTGCAAATATGAAAAAAGATGTAAGAATTATATAAAATAAAATATTTAAATAAAAAAATAAAATAGGTCATAGTTGCCCATTACTGCTTCCTTTTGGATTTGTAGTACACATCTTTAATATCCACAGCCTAGTGGATATTAAAGTGATGGTATATCCTTCAGGAATTACCCATGACTCTTAAAACAGTGCTAATATTTCTCCCTTGCTGGCTTTGGGTGACTCGTCACATATTTAATGTCTATATGTGTTATTAAGTGGATGTTGCATTGTTGTAGCCAGCTCACAGGAACCCCCGTTTTGGTATACACTTCTTCATATTTACTAGATGTTTCCATGTTGTTCTCCTACCAGCAATGGATAAACATTCCTGCCATGCAACAGCTCTGTTAGGTGTCCTCTAGTGCTTGATATTACCCAACCAGCAAATTTGTGCCAATTGTGTGGGTGTGGAAGAGTATTTTGTTTTGGTTTTCATTTGCAGTTCCAGATTTTTAATTATCTTACATTTAATAAAATGCATACTAGCCACGTGTTTCTCCTGTGAAGGAACTCTTCACATCTTTTGTCCCTTTTTTTACACTTTTGTTGGTCTTTTAAATTGAAATACCCAAATTTAACTGTTGATTTCTGTTTTTTTTTTTCCAGCTCTATCAATTTTTGCTGTATGTATTTTGACCTGTTAATAGGTTCATAAACATTTCAGATTATAAGTCCTCTTGACAAATTGACCCATTTAATAGTATGAAATGATTTTTCTCATACCTGGTAATATTGCTCTGAAATCTTCATTGATATTAATATAGCTACTCTAGTGTTCTTTAATTGGTGTTAGCAGGCTGCCTCTTTTCCATCCTATCACTTTTAACCTTCTGGTGTCTTTCTATTTAAAGTAGGTTTCTTGTAGGCAGCAGATAGCTGAGTTTGGCGTTTTTATCTGATCTAATAATCTTTGACCTTTAATCATGCTATTTGCTTTCTATTTGTTCCATCTGTCTCTTATTCTCTTTCCCTCTTTCTCAGTTTTTTTTTTTTTTGTAATTTCATTACATATTCTTTGCTGGTTTATTAGCTATAACTTTGTCTTGTTATTTTAGTGCTTCCTTTTGGATTTGTAGTATACATCTTTAATATCCACAGCCTACCTCAAGTGACAGTGTATCCTTCAGGAATTACCCACGACTCTTAGAACAATGCTACCATTTCTTCCTTCCTGGCTTTGGATGACTCATGTCATACATTTAATGCCTACATGTGTTATAAAGTGGATACTGCATTGCCATTATTTTTCTTTAAGCAATAAATTTATTTTTATTTTTAAAATTCTTAAATTTTTTGTGGTTATCACTTTTAAGTTTGCTATTTTTTTAAATTTTATCTTATTTTATATATTTTTACATAATTTTTCAGTTTTGCACAATGTATGCATTTTCATCTTGGAATTTAGAAAACCTAAATAAGGGACCAGGAAAAAGACTAATTGTAATAAAGTAAAAATCAAAATCAACAAGCAACTATAAACCAGAGACACACTACAGGGTGGGAGGGATGGAGGAAGCCGTGGGGTCAAAATAAGGGGGGTGGGAATTGTTTGGGGAAAATAACCAAGATCAAATTCATTGTTTTTTATTGAGTTAACTTTGCTTTATAACCCTGTATATGTTTCAGAGGTACAGGCTCACATCTCTTCAGATGTAGTTCTCACACCCACCACCAAGTACCCTGTGTCCTCCACTGTTGTCCACTGGGTCCCCTCCCTGCTTTGCTTCCCACCTTCTCCCAGTCCTTCTGGTTTTCTCAATTTTAGAGTCTTTTTTTTTGGGGGGGGGGTTGGTTTGTCTCGCCCTTTGTCTTATTTCTTTATTGCATGAATGAGTGTTAATTTTGTTTTTTAATTATTTGGTAGAACTCAATTGTAAAATCACCTGGCATGGCAGTTGCTTGTGAGATATTTTAACTATATTTTTAAAGACTTATTTTTTATTTATTTATGCACACAAGAACTGGGGTGTAGGCCAGAGGTATGGAGGTGAGACAGAGACAGAGTGGGGAACAGAACAGGCAGATCCACTGAAATAAACCACTAAGGGGAGCAGCGGGCAAGACAGGAGAGGTCTGCTGCACTGTGTGGGTAGCCCCCTGGCTGGGGATTGAACTCAGGCCTAAGAGGTGGTATTGCTGAGACTTAATCCCTAGGCCCCCAGGAGGCCCTGATGTCTTCTTTAACTCTTAAGTTATTCATATGTACCTTTTTGATTTTGGTATTATTTTTGTTGCTGTTTTTTTGCTTCTGTAATGTTTTCTTTAGTTGATAAATTCTCACATCACTGATTAGACTGTCATTTACATTTCTCCAACACTTTGAAATTTATGGAGATTTTACTTATGCATCAACTTACACTCAACTTTCATGTTTCTGTCTGCTTGAAAAGAATGTATATTCTTAATTGTGGTGTTCATTATTGTGCAAAGTCATTATATCCATTAGATCAAGCTTATTAACATCTGCCATCCTTATTCTCTCTTGTTTTCATTGCCTAGAGAAGTTTTGGTATCAACATTATTCTAGAAACATAAAATAAATTGAGGAATTCATTTGTACTTTCTGGAATATATTTAAAAGGGAGATGTTTTATTAGTTTGCTTTTGTAAATGTTTGATAGAACTCAAGTTAATTCAAATTTCCCATTTTAGAGGTAAATTTGTCAACTTTGCTCTTTCAATTGTCAGTTTTCGCTTCATATAGTTTGAAACCAGACTCCTAGGTGCACACACCTTTAGATCCATATTGTCATTATGCAGTAACCCAGGTTATCTCCAGTGATGATCTCCCACATTGGAGTCTTGTGTGTGTGAGTGTGTGTGTGTGCGCGTGTTGGGGGGGGGGTTGCGGCAGTGGAGGGGCACACATATTATTTTCCATATTTTGACTCTCAAGTTTTCTGTATTCCTATGTATTAGGTGATATTTATAAATAATATAACACTGGATTTAAAAGAAATCTAGTTTGAAAAATCTGGTTTTTATCTGACATATTTAGCCCATTGACATATTGTTATAATGATATATTATTTATCATATATATGATAATGTGTATTTTGTCTCACCATCTTATTTTATGCTTTTATTTTCCTTGCTATTGCTATGCTTATTTTTTTCTGATTTTCTTGTTTTTTCATTTTATTTAGTTTCCCCCACCTACCATATTGGTTAAGAAAGTGGTCTCTGAAATTCAACTGTTGGCTTTAGAATCTTGGCTTTAATATGTACTAAGTTAATTAACTTCTTCATGTCTTACTTTCTTTATTTGTAAATAGGGATAATAAGGACAGTTGCTCCATTATAATATTGCAAGGTGCTTGTATATACATTTAGAATAGAACCAGGTTCTATTGCTATAGATGTTTTGCAATCTTCTTTAAAACTATAAATTTCATTGTTTAAGTGCTTACTCTAGAAATTTTGACTTGACTACAAAACACACAAAGTAAAATATCAATCAATATCATAAGCCTTCTTCTAAACCATTTGAAAACTCGAGAACACTTTAAATTTGATTTCTAATCATTTTGCTTATATATATATATATTTTTTATTTTTTGGTCTGGGATTTTAGTTCCATAGATTTTTTCTTTTTAATTCTTACAAAAGAAACTCTATTATTGTTTGATATTTTAAGAGTTTGTTTAGATTATATTTATATACATATTTATTAATGTCTTTGTTGTTATGTTCATTTAACTTCTTCATTTTCAGGCTACTACTTAAATTTAATATTATGAAATAATTTAAAGTGTCAAAGCGAGACTGTTTCAGATACCATCAATCATTTGGTCCCCCATGTTCCTCTTTCTGGAGGATTCCTCTTTAATTCATTCGATTAATACTCTTGACATTGACTGCTGTATCTTAAACATGCTTCTATTATTAGTTCTTGATATTTTTCCAGTTGGGGAATAATTTATTTTCTTCTTATTGTGAAAGATGAGGATTTACTCATTTATCCATTTTCTCTTCTTCTACCTTCCCACTTTCTCGACTGCCATGCACAATTCCAGTACCAGAGATATGGGAAGTCTTTGCTAAATTAATATGGAGTTTCAGTTTTGCAGAATGAAAACTTTTTGAGATGGATATGGTGATGTTTACACACCAACATAGCATATTTAATGTCCTGATTGTACATGTAACAGTGATTAAGATGGAAAGTTATGATAAGTGTATTTTTTCACAGTTAAAAAGTGGTCTGCCAGAGAGCATTTTGAAATGTTTACAGATAAAAGCAGAAACTTGGGTGGGGTACAGATGAAACAACATTGGCAAAAGGTTGAAAACTGCTGAAGTATGTGGAATTTCATTATATTATTCTGCCCACTTGGTGTGCATATTTACAATACCATTAAATATATACATATTTTAAATTCAAAAAAAATATTAGCTACTTTATTAGGATATTTTTTAAAGATTTGTTTATGCATACAAGAACTAGGGTGTAGCCAGATGTGCAGGGGGTAGAAGATTCACCAGAGACAGAGTGTGTGCATTAGAACAGGCAGATCTACTGAAATATACTGCTGAGGGGAGCAGTGGGTGAGACAGGAGAGGTCTGCTGCACCATGGTGGTCGGCTCCCTGCCTGGGGATTGAACTCCTGCTGCAGTGGCTGGCCATAGCTTGATAGCTTGATAGCACTGAGACTTAACCCCCACGCCATATACTAACCCCTGTGTTAGTATAATCTCTTGAAGAAATCTTACCCGTAGCCAGTGACAGGCTAGGATACCGATATATCAGCCGTGGCAGGAACTAGTGTTCTTATCATAATTGACTGAACCATCAGCTTCATGCTATCATAACAGAATATGGTTGAAGTATAGAGGGCTAATGATAAGATCCTAAGCTTTCATCATGCACATCAAGGACAAGGCATGTGAGTCATGGCCAAGAGAAACATTTACAAAGAATATTTTCAACTCAGACATTCATAAGCTGAGACTTGCCTCTTTTTACCAGCTGGGAGATGGTCAGATAATGAACCATGAAGCCTGCGATGTGGCAGCACCATGCAATAATTTTTCATTTGCCACCAGTCAGTTTCAGGGATCAAGGACAGCTAAACTTGTAACCCTCTCATGCATGTTATTTTAAAGGCGTATTTTAAAGTTATAAATATGGTGCATTGAGTTAATGAGGTATGTTCTTTTGGCGACAAATATTTACATTCCACACATGCCTCTTGATGTCTAGTATAACCACTCCATTTTCTTCTTTTTCTCAGGAGGCTGGGATGCAGATGGAAAAGGCCCTAGTGTCTGGGACACATTCACCCATCAGGGAGGAGAGAGAGTTTTCAAGAACCAGACTGGTGATGTAGCTTGTAGCAGCTACACTCTGTGGGAGGAAGATTTGAAATGTATCAAACAGCTTGGATTGACTCATTACCGCCTCTCTCTTTCCTGGTCACGTCTGTTACCTGATGGGACGACAGGTTTCATCAACCAGAAAGGCAAGTGTTTCTTAAAAATAGAAGGTTGCAACTTTAATTCAAGGTTATTGCTGTGGTTTGGCATAATTAATCCAGGATGCTCGGTAGTGTAACTTGGAAATGGCAAGTTTTTAGTGTGATTATAGAATCAATTTTTTTTAAATAAGTTTGTATTTTTACAAATATCTTTGTTTCCCTTAACTAGAGATCTTGGTTGGAAAGTGGGGGAATGCAAGGGCAGGAAGGGGGTTAGCATAAATGTTTTATTTATGTAGGAAGTTATTTGAGTGTGAACCTGCTGTTGAATTTCCAAAAGTGGTGTACTGGGTTATTTGCTGTGGTGTTGCACTGTGAAGAGTTATGAACACTCTGCAGGACTTGAGAATATTCTGAGCATTTTAATTGAATTGAATAAATGGCGCCACTTCAGCAACCTAGAGGTTAGTAGCAAAGTCTCTGGAATCTGCCTACTTGGAACAAGGGCCTGCTACGTCACTTACTCTCCCTTGGGCCTTGCTTGGTGCCTCAGTTTCTGGACAGGTGGAAAGGGATTCTATTAATGTTTCTTCTTCAGAGAGTTGTTGGAAAATTAAATGAAATAATCTTTGCAAAGTGCTGCCCATGAAAAGCATTCAATAAGGGTTAACTATTATTCTGATTATGCCTTGAAATAAAAAAGACTAGTGCCCCATGTGAACACTGTTATTTAAAAGGCATTTTAAATACATTTCCTCTAATTCCCACAAAGCGATGAGCAAAGTATAATTACACATTTTGCAGAGGCTCATGGTCAAATACAGACATTTTACAAATGGTATACTGGAATGTACACCTAAGGTTTAACTAGTCCCTTCTCACACAGCATTGGCAAACCATGGCCTGAGGGCCACATTTGGCAGATTCCTATTTTTGTAAATCAAATTTTATCACAGCACAACCATGTCTGTGCATTTAATGTTTTCTGCATTTGCTTTCCCACAACAGTAGATGTGAGAAGTTGAGGCAGAAACCATATCATTTGCAAAGCTTGAAATATCTCTTTTTTACAGAAAACATTTTGTGACCCCTGTATTAGAACATAGTGGTTTCTTTAAGAAGAACCTTGATGAACAATTTGTCCTGAAAGAGATTTCACACTACTTGTAGGGCTGCAACCAGGTGCAACAGGAGGAAAGCAAGGGGTAAACTTTGAAGCGGTGCTCACTCTCTGGGCCTGGTAAGATGGACGCTGGCAGGAATCTGAGTGAAGGTGCTTTCCTTGGTGTTATTTCCAGACTCAAGACTCAAGAGCCTTTGTTGACACCTAGAGGAGACTCTTTCTGAGTATATCGTCTGATTTCCTATGTAGTAAGAACAACTGTGATGACAATACTTATGTAGACTTGTGCCCTTGCAATGCCATCCACTTAAGGTGGGGTTTTTGCTAGGTTGTGAGTTGAACCTGCAATTCATGGTGACACATGTGGCCTTAAAATAGGTCCCTGAGAAAGGACACACAGAATGGCAGCTTCATTGCTTGGCTCTATAGACATCAGCCCTTTGTGAATAGTTGCTGCTGATACTTTGTTGACATCACTGGCTGGTTTTATTTTTTGACTTTGAATATG
The DNA here is from genome assembly GCF_964194135.1 of Talpa europaea. Classification (NCBI taxonomy): domain Eukaryota; kingdom Metazoa; phylum Chordata; class Mammalia; order Eulipotyphla; family Talpidae; genus Talpa; species Talpa europaea. Next base: position 132,748,973 of record NC_140071.1, on the reverse strand, counting down.
AGGTAATTTCTTACTCACCTTAAAAATGAACTAAAAAAATTTCCACCTTTCTAATCTGACACCAGAAGACTCCCTTCTCTGTGGGACTACTTACTATACCCTCAGGATCTATAAACAAAGTTATCTTTGAGTTTTCTATTTTCTTTGCTTCCTACATTGCATTGGTTGCCAAATATGACCCATTTCACTCTTGTTTCTTTAATCCCTTTCCTCCTAGCCTTCTTTTCTGCCTCTGCCCTCATTTAGGTGTTTATTGTTATCACCAATGATGCTTCAATATGCCCTTGGTGGGTTTACCTCCTTTCACTCTTTCTCTGTCTTTTAATCCTTTGCACAAAATGCCACAACAACAAATTTTCTAAAGCTTTGTCCAAGTCATTTTTGCATCATTGCATCATCTCCTGCCCAAAACATCCCAGGTAAAATCATTTTTTTTGTCACTGTAAGCCTCAATGTACAATCTATGCTCTTTCATATATCATTCTGGGTTTTATTTGACTTAGTCTTGACTAAAGCACTAAAGCATCATTGGCTGAAATTCTATTGTATCTATGACCTATGTAATTGGCTTAGCACGTAACCAACTACTTATAAAATATGGTAGGCAGTATTCCACCCTTGTAGAAATTAAACTCTTCCTGCTACCTGGCATGACCTTTTTGTAACTCCTGACTATAATTGTTGATCATCTGTCTTCCTGCTAAGCCTTAACATAAAGCTTTTCTCTTCGATAGTCTTCCTTTATTCCAAGACAGTAGAAATCTGTTTTTTTTTTTTTTAGTATCCCATAACACTATGTAAAACTCTTATTCCTCACATTCTTCACCAATGTTATTACATTTCCCATTAGATTGTGAACACCTTGAGTTTAATGCAATTCAACAAATGTGCATTAAATATATCCTGTGTATCAGGCACTGCCAGGGGTATTGTGTCAAGGCTATAAGGGAATCCCCTGAATTGCTTACAGTGTCATGGGCAGTAATTCTGCCTTGTTCACCCCTGAGACAGTCCAGTGCTTGCAGGGAGGAATTCAGTAAATGCTTACTGAATTTAATTAAGTCAATAACAATCATAAACATCACTCTAAAGGTAGTGATGGTTACCTTTTATTGAGCATATAATATGTGCAATCCACTGTGCCAAGCACTGCACCTACTTTTGCTGATTTAATATTCCTAAAAGCTTGCTGAGTGAGGGCCTGCTCTAAACGGAGGGAATCATGGGTGGTGGCTGGGCTGAGTGCAACTGAATTTTGTCTAACATCAAAGCCTGTGGTCTAGTCTAGTGTGATTAGCCCAGGCCAAACAAACCACTTGCCCCCTCCATTCTGCCTGTTCCCTGTTGATGAAAAGGAGCAGAGACACGACATCACTGGTGCTCTTCCCTCTCTTCTAGCCCATGATTCCAGGCATTTGAAGTTTTCACTGAGCCCCCACTAGATGCTAAACAACAGAAAATGAAACAAGCAAAACCCACTCATCATCTTGTAATATGTGTCTAACACCTCTTATCCAAGTTCTAAATTCAAGAGACTCTGAATACTGGACCCATGTTAGCAGGTTTAGTTTTAAACTAATTTGGCAGAAAATATTGACCCCAATTGACAGGAAAGTTGCTATCATTGCTGTTCTCTCCACCTCGTTGGAAGATTTATATATTTTATTTATATGTAATTACTGTGGAAATACTAAGGGATGCTTGTTATCCCTTAATTATGATGAAGGGATCCGGACCCGATGGGAGTGTTAACTGTATAGATGGCCTATACATTTGCTCTGCGTTTTCTTTCAAAAATCCAAAAACTCTGAATATATTCACACCCAAGATTTTCAGACAAATGATTGTGGACTGCTACCAATAAATCACCATATCAGGCTATTTCAAACCATCTTCCCATATACAGAAGTTCATGGGCACACTGGAGATCAGTAGTTCAGGAGCAGGGCAGCAAAAAAAGCTGGTGGAGTTGCTGGGGCCATTGGAACAATGTGGAGAAGTCACTCGTGCAAATCCCAACGTGGGGTCATGTCCCATGCCCCCAGTGTCAGGCTCTCTCTGTTGGGCCCAACTTTTGTAAAGCCACAGCTGATTAATGTTACAGACGTGTACATGAACAAGGGGGCACTGGAGGTGCTTCCGGAAGGCAGAATTTCAATAAGCGGTTGCTCACTCTTGTGCAGTGATCTGTTGAAGCCATCGGAATGGTTTTAACTCAGAAAGGCCATCATTTGTTTCTTCTGTTTAAACATTTTCTCAAAGAGCATGTAAAGAATTAGAAAAGGCTTGTCACTATCCTTTCCAAGGATAGTGTTTGACTACCTATTTTAAAGCTTGATTAGAGGACATCTGGAAACTTGTGAAATCCTGTTTCCAAACTAAGAGAGTGTTTTACAAAATGGAAATGTTACTCAGCCTTTCTCTTTCATATGTCAAGTTTTCAAGGTTTAACAAGAAGAGATGGAGCTGGCAACTGAAATCCAGTATTTCTATATTTCTCAACTGTTTCAGTGCATTTTCATATCTGCCACAAATGTAAGTTTCAGGTGATTAGGAGGAGACTAAGGCATTGGAAATAAAAAGAAAAAAAGAAATGTTTATGCAGAATGTCTTTTTCACTTTCAGCTTGAAAATGTGAATACACAACAGGAATGATAGTTCAGTGCATTACAGAAAAATGTATTAATCTATTCTGCATTGGGCGGTATGAAGAGTAGAGTAATGCCCTCCCCTCATATCATGTTCTAATTCTTAGAAACTGTGAATATATTATCTGATATGGTAAAGGGGACTTTATAGATATGATTACGTTAAGACTCCTGGGATTTGGACTTATCTGGAGTAATCTCGGTGGTTCCAATGTAATCACATGATAGCTTGGGAGAGAGAAGTAAGAGGCTCAGAGACAGAGAGAGAAGGTAGCAGGAATGAAGCAGGGGTCAGAAAGGGGAGACCATGCAATGCTGCTGGCTTTGTAGATGGAGGAAGGGTCATGAGCCAAGAAATGCAGGCAGCATCTAGCAGCTAGAAAAGGCAAGGGAATGAGTTCTTTCTCAGAGCCTCCAGAATGAATGTAACCCTGCTGACATCTTACTTTTAGCTCAGTGAGAACCATTTTGAATTTCCAATGTCTAGAAAGGCAAGACAATAAATTTGTGCTGGTTTAGAATACTAGGATTGTTGTAAGTTGTTACAATACTAATAGAGACAAATGCAAGCATTCTACCTATGTTAGTGCACAATACTGGGCCCGGAGGAATGGCAGCAATGAAAGAAATCAGTAGCGGGGGTCTAGAGAAGAGTGAATCTAGAGTTATCTTACATCAACAATTTGGTGAGAATTCAATCAAAATCAATTACACATTAGATAAAGTATTTTTAAATTAAATTACTATTTATTGAAGTATTTTCAGTTTACAACATTTTATATGATTTAGTGATATAGGCTCACACCCAATGTCTGTCACCACACCACACTCACCACCAAAGCACCCATAATCTCCATCATAGTCCAATGGGCCCACCCATATTTTTGTTCCCCATCTCCCACGCCTCTCCTGGTAGCCTCAGTTCTATAGTCAAATTTCAAGGGTTTGTTTTGGCGTATTTTTCTTTTTATATCCCACATGTAGGTGAAGCCTTTTGATATTGTCTTTATCCTCCTGAATTACTTTGCTTAGCATAATCTCCTCCAGTACTAACCTTGTTGTCCTAAGTGAAAAGATTTCACCTTTTTCTTGTTGTGTAGTATTCCATTGGATTTATATATCATATTTTCTTTGTCCACTCTTTGAGTCATCTATACTTTGATTAGGGGGATTCCAGATCTCTGAAACTTCATTTCTGAAAGTTTCAACCAGATCATCTTTCAATAGATTTCCTCATGTCTTTGTCCTACGTAATTGTATTCTGCTCCTGGCCATAGCTGACTGAAAAAGGGAAAGACTTCACTCCCTGTGACATATAATTTGTATAACTTCCTTGTGAAATATGATCTTGCCCAATTGTTAGGGTTGTTTGGATTTGAGTATCTGAGAGAATCAGTTGGTTGGTAGTTGGCACCGGGACAATGAAGTAGTTTTGGCAGAGGCGATGGTCATTTGGAGACCCTGGCAAATTGGATGCATAATAAAAACTGATTTGCAAGGAGACAAATGAAGTAGATGTGTTAAGAGAAGTTGGAATGGAAGAGACCAGGCCTTTTTGAGAGGCAACGATTTTTCAGCTCCTCATTTCAATTCCCTTGTGTTCCAGTTTGCGATTATTTTCTATCACTGGTTTTTCTCTATAATTTCAAATAATGTCCCCTTGTATCCCACACCAACTAGCCACCTGCCCCTCATGTCACCTTTATGTAAGAGTTAATCTGAGTGGGTTTGTTTCTCCTGTGTCCAAAAGACCTTTACTTCAAACATGATTCATCTTTTCAAAGAGCAGCTAAGAAGAAGCAGGCTTAACTAAAACAGGTGAAATGGTAGTTACTAAAAAAAGATAAGGGAAGTTTTAATACATATAAATCAATACTGTCCTAAATGTCCAGATGTAGAACATGGTCCAAAAGTTTAGAGATTCCCAGATAGTTAACATGATCTCATAAAAATATTACATTTATTCAGACATTTTGTTACTCTGATAAACATGAGGAGCCCTTTGATAACTTGATTTTTATTTGATATTTACAGTGCTCATCAGGTGCCACTATACATATTCCTCCTCTATCATGGAAAAAAATGTGAATTAGAAAGGCCAAGTTATTGATCCACGACCCCTTCACTGAGTTGTCTAACTCTGGAGATCTGCTCATAAAAACCTCACTCCCCTGCCTCATGGGAAAGTTTTGTGACAACAGCAAAAAAACTGTGCAAACCAAATTAAAGTGCTCTGTTCTGAGATGCTAAATATTAATTATGCAATGCTTTGTTGCTCTGCCATGCTGATGAGTGAGAAAAATTTTCCTTAAATTTTTTTTCTTACCTCAATTCAACTTCAGATGATCATGTTGTTTGAATTACGTTGATTGCCATCATTAATGACTCTGCCATGTCTAATGAGGCTTACAAGAGACAAATCGTTGATTTCTCCTCAAAAGAAAAAAAAATCTGATATTATGAATCAGGACCAAAGTAGGTGATTGTTAAGGCTCATCAACAGTGACCGTGTTTCTGTTTTCAAAACAGTAAACCTGAGAGGTGGCTGCCATAGTGGGAGGGTCAGTCATTGCAGTTGACACAGACCAGGCTTAAATGTTGTCCATTTAATTTGACAACATTGTCACTTTTAGTCTAGTACTTATTTTCTCTGAGTCTCAGTTTCTTATATGTTTAGGGCTAGGGTTAAACAAAATGTCTGATATCTGGTACTGTCATATGAGCACAATAAACGAAAACTGACATTTTTATATTTACAGCTAAAGGAAAGAGTTGGTTAGGAAGACAGCAACACACGACACCACGAAGATGACTGCATCATAACATCTTTGGTTCTTTCATTTTACAAATGCGGAAATGTGGGCTTATAGACACCCAGAGATGGAATAATGGGACATTCTTTCATTGAGAGAAAAGAAGGGGGAAGCCTGAGGATAAAGGGAAAGAAGAACAGTTGGATGTGGTAGGGGACTGGGTGTTTTGGAGGTGAGAGCACTTCAGTGTACATATCTGAAGGGGGAGCCTATTTTTCCAAATACCAACAGTAATGTCAGCCAATGTCAGCCCTATTCAAAAAAAAGGAGAAAAGGAAAGTTTTGTAAGTTTTTATGAGTGTATTGTTTTCTTTGGCTGCTGTGACAAGTTATCACAAGCTTAGCACTTAAAACAATTCCAATTTACTAGAATTACATAGTTCGGAAGTATGACAGGGATCTCTCCATATAAGACCAGGTTGTCTGTTGGGCTGCATACGTTTCTGAAGGGTCTAGAAGAGTCTGTTTCTTGGCTCATTGGGGTTGCTGGCAGGACCCCGTGTTGTAGAATTGAAGCCTTCATTTCCTGACAGTTATCAACTGAGGACCATGTTCAGACTCCATAGGTTGCCTGCATTCCCTTGGCTCATGGCTCCCTTTTTCTATCTTGAAAGTGGGCAATGGTGTTTTGAGTCCTTGTCATGCTGGTATTTCTCTTGCCTCCTTTTTTTTTCCCCAAAGATTTATTTATTTATTTATTTATTTTTATTTATTTATTTATTTATTTATTTATTTATTTATTTATTTTTTTATTTATACAAGCACTGGGTACAGTCAGAGGCACGGGAGGGTGAGAGGATTCACCAGAGCCAGAGCGGGGAGCAGAACAAGCAGAAGGACCAAAGTCCACTGCTGAGGGGAGCAGCGGGCGGCAGGAGAGGTCTGTCGCGCCATGTGGGACCCTCGCTGGCAGTCAGGGATTAAACCGGCGCTGCAGAGGCTGTGGGCAGCTTTGCAGCCCAGTGCTCAACCGCTGCGCTGCCGGGGAGGCCCTCTCCTGCCTCTTAACTCTGACACTGCATCTTTCCAACCTACTCTTCTGTCTTCCTCTTTCACTTCTAAGGACTCATGTGGTTAGATTGGACCCATCTGACCTGACCTAATCTAGAGAATCTGAGTACCCTTCTCAAGATTCTTAACCTTTCTGCAGTGTCCTTTGCTATGGAAAGTAACACACCTGTTCCATGGATTAGGGCATAGACATCTTTGGGTGTGTGGCAGATGCTTATTCTGTCTATCAAGTGAGTAATGACATGGATCTTCCAAGTATGGAGTTCTGATGCATAATTTACATTACATTCCAGTTTGCAAAATAAGTGACTTGTTGATAAAAATACCCACTCTTACAGGCAGATAAACAGACAACACATGAGCTTTCATAATTTGACCTGTACTAACTCTGCTTGCTTCTCATCATTCTCATTCCTCTTATGGTGAGTTATACACCATCCTGATACTGAAATTGCAGTCTCAGAAAGAGACATACTCTCCTAAGAGAATGACTATAAAAATAAACAATGGCGGGCCTCCCCAGTGGTGCAGCGGTGGAGTGCTGGGCTGCGAAGCTGCCCACAGCTTCTGCAGCACTGGTTCGATCCCCAGCTGCTGGGTTAGGGTCCCACATGGCACGCACACCTCTCCTGCCGCCCGCTGCTCCCTCAGCAGTGTACTTCGGTCCTTCTGCCTACTCTGCTACCTGCTCTGGCTCTGGTGAATTCTCTCACCCTCTGGCGCTTCTGACTGTACCCAGTGCTTGTGTAAATAAATAAAATAAATCTTCAAAAAAAATAAACAATGGCCAGGCCATATAGGTCAATAAATGTCTGACCCACATAAAGCCCATGAAGCCACACCAAATCTCTGCAAGTTAGCCCAGAATAGTCAGAACGTGGTCAACAGATACTAGCTTCTCTGTTTTTTTTTTTTTCCCCACCCTTGCCCTCGGCTTCCAACTCAAGACCATCCAGAGAATGCCAGATCTATTCCCCAAACCAAATGCATGAGATGCCTGCTTCTAGTGAGCCTCTTTCTCTCTTCCTTTTGTCATACCCTCCAATAGGAGCCTTCTGAAACTTCCTGCCATCTTTTTTTTTCCATTATAAAACTTTGCTTTTTCCTGATGCCCTTTGAGTACTTGCCAAATGTGTTTGATGCTGGTTGACCTCCTTGCTACCTACTGCAAACTCTGACTATATAGATTGTTCACATATGGGTGGTTTTAGTTTAGTTCCACCCCTCCATTGGTCTTTTGGACATTTGTTTTCTCTTTTTCTCTTCCTGGATCACTCTACCCTCCTTGTCTCATATGGGTAATTTATATTCCTCTTTTGAGTATCATCTTGGATGTCACTAATGACAGCAACAATAATAATAATTATTAGGATGATAGCTGGCTTGTACTGAGCCCTTGCCTTGTGCCAAGGCATTCTGCTTGATGCCAACAGGTTCAATTTTTCAACTCATTAAACTCTCAGAAAAATTGTTGTAATGAGTTTCACTCGTTGTCCATTTTTTTACAGATGGGGAAAGATAATTGAGAGAGATAAAATGACATGCCCACAGTCACTGACAGGAAGGGCTTGAGATAGAATTTAGGTAGGCTGGTACCATAGTTTCTATTTGAAACCATTATGCTACTTTGTTTTCAGAAAAGATTTTTCAAATGTATGAGATTGGAATGTGTGCTCCTTATCATATGTTTCAATAGCATTCTGTACTTTTCTTTATTAGTAATATTGTATTGTAATATTTGAATAATTTATCTATAGTCCTTACTCAAATTTAAGCTCCCTGAGGCAAGGATGGTGTTTAACTTACCCATAGTTGTACATAGTGGCTTTTCTATAAAAGTGTATTGAATGAATGAATGAGTGAATGATTGAATGAATGAACACATGCAGAAATCTTTAGTAATTTTTTAAAATTAGAGGATACTAAGTTTAAACACAGAGAAAAAGACCCTACTGCTATTTAAGCTCAGGGTAACATTATTTTACATATGATTGCTTTCTGGAAATCACCCTCTCAAAAAAGGGGATAGTTTCTTTCTTCTAAGTTTAGATTTCCTCCAATTCTCAGGCATAAAGTCACATGAAGGACTAATATGAAACTTACCTCAGAATGTCTCTTTCAAGTAATCATTATGGTTAGGTTGGACCTGATAACTTGCAGGCATTGGAATCTGAGGCACAGCAACTCAATATCATTCTTCTGAACTCTCTCTCGTACAAGAAGTGCTGGCAGAATTAGTGGCTACGTATTCCCATGGATTACATCAGAATTTTAGGGCAAACTCCTCTACCTCGTATTCCTGAATGTCACAAGCCCTGACTAAGGGCCCTTGTAACTCACATTCTGGGACAGATGCTGAACTCTTGTTCATGCTCAGTAGGTCTCCTTCCAGATCCATGAGGCTGATAGATCTAAGGATGGGTGATCTGATTTGTTTTCCTTACTTTTTATTTAAAACCTTTGCTATCCATTCACTTATTCAACAAATATTGAGTATAAACCAAATTTCTGGTAGTATTTCAGGAGTTGGGGAAATCCAGATAAAGTAGACAGACAAGGTCCCTATGATCATGAGATTAGTGCTCTAGTGGTGGTAGGAGACAAAGAATACAAACAAATAAAATAATATTGGTAAGTGTGGCAACATCAACATTAAGTGACAGCAACTTGCCCAAATAAATCCCTTTTAGAACAATTGTTGTCTATAGTCGTGACCCCCATCACATTCTCACTTTCTGATCAACCAGTTTTCTCTGGACTTTCTTCAAGTCTCCTCCCAATATTTAATTGATTACATGTAGGGAGTAATAAGCCTTATTTTGAAGGATCTGGGAAAAAGACTAATTATAATAAAGTAAAAATCAAAATCAACAAGCAACTATAAACCAGAGATACTATGGGGTGGGGGTGGGGGAGGTGGGGAATATAACCAAGATGAAAATGCGTACATTGTGCAAAAATGAAAAATGGTGTAAAAATATATAAAATAAAAATTTAAAAAATTAAAAAAAAAGTGTCTAAAGTTCCTTAAAAAAAATAAGCTTTATTTTGAATAAGTTACCCAAGAAATGATCCCAATCTTCATTTTCAAATTTATTGCCAACGTGCTAAACATAAATTTTCTTCTCATATTTTTTTTTCTCCTAGGAGTCAGCTACTACAACAAGATCATTGATGATTTGTTAACAAATGGGGTCACACCTATAGTGACCCTCTACCATTTTGACTTACCTCAGGCTTTAGAAGACCAAGGAGGTTGGTTGTCAGAGTCAATCATTGAAACCTTTGACAAGTATGCCCGGCTTTGCTTCAGTACATTTGGGGATCGAGTCAAGCATTGGATCACGATGAATGAACCTAATATATATGCCCTGCTAGCATATGACCTTGGCATGTTTCCTCCTGGTGTACCTCACTTGGGAACTGGAGGTTATCAGGCAGCTCATAATATGATTAAAGCTCATGCCAGGTCCTGGCACAGTTATGACGACTTATTCCGAAAAGAGCAAAAGGGCATGGTGTCCCTATCATTTTTGGCTGGTTGGCCAGAACCAGCTGATCCCAATTCACTCTCTGACCAGGAAGCAGCTAAAAGAGCCATGGCTTTCCACCTGGATTTCTTTGCTAAACCCATATTTGGTGATGGTGATTATCCTGAAGTTGTCAAGTCCCAGATAGCCTCTTTGAGTAAAAAGCAAGGCTACCCATCATCGAGGCTTCCAGAATTTACAGAAGAAGAGAAAAGAATGATCAAAGGCACTGCTGATTTCTTTGCTGTGCAATATTATACGTCTCGCTTAATCAAGCACCGGGACAACACAGAGGGAGAAAGGGGTGTTCTTCAGGATGTGGAATTGGAATTTTTTCCAGACCCATCATGGGAAAAAGTGGAGTGGATCCACGTGGTGCCATGGGGGCTACGTAAATTACTGAAATATATCAAGGTAAGTGCACAATTTGTTTACGCCCACGTCACCTAAGTATGTGAATGTGGGAAGGCAGGTATATATGTATATGTATATGTATATGTATATGTATATGTATATGTATATGTATATGTATATGTATATGTATATGTATATGTATATGTGTATTTGAACCCAAAAAATGTTTCTAGGTGTAGGGTAAAGAAAATGTCAGGCTTTTCTGCCCTTCCGCCATCAGGATAGATGATGGATCCTTGTCCTGAATGCATGCCTGATGGCGGGCACCTGGAATAGGGTGTGGGCATAGGTAGATGGGATTCAGCTGAGTTAAGACTGTGCTTTTAAGGGCGGCGTCACGGGGGGACGCGAGCAGCCCCAGCCAGCAGCACCAGAAGCAGCAGCAGCAGCAGTAGCAGTAGAAGCCGAAGCCGAAGCCGAAGCCGAAGCCGAAGCCGAAGCCGAAGCCGAAGCCGAAGCCGAAGCCGAAGCCGAAGCCGAAGCCGAAGCCGAGAAGCAGCAGAACGAACGCTAGAGAGCCCAGATAGAGTGAAGACTTGCTGGGGGCTGGGAGGCCTGCCAGCCCCCCAGCCAGCACCCTTGCCTGCCATATGCCTGGTGAACCCCAAATAAAAAACCTGCAAAACTACTGAGGACTCTGACTCCTCCTTTACCCGGTCTGCATGGGATCAGAAAACCTGCACTGTGCCCATGTCAGTCCTGCCTTTACAATTGGCGTAAGTCGGCAAGATCCATGCAGACGGGAATTGGAGCCCTCCGAAGACCTGGAGGGACTAAGGAGAACAGACTGTTTGCCCGTGATGACGCTGGAGGCACCATGGCGGCACAGAAGGTGGACAACGTCCACGAGCTACAGGATGAGACCTGGCATGGAGGAGACGCACGAGAGAACCAGCCAACGACACCGGATAGGACCAGCCAACGACACCGGAAAGGACCAGCCAATGACCCCTGAGGCAGCAGGCCGTTGCTGACGCAGGGAGAGGCCAATGGACTTGAACTGATGGACTTGGACTGATAGACTGATGAACTGATAAACTTGGACTGACAATCCCGCCAGAAGGCGGAGGACCTTGGCAGGTTGTTTTTTTTTTTTTTTTTTTTGAGAATCTGGGGGTGGCCAGTGGGCCTAGATGGCCAAAAGCAGCCTGTTATGCCCTGCAGCCAGGTGGAGGAGAAAAAGCCAACTAAGAAGGCAAAAGCTGGTACTGATGCTAAGTTGAGAAGCCCTAAGCGGCTGTTAAGCAGCCTGGGTATGCTGAAGAACTGTGAGTCTCGTAAAATCACCTGTGGGTGATGCCCTGCTCATTCTTGAGTGAGGGTGAGGAGCTGAGGAACCTGTCCTTGCGGGACGGGTGGGGAACGTGGCTTGGGGTGGAGCCCAAGCCAAATGTAGAGTTTGGATCCCCAACCCATGTGCTTGTGCAGTGGGTTGGCCTGAATGCAGGGGTCTGCGAGTCGCATGGGTGGCCATGAAGGCTGAGTGCTGGAGCGACTGCAGACAGAAACCCTGAGGATTGGCAATTACCCCCAACAGAATAAAATTGCCAATCCCAGAGCTAGTGAATCCTGGGGGTGGATGCTGTGTGTGCCTTGTAGCCAAGACTACAGCCAGAGAAGCCCAGGAAGCCTGACGGCTCCTGGTGTGCAGATGCCGTGAGTGATTCCCCTCCCTCGTATGAGCAGTGCCTTCGGCAGCAGATTTGGTGGCTCATCTGCTGGTACCAATAATTGTCTTTTGCACTTGGTTGGTGCCCTGCCTGACTTATTTGTGTTCTGTTGTATTTTGTTATATTGTATTTTGTTATATTTGATGTATTTGCTTTTGTGGGCCATGGCTGCATTGTTTGTTTGCTTAGAAAATTGTATATATATGTATAGACTGTATGGCAGAAAACCCTGAGGGGGTGGACTGTAGGGTAAAGAAAATGTCAGGCTTTTCTGCCCTTCCGCCATCAGTATAGATGATGGATCCTTGTCCTGAATGCATGCCTGATGGCGGGCACCTGGAATAGGGTGTGGGCATAGGTAGATGGGATTCAGCTGAGTTAAGACTGTGCTTTTAAGGGCGGCGTCACGGGGGGACGCGAGCAGCCCCAGCCAGCAGCAGCAGAAGCAGCAGCAGCAGTAGAAGCCGAAGCCGAAGCCGAAGCCGAGAAGCAGCAGAACGAACGCTAGAGAGCCCAGATAGAGTGAAGACTTGCTGGGGGCTGGGAGGCCTACCAGCCCCCCAGCCAGCACCCTTGCCTGCCATATGCCTGGTGAACCTCAAATAAAAAACCTGCAAAACTACTGAGGACTCTGACTCCTCCTTTATCCGGTCTGCATGGGATCAGAAAACCTGCACTGTGCCCATTCTGGCCCTTTACACTAGGCAATTGCATACAGATGTGCTGGTCTGGGAAGAGAAGATTTGAATTTAAGTTGCTTGGGGGTAACTACTTGATATGAGTTAGGATGCTAAAGTCGGTTGTGGCCACAGGAGTAGCTCAGATATATTTTTCAGGCAGGTGTCACACTGTGATTATTAAAGGTATACAAAAGTTTGAAATGCTGGATTCTTTTTGCATCTTTGCTATGCAGGGTGGCATCTAGGTAGCTGCAATTAAAATCCAAGTCATCCCCACCTGCAGGGAGGTAGAAAATGTAGCTTGTGGTGGGACCAAGGGGTTAAGGAGCAGCGACAATCAGCAGATGCTGATGGAAGAAAGATATTTCTGTCTGTTCATTATCATAAGAGTCATTTGACTGTCTTCATGCACATTTGCACAGTTTTGCTTTTCCATTGTTAGTCATAAAAGGTCAATGCGTGGAAAATTAAGTTAATAGGGTCAGTGCAATTTGATGAAAACTAGTTTTGGGGTTGTAGCTTAGAGGAGATAGAGGGTAATGCATCTGATTTTATGAGCTTTTTTTTTTTTAAACATCTGTTTGGAATAAAACTTCTGCTCTCCTGTTCTAGGATACGTATAATAACCCTGTAATTTACATCACTGAGAATGGGTTTCTCCAGAATGACCCCGCATCTCTTGATGACACTCAGCGCTGGGAGTATTTCAGACAGACATTTCAGGAACTGTTCAAAGGTACCATTTGAAATGATGAAAGATCAATTGTGCAAACTTAATATAGTTTTCCCATGTTCCTATTTGCATTCAGCAAAGACCAATGATTTTAAAAACTGAAATTCATGTAAATCAGTGTAAAGCCATGTAATTAAGAGAGAGGAGAAAAAGTATTTAGGAAAGAAGAAGGTGAGGATTTTGGCCTAGCTTCAACCTCCTGAAATTTAATCAAGTAAAAAGCGACTGTCTTCAGCATTTTGTGACTCCTGGGTGAAGGTGACATGAATAGAATGAGTTGTGGCTGTTGGGAGAGAACATTAGTTATTACAAAAAGATTAGCAATGACCAACGACAGCGTGCTTATTTGCATATTTTAATATCCTAACTACCAAGAAATGAATTGACAGAATGTTTAAAGGACAAAAATTAAGCATTTGTGCAATAAACTTTAAAGTGGCACAAGTCCTCGATCAATGTATGTTTCATTTAAGCTGTAACTAAGCAACCCAGTTAGAACAGTCTATTTTTTATTTTTCATGTAGAATTGTGTTCCAGGACAATATTATTATTCAGGTAACTCCTCCGCATCCCCCATGGAAGGCTTTTCCTATTTGAAAATAAATGTAAAGGTATAATTTTTAACTGATGACACCATTTCTATTCCAATTATTTTTTTCCCCTCTTTACCCCTTGGGACAACTGTTGCTTAGTAAATTTATTTATTCATTTTTATTGCGGTAACATTGGTTAATAACACTGTATATAATTTAGAGATATAGAATCACACCTCTTCAGATATATGCCACTTCACCACACTCACCACCAAGGCATGCATAATTCTCCACAATAGTCCATTGGGCCCCTACCATAAAACTTATTCATCTTCTTCCTCCCTCTCTGGTAGCCTTAATTTTTCAGTTTTGTCTGACTCTTTGTTTTCTGTCTCTATATTCCACATGAGTGAGGCTATCTGATTTTTATCTTTCCCCTCCTGGCTCACTTTGCACTTTGCTTACATTTTCATCCACATTGCTGCAAATGGCATGAATTTATCCTTTTTGATCACTGAGTAGTATTTCATTATACATGGGTACCACACAAACATCAGCTCAAAGTGGATAAAAGACTTGGCTATATGACCTAAAACCATAAAATGTATATATATATATATATATATATATATATATATATATATATATATATAATAAAACATGGGCAAAACATCCATTAACATAAACTTCAGAAACCTCTTTGCAGGCTCACATCCAGCAGCAAGAAAACAGAGAATATAAACTGGGACTATATCAAATGAAAAAGCTTCTGTACAATAAAGAGGCAATGACCAAAATAAAGAGACACCTTACTGAATGGGAGAAAATGTTTGCACACCATACATCTGATAAAGGATTGATATGGAAAATCTAGAAAGTGCTTATGCACACAACAGAAAGAACATACAACATCCCCACTCTCAAATGGGCAGAAGAGGTAAATGAGATTTGTTTTAAGTGAGATCTGTGAGTCTAAGTCTTTCAGAATCAGAAGCTCTCTCTTCCACCACCACACAGAACAATTGTCTCACCTTTGGTTCTCTGATCTTGGTATAAATTCTTTGAAAGTGCCTCCTGCTGCCTCTGCAGGAATGGACAGTCCTCTGGCCTTGGACAAAGCTCAGATCCTCTATCTCCCACCTTTCTCAGAGGAGCAGAGCTGCACTTACTCATTAACTTCCTGAGACTCCTGCGAGGTAGCACTGATGATCTTGATTGGTTAGAACTTTACTAGTAAAAAGCACCCTGTAAGTAATTAAAACTAATAACAAGCCAAGAAAGACATTCATGGGAAGCACTGCAGGTGAGAGGCAGCCAGAACCCAGGGAGTCAGATGGATGATGGCTCTGTGATCCCCAGCAGCAAAACCTCCCCTCCAACATCAGGCATACGGACAGGCACATAATGACACTCCAGTTGGATCAATGGCATCAGCCAGGAAGGCTTACTGATCTCTTCAGGTAAAATCCCACAGCAATTAATTGAGCAGTAAGAAGTAACCTAATGTTTCTGTTTCCTTTTGGGATAGGAGGAAAAAAAGAGAGGAAAATGTCATTTCATGAAAAAAAGCAGCTAATGCTTTTTTAATCATTGCATTATTTAAATGACTTTAAGTAGGTTGTGTTTTAATTAATGTAGATATAGATAAGAGTAAAGCCACACAGAAGAGACACCAAAAATATGAAATAACAACATAACTAGGTCTTCATTCCAGTTCTGCAGATTATTCAGTGAGCAGCCTCTGGCAAATTGATCAACCTCTCAAACCCTCAGTTTATTCATCTTTCAAAATGGGGTAATACATTTCCTAGCAAAGTTGGAAAGATTCCAGCTAATGAGTTGAGTAAAACACCCCTAGCAATGGCCTGACATAGAATAGGTTCTCAATCAGTGGCAACAATTATTTTTTATTGCAAAATGGGCACCCTTATGAATATATTTATCACCCCAAGTTATTTTCCTTGTTATTTTAAAAATGTTATTCCAAGACTTAAAAAAAAAAAATCCTTCCCTGCCCACTCTAAGTTATAGCAGATGACCCCTCCCACATCTGCAGGTTTCTCCATCCCCCTTTTTGGGGAGCCTCTGCGTGGGTGTTTTAATACTGACCCTCTGGCTATTTATGGATGAAACCCATGGAAGAGAAACCACCTCCTTCCACTCATTATTTCCATTGGCGAGGTTACCAGACTAGGTGAAAAATAAAATCATTGGCAGCAGCAACAAATATGAAGTAACTGGGTAGATGCAATTGCTCTGTCACATGAATTTTTGTATAAATTCAGGAAGAATAAAGCTTTGCTCACGTCGTAGGAATCATTATTATGCTCCCTAAATTTACTCCAGCCCTTGCTGTTGCAGGGTCACAGACAAGTTTAAGTTCACAGGTAAACACACACAAATGGACACTTATAGACTTAATGCAATGGCAGTGAAGACATGGATGCATCTGGGCGAGGTGGTCCCCAGTGGACAACATTCCAGCCAGGACCTACATTCTTGTGAAAAGGGCCAGGAGCCTTGTTTAGCCTGGTCCTCATACACACCAGCCATGCCCTGCTTTGTAGTGGGCTCATGGTCTCTCCTCAACTTGGAGCGTTTGCCTGCTTGCTAGCCCTATGCTCTTGTCAGGAGGACACGAGCATGCTTAAAAGCAGACAAGGTATGTGTGTGAAACATGGGTCTGCCACTGACAAGCCCAATCATTTGGGAAAATTCTTAAGCATACCTCAGCCATATCCTATTTATTTATTTATTTATTTATTTATTTATTTATTTATACAAGCACTGGGAACAGTCAGAAGGGGGGGGGTGAGAGAATTCACCAGAGCCAGAGCGGGGAGCAGAGCAGGCAGAAGGACCGAAGTACACTGCTGAGGGGAGCAGCGGGCGGCAGGAGAGGTCTGCGCGCCATGCGGGACCCTCCTCTGGTGGCCGGGGAGCAGCCGGGGATCGAACCGGCGCTGCAGAGGCTGCGGGCAGCTTCGCAACCCAGCGCTCAACTGCTGAGCCACCGGGGAGGCCCCATATCCTCTTTAAAATGGGGATCATAAGAACATTTTATCTTCTATAGGATGGTGAAAGGTAAAAAGGCAAATGGTTACAATGCCTAAATACAGTCTGGCACATTATGAAGGCATCTGTAAATGAGGACTAATGGGGGGCTGTGAACCCCTGAGGACTGGAGCTGAGTCTTTTCCACAAAGGTGTCTTCAGCCCCAGCACCATGTCTGTCCTATAATAGGTGTGCTACACGCTTGTTGAATTTGGTCTTGTCTTCCCAAGAAGGGTTAGTCCATGGAGCATGAGAAATAAATGATTAAATGCTCGAGCACTGTCTTTTCTTTTCCCAAAGACACATATCCCACATAGAACAAAAAAAGGCAGCCTTCTGGAAAGTTTCTGAGCCAGCCCAACTTTCCAGTCAGATCCATGCCTGAGTTAGCACAGCGGTAGATGATTGCAGAGAAGGTTTGTTAATGACCAGCTTTAGGCTTTTAATGACAAAACCCCTCAGCAAGATGTCATCAAAGTTATTGAAGACTTCACCGAAAGTGTTGAAGCTGATGCATTGTAACAAGAAGGTTATAAATCTTGCAGCTTGGGTATACCACCAAGACAAGGTGCTGAGCACAGAATCGCCCTGCTGTTGTCTGTCAGCCTCTCCCTCCCCCCTCTGCTTCCCTTTCCCATGGAGAGCCGGTAAAGGAGAAATACATCCATTTCCCGAACTAGTGCAGACATGGCAGCCACCTGCCTATGCCAATTTCAGATCACAGAGGCCCATTTAACTGGACAAAGTGTGTTAAACACCTGTGTTTTTCTAAATGTGCATTTCAAAAAATCCTAAGAATTAAGGAAATATCTCAAAGGTTAATACATTGACCTTTTAGAAAAACTAACCAATTAAAAATCCATTACAAGCTCAGAATAGAGACCCAAATACCTGAATGTAGGTCCCCACCCCACATCTATTATTGTTTTATTGCTTCTCCAAGGAGACCTTTATCACTCTGGCCCCTATGAAGGAGTTCATCTCACAACTCACCTCGTAACTCAGGTGATACATGCTTGTTTGGCATTGGGTCCAGGGCCTTTAGGATGCTGAAGTCCCTTGATGTTATTGCTGCTGGTTGGATTGGCTGGTATCTAGCAAAGAGGAGTCAAGGTCAGCAAGGAGAAGGATGAGTTAGATTCAAATCTGCAACACAAGTATTATTGTTTGTGTTGGTGGACAGACTTGTAGGGTTCGAGGTTATAGAGATGACAATTTCCAAAACACTTGTATCCCCCAACCCACAGATTCAGACCACACCCACTCAGCCAGCAGAGACCAGCAGAGGCCAGAGGGCACCATATATGCCCTTCTCCCGCTCTTTCCTCACTGCCCCCCCCAACCCCGCCTTTGCCTTGGGATGCTGGACTGTGCCTGACCTTCCTCATACAAAGAGTAAAAAGTCTGCTGGGTTTGAAAAGTGAAATCTGGGAGTGAGTCCTGAGAGCTACAAGCATGCCTTTGCCTACATCACCATTAGGGTTCTCTGAATATCAACCGGTGGGTAACCACAAAATGCTATTCTGCTTAATACAGTATAATTTGCGAAAGGTGACCAGAGATAGTTTATGTCCTCATATGCCCTGAGCAACTGATGCAGATCTTAGCCAAATTCAGAATCTCTCTCTCTCTCTTTCTCTCTCTCTCTGTCACTCTCTCTCTCTCACACACACACACACACACACACGCACATACACTCTCTCACACACACACTGAGCATGTCCCCAGGCTTAAGCACATAGTGACACTGTCAGCTTCTCCTTCTTAGAAACACAGAACTTGGTGCCTCTGTCCTGTGGGAGTGGGTTTCCTGGCGCTGTCCTTGTGAGAAGTGGCTCAGTCATCCGTCCTTGATCTCTCTTCCCTTAACATCCTCACACGGATGCTGTGCCCCTTGGGCTTCCTTTTAATTCAGCTCTATCTCCTCTTAGGGGATCATTCAGGTCCTTAACAACCCTGGTGAATGTTCAGACTACTCTAGTGTCTTTTTTAAAATTCAGATGATTCCAAAATTATCCTCTATTTTTTCAAATGGCAACCTGTCCACTAGTTTTGTGTGAGGGAGCAAACAGATCAGTTTTATTGTTATAACTAGAAGAAATCTACCAATAATTGTAGTGAAATTTATTTGTGGACAATCTACTTTCCAATGTAAAGAACAGACTCAATGAAATCTTGAAATAGTGGAAAATGAGAAAGAATTTGATAATTATCTTAAAAATGAAATATAATGGACATATAATATGGCATAAGCATAAGGTGTACAATTTGACATGTTGATTTGATATGTTTATCTGTTATGATAGGATTTCAGTGATACTGTTCACTATTACATAACTTTTTTTTTCTTGTAATGGGAACAATTAAGGTCTAGTCTTTTGGCAACTTGGAAGTTTATAATACAATATTACTCATTATGATTACTCAGCTGTGTAGTAGCTCTCTAGAACTTACTAACTAGTTTTTAATTTGTACCTTTAAACAACATCTTCTTGATTCTCCCACTCCTAGCCTCTGGTAACCACTGTTCATCTATATTAAAAGCAACATTCTACTACTTTTATGAGTTTGGTTTATAAAGATTTTGAATGTGTCATCAGAAAGCATTTTCTTCCCTTCTGACTTATTTGACAAAACAAAATGCTCTAAAGGTCTATCCATGTTGCAAATAGTAGGATTTTCTTCCTTTTCTTGGCAGAGTAGTATTCCATTTTGAGCATATATATATATATATATATATATATATATATACACAATACCACTATTCATTCATCTGCCAGCGGATGCTTAGCTTGCTACCATATCTTGGTTACTGTGAATAGTGCTGCAATAAATGCAGAGCGCAGCTCTCTCCTGTCTGTCATCAAAAGGACAGGAGATACAAGTGTTGGCAGGGGTTTGGAGAAGGTAACCCCTGTACACTGTTAGCGGAAATGTAAATTGTTTCAGCCACTATGCAAAACAGTATAGTCTCTTCAGTTAAAAATAGAACTACCATATGCTCCTGTAATTCTGCTTCTGAGTATTAATCCAAAGGAAATGAAAACAGGAATTTGAACAGATCATACTTTTTCTTTTCTTTTAAGAACATGTTCCAGGAGAGAGCAGTGCTGGAATATTCAGGTGATGAGAGTGCTAGTGGAATTGAGTGAAGGTGAACTTCTCAAGTTTTCTCCAGGGTGGGGCTAAAGTAGTCCTCAAAAATCTGCTTATATTTGCTCTTATGTCCTGATATACAGAATCACCTGATTACTACATGGGCTCTTAAGTTATCTTGGGAATGAAAGAGCACTGCAGTGGAACAGGACTAGAGATTTTATCTTAGTGTCATTGGCAGAGGTTACTTGGATAACCGTGTTAAGCAGGAATCCCTTAGGTAGCGTATTGGCTCATGGAAAGACTAGAGAGATTCTGGGTGATTCAGGTAGCCATTCCTATACCAGAAACTTAACATGGGTTTTCGAAAGCTTGGAAAAGGACATTTCTCTGTTATAAATTAAAGCATCAACCTTACATTTTTCATTCAAGCTCCTGCAAGTTCAAAGGTGGGGATTAGATCTGGGTGCACTACAAAAATGAGTTTCTGGATTTACACTTCTAGGATCAGATCTCAACACTGTGAATACCACCAGTTCTAAAGCCTTCCTATCCAAATTTTTTTATCTTACCAATTTATAACTTCCTCATTACTTATGCTGGTGTATCACTTTATACTGAGGTAAATACTATTTCTGCCAGCTTCTCCAGACTCTTAATTGGGGGAATTTCTGGTTAACTACATCCCATAATATCTTTTTCAATAGCAAACCTGACACCATGTAGAAGAAAATCAGTAATATTATGAATAAAAACATTAAAAATTGGTGCCATAATTGATTCCTAGACTCCCTAAACAGCTGTGGCCCTGTCTCAATTATATCCTTGTTGAATAAGAGAATCAAATGGATGGAACTTGAGAAACACTTTGATTCTTGAAGACAATACCTACTATCATCTTTAAAAGGAAGGAAGAAAACCGTTTTCAGGAGAAAATGAAAGTTATTAAAAGATTTAAGCACTCATTGGCAGGAACGGTGTACATAAAGATTTTATTCACCCTTTTTTTTAAAAAGAGCTAAATTCCAACCAGAATAAAATTTTGGAGTTCTGAATTACATGCTTAGCATACAGTAAGTGCTCAGTAAATGTTTAATGAATAACTAACTAGGAAATTGAGTCCAGATTAGCAGGAAAATGGAATTGCTCCTGAGAATTTCAATGAAATACTAGATTTATATCAGCATTTTCATTTTTGAATCTTTAAAAAAATGGAAGATTGTACTATTATTTCATTGCTAGATATTACACATGGGTACAAACCATACCCTTTTTGATACTAAATTTGGGTTAGTTGTGGCAATAATTGAAATATATGCTAAAGTTTTTAAACCTTCTTTAGATAAATGCACTCACATAAATACCTCCATTTCTTATTTGAAAAACTGACTCTCCCTTTGGGATCTTTCTAGTGTAGGAATTGTGTGACCCTCTAATTAGCCTTTCAAAGTAGGTATGTCAAGGTCCCTATTTTTAAAACCCCAATAGTTTTTTAGGCTATAAAATTATGTCTAAATACTTATGATTAATAGTTTTCAAAAAACAACTTTCAGTCTTCTCATCCAGCAACTTAATTTGAAATTTGAACCCCTTTCTTGTTTTGACTGGATCCTCCATGAACCATCTCTACTGAGGAGAATTCAGGGCTTAGGTAAAATTTCCTTGACTCCCACCCTAAGTATTTCCTCTTCTATTTATTCCTATTGAAAATGAGCCTTTCTCAGGAGAAAGTTATCCTTAGGAATTCTGAATCAGAAGGGTCACCTCTGCTTCAAGCTTAACAAAGTTACAGTAGAGAACATAAAATCTCAGAGAGGAAATTGAGTGAACAAATCAGTTCAAAGCATTAGGGTAAAATCCCCAGCTGAACAGCAACTCGGCAGTTACAATCACGAGCAGTGAAATCACCTTTCAAAACACGATCATGGCAAGCACCACCTAATCTATCAAGTTTTAAGACACTTAAGTATGATATTCAAGCTTTGCCATAAATGCATAATTTAATTCAGTTAGGCAGTGAAGTCATTTTAACTTTCCTTAAATTTAACTTGAGCGTGAAACTTTGTCTCTGGGCAAGATGTTGAATTAGGAGGGATCAACTCACCACGTGTTCGGTGCCTTCTCCCGCTATAATTTCGTGTGGAGACTTCCTAGAGGGGGAGCCTGCTTTTCTATTCAGAACTTTCGCGCACAGATCTTCCTCTCTTTGGGCTACTTTTACCCCACATTCCTGTTTAGGTAGCATTTTTTTCAATACAACGAGAATGTCAGCCTGGTGCTAGAGATGAAAGTAGTTTCTTTTGGAATAGAAGGTAATTCTTGAGGCTTATCTGTAAATGCTCCATGCACGGAGAGGGGAGTGTTCCTGTCTTTTTGAATAGGGTCATCTCAGCGACAGCAGAGTGTCCTGTGTGTGAATGAGATTAGCTAATGAAACAGTATCATGGCCCAAGACTATTTTGTGCCATACTGAAGGTCAGCCATATCTTCCCCCTTGTTTGTGAAATTCCATTATAGGATTCACTGCTGCTTGAGAGATAAGTGAAACCATTATGGGTGGAGGAAGAAAAGGCATTTGAACCTTGAAGAATTTTAATTGGCACTGGTGAGTGAAGGTGAACAAGAAGCCATAAATGATTCAGGTGAAAACATTGAATTTAGAACTCCAGGGTAGATGATGGGAGGAAGAATGTATCCCATCTATGGATGAAATAAATTTCCCCCCCTAGCAAGTGGAATTCATTTCTTTAATGGATTTAAAACTAGCCCAAAGCCTTATCAAATTTAAATGAGCATTTTTTTTAGGACTTGAATGTTTCACAATTAAAACTAAGTGGAATAACATAAAAATTAGACCATTGCAAAAATGTGAGTAAATGATGTATATGTGAATATATTTACTAATAGTTTTAATATGGGACTCAGCTATGCTGAGTTATTCTTCTGAAACAGTTTCCTTCCAGAGATGTTCAGTCTGTTCTCGAAATTTTGAATGACCTTTCATTAAAAAGAAACAAACAACAAACAACAACAAAAAATCTTTAAAGTTTTTTTTTGTTGTTTGTTTCTTTTTAATGAAAGGCCATTAAATTAAATTAAATTTAAATTAAATTAAATTTAATGAAAGGTCTTTTTAATGAAAGGTCTTTTTAACATTTCATGGCCAACATTTGATACTGTCATGAATCCAGCATAGCAATCTGAAGAAGGGCTCAGAAGAATCCTTCAGCACTCCTGGGGAAGCAAACAGGATGACCCACTGACTGTGTGTGTTATGTATAGACAGGCAGCAGGTTTTATCAATATTTTTACACAATAATGCTTTAAGTGTTTGACATATTGATAGTGTATATTCCGTAAAGACAGGTCCTTTTGCATTCAAGACCTGGTTTTAATACCCTTGCATGTTGTGTTACTCTGCACAAGTTATTCTAATGCTTGAGTATCAGTTCATCATCCATGAAATTTTATTTTCAGCAAGCATTAATGATATATTTCAGATCCTAGCAGAATCCTAGCATATAAATCCCCCAAATGATAACTATTGCAGTGAATTCTTTGTTATCCAGCATCTATTAACCAGGATTTTAGAAAAACTGTGACTTCCTGCACAGTCATCAAGCACTGATAATTTATGCCTCTCTTGATGACCCTGAAATGCATTCTGAATAATTAGAGAAAGATTAAATTATAATCAGTTTAGTTTCAGTGTTAAGTGTATTTTAATTTATTCTCATTCTTTAAAAATTTTTAATCCTTCTGCATGTGGTAACAATTAACAAAAAATATTTGATTAGCTGGAGCACTCCATTTCCTGACTCTCTGACTAATAAAGAGTTTATGATTTGTTGGAACCCAAACTCTACCCTCCAGATAAACCCGGCATTTGCTAGATGGGCTCTTTCCATACTGGTCTTTCATCTCCATGAGTCAATGTGTTGACTTGCAGCCTGTTGGAAACTCTGAAATTAATCACTAAATATACTTAAATAATGCTGCTCATCCCATCTGATTTGTACAGACAAATAAGTAAAACTTCCAGCTCTCAGGGTTATCTGTTTTTTTTTCCTATGGATTTCTTGAGATGGACATCTGAGCCGACATTAGTAATGACTCCATCTTGGTGTTTCATCAGCATTTACTCTTATCCAGTTGTGTTTTAGACTTATTTTCATAGGGCTTTTAGGCTCTATAACCTTCCTGATGAAAATTTCACTATGCATTCTATCATTTTTGTGGTTCTTCTGTTGAACATTCCACATTTTCTCCTGTTTGTCTCTCCCCTGACATCATGTCACATGCTGTTTTAAAAGATGACATAACAGGGCCTCCTTGGTGGTGCAGCAGGTTAAGTGCCAAGCTGTGAAGCTGTCCTCAGTCTCTGCAGCCTGGGTTCGATTCCCAGCCAGCCAGGGAGAAACCCACATGGTGCAGCAGACCTCTCCTGACTCCCCCCGCTGCTCCTCTCAGCAGTGTACTTCGGTCAATCTGCCTGTTCTGCTCCCTGCTCTGGCTCTGGTGAATCCTCTCACCCTCCCGCACCTCTGGCCTGTACCCCAGCTATTGTATACATAAAAATTAATCTTTAAAAAATAAATAAAATATGACATAACAACTGACTCATGTTAAAACTAAATTCCCTTCAAAAGATGTATCAATGTTCTTATGTGATCCTCAATATTAACTTTTAACCTTTTTAAAGGTACATTTTTAGGCAAGCAGGTTGATTTTAATGGTTTCATTGACCATCATGGGACATAGTTTTCCACAGTCCTCCTTGGCCTCATTCTGTCTTCCCTTCAATCTCTTACTTGCCTGGAAGTCTCCTCTTCCAACTTGAATGACTTCCAGGAATTCACACCCCAATGGGTACCCCCTGTAGCCATGCAGTAAGAATGATGCAATGGAAGGAGGCTGATCATTTCCCTCGGGGGCAGCAAGGACCAAGGTCACACACACCAGCTGCTGAGGAACTCATTTTGAGGCCCGGCAACTCTTACCCCTGTGTGGGTTACGGGTACTCAGGTCAAAATATGGAAGCCTTTCTTGGTGAAGTCGGGATGGGTGCTAAGTGAGGATTGGGAGCTTGGGTGCTGAGCCAGAGAGCAACGATTCGTGTTCTTCTCTAAACCTGCGGTTTCCCTGAGACTAGACTGAGTTGGTAGCCCTCCTTCAGCTGATAAGGAAAGTTGCCTGTTAGTGCTACTTTGCGTCATTTCTCCCCAGAGTGACTTTTCTCATTATGCAGACATATTAAAAGCCACACATTTCAATGATACCACTTTCGCTGTTTCTCCAGCTACAGGAAAACTGTATTTAATGACTGCAACCATGTTTCATGTTTGACAAACTGTATTTACATTATAGGGCTATTTTGAATCTTCTGGGAACCATGGTCTTGAACTTTGGTATATTAGAATGGTCAATTGCAATGTTTTATTGAATAGGTTTCCTTCAAAAAATGTGACATTTTCCTAAGTACCGCGTCAGTTCACTTGGCAGAACAAATGAATTTATGTTAATATAAGATGTTAAAATTTAAGAACATTCACAAAAGCAAAGCTAAAATATCTACGCTAGCTTTCTGTGCCAATATACTGTTAGTCATGGAAATGTCATATTAAATATTTGTGCTGGTCAAGCGAAAGGAAATTTATATGATGTATCTTATTTTTTCATTTTTGATATTTAAATACAGATTTTCTTAGAACATGTGCAATTTCACTCACCCTAGGTCACTGATTGCTTTCCTTTTATTGAAGGGAGACTTGCTTCTTGAAAAAAATAACTTCTTTCTGTGTTTCTATTTCTTAAAAAATGTTTTTTTTGGTTATCACAAGCACTGTTGAATCTGCTGTTTAGAAGAATGCTAGGGAGGACAGTAAAGAAATTGCAGCTTGAACTTGTTGAGAGCCATTCATTTTCGTCAATGAGTGAAGATTTTATTATATTCAGAATCTTGATAAAAAGAAATGCCAGCTAGTGAAGTAGAACCAGGAGCTCGAAGGACTGCAAATGTCCGAACCAGAGACAAAAGCTTGACATAAAACTTGAAAACTGACTCAGAACTTCCTGGCATGCAGGTCAAAGGGATTCACCATTAGTTACCTCAGTAATTCTCTCGTTGTGCTTTGAGGAGCCCAGGGTTCCATGGAGATGTGTTTGGAGAGTCTGTGAGGGCGCACAGAGGGACAGACAGAAAGCAGGGCCCCGGGGCTTAATAGCTTAATACAATTTTTCATGTGAAAGGGAGATTCTATTGCTCAAGAAAGAAAAATTGGAAAGCCACTGAATAATAGGGATCTCATTGTTGGAGGGAAGAAACAGAGTAGCTGCTTTGGGGGAAATGAAGCTCAGCTTCCTTTCTTTTTCACTGAAAAATTTATCTCAAACATATAGAAAAACACAGGTACCTATATAATTGTGACCCAGATTTAATAAATGTTAATATCACACACATTTCACATTAAAATGATATAAATATTAATATCACATACATTTTTCATGAAAAATGAAAAAAAATACCATTGACCCTTTGGAATTTCTCAGGTCTTTCCTTCCTCGAGTTCTGGGATCCTTTGATCCTGCAGTTGAAATGCATTTACTTACATAGCGGATACACAATTTGTTACAAAGGTAGGCTCTCATTGACTGTTCATGTATTTCTCTGTGCTGATGCTGTCATATCATAAACATGTCTGTCTGCAACATTAAGTTCTTCAAGATGTCTATGTTGATGCTTTTTGCTTCAATCCATTCTTTTCAATGGATCTCTGATATTCCGATGTGTAAACCACCTTTAAATAATATACCTCCTCGTGTGGATGTTTATTTGGATCCAAGTGGTGGATGTTTTTCCACTTTTACAAACAGGGCTGCGCTGAATGACCTTAAGTAGCTCCTGGGTTTGAAAGACATTTGATACACGGGGCTTTATGAAGCAGCCCTAGTACTAGTCAGTAGAATCTGCACTATTAGAATGGACTACCTTTCTTCAAAACACTTTGCTTTTATTCCTTTTAGTCCAAAGACTAAACAAATCTACTGGCTTTATGCCAAGCGTGTCTTCCAGGGCTGTGCAAAGTGAAACCCGCATGATCATTAGCGGCAGGCCAGTACCTGGGGGTACTCTTGTGTGAACATTTGTAGGACAGGAATGGTTTGGGTGAATCAGCGAGCTTCCCCAGGTAGCAAGTGGCATAGAAGTAGATTTGTGCCCAGTGTTTACAGGAGGTTTTTCTGCCTAAAGATCTGGGCTGAGGAAATTGAAGCTTCTTTAGTGATAATATGTTGCAAATGGACAGTGCAAGGAAGGAGCATGAGGCTTTGGTTCCATTAATGTCACAGAACAATCACCAATGGGAGGTCCCAGACGAAGCACTTCTGGTTTGATGTGTAGACGTGTGATCCTGTGTGATCTGTTAGTCCCCACATTGTCCTCAGTCCCCTTCCATGTGGACACCCATACAGTGTAACAGTCTAACAGGCTTCATCTACTAACTCAACAGTGCACCGCTAAGGAAGACTCGTATCCAGGGGAGGCAGATATGTTCTGGGAGAGGAAGTTTGGATGGTGGATTGGCTGAGTTACCAGCTATGAGCCACCTACTGGGGCCGCTTCTACAAGTGTCAATACATCGAGAGGCATTCATCTAAAGTCCTCACCAGGTGGCTCTGCCTGCAAAGGAAAACAACCCCACAACAGACTGTGGAATGTTCTCTCAGTTGTTGACTGGAGTTTAGTAGCAGAGAAATTCTACCCTGCTTTGGAAATCTTGAAAGTATATTACTTACTTTGCAAAGTCGTGATTCAATGTCTAGCAGGAAACTCTTGGTGCTAATGCGTCTTTCTTCTGAACTCAGTTCAGTGTAACATTTCATTCATTTATTTTGGTGAAGAGTTGAGGGAATACATTTCAAATTTGCAGATGACACAATTTGCAGATGACCAAAGCTGATCAGGGGAGAGTGAAATTGTGCTTGTTGCTACTTTCACAATGGCTTGTTCATTTTGGTCAGATAGACCTTGGGTTAAATTGCACCTTCTCTCAGAGGCTTCGCTGAGGATCTAACAGGTAGCCTCCATTTTAAATCTATTTTTTGCTGTTTGTCTTTATCTGAAAATTGTATTTTTTCATTGTTTAATGGTTTTTTGACACATCTGCATTGTCTACAATGATGACATGTTTCCCTGTTTACCTCTGGCACCTTAGAACATAAAATAGCTCCTGGTGCCTGTTAGGAACTTAATAAAATTTTGTTGATGGTACAAAAGTAGTGGGGACTGTTGAAGTATATAAGACAAGAAAGTGACATCAGATTTCCAATTTAGAAATGAAATTTGGAAGGAGTCAAGACTATTCACCTGGTCGATATCATTGAATATGCTTCACAGAAACAAACATACATCATTTAAACATTTGCCTTACATGCATTCACACAGTCAAATGTTAAAGCAGCACATACTTCTGGAATATTATCTTCCAATCTTGGCACCATCGAGCATTAACGTTAATATTAACAACCTAAATGATGCCTGGAAGAGAATGTCGGGGATGATCTTATGTAGAAAGAGGCTTGTCAGTTTCTGTTAAGATTGTTCAGGAACAATCAAGTAGATGACTAAAAACTCATTTTGTCTTGTTGGAGAGGGCGGAACACAGAGCAGTGGGGGCCCATTACATAAAAGCAAGTTTCAGTTTAACAGAAGACAGAGTGTCTGACAATTACTGAGACTGAGTAAGAAGCGGAAGGCCTCAGGAGATCATTAGGTACCTGTCAATAGAGGGTGCAGAAGCAGATGCCAGACACCCACCTGTTACAGATGCTGGGGACAGAATGTCTGCCCCCTGGTGGCGAGCAGGTCCACAAGCACGGTGCAGTCACTGATGTTTATCCAGTGTTCATCATGCCCTTGCCTCTGGAGGGGATACAGAAGCATATACCACACAGCTCCTGTATGGACACGACCACCTTCCAACTGTAAATTCTGTGACTCTCAGGAAGTGTTAGCCAAGGTCCTGATGTAATGTTTATAGACCCTCACATTAAAGTAGTCTGAGGTTACAAGGTCTTAAAATTCTGCCAACCTGCAGCAATACATGATCTTACACACAGCTGGGAAGAACATCAGGTGGAACTCCACTTCCCAGACTTCACGTCCAAGGCTGCCTTTGATTTAAGCTCTGCTGTTTTACCCTTTTGAAATCAAGTGTAAATTTAAGGTGTCTAACATGTTGATTTAGTAATCTACATATTGTAATATGATTGCCATTGTGGCCTCAATCACATTGCATAATGATTATTTCTTTTTAGTAATGGGAATAATAAAGATCTAGTGGCTTTGCTTTTGTGACATAGCCAATTATAGTATATAGAATGTCTGTTTCTTTTCTTTGGCTCACTCTCTTTCTGGCTTAGAAAGCTAATATGAATTCTGAGCCGAGGATGATGTGTGTTGGCTTTATTTAATCAAATACTGTTGAGAAAAATATTTTTGCCTTAGAATTGGGTGTCTGTGACTCTCATTGATGACAAAATATGAATTATAAAGAAGAGACTACAGAATTATTACTAAGTACACTTAATTCTTTAAAGTCACCTGCTGCAGTCAATCACAGAGAGACTTGGAAACCTCCTTTAGTGTCATAAAGAACATTAATGGATAAATACCTAGACAGAGCAGTTTTAGGGGTTTGGTTTGGATAACTCTTGTGAACCTAATATTTTGGTCTGAATTCTCTCGTCTAAGCTAAGGATATGAACTTGGTAGCTGCATGCATATGGCCTCTCCATCTTCCACACACTTGAGAGCCAGTGTGTTAGATTCCTGTGACATGTATAATTTCCTGTACTTACTGATCCATGTACCATCACCGTGACTTGTGACTTGAGGGATTAATATGCTTCCTTGGGTTATTCAACATAGAAGATTGGGATCTACTCTGACCCTGAGTAGATTACAGCCCCAGATATTTAATGCTTGCTTTTGTCATTTATTGGAAAGATATGCAAGCAGTATTTTAAAAGATTCTTTTGCTATATAATCTTGGAAACTAGTTATTTTCTCTCTTGGCTTAAGTGTCTTTGTGTATTTCTGCTTTCATTTGTTGACCCTGAAATCCATCCAATTTAAAATTGTGTTCTCCAAATATAGTTCAGATTAATGTGCTCAGAGTACCTCCTTGTACCCTGATTTTCCCTCTGTTCTTTCTCCATTCTGCTGTTGTCTACCCTCCCTCTCTAGCAGACTGTCCAACAAGCTTACATTTCTGGACAAATGGAACATGTCCTTTATGGTTCACAAAATTAATACAGGTACTACCTATTGTATATTTTGAAATGTTTATGGGACATGGAAATTGGGAAAATTAAATGCCTGTGGTCATAATGACCATCTATCTAAAAGTATGATAAATCACTAGAAAGTTTTTTTTATCCAGTTTCTGTTTCTTTCCTTAGGATATAGCTGTAGATTAAAAATTACTGAGTCAAAAAGCATGCACTTTTAATATAATTTAGATATATATTTTCAAATTGATTTATACAAATTAATTTTTAATATTTGCTAAGATACACATTTTCCCACATCTTCATCAATATTGAATACTATCTTTAAAACACATACACATGCACAACACACATTTTGTTAATTTGATATGACATATACACTTGCATGTATGTTTCTGTTGTTTTCATTTATATTTAATTTAATTTCAGGAAAGATGGCTTTATTTATTTATTAGTTATTTGAATTTCTCCTGTGAGGTATCTGTTTATGTCCTTTGAATATGCTATTGTGATTTACATGTTTGCATATATTGTAAGACAATAATAGCATTCTAAAAAATGAGTGTCATTTCCTCCAGCAAATCCCCAGAAAACATAAAGAGACAAGCGTGATTCTGATATACGAGGCAAAGTCTTCAATATTATTTATATCATTAAACATTGACTCTATTCATTGAAATCTTAGGTGTAGTTTTACACATTTTAAAACTTAAAATGAGATTTTAAGATGTCGTTATGTAAATGACATCATACAAAGACATCCAAAAGAGGATGCAAGGGAGAGAGTGAGGTGGACAGGGAAAGTGCTACCCTCTGGACTAGACACTTTAGTTTCAAGAAGCACAGTTAGAAACCAGAATTTAGAGCATTTCCTTTTCTGGCATGCTAATACTTGGGTATCATTTCATTATAACTTCATTTGCCTTCATGTCAGCAAATCAAGTCGCATATCCCCATAGCTGCCTCCCGCTACAGAGACACATACATTATGGACGCCCATTATAAATTTAGTGATGATGATGAAGGCAAGACATGCTGCTTGCTACATCCTAATTAAAACCAAAGTTGCTTTTATGATTCCTTAAATCTAGGCCAAATTTTGCTTTAATCTCATAGACATATCCCAAATCGAAGGCAAACATAAACATATTGCATTATCTCTTTCCGGCCGTACATGATTTATGTCCTCTCTGGGTGAGAATATGTTTATATGATTTTGCTATTGTGATAAATTGAAGGTGTGATATTACAGACCAGGATTCGGAACAACAAAGACTATGAAAATTAAAGTTTCTGTTAACATGCAAGCTACTTTTTTACTTGTCACTAAATATTTTAGTTTTTATTTCTCTTGCTTATTTTATGGCAATGCCTCCCCCCACCCCAATATACCTTTTTCTTTTTCTTGTTTACCCTTTTATGTTTACTGCTATTGCTTTATCCTTAATGCTCTTTCTATTTCAGAACGGGCAAATATAAGGCTTGAGACTCAATTCTTCCTGGCTTGGAATAGCTTTGTATAAATAAGAGAATTGTGTTATATGCTATTCAATCTTAAGGAATAAAAATGACTTTCACTTTAGTGAAAAGAAGCATCACCATGTTTTAAAATTATAGGCTTTTAGAGCTGAGAGGGACCACGGAAATCATCGAGTCCATTCTTCTTGTTTTATGGCTGAAAAGTGTTCATGCAATTGTTCTGTCATAGGTAACTGCTTCCTTACTCTTGGGCCTGCTTCATACACCATGCCTACCTTATTTCTTCAGATTAAGTTGAGTCAGAGTTAGACTAAGGTATAATAGTTAAGTGAATAAGTTTGAGGTTAGATAGATAGGGGTTCAAACCAATTTCCCATCTTTCCTTTCTCACATTTTGGGCAAATAACTCTACTGCCAAGCTTCAGTTTCACATCTATTAACTAGGGCTATTTGTACTAACCACATTTTGCTATTATGAGGACTGAATTATGTCATATTTGTAGAATACTTAATTCAGCGTCTGATAAAAAGTGTCAGAGAAATGGCACCCCTTGATCAACATACTTTCTCTGTCTCCCTTCCCAGACTGAGTTCTCATAGCCCCTGTCTTACTCATTTCTGGGGTCCCCAGCTCTCGGCATCTCATTTCATGGCAACCCCAAACCCACTATTACTTGAGCCTTCAATCTTCCAGTCATTTTTCTCTTCTCTCTTTCTTTTGTCTCTTCTCTCTTTCATTTGCAAACACTTAGGTTCAAGCTGCCCATCCTTTTTCCTGGATTAACAGAAACCAGATCATAAAAATGTTCTGCTTGGAGCAGAATTTCAACACACAAAGATGCCTCCTATGTGTCTCATTAGAATGGAAGATAAACCTTTGCAATGAAACTGACCTTGCTCATGACACTGCCTTGGTATTAACGTTTGAGGTGCCTGAGCAAATGGGATGGCAGTAGGAGAATTCAGCCAGATAATTGCGAGGCCCATTGGAGGACAGGCTAGCCATGTTCTTCCACTTTGCTTGTTCAGAAACTAAAACGTTGTCAGCATTTTCAGACTATATCAGTTTCTCAGGGAATACACTCATATATATTGACTTGCAAGACGCTGACATATAAACCAAAATATCAATTTATTACTTTATGACTTGAAATAATTTAAGGCCATAGATACTTGCATCAGTTTGTCAACACATTCTTTTTCTGCAAGAAGCTGTATGTGAAACAGAAGAAAGCTAGCTGGTCAAGGACTAGCAAGCAGTGTCATAATCTTTTAATGCATTGACTTCTATTATAATGATTTTCCTAAATGGGAGTACAAAGAATATTACTAGTTTCCCAGGACATCCAGTCTCTAGAATTACTGAACACCTAATGACAAATCCTGCCAAATTTCTTATAGTTGAGCTTCTCCTTTCTCTTGCTACGTCCTGTTTTAAGGTACAGCCACACCATCATTAGGGTTCTGCTCAAACCTCATCTGTAATGGAGGAAACTGTGGTGCTGGATATCTGCCATTGTCTACTCTTACAATTTTTTACAATAACACTCCTCTAACTCTGTGGGTCCTGGGCGTGCCTTTCTCTCCTCTATATTCCACCCTCACCGTACTGTGTGGTTCTCCCTACTGTGTATTTTGGCAGTAACAAAAGGAATTCTCTCTAGAATCTGCATTCCCATGGCGTGAGACAGCTCAGCCTGAATGCTAGGGGAGGAACAGGACAATTAGAAGGACAGGGGTGAGGGGAAGTGTGAGGGAGAGTGGATACTCCCAAAGTCAGATCATTTGTCTTTGCTTTGTCCTTGCTGGGCGGGAGCCCCGGAGGAGGAGGAACGTTTGGTATTTAGTAACACTCACAGTAGTCTGGGACTCTGTTTTTGCAGACCATGAATATTTTTCTCCCTCGGGGAGAACTGGATTCTCAAGAGTAAAATGAATTATCTTCTTGGCTAATTAGTTAGGACATAGCCAAATTCTCGGGAGGATCATCCCATCGGAGAATTTCTGTAATGTATGCTTGTTTTTGCAGAGTCCATCTCTTCTCGTTTTGTAGCCTGCCTGGCCTAGGAGCTTATGCCTCACTGTGAAGGCAAAATTGTCCAGTAGGCAAAACCTTTTGTGTGTCTTGCATCTTTCTACCTTCCCCCTCTTGTTTTGCCTCCTAACTCTTGATACTCATGGGTCTCTCAGGTCATTCCCATTGTTGCATTTGCCTGCTCTGCCAATTTCCTACTTTAGGAGATGAAATGTATGCCCCTCCCCCACCACCCCACTCTCTATACTCCCACCACCCATCTAGACTGACATCTGTCACCCTCTCTTCTCACTGCCTGTGCCAGGCTGGATGCAACAACTGACACTCTGTGAATATACCCATATCCTGATCAAGTGATAAAAACTTTTTTTTAAAAGTTTTTTAATTTTGCTTTTTTAAAAGATTTATTTATTTATACAAGAACCGGGGTACAGGCCAGAGATGTGGGGGGTGAGAGGATTCACCAGAGACAGAGCAGGGAACAGAACAGGCAGACTGACAAAATACACTGCTGAGGGGAGCAGTGGGTGAGACAGGAGAGGTCTGCCTTGCCATGTGGGCATCTCAGCTGCCGTTGGGATCGAAATGGCATTGCAGAGGCTGAGGACAGCTTCACAGCATGGCGCTCAACTGCCTGTGCCACCAGGGAGGCCCTCAAGTAATGAAAACTTAATGGTTTTGTATTTTACCTTTTCTTTTTTTTTTTTTTAAATTTTTTTTTTTAATAGAGGCATGTTTTTTTTTTTTTTATTTATTTGTTTGTTTTGTTATACAAGCACTGGGTACAGTCAGAAGTGCGGGAAGGTGAGAGAATTCACCAGAGCCAGAGCGGGGAGCAGAGCAGGCAGAAGGACCGAAGTACACAGCTGAGGGGAGCAGCGGGCGGCAGGAGAGGTCTGCGCACCATGTGGGACCCTCCTCCGGTGGCCGGGGAGCAGCCGGGGATCGAACCGGCGCCGCAGAGGGCGTGGGCAGCTTCGCAACCCAGCGCTCAACCGCTGCGCCACTGGGGAGGCCCTATTTTACCTTTTCTAAGTGAACAAGAGTTACCTCTGCTGGTATCACCCCATGTTTCCTTTTAGCAATCCACTAGAGTTTCAGAGAAGAACCCTAAAAAGTTCATGTCAACCAGAAAAACTCATTTCTGAGACACTCTGGTATGGAAAGGGCTGTAAATATATCAGAGAAGAGATGCAAGAAGACGTTGCTGGCTTTCTGCAAAGATGATTTTCCTCTCTCCATTGGTACTATGAAAGGACACCCTTGGTCTATGTCATGTGGTGTGAGAAAGGGAAGTGAGCTCTGTGACAGTCACAAGAAAGGAGTCTGGAGTTTTTGGGGGCACAGAGGGACGTTTGGAACTAGAGCAGGTGTCATGGAAGTAGAATAATCAGATGGAAAGAACCTGGATCCTTATGGAGATCACCTGAGCTGCTGGATCAAATCTTACCTTAAGCCAGTTTGCCTCTAGATTTTAATTACTTAGGTCTATAAATTACCTTAATGATTTAGATTTAGGTCTTTTTCTCAAAAGAAAGGGTTCTAGAACATTCTGTGCTGCAATTTTAAAAGATCTAGTGGAATATAACAGAACCACAACTGAAAAGAATTCATTTAATGATGGGATTTCTTGCACTATCACAGACTCAGCTCATCATGTGAGTGTCACTTATAGAGTTAGCCCCCACCACAAGGAATGACTGAAGATGTTCAGCAGTCTCTGTATACAAGTATACAAGGGGATGCTACTCTTTTGTGTCTTCGAAAAGGCTCTGGATCATATGAAATCTAATCTCCAATGTTATGCTACAGTCACTTATGTAACACCCATTTTACCCATAGCCAGATGGTTAGCATGAGA
The DNA here is from genome assembly GCF_964194135.1 of Talpa europaea. NCBI lineage: Eukaryota > Metazoa > Chordata > Mammalia > Eulipotyphla > Talpidae > Talpa > Talpa europaea. The sequence goes on along the minus strand of NC_140071.1, from coordinate 132,713,125 downwards.
CAGTGGAGATACAGATTTTGGAGAGGAAATTCTAATTCTCTCATTTTCTGTAAGCTAAATCTCTCCTAAAAGGTCTTACTCATTTATATAAAATTTACCCTATTGACTCCAAAGAATCATTTTGTATATTGTTTCATGTAATTGCCAGAAGGCTGCACCAGTGTAGGGGTATGGGCTGTGCATGATGTGTTGTGTTCACCAGACAGTGCATTTCCGGTGGTCATTTCTCAATATTATTGTATATCAAAACATTCTGTTGTAACTTACACAATAGTATGTGTAAATTGTGTCTCAGTAAAGCTGAATTTCCCCCCAAAGAAGAGCCAATCTAGTGGAGTGACTAAGGGTATATGGGATTCAAGTTACCTTGAATTCCTATCCTGAGAATTTTGGGATTAACAGGCAAGGGAAACATAGTTAAACCATCCATTCTTTGGTTTTCCTCATGTATGAAATATGTGTAATAACAGCACTGACTTTGCGGGATTCCTCCGAAGACTAGAGCAGGGCCAGGGTACTTCAGATGATGGGAGCAGAGATGGGGAAGGTCTGGTTGCAACTTGTCTCACTCTATTGAGGTCTTTTGAGGATGGACTAAGAGATAAGTGTGGAAACAATGCAGACTTTTGGGAAAAAACTTCCAGGCAAAGGTAACAGTCAGGAGAGTTTCAGGGGAGGGAAGGGGTTTGCTCTAGCCTTGGCTGACAAAAGAAAGGGGCACAGCATGGCAGAAGCAGCATGGACAGGGAGAGAGAAATGACTAAGGGAGAGAGGAACATTTTGTGAACAGATCCCAAAGGGCAGGGAAGGTCTGCGGTGACAATGGCTTCTGTTTTGCAGGAAGTAGGAACTAGGAAGGCTTTGGATAGAAGATGGACAGACTCTGATGTGTGTTCTCAGTGGATTCATATAAATTCAACATATAAATTTGGCAGGGTGGGGTGGGGAGGCAAAATTTAGTTCAAGCAAGTAGTATGATGCCTGATTTTATGTGTTATCTTGACTAGATCATAATGTCTAAAAGGATCAATTTTGTTGTAAAGCTATTTTTTAAGTGTGATTAACATTCACACTTGCCTTAAGATTCAGATAAGCAAAGATAAGCAAATTATCCTTCTTCCTGTGGACAGGACTCTTTCAGTCAGTTGAAGTTATCAAGAGTGAAAGACTGAGGTCCTCTGAGGAAGAAGGATTTCTGCCTCCAGGCTGAAACTGTAATTCCACCTCTTCCCTGGATCTCCAGGAGTCTTGCAGATTTTGGATTCCATAGTTCTCACCATTATGTGAGCTCATTCCTTAAAATAAAAGTAATTCTTTCTCTCTCTCTCTGTACACACACACATACCCTCCCCTATTGTTTCTGTTTCTCTGGAGTGCCTGAGTGACACAGGAAGCAGGGGTGGGTAAGAGTTCTATGTCAGACAGCCTTTGTAGGGGCTCATCTAGACCAGAGCCAAGTGTGATGTCTTATAATAAGAAAAGAGGCAAGATATAAATTAAAATTAAATTGTATTTAAGGTAAAACATTATATCTAGATTTTTCATTCAATTACCATAAAATATATTTGTAGTACTGTAGATGTATTGCTCGCATTATTGTGTAGGTTATTTCCATCTGCTAGATAGAATATTTCTAATGTTGATACTACATTCTACAAAGGAACTGGGATCCCAATAAGAGAAAAACAAGATGGCCCGTCACCTGGTAGAGCATGTACAGACTTACAGAAATTTGGTTTTGAACTTTGTCTCTTCTGAGGAGTTTTAAAGGCATAGCAAATTCAGCAGAATCTTCTTGTCCATTGAGCTCATAGTAGGTATTCGAGAGAGAGACCGTAATACACAAATGGTCGCTACACAGGAGCCTGTGGGGGCCCTCAGGGAAGTGGGAGCTGCTAGAAAAGCCTCCTTGGTCCATTGCGCGTGGTCTCCGCAGGGTGGGAGGAGATCTGGCCTGTTTCATCATGAGGAGGTCCCCAGGGCACAGCATTCAGCCTCTCTCTAACCCCTCTATTCATGGTACATTTACTTCTCAAATGTTTGCATTTCCAAAGTCTCATAGCCTAGTTGTTTTAAGAAAGGAGACATTGCTCTGGACAGTGAGAATTTGGACAAGCTGCTCCCTTCTTTAAGACTGAAATCCCTGATTTCTAAAATGGGCATGATATAGGCACACAATGCAGGTTGGTGGTTTCCAGGGCCTGAGGAGGGGAGAATGAGGAGCAAATGCTCAGTGGATGTGGGGGTTCCTTTTGGGGTAATGAAAACATTTTGAAACTTTATAGAGGCAGTGGTCACACAACATAGTAAATGTTCTAAATGCTCGTCCTCTTTAAAAGGGTTAATTTATGTCATGTGGAATCTCACCTCAATAGAAAAAAATGGGGATAAAAAATAGTGCACCGAGTTATAATGAGTTATAATGAACATTAACTACATTAAATACTTAGCACGATGGCTAATACGTAGCACACTGCAACCAGTCAAGGAATATCAGTCTCCTCCGTCAGTTCCTCCTCCTCTTTTCTTCATCATTATTACTGTCATCATTCTTAAAGCTCTTCTAGAAGGAATTCATTCTCAGGTAAAAATGATAACCTGTATCTGTTTTACCCAAAGGGGGTATCCTGAAAGACACAGTTAGAAGATTAGGTTGACCCTAGGTGAAACCAGAATGTTTCTGAGAGGCCCAGAATGTATTTGGTAGGCAGTAGGGAGCCACAGAAGGTGCTTGAGCTGGAGAGTGACATGAATCAGACTGTGCTTTGAACCAGATAGCTGGGGAATTACCCATTTAGTGGTTAAGATGACTGAAACTGAAAGAGGGTTACTCTCAACAAGGTCCTTATATTTCATATTCTTCCTCTTCAATCAACTTGGGTTTGGCTTGCTACATAAACACTTAATAAATACTTGTAGATTAGTTATTTTACACTTGTTTAATGCTTTCCTTTGAAGTGCTTCCAGTTGAGATTACTTCTACAAATCACATAATACAAGATAAAATACCCTATATATCTGTCAGTTTCCTCTAAGACTGTTTTCTAAGTATTATATGTGCTCAGTTCATAGACTGGGTGTTCAGTTGCTGGGAAAATAGAAATCACCCCATTAGTCATGGCTCTGCAAATTTCACATTTTATATATTCCAAGTTTTGTGGTGGGTGATATTTAAAGCCTTATTTTTTTGCTGGCTATTGTATCACTACAACTGTATATTGCTCGTGGACATTTTGTGATCTCAGATCTAAGGAAAATGATGATGTTCCTTTTGTTATCACTTTGAGGGAAGCACAAAAAGACCTTAAAGTGAGAAACACAGCTTAATTAGCACGTCGGTGATGTATATTACCCAGTGTGAAATCTCCACTGGCACCAAAGGCAGGATCAAAACAAAAAGGCATCTTTTGGATTTTTATTTTATTTTTTTGGTTTTACTCAGAATTCACAACCTTATTTCTACAACTCTAATCTACAAAACCCACACTGTAACATCTTTGTCTCAAAGTCATCCCATTTTACAATATCAGGCAAAGGTACACAGCTGCTTATTGATTAATCTCTGAGGACAAATGTCCCCTGTACCATGTTATACAGAGATTTATACCTTGATTTATGTAATGCAAAGGCTCTTAAACATCATAGGGTTTAAAAGCCCTGAAGGGACTATTGAAATTTTCCAACTGTACCTTTATTATATATTGATTGATAAAATCCTAATAAAAAGTTAGAAAACTTTTATACTGATTTATATTTTATTTGGCACATTATCTACATATATTATAAAATATCTGTATATCTCTTTATTGAACTGAATAAATGATTTAATTTACAGATCTTGTGCATCAGACACATTTCTTTCAGTTACAAGAACTTAATTGAAACTGGTTTCAACTGAAAAAATCTTAACAAATGTCAGGGAATTTATTTGCCTAAGGGAGGTAAAAGGTTCAAGGATAGTTCTTCAAATTAATTGGGCTCATGGGTTTAAAGAGATTTATTTCTTCTCTAGGTCTGGGTTTGCTTTTCTGTGGGTTTTCTTCAACTCCCAGATTCAGTCTCTGTGGTGATTGTGGGTAGATCCAGGCTTATGTCCAAGATCAGAGGGAGGGCAATAGCAGTGCTTGGCTTGAGCTCTGGTAAGACAACTTGAGCCAGGATTCAGCCTTGACCCGATCACTTTGACTTCAATTTTGGAAAAAAATGATTGACCAGAAATATCTTTGGCGTCAACACCTGGAGTCAGAGGATGGTGTCTGTCCCATCCAGACTATGTGCCCTGAGTGAGGCCAGTGTGAGTTCTCCAGAACATAGTTGTTCTTACCAGTGGTTGATGAGCAGTAAAAGTCAGCAGATGCCCAGGAAGAGTCCCCAGGTGGATTCCAGCTTTGCATTAATAAAAGGAGAGAGGTAGAGGATATTGGGAGTATCCTCCCCAGAGAACTGTGAACACTTTCTGTATCCATCTTCTTCATGAGGATAAAATCTCTGAAAATTGAAGTGCCTGTTTCATCGATCACACTTAGAAAGGTAGAATCATTCCAATGCTCTCTCTACAGACCAGGATCTTTCTTAGATTATTCATATTTATGATTTAAAAATAGCCAATTTTTGAAAGTGATAATTTTTCCAAATTTCAAAAATTAAAAAACAAAACCCAAGAGAAAGGGAATATGACTTTATCAAAGAACTATTGAAACTTTCTCTGATGAACTGTTTTGAATTTAATTCTGTGCAAAGAGAATATATATAAGCCCTTTTTTATCAGTCTCTTAAGATGACTTTTTTTAATGTAGAAAGTTTTCACTGGGGTGTTTTCACAATTTAAACAGTGTGCATGGGAAACCATATTTGCAGATTCCTCAATGAGTGATCATGAGAATCACCTTAACACATTAAATGCAATTTTTGGTGGGTTTTCTCAGAATTTAGTCCACTTTTCTTTACTAATTAGCTGTCACTGTGTGTGGCAGTTTCCCTTAAGGATTTGCTCATGGGAGAGCCCTCTCTAGCTTTGTCCTACACTGTTTGTTCTCCCCAAAGACCTGGGTCAGTTTTGATATCTTCCTGCTGCCTTCACCCCACATGCTTGGCAGGTCACTCACCCCTTTGGCTGTGGGGTTCCCTTGTTCATCAAGTGGCCCTTATGGAAGGGTTATCTGATTTCTGCTGTCAGGTCAACCCATAAAAACAACTTACTTCTTTGTCTTGTCTGCCCCCACCCATTGAGGGTCCATTCCTTGTCATGTGTAGTGTTTAGCTTAACCCTTCTTACTAGAAAACATCAACAGTCCCTGGTTTAGCAGAGGTGGGGAGGACATTTGGTTCTTCTCAGTGTTACAGAAGAGAATAGTGGAAAAGTTCTAGAAGAAGAGTTACTTGATACTCTTTGAATTCAATTAGACAACCTCTCTTCCCTTCCTGCTCTTATCTGCCGGATTGGGTGAAATCAGTGGTGGTGATTGCAGTGGGTGATGATGGTCATGATCTCAGGACTTGAAGCCAGCTCTGTGGGTAAGTGGTAGTGCCATCACCAGCAGTGATCTGAACTGCTATGCTCTTGCTTCAAACATCAGCCTTGTCAGATTATGTCGCTTCTTTGCTCAAAACACTCTAATGGCTTTCCATCTTACTTAGACCCAGCACGCTTGCTGTGGCCTACAAGCCCCCTCTCTAATCCTGGTTCTCACTTATTCTCACACTCATGCAATACAACTTGACCCCTGCTCATTCAAATCTAGCCTGGCCTTATTGTTCCTTGTACATGTCAAAAATGCTTGCACCTAAGATCCTTTGCACTTGTTTCCTCTGTCTGCAATGCACTCGTTGTATATTCTCCAGATTTGTTCCTGTTCTTTTGTAAATCTTATCTCAAATGTCATTTTATCAGCAAGATCTTCCTTGACCATTCTATAGAAAATAGTTTCTTCTGACAATCTCAACCCTTACCCTGATTTCTTTTTCTTTCTATCATTCATCACCACCTGATGTATACATATCTGTACTTGTCTATTGATAGTCTCTGCCACGGACATTCTCTGTTTGGGGAAAAGCCCAGTACTTGGTAGCTCTCAATAAATATTTGTTGACCTAACTCAATGACTGATATATTCATTAGGATATAGATGGTAAAATTAAGAGAAAACTAAGAAACTTTAAATTTTCAGTTGACTGGTTTAACTAAATGGGAATATAAAATTTCCAGCTAAAAACTCAATTCCTCTCTTCATTTTGACACACTAGCTCTATCTCTTTTTGTGAAGAATAACCAGGTATCTACCAAATGCTAAGATGCCTCATTAGTATTTGATGCCACACAGTGACTTCTTCTTTGCCAGTCAGGAATTTTTTTGCTTTGCAGATTTTCACTCCCGCACTCTCGTGTGATGGACTAGACTAGGTAACTGCTAGACTAGGTAACTACAAGACTAGACTAGGTAACTGCTAAGCAATCCTTTTTCTCTAACATGTATGCCTTATGCATTTCTCTTTCTTTCATTCCACTGGAGATGCACTTTGGAACACAGATTGTTGCCTTTTGCTTCATCTGCATTGTTCACCTGCTCATAACTTGCAGATGAGGCTATTGTGGTGCATGATTTAGAAGATGGGTCATGAGGATGTCTTTCAAATGTGAGCTAATGGTGGCTGCAGAGACCACTTATTTAGAATATGTTTCAAGTAATGTGGATGATGCCCTTATCGTTCAGAGTAGGACTCTCCTTAAGGCTATCAGTTTTCATCTGTAGATCTGTGTGGAGTTTAGGGTTGGAGCCCATTGAAAATTGAGATTGTGGAGGAGATTTTACAGTTAGTTTCTGAAGCTGTTGACAGGGAACAAGAAGACAGAGCTTTTTCTACAAATACTTCTTACCAGACTCTCACTCTTGGTGAAGGATTTTAGTCCTGTTTTTGCCTAAAATACATTTGTCTGGGTCTAGTAGGATTCTTTGTTTGTGTGTATACATACACATACACAACTGTCCATAATATAGCTTTTGTTTTCCACCTTTTAATTCATGTATGGTGGGAGAAAAGGGATTTTATGGCTAGATGGACAGTATGTTTGTTTTTATTTCATATAGCACATTCCTAGTAAAGAAGGGGAATAGGTTCAATGGAGTGGAGGATGAGGGTACCTGGGTAGTGGGTGTGGTGTGGGAACATACATCTGAAGAGGTGTGATTCTACACACTAAATCATTTACAGTGTTGTTATTCTATAAAAATAAATATAAAAACACAGAAACAGAAAACAAAAGACCTAAAAGCAGTAACTTGGAAGGAGAAGTTTGTTCAGAACTGGAATTAACCTGTCTTGAACATGACAAATGTCATAAGGTTTGTTATAGAATTGATTTCTTTCTGTATGTTCTGGTGGTTTAATTTGATTGGCATAGCAAAATATTGCTCTTTGATGGAGGAAAAGTTATTTTTAATGCACAGGACTGTGGGTATAAATTTTATTTGTGCTAATAATGTTGAATAAACTGCATTTATGTCTTGGGTTTATTTCTGACTATTGTGGTGCTACGTAATTTGATTGTCCAGTGTTTAGACATGGATTTAAATCTTCATGCAGCTGGGAATTAACTACTCACATTGTTTCTGCTTCTGCCTGTGAATTAAGAAAATGACCACACTAAAAAAGGAAACTATTTTGGCATTTTCATCTCCTTTTTAAAGTACTGTAGGGTAAGGTAAAAAGTATCAGGCTTTTCTGCCCTCCCGCCATTAGGATAGATGAGGGAACCCTGCGGTCCTGAATGCATGCCTGACGGCGGGCACCTGGAACAGGGTGTGGGCATAGGTAGATGGGATTCACATGGGCTGAGACTGGGTTTATAAGGGCGGTGTCACCGGGATGCCAGCAGAAGCAGCAGAAGCACGAGAGAGCAGAGCAGCAGAGACCACCAGAAAACGCTGGAGAGCCCAGCCTCCCGGCAGCCTCCCACCCGCCCCCCGCACCCCTACCTACTGTGTACCTGGTAAATCCCAATAAAAGCCTGCAAAAGCCACTGAGGGCTCCAGGACTCTCCCTCCTTTACCTGGTCTGCTGGATCAGAAAACCTGCTCCATGTTCCTTCCTGCCCTTACAAGTACAAAGTTATTTCTATAGAAATAATATCGAATAATTTAAATGATATAGAAGGCTCTAACTCTTCACCTACATCTGCTTGAATATCAGGTCTGAAGGTATTGGTTTTGACTTTTCCATTTAACTGCTATGAATGCTTCGCAAAGGATGTGATGTGATTTTTGTTTTTCCTTTAAACAAATGAACATGTTATTTTTATGTTGTCAAGAGAGATATAAATAGCAATAATTGACTTTTAACACACAATGAAGTTAATGTTTTCAATATTTACCCAACAACTATAATTTTCAATAAATAACCATCAACTACTGAAATTTATAAAATGGTTGCTGGGTTAATATGTTTCATTAACACCAAACTTGTTTTCATTTATACTAAAATAGACCGACACTTTTATACATAATAAGATTATTTGATAGCGTTTACATCACTACAATGACAATTAAATCTAATTCATGGAGAACTTCAAGGTCCATTGCTTAGGCTACCTTTGCACACTTTCAGTGGAGTTAAGCCTACTTTATTATTTTTGCAAATTGAGGCAGCATTAGTTTGAAACACTGTATGATTTAGAGGTATAGGATCACAACCTTCAGGTGTATATTATCCTTCATCCACCCTCACCCACCCCAAGGCACACAGAGTCATCTACTTTGTTCTGAAGTCTTCCTAAAATACTACATGTAGCTCATGAGTAGTGTAAGTTCTTTCCTTGGCTTATTTTCTTAATATTTGTTTTATGTTCTATGTCAGTTTGACATTCAAACATAATTAGAGGTTAAATTCGTTGGAATCTTTCAAGCTTGAAGCAGTAAATATTCATGGTAGTAAACCTAAGTCACCAAGATTCACTCCAGGTGATTTTCACCAGGGATGGCAGAAATTTACTCAAGGACGTCAATAAGTACACAAGTATCTGTTGAGTGTTTGGATGGACTATGGGCCAGGAGCTACATGGGACATGTCTTTGAGAAACATGAAATTAAATTGATGAGATAATTAATGCTTAGGTAGAAAATGAAAACTCGCTTAGTGACAGTAATACAGCATAGTAATAAAGTATCTATTAAATTGCCAAATGAGGGATATAGCAGATACTACTGGTGCTCTGAGTAAATTTGTTAACTCAAACCTGAGCAGTTTATTCTTCTCTCACTTTTGTATATCACATTTCTAGGACTAAGAGGGCCTCTCCACATATTTAAGCAAGGGCAGTAAATAATAGTAGCTAACATTTATCACATTGTTCCTCTGTGCTGGGCATGGAGACCCCCAGATTCCATGAAATGGGTCCTGTGATCATCATTTCGCAGATGAGTTATCTGAAGCCAGAATAACTTTCAAGGGTCACCCAGTAGGTGGGTGAAGAGTGGGGGTATGGCTGCAGGCGGCCTGGGCTTTGGGCTTGTGGATGTCTCGCTCCCCCATCTTACATCTTCTGTCTGCTGGTTTTGAGGTGCGCCTGTGAGAGAATCTGGCCAGAGAGAGCTAGCTTCTCCCTGCAAGTTTACTTTTACAAGGCTCCAATTAGTACACAGAAAGAGCTCATTTACTAAACGGGCTCTGAGTAATTGGCTAATGGGTTTTTGGTGAGCAGTGCCCTCCGGGGGGCTGTTTCCACAGCCTGATGCATTGGGCAGTCAAGCCTGCAGTGGTTTATCCTGCTCCAGGACAGCACAGCCCAGCGCGCTAATGCTTCCAGAAAACGGTTCCCTACTGAAAACTCAAACAGGATAAACGGGGACTGATTCTAGCTTTCAGAAGGTAATACTAGGAGCCCAGCAACGAGATCTTGGATAGCCTCTCCTGCAAATTCAAGGAACTGGTGTGTGTTTGTGTGGGGTGGGGGTGGAAGGCAAATAGTTCTCATCCTTCATGCATGGATTTAAACAATGAGGGTCATATCTGGATTTTTCTGTAGCCCACAGACTCTGAAAGAGACATGGCCTCTGGAGGGACACAAGAACCTGGTTCTCCTTGCTGTGGCTGTAGACCCTCCTACTGGGGAAACGGCAACTGTTATCTACTCTGACCCAGCGGATGTAGCTAATTGCTAGTATGTCTTTGTGGCCCACTTGCTTGTGCTATTAAATGGACATAACAGTAATACCTACCACAAAGGGTTTTTGCAAGGATTAAATGAGTTTTGATAAATATAAAATACTTAGAAGAGAGTCTGGGCATGTGACATACCTTAGCTATCATCATGTTTATGTGTACCAGACGATGTTGTGGATAGAAAATGGGACTTACAAAGGGCTCAAGATCTAGTTTTTTCCTTTACAAATTTTATATACTTGAACATCGGTGTCTGCTCAGCGCTTTCATCTGGGATGAAAATAACACTGATCTCATAGGGTTGTTTAAAAAGCATAGTAATGTCAGTTTCACTTGTAAACTGTAAAGCCTCAGGATCATTGTTAGTAATTCCTCCAACCTGATTCATTTATTTAATTCTCATTCTTATAACACAGCTACAAAGCTAGGAGTCATTAAATTCTTCCTTGCAGGTAGCTGGCCTATAAGATTTGACTCTGCTTTACAGTATCTCTAGTACCTTCCCCTGCCTCCTATCCCATTAAGACTTCTTTAAGTATAAGGCTTTTGCCGCCCCTGCCTAGTCCTAACTTCAGGCTCCAGTCTGTTGGTAAATGATTGTTCAAATGTATAATTTAAACGGCTTACAAATCCACCTAAAACTCCCTTCTGGTTTCTTATTGGCTGCAGCATCAAAGTCCAATTTTGTAGCATGGTGCCTTTTAACACACTTCCCCAGGATCACTCTTGTCCTTTATTGATGACTTGTGTCTCATCAAATGAGATGTTTCCAGAATGTGTCCTTTTTTCTGGCCTTTTCCTTTCATATCTTCTGTCCATCCTTCAAGATTATTCTAGAAAAAAGCCTTCTAAAAGAGCCTTATCTGATGTTCTTTTTCCCCAATTCCTGAGTGAGTTAGGAGCTTCTCTTTTCTGTAGCCCCTTGATGCCAGTGTCTATCTCGATTGCACTGAATCATACTCCTTTAGGTAGTTCTCTTTCTTGTACGACAGGACCCCTTGAGGACCAGGATCTCATTCATCCTGTTTCTTTATTCCCAGTGATTTAGAACCCAGACAATAATTGTTTGAATGAAAGGAAAAATATACTTAATGAAAATAAGTGCATGTAATTGTCCTTCAAGAATAGTCTCTACGTGGCTAATCCGCTCTCCAAGAGGTCAGCAAAGGAGACCACACTTGAGAGGTATTATCAAATGCATAACCTCAGGCAAAAGTCTCACCTTGACCACATTTACTTTCTTTAAAGGTCATTTCTGTGTCCATATGATGGAAATAAGAGCATCACTCTTTAAGGATTGGTGTGAACAGCTTGGCTTTTAGTAATGAACACTAGCTCTTACTTTTCCTGTGTTCCAGGGTAGTATCAGCTGCCATCTTTGATTTTCATCTGCTATCGTCCTTGAGTCTGAAAAGACTTGAGAGATAATGCCCTGGTTGCATATTTATGATGATTGTTGAGAGTCTGGAGATAAACGGTTTAGTATAGTAAATAGATGCTCCTCCTTGTCTTCCTCCCTCCCTTTTTGTTTCTCTTCCTCCCTCCTCCACTTCCCTCTTTTTTTCACCTTTATTTCTCTGCCTTCCTCTCTCCCTCTCCTTTTATCCCTACCTTCTTTCCTTTTGTACCCTCAATACACTTGTGAAATAACAATCCCTGCTCAAAAATCTTACCTTGTTGCATATTACTGATAGCATCTGTATCTCTAGGAAGTTAAAGTAACTTCTGCATGTCTCTAGGTCTATTGTATAATTTCAAAGTCAAAAATCTTAAATTAAGTTTTTAAATTAAGTTTTTAAATTAAGTTTTGGCTCTGTATTTTTTATTTTGAAGGTCAAATCTGATATAATCCTCCTATAAGGATGTAGGGTTGGGTTCATGTAGGATCATGGGTTCAAGGAGAATAAAATAGGATCTTATTAGATAATTTTCAGTCACTCTGACATATGCATAATGATTAGGTAAAGCAATCTTACATAAAATGCATCCTTAAAATTCTAAGAGGTATTACTGTGCATTGTGCTGGGTAGAGAAATAAAAGAAATGCAAGTATCATATAGACTATGGAAAAACCCAAAGAGATTCTAGTCCCAATAGACCTATCTATAGATAATACTCATCTCAAACACACATTTGATCATATGAGTGGTCTCAAACACACATGTCTTATCCATGCATGTCCTGATTAAAGACAGAGAAAGAAATAGAATCGAGGCCTCATACTGTGTGCAATGCTGGTGACCTTGGGAGAGGCCATTAAAATGGACTCATGGACATAATTACAACCTTGATGTGGTTCATACTTTCCCTCCTTACAGTAGCTAAAGAACTCATTTATCTTTCAAAGTTCAATTCAAATACCTGTTCCTATGGAAAGTGGAACTTCCCAGGAGAATTGTCACCCCCTCTTTGTCCCTCCACATATCTCTTGAATACAATTGAATATTGTATTAAATTATTGAATACAATACTTTTATTCAAAAAACAATTATTTGGGGTCTCTCTTCCCAATGAGACCATCAACTACTGAGGGCAGAAAACCATATGCTATTTATCTCCGAATCACCACACCCACCCTGGAACCTGGTACATAATAGCTGCTCAGTGGGTATTTGTGGAACAAATAATGAACAATGACTGTCAAGTATTTGAACCAGATATGGTGTCACAGAGCTCACTTGCAAAGGGAAGTGTTCATGGCCCCTCCACCCCTGCCATCGCTAATGAATGAAGCTCAATCTAAATTCACTAAATTCTCTCCTCTTTGCAGGAATACAGGATTGAGCTGCTCTGTTTTCCGTACAGGAAGACTGGTGGGTTCTACATGCTATAATATTGGGATCCCCAAAGTTTAGGAGGAGTGCTACCTCATGACCTTCTTTCTAGCATCCATAGAAGTTTTATTTTCTGAATAAGTATTGATGGCAGCTTACAAAATATTGCAAACCTATGTAATTAAAAAGAATGAGACTAGTCACTGGTGGGCAGTGCACGGCTAAGTGTAGGAGAAGACAAATTCTTCAGGTGCCTGCGATTTTATAATTGTACTTGCTTGGGAAGCTTATTAAAGCCTTGCAGGTGCAATGTTTCATCACAGAGTAGTGAACCTTTGAAAGATATGCATAATAAACAGAGTTTGAAATATGTTTTTATTCCAGGCCATATGGTCCTGTCTGGAGCTTTGCTGGATCTTTGGGTCAGTTCATTGTTGAAAGATGGGCTTGCAAAGACCCACCTCTCGGAGCAGCTGTCAGAGCCCTATCAGAACGAATCTGCTTTTGCATGATTATTTATTTTATGTGGCGCTCTGAAATGAGCCCAGCCTTGCTCAGTAGCTGAAATGTGCTGAGCAAAGTCTCTTCCCTGAACAGCTTGTGGTCACATCACCAAGCAGTGTCCTTCCTTGTCCTTAAAAGGCAGACTAGGGAGACTTGCACAATAGGCCAGGACAGACAGTCTGGGTGAGGTGTACCCACCTGGGCTTGAACTTGGTGCCAGCAATATGAAAACGTACACTGCAGCATTTTAAAGAGGTGTCATTGGTTTTCTCAACTCTGTTATTCACTTTCTTCTGTCTCTCGACTCTAGGCAATTATAGCGGCTGCTGTTTGCTAGTGCTTGAAGTGTTTTAGCCACAGTAATGTGGTGAGGATAATGCTAACACTTGCTTTGTTTCCCTTTGTGATCAACAGACAGGTGGCATTTCTTCCTCTGAGAATGGTTTTTTAAGGGGCATTTAATAGAACTAATTCAGCATTTATTGTGTATGTATAGGAATATGAGTAACTGACTTCAAGTGATCACAGGACACTGTCCTAGCATGCATAATGAACAGTGAGTCAATCAGATTGGAAGGAGATGTGTCTGGCTTTTTACTTGGACAAGGTGAATTTGGAGTTGAATTTTTTCATCTTGGCCAAGAAAACAATCTTGCATTGTTATGGTCTATTTTTCTCTATTCTATTGCTAACGTTATCCTCAGTACTGGACATCTTTTTTGTAGTCATTCATTTTAGCAATATTACACAAGGCCCTCTCCTTGACAGCCACTATTCTGAGCATTAAGAATATAACAGCCATGTGCTTACTGCTTTCATGGAGATTAGCGCCCATAGTACAAGGCCGATAGAACAAATAGTAAATTCCATGTAGTATAGATGTTATGGGACGGAAGTTAAGGGTGCTGAGTGGTTGCATAGAGGAAAACCTAGGCGTGATCTTGGCTCTTCTACTTAACTCCTTGAAGCTAGAGGACCCAGTCTACATTAGATTCCCTCTCCACATATGAGAATCATTCTGCTAAAAATGGCAACTTTTTTATAGCTGATGCTCAGTAAAGTATTTTGGATGTGAGGAAGGAACGAAAGATAATAACAAGGATATAAAGACATTAGTCCATTTAAGTAACACATGGCTTGACAAATTATAGTTCTAAACTCCTAAGAGAGTTTTAGAGCAAAACGCTCCATTTTTCTTTTTACCTCACAGGCAGCTGTCATTTGGTTTACCCACAGACCACTCGTACCACCTGAGGATAGAGCTATGTGACCCTGCTAGCATGATGTGGGTGTCAACTATTCTCTTCAAAGCCTGTTCTTAGGTGGCTGTCATTACCAGAGATGGGGCATTTCTATATACAAGTAGATCAATATTCTTATGACCTAAAACATTGAAATGGCAGTTATTCAAAAGTATGTACCTCAGGCTTGGGGTACGATCAGATGATGGAAGAGGTTTTTTCCTGGGACGCCTCTATGGTGCTCTAAGGGAATTCCAGTTCTAAGGAACCATCCTCCTAGTTTATGATCATGCCCCAGGAAGTTCAGTGATACTCCAGAGCATTAAAAGCATCCGGAGTGAATAGATCAAGGGAAAGCATTTGAGAGGACTACCTCAGAAATGCAGCCAAGGTAAAATAAAGGGTTCTTTGGAAAACACTTGGAGTCAGAGGTGAAGTATAGCAGCAGCTGGGACAGTGCAGAAGCCTGTGGGAAATGCCAGAAAATGACAGACCAGTGGAAAGTGATGGAAAAAATCTTAGGAAAAATTTTAATTAAAAGCTTGAGGGTGGTAATTGGATTAAGATATGACTTCCTCTTAGACAGTGAAGCTCCATGAAATGAAGGCTCTTTATTTTGCTCACCACGATAGTCCCAACTCCTAGCATAAAATACATTAATTTGTTTACCATAGGGAGGACACTGTGTTAGGATTCCAGAAATCTTGAGTAATGCTGTTCCTTCCTCTGCGACACCAACTCCAGGGAGCCTCAGCAGCACCCCAAGTTCCCGGCAGCCTCACCCTCCGTTTCTTGTCTATAATGATTTATTTTCATGACCCGCAACTGACCTGTTCCCACAGAGCACCAGCCCTGCCCCAGGTGCTGTGCTTGCCCCGGATGCCCTGATTTCTCTGGATCTCAGCACTGAGCGTTTTGTGCTGACTCTATGCCCTCCAAAAGCTGTTGGAAACCAGATGGAGGGAAGAAAGAAAACAGGTTTCATTCATTGTTCTTCCCGACTCAGAGAAATCACAACAGCAGCGGCAACATGACAGCAAGTAGTATAGACAGAGTGTTTACTATAAACTAGGGATTACGCAAGAGCTTTATATGTAATACATTTATTGGATATCCATTACAGCCCTAGGAAGAAGATGCTCTGACCCACCTTTCATAGGAAGGGAAAGAAAGTCTCAGGGAAAAGAAAGGAAGACAGGATAAGAGGGAAGTGAGTTGGAAGGAAACCATCTCAGAGGGTGAGTTTCACTTGCTGAGAACTTCCCTATTGCAGCAGAAGAAGCTATAATCCGCATATTGATGGAGAAATTATAGAAGATGACGTGAATAAGTAGCTACCCTCAGATCAGCTTTATAATTTAATTATCTTTAGAGGAACCTTCTCCACAGCTTGTTATTTGTAGCTTTTTCTACCCCCCCAAGTTCAATGTCAGGAACAATATAAATAATTAAGGAATCTATACAGCTTCTTTATGGTTAATTGGTATTTTCCTATAAAATAGTAGAAAATTTGCTTTTGGTTTTCAAAGATTATCTTTTCAAAGGTTCATGGTTTTTTTTTTTCTTTTTTAAGTTCCATGTGCAGATTCTGTCTCCTGTGTTGGGGTTACTTGGGCACCTCCACTGTGCTGCCCAGCCACTGATGCTCACCAGGAGCTGGGGGAGGGGTAGGGTTTATTGTGCATTTTTTGCGTGTGTTTAGCTCTACTTGATGTAGTTTTATTTTACAGTTTTCCAAAGGAAGGGGGAGGCAGCCTCTGCCCGATATTCAGCTTAAACTGTCCTCTGACTGTCGTGCTCAAGTTCATTTCAATCCAACTCAGAGACACACTTTCAAAGTTAGTGTGAGGGGCAATTGCCAGAAAATCTGTGGCAAACCGTGTCCCAGAAAGGTGCTCTCTCTTCAGCTCGGCCAGGTTTTGAGAGTCTCACAGCCCTTGACAAGATCACATGGGTGGTTTGGGACTAGGAACTCACCTAGCAGCCCCTCTGACAGCCTGGAGCATTTGTCCCTGTGGCTCTTGCTACAAATCACCACCCATTTGGTGGCTTAACAACATACCTTTATTCTCTCATAATTATGGAGGCCAGAAATCTGAAGTTAATGGTGTCAATAGGGTTGGGGTTTTTGGAGGCTCTGAGGGGGAATCTGTCCCATGCTTCTCCACCAGCTTCTGGTGGCGGCCTTGGCATTTCTTGGCCTGCACATACCATTCCAGCTGTGTCCTGCTTCACATTGCCTTCATGGCTGCATATCTCTTCCCTCCTCTTCTTTGATAAGGACTCTTGTCATTTTGGAATCACCATCATCCAGGATAATCTCATCATGACTAAATTTGCAGGTCCTATTTTCCACATATGGTCACCTTCACAGGCTTTAAATGGATAATTTTTGGGGGACACCACCAATCAATGCATTAAATATGGTTGATTAATAGGATCCACTGAACAGGGCTACGCTTTGACTATGAAGTGGGAGAGATGCGAGGAATTCTGACACTCCTCAGCATGCAGGGTCTGCCTGTTGTCAGTGATCATCCTTTTTTTCAAGGTGTGTAACCTGGTCTGCATGGAGCCAGGTCTCTTTGCACAGATCTCCCCTGGTATGACTGTCAGAGAGAGGGCTGAGGGAGATTATTTATAAATCTCACCTCAGTAGAGTTGCCTCTGGATTGGAATTGTGTTCCCTATATTGTAGTGGACTATCAAAACTTACCTTGATTAAGTCTCAAACTGGACTAAGTATAAAGATCACTCAAAGGATTTATTAAAAACAAATTCTGGGGCCTCCCCAGTGGCGCAGCAGTTGAGCACTGGGCTGCAAAGCTGCCCACAACCTCTGCAGCGCCGGTTCCATCCCTGGCCGCTGGTGAGGGTCCCACATGGTGCGCAGACCTCTCCTGCCGCACCCGCTGCTCCTCTCAGCAGTGTCCTCCATCTGTCTGCCTGTTCTGCTCCCCGCTCTGGCTCTGGTGAATTCTCTCACCCTCCCGCGCTTCTGACTGTACCCAGAGCATGTATAAATAAATAAATAAACCTTTAAAAAAACAAATAAACAGAAATTCTCTCATTTCAACCTGTATTAGTTTACTGGGTGACCATGGCAAAATGTCACAGACTAAGTGGCTGAAACCACAGAACATTCTGAGAGACTTGCAGTCTGGAAGACACAGTGGATATTGTCACATGTCAATATGAGTAAGGACACTTGGTTCTGATCCTAGAGAAGAAGACAATAGAAACCCCAGAAGCTCTGCCCTAAATGTCTTTTCCTTCAGTTGATGTTAATATGCATCCTTTCCTGGAGTAAACCATAACTACAAGTGTAACAATTTTCAATGTATTCCATGTCCTCTAATTATTGAAACTGAGGGTGTTTTTGAGAATCCCTGCAACTTGCAGTTAGTGTCAGGAGTGAGAAATAACTAGGGGAGAACTGTGTTCTCACCATTTCTGCTTGGCTAGTGGTGGGGAGGGAGAGAGAGAGAGAGAGAGAGAGAGAGAGAGAGAGAGAGAGAGAGAGAATGTGTGTGTGTGTGTGTGTGTGTGTGTAGTACAACTGGGCTCTGCTAATTAGAGCAGCCTGGGTAAAGCTATAAGATATTGGTGAGACTTCAATATTGTGCTCCTGGCATCCTGATGGCCTTCCTGCTGACAGTGAGACCCCTGCCATTGGCCTTTTAGTCCCAAACCAAACTTTGACTATGTGATGGGTCACGCTTTTATCCCACTGTGCTCTGTAAACACACACAGCCCGTCAGTCTGTGTTTACTTTGCCTCCAACTCTGGTTAATAAAAACAAGGTGAACTTACAAACATGTTTTTAACCTAGTAAGATTTGGGACCTCATAAATCGTGGTGACAAGAAATGCGATGATGATCTCTTTCTGTTCTTGAGGAGGCTGGAGAACAAGTGTGCAGGTTCCAGCTCAGGTGTCATTTTTCCCACCGGTGGCACAGTGAGATGGATTCCAGTAGCCTAGCCCCTCAGTCCTAACTGGGTAATTCTCTACTTGAATGTTCCTGCAGTGAAAATGCAGAGACATCCTCTAGTGTCACTCGGGCAGTTAGTACCTGCTGTGGGACTCCTGGTAGTTAACAATGAAATTGTCACGATTTCCTTTCTGTTCCTTCCAAGCAGGCAGGGCATCATTTTTATCCCTTGGTTTAGCACAGGAATCAATCCTTTTGTCCATGATTGGTGGGATTGTGTGTGTTTTCAGATACTACCTGGCTTTGCACCTGCTGGCAGGCTTGCTTGTGGGACAGTAGTTCTGCAAAGGAAAAGAAAATATACAGATTCTCTCATTACCCCACATGGAATTACAAGGCAGGCAAAGGAGATTGTTGTTTTCTGATCTGATATTTGACTTTGGGCATTTACATTCTTAAAGATAAATTACCCAGAACTTAGCTAAAATAATATTTTAACAAGTTGTTATTTTGCAGATTTAATTGACAGAAGGGAGGCCACACAAAAGGCAATGTGAACAAATAGAGGAAGTAGAATCTAGTAAATGTTCTGATTTCTTAAGGTTTGACGTGCTTGAATGTTATATATTTCATTTTCCAACAATGCTTAATTTAACCAGAACCAATCCAGGATGGCTTAATTCCTGCTTTGAGACCATTCATAAGGTACTTTCTAAGCAAAGTAGTTTGAAGGCTTTACATACAAAGGTAGAAGTGTTATGCTTCAATTAACCTGTCAGGAACCTTTAGTCTATGGATTATCCATAATCAAAAAAAAAATCCAAGAAGATTTGGAAACATCTACTTGTATTGTAATATATGAGTATAGCACTTCTTTTAAGAAACTCGAAAAATATGATTTGTACTAAAGAAAAAAATGAAGGGGTGGCTCAGCTTCCTGAGGCTGGAAGAGTTATTTTGATTGAAAACAATCCTCAGTACAATTAACACTTATCAAATGAATCTTCATTTACACCCAGTTTATTCAGGAATCTGTATGTAGTAAAGCAAACCTGACTTTTAATTTTGTTTTCACACTAAGAATGGATATTGTGTACCCCATCGATGGGGCTTACTTACTCTGCTTTTAAAAAGAAAGTAATCAATGCAGAGGTTCACACAACTTCAGAGGTTTGCCCATCTTAAAATCCTAATAAGAATAAGGTCAGTTCTGTGACCACACTGATGGAAATCAGCGTCAAACTACTGAGAGTCATGTTATAATATGGAGCCCATGGATGGGCTCTGGGGCCTCAACAATGAAATTATTTAGAATATTGCGTTTGTGCAGATACACATTTTTTTGGGGACATGGCCCAGAACTTTGTCTCCTAAGGGGCTGAAGCACCACTTTGAATTTTGTTGGGGACAGAGTGGATGACATAACGTTTCCATTGTCTACTCGGTATAAATTATAGGTACAGCCTGAGCTGTGTGCTGACCCTTTTCATTTTGGAGGTTCTATTTCCAGAGAATTATAACAAGTGAATTATAACACATGTCTCGGTTTGTTCAGAGAGACACAAAATAAGTGCTGGTTCTTCCTTAGAGATGTCATTATCACATCTTTCAATTTATCAGTGGGTTTTTTGATTATCTGGAGGTTGTGCTTGGAAGCAGGCCTCTGTCTTTACTGAATATAATTCTGCGTACTAGGAAGAGACTATGTATGTGTGTGTACATGTGTGTGCACATGCATATGTGTGTGCCTGGACATGTGTACGCTTAATGCAGGTATGTGTGAAAAGCAGTAGGTATTGAAAAGATGTGCATTGAATAAATGAATGAGTTATTGAATAAAACAAATGTCAAAATAATTGAATAACAAATAATTGGAATAGTACATAACTTGATTTCTCAGTAAAGCCTGTTCTAGGTTAATGTAGAAAGCTTGACAAGGGGATTGAGAGGTTTTTTCTTGTTTCCATTGTGATCTCCTGAAGGACAAATAGACCCACACTAGTCATCAGTGTTTTTTCTATGTTCTCGTGAAGGCTTCCTGGAAATGACAGTTTTTGTTTTTTGTTTTTCCCTTCTACATTTCAGCAATCCAAGTTGACAAAGTCAATGTCAAAGTGTATTGTGCGTGGTCTCTTCTGGACAACTTTGAGTGGCTCCAGGGGTACAGCTGCCGATTTGGGCTCTTCCATGTTGATTTTGAAGATCCAGCCAGGCCTCGGGTCCCTTACACTTCAGCCAAGGAGTATGCCAAGCTCATCCGAAACAATGGACTGGAGGGACAGTAGTGAAATGTTGCTGGGCAGTATTGCCTGTGGAAGGGGCCTTTGCTTTTGGAAAGGGAATGGCTTTGGTGATCCCCCAACAACCTCAAGTTGCCTTTGTAATCAACAGCTTCTATCGGCTGATATGTGATTATGAAATCTGAATAGGTAATGCTTGGAGATGTATTTAATGATGGCCTTTATTTGCATTTGGATCAATGAAGCTTTGAAAAAAAAAGAATAGAAAACTATGGAAGTTAATTTTTATAATGAGAAATCAGATAGGTTTGGAAACTTCAGTTTAAATCCTTAGGATTTTACTAGAAAAAATAATACATATTTGTAAAGACAGTCTGCTCAAGATTTATCACTTGAACAATGACCACTTAAAAGGATGCTTATTATGAGTTTGTCATCTTCAGGTCACCCAAGCTATTGTTTGCTTAGTAGACCCATTGTCATGTGGTGCATAGGGTTTCCACTTTTAAATCCAGTTTTAAAAGAATCAAAGTTAAAAGTTAGTCATACTAGCTAGTTATGCATTCTAATTCATAAAGGGATTAGATGAGAAACTCTTTAAAATGCATTTGTTGATGTATTTGCCATGATCTGTATGTATGCACAGACAAGTGCACCTTTCTCTTACGTGATGAACTTGAAAAATAAATGAATAAAACAAGTTAGACTGTGACTAGCAGACACAGTATTTGAGTTGATTAGCAAAGTGACACCAAAAGATAAGTTAAATAAGAAGCAGGGTGTGAAAAAAAAAAAAAAAGCAGTGTGTGGTCTCTACTTCTGAGTATTTTTTTTTCAAATTTAAATTCTATATGAACATTAATTAATGTTCATGATATAAATATATGAGTTAAAGACCCCATGAGTGTAAGCAAAGAAGAGGGCAGGGGAATTCGTTACTTTGGTACTTGCATGTATAACCTGCCTGTGGGTGGGTTGGAGTTGACATTTTACTCTGTGTCTTCATTCCTGCAAGGCTTTCACAGATGTGGAGTTTGGGTCCTCACATGCATATTTAAGATGCATTTACTCAACATTGATTTGTGCATCAAGCTTGCAGTCAAGAGGTAAGTATTGTCATCCCTGTTGTGCAGACAGAACCTGAGGCCATACAATGTACCTCTTCCTCTGGTCACATTACTGCTTGCTCAATGGACTCCCACTTGCTTGGCATCAGCTCTATTCTCAGTCCTGCACACAAAGGTTGGAGTGCCCTGGAAGTATTCTTTGAGTTTTTTAAATAGAAGGAAAAAAAAAAAAACAAAAACAAGCGTAGGTATGGATTGCTTGTGCAGGAGGAAGTAGGAAGGGTTTTTTTTTAACTTTTTTATTATTATCATTATTTAAATTTTATTTTTATATTCCCCATATAATTACAACCCCCTTATTTTGACCCCAATCTCTCCTCTCCCCACCCCCCAGCCCCCATAGAGTGTCTCTGGTTCATAGTTTTTTGTTGATTTTGATTTTCACTTTCTTATAGTTATTAATTTTCCTGGTCCCTTATTTAAGTTTTCTAGATTCCTGCTATGAGTGAGACCATCCGGTATTTTTCTTTTTCTTTCTGGCTTATTTTGCTGAGCATGATCCCTTCCAGCATCATCCATGTTGCTGCAAATTGTATGTGCTTATGTTTTTTGAATGCTGAGTAATATTCCATGGTTTTTCTTTGTACTGTCATTCTGCCTCCTTGTGGAAATGACATAACTTTGCCATTCTAAATACCAGCAGATGCTATACCATTATTTTTAAGGTGGTCAATTTCAGATTATTTTTCCTAATCATGGAATTATTTACAGGCAAGAACATTCTAACTAACTTTGAGCAGAGTGAGAAAGAAATGGTCATGGTAGTGCAATAAACGTGGATGCACCAGGGGGAAATTATATCAAGATTAAAATGGTGTGCATAGGAAATTTCATTACATCTTTGCCACTAGTTGGTTATTTTTATTGTTCAAAGAGATATTATCTCACGATTTGTGTTCATTTAAAAAAGCACATTTCCAAATCTTCTTTCATTCCTCTCCTATCCAACCTGTCTTCTTCATTTTTACCATGTATCTTATTTACAATTTATGTGCTCCCTTAGATTATCTTGCAAGAAGACTGAGCTTTCCTTTTAATTAGGAGGTTGCTTTGAATATTACTTATCCTGCAGGGCATATTTACAAGTTTTACAACAATACAAACGAGCACTGTATTTTCGTTACCAAAACCAGAAAATTAATATTCGTGCTGTAAATAAAGTGATCTGTCACATTTGGTCTACCAGGTGAAATAAACCTGGCTGCGGCTTCTGAGCTTCCTCACGGTGCTGTGGCCTCCTCTGCTCTCTGCTGGATTTTAAAGGCCAGCTGCTCATCCCAGAGATGGATCAAACCAAGGGTGCTTCCCTAATTAGTCCTGTAAATTAGAAAATTGCCATGAGGCTAAGGTGAAGAAAAAAAAAATCCACCAGCCAAAAACCTAACAGCCCCTGTAGTATTTTAATGAATGTTATTTTTAATTGCTTGTATTAGCATTTGAGAACAAGATTGATAGGGCTTTTGCTTGTCAAGGAAATTGAACTTGAATTCTTTAAGCAGAAAAACAGGAGTTCTTAATTATACTTAAAAATCCATAGATACTGTACTTAGATGTCTTGAAGGTCATCTGAGGCTTGTAAAGCACATGTTTTATGTCTGTTTTATCTAAAAAGAAACTTGGATATCACAATGATGGATTGGATCTACTTGGATTTCTTTCCCTTTTCCTTCTTGCCTTGCCTTGCTGTTTAAAAAAAAGGGAATTGAATACACGTAATTAACATCTTGGGGGTCACTTTTAAAGAATTGGGTTTTGGAGGGATTAGTTTTGCTTTAGGACAAGCCATTTCTGAATTGCTGAAAACATGGAGAAAATGAACACAGTCTGTTTTCATTTTGATGTGTAAGCCTTTATTTTTATAACTCCTGTGAGCATTACCAGGAACTGTCCACCGAAGCCCTTTATTGAATGAGAAGGTACAAGTTCTCATTAAGAAACCCGTAAACTAAGAAGCTGGCAACCTTGGTATTTGGCAGTGAAGTGCCAGACAGGCTTTTGTGCTCTGGGAATTTGTGTTCAGCCTGTAGCTTTTAATTATTTTTATGAACGAGGGAATAATGAATACATTTGTAATATATTGAAAAAATTCCCCAACACTCACTGACCAAAAAGTAGATTTATATGATAATCCTTAAACACCGATTCTATTGCTCAGTGCTAGGCAGAAAGAAAATAGAATACCAAGCTTCATTACTGAGAAAGCAGAATAAATCAAAGCTGATGGAATTAATACTGTTTAATTACTAGCAATGCACCTTACCTGGAGAACACATATTCATCACTGATCACAATATTTTAGGCTCCGACTGTCCTGGGAGGGATATAGTACTGAACACAAAGCATAATGAACCTTAACGAATGAAATTAGAAGAAAATTAAAAGAAATTTTGACAATGGAGATACTTTGTGGTGGCCTTTAGAATTATGGGTTAAGGTAGTATGAAATGAGAATTAACCTTATAAATTGTGACCTTTGAGTTGGGGGAATGTGATAGAATTGCCCAGTTATTGTCATGAAAGAAAGAGATTCCCAATGGTGAGGGTCTGACTATTCTTTTTTTCTTTTTGAAGTGAGACGATGTTGCTTTACATTCACTGTTTAAGCTTCAGGTGGATAGCTTCATATGTGATAAGTGGATGTAACACATCATGACACTACCAAATATGTAGGTCCCACCCACCCCCATCCAATTGACCCCTTCTCTTCTGCTAACCACCATTTTGTTGTCAGCATCTTAGAGTCCATATTAGTTTGTTCATTTGTTTTATTTCATTCTATTCTACACAGAAGTAAAATTATATAATATCTGGCTTTCTCTTTCTGAATTACTTCATTTAGCACCTCAACATCTACCAAGACTGTCAGAAATGGCAAGATTTCATCTTATTTATAGCTGAATAGTATTCCAGTGTATGTATTCCAGTCTTTATCTACTCATCCCTGGGTGGGCATTTAGGATGGTTCCATCACTTGGCTGTTGGGACTAGTGCTGCCATGCACATAGGGGTCCATATATCTTTTTGATTTAGTGTTTTCCTACCCTTTGGGTAGATTCCTAGAAGTGGAATTGCTGAATCATACTGTAGATATATATTTAATGTTTTTGAGGAAACCTGATATACTTTTCTCCATAGTGGCTGCACCAACTGACTTATTCACCAACAGTATAGGAGTGTTCTTTAGGAGTGGAAGCATTTCTTGAGTATATAGGGCCTATTGGTCCAGGTTTTCCCAGTGTCTGTAAATGTCATCTGACTCATGGCTGACTTAACTGTCCTCCTACTTGTGGCCAATATAGTGTAATCAATATGAATATAGACACTAGAGACAGTTTACCTGGATTTAAATCCCTGTTCTGATATTTACTAGCCAAGTGATATAAGGCAACTTACTGAATTTCCTTGCTTCTATATTCAGCCTAAGCCACTTTATTTTTGAATCTTGTCTTCTAACAAACTAGTTCCTCTTTCAAGCAATGGCATTGACCAAGAAAAAATTTCCCTATGATTAAAGATCTTGCATTATCAAGTCACCAATTGAGTATATACCATGGCTAAGCTCATGGATACTAGCAGCTAAGTCTGGCTTGAGGCAGTCCCAGTCTTTATAGAATGGACGACCTCAGGCAGCTAACTCCTCTTTCTGATTTCTTACCTCCTGCTTTGTAAAGTGAGACTTAAAATAAAGCTAACTAATTTGTAGGCTACTTAATAGACTGTAGTGAGAATTAAATGAGATGATACATGTTAAATAAGTTAGAATAATATCCACAAGCCATAATTACAATGTCTATTAAGTGTTAGCTATTATCATTATTTTCTGGTTAATACTAGAGCAAAGCCTCTGTTTCAGACAATCAATGCTTATTAGATGCCTACCTTGCTTCCTTATTCTGCCTGTCTGCACGAAAGTGGTGCATTTGGTGAAGGGCATGCATGGTCATGGCCAAGAAAAAGACTCATTTTTGCATTAGAGGCTTCTTTCTCCCTGGCCTAGAGTGCCAAGCCCGTGTTCCATTCCTCTGTTACTCGTCCAGCTCCACCCCTTCAGGAGGTAAAGAGCTGCCTCCTGAAAGAGTGACTGCCTCTGCTCAGGTGCCTTCTGTTGATAATTTAGGACGGGTCTGGCATCAAATGTGATGCTGTGGAGGGCTCTATGTGCCTTTGTGGGCTCAGCTTCCATGCCATGAAGAACTGAAAACATTATCTTTACCACTTGCATAACAACAAAGATGGGTGGAGAAATCCCACTGTGTTTTCCACTCCCCCACAAGTGTATTTCCCTCTCCTTTTTTCCTCCCTGTAAATGCAAAATGTGGTACTTATTACTTTAATAGACTGTGAATTGATTTGTGTGCAGGAAAGAACTAGGAACTAGGGTTTGGCTGAGAATAACATTTTTTCTCTTCCCTGGGTTTCATTTTTACAGTAGAATGGGCTCCTGAAAACCTTCCAGATTCTCTACCTTCTGATCACACTGTCTATTATAATTCCACCCGATGGCAAACTTCTCCTTATTGACTCTAAATTACATTTAATCCTGTTAGGATCACTTTTTATTGAAAGGCATGTGTTGTGATGGCGTTGACGGGAGTCCAGAAGCCGAGATGCCCAGCCAGAGGAAAATAAACTCTTGGAGCTTTCTGATGCTTGTCATTTTCATGCTGGGCCCAGCTGTGTAGCCTCTTGAAGGATGTAGAGGATCGGGGTGCTTGGTGCAGATAATGGTGGGTTCCCGGGCGGTGTGGAGAGCTCTCCACCACAAGAAAATAATCTTTTGAGCCCAGTGGACTAAGAACCAAAGGCCATTTTGAGCTAAGACAGTATAATTCTATTAGTGAAAAACCCTTGCAGGGGAAAATTGCCTGTGCTAAAATCTGTGCACAAATTAAAACAACAGGGCTAAGGGGGAAAATATCTCTATAAAAGGCTTTATGACTCTAGTGGATAATAATATCCTTGTCACATTAGAATCTGGGGACCTCAAGATAGAGGAGCTTTTTTACACAGCATATGGACCTTCCTTATTCAACTTTCGCCTATTCAATAAAGTCATTCTTGGGCGCTTTGATGAATTTTAATGCTGTGCCAAAGTAGACTTTTGTTCTCATCAAGAAAAGTAGAAAATAAGGTCTGCATATTATTGCTGTGTGTTGACACCTTATGAGATTGATATCATCTAAAAGCCCCATTTTGGCTAAATGTATTGCATGTGTAAATCCTCTGTAATTTGCATGGGATTTTGTGGTGACGAGTGCTGTTAATATTGCTGTTCTGATATGGCGTGGAAATTTATTTAAATGCGTACCTCTGTTTAGAATAGATTCATTAAAAAGGGTGAAGTGGAAAAAAAAAAGCTGTCAGCACCAATGCCATTCATTTTCCAGGGCGACAGAAATCAAAAGTCCCAAGGACAGTAGCTGTGGCAGAGCTAACTTTATGTATGACAGTGCTGGCTGCTTGGTGGGCCTGCCTCATTGATTGGACGGCAGCTGCAGATTTAAAGCTCATGGTACATTTGCCTAATTCCATGACAAAGACAACATGAGCAATGGACTGTCACATATTTGAAAATTGTGCCGTGTAAGTAAATAAAGACACAGTTCATAATTCTATAAGAGGATGATGGCAACATTTATTCTAGAATTAAGCAATGATGAAACAGATGATTCTTTGAGCTCTAGCAGTAGACCAGGGCCTTTAGAAGCTGTATATCTTTTTCCTAACCTATAACAAAATTAGATACTGCCTTTATTTCCTCCTGTTCTTTCTTCTTTCTCTTCCTTCTTCCTTTCCACTCTCTGCTGTCCTCCATGTTACTGCATTTTTTTGACCTCATTCTCTTCCTCTTGTTTCACTCACTCACTCACTCTCTTTCACTTTGACCAGACATTTATTCAGAGTTTGTCTTGGTTTGGCCATTGGGCTGACATTGGGTCTCACTGTGACCCACCTAAAACTTCTAATTTATGTGGAAAAATGCTGTACTAACAATATGAAGGCCAGCTCCTTCTTAAGATACCGGGAAAGAGGAGACAACATCCTTGGCCCTTTCAAAATGAACCTCAGCCTCTGCTATTTGGAGGGAAACCTTAAAGCAGTTGTGATGAGAAATAGCAAAACCTTGTTAGACATCTTAAACTTATTGAAAGTTTTGATTTCTTTGTTAATTTAAAAAATCCATATGGTGGTAGAGGAGACACCATTATCTTGTCAGAGCTTAGGGCCTTTAAAAGTCTTAATAGAGAACATGTGGGGAACAAGTAATTAGACAGTGACATTGAACAAGTAATTAGAAGTGTGATGAGTACTGTGAAGGAGAAGTACAGAGTGCTACGGAGCATATGACAGGGGGGCTTAACCTCACTTCTTTTTTCACGATGAAATCCAAGACATGCTCATATTAAATGGTAGAGGAATAAAGTCTCTGTAAGAGTGACTATTTAGGGTGCCCAGCGTCAGTGAGGGGTTTAGCAGAAGAAACACTTTCTGGCTACCCACAAATTGGGGAAAAAACAAAACATTGTTCTGGAGAGACCAAGAAGGCACTGAAGACCCTTGAGAAAGGACTGCATAGAATAAAGATTTTTCACTCTAATGCCATTGAATAGTTGGGTGATCTCTAAGAAATGAAAATCATTTTATCTCCAAATGGTAAAGAGGCAGAGCCATGTGCCCTGCATTGTATGGATAGCTGGTGTCTGGGTATTTACCATAGGGACCATTATGCATAAGAAATACTTCAGGGATGATTTTATGATATCCGCAGCGAAAAACATACTGCATGGCCCTTAGAAGTCTGGTGTAAAATTATATAGTGTTAGCTACTAAGCTTAGTGTAGGTCAATGACTCTGAGACATGTGGTGGCATTGGTATTACCTGCAGAACAGAACAGAGTTTGTGAGTCAGCAGGTCTAGGGAAGGGCCTGAGAATTTGCATTTCTCAAGCATTGCCAGGAAATGCTATCACCATCGCCCACTTTGACATCCCTTTTTTTTTACCAATAGTCAAATCACCTTAGTGGTGGGGATGTAGGTTGAGCACTGGTCTAAGAATCAGAAGACCTGAGTAGACTTCCAGGGCTACTGCTTAAATGCCTTAGCCACCTTAATCGTACCTTGGAACTTGTCCAAATTTCTTTATTAAAAGATGAATGTTTTTATAGCAAAATTATTATAAGGATTGAATCATAGTATCTGAAAGCACTTTTAAACTGAAAATAATCCATGGAGATTAAAAACTTTTTCTTAGTGATTGTCATGATCATGCATCTCCTTCTCATATGTCCAGTGAACAAATGGCTCAAGATTGGGGAAGGTGTCCCAGAGGGTAGAAGAACAAATCTCTGACCCTCAGCAATTGTGGTTGCAAGAAGAATGCCATGCAGGTTATGGTGTGACTGATTCTACGGTCTTTCTGGAAGTTCCTTTCTTTGAGCATTTGGGAATCTGTTAATTTTGGAGTAATAAGAGCTGCCATTCTTCTCAGATCCAGTTCTGGATGAGTGAAAGTAGACTATTGGTCAACAATGGTAGCGTCTATATTAAGAGTAACAGGGTCCAGAAGGAATACTATAGTTTCTGTATTTAATGTCTAGAAAGAAAACAGAGGAAACAAGCTATTTCACAGTATGAAGGAACTCAGTCCTGCCAGTTGAGGAAGCCCAATTATCATTTTTATTTTTCTGATACATTTACCCATATTTACATTTATTTCAATTATTTCAATTAATTATGATTTTAACATAATTAAACCCTAAACAGAATATCCCCATCAGCTAAAAAAAAGAGACCCTGTATTTTATTGACTGTCAAGTTCCTAAGATGCTTTATCTTTAGTCTGTGCTGAGCCCTGCCAATGCTGTTGGGAGAGAAATAAATTGATGATTCTGAGTCCTGGTGAAAATTTGAACATCAATGTGTCCTTGAAGCATATCTGTGAGATATACTGGGAATACAGCACACTTGAAAATCCTTCCATGGGGCATCTAGAAATCCTTTATTTGTCCATTAAACTATTCATAGAATTTATCACTTTTAAGTGGTGACAGAAAATCATTTAGAAAAGGTCCTCCTGTCCAGAAATGACAAAGGAAACGTGGTTGGATGTCCATCGTCCTGGAGTAGTTGTTCTGAGTCTTGAAGGGTCCTTACAAACTGGCTTGCCAGGTAGCCCTCAAGGTTTAACTTAAAATATGGTTTTCCCCTCAAGCTTTGGGGAACATAGTACTTGTGCTTTAATAATTATGACTAGAAGATTTCCCCATAGGAGCTGCTTTGTCATTCTGTAACATTTCTATGCTTCTAATAGATAAGGGAAGAAAACATATTCAAAAAGTCCAGGACTGAAGGACAAGCACATCATTGAGGGCAGGACTTGGCTCTCAGATGAGAGAATTATCAGCAGCTCAGAGACGCAATTCTCTGTTAATAGCCTGGACTCCAGTGTCAGATAGGGAGTATTGAATTCTTCCTTCTGCCTCTCTAGTTTTCTGACCTTGAGCAAGCAACCTTTCAGAACTTTAGTTTCTTCATATATGAAATTAACCTAAAAATATTTCCTTCCTCACAGATGTCTGGTGAAGTTACCCACAAGGGGATGTCTGCTAAATTCCAAAAATGCATATTTCTTTAGGGAAGGTCTTTATCCATTTGCTTTAAAAATCTTGTATTAAGCAACTACTGTATACTGAATACCATTCATTGTGATTAGCTCCATGCTCAATATGCACTTAACACTTAAAAACACTGGATAAATTAATTGAATGAAACTTTCCCATTTGGCTGTTTTAAGTCATGGTTTGGAGTGAACCAACACTGTTATTCACATCTTACATCCTCCTTAAAATATGTGCAAGCTTGAATATGGACGCCCTGTTATTAAAGGCTGGAATAGCAACATTCTTCAGTGGTCTTACATGCCATGGTACTTCTTGGGAATTTTCTTCATTAAAACTTGACAAAAAGAAATTTTATTTTATGCAGGGCAAAATATATGCTGAGGACCATGACTATGTTACTATCACAGTTTGTGTTCTTGAAGGTTGGATCTAATTTTTGATTTAAGCATTTTACCCCCAATGAAATATGGTATGTTATAATGTAGCAGCTAATAAGATCTGATACAGTGACTTTAAATTGAATTTCATTAAAAAAAGAAGAGCATAAAATGTCTTCCTAATAGATTTAATTAGGGAAAATGGAAGATCCTAGTATTTCTATATGAATACACTAACTTAGATAATTGGGATAATATGAAAAGCATAGCAAGAAAAATAGGAAGTTTGGAGGCCAAGGGAAAAATAACACACTACTTTCCGGTTTCTGGGATTTTTGCTTTTGGACTGAGGAGGCACACCAGATGTCGTGCATAACATCTTGCAGTAATTATTCTCTCTCGTGTGTACAAGTCAGT
Source organism: Talpa europaea (assembly GCF_964194135.1). Taxonomy (NCBI): domain Eukaryota; kingdom Metazoa; phylum Chordata; class Mammalia; order Eulipotyphla; family Talpidae; genus Talpa; species Talpa europaea. Next base: position 132,681,735 of record NC_140071.1, on the reverse strand, counting down.
ATTGTCCTCCCACAGCCCTCGTTTGTAGTGACTACTTCCCTGGGAAAGGCATTGTTCTGGATTTCACTGCCTCAAAACAACTGCCACTTGTCCTTCTGATTAGGGCATTGTATGAAAACAGTGTCTTCATTGCCGGGTTCTCACTAATCTCTTTCCTTTCATCCAGAGCCTCCCAGTTTCTCAGAGAGCTCTGCCTTTGCATTTTTAATTGAATGCTCCTAAAAGTTGATATTCATGTATGCCGCTTGCCTGAAATCTCTGTCCGTACCTCACTATGAAGGTCTTATCTGTCTCTTTTATATTTCATTCTGGTTGGGGAGTGAAATTAGACTGGATTCCCTAATTGGAAGCCACATGGGGCATCCGCACAAAGATAACTGTACCGAGAACTCAATAGCTACCCAGTACTCAGAAACAGAAGGTTGCCATTTTGTAAAACCATAGAAATGCTACTGGGCATTTTACAGAATTGTCAATCAGGATAGAATGGACACTAATTGCTTCTCCCACAGCTGTTAACATTCCTCTTCAGTGGCCAAGCAACCCTTAAGACAAGAACAAACTCTCTTAGACATCTGAAACTTTTCTACAAACCTCAGTATAGGTTCCCAAGGTGACATCTGTGGTGAGATGTCCATTGAGGGGCTGATGAATAGCTAACACTCCTGAAAAAGTGAAATATTTTAAGAAGATAGATCTGAGTCTATTGAAAGAACATTGTGATCAGACAAATGAAATTGTTTGCAGATTCAGAGAGAGCTTGTGGTGTTACGGTGTCATACAATATTTCATCGTAGTATCCTCTAAACTGGGTGTGGGCCCCTTAAGGCTGGACAAAACAATCTACTAGGATCCAAACCCAATAGAAGTCATACAACTTCCCTCTCTATTTACTTTTTACCTAAAAATTATGAAAAATAGAAGTAATACTAGCATTTCAAGACAAAGCTTGCGATGGCACCTATTTGGAAATCCCTAAGTAAATATACATTTAAAGGAGCAGCACACAACAACAGTTTTTGCTAGTGGGGCATGTATTATTTGTTACTGGACAACATCTACCTCCAAAGCACAGCAGCTTAAAACAGCCAACATGTATGGTCTCACATTTTTTATCAGTCAGGAATCTGGTAATTTAGCGGGTGCCTCTAGATCAAGGTCTTTCATGAAATTGAATTGAAACTGTTAGCCAGGCCGGTGGCCACATTTGGAGGCTGAGGTGGAGGATTGTTTCAAGCTTACTTACCTCGTTGTTGGTAGGATTCTGTTTCTTGCAGATTGTTGGACTGAAGACCTTATTCCCTCACGGGTGTTGCCATTTCTCCTTTCTCAGCCTTTTTATAGGGTAGCTCAGCTGGCTTCCTTCAGAGCAGGTGAGCGAGAGAGGGAGAGAGAGCATCAAGTCAGATGCCAAAGTCTTTTTATGACTTAATCTGAGAAAAGACAATTTATCACTTTAGCCATATTCTATTTAGCAGAATAGAAGCACGCATATTTAGAATAGAACAGAATAGAACAGACAAGAATAGTGTATAGGAGAATAGAACAGAATAGAGTAGGACAAATTAGAATAGAATAGGACAGGACAGGGACCTCCCTGGTGGTGCAAGGGGTTTAGACGCAGCCTATGAAGTTATCTGCAGCCACTGCAGCATGAGTTCGATCCCCGGCCAGGGAGGAGACCCACATGGCATGGCAGACCTCTTCTGCCTCTTCTGTTCCCCACTCTGTCTCTGGTGAATCCTCTCACCCCCCACACCTCTGGCCTGTACCCCAGTTCTTGTATGCATAAATAAATAAATCTTTTAAAAAAGAATAGAATAGGACAGAGTAAAGCAGAATGGAAGAGAACAGAGTAGAAATGTAGTTGTTAAATCAGCCATGTTTAAGGGAAGACGATGCAGAAGTGTGAGCACAAGAATGCAGTAATCTGCTGTCACCTTCGAGCTGCTTACCAGAGCACGTGACCCAGAAGTCTGAAGGCCACTTTTTTAGACTATATATCACATATGTATATATGTCATAAATCATAGGCATAAAAATATGTCTGCATTTTGTAAAGGTCCAGATTTATAAATATTTTATTTTTTAATTAATTAATATATATTTACATTGTTGTTCATTTTTGTGCAATGTTTGCTTTCTTCCCTCAGGTGTTGTCCCCATAAAATTCCCACCACCAAGACACCCATGCACCGTCACTGTAAACTCTTATGCTCTTTCGTCTTGTTTTGATCCCCTTCCCTCCCGCTCCTCTGATGACTGTCTCTGATTTATGGTCTGCCTACTAGTTTTGTCTTTTATTTTTTTCATGATCCCTTGTATGGTTTCCCTATGTTCCTCCTATAAGTGACACCCTCTGATCTTTTCCTTTTTCCTTTTGACTTATTCAGATTATAAATATTTTAGACTAGTGCAGCCAAAAATGATCACTATTGGTTATTTTTTTGTTTTTCTTAAAACTAAAATAAAATCCTCTCTTTGCTTGAGGACCATACAAGAATAAGGGCATGACCAGATTTTTCCTCAGATCGTTTTTGCTGATATTTTCTCTAGCTGACTGTGACACAGATTTCAGTTAATATTTGAAAAAATCTTGCACAATGAAGGCTGCCCAGGGGTAGAACTAGTGTGCTGGATGCATCATTTGTTCATCAAATTATTTAAGCAGTTACAAAGTTCTCTCACACTGAAAGAAGAGTGGTGGGGACTGAGGTATAAGGTGAGGAAAATGGATCAGTTGAGTCATTTTCAAAGTCAGAATATCGTTTCACATACTGACTCAATAAGTTAGGAAATGCTCTGTTTTATGTCTGATTTTGAGAGAAATAAAAAAATTCATCAAATCACAACCTCTGAGAAATGAAGAAATTTGTCTGATATTGTTTTCTCCAAATTTATTTGACCAAGAAATCGCTCACCTTCTTTTGTTTTAGTAACATCCACTGCTTTTATTCCATGAAAAAAATTAAGGCAATATTAGATTCAATGTCGTAAAATCTGTTTCAATTTTTTAAATTCATGATTCCAGACATGCAGATGCTTCTCTTAGTTCATAGTTTCATGTCTATCTCTCTCCCAAAAATATATAGCAAACTGTAACATTTGCCAACAACATATATTAGTCCGGGTCTTCTTACTAGATATGAAAACTTAAAAATGATATATTTCTCTTCCTCAAAAAGCATATTGATTTCTTCTAGGTTTTGAACCATAGCACAGTGCTTTTCACGTAGAAGTTACTTAGCAAAGATTTGTTAAGTGAATTATTATTGAAAAAATAGGGTCCCTTGAGCTATCTGGGATTATGGACCCAGAAGAACTTGATAAATGTATATAAAATGAATCAATGAATTCTGGGTGAAAAGGAAAAAGGCATTCAGTTATCCTGATGCTGTCATAAATCTGGATGTACATACCCAAGTAATCAGACTAAGTTTATCACCATTATAAATTAAAAAGCTTAAGCTAAACTTGTTCTCCTGAAATTCAGATTCCTATTAGAATCTGCCACTTTAAAAATAACCCTTGAGATTCAAGCTGACATCTCTCCACTAGATGGTTTGATATGACTGCGGCTTTCATCTTTGTATAATAGCATATTATCTGGTTACAACACATAATTCAATTAACATTATCCTTTAAATTTCTCCATCCTTTGTTGAAATGCTGAAATTTATTCCTCTTTTATCCTCGCCTCTCCTTTTTCAATCTTAGAAACTACTGTCATTAATCTATATCTTACGAGGTTATCAATTCACTTTAGTGAGGAATCATCTCGTTCTTATCATCCACAGTGCATCATCTCGGCCATTCTTCTCTATATTGTGTATTGCCATCAATATTCCATCGTTATATATTTTTTAATCTCAGCCAAGAATGTTGTATCATCTTCAATTCTGGTCAGATAAAATAAATGTTCCATTGGATATGTAAATGATCCCGTAAGCCAGATGAATTGGGAGGTTTTGCTTTCAGTGTTGAAAAAAGATCTTTATCCTTAAATCAGTCATTATGGAAACAAATGAAGTGATACATGCTGGCATATTTTTAAATGTTAATTTTTTGTAACCTCCCCATGAAGAAAAAAAAAAAAAAGGTACATTTGACTCAGGATTTGTTATGGAAAATGAAGTCTTTCCATTTATGTACCAAAAAAAAAAAAAAGGAGGATCATGAACACTTAGGGAAGCTTTCATTCTTTGTCTGTCTCTCCAGCTGTCAGGTTATTATAGCATTGGCCTCTGCCTGCCTGGGCTGGGAGCAAATGGATGCCCCCAAAAGCAGCTGGGAAATCAAATTCCAGAATGTTTTTAACTGAAAGAAATCTAAAATGAGACCTGGCCCAACTCTCTGCTTTTATAGTTGGAGATACTGGGGCTTAAAGAGATGAAATGAATTATTAAAGTCCACACAGCTCTTCTGATTTCCTGACTCCTAATTCAGTGCTCTTTCTACTTCCTCATATCATGGTTATCTTCTCTCCATCAAGGTTGGTTGAGTATATTTGTGAGAACTTGGTGAACAAATTAGACTACTTGATAACAGATGTCTACTGGGATTTCCCAGTAAGAATATGCAAGCAAAAGCCTTAAAATAATGGAATTTGTGAACATTTAATTTACAACTAGGTAATCTATGGCAAAGGCAGAAATATGAATGTGAAATGATATTGTGGGGTCCCATAGCCTTGTAATAACAATTTGCATCAAGACACAATAAAGTCTACAGAAAGGAAAGCTAAAGTGAGAGAATGTTCAAAAGTTTTGGGTGTTTGATGCTCTTGTCCAGAGGTCAAACGAATACTCACTTCAATTGCATTATAGAAAGATATGTTTAAAGAAGCAAAACAAGTAATTTGGAGGTAGATAATCTGAGGGATACTTTTGTTATCTTTGTATATTAAACATCTGAGAGAAACATCAGAAAATAAATGGGATGGAAAGCAAAATTCCATTTTTCCCCAGCAGTTGGAAGAGTTACAATTAAAAAAAAAAATCAATGGAAATCATTCAGTTGTTTCTGTCATGGAGAGGCAGAGTGTATCTAAAAATTCAGATCATCAAAAATGTAATACTTCTGTCATCATTATCCATTATCATTATGTATCCCTGAAAATGACATCCTTGGTTAGGGTTTTATTCCAAAGATTTAGTTCTGTTTCCACACCTTGTGTCCCTTGATACCTACATGCTTCCAAATGCGGGTGCCTTAGTGTATATTGTGAGGTGTTGGTGTCCGGCCTTGCAGCTTTATAAGAGAAGGTCAGGTTCATTGGTATTTCAGTAATGGGAGTTCCTTAAAGCCATTCCAATATCGCAATGACTAGCAAAAACTTAGCTGTGCATAGATGTGACTGCGAATGGAACCATGGGAATTATCCCCTTCTATCCAGACTGTGTCCCCTAACAAGCTTCTTATCAGTGGAGGAAAATAGAGACTCCCTGATAGCCAAGGGGCTTTTCGCCCCAGCCAGTCAGCAGGGGAAGGGAGTTAGAACTGTGTCTGACTCCTAGTGTGGTGACCTCTTCTGCTATTTCATTCTTGGGTGCATGGGCTTTTGGAGGACTTCCTGGCACACATCCTTCTGGTCATTGGAAGAACGAAGACCTTAGAGGCCTTCCCAGTTTTTCAAGTAGCTGATTGGCAAAATTTCTTAAAAGCAGAGTTTTTATCATCCTCACTAGATGAAAGATTTTCAGTGGATTCCTGCGCGTTTGATTGTCAAGTTGCAGGATGATCCTCGATATGGACATTTACATTTATTTGCAACCACTGCCATCCCCACCGGTCTACAGATTCTCTTTAACAATGTTCACTGTCCTCTAATTTTCTGCTACTGTGTCTTTCCTAACTGTGTTTCTATATGTGGGATACCCCTCTGTTCTTTTCCTGCCTGGCTAATTATTTCTATTCCAGCTGGAGATATAGATGTGAAACTTGTATGCTCTTCACCAATTTCGCAGTTTCTCACAGTCCCTGAAAGAAATTGCACGCAGCACTGGGTACATACAAAATCACCTTAAAATCCACCAATGGTTGCGTTAAAACATCATATTCTAGCCCTAAGAGGAGACTGTACAAATATTCCAAAGAGATGGTTTGTAGTTAGCAGGCAGTACAGTGCAAGCCAGCTCTTGTTTTTAAATGTTATGCCCAGAAGAGATCTTTGAAATTTTATAAACAGATGGATTCTTTTTGCTTGATTCACTAATGTTTTACAATTAACTAATTAACAGGTTTATTGCCAAAATTAGCAATAAAAAGTGTTCAGGAGCTTCGACCAAAGCAGTCTTTTGCAATTACATAGATACCAAAACAATCTGCATGATAGTTTGAGGCTAAACGTTGCTCAAATCAGAATTTCACCTGCTGTTTTCAAATAAAAGTTGACAAATACGAAAATGAACCCTGCAGATTTCCACACTCTTTCATATACACGAGTCTCTGCCTTAATTAATAATAATTACAGGTAACACAAACTATAGTTAGAAGGCCTAAATGTACCCAGATTGCTTTCAAGTGTGCAAAATTGCTTAGCGAGCACAGATCTGAAGGACTGTGAGGGACCATTTTGATGTAAAGTCCATCTGCTCTTTCTGAACATGCAGGACCTTAAATGCCCTAGTTAACCCTTTGTCCTACTGCCCCCACCCTGAGCCCGGTCAGCCTGCAGCCCTGTGAGTCCTCATGGCTTTACCCCCCCCCCCCCGATCCTATACCTCTCCCCCCCTCCAACACACCCCAAACTTATGCTATAGTCAAATCTTTGTAGTTCCTTGAACACCCCACATTTTGTATCTTGCTTTGACCTGTACTCTCTTTCTCTTGGAGTAACTTCCAGGCTTTTCCATGGTTTAGTGGAGCATCATTTCTTTTGGGATATAGTCCTTAATGAACACCCTACTCCTGTCTCCAGAGACGGAGCTAGATTTTATTTTATTTTTTAAAGATTTATTTATTTATGCATACAAGAGCTGGAGTACAGGCCAGAGGTGTGGGGAGTGAGAGGATTCACCAGAGACAGAGTGGGGAGCAGAACAGGCAGAGTGACTGAAATACACTGCTGAGGGGAGCAGTGGGTGAGACAGGAGGGGTCTGCTGTGCCAGGTGGGTTAGCTCCCTCTACCGGGGATCAAATTCATGGCACAGTGGCTGGTGATAGCTTGATAGTGCTGAGACTTTAACACCTGTGCTACCAGGGAAGCCCCATGCTTCCCATTTAAAAATAAGACCTACTTGATGGCGCAAAGGGTTAAGTCTCAACACTATGAAGCTATCAGCAACCACTGCAGCACAAGTTCAATCCCAACCAGGGAGCTGACACACATGGCACAGCAGACCTCTCCTGTCTTGACCACTGCTCCCCTCAGCACTGTATTTCAGTCAGTCTGCCTGTTCTGCTTCCCACTCCGTCTCTGGTAAATCCTCCCCCACCCCACCACCTCTGGCCTACACCCCAGCTCTTGTACACATAAATAAATAAAATAAATCTTTAAATGGGAAACACAACCTTTCAGCCCATGGAGCTCTGCCAATTGACTATTTCTCTATTTGGAAATAGAGATTCAGTTTAAATATTAGCTACTCCTTGGTAGCACTGTAACCCAAGACCACATAACCATCATTCAGCTAACATTTCAATAAAGCACCTTCTATGAGTCAGAGAACCAGGACATACTAAGTGGAATCTCCTTACTTGTTTGCCTCATGCACTGAACTAGACAAAAACAGTGAACACATTGTCCTCAAATTTCTCTCTAACAAATCACAGTGACTAGCCAATTATCACATTTTAGATAAAAATACTCTTCAGCATTTCTTAGTTGTTGATTCATTATCAATCTAAACTCAATATTCCATTTTAACTACTAGCCATTTTACATATCATTTATGAACATGTAAATGACTATAGGTAGAACTTCCACAGACAAATTTTTTTCAGAACTCTGCTTTTAAAAACTCTGTATTAATTCTAGAAGCTGGCGATATCGTCTTCCTACCATCTTTCTAATCTATTCGTTTAGAATTCTATTCTTTCACTTTCATACTTTCCTGTAGTTAATTTTTGCATTAACATTGTCTTTGACATTGTATTAGATATAATGCTTTAATTTTTTAGCATAATGTATGGAAAATTAGGTATACAACTTCTCTACTGATAATGCTAATACTGATAATGGCAGCTTTAATGTTCAAACTCCTTGCGTATTTTATTAAAATTTATACCATTATTTCATCTTCATTTCTTCAGGGAGCTGAGCAGACACTATTCAAGCAACTTTAAAAGAAATACAAGCCTATTTAATGATCATCTTTTTTTTTTTTCAGTTAAATATAATCTGTTGCTGTGCCTTTCATGGAGGAAAAATGCTGCATAGAAGAGATGTTACCCATAAGGAGTGAGGTTCATTCTACACACCATACTCATGCAGTTAATATGTAGTTTTTATGCAAGCATCTCAGCCAGATGAACCCACACCAAAGATCCATAGCAGAAGCAATGGATTGCTTGTACTATATTTTTCGTTTTTCCTTCCCAGAAGACCACATCTAAATAGATATGGGTACTCAGAGAGAACCACTCTGAAATGATCTTAACTTAATCAAATTAGTGGATTAAAGTTTTTCTGGATTGATTGCTTTATTGCATTAATTGACTCGGTCTTCTCTGAAATAGATGTGCAGGAGGGGTAACGTCTATCCTGAATTCTCTCTAAATTACCCTCTGAATTTCCTTTATAGTTTGATATGTACACTTAAAATATATTGCTCAGATATATCTATATCTATATCCACACACACATGCACACACACACACACATATATAGTTTCATTTTGCTGCTTTCTGATCTACATGTAAATAAAATGTGGTTATGCAAACTTTTTCTCATTTCACTTTTTTTCTCTTTTTGTGCCTGGATATAATGTATTCAAACATTTTTGTTATTCTAACACCTTTAACAGTAATCACACCACTTTACCATCTTCCCAGATATTTCAGGACCTTAAATACATTGATCTTGATCATTTTTTTCAATTTAACTTTTGCTATTTTCTATTTTAATTCTTTTCCCAATTTCCCCATCAATTAAATATTCTTATATTTTGAATAGTTGATATTAATTTTGATATAACCACATGGATCTCACTTTCTCCTCATCAATTTATCTTCAAGATTGTTCCTGTGATTTTTCCTGCTGTCTAAAGTACTCCAGGTCCTCTAGGGAGGGTCTTTGGAGGTTGAATTCCTCATCTATTATTCATCTCAGCATGTCTTTGCCCTCTTTCTTGAACAATAGTTTGCCCTTTTTTTTCTTGTAACACTGAAGGTATTATTTCAATTCTAACTGATTTTCATTGCTGCTGTTGATAAGTCATAATTTGGCCTAATTTCCATTGCTTCATTGATAATTCATCTTTTAGATGTTTGTTGGTCTATGGTGTTTGCCAGTATTATTATGATGATTGAGGTTGTCTATTTTTATCTTATTTAATCCCTTTTGAATTCATTCTGGTTCCTGATTCTGAGAATTGGTGTCTTTAAACAATTTTGGAAAATTCTCAACAATTCTTCAGTTGAATATTACCTTTTCTCCATTTTCTGTTATCTCCGTGGCAGAGATATTACTTTGAAGATTCTAGGCACAGAATAAGAATAACTAATCTAGATTTTTTTCAATTAGACTGGAACTATATGGTCAAGTTCTGAACAAAATGGAAGGTGGTTGGAAGGAATGTCTGTCCTATCCAGATTTGGCAGATACATTAATGGTAAAACTGGTTATCAATTTTGTGTAGCCCAAGGAATGACCATCTCATGTTAAACAGTTTATGGATTTATGAACAATAGATTTTTCTGGATAGCTTTTTAGATATATGGGGGAGGAAAAATTAGATGATCAGCAACAAGATAATGTGGAATAGAGGCATTTGTGTGAACATTTTGGAGTGGGTACTAAGTGTAATAAGTTTTATAAAGTATAGTAATACTCATCAAAATGCATCCTCCATGGAAGAAGTACTCACCAACTAAGTATTCAAAATGATTTGGCTGGTTAATGTTGATCATCTTCTGTTATTGTCCAATTAGTGCTCACATGGTAGACACATGAATGACATGGTCATGGTGACATACATGGAGGCTATGAATGACTTCAACAATCTGGACTCACTCTCATCATGGCTGATGTTATTCAACTACCAAAGATTTGATTGATCAATCATAGATGCCAGCTATGATTTTACGATACTTCATCTGTGTTCTATTCCACTTGGCACACATGTTGGATTGCACAGTTGAAGTCAACATGAAGATTACTGCCTAAAGTACCTTTCAGGACCTCCCTGGTGGTGCAAGGGTTAAGATGTAACCTATGAAGCTGTCTGCAGCCTCTGCAGCAAGAGTTCCATTTCTAGCCAGCCAAGGAGCAACCCTCAGGTGCAGCAGATCTCTCCTGACTTGCCCACTGCTCCCCTCAGTAGTGTACTTTGGTCAATCTGCCTGTTCTGTTCCCCACTCTGTCTTTGGTGAATCCTCTCCCCACCCCACATCACCTCTGGCCTGTACCCCAGCTCTTCTATGCACAAATAAATAAATATTTGAAAAAATAAATAACAAAATAGTATCTTTCAATGCATTACCAAAAATATGGAATGCTTCATGAATTTGTGTGTTATCCTTGTGCAGGGGCCATGGTAATCTCTACTGTTCCAATTTTAGTATATGTACTGCCAAAGTAAGCACTAAAATTATGTCTTAAATAATTTATAGTAATATATAGAAGTTCTATTCTTCTTTAGGCTAATTTCCTGTGAAACAGAATCTGAGATGAAAGTTTATATGTATGTAGTTGCTTAAGAAGACAGTCTATGGAACACATTTGCAGAATATAGAAATGGAGCATGGAGAACCCAAAAGCAAATGTATTTTCATGTTGTCATGGTCAGCTGGAATTCAGTCTCCACCAGAACCTTCAGAGGGCTTTAGGAAAACATATCAGGACCATTTTCCTAAGGAATGAGAAGAGGAAGCATTTATCCATTGGCTCCTGCCTTTTATTTGTCAAGTACCTTGTGGGCACAACTTTCTCTTGAGCATAGGAGTCTCATGAGTATCCCTGTTGTGGAGTGAGAGAAGCTTGCAAGTTCAAAGCAAAAAGACCAGTCTGGTTTGTCCAACTGCTCTTGCAGCAGCTCATAATGCCCTGCAGGAAAATGACTCCTCTTGCAGAGGTAAGAAGGGACTGCTAAGTGATACACAAGATAGTGTCATAAAATCAAGGGGAAAATAGAAGATCTAAAGGATCTCATAGGATCCCAGTTAATTCATGCATTCAATAATCTATGACATGTTGATAAAGTCCCCCATCCTATGAAATTTAAAAAAAAAATCAGCAGCAACTCTTTTTTCAAGAGCATTCTTTCTAAGCTTGGAGAAGGATCTGTAGGAAGAACTGAAGGAAGAGAAAAAAACAAAGAAATAAGCAAGGGGATTAAAGGTTGTGATCAGGTGTAGCTTTGAAATGAACAAATATAGTATAAAACAAATCAACAAGACAATAATGCTTAGGAAAAAAAGACTAGGTAAAAATATATGAAAATGTTATCAGTGGTGGTCTCTAACTAGAAGAACTTATTCTGGGACATTTCTGTACTTTCCAAATCTCCTAAAAAGGGTGTAGGTTTCTCTCAATAAGAAGAAAACCATTCAAAAATGATTATTAAAATATTATGAGCATTTTTATTAAAATAAGTATCATCATTATTCAATTTTTCATGAAAATTTTTTCATTATGATTTTTATTGGTAAAATTATTAAAAATTATTAAAAGCAAATGAAGTCATTTCTCCTTCCTGAGGTGGCCCCTGGACATGACTGTACATCCCATTGTGTACTTGGTCTTCCTTTGGCATGGTTTGGGCATTGGATTCCCTCTCTACTTGTTTTTCACAGCTTTTCAGAATTCCCCAGAGGAGAAACAGATGTATGGGGCTGTGTGGGTGGGTGTGGATGAATGAACAGAAAATCCCCGAAAACAAGGACATTTCTGAAGTTGCTGTGCCCTTAACAAGAACATGGTGAGACTGTGCTCCTGAAATATAGCTTACCCCGTTCCCTCCTTGTTAACAAGGCCAGCGAGCCATGAAGTTGATTCTTTTTTGGATTTTGGTGTCTGAGTGTTTAAATTAATGGTTTGAGAGTAAAGTCTATTACTGTATGAAGCACAGCCAGCAATTGCTTAAATTCAGGAGAAGCCATGGATACTTAGTTCAGTTTTCAAGGTGCCCACTTAGTGCGGTGATTGGCAATGCAACATGGCCTCTTGTGTTCCCCATTACCAGGTGTTGCCACAAAGTCCAATAAGGGGCTGTGGCGCTGACCATCTGCCTGACACTCAGGTTCTCCAAATGGCCCCCAGTGGGGTGGCTGTGTGCAGGGCTCAAACTTCCAAGTTGCATTTAAGTAGCAGCCTGAGTGTTTTTGGCTGACCTCTAAAGAATGGCACAGGAGACCAATGCAGACATCCAGCGCCCAGCAGAGGAACCTTCCGGGACAATTCGTGCTCCTGTCCTGGATGCCACCGTAACCAATTCAGCAATTGTGTCTTTCCCCAGGATAAAATGAATACTGTGTCAGGGAAGGTACAATCATGGAGTGATGATCTGAGAATCAGTGAGAAGGAAGACGTTGACCTTGGAGAGGTTTAAGAATGCCTCACGAATAGCTATCCCGAACATAATTAAAGGCATTTTAACATCATAAGCCTTGAAGAATGCGAACCATCAGCACTGCACACTGGGGAGTAAAAGATATTGCTTTTATAGCTGCCGAGCTTATGGTCAGAAGTGATATGAAATATTAGAAATGTGACAGTTTTATAATAATTTTATTCTTGCTCATTGTGATAATTTTCATTTGCAGCTTTTTACCTTTGAATATCTTGAATTGCATTAAGTCTTTCTCCCTCCATCCTTGTCCTGTAATATTAGAAGCTGCGTTTTTAATCTCAGGAATTATAGTAAATGCTACAGGCACAAGCAAACAGATAATAGTGTTTATGATGCCTGTTATTTGAAGAATTAAAAGTTCCAAGTGAATTTATCTCCCAGTTAATAAAAGTAATAGAGCGCTGAGTGAAATATTGCCTCTTCTTTCTTTTATTATGTCACTATTTCTTCTTACTTCCTGCTCGATTAGTTGCCTTTTGTTTTGGGTGTAGGAGGGAAAGAAGAACACTTCATGTCAAATAATTTACCTTACTCATTTTTTTTTTCCTTGTCTATATTTTGCTTTCAAATAACATATGTAGTCTGAGATAGAATTAATGCTGGAGATAATTTGTTTTCAATATCTCCATTTATTTAATTGCATTATTACTTTTAACTGCATTATTTATATTAAAGTAACATGGTTTACCACACAAATATGATTCAGAGATACAAGTTCACACTCTTCCGATGTATGTTACCACACCACCTCCATCACCAAAGTACCCAATTCTCAACCATAAACGATTCCATTTCTTGACAAGGAAACAAAATCACAAGTCTCAGTAGCAGCAGAAATAACACTATGTCTGTCTCCTGACATCACAAAAACGACAGCTAACATTCCCTAAACATTTTCTAGGGAACAGGAAAAACTCTAAGTCCTTCAAATGTAGTAACTGTTGTGTGTGTGTTTCAATAAAACTTTGTTTATAAAAAAAGCAGGCAGTGGGCCATTCCAATATGAGGTTTGAGCTGTAGGAATGTTGTCTGTCAACCTCTAACTCTCTCCAACCTCAGAGTAACTCTATGAGGTAGACTCTGCTTTTATTGTCAATCTCATTTTATAGGAAAGTAAAGAGGCACAGCATGGCTAGATAACTTACCCAAAGTCATGTCTTTAATGATTGCCTACATTTGACTAAATAAATCTGTATGACCTTAACCCATACACTCAGTTGTGTGAATGTCTGATAATCTTCTCCATGTTCTTTTCTTTCCCTTCAACTCCTGGGGTGGAGAGAAAAGGCCTGAATTAGCATATAGAATTACACACGCAAATTTATGTGCAATAAACTTCTTTTGATGATGATTTGTTAACAATTTCTGTGACTGGGCCTCCCCGGTGGCGCAGCGGTTGAGCACTGGGTTGCGAAACTGCCTGCAGCCTCTGCAGCACCAGTTCGATCCCCGGCTGCTCCCTAGCCACCAGAGGAGGGTCCCACATGGCGCGCAGACCTCTCCTGCTGCCCGCTGCTCCCCTCAGCAGTGTATTTCGTCCGTCTGCCTGCTCTGCTCCCCGCTCTGACTCTGGTGAATTCTCTCACCCTCCCGCGCTTCTGACTGTACCCAGTGCTTACATAAATAAATAAATAAATAAATAAACAAACAAACAAATAAATAAATAAATCTTTAAAAAAAAAAAAAAAAAAAAAAAAAAAACAATTTCTGTGACTGACAATGTTATTTAACACCATGTCTGGTGTCTTGGGGTGGGGCGTGGATATATTTCTTGCCTTTGAAAAGGTTAAGATTTAGTTGTAGAGTCAAAGAAATATAAATAGGGCCTCCCTGGTGGCACAGCGGTTGAGCCCTGGGTTGTGAAGCTGCCCGCGGCCTTTGTGGCGCCGGTTCAATCCCTGGCTGCTCCCCGGCCACTGGAGGAGGGTCCTACATGGCGCACAGACCTCTCCTGCCGCCCGCTGCTCCCCTTAGCAGTGTGTTTCAGGCCTTCTGCCTGCTCTGCTCCCCGCTCTGGCTCAGGTGAGGACTTGTTAAGTGTTTTCTGTTGGAGTTGAGGGTCAAAAATCTTTAACTTATGAACCAGTGAGTATCCAAAGGCTACTTGTTTATATGTTTAAAAGTCCAGGGATAGTAGACAAGCAATTTCTAGCAACGTATTTTGTATAACGTTTGTTAAAGAACTATAATTATTTGGCAATTATCATTTTTAACAATTTCTTTTGCATTGTTTCTCAGATATGCTTGCATTTTCAGTTTTTTTCTTTTTTATAAAAAATAAATTGATAATAGGATGCTGCTTCAGACAGGCAATTAATTAATGAAAGACTTGATTGCCATATCTCGGGGGACCATTCCCAACCATCTGTTGATGATTGGCAGATTGTCTCACTTTGGCTCAAGTGAAAAACCTTTGTATCTGCACAAGCTTATAAACTGATGGGAGGGGATTTCTGGATTATACATTACAAGTGACACAAAGATTACAAACACATTCAAAACAGCATTGTGGAGGAACATTGGAGGGATAGAGAATTCAGTTAAGAAGACAAAGCATCATAAAATTTTAAAGATTCTGTCTGATTATTTGATGAAACCATGCAAGGCTTAGATTTTTTTCTAATAAATATAATCATTCAGGATCTGTTGTAGCTGAGCCAGGAAACAAATGGTATAGATGTGCTAGGGCATCACAGGGGAAGAGTTGCCAGCATAGTGTGTGGCAAAGTTGAATGTGTGAGAGGAACCCTAAAAGATGAGTGAGACTTAAAAGATGGGTAGGGGTGAGGGGATAGAATGACCATTCCAGTTCAATATGAAAACCAATTATCAAGTGTATCATACTTGGAAAAAACTTCAACTTCTTTCCACTGCCTCCACCTATCCCTTTTGTACTTGCTTCCAAAAAAGCAATTATTGCCATGGTTGCTAAGATCAAGCACTCCCTGAGCTTTTACTGCTGTTGTGGGTTTGCTCTCAGTCCTTAGATGTGCAGATGGTGACTTTCCCTCTCCCTGTGATTTGTCTGCATCTAATAAGCAGTTCTAGGCACCTTCTATCCTAGAGAACCACGGAGTTTTCAGCAACTCTCACCATGTATTTGGGTAGGTAATTTGGCCTGGAGTCCACGCTCTGTGTTCCTTTTCATCCATTTTCTTGTTTTCTCTTTTTGTACCCATCTGTTTCCATCCCTTTGACCCATCTTCCCTGTGGGGTACTGCCCTCCCACGGTTAGGATTGCCCTGCCTGATGGGGAGCCCACAGTTGTTAAATTGTTGCAAACTGTCTTATTTACGTCTGTGGGCCATGGGAGGAGTGTTGAGAGAGTCATTGAAAGAAGCAGAAGCAGGATAAGAAGCAGGACAGAGAAGGGTCAAAAGAAGCCAGAGAGAAGCCCAGAGTGAAGACTTGCCAGGGGCTAGGAGGCCCACCCCCCTGCCACGTACCTGGTTGCTGCAATGATGGTAAAGCTCAATAAAAGCCGGAGAAATCCACCGAGGGCTCCAGGACTCTCCTTTACTCGTCTGCCGGATCATAGATAAACCTGCACTGTGCCCATCATGCCCCTGCACTCCCCAAACAGATTTCATGGCATATAATTGTCTCAGATTTTACATCTGAAGGAAGATGGAGGTAATCGAAGGCTCTGCTTAGATTCCCAGACACAAGCAAACTTTTCTGCCATGACATACAGCAAAAGGGTAGGGGGACCTGGTGTTGCTACTAATTTACTTGCTCTCTTATGCAAAATATATGCTTTTGAATTTTGCATATATCTCTCCAGGGAATCATATGGGGAGATAAGGATAATTGTCAGGGGAAGATTGGAGATTTTGTAAATCCTTGGCTGTCAAACCTTTGCCCTTAATCCCTAACATTAATGTAAGGATTTATCTTGAGAGAGGGCACTCAAGTTTATCTTTGTAATGCCAGTAGCTGTAAAACTATCAGGTGACTTGATTATAGCAGTTTGAGATGGTCTTAAAATAAGCATCATTTTCCTTACATTATGTCTCTGATATACTTGACAGTTCATTTGTTAAGTGATCAAGATGAGATGCTTTATTAGCTCAGCTTCTGTCAAGTCACTGGGGTAGTGTGTGTGGTTTGTTCATCCTTACAAAACGCAGACTGGTCAGGATGGCAATATTCCATTGATTTATCCGATGTCTATCTAACCTTCATATTACTTGGTTTAAAAGAAATTCCCTAAGTGGGAATCCTTACTTAAATCTTAAAGTTAGGAAGGCAGATATCAAACAGCATCTAGACCAATGTTTCTCAAACTATGGTCTGTGGTCTGATTTACCCGCATCAGAACCACTTGGTGGCAAGTATTAAAAGTGCAGATTCATTTACTTTCATCCAGAGCTACTGAATATACATTTTGGGATAAAATATGAAATTATATATTTAACATCCTCTATATGTGGTTATTATGTCCATCCATGTTTGAGAACAAAAGATTCTCAGTATGTGTGAGTGGAACCAAAACACCTAAAAGTATAGAATTAAGCAAGATGAGATCATGAACAACTAGATAACCTACAGACCTGGATATACTCTTGGCCATGGCTGTGGTGAGGGATCTGTCTATTCTTGGTGGACAATTGTTTTAATAATTTTCTGCATCGCTTCCCTAGCAGTTATTATCATACCTGCAATCAACACAACCATTTGAAAGTGATGAGATATATTGGTGTCTGTCTTAGTAAAGCCCTTAATTCCTTAAATTCAGTTGATCATAATTCAAAGTGGAATGTATACCAATGTATGCATTGCAAATAATTGGCAGATAATATTTAAGCAAATTAGAAGCGCTTTGAGGATTTTTGATAAGTCCCAGAAAGACTCTGGTGAATCAGTCTGAATTCTTGACCAAGGTCTCATTTCCCAATGAGTGGTCAGTTTATTTGACAGGCAAATGCCAGATATGTTTTAGTTTTTCGTTGTGTTTTCTGTCTCCATTATCACAATCGATTTGAAGCCATAGCTAAAAGCTAAGCCAACACTTTATGTAGTTTGGCCAAGATAATAAGATGTCTGCTTTCTGTAATGTTGATTCTTGAGCATATTGAAAATTGATTCACAGGGCCTTCTATCATCCAGTTTTATTTTTATTCATACTAAACTGCAGTGCTTTGGAAGGTAACAAGTAAATGACCAGCAATTTTCAGAAACCATGCCTTATTAAATGATATAATATATATCAAGCGCTCCTGATGCATAGTAGAATTGAATTAGATAGTGGTCACAACTATTTCTTTTTAATTATTTTATCCTACCATATTTCCCTTTCAATGCATTCAGACAACTCAACAAGAAGTGAAGGGATAAATAAGGACATTTAAAAAGAATTTCAGCACTAAACTGCCCACATGAAAATTACAGAAAGTGAAGGACAGTTCCTGAAAAGATTGATGCCTAACAGCATGGCCAGCCTGCTTCTTCTCTTGCAGACCCCAGCTTCCAGATCCCACAGAAGCTGAAAATGTCACTTTCTTATTGTCTGGCTCTGCTGCTGCTAGGGAGTGTATTCCAATCCTAGCCAATGGATCCTGAGACCAAACCCAATGAGGATGCTTTTTCGTGCACCTGTTGGCCATCTGCTTGTCTTCTTTGGAAAAGTGTCTATTTAGCTCTTCAGCCCACTTTTTTTTTTATTGGATTCTTTGTGTTATTTTTGTTGAGTTATATGAGTCCTTTGTATTGAGTAGATCTTGGATATTAGCCTTTTGTTAAATTTACGGTGTGCAAATATTTTCTCCCACTCAGCAAGATGTCTTTTTGTCTTAAAGATGGTGTTTTAGTCTCACTTTGCAGATGTGGCCAAGACTAGGAAGCTCAAAGGGTTTAAGCAAGTTCCCCAAGGTCATACATTGAATAATTGATGAGGTTTGTATTTAAACTAAAGTCCATGGTCCCCCGCACCCCATGCTTTACTCTTTAAGATCTACCAGGACCACCACCCCCTCCCTCTCCACTGCCTCACCTTGATGTTGTATTCCGTGTTATGTTTACTTCCACTTTACATTTTCCTTGTGTATTTTAAGGACTTGCTTTTCATTTTTTGAACTGGTTGCCTCCTGTTCCAGTTTTCTGCTTCTCCTGAGTCTTACTCTCTACTTTGTATTTTTATGGTATGAACCCCCAAATGGTACAAATCTCTTGGTCTCCTTGATTACTTCCACATGCCAGTAATCAAGAAATTGCCTCCCTACTCTGACCTTTCTCTCATTGTTTTTTGTGATGCTAGCCTGGAAATTCACAACCACCGATGCCTTGCTCTCCGTTTCCTGTTAAGTTCTTCAAAGAAAGGGTGCTAGAGGAGATCTTGAGCAAGGCTGGAGGAAAGATGGAACCTAACTTACAGTTTGTTTCCTGTTTGCTTTATTGCATTTTTAGTTCTTGTCAGTATCCCACAGAGATCGATGTGTTTTGAGTTTTTTCCAACATTTGCAGGAACAACCGGCTAGTTTCCTCAGGTACCAGCTCCAGCCAGGCATCATCCCTCCCTCAAGGTCTGCATTTCAGCCTCACTGGGTCTTTGTTCTGTTTTAAAGAAGCCCACTTTTCCCTGCAGTTTTCCCAGCCCAAGAGGTGGGTGACTACTTGGTGTAATTGCTACCTCCATAAAACTTTACTGTTGTTAAGTTATACTAAATTGGTTGTGGTTTAACTTTTTTCCTTTTTGATTATAAATTTGCTTAATTTTTTTTTTCTTGGTAGATCTGTAATTCCTTTTTCAAAGAAATCAAGATGAAACAGTCCTAAAGATTACCCAGACAGCACTGAGGGACAGTGCCAAGGGCAGGGACGAGTCATTGTCAGTGGGTTCTCACCCACAAGAACATTCTCACCGCAGAGAGTGAATGCAGTGTCCAGAAGTCCCAAACAAAGGCTGCTCATGGAAGATGAGGTGACGCTGGAGCAGTCCACAGCAGCAGTCTGAGGCTGGGCTGGATGTTGGACCAGTGGGGAACTTAATGGCACCAGGAGGTTGACTGTTTGTTGACTGTTTGATGCTACTCTCTTGAGAGGCTGACTGCTGACTGTCCTTCTCTTCCGAGTTGGAATCAGAATCTTTCAAAGTTGGTCTGATGAATGCTGCTTTTCTCTTTAGAGGCTGTGTGTGGACGGTTCTTACTCTGCCTTATATTCTCTTCAGGGTGTCCCAGCCCACAAGCCTGATTGGACCCTTATCAATCCTAAGTGTTGGATTAGACTGTTTAGCACCAATCAGCTTGTTTTCTATTTTCTATCTGAATAAATTAACTCAAGATTGAGTGACAGCTAGAGAGCTTGAAACTGATTGGTCCACGTAGGATCCTAGAGTCAGATATAAAACTGGGAAAAGTCCTGGCCTTTGGCCGGACAGGTACGTACTCTGGTCAGGGCAGGCTTGTGGATATGTGGGCTCCAGGGAGCCTGGCTCAAGCTGGCCTCACTGGGGCTGGCGTAGTGGGAACATTCTTGTTGATTGACTGAGGCTGGCGTGCCTCAGCCCCAACAAAGCCACTTTGCCCTGTGGCCTCTGGGTGCTGCAGGCATCTGGTTACAAAGAGACTGCATAGATAATCCTTGATTGAGGCCCAGACCCTGTTTCAAATTCTGTTTACTCCATGTAGAGGTTGGCATAGCGTTGGGGCACTGGGGAAGTGATAAATATGTGGAGATGAGCAGTTTTACCATGTACATTCCTTATGACCCAGCAGCTGACAGGCCTTTTGTTGCCTGAGTTGCTCTAGTGCCTGTGCTCCGGGAGACTCAGAAGCACTTCAAGCTTGAATATGCCTTTGCTTTCAGGTACCTCGAAGGAAGGAAGGAGCAGGTGAGTGATAGTGTCCCCTCAACAGAGAGGAAAAACAAGATAGAACAAGGAAGTTGGCCAAATTTCACATTAGACTACAGCAAAGATAAGAAACAAGCTGAATCTTGAACCACTTTTTCCTAAACCCCCCAGACAAGGGAGGGCAAAGTTGAATTTTAATAGCAAGTCTGTTCCTCCTCTTTGACCTTTCTCATTGGCAAGTGCCATCCTCCATTTTCCTGACCTGTATAGAATCACTTCACAGAAGGAATATAGAAGTAAGATCAAAGGCTTGTGTAATTTCATTTCTCAGGGGGAGAGCAAATCTCTTCTTGCAACCTACTTCCCAGGAATTCCCCCAAACACTGCGTCTCTGTGCTCCACAGTGAGTTGGAAGCAGGGGAGAGGACTTGACATTTCTTTCTGCAGTCACTAATGATACTAGGGGTGGCTTAGGAAGCCAAGATAAATAACCACTTGGAGGCACAGAGACGAGAGAGAGAGGAGAGAGCTCTGGGACTCCTGCCAGGCGGGTAGGAGCAGTACATAGAAACCTTTGCAAGTTGTGGACTTTCAGAGCTCTGGATTTCTTTGGTTTAAGATATTTGTTTGGATATTGGTAACCAAAAGACTGAATATGAACCGTTCACCAGTCGATGTCCCCCAGTTGGTGTCCAGCATTATAGATAACTTCGGTGGATAATTGACTGATTGCATCTCCAAACCTCATTTTGTTTTGTTGTTATTTTTATTTAATTTTTTGACAGTAGTAGACCTTGCCACACACAGGAGGGGTTGCTTGGTAGGATAAGTTGATTGACTGATAGTTAATATTTTGAGTGACTGTTTCTTGTTGAAGTGATGGGATTCTTCAAGGACATGCTATACATGTTTAAAATGGGATGTCTGTGCCTGCCACAGCATAATCGACTGTGAAATAAGGCTGTTGGAAAGGACAATTACTCCTGGGGCCTCAAATGCAAGTCAAGTCTCCCGTGGCAGTAAGAGGGAGGGTCCTTTTTGGCTCCAGACAGGAGTGAAAATGACTGTCACTGTACTGCTTAGCATGGACGGGTGCCTGCGTTATAGACTCAACACCAGCATTACAGAGATGTAAGTGCAGCTCAGATGCTCAGCCAACAATGGCTCAGGGTATGAGTAACTATTGTGAAAATCCATCCATCCATCCATCCATCCATCCATCCATCCATCCATCCATCCATCCATTTTAATGTTAATTAATAACCCCCAAAATGGTGATTGAGAACCTACTATCTACAGATGCCCTCCACTAGAGTAGGATAACAGAGACACACAAAGTGTTACTTAAGTGCGCAGTTAAGTAGGAGAGAGAGCTAGCATTTAGTAAACCTCTATGGTATGTCAGAAAGGATATATCTTTTTTTTAAAAAAAAATATTTATTTATTTGTACAAGCACTGGGTACAGTCAGAAGCGTGGGAGGGTGAGAGAATTCACCAGAGCCAGAGCGGGGAACAGAGCAGGCAGACTGACGAAACACACTGCTGAGGAGAGCAGCGGTGCCGCAGGAGAGGTCTGTCATGCCATGTGGGACCCTCGCCGGTGGCCGGGGATCGAACCGGCGCTGCAGAGGCTGCAGGCAGCTTCGCAGCCCAGCGCTCAACCTCTGTGCCACCAGGGGAGGCCCAGAAAGGATATAACTTATTAATCCCCTCAACCAACTTATGTGTCATGTCCATTTTACAGGAGATGAACTGAGGTTAAGCCCAGTTAAATAACTGCCCTAAGGTCACACAGCTGGTAGGGAGCAGCACTGGAGTGAATACATATAACACATATGTCTTGCTGCCCTGAAGCTGCTTTGGGAAGAAGCTTAGTTAGGATGGAGCTGTGAAGTGATTGAGTCTTTGTTCTTTCACAGACACAAATCCTGAAATCCTCACTGCTAATGTGGTCATTTTTCTTTCTTCCTCTTAATGGAGAAACTTTTTTCTCTTCGTAAATTAATCAGGAATTCTAAAAGCTGCTCAGGAGGTTTTAGTGAAAGGTACAAACTGAAGTCACATAAAATTAGATGCACAATTGTGATGACAGTTCGCCAATACTCAAAGCCGAAGCACCATATTGAAGAAACCCCATAGAAATTTAAGCCAACGCTTGACCTAAAACTGTAGCTGATATTTGAAATGCCGAATGAATTCAAGAAATCCCGTGGCAGGCTCCAGGATTCAGCAAGTCACCGGGTAAGATGACAACTGTGGGCTGTCCTGTGTTGAGGGATGCGTTTTCCTTACCAGTATTTCCTTGTCCCCTACTGAGAAATGTCCTTATCAGTCAGAAAGCATTTTCTTCTTCTTTTTAAAATATTTTTAAAGATTTATTTATGCATACAAGAGCTGGAGTGCAGGCCAGAGATGCAGTGGGGTTAAAGGATTCACCAGAGACAGAGTGGGGAGCAGAATAGGCAGATCTATTGAAATGCATTGCTGAGGGGAGCAGCGGGAGAGCAAGAGAGGTCTGCTTTGCCATGTGTGTCAGCTCCCTGCCCGGGGATTGAACTGCTGCTGCAGTGGCTGCTGATAGCCTCATAGTGCTGCATCTTAATCCCTTGCACCACCATGGAGGCCCAGAAAACATTTTCTTTTCTTCTTTTTTTTTTAAAAAAGGTACTTTTTTAAAGATTTATTTATACAGAAACTGGGGTACAGGCCAGAGGCATGGGAGGGTGAGAGGTTTCACCAGAGACAGAGTGGGGAGCAAAACAGGCAGATGGGACAAAGACACTGCTGAGGGTAGCAGTGGGCGAAGGCAGGAGAGGTTTGCTGCACCATGTGGGTATCTCCCTGGCTGGCTGGGAATCAAACCTGTGCTGCAGAGGCTATGGACAGCTTCACAGCACTGCACTCAAGCCGCTGCACCACCAGGGAGGCCCCAGAAAACATTTTCTTAAGTGCACATGCGTGCACAATCACACACACACACACACACACATACACACACTCCAAATCAGGAGAGGTATTTTAAAAAATATGTTTCTAATCAATAAATCCTCTGACTAATATTTAGTTCACATTATAAAATGCTTTTCGTTTATGTTGTTTTTTCTATTTCAGACTCTGGTTAATTCATCTTGCATTTGGCCACCAGGTAAAATTTTCAAACCATCACTTTCATCATCTGTATGTTAATCCTGTAATAGGTTTTTCTGAATATTTTGGTTTGGATCATTCTTTTCCTCTAGGTGGAGAGGTTAAAAAGCTGAAGGCTACATTTAAACTACCCTTTTCCCATAAGTTTTTATGGATATGGCTCTGGATTTGAATTAGGTTCCATCTGTGAGTGATTTTGTGCAATCCTGGGAGGATGTCATCTTCCAGCCTTCTTGGATAAGGACACAGGTAGGTAGCTGTCCCCACAGCAGCAGTCCATGGACCACCCTCACTTCCCGAGTTCTTGGAGACAATCACGGGAAGCAGGAGAGGACACAGCAGCTTCCTGACTCTTCCAGATCTTCTGAGGTCTCAGATGCAGTAACCTCCTTGGTCCTTCAGCTCTAAATTGATCCTGGTGATGTTCCAGCTTAGAACCCTCTTGCCTGGCAGCTCCAAGATCCTATAGGCTTCCAATCCCCTATGTCAAATCTCTCCCTAAAGAAAGCACCTTTGATTGAACCCTAACTGTGTGATCCTGGAAAGGCAGGTTGGGATCACATACTTGGGATCACCTTATGGTGGTAGATGATTTTTTGGTCTTAAATTTAAACTTGATATCTTCTACTTTTCACATAATGATCTCTGGCTTCTGGGATTTTGCTCATTGCCTTTTCTCTGCTGGGAATGTTTTGTTTTTTTTTTTAATGATTTGTTTATTTTTGCATACAAGACAAAGTGAGGAGCAGAACAGGCAGAATGACTGAAATGCACTGCTGAGGGGAGCAGAGGGTGAGACAGGAGGGGTCTGCTGAGCCATGTGAGTAGCTCCATGGCCGGCTAGGGATCAAATTCATGCTGCAGAGGCTGCAGACAGCTTCACAGTGCTGTGCTTGATCCCTTGCCCCCACCCCTCAGTGAGGCCCTAATTTGTAGTCTTGACATCAAACTTGCTATACCCTCTACGTATAGTTCTATCCCCTGGATTCTTGGTTTTACCTTCTTGCCAAGACATCTCCTCAAACTCAAAACTTGGTCATTGGCCTGTGTAGCAAAACACGAGAAGAGCTTCAAATCTGAGTATTTCTTATTTGGTGTCCCTTAGAGAATTTGTTGAAGTCCAAATCCTGGGTGCTTTGTACCCTAATTTAGAAATAGTCTTTGTATATATAATCAAGTTAAGGCGGGGTCCTAATCCATGATGGCTTCTGTTGTTAAAAGAGAAGAGAACAGCAACACAGGGAGGAAAGTGCTGTGTGTTGACAGAGACAAACAGGCCCGGAGGGAAGATGGCACGTGGAGATGGAGAAAAGGGCAGGGATGATGCTACTGAAAGCTAAAGAGCTCCTGGAGCCCCCAGAAGTTTGAAGGACTCTTCCTCAGACTCTTCAGAGGGAGCAGAGTCAAACCAACACCTTGATTTTGGATTCTAGTCCCTAAACTCTCAGGGAATACATTTTGCTGTCTTAAGCTCCCCTGTTTGTGGTAGCGTGTTCCTGCAGTCCTAGGAGACTATTGTAGAAATTCAAACAAGATGTAGCCTTGTGGGCCATGTGGCTGGGCGCTGCACATCAAGAAAACAAGAAACCATCTGTTCCAACTCTCTGTTTGGAAATACTTTATATTTTAATGCCACATTAGAATTCAAGAACAGTTGCCACATATATTACAGTCACAATTCTCTGAGCTTGGTATCGCCAAGCTGAATTTTAAAGATGAGGTAACTGGGGTTGGACGCTGAGTGGATTGACTGAGGTGACATGGCCTGTGGGTGGTGGAGTTCAGTCCATTCTTGATTCTTTCAACTATAACCCCAGGATCCTTCTTACTACCCCATCCTGCCTGTGGAGGACAGAGAAAGAAGACCCTGGAATATAATTCATTTCAGGTTTTGCCATTGTCTGTGTGTATGCTGCTGGATGGGTTGACCTCAGGTCAGAACTAAGAATTTGAGCTTAATCAGATCAGTCAAAATACGTATGTGCCAGGCTGACTGGCATTGATAAAATAGAATATGGCTCAATGCTGTCCAGTGCTCTCTATCTCAACTGCTACCACCTTTGTCCAACAGGGCGAAAGCAACAGCCCCTGGTTGGTTTGCTCCTGACCTCGCCATGCTAGTGTTCTCCAAGCAGCCAGAGTGAGAATTGAAACATATAAATCACATAACACCAGTCTTTGCCCAGTCTGCCACATGCACAAACTATATTTAACCTTGACCACATCAGCCCAGCCCTCTGACAGCCTCACTCTTATCATCACACTCTCTCGCTTCTTGTTGGCTGTGTTCCAACCTCACGGGTCTTTCTATGCCTGAACATGTCAAGACCACTCCCACTAGGGGCCTCCGCACTAGTTCCTTGCTATGCCCGAGCACCCAACTTGTGATTCAGACGTGTCCTCTTTAAAGAGGTCTTGATTAAATGCAATACCTGAAGGAGCTGTCCCCCACCCCAGCCTCTTCCTACCTCTCCATTTTGTTTTATTTTCATCATAGAAACTGTTACTGTCAGGTGATTTCTTTTTTAAAGATTTATTTATTTTGCCTACAAGAGCTGGGGTACAGGCCAGAGGTGTGTGTATGGGGGGGAGGGCAGTGGGTGAGAGGATTCATCAGAGACAGAGCGGGGAACAGAACAGGCAGATTGACTGAAGTACACTTCTGAGGGGAGCAGCGGGCGAGTCTGGAGAGGTCTGCTGCGCCATATGGGTAGCTCCCTGACTGGCCGGGAATCGAACTTGTGCTGCAGTGGCTGTGGATAGCCTCATAGGTTGTGTCTTAACCTTTGCGCCACCAGGGAGACCCCTATCAGGTGATTTTTTAAAAGATTTATTTATGTATGCATACAAGAACTGGGGTACAGGCCAGAGGTGTGGGGGTGAGAGGATTCACCAGAGACAGAGTGGGGAGCAGAACAGGCAGATTGACCGAAATACACTGCTGAGGGGAGCAGCAGTGAGACAGGAGAGGTCTGTTGCATCCTGTGGGTCAGTTCCCTGGCTGGGAATGGACTCGGAGCTGTGGAGGTTGCAGATAACATCACAGTGCTGTGCTTAACCCCTTGTGCCATCAGGGAGGCCCCTACCATCAGGTGATTTTTGTTTACTAATTCGTTTCTTTGTCTCTTGCAAGTCTCTAAGATTCATGGTGGTCAGGAGCTTGTCTATTTCTGTGCTGTATTTCTAGAACTGTAAGGAGCGCGATAGCAGCTGAGTTTCCCAGGCCTCACTCTGCTCAGGTCCTGTTGTTCTCCTTACACGAGCGGGCTCATTCACAAGGTAAGATTCTTACCCTCCATGTTAGAGGAGAGACGTGTGCTGAGGGAGAGTGAAGGATGGGCTCAGGATCACATCCTCGTGAGTGTCCGAGGCAGGCCCTCAGCCCAGGTGTGTGAATGAAAAACTTGCTCTTTTGCACCGATGTGCCCTGCTCCTAGTTGTATACAAATTCATGTGGCTTCTGTCTTAGCAGGCAGTGACCATATCCGAGAGCAAATGTCAAGTATTGAGACTATATTTTTTCTTTTTTATTGAGTTGGCCAGTCCGATACTCAGATCCAAGGCCACACTTTAGAACATGGAGTCAAGAAAATGGCCCTATTCTTGGCAGTCCCATTGGTTCAGGGCTTCGTTCTGACATCATTTACTTTGGAGCTTTATGAATGGGGAGAGGGCACGATCCAGACAAATCAGTGGACCCCCAGACTGTGGAGGGTTCTTAGAAACAGCAGGGTCAGGGTAAAGTTCTGTTCCCTGCTTCCTTCCTCTTCGTACGCCTCCCATGAATTTCCACTCCTGCAATAGCAGAGCTGGCTGGGACACAGGCCCCATTTAGCAAACATGATGAAACACAAACGTTTACTGAGACTGTGCTTCAGATCAACAGGGTTTTCCTCAGATTGAGTTGCCGCCAATTATCCTCCATGCAATTATGGCGGTCCCAGAAGCAAGCAGATGGGGAAGAGTTTTGTTTTCAAATGGAGGGGAAACCAATATGTGGGAAGAAAAGGCAGCTTGTTCATTTGAACAGACTCCAGGTGGCTGGTGGCCAAAGGCAAAGAGCTGGGGAGCCAGGTCTGACCCTCGATCAGTCCTGCTGCCCACGGACCAGAGGGGCCACCAGACCACAGGGGTCTGTGTCCACTCCTCGAGCTTGCGCACCGCCGGCCAGCTTGGCTGGGAGAGACTGTCCACGGAGCCACAGCCCACATAGACACTCCTAGGTCAGACTCCCGACCTTGATGCCCGAGGAACATCAAGTCCTGCTATTTTGCTGCTGTTCAACAGGATGTTGGTGTGTTTTATTAGAGGAGAAAACTCAAGGAAAGACATGTACAACCAAGCCATATGGCAAACCTCCTTGACTGATTTTGATCACTTGGAGCTTCATAAACCCTGAATGATGCTTCCCTTTTCTTAAACACTACATGGACCCAAACGTCTCGCTGGACGCTGCCCGTGGGGGTTACCATTCACCAGAGCACCCAGGATGCCCTGAGTGATTACCATAATTACTTCTGCCTGAGTTTATATTTACACTCACACAGGGCACTAAGACACTGTCAAAAATAGTCACTCTTGCCAGTTCCAGGCTCAGCATGCTGAGAGGGGATTTGCTCCCCTTTTCATAAGAAGGAATGTTATCAACTTGGAACAAAACCAAGGTCCATGACAAGGACTATGGGAATGATTTACTCATTAAATTAATTGAAGTAAGATAGGTATAATTGAATGAAGACAATCTCCATGCGAAAAAGAACCCAACCCGTAAGCCAAAGGCAGGTGGCTTGAATTTTCCTAATCATCCATGCAGCAAATAATGACGTGTACTCCTGTTTCAAATGAGTAGCCATTTCCCTACATAAATAGACAGAAACAGAGCTTCTTGACTTCAGTTTTAGTCCCGGTTCATGTTACTGAGGTCAAATCGTCTACACTCACGGAGACTAACTTTCTTCCTCCAGATGAAGGTAAGTCTCTCATTTGCTGAGACAAGGTTTAGCGATGGTTCCTGAAGTATGCGTTGTTGGTTAGAAGCATAAAAATATCCTGCTTAATTTGGGGCTTTGGTCAGGGCAGATTCACTCAGTAAGCACCTGAATGAGAAGCTTGCCAGAGAGCTTGCTGATGACTTCACAAATGATCACCCCAGTGGCACCTCTTACCGGAATGAATACCATAGGGATGTGCTGGAGTATGCAAAGCAGAAACTGGCCACAGGACAATGTTTGTGTGATAGATGGTGTCTATTTTGATGGTAAGGAGGAAAAAGCCCAGGAAAACTCTCAGAGGCAGACAGTGATTTTGGAAATGCTGCAAAAGACATGATACTGTTCCTGGCTTAATAGGTGATCTACCCCATGAAATAAAGCTGCAGGGCCACGTTTGTCTTGGTTAATAATGTCAGTGCAATGAGGAGGTTTAGCTGTAATAACAGTAATAACTGTGTCGATGTAACTGCTGGGGCTGAATTTCCATCTGCAGCCTCATAATATATGACCTCTGCTATGCCCCTACCTGTTGATTTTTTAAAAGGCAAAATTGGCTGGTCGGCTCAGGGGATGGAGGCTGAAATGGTCCGTTTTCCCTGGATCAATCAAGGTCTTGTGTGTGGTGATTTAATCTCACATGTGTTCTTTTGGACTTGATTGAAATTGCAGAGAAAGGAAGTTGAACATTAACAAATGCATGCTTACTTTGATACTGAATTAGTGGGGTTTTAAGCTAGACATTTTTATTTATGTGTCTTTTCTTTCACCACCTTCCTTTTTTTAAATTTTGGTCCATAAAACAAATAATACCACCTGCGTTTTCTTCTTATGCTATTTTCCCTGAACTTCCCCGAGAGAATTACCATTCCCTATTCCTGGAATGTACTTTTCTTATTACACTTGTCAAACTGTTTTGAAATACAGTGGTTAATGCATCTTGTCTCCATTACTGGCCTGTGAGTTCTTTGAAGGTGGAAATTGGGACATACTCAATTGAAGGTGGAAATTGGGACATCTCTGGATCTCTCATATCCAACATGGCATACGGCAGATGTTTGGTGCTTTCCAAAGGTGCAATGGAATAGTCTGCCTGAATGTTTTCACACCCACTACCCTCCTTTTGTTCTTCCAATCCTTTCGCCCAGTGGTCAGCTGAAGTCACGGCGAGGTAACAGAACTGAAGAAGCTGAAATGAAGTAAGGTGTGTTGATTGGGTATTGGTTGAATGCCTCAAGCTTTCCTCGTTAATTAGCAGAGAACATAGGGCTAGAGACCTTGCTTTCTAATTACTGGTCTTGAGCAGAGGTTAGCCCAGGTGGAATTGGTAGCCCAGTGGGACTTGGACAATAACAGACAACATACTCATCGTTTCCTCTCTATCATGCCAGGGCTCACAAACACATTTTATTCATTTATTATTTTATTATTCTTTCTTCCCTTCTTCCTCTCCCTACACTGTTTAATTAATTTTTTTACCTTCTTTCATTCCAGTTTCCTCACCACCACTTTGTTTTGCCTTCTTTTTCCCCATTGGAGGTCCTGAAACTCTGTGACACATATTGAAACCTACTAGTTAAACAATACTAAGGATTTCTCTGATAGAGTTATGCAGATTTGCCGTTTTGAAACTTGGGGTCTTGGGAGTTCTAGAAGTCTTAATGTAGATACTACAATCAACGTGTGAATGATAATATAACTAATACCACAGGGATACAGATTAGGGAAGGAGTGAATAGTATGACATAATACATACTGAATACATACGTCATACCATTCAGTATGTGTGACATATGTATTATGATGTAAGAGGACACTGAGCTCACTATGGGGGCCATGGAGGATCTGTGAAGGATGAGAAACTTCATTTGGGCCTTGAAGAGTCCTGCAGAGTTCTGGAGTCAATCTGCCTGGATTTTGCCTCCAGCACTGATTGGTTGGGAGAGTAATTATCCTTTCCAACTCTTAGTTCCTCTACCTGTAAAGTGGAGATGATGATAATGATAATCATACTCTTTCATGCTGTGAGGATTAAAAAAAGATAATGAAAATAAGTGGCTATAACAGCACCTGCTTGGGGTCAGTGTTCCATATCTATTATCCTAAAGTCTTAGTACTTGTAGGCACAGGTACATTGTAGATTTACCTGAGTTTGTGAGTTTTTGTGATTAAACATAAAGCCTCAAAGAAACTTAGAACCAGTGATGCTGGGCCTCAGGCTTTGAACACTCCATTCTTTGCATTCTCAATGGGCACAGATTAGGGAGGGTAAATCACAACTGAAAATACTAAAAGGGAAGCTCCAACATCTCCCCATGCCTAATTGGAAAGTAAACCAGGTATTTGAGAGAGAGGGTAGACATGGTGGACATTTCCTGTTGACTACAATGGCAAACACAGCCATAGTCATCTTGTTTAAAAGATGAAATGATGAGCAGCTATAGTTTGTGCTCACCAGCTCCCTCTTTGCCTCTTTTTACAGTATCTCACATCCATGACCTCAAGTGCCCAGCTCTCTCTAAGTGGTCAGACTCATACCATCTTCTCCACTGTGGTGGTAACATTCATGCTTGTCCCTCTAGTCCAAAACACTATCTCTCCATTCCATTCTTCGCTCTGGCCCTGGCTCCAGTTTCATCTAGTAAAGATAATGTATTGATTTGTGATGATAAGTAACCAATGAGGAATGCTGCATACAACACATCTGACTTCAAGGAAATAGAGTTGATTCTCATTACTCCTGGTAGCTGTGTACTCCAAATTCCCTGTGAGCACTGAGTTAGAGAATGCTAAACTCTTATTCCTAGGGGAAATACAGCACTACATTCTCATGAGCCTCTGATTATATTTTTGTCAACCAATCAATACATAATTGTTTTATGTGTGTTTCTGCTTAAAGACACCATATTTAATATATAGTGTTGATTCATTAACAGTGAACTCCTGGCCAACAGCACTATAACTCATGCCTGAATGAAGCTTATCTAATGCATATTTCCCACATCATAACCTTCTTGTGTTTAGGAACACTAGACAGAACATTAGCACTACACTTGAGGGGCATTTTATACAGTGAAATCACTACAAAGCACAAAAATGGGGAAGACAAGGCACAAAATAGATACTGGAGAGATCATTTGTTTGTAGAATGAAAGCTACAGCAGGAAGGCAGAGCATTGCCTTGCTACATCTCAGCTGGAAGTATGCGTGTCGGGAGCTCAAATTTTCTGTTGCTCTGCACATGTCTGCAAATGACCATGAATGCACCACGAGTATTGATCTGGACCAATACATTTTAGTAAGTAAGCAAATTTGCAGATTCAGAGTCTGCAAATAACAAGGATCGATTGTATATGCATTTTCACAGCGTTCAGGTTCCAAAAAAGTATCTCTTCTAGGATGTGAGAAATGAGGTTCCTCTGAGGGCTCAATGACAGCTTACTGTTAAATGAAAGATGGTTTACTGTGTGCACATCCACTGTCCCGTGTGGTTAAGAACATATGGTTTGGGGTTTGTTGCACAGACCTCCCATGATTAGGTTAGCTGTGCAATCTTGGGCAACTCCACCTCGTTGAATCATAGTTTGTGAAATATAAATTATTGAGGACTTACATACTAACATTTGCATTTATTCTGTGGAATATTTTTGGGAAGCCAAGTGATATGTGTCAAGGGCTACCAAGCAATCATATGTGGCAGCATTATAAGCTCTCGATAGATTTACCAATTATATTTTGCCTCTGTCTTCGATTGTCTTCTTTTCTCAACAGCTGGTCACAGCTGGTCTCTCCTTCAAAGCCCACTTGAAGTTTCTGTTCCTGTCCAGAATCCCTCTGGAAGGCTAGGTGTTCTCTGAAATCAAAGTATTCCCTATTCATCTCCTTGTTGATCATAAGGTGGCTTACAGAATCGATTCTACTGTCATTTGCATGTTTGTCTTTTTTTATTTTGCCTTGCTTCTCTTTTGCATATGCATGAAACATACTTAAATCTATACAATGAGCAGTATGCAATCCTCTGTAGGGTTCTGACTTCAAAGAGCTCATGACCTTGAAATCATTTCTGATCATTTTCATATTTACTTAGTGCTTTCTAATTTTGCCTATGCATGTTTGCCCCATTTACTTCTCTGCATTATGTCTCCTTACTCTACATTGTGGTGGGCAGGGCAAAGTTCAATATTTCCATTTTATAGCTGAGCATACTGATCTTACTGAAATTATTCAAGGTCACAGTTCAAATGTTGTGTGGATGATGACAAATGATGAAGAAGACAAAGGAGAAGATGATGATGATAATGGCAATGCATTATTTGAGGACAGATACTTGTTGGTACCCTGATGTCCGAGTTCTTTCAATCAGTGAACTCCAGCTTCCCTTGGAAAGATCTTGAAACATTCTTTTCTATTCTAATTTATCCACCAGCTGATGTGTTGGTTCAAGTTTATCATTTCCATCCCGATATGACAGTGAAAACTCCATCAGGGGAATCTGCCAAAGATTCCAGCCAAAATCTGACAGTAACTGTTTGAAATTCCAATTCTGTTGCTGATTTTAGGCATAAAAGCAATGCCAACACCATGGACCATTGCACAGGAAGAAAGAAGGAGGCCAGAGAAAGACAGTGGACAGCAGGAAACCCAGCAGGATATAGTTATGGTGTAAAATATTTGTGTCTGATGCCTCTGGTCGTTCTTTTTCCAGTTCATATTGACAGAGCTTTATATAGAGTTCTGATTTAAGAGTTTTGTACTCTTCTAATATCAGATGTTTCAACCTTTTTTTTCCAATTTAGGTCAAAATCATTCAAGCAGAACCCTGAGTTAATGTATAAATTTGTCCCTAGGGTATCCCTCATTTTGGAATGAAAGGATTATTCCCATCTTAAAAGAATTTCAGGCATTAGTGAACAGATTTGGGGGTGGGGGTCAGCAAAGAGAACTTTCCAAGTATTACTGTAAGAAAACTTTCCAAGTATTACTGCATATCAGCAGAATGTATTCTACTTTGTCCTCTTTGAGTACCAATGTTTGTAAAAATGTCTGTTATTCAACCATCTGTCCCCCAGTCTATCATTTATGAAAGGGGTGAGTGGAAGAAGACTGGTCTCCTAGATATCTTTTATTTATTGCATTCTCAGACTGTAAGAGTCTGCTTTATCTAACTTCTTCCCAAATTCCTACACCATTTTTTATATTATTATTTTGTATCATTGAACAGAAAAACTTCTAAAAAGAAGATTCTCTCTCTTTGCTCCCTCATTACTTTCCCCCTTCCATCCTTTAATTCATTGTTGTTGACAATGTTTTCAATAATCCTTCATAAGCAACATGTATTAGTGATCCCCTTCCCAACACTTACAGAAAGGTAAGACGTTAACTTATTAACCACTCCTTCTGCATTTCTCTTCTCAGCTTTTTAATTAGAACATATATTTTTTTAAAGATTTATTTATTTATACAAGCACTGGGTACAGTCAGAAGCGCGGGAGGGTGAGAGAATTCACCAGAGCCAAAGTGGAGAGCAGAACAGGCAGACTGACCAAGTACACTGCTAAGGAGAGCAGCAGGCATGGCAGGAGAGGTCTGAGCACCATGTGAGATCCTTGTAGGCTGCCCAGGATCCAGCCAGCGCTGCAGAGGCTGTGGGCAGCTTCGCAGCCCAGCACTCAACCACTGCACCACCAGGGAGGCCCAGGGACATATTTTTTAAAGATTTATTTATTTATGCATATAAGAGCTGGGGTATAGGCCAGAGGTGTGGCAGGGTGGGAGGATTCATCAGAGACAGAGTGGGGAACAGAACAGGCAGATTGACCAAAGTACACTGCTGAGGGGCGCAGAACAGGCAGCAGGTGAGACAGGAGAGGTCTGCTACACCATGTGGACATCTCCCTGGCCAGGGATCAAACTCATGCTTCAGTGGCTGCTGATAGCTTCATAGGTTGCAAGATAACCCCTTGTGCCACCAGGAAGGCCCTTAATTAGTAACATATTAATCTTTAGTCTATTTATTGGTTATGGTTAGGGAGCTGGGGAAAATCCTTTACCTCTCCCAGTTCTTCTCATATTGGACAAGTAATCAAAGCAACATCAGATGGGTTAGCAAAGAAAAAAATCTATTATCCCTTGTATAGAGAATTGATATGTTGTAAATTCTAAATAAATTCGGAGAAGTCAGAGGTATATATCCAGTGCTAAAGCAACTAGGGCATCAAAAAGAGAGAAGTGGGCACTTTACTGGACAAGAGGGCCATGACCTCATTGTTATTCTAAGAGTAAAAAGATGAGATTCTCAGCTAGAGAGGATATGTTTACCAACAAATCTATTCCTTGATAATAGCACTGAAACTTCATTCAGTAGGACTGAATACAGAAGGACCAAAATAAGAAGGGCTTTTCAGCCTCCAGGGTTTTTATTGTTCTTAACTAAAAATAATCTACATTCCTTAAGTAATGGTAACAGACTCCCAATGCCCACAGGGCTTCAATGACCTTAGTTCCACAAACCCAGGTGACATCAGAAAAGGCCTACTGTGGATGTATTGAGGAAAGCCTATCTGATCTTTTTTGGGGAGATCCCTCATTATCATGATAAATTTAAACATGTTTCAACTTCTATTTCTTGGTTCATCTACTCTAACAAAATGAGGTTTCTTGTTTTTGTGTAGATGTCATCGACAGAAAGTTGCCTCTGTGAGAATAACTACCTGACACCAGGTTGGCAATAAAATCTTTGGGACAAAGACACATTGGAATCTGATATTATAGAAGGTTTAGTGAAGTTAAAACTGATAAACTCAGGGTAAAAAAAAAAAAAACAACAACATGATAAACAGTAATTGGGAAAATCGCTCACTTAAAAAAGAAACACTATCCAACAATTAGCAGAATTAGCAACTCTATTGATTCTTGGAAGTATTTTCTCCCATTTAACCTACTCAGATCAATTAGCTTGGCATCTGCCTCCAACTTCATATATCAATATAACTGTTTTCTCCCCAGCCTAACTGCTACTTAGGAGATAATGGGAGGGGTGGACCATTTTACAAGACAATAACATGGTTCCCGGAGAAATAAATCGAGAGACTGAAGGAATCAGATTTATTTCCAAAGAAAGTGGTTCATCCCTCCCATGGTGCCTAATACACCGGTGGTTAAACAATTAAGTTTATTTTTGGAGACAAAGTTAATTACTTTGAGAAGTCAGTGATACTGCCATTGACAAATGCTATCCTTAAAACCCCTAGAAATAACAAGGTCGTCACTCAGAGCAGCTAAAATGGCAACATTTGACATTTGTTATTGCTGGAATTATGGCTTTCCTAGGAAGTTACCTGATCTTTCTCGTCTTAATTGAACCTTAGCAGGGCAGACTTCAGAAGTTACCTGGAGGTGGAAACTGAGAACCCCATTATTTTCCTTGTTAGGCCCAGTGAATATTCCCCAAATGCCTGGATTAGCTGTCAAGCACCTTTCTCTCAATTGTTAAGCCCCTTGATTTGAAATTCTATTTAGGAGGTAGGCTGGCCCCAAATGTCAAAGAACACCCTCCTAATGGCCAATGAGTGAAATGAAACTTGGTTTGCTTTCTGCAAAATTTAGAGCCTTGTTAGAAGCAAAGGATCAGGAACAATAGGAAAGTCGTTGGAGACATGTGTTACACAATGTAAGATTTATACGGCCATTAAAAATCATGTCTCAAATAGTATTTCATGACAATGAAAATGCTGGCAATATATAGTTAGGTGTAAAGGCAGGAAACAATGCCACCTTAGGAATCTAATTTTATTAAATCAGCTGTAGAGGGGTCCTCGGGAAAAAAAAAAGACTGAGAAGAAATATGCTGTGTTTAGCTCAGGAAAGTGGGTTTAATCTGAATAGTTTTTACTTTACCTTTTTCTGCATTTTGCAAATATTGAGCACACATTTTAAAAATAATCTGAAGAAACAGACTAGTTAAAAACAATTAAGAGCCACGAAAGGTTTAAAAAGTCAAGGATTCCAGACTCTTCTACCTCCCACCCTGTTTCTATCTAGTATTTCACAACTCACCGTAGGCAACCATGTGGGGGTCATCCCGTTTCTTTTCTCTTTGCAGTTCAAAAAGACTGGAACCCACTTCATTGCCACCCTGGTGCACAGTGAAGGGTGATAGAATGATGCCTATAGAAGTGTTCCTTGCGTCAGCGAACAAAAGTTTATAAAATCTTTTAATATCGCATTTCTTAAGTGATGATGGGTCAGTTAGAGAGTCAGTAGCAAACAGGTCCATGGGGGGGGGGGGTGACAGCTTATTTGCAAAGATGGCAGGAGAGTGTAGGGAAGCCAACAGGGAGGGTGGAAGTGAGTGGAAGCTGAATTTTAGGAGAGCACTCTGACAGTGGCCACAGTCAGTGTTCGTTGTGATAGGCTTCCTGTGCAATACTACAAAGCAATAAGTCATAATAATAGTAATACACTATTGATAGACTGAACATAGATAAATCTGAAAATAAATTGTGTTGAACAAGAGTTCCTATTGTATGATTCCAATTCTATTAAATTCTAATCAAGGTAAAACTAATCTACAGTGATGGAGATCACATCCATGGCTGCCTGGGGCTGGGAAGACAGGGGCTGGCTGTGAGGGGAAACTAAATAGCATTTTATTTTTTATTTTTTAATTTTTTTAAGATTTATTTATTTATTTATACAAGCACTGGGTACAGTCAGAAGCGTGGGAGGGTGAGAGAATTCACCAGAGCCAGAGCGGGGAACAGAACAGGCAGACTGACAAAATACACTGCTGAGGGTAGCAGCGGGTGCGGCAGCAGAGGTCTGCGCGCCATATGCGACCCTTGCCGGCTGGCCTGGGCTTGAACTGGCGCTGCAGTGACTGCAGGCAGCTTCGCAGCCCAGCACTTAACCACTGTTCCACCAGCGGAGGCCCTATATAGTATTTTATAGCTATGGACTTTTTTCTTTCTTGATTGTGATCATCGTTAGGCAGGTGTATACACTGGTCAAAACTCAACTAATAGTACAAGTAAAAGGGGTTTTTACTGTATGAAAATAAAGGTGACAAAGGTAGGTGGGGAGTGAGGGAAGCAGGGAAGAAAGAATTAAGGAAGAAAGGAAGGAAGGAAAGGCAGAAGGAAAGTTGTGGGGAAGGAACAAAGAAAGGCAGGAGGTTTGGAATGAAGGATGAAAGAAAGAATTCACTTCTCACAATTGGTCCAGCAGAGAGGAAATTAAGGGAATAAAATGTCAATCTTCCTCTCCTCCCACTCCCTGATCTCCTGCTGTTGTCTCTCATGTCAACCCTATCCAGAAAGCGGGAGACAAGAAAGCTTCTTTGAAGCTTTAAAGGTCGGCCTCCTGGGGCCAGGGGCAGAGTGAAGAATGGATGTGTAGGAACAAGAGAATATCCTGCCCAGAATGTGTCCGCACAGTGGAAGGCACTTATAGAAGCCCTTGGAAGAAGAATACTGAGTAGGAAAGTAACTGGCTAGAAGGCTGGCAAATGAGACAGTTGACAACACAGGGCAAATTGATGGAGGGGCCCTGTCTGTACTAGGGGAGGGCAGTGTGACATTGTGAATTTCATCATCCATGGCATGCCTATTTCCTATGACTCCACCTAGAAATAAAAATCTCATTCAAGTGGTTATATGCTCTCTGCCGCCCCTCTGTTGGATTCTTTCAAGAGACACAAAGAGCAAAGGCACATCTGATTTCTGGATGTCAACATCAATGGTTACTGTCTACTTAGTACTATACAGGGGTCCCTCAGTGATTCATTAAGGGTCTCTGATC
This sequence comes from Talpa europaea, assembly GCF_964194135.1. Lineage (NCBI taxonomy): Eukaryota > Metazoa > Chordata > Mammalia > Eulipotyphla > Talpidae > Talpa > Talpa europaea. The sequence continues at coordinate 132,643,277 of NC_140071.1, read as the reverse complement.
CCTTTACATGCATTCATTTAATATTTTATTTACCTGTGTCACCCAGAAGAATCTCTATTTGAATTCAATAGACAACTAAAATGCGACATTGTATATAATTGTTAATGCCAAATAGCATTAATTTTTTTAATGTTATGGCACACTCCCAAGGTTAGGAAGATAAAGTGTGAAACATAATTTTTAGCATCTTTGGGAAGACTGAATTGAATCACAATTGTTATGTACTTCTATAAATTGATACTACGTGCATTGATGCTAAATGGGAAATATAGGACCTCCTTCCTCATTAAATAACTTCAGATTATTTTTTTTTGAAAGCATTTCTCTTCATTTTTTTTCGTCATTTATCTTTTTCTTTTAGCCTACCTCTGGGTTGTCATTATATCCTTTGTCATTATAATCCTTTGCATCAAATCTAGGAAGAACTGAGAAATTAAATTTCCATATTGTTAGAATTATGTGTAAACTAAAGGCAAATTGGCACTGAGCAAATAAATGGCACACATTTTCTTTTTTTTCTTTTTTTTTTTTTAATAGAGGCATGCTTTATTTATTTATTTATTTGTTTTGTTTTGTTTTTTGTTTATACATGCACTGGGTACAGTCAGATGCGCGGGAGGGTGAGAGAATTCACCAGAGCCAGAGCGGGGAGCAGAGCAGGCAGAAGGACCGAAGTACACTGCTGAGGGGAGCAGCGGGCGGCAGGAGAGGTCTGCGCGCCATGTGGGACCCTCTTCCAGTGGCCGGGGAGCAGCCAGGGATCGAACCGGCGTCGCAGAGGCTGCGGGCAGCTTCGCAACCCAGCGCTCAACCGCTGCGCCACCGGGGAGGCCCGGCACACATTTTCTAATAAAATTTGCAACACTGACTTTGACTTTAACTAGGCTTTTTAGTTATTTTTTATTATTTTTTAAAGATTTATTTATTCATGCATGCAAGAATCAGGGTAGAGGCCAGATACATGGGAGGGTGAGAGGATTCACCAGAGACAGAGTGGGGAACACAACACAACAGGCAGACTGATGAAACACACTGCTGAGGGGAGCAGCGGGTGAGTCAGGGGAGGTCTGCTGTGCCATGTGGGTATCTTGCCGGCCGGCTAGAATAGAACCAGCGTAGCAGAGACTGAGTACAGCTTCACAGCGCTGCACTCAACTGCCTGTGCCACCCGGGGAGGTCCTAAGTAGGTTTTTTTTTTTTTTTAAAGTAAGAATATCTCTGATTTTTAAAAATCCTTTGTAGTTATATATTCTTCATTTTCATTTCATCCTATGCCACTTCTCCGGTATACAAGTTTCTTAAGTGTATTATTTATTTCTCAAGGATATATTTTAGGTTTATTCTTCTCAAGCTATGATTCTTCCACATGCGTTTGGAGATAGTCTGAGATCTAAGCAGACCCCACTGGATTTCATAGGTTCATGAGTCTAGCTTAGTTGGAATTCCTGCCTATACGGTTCCATTTTTCCAACATGGGTCACATGGGTCCCTGTGGCTGACTTTCTCTGTTTGTTTTTTTTTTTTCTCCTGCTTGGTGATCTTGTTTTTGTTTATGACAAATGAGACCATAAATATATTTTGAGTTCTTTGGATTAGTAATGCTGAACTTGGAAGTTGGGCCACACAAATCCTTAACAAGGAAAGTGGATATCATGACAAGCATTTTATGGATTGAGGATTTGGAGAAATTTCTTTACTTCCTCCAGTTATCTTTATTAGCTAGTAGACAGTGAGGACTAGATGTAGGTTTGTCTGATTTAAAACTCTTTTAAAAAACAATGAGATGAGTTTAGTTCTCTTTCACTCATAATTCTCTACATGGAGACATTATATGGGGCTTCCGTGAGTGATAAAAAGGCTGACATGAACCTTCTAGGTCGAAAGATTCATTTTGGAGTAAGGGACTCTACTCCATTCACCTTTTGGCACATAGCATCATCAAAAAATTTGTCAATTGACAAATTGACATCTACTATTGACGTCTACTATTATGCCCCTGTAGTTTCACATTGAAGAATAAACTAAAATAAGTTGTTATAATGTCTGATTTCATATCTTAACTGTTGTTAAAAAGCCAGAAGTTATTCATTTAATTACTCAATAATAGTTATTGAACAACAACCAAATGCCCTACATCAGTGTATTAGTTTTCTATTGATGTGCACCAAGGTATCCCCAAACTTAGTGTTTTAAACAATATACATTCATTATCTCAGAATGTTGCTGCATGAAGAGTCCAGGGATGGATTAGTTAGATGCCTCTGAGTCAGGGTCTCCCATGAAGTAACTTTTAGGTTTGCAATCATCCCAAGACTCACCTGGGGGAGGATCTGCTTCCAGGTTCATTTACTTGGCTGTTAGAATGTCCATGGCCAAGTTCACTCACATGACTGAAGAGATCCTAGGTCCTACCTGTATGTTCACTGGAGACATCAGTTCTATGCCCTGTGGACTTCCCCATATGGCTATCCAATATGGCAGCTTAATTTCTGCAGAAGAAGAAGAGGAGATGGGAAGTTAGGAGGGACAGAGAGAGATGAACTCTTTGTCTTTTTATAACCTAATATTAGAAATGACATGCCATCACTTTTGCAGTATTCTATTTTTTGGAGGGGAGTCCCTAGGTCCAATCAGCACTCAAAGGGAGGCGATCACATAAATTCAAGAATATTAGAAGATAGGGAACTTGTCACTCCATGATTAAATAACTTTGTTTTCCATTGCTTTCAGACAAAACATCAACAAACCAACAGGCAAACAAACAAACAAAAGGAAGTCCTCAATTTCACCTCATTTTCACTTTTGAGCACAGGCCCCGCTAATGTTCTCTTTTCCTTGCATTTCAGCCCTACTGACTTTTCTTTACTCTCCACCACTCCCCTCCCACTATGACTTTTGCTTCAGGGACTTTGAATCCTGTAAATCTGTTTTTTTTTTTTTGTTTGTTTGTTTGTTTGTTTGTTTTGCTGTTCCCCCCACCTCCACCACTACATTTTGTTAATTCTCATTCCCCTAGGGGATGGAAGTACCTAAGCTTTTAAGGGGCATGCAATACCTGTTTCATCCTCATCATTTGCCATTCCACATCTGTCTGCTTCCTTTATTAAAAACTTTCAAAAGAGTAGGTAGGTTTCAACAGAAAGGGATTCATCCCCAACCCAGGCAATTTTAAGATATCCCTACATTACCACTAGGGGGCGGATTGAACTGCCCAAGTTTTATGCTTCAGAGCTGTCTGGTTATAGGTTATTGGATGGAATAAAATGCAAGTGAGAAAGTTAAGGGTGGGTGCTCAGCTGCAGAGGGGAAGCAGAAAGGGAAGGCAGTATTAATGCTGTAGGATAACAAAACAAAGCAAAAAAAAAAATACAAGCAAGGCAAATAAATCAGAGGAATAGTTACTGGTGATTGTAGATGTTGAAGGAATGTAGCACTAGTTGTCTGAAATTTAATCATGAGGGCATTGGAGAGGCATTTTTGCAGAAGGCACTGAGTAGGCTTTGGCGTAGGTGGGCTCTGTGCTTACTAACCCATGTGTCCTTATGTCTTCCTTGCGGAAAAAATTGGAGATGATTAAATGGAAAGATGGAGTGGGCATTATACAAGACATTTGATTGACAATCTGCAGATGTGAATTTTGTTGCACAGGACAGGTGCAGAGAGTAGGGATTAAAATCTGGACCTTTGTTCTAGAATCTTTGACTTTGACTCTCAGATCTATCTCTTATTAGTTGTGTGACTTGGAATAGTTACATTATTTCTCTATATCTTGGTTTCCTCATCTGCAAATTGAGAATAATAATAGTACTTTGGGGGTGTTATGAGAACTAGTAAAAACTAAAAACAGTGCCGTGCTTATTATGTATCAAGTGTTATTCTAAGAGCTTTATGTCTGAATCCTTTACTTCTCAGAGCAATTCTAAGTCTTAGGTCTTACTGTCATTATTTATGTTGTTTTTTCATTCCTATTTAAAGCTGAGAAGACTGACATGTAGAGTTTAGAAATTTGCTAAAGTCACACAGTTGGAAGTGGCAGAATCAGGATCTGCAATCTTCCGGCACCTAGAACTTGGATTGTTAGATATTCAAGAAAACTTAGACATTCTGCTATTTATGGTGACTCCTGCCTGGCTGTATTTGGTGGTTCAGGGGGTAGGCAACTATTTTTCATAAACTGATTTTGTGTTAGAGGAGGGAGGCCAGAGTGAAGGAGGCAGGGGTAAAACTCTCAGATGCCCAGTATATACAGCTTCCTGGACTAATATTTGTTGATTTATGAGAGGATTCTGGGATGTGTGCAGACCAAGCAGCACTATTTCAAAATCCATTTGTGTGGGCAGTCCCGGGCGAAAAAGGGAAGGCGGGATTGAGACTTCTCTGCATTTTTTTTTGTGAAAATGGCCTCCTGCTTCCACGTCTGCATGGCAGGGGTAGGGCACAGTGCTGTTTTAGGAACCTCTGCCCTCTCTTGTCAGTCCCTCAGTTCCTTGGCCCCTCCACCCTTTCCCTTTGGCTCACAATCAGGGAGGATGTGTGTCTAGCTTCTGACTGCCAGGTCAATGCATTTCTTCCCACTAAGGACTCTTGAGGCAGTGAGAGTTGAAGAATCTTCTAGAAGAATAGGATTTCAACCCACAGACAGCCCTGAAACAAGAAAAATACTTGACATTGTACATGGTGGTGACTTCTAGAAATAATGAGGAGGGCAGAGAAATTTTGAGCATTTAATTCACGTGTGGGTGAGGTCTGTGTGCACCCAAGAACAATTACTATGAAGGGGAACACACTCACAGTCAGGTTTGAGATTATTGGGGAAATAGGAATCTCTTTCCTTTAATTAAACCACTCGTTCTGTAATATAGAAATGATATGCCAGATGTGTAGTATAGCATTTATTCTCTGGGACATCCACTTCAAATCCCTCAGAAATCTGCATCCTGACACAGCCGCTTGATTGATGTGAGAGGTAGAATCTCCAGACAGGCTCCAAGTTATAATTCAAGTTCAATTTATGACTCAATCGTGAAGCAAAATGGTAGTCAACACAAGTTTTGAAAACATACTTTGTTAGCAAAGTACTTCATATCTTTCTATGACATTTGCTACAAGAATAGAGAATACAGAAATAAGTATTTAAAATCTAATATTTTGTATCTTTTATAACTGAATGATGTGTCCCCCAGGAGGAAAAGCCTGTGCTGGATGCCCCCATACTCACAATACCAGCATGGATTTGCCCTGCTGGGTGACTGGACAATATCGTTTTTATCTGGTTTTGTATGATGACCAGACCCTGCTGGGTGTAGCACATATTCCATTGATGTTCTTTGAAGATACTGATGTTGGTGATTTCTTTCTGTTCACTCACCAGAAAAGCACAATCATAAAATATATCTAGCTCTTCTAAGAACAAATGACCCCATGAGATGGGAAAGATTGATAATTCCTTGCTGCAGATAAGGATTAGAAGGACGGGGAGGCAGCCTGAGAGATTGGGGAAATGTCAATATTTGCTGTAGTTGCTACAAATTAACATTATTTCCATGAAATTTGTGGGGGTCTGGTCAAGGTTCATAAATTTGTCTTTCATTTATCACTGGCCTACTAAAGATATGGAACAATAAATGCTCACTTCTGCCTTCTTCTTTAGATCCAGTCACAATTCCTGTGGAATATGGGACGGAATAGTAGGGAGGGGGAGCCTGTGTGGAAAATCACCCCAAGGAGGAGTTTGCAAATATTCTCTTCAATTGAGAAGATTTTGCTTGAGAAGGCATTTTCAGGTAATTACCCTTCCCTGGTGCTGTGCATTGGCTCAATGCTGAGGAGAGATAAACAGGAAGTGATGGCCACAGTTTGCAAAGCTTTATTAGAAGAATACAGAGAAATGATAGCAAGGTTAGATCAGAAAAATGATTGGCGGGTTTCCTCCAGCTTTGCATATTTTCCCAGAGTGATTTAAAATTTTTTAATCATTATTTTATATATTTTTTACATTTTTCATTTTTGTACAATGTATACATTTTCATCTTAGTTATATTCCCCATGAAATTCCCACCACCCATTCACCCGTGAGCCATCACCACGGTCCCTTGTGCTCTTCCCACCCCTGTTTAGATCCTACTACCTTCTCTCCCCACCTCCCCCGTAGAATGTCTCTGGTTTATAGTTGCCTGTTGATTTTGATTTTCACTTTATTATAGCTACTTTTTCTCCTGATCCCTTATTTGGATCCTCTACATTCCTCCTTAAGTGAGACCATCTGATATTTAAAATGGTAAAGCTCCAGTCTTGGAGTATAATGAGGACACCTAACACGCACAGAGGGCTGAGGTCTGTGGATGATATAGGTGCCACTGAGAAATCAGTCCAATGCTTGATATCTTTGTTTGGATTTGTACAACATCTGGCAGGAGGGATTTGCAGCTCAGAAGCCAAGCATTTAGTCTTTCATTGGATGCTGAAAGGTCAGGCGTGGAGAGACAGGCAGGTGGTTCTCTTCTGCACAGAAGTTTGGAGGCACGTAAAGCTTGACTCAGTGGACCTGAGTCCAGTTGCACACAAGGTCAAGAGATGTAGATAAATTGATGCAAATAATTAACCCTGGAATTCAGCCACCAAAGGTTTAGTATTGGTTTGCTTTTCCTGAGTTCTTTTTAAAAATGCAACTTTATATTTAACAGCAGAACTTTAGCTGTTTATTAAAGATAAATAACTTTGGAGTCCAGATGAATCTAGTATAAGGAACTCTAGATTAGATGTAGAGTATCGAGCTATGTGAAAATCAAAATCAGTGCCCAGGGGACTTCTCTCTGGAATGGAATGCCCTTATTTATAAGATATACAGGGCTGGACTCATTGATGTCTAAGGTGATGCTTAGGACTGGATTTGTGATTTAAATGTGACATTGCATGCTTTTTTGTCAGTTTGGAACTTAGCTGTCACACTATGTTACTCAGTTTTGCACTTTGGTGGGGACACTGATCAAACCACACCTTAATTTTCAGCTCAAAGCACAAATACAACATCACGTGCAAAGATAGTTTTGGTTGAGATGCTTACAAATACAAGTAAAAACACAGTTCTCTAAAGCATGGAACTGGCCAATGTTCAATGCATTACAATGTGTTGGCTTATATAACCTGCCGCCTTAAAAGTGATTGGAGGGAGCAATAAAAGAAAAGGGGATGTAAAGGAAGGAAGAATAGTCTGGGGAAAAGGAAGGAAGGAAGGACAAGACAGGAAGGGAAGAAGCTGGGAAGAGAGGAAGGGAGAAGTTGATGCAACTCTGTGTTGGGGTGTCTGAGAAGAGCTTTGGAACCAATGGGCTTGACCCTCAGCTCTGTCTTCTACTAATTGTGTGATTTTGGGTAGTCACTTTGCCTCTATGATCCTCAATTTCCCCATCCATAAAATGGAACTGACAATGTTTGACATCTTGTCTTTTAAAAAGGTTTATTTATGCATACAAGAACTGGGGTACAGGCCAGAGGTGTGGGGGTGAGAGGATTCACCAGAGACAGAGTGGGGAACAGAACAGGCATATCTACTGAAACACACTGCTGAGGGGTGCAGTGGGCAAGTCAGGAGAAGTCTGCTGCACCATGTGGGTAGCTCCCTGGGCAGGGATCGAACTTGTGCTGCAGTGGTTGCCAATAGCTTCATAGGTTATGTCTTAACCCCTTGTGTCACCAGGGAGGCCCTGTTTGATATCTTAATTTCCTTACCAGACAGTATATTTCATGATGATGTTGTTAAATGCAAAGATAGGGCACTTGACCCAGCACCTGGTCAAATGTCTGTAAGCTTTAGCTGCTATTTATGATGGTGATGATGGTGGTGGTCATGGTGGTGAGAATTAAGATTTTTTTTTTATTTATACATTAGCTGGGGTACAGGCCAGAGGCATGGGAGGGTGAGAGGATTCACCAGAGACAGAGTAGGGAGCAGAACAGGCAGAAGGACCCAAGTACACTGCTGAGGGGAGCAGCAGGCAAGATAAGATAGGTCTGCTGCGCCATCTAGGAATCTCCCTGGCCGTCTGAGAATCGAACCCGCACTGCAGCTGCTGCAAACAGCTTCACAGCGCTGTGCTCAACCCACTGCGCCACTGGGGAGGCCTGTGTTGGTGAGAATTCAATGGTAAAATGTATCTGACATTCTTTGAACATTCTCTAGCATCTGGTAAGCAGTAAATTATGGACAGGAGAAGAAGATAATAACATTGTTGGTAATGTATAATTTTGGCCTTTATTTTCTGAGTGCTGTGAAGTCACATACAGCCTGGCAAGGTTTAGTCACCGCTTTCGCTTTATGGGTGAAAAGCAGAGGCTTTGAGTTTCCCTGACCCTCAACCAGACAGCTGTGGAGAGAGCCTGGCATTCAAAGATTCTGTTCACCTACACAAACAAGTCTACACTCCTCTGCCACATTGCAGGCACTGCTTTCAGCCCTTTAGTTTTAATAGTTTATTCATTTATTGTTTACAATAACCCTGTGTTACAGAAAATCCCAGAAAGAGGACCCGACTCATAACTCTCAGTTTCTGAAGCCCACTCTTCTTACACTAAGAACACACAGATGAGCATTTTGTAAACTAAATATACAGTGCTCTGTAGACCAGCCCTGTCTGATAGAAATATAATGTGAGCCAAAAATACGAGACACATATGTGATTTAAAATTCTCTAGTAGCTGTGTTTGAAAAAGTAAAAAGAACCTAGAGAAATTAATTTTAATACTTTATTTTATTTGACCCAATACATCAAAATGCTTTTACTTAAATAGGTAATCAATTAAAAAATGACTAATCAGATGTTTTACATTTCCTCCCTCATGCTTAGACTTTGAAATCCAGTGCATGTGTTATACTGTCAGCCCACTGCCATTGGGACTAGTCATGTTTCAGGTGCTTGAAATCTGCACATGCCTAGTGGCTACCATGTTGGATAGTGTAGCTTTGGATGATTGCTCTATCAGTGTGAATGATTCACCAAGCGATGGAAGGCATTGGAGTTGGTAGTCACAGCGAGATGGCCATAATACAACAAAATGGGAAAAATGTCATCAAAGATTTTAAGAATAAATCCTATCTGAAATTTTGGATTATATTTGCTAAATCTATAAAGAGTAGAAGGGTCTGACTTACTCTGCTATTAAGGAAAAAAATATTTGTTCTAAAATAGGAACTTGGAAGCTTTTACCGTTTTATAAACACATTTTTTAAAAGGTAGTTAAACATTTACATGAGACAGAAGGAGATATTTAGAATTCACTTACCATATATTTAGGGAACACAAAACAGGAGATGGGAGAATGAGAATTGTGAGGATGTCATCAAAGTCTTTTATCAGCGAAGCTGTCACTTTTCAGGCATGTAATCTGACAGGCACTATGCTGAGTTTGCTTTGGTCGAGAGCTTCCACTTGTAAGTAAATTTTATGAACTCTACTCAGAAATTCATGGGGAAAGGCAAGAGACAATATCACAGGCTTCTGTCTCTTTTATTTACTTATGTCCCATGAACCAGATGTCAGGACTCTTAAATTTGGAGATTTTTAAGTCCCACAATGAACTAGATAACAGTTAGAGTTGACAGAAAGGGCCAGAGAGTTTCAAGAAAATGTTAAACCTCTGACATCCAGAAGCCACAGTTACATAATACTTCATTGGAGTGCTTAATCATTCCAGAGAGTTTCAAGGTTGTCTTCAGAGCTCCCTCCCCGAATCTACACTATAATCAACTCCATGTGTATATTCCTTGTTCAACCAACCAAAATCCGCATCTGTGCCTGGATTGCATATAATAACTTTAGGGATATAGCTAAGTACATTGTATCTACACTGGAATTTTTTTTTTTATATTCCTTGCTTGTTTTTTTTTTTTTTTCATCTACATCATTACTCTCTCAAATTCTCCTTACTTTTATTATAATTCTAGAACAATTAGAAATACTAGTAATTAAATGGCTGCAATCTGCCTGTGTAGAGTAAGAACATTTCAATTCTATCAGTATGGGTGTTAATTATTTTAGGCAAGCTGTCATTTAGGCTTTCTAAAGTGGATTTTGTTCTTGCAGTCAAGAACATTGCTTAGTGCAGAATTAATTAATCATTATAAATATAAAACCTGCAGAATCAGCTCCTATGTTCAGAAAGGTTTCAAGAGGCAAGGTTGGAAGAGTCAATAGGTTGCTGAAGGGAATCTGATGACATGCCCCCCAATCTGATAAAACACAAACTATGGGCTTCATTTTTATGGAAGCCCTCATTTCAGGGATCAGCTCAAAAATTAGAAATGTCTACTTTTTGTGACGCAGAGTTGTTTTTAAAAGATTCTTCTTTTAAAGTGATTTTTGAAAGCAAGATGGAGGAGGAGGTGTCGGAACGTTGGAATTTACTTCAGCTTAGGAATATTTTCCTCACCACACCTTCCTTCCCCAAATTTCCTTTTCTTCACACTAAGGTGAGTAGTGCATGTGTCTCCTATGGACACTTAAGGAATATTCTATCAGTGATCACAATGTATTCCTTCTCTGAAGGTACACAGTCATTCTGCTAAAAGAGCAAATGTTCAGATTTTCCAATGCTTTTCCAGCCGTTTTCAAATATTTTAATGATGGGCCTCCCTGGTGGTGCAGGCAGTTGAGCGCAACGCTGTGAAGCTGTCTGCAGCCTCTGCAGTGCCGGTTCGATCCCTGCTGGCCGTGGAGCAACCCACATGGCGTGGCAGACCTCTCCTGTCTCGCCCGCTGCTCCCCTCTGCAGTGTATTTCCGTCACTCTTTCTGTTCTGCTCCCCACTATGTCTGTGTTGAATCCTCTTATCCTCCTGCACATCTGGCCTGTACCCCAGTTCTTGCACAAATAAATAAATCTTTAAAAATTAATAAATTAATATTTTAATGAATCTACAGTATGTTGTCCTTCCCCCACTGTACAATCAGAGCAAAATTCAACCAAGTTATATTGGGATATATTGACCAACGCACAGGCATTATGCCTATCTGACAAGGAAACCAATTGGTCTAACAATGTAGATAATGATGATATTAACTAACATTGAATAAGCCAACTATATGATGATCACTCTAAGTGCTTTCAATATAATTGTTTTGGTTAAGCACTTTTTTAAAAACTGGTTTTCAGATTTTTTTTTTTAATTTTTACAAATTTACTTATATATATTTTACATCACTGTTCCTTTTAAAACAATGTTTGCTTTTTTTCCCCCTCAGGTATAGTCCCCACAGAATTTCCTCCACCAGTGCACCTGTACATTACCACCACAGTCCCCTGTGCTCCTCCCTCCCACTGAGCCCTCTCCCTCCCGCTCCCCTGCAGGATGTCTCTGGTTAATAATTGTCAGTTTGTTTTTGTTTTGTTGTGTTGTGTTTTGTATTGTTATTATTTTTCCTCCTGATGTCTTATTTGGTTTGCCTGTATTCCTCCTATAAGTGAAACCATCCAATATTTTTCTTTTTCCTTCTGACTTATTTCACTGAGTATAATTTCCAGCACTTTCTATGTAATTGTATCTTTTAATTCTTACCACTCAGAAGATGCCCCTGGTACAGGAACATTTGTTCAACTTTTTATATAATTTTATATCTATCTGTGTATCTATCTTTCTAAAATCTTCAAAATTTTAACATAATTTATTTATTTAAAAATGTGTATTAAGGACTGTTTTCCCTCTCCTGAGTTATTCTCCTAAGCACTTGACAAAGTCACCGGTACTCCATTGTCCATGTCTAGACAGACTCCCCACCACCCCAGTATCTTATCACCTGCAGATTATGCTTCAGCAGACCTGGGTAGGAAAAGGTGCAGAATCCACCCTAAACCATTTTGGGCTGTCAGTAGACCCTTTGGCTCTCTCAGAATAGAACCAGGGGGCATATATATGTCTTTTGGGGTCCACACCTGCATTTGACAGCCTCTTCTAATTGATCCTTCTTTGGCAATTGAAGCATCGACCTGCCTCTGGGCAGGTGGAGACTGAGAAGCATGAATCAGCCTGTTCAGCAGGGCATGGATTATGCAAGCACCCTCCATTTTTTTTTTTAAAGTTTATTTTAAAAGATAGCATTTTATGATTTGTATCACTACAATTATGCATCTAATGGGATTTTAATTGATTTTGAATCCAATTAAAGAAAACCTATTTTTAAAGCACATCTCAGCTGCTGCCACTCTGAAGTGACGCCAGGCTGGCACTGCCCAGGCCTGGCGAGCCCGTGGGCCACACTTGGTGATCAGCGAAGGGGACTGGCGAGTAACCTACATTTAATATTCTTACAGAAAATGGTCTTGATGTGTTTTGTACTTCTTAGGATTATTTCCATGCCCTCATGATATAAATAACCATTTTTACTAGAGAGCATCCTATGGTCTTTTGGGTAGAAGTTATTGGTTCTGGTTTGGGGAAAGGGACTTTATTCCAGGACGCAGTGCCCCTTTGTCCATATATTATGTCTGTAAATTATGTTTTTTTTTTTTTCCCCAAAGTCACATATATTCTGAACTCCTACAGAGGACTGTTTCAGATCATTAAGTTTTTCCTAGACTTGGTTCAGTTCCATTACTCACAAGCCTAAGCGTTTTAATGGCTCCTCCTTGTCTGTTGAATAAACTCTATAATCCTGGCCCTTCTCAGTGTGGCCTAAATCTAAACTTATGTCAGACTCTACTACTTGCTCTCCCTCCCTCCACCCCTAATAGGGTGTACGTGTTGTTCCTGCTCTTGTTCTTTCTGCCTAGAATAAGTCCTGGAGCTGTGGAACTCGAAGATATTGTAAAATCTAGTCTAAAGCTAACAGAAACCATGTGATGATGGGGAGCTAATGGGGGTGGGTGGGTCGGTGAGGGGGAAGAGCAGGGTACCCCTTGCAAAGTCCTTTCATTGAATATATATGTGGGTAGTTCAAAAGAGGTGAAAAGTCCTGGAGTTTCAGGCAGAAAATCTAATACCCAAAATCTCAGCTAATCTTACCTCCTAAAACTAATAATTAGAGGCTCAAACCTCAAATTCCAGGGCCTCCCCTGGTGGTGCAGCAGTTGAGAGCTGGGCTGCGAAGCTTCCCGCAGCCTCTGCAGCGCCGGTTCGATTCCTGGCCAGCCAGCGAGGGTGCCACATAGCGCGCAGACCTCTCCTGCAGTGCCCACTACTCCCCTCAGCAGTGTATTTCATCAATCTGCCTGTTCTGTTCCCCGCTCTGGCTCTGGTGAATTCTCTCACCCTCCTGCACTTCTGACTGTACCCAGTGCTTATATAAATAAATAAATAAATCTTAAAAAAACAACAACCCTCAAATGCCAGTCATCTGTAACCCAGTAGAGCTCTTCACCCTTGGCATTTTTATTATGTTTTTATTTTTTTTAAAAAAAGTTCATTTATTTTTCCTATACATTTAATCAACAAATACTTATTTTTATGTGTCTCTGGCTCTGTACAAGACACAGAGGATACAAGAGTGGACAGACAGGAGCTGAGGGGCATGTCCATCACTGTTCACCGCCCGGGAGGATGATGACCTTCTTTTGTCTTCCATCCTTCTCTTGACCTGGTATGGCGGGTGCAGTAGAGGACTTGATCCATGTGACAGGAAGGAAGGTGGGCTGTTTGCCCTCTCAGGGAACACAGAGCAGACCAGGGCAAAGTGGAACAGAAAAATAGGGACACCCAAGCAGTTAAACAAGTAATATTTAAGAAGCATAGTAAGACTGGCGACTGAAAAAAGTAATCAGTGTTCATAAGTCAACATACTGCAACTCTGCTCACTTTGAGGTAAACTTTAACTGGGATGGGAAATCCATAACTAATCCTTGCCTTGGCTGTGCATGTATCCCAGACATCTAGAGAGGATTATCCCATTATCCCGTATTATCCCATTCAGCCTACCCCTGTACAGGTCCAAGAAGCGACGACACTGTAACTGCTTTATTTGGTCACGTGGCGCTTCCTGCCAGCCATGAGGGTCACATTTTCCAGGAACCTGGTTGTACAGGGAGAGGCATTGATGTTTCCCTTGTTTCCAAATAGGTTTTTACATATGAAGAAGAGGCAAACCTGCTATCAGAGTGTAGTTGTGGGTTGTGGAGAAGGCAGGCTCACATTTGGCCTGAGGGATGTTAATGCTGCCAGGAAGGAAAACAAAGACCTCTGGACTCCAGTGTTGTTTAAATCAGCCAGAGAGAGAGAAGGAAAGAGGAAGGGCGGGAACAAAGAAGAGAGAGAGTGAGGAAGGAGGGAAGAAGAGGCAAGGAAGGAAGAAGAGGGGGAGAGAAAGGAAAATAACCTCAGCCCTGAGTGTAGAATGTGTTTGCTTCCTCCTTGTGGGCAGTACCATAGATGTGTCTGATGAAAATTCCTACAGGGTAGGACACAACAGCCTTATAGAGTCCCCAAAATTTCAGTGAAGCCTGGAGATGGCACTTTTGAAGCACCATGTCTCCTCAGGTTGTAGGGAAATATTGTTGAGAAGACTGGTTGACTGGGAGGGGTTTGGGGTAAGGATGAGGATGGGCATTCTGGGATGTTAGACCAGGAAAGGGGTGTCAGACCACAGATATAAAAGTGAATGTCAGACCCAATGGACTCAGCCAGTCACACCTCAGTAATCCTGCTGAGAGGATCCAGTGAGCCAGTAGATCACTTAGTCCACAAGGGATGGCAGTGATGCCTATGGATGGGGCAGGGTAAGGAGACACATCAGACAATTGCTCCTTTCATGAGCTATCTTTATTTATTTATTTATTTTTTAATTGAGGCATGTTTTATTTTATTATTTGTTTGTTTGTTTGTTTTGTTTATACAAGCACTGGGTACAGTCAGAAGCGCGGGAGGGTGAGAGAATTCACCAGAGCCAGAGTGGGGCGCAGAACAGGCAGAAGGACCGAAGTACACTGCTGAGGGGAGCAGCGGGCGGCAGGAGAGGTCTGTGCGCCATGTGGGACCCTCCTCCAGTGGCCAGGGAGCAGCCGGGGATTGAACTGGCGCCGCAGAGGCCGCGGGCATCTTCGCAACCCAGCGCTCAACCACTGCGCCACTGGGGAGGCCCTTCATGACCTGTCTTATATGAGGTTCCATGAGATATCATGAGGTAAGCAGAACCCTGTGAGATTTTTACATCAAATCTAATGGGAGGATGTAAGGAAAGGGTGGCCAGAGGTACTGAAAGCAAGAAAACAACAAACCACAAAAGAAAAAAACACCCTAGAAACTTGTTGAAGCTAAAAAGTTAAAATGGAATAAATTAAGTTTCAATGATAAACAGATAGAACAACCTTAAAATGGCATGATTGAGTCTGTTGGCCCCCCCCTCAAATGTAGGTACCAGGGTGACGAACACACTGAATTGAGATATGTAAAAACAGCTATATGAGTCAAAGTGTGTAAACTTCATCCCACTCTGTCCTGTTTCAAATGTCACTTCCTCCACGAAATGTTCTCCATTTCTCACTTGAATGCTTTTTCTAACTCATACAGAAATTCCCAATATAATCTACTTTTAATTGTTGTATTCATCGGAATTGCTAACTTTCAGATTCAGAGATTCTTAGAATGAGAAAGGACCCATCATTTAGAACTATTTTCTTCCCCACAAGATAAAACAATCTTGAAAGCAGAAAAATCTTTCCTTTGTTTTTATACAGCTTTAGACAACAGTGTCAATTGTTGTTCCTTTTAGGTCTGGTCAGAGTGTGTTTAACACACAGGGCATAACACTGTTGTCTGCCTGTAGAAAAGAGGCAGCAATATCATTTTGTAGCGGGGGTGGTGCTGACTCTTTCTTTAACCTATCTTCATTTCTTTGAGAGGGATCCATAATTCTGGATGACACTGAAAATCAGGGAGAACCGCAAACAAGGTTTTTAAATTTTGCATCTATTTGTTGATCTCACCCGGACTGGCTTGATCCTGATGTACTGGGGACTGAATGATGAATTTCTAAAACTGACTTTGACTCAACTGAGCTAATGCTCAAAGGCTCAGCTGAGGCAGAGATTAGATGATAAGTAAAAGACTAGTTTTATTTCTGGTTAAGTCTCAATTCAAAATAAGCAGGTATACATTATGCTTTTTTTTTTGACTTTTTACTTATTGGCATTTATAACAATGTCTTTATTGTTGTTGTGTTATTTTGTCATCACCTAGAAATTGAGAATAGGATTTGAAAATACAAGGGCAAGTAATTTTCACTGCAATATACAAAGCTACAACTCAGATCTGAGCCTATATGTTGTCTCTGCTAGGTATAAAGAGTGGTGTTTAGCTGCTCCAATTTTGTTTTTTTCTTTCTTTCTCTTTCCTCTTTTCTAAGAACTACCCATAGAACACAGGAATCGGGAAGGACCAACCTCATGGTTCCATGTGGATTCTTCAGAGTCCTGTAGTCACTATTTCTCCCCTCCATATAACATTGCTTTAATTTATTTCTAGACTTGTCAATTATTGAAGTTTGGACATTGATTTTTTTTAAATTAATTTTTAGTGATTTACATATCTCTCACTTTAAAGGTACATTTTTACATGTCCATATGTCCACATGCTTCACTCACTCTCCACCTATACTCTTGTGGCCAATTCCTTCCTCTAGTCTCTCCTTCCGCCCCCATCCCCTCTTGTAACCAGTATATTTTCAACACATCTAAGATATCATTATTGCTGTGCCTTGCCAGTATGCATTCTTTAGTTATTTATATTCCACCAATAAATGAAATCATCCAGTATCTGCCCTTCACTTTCTGACTTATTTCACTTAGCATAAACACCTCACGATCCATCCATTTTGTAAAAAAAAAAAAAAGCATTATTTCATCTTTTTAATAGTTGAGTAATGTTCAGACAATGCTTTTCATTTCACATGCATAGATACTGCCTTCCATCATGGAAAAGTAGTGTGTTTTATTAATAAGCAGAGATTAATGGCGCTCTTGCTCTGGAAAACTCCTATGAACAAAGATGGAGAAAAAGCTACATGAGACTACCACAAAGTCAAAGGCCATGGATTTACACAGGATGGCTGGCATCTGAAACACCTCTAAGGAATCAGGTGAATCTGGAAGGAATGAATGGATCTGAGAGAACAGAGAAACCAAACTGAAGATGTGTTAGATGAACCAAGAATCAAACTCAGGAAATGGGTTTACTTCTGGAAACAGTAGGAAGAAAACTCAGTAGAACTATAAAGTGGGGAAAGGAGCAGAGGGAAGAAAGAAGAGCTCTGTGGTCAGAGAACTGGAGAGGAAAGAGTGCCCATGGTCTAGTTGCTCTAAAGTATAATGAGAAAAAACATGTGAGAGATTGAGAATGCTAAATTCCAACTTGGTATTTTTTTGTGGGACTCTTAAGTCTTTCAGGAGAAAAGTCACAAAGGATACTGCAATAACTTATTCTTGCTGTTGAACTAATTAATTCCTGAAATGATCACCTCCAATCCAGGGAGTACATAATTCCCAGAATCTAGAAGAAGCAAGCATGGATTGCCTGGATAGGTTTCAGAGAAAGCATAGTCCTGTCAACATATCAATATCAGACTCTTATTTTCCAGAATGTGAGAAAATTCTGTTGTTTCAAGCCACTGTGCTAATTTGTTATGGCAGCCTTTGGATACTCATTCAGTTTGGGTTACTGTAGAAGAATTTGAGGTGGTAAATAGGCTAGGAAATTGATTTACAAACGTGGGTAGAGTTTGCATTGGTGTTGAATTAAGCTAATGCTTTAATTATTTCAGAATTATCATTAAGGAAAAGCTCATTTGCCTCCCAGCACCTACGGAGAGGTGTTGGTATGGAGGAACCACTTCAAGAGGACAATTGTCCCAAATAACATGATGATCTTCCATTCGTCCCATATCTTCCCTCAGAGAGGTATCTAAATTATGATTTTCCTAGTTAAGACATATTAGAAAACCAACTTTCACTGCTTAAATTTTCATGACTAGCAAGGCAGTTATGGTGGAGAAGAGTTCCACCTTACAGTCTGGAAGGAAATTTTAGAATGTATGCTTCTGACTTTTCTTCATGATTCACTCACTACTCTCCTAATGAGTGAGGCATGGAAGACTGTACTAAATGTATATAGTTTAATCCAATCCTGGTTTCTTCTTTTGGGTGAAAATACCCACAGCATGTGTGTTTTGGGCTTTGGGTGCCCATAGGTATAGACATGAGCATCGGGGCTAAGCATGGTTTCTGAATGAAGAGACTGAGTTCTAAATTTTCCTACTATCAAGGGAAAAAAGCATGTGGTCCCAAGAAACTGAGTATCTTGCCTGATCTACATGCCTAAATTCTCCCTCTGGTGAGAATCCAACGTCTAGATTTTGGGATCCATATTGGGAAGATCTGAGATGACCACACATTTGACCTATGTTGAGAGAGGAAATTTTCTCCCTTTCACTTTGCCTTTAATAAAGGGAATAAACTTCCATCTAACTTTTTATTCCCTTCTGAAGAAATTGGATGTGGGAAATAGGTGTGATTATTTATGATCCATAAGTCAAAATATATTAAAGAGTTTATCTAGCGAAAAGTATGATCAAAACCACAAGGGGAGAATTTCAGTAGTGAAAAACAGCATCAACCTTGGAATGAGCCCTGAATTCAAATCATGCCTCTTTGACTAACAAGTTATTGACCCAATTACCTCTCAGAGTCTCCACTGTAAATTATTAATACTAAAACTGATCTCATAGGATTGTAAAGATTAAATGATATAAAATGTGTAGCTTCATTATCTCTCTATATTACTAATACTGGCAAAGAGTAGAACTCTACTGTGAGTTATTTTCCTCATTTCTCTTCTCCTGAACAAGGAACATTTATTTATCACCCCCCCTCCACCTCCACACAATCACACCCTCTGCACATTCATAACCCTTTCTCAGTTCATCATAATCACTTGACCTACTGCTGGGAGAGGCGTATGTTTGTTGGGAATGCAAACCACCCAGTGCAACATCTATCACATGTACATACACAGCAAATTATGCTGTTTTTCTTTTCTTACCAATACAGCCCCATTGAAATTCTGGGTTTTTCCTTATGATACACCTGCATTTTAGAGTGTAATAATAGTTATTTAAAAAAAATCAGTCTTCTCATTTGCAAAATTATGTGACTGTATCACAAGACTGAGAAGACTTTTTGTTACAAAATTCTATATTTATTACCCTTGAAACTGTTTTGTTTGCTGGACTTACTCCATGTAATTTCCCTAATAATTAGAAAAGGCTTGTGTTTATAGTGGTTTTCTATTTTTCTTTCTTCTATAGAAGGATATAGAAAAATAGAATTATTTTCCTTTATCAGCAAAACCACCAAAAATATGACCTCAGTGGGTTATTATAAAAACCATACAGAAGCACATAAAAAAACCTATTTAAATGTGTCATTGTTGTGTGCTGGGATTGTATTGATTAATTATTTCATTCAGTTCACATCTACTGAGCTCAACTCCTCAAGCCCCATGGGTACTTAGGTCATTGAGATGAGATTTACACCCTTCCTTAAGAGTCTCTTTATCAAAAGAGAAAGAGAAAGTGTAGGGTGGTGGGCACAGAAGACACCTTGGCATCAATCAATGATCGATCAGAAAAACAGAATCAGTAGGAGATGCATATTTAGGAGTTTATTTAAGAATTGTCTTATGCAAGGGCCTCCCCGGTGGCGCAGTGGTTGAGCGCTGAGTTGTGAAGCTGCCCGCAGCCTCTGCAACCCAGGTTCGATCCCCAGCTGCCTGGCGAGGGTCCCACATGGCGCGCAGACCTCTCCTGCTGCCCGCTGCTCCCGTCAGCAGTGTATTTCGTCAGTCTGCCTGTTCTGCTCTCCGCTCTGGCTCTGGTGAATTCTCTCAACCTCCGGCACTTCTGACTGTACCCAGTGCTTGTATAAATAAATAAAATAAATGTTTAAAAAAATAATTGTCTTATGCAATTGTGGGGACTATCTAGGCAAGTTCAAAGTCTATTGAATTGATATTCAGTTCTGCTGGAACTCATGGATTCAAGCTGAAACCATTGTTTCATTGGGGAAGCTCTAGGAGAGCCTTTCAATGGGAGGAATCGGATTCATCCACATTACCCACAACAGAGTCTCTTAAAGCCAACTGATAAGGACTTCATTTCCTCTACAAAATTCTTTCAGGTAACAGCTAGAATAGTGTTTGATTGAATAATCTGGAGCTATGCCAGCCAAATTGACACATAAAAATGATTATCATAATCATTTACAAAATCCTCTTAAGTCAGAGACCTAATGTAGAGCTCTTCCAAAATCACAGATATCTTGTGAGTAGATGTTATGAGAATTTTTTCCTTAAAGTATAAACAATATTATTTTAGAATTTTACAGCTCCTGGTTCTACCATGTCTTCAGAGGTTTAGGACTCTGGCTGCTATGTCTTTAGAAAGGAATTAGAAGAGAAATGAGATTTTCCCCATGTGTATGTAAAGTGGGAGAAGAACACAAGTATATAGTACTAAAAAAATACAAATGGGCGCTTCTAATAAAACTTTGTTATTAGATTCATTGAATGCTTCTGGGTCTCTCTTTCCTGAAGTAGGTTATAGGGTACACAAGTTTCATAAGATGAGAATCCTGCTTGCAATATTATCTATATACAGATCTGTCTTTATATGCAAAAGTTGTATTTTACAATATATGTAAATATATGCATATACACTAATGTGTAAATATTTTACAGATATATAAATTAAATGTGTTTATATATTTGTATGTAAAGAAGTTACTATAATCAAATACATAGGAGAGATGTTGGAACACATTTAATAACTCTTTGCTGCTAGATTTTCCTGAGTCTCTAATTTGTTGACAGCAATGTTGTCTGAAGAGCAAGATGTGGAATTTAGCTTTAGCCAAAACTGTTTGGTCATGAGACACCTTTATTCATGGGCTAAATATTTGGCTTACTACTCATTGCAATGCACCTTTAATATCTGTGCAATAAAATATTGTTTATAGACTGGGGGATGGGATGGGCTAGCTATTCATTTTGAACTAAAATTCTGTCATAGCATGCTAGAAGTGGAAGGGTTGTCAAATCCAACAACTCCTCCAGTGGTTAACACTTTTATTTTCCTTCAATCACACAGCTGGTCAATACTTCATATATAAAAGAAACTCTGAGTCTGACAACATGATCCATCATATTGTCTTCATCATTATTTTGATAATGCCATTTGTCATTGTCAGAGGTCTCCAAGAGCAAAAAAAAAAAAAAAAATGTTTCTAAAAGAAAAACCAACAGACTAGGAGTGAAGGCAAAGTGAAGAAATGTAGTCTACCAAGTGTTTATTGAGGGTTTATTATATGCACAGCATGTAGAACGCACAAATCTCTGTCTAGGGAGATGGATATGTGCCAAACTAATTAATGTAGTCAATTGCAAGTCATGGTAAGGCACAAACAAATCTGTATTCTCAAGTGTCTTCTACCATTTCTTCCAATTGTACAATTGTGTGTATTGGGGGTGGTTATTTTTATTATTATATATTAAATATTATAACAGGTCATCACTTTTGAAATGGACTTTTTTGGTGCGTACACTTTCACCTAGTTGAGTGAGACATTAAGGGAATGCTTTTTTTTTTTTTTTTTTAGATTTATTTATTCATTTACACAAGAGCTGGGGTACAGGCCAGATGCGCAGGAGGGTGAGAGGATTCACCAGAAACAGAGTGGGGAACAGAACAGGCAGACTGACGAAATACACTGCTGAGGGGAGCAGCGGGTGAGACAGGAGAGGTTTGCCACGCAATGTGGGACCCTCCCTGGCTGGCGGTGATCGAACTGGCACTGCAGAGGCTGCGGACAGCTTCACAGCGTAGCACTCAACCACACCACCAGGGGAGGCCCCATTAAGGGAATTCTGTAGGCAGTGGAAAGAGAATGAGAAGACACCCCATGGTTTAGAGAGTAAAAGGGTGGCTTAGGGAACTGTATGCTAAATAGGACCAGACCATATGGTGAGTTTTGGGTGGGCGATGGGAGATATTTTTTTTTAATTGTCCCTGCCCCTTCTCCCTCCTCCCCAATTTGTGTGTTGAAATTTTATTTCCCAGCACCTTAGAATATGATCTTACTTGGAAATAGGGTCTTGACAGACATAATCAAGTAAATTGTGGTCATTAAGGTGGGTGGATTTCTGGTGTTCTTAGAAGGGATTTGTTTTTGTCTGATCCTTTAGTTTCTTTGCATTCCACATATAAGTGAAACCATCTGGTATTTAGCTTTCTTCTTCTGTCTCACTTTGCTTAGCATAATCCCTTCCTGTTCCATCCATGTTGCCACAAACACACAGCAAGAGTTTATCTTTTTTAAAACTATAAGACTGACCCTTGAAAGCAGACCATATAACTGAGTCAGTCGGGCAGGGGGAAGAAGAGGGAGTTGGGAGCGTAGAGAGCAGGAAGGAGAGAGAGCACAGTGGGGTGTGGTGGAGGACCGTGGACAACTTGGTAGTGAGAAAACTATGGTGTCTGCAACTGAGGGGAGAAATTCTATACTGTGAAAAAATAAAGAATAAATATTTAAATTTTAAAAATCACTTAAATTTAAAAAAAGAAAAAATGCATACACTTAACTAAAAATAGAAGCTTTGGACACAGACACACATACATACACACACAGAGATGATCTATGAAGACCCAGGGTAAAATTGCCCTCGAGAGAGGGCCTGAAATAAACCCTCCTTCTTCCACTCTCAAAAGGAACCAACCCTGGCAACACATTGATGTGGGACTTCAAGCTTTCAGAACTATGGCTAATAAACTTTGGCTGCTTTAGTCATCCAGCTTATGGTACTTTGTTAGGGCAGCCTTACGAAACTCATGCAGGAGGAAATGTAAATTGGGTTATCCCATGAGAGCCCTTCAACACTTGAGCAGTGGGGAGTGTCTGAGGTTGTCTGAGGTAGAGTAGTCTGGTCAGAGGTACCTTAACAAGCTAACATTGATTGCAGCCAAGTGGAAAATCTTTAAGTTGGAGGAGAAAAGGGTAGCAGCAAGAAGCCAGAGCTTGGGGCTTCTTCAATGGACCAGATGAAATATGTCCAGGTTCTCAATGAGGCCAGGAGATTTGGGCGGGATTTGTAAAACATTGCACAGTAAAGCCTGATCAGTTATCAGGCCATGGCTGACAAAGAAGAAGAAATCAAAACAGCCATCAGATTTGTAGTTGTTTTCTCTTTAGATTGAGCACAAGCAGGTAAGAACGCCTGGGTCAAAAGGCAATGGATTAGTTTTGGATATAACTCTCTCCCAGGCCACAGGCTTTGCAAGTACACTGTTGCATTCATTTATTTCCTCCTCTGTTTAACCCCACCACTGGCTTCCTCTGGGATCTATAAACATGCCAAGTTCTTTGTCAATCAAGACCTTGGCATTTGCAAATCTCACTGTCTGGAAGACTCTGCTGTATCCCTCTCCCCTGTCATCTGAATGCCTCATTGCTATTCTTACAGTAGCAGGACCTGAATCTATACTCCTTGGAGAGGTTTCAGCCCTTCCTGAGCACTCTGCCTTCTGGGCCCTTTCAGTCCTCCCTGTGTTCATTTTTCCTTAAAGCATTTCTCATGCTCTGTAGTCAGATGATCACATTGACGGTGATGATGATGTTGATAATGATAGGCTTATCATTAGCTGCTCACATTTCTCCTCCTCACCCCCAGATATAAGGTTAACGCTAACATAGGCACTTTGCCTCTCTCTTTCTCCTCTTAACTGGAATCTAGCACAGTCTCTAGCACTTAGTAGGTACTCACTAAATAGCAGTTAGTGAGATGACAGAACTGCTATGTTTGAAATTGAAGTATAGCTTTGCAATTTTCCAGAAGTTGAAATCACTTCAGTATTTTATATCATTTCACTTTTACTCAAAATGAAAGATGCCTTGGATTAATACATTTACAGGTAAAGAACATCTCTAGTAATTATGATTTAAAAACCAAAATTTCAAAAGATGAAACCACATAAAGCAGTGAATTATGACAAATGTAAGTCTTTGATTTTACAGCTTGTATAGAAAATATTTCATATAATTAAAATTTTCAAAAGGACAAGGCAGCGGAAAAAAGACTTGCTGGTTATATATGTTGTTCACTCTTCCTTCTACAGCTCAATGAGTCTGTGATTTGCCCAAGGTTGTGCAACAGCAGACAAGGCATCCTCTGACCCATGGGTCACTTAAGCATTTAGACACCTGATGGCAATCTTTCATTAAATTTGGTCTAGCAGCAGTCATTCTGCCAGGTAGGAGAGAACACACATTGTTTTTCTTCAGAAATCTTCATAACAAATATCTGAAAATATTTCCCTGTGAGAGACAAAACTGAGAGTTTAATGATTTTCCAGTTGCATATGGAGGCTCTCTTCTAGGGAAAATGATGTGGGTGGATGAGCTCAATGAAAAGTAAAGAGCAGAGGAGGGAGAATGGAGTTTAAGCATGGTCCAGATCTGTGTGGGGACTTGGGTAGACTCTGTCGAGAGAAGCAGGATGTGATTCTAATGGACGGGAAACATGTTCAGGAGATTTATATTGTGCTAAAATGCGGTGTGATCTGGTGAGCCAATGTACTGTCCCTCCGCCCTTCTTCCTTGGTTTCTCTCCACTGCTTTTGACCAGGCTCAGGCTGGGAATAAGGGATATAGTCTTGGTAGAAGGTTGGATATTTTTCCCAAGTAAGAATGAAAAGGGCAGAATTGAGTAAGAAATTGTATTCATGTTTCCCTACTCATTCATTGGGTCAACATGTTCTGTTACCTAGATAGAATCATGCTAATAATAAAAGCATGTTATCAAATATTTACTATGTGCTTAGATTGTACAAAGTACCTCAATGGCATTTGACTTCATGTAATGAGGAAGCAAATTTAGAAAGGATTTGGTAAATTGCCCAGGTGATTTTGCAGGTAGGCGGCAGAGTACAGAGATGCAAGCACCTTTTGAGTCTTCTTTTCATACCTTCACACCTACAATGAAATGCAACTCCAAACTCCAGTTTACAAGCCACACATGAATTGCCTGCATTTCCAGCTTAATCTTGTGCCATAATCCTCATCATTCACTATGGACCTGAACAACACAAACTTTTTTTTCTGCTACAGCGCCTTGGCATAAGCTGTTCCCTCTAACTAGAAGGCTCTTTCTCTTGATCAGTAAGTTGCTGCATCCTCTTATCATTTAGACCTTAGTTTAAATGTCTTCTTCATCAGAGATCTTCTCTTTCTGTGGTTTCTAAAGGACATACTCTTTTTTTTCTGGTCTATTAATTTATTTTAATGGCCTGAAGAAACCTCATTGCTACCTAAGATAAACATTCCAGACAGTGATATAGACACTGAAAAAGGCACAGAAGCTATGACAAGGTCATGAACCATTGGTAATGTCAATTGGTTGAACCATTGGTTCAACCAAATATGAAGTTTGTTAATCTCTTGATTTTTCAATCCATGAACCAACACAAAGCTTTCTCTGTTGGAGCCTGTTTGGACTGAATTTTCTGATACTTTCAAATGATACCCTTCTTACTTGAGGGGATTCTAGACAGGAGGGTTGCCTGTACAGAGAGCATGATGGGGAAAGAGAGAAGAGGAGAGAGAGAGAGAGAGAGAGTGCAAGAGAGAGAGAGAGAGAGAGAGAGAGAGAGAGAGAGAGAAGCTATCATGGGCTTGGAAATATTACATTGAGAAATGAGGCCAGAAGGTGGGTCAGTGCCAGCTTTTCAAGGTCATTGACTTCCATTTTAATGAGTTTGGACTCTAGCCTATATGCAGTGGGGAGCAACAGTTTTGAGCAGAGAAGTGACATGACCAGATTTGCATTTTAGAAATATGGCTCTGACTGTGAAGTTGAGTTTGGATAAGAGTAGGGAAGTTTGAAAGCAGAGAAAAGAGTTAAGAGATAGCTGCAGTGGAATGAAATAAAGACAATGGCAGTGGAGATAGAGAAATAAGGTCCTGATATCTCTTCCTAGAACCACATTACTATTATGTACTTATTTTTATGAATTCTCCTTGGCTTTTAATTCAGATGCCTCAGCAGTCACAGCTGCAGACAAGCAGACGGAGGCTTCTCAATCTCCAAGTACACTGCAGAGCCTTCAAAATGCAAGAGGCATAGGTGCTTTCTAACTTTTAATATTCCCTTGATGTTCTCACTCCTACATCATGTTGATGCTTTTCCACTGGACATTTATAAATGGTTCCAAAATCTGTGCTCATCACAGACCACAGTTCAGGAGCCTAGCTTAAATGTCCTCTGAGCTCATGCATTAATTCCTCAACTCCTACCCTTTCAGGGCAGAAGATGCCCCAGCAGGGAATTCAGCATATTGTGATCAAATTCATGTTTTTGCCTCTTTATCTTGTAGCAGAAAACCTCTAACTAGTTATCATGGAGTTAATTTTGCTCCAGACTCTGCTGAGATCATATCAGTAGAGGAATTTAATTGTATGGGGACAGAGATACATAAACAGTTGGGAGCTTGGTTTTTAAGTATATGTTTTGAAAGTTAAGCAGACCTTCATGTCTAGTCTCTCTGGCACTATGTTTTCATTTGCTGCATGCAGTTTGGTGTAAGTTTGAATGGCCAATTAAACATCTGTTAATAGGACCAGAGAAGATTCAGAACTCCATAGCTCCATGAGAACATACCAGCTATGGTGTGGTTATCTTTGATGAGCTACAAAGTCATAGCTAGACTCACATTGGTTGACCTCTAAGAACTTAGACCAGGAAAATGCACGCTCAACCTTCTATTGCCACCACCACCAATTACACTCACTTTATATGTAAATTGATGGGTGGGACAATGATATGATATTAAATTTTGCAATGATAATTACTAGAAAGGCTCTTGGAAATGACAATCTCTAGAATGACTAGTTCATAAATTTGGTTGTTTTGGCTTGGATTAAGACAATAGATGGGTTAAAATAATAGATATCATTGTCCAAAGTGTAGAGCTAGAAAACAATACAAAGGATTTGCCTCAAAGGTCGTGCATCGGCTCCCATGGCTAAGGTAGAAATGATTACAGGATCTATCATTAATGGTTGATGAGGGGTTAAATAAGTTAATATATTTAAAGCTCTTCACAGACTGTCAGCACATATTAAGTACCAAATTAAGAGTTAGTTATTATGATATGGCTGTTTGGAGAATCAGATTTACTGTTCATGCCAATGCGGATGGGCTGGCTGACTGGGAAGACAGAGGAAGTTTGCTCTGATGGTCATCAGGCACTTATGAGTTTGCAAAGGCAAATGTGTCTTAGGAACCCATGTGGCCACACTCAAGAGAGACCTGCTTAGTGTCTGAAAGATGTGAGCAGATGTGAGCAGGAGTAACTAGAAGTACTGCTGGATTCCTAGGCGCCAAGGAATGGAGTAAGAGTCAGCTAAAACAGAAATGCTTTCACCCTGCCCAGGACACTACAGGTGACATCTTCAGGGACCCCAAGTGACTCTTGAAAACACTTATTGTACTTTTTTATTTTAATAACATAGTCTGAGTCAGTTGATAGAAAGAACCTTTAACATTGCACATCTATTTTACATGGAACCACATGTTTTAATTACTGAACTGAGGAGTGTTTGGTCACTTACAGTGACAAGAAAACAACTGGTCTGCAGAAGGAGAACGCCACCTCCCCTAAATCATGAGTCCTACAGAGGTACCTGGCAGATCTCGCACTGTGGGGGGTGGGCTGGGAGGCAAGATGGGAGACACAGTAAGGTTGCTTTGTGATCGCATCCCAGGGGTGCCTGCTCAACATAGTGCAACACAATTAGCAAATATTTATTGAATGCCCCTACACATCAGGCGCTGCTTGGGATAGAGCCATGAACAAAGACAAATCTCCACTATCTTGGGAATTAGATTCTCCAGGGGATAATGGATGGCAAACCTGGAAGGAAATTATCACATAACTAATGGGTGGGAGATGGGTGAGTGTTAGTGAGGAGAAATGGGGGAAGGTAATGGGGTGGGTGGGCACAGGTGGCTGAGCAGCATGAGGAAGCCCCCTCTGATTGCCGCTGCTTTCTCAGTGGACTTGGAAGTGACATCTTTGGGGGAAATGAAGAGGTGGCAGGAGGTGTTGGAATTCAAAGGTATAAAATTGTCACCGAGAGTCATGGGATAGAAAGCAGATCAGGGAGCTGTTGGGAGATGACCAGGCAGCTTTAAGGACCCTCTCGAGAGCCTGACGATGATTGGAAGTGATGCGAGTGAACCTTTGTGTGTGTTTTTCTCCAGTGAAGCTCAGTTACACTCATGCAGGCAGCAAACGTGCAGAATTAATTTTATTCAAGGTAGGGGTTTGCCAGGGGATCAGGGAAAGAGGGGGAGCAGGCACTAGAGTCGATTTGCAAAGAACCCAGGAATCTAACTGGAAGTGGGGAAAATGAGGACAAAGCAGAGTCAGTACGAGGAATGATGGTTCGCTGGTTCCTGTGGGGTTTATTAATTGTGAGTCATGACACCAGAGTGAGTGAGCTGCACGAAACGGAAGCATGGCATGAAGAAAGGATACTTGAAAGGCAGATTACAGGGAAGAAAAAGTTCAGGAAATATTCTGAGCATTGGGGGGCTGCGGCTGTAATTCACTAAAGGAGATCATGGGATGGGGGAGGTCAAGACACTGTGATCCAAGTGGCCAGAGTAATAAAAGTATCGTCCATGTGGGGATGGAAAGTCACCAAGAATCGTGACAGGAGTAATCCTGGAGACTAATAATGAGCCAGGTTAGTAATCTTAAAATTGTTAGGAAAAGAAGAGGAATGAATAAGGGCCAGAGAGAAAGGGAATGGTCATGGCTGTGGGTCTGATTGAATTAAGTTCAAAGCTGGGAGTTTCAGTGAGAAGAAGGGACGATAATGAAATAGAGGTTAGGAGGTGCAGGGACAGCACCTCTGAGTGCAGAGGTAGAAGAGGTATGGGGGAAATTGAGCCACTGAAAAGAGCTATAGGGGCAACCAGAGTCTTTTTTTTTAAAGATTTATTTATTTATGCATCCAAGAGCTGGGGTACAGGCCAGAGATGCGGGGGGTGAGAGGATTCACCAGAGACAGAGCAGGGAACAGAACAGGCAGACTGACTGAAATACACTGCTGAGGGGAGCAGTGGGCAAGACAGGAGAGGTCTGCTGTGCCATGTGGGTTGCTCCCTGGGTGGGGATCGAACTCATGCTGCAAAGGCTGCGGATTACTTCATAGTGTGGTGCTTAACCCCTTGCGCCACCATGGAGGCCCTGTAACCAATGTCTTTAGCACAGAGATTGACTTGAGACAGAATCAGAGATGCAAAAGACAATGTCAATGAAAGAAAGGGGTTGCTACAGTGGGCTGTGAATTCTAGAAGGCTCAAGTAGAGAGGTAGAGGGTGGTTGCGGGTAGAGGCTGTGCACCATTATAGGGTGATAAAGGATAACCTAGGAGACTAGTCATCTGGTATTGACTAACTTAAATAGAGAGTTAGGATAAGATGTGATCCTGATGTCCTGGTTGAGGAAATCATGATGGTGAGTCAGTGCACAGGAGGGAAGTAGAGGACTTGCTTGTAGAATTCACAATTCTCCACAGTACTGTGGTTCAAAAAAAAAAAAAGTGTGATAATTTAATCACATTGGACTGGGCTGACTGGTGTAGACCTTTTCACATCTGAAGCAAATAACATTCACCACATATATACCCAACCCCTCTCAATTAGAATAGCTGTCTAATGCCTTAGAGTGAGAAAGGACTGAAAGGATTAATGAGGTCAGCCATGGACACATGAGGGGGAAGTATTTTACAAGTTGCAAGTGGGTAACCTTTCATTTTGACATTTTTTTTTTAAACAGGAATACAAAAAGTTAATATGTTGCTCAAAATGACAGGTATTAAAGGAGAACATCAAAACTACTTCACCAGGAACACAGGAAAATATTAAGATAGCTCTTGTCATCAAATAGAAGTTATTTTGTAGTTATGTTCAGCTGATGAACAGTGATCATATAAATTCCGAGCCTTGGCTTTGCCACCAGTTATCTGTGTAACTATGGGCAATTTATTTGATTCCATAAGTTTGGGCTTTCTATGAGCAGACATCCAGATGAGATTATCTAGGCTGGAGTTTATGGGGGGAATTGACCATGATGGATATGCATTGGCGAGGAGCAGGAGTAGGTGGGGTTGTGAAAAGAAGGCTGATATGTTTGAAAGAAGAGAGGTAAAGTGAATGGAAGGACCGCAGACAGCAGTTCGGTTGTGAGCAAAGTTTGCCTGATTAGTCCTACTGTTGGATATTTGGGGTAGGGAGGGCAAAGCCTGAAGAGAATTAAGCAGCCAACTGTACCTAGGACACCAGGAAACATTTGCCTGAGCTGATAATGCCTGGGAGAGCCAAAAATGCCCAGAAGAGAGTAAGGCAGCCCCCACCCTAACCTACCCCTCGAAGAGCAAGAAGTACCCCCAGGGAGGAAATTCCATGAAATGGGCAGGTCTCTGGGTGATAAAACAATCCCCCAGAATGCTGCCCCTACCCGCAGAGCTGGTTGACACTGGCAACTCCGGCTTCAAGCTCTCTCCTGCTCCAACATACTGCAGGGGCTGATAAAAGGACATCCTGTGGGCTGAAGCAGCTCCTGAACCTCATTCAAGACAAGAGCTCCCTACTCCCACCCCCTTCCCAGGTTATTCTGCCTTAAGATGAATCTTGCTTTTGCTTCTGCTACAACCATGACTGTGAATTATTTTCACAACATAGTCAAGGACCTATGAACCTCCAAAACCATTGATGGTAGTCACTGCCCCTCCACAGTGTCTCTCGGTTACCTGAAGCCCATTTAAACTGTGATGGGGTGCATGGGCTCATATAGAGTTACCTGGGATTGATTCCTGGCACTGTCATGTAGAAGCTATGTGACTGGGGCAGTTTAATTGGCAGAGGGGAGGGGGTACAAATGAAGATAATGTTCATCTCCCTCAAGAGAATGATGTAGGAAATATAGGAGATTTTCCTGTGACATGCTTGAAAAATACAGGGCACATCATCAGTGAGGGCAGTAGATGTCAGCTGGTAGAATTATTGACTCTCTGACCTTCTTGGCTTTTTATCCATTCAGGTCTACCTCCTCCTCCTCTGGTATAGCTTCCTGATTCTTGATAGCAGAGACTGTTGGTTAGATGTATCCAGTACCTACATAACAAACACACACACCTTCCTGCAAATTCTCTTTGGTCACTAGATAAATGTGTGACTCTCATGCTAAAAATGTGTCATGTTAAGTGGTGATTGAAGTGTAGATTTTGAATAAACTAAAATATTTAAAAAAAATAAAGAGTTAGAAGAGGAAAGGTTTCATTAGAATGTCATCTGCATGAGGGCAGGGTGGTTTCTTCCACACTAAAAATGTCAATTTTAGTACCTGGCACAGATAGGCATTTCATAGATATTGAAAGAATGGATGAGTAACATAATTAACATTCAGAAATGCCACTATTTCTGCCTATGTTAATTTCAGCCTCACAGACTCTAAGATTTAATTGTCCCTATATTACTTAAGAATTGAGTTTGGGTGTAAATTATTGAGACCTGCTATAACAGTGTAAACAATAAAGACTTGATGTGAACACTTAATGTAATCAGAGCCCACATTACTGGCTGTAGATGAGTGGCTTTTTGTTCATGACTGAGGTCTGTGCAATTCTTTCTGCTTTTCCTTGGGGGTCCTCAGGAGGTTGCTGCAGCTTCAGACATCATGCTTTTGTTATAAATGGGGAATCAAAAGAGAACAATGGCACTTTTTTCCACCTTGGGCAGCCCTTTCTAAGGAAGTTTCCTTGAAAATCCTTTATTTAAGAACTTATATCTCATTGATGATTCTGACTCAGGAGCATCTGGAGAAGAAAATCAATTTCCTCCCCCTTCTTACCCTCCTCTTTCCCTCTTTGCTCTTCTTTCTCTACCTATTGGGGAAACGGTATGTCCTGAATAGACTCCACCCACTGATGTTTTATGGGGGTATGTCCTGAATAGACTCTACCCACTGATGTTTTTTGGGGGTATGTCCTGAATAGACTCCACCTACTATGTTTTGTGGGGGTATGTCCTGAATAGACTCCACCCACTGATGTTTTATGGGACCCACCCCCATCTTCATGCCAAAGAGATCCCAGGTGCTGAGGACTACAACTCCCATCGTGCCATAAATCTGCCATGACTTCCTGAAGGTGGGGATTTCTGGGAACTAAGGGCGGAGTTAAGCACCCATGCTTAAAATGGAACACATGCAGGGGCCTTGGTTTTCCCGATTTCAGTGTGCCTGTGGGGTCCCAACTCAGAGAGCATTACCAGGAGGATGCATTGACCAATTAATGTCTTTCTCTCTCTCTTTCTCCCTCCCTCCCCCCCTCTTTTCATCCCCTTTCTATGTTTGCCTGTCCTTGGGTCTTGTTATGAATTTTATTTAAGTTCATGGGTGAGGACTCATGCCCAGGCTATCCCATTTGCCTTTGGGGTTGCCCTGTAGCATCCCTATTATTGTTCTTTTATTTCTTCTCCTTGTCCCTCTTCTGCTTCTTATTCATCCTAATTTTCTCCTCTTGCTCCACCTTCTTCCTCATCCTTCTCCATCCTTTCCACTCCATCTTTCTCCTTATAGTTCAGTCCACATCCTTCCCTTTCTCCAATCCCTTCCCTCCTCCTTCTCTCCTGGGCACATTGTGACCCCCACAAGTAACAGGGTTCTTCTGCTAAGGAGGAAGTGGATATTGACTATGGGGTGGGTCCTCACACTCTCCTTCATGGTACCCATTTTATTGACATAGGAAGGTGAGGCTCAACTTTTCAAGCTCATTATTTTTACTGTGTCTTTGGAGGATATTGTTTATCACATCACACAGTGACTTCTTTGTAGGAGTCTCAGGATGAAACACCATTGGCCCCTGTTCTTTGAAAAAACTCGATGTGTGAAAACTGCAGATTGTGCAGAGCATGTGTGTTCCTCCTTACTTATTTACACTTTGTCCAGGCCCCAGGAAGTAAGAAGTGTATCTGACAGCCTCTGGGGGAGATTCTACTAACTTTGTTTTCTTTTTTCAAAATCTCCTTGTTATACCACTGGCATTTCTTAAAGGCATCTGAAACTATGTGGAGGCAAAAAAGGTATAATAATACACACACACACACACACACACATCCCCATAACTACATAAATGTATAAAATGGAGGCCCTGAGAATTTATGGAATTAGCTCTAACTCCCTGACTCAAATTTCTCCCCCCTCTCATGCAGGGGTTCTCAACCCTGGACAGATGGAAGTCTGCCAGGAGCCTTAAAGAACCTTGATGAGCAGACCAACCCTAGACATATTATAAATCAGAAGCTCTGGAAGTTGAACCTAGGCATCAGTATTTCTGAAAATCTCCCCAGAAAATTTTAATGTACATTTAATGATGAGGATCACTGCTTTTCAACTTCTCTTAAGCAAAATAAATGAAGTGTAGAGTTCTTAAGAGTACTTTTAAAACACTATTTTAATTTATCCCAGTGGTTTTCTCATCTACTTCATTTTCTCCTAGTGGGACCACCAATAGGTAAAACATGAAAACAGAATTTTCTTCATTGAACATGAAGAAGGCGACAATGCATGGGAGTGGGGGATAGTCTAGCTCTCCTTTATCACCCCTCAGGCTACCCCATCTCTTGTTGCTGGCCCCTGTGGCCACCAGAACAATGATGACTTGCTTTGATACATCATGGAGTAGATTTTTTTTTATAATTCAACAAGTAATTTGACCATCAAAGTAACATGTGTGTCTCAGTCCTGCATGTCAATGTGGGATTCTCTCTCCTTTGTATGTAAGCTTCAATTTCTATATCCTTACCTGTGGCTGTTCAGAGGGCAGAAGGCTAGAAAAAAGATCCATGATCAGGGCCCCCTGGTGGCGCAAAGGGTTAAGATGCAACGTATGATGCTATCTGCTGCCACTGCAGCATGAGTTCCATCCCCGGCTAGGGAGCTACCCACATGACACAGCAGACCTCTTCTGCCTTGCCCGCTGCTCCCCTCAGCAGTGTATTTCAGTCAATCTGCCTGTTCTGTTCCCCACTCTGTCTCTGGCGAGTTCTCTCACCCCCGCTCCCCCGACGCCTCTGGCCTGTACCCCTGTTCTTGTATGCATAAATAAATAAATATTTTTTTTAAAAGAAAAAAGTTCCAGGATAAATAACAGAAATTTACAGATATTGTGAAGGTATATTCTCTCTCAGTTCATGTGACATTATGCACTCATGATCACACACGTGTGTATGTGTGTGTGTGCACCTTCATCCCCACACCCCAAGGAGTGTAACAACTGATCTTGTGAACTCATAAAGCAGAGTATTTAAATTCAAAACACAACAGTGACTAGGGCCAAACCTGAGTTCCACGTTCACGAGGGTGCTGTGGAGAGTGTATGTATTCTTCCCAATGTCATGTGCTTTAAAAAAATCTAAACTCTGTGTTGGCAAACAGACAGATACATACACACATACATCTTGGGTATAACAAATTTTAGTGAGGTGGAGTTTATTTTACTTTACATTATACTTTAGCTAGAGAGGCCATCATTTGCTTTGTTAGGTCAACCCAGACACTGAGTTTAGAGCATTGTTGTATTTTCAAGGAAGAGTTACTCAGTTTTGCAATTGTGAGATGAGTATGGATGAGGCTGCCCCTTAAGCCCCTGGAATGCAGACTGAATCAGACAAATGTGGGAGCAGGAAAATAGGCACAAAGCCAAAATACCTCCTAGAATAGGAAGGAGCTGATGGGTTGAGATGTTCCTAACAGTCGGTGGAAAGAATCCCAAGGTTCTAAATGAGGCCACCTTTTTATCACCAAAATAGTTTGAGGTGCCTTCAAGAAATGCATGCATTATAACAAGGAGATTTCTGTAAGGGAAGAAGATGGATAAGTGACAGGGATCTGTTAATACCAACCATGTGACAACTGTCAATAGCCTCCATTCCTCTGCTCACTATCATTTGGAAGCAGAACTGAATCCTTTTGCTGAATACATCCCTCAAATCTCAACCATGTGGCGGAGTAGAGCCCCAGAGGGACTTACTGCTGAGGCGTGGAAATATTCTTACAGTTAATTGGAATTGTGATCATATCTGAGCCTTGCAATTGGTGAAGGAAGACAGACTGGTATCAGAAGAAAGATTCTTAATGAAACATAGACAAGCATTCCAAATGCGATTTGTTTTGACTAGGTACCATCAGAATGCAAAGATGACTTCAGGCCCTGTTATTTCAGAGCTCTACATTCAGTAGAGTGGAGGGGAGATCATGTGGGATCAGGTCATGTAATGGTATGGTGAGGTAAGCAGGGTAGATAAAACAGATAGCAAATAACTAGAACTGAAGGCAGAATGGTAACTGCCACAGAGTCCATGCAACACCTGTGATGGGTGCTCCATGGAAGATGGGAGCTCACATGATTAGCACATTCCCACTTCTGATGATGCTGACAACATTTCATAATCAAATACTTGGCAGCATGGGTTGCACAGTTGGAGAGCTAAGAAATGGTGTGGAATAATCCCCACTGGCAGAGCAGAAGGGAGTCAGCCAGGAGTGACAGTCTGAGTGGCTGATAAATAACACCTGATGTTTTCCTGCCTGAGTTTATAGCCAATTGGGAGTTAGATTAACTGTGAGCATAGGGTCAACTTTGGGACTGATAAAGCTGATTGGTTGTACAGCTTGGGTGTCGCCTCAACTGACTCCCATAAGACTTGCTTTGATTGACTTAAATTTATCCACCTAGTTGAAGGCCAATGTAGAAGTTTCTGTTGTGCACTGCCATGATGAGAGGGTTTCCTACAAGGCAGCAGAGGTGTGTCTTAACACAGAGGGTAGAAATGTTACAGGGCAGGGAGAGGGGCACCTCAGAACCCTGAAACCTGCCTGCTCTAAATAGGTTTTTCCATCTGCTGCATCAAGACAAAACCTAGACTTTTAATGGAAAGGAACTTTAATACAGTTAGTGTGCAATACAGAAAAGACAAAGAAGATAGTTTCCAAATCAAGCACCCAAAGATTCCCGTCCCCTCCTGGGTAAATGTCCCACCAAACAGGATTGGTCCAAAGCAAGGCCTGAAAGCCTGCCCCAAATCTAAAGCACCTTCTGGCGGGGACCCATAGAAAAGGGTCAGAAAAAGTAAGAAAAGTCTTGGAGGAAAAGAACAAAATCAAAATATCCCAGGGAGTCTTACCCATGTCTACTTCAACCAGTCCAGGACCAAGAAGCCAGTGCAGCTTCCTCACATGTCTCTCTGCTCCACATGTCTCGTCCAGGTCTCCTTCTGGTTCCCCATCCTGTTTCCTCCCTTCCCCAGTCTCTCCAGCTTCTTCTCCTCCCTGCTCAGCTCCACCCTCCCTTGGGTGGGGCAGGGAACCTAGAAGGTCCCCTTTTCCTGGGGACCACCCTGTTACAATAAGGGTGAGGCCACACTTAAGAGTCTATTTTCTTAGTTTCATCAATGTTTGTCCTTGCTTTCTGAGGAGCTGTCAGAGCAGAGAAGAGAGTTTTTACACCACCAGGGAGACCCTCATGTTACAATTGAATTTTTCCATGGAAGGGGAAGGTTCTTTCCAACTCTTTTACCACATTTTCACCCCCAAATACAGGCCAATTAGACCTTCGCTACTTGCATGCAAGAAGATTGCTCATTTTTATTAAAGTAGGTCTTTGGAATTTATGTGTGACCCATTACAGTCTTCTAAAATGTCCAGTTTCCACAATGATAATATTAGGAGAGGTGACTTGCTTTCTCTTCAATCTCGTCCTGTAGGTGTTTTCAAGTCTTTAGAAGCACAGGCAAGTTATCTGGCTTTTTCATCTCACACTAAAGTTTTATCTCTCACTTGAGGATCATTTCCCTCAAAGAAACAAAGGTTTTATCACACACTAGAGCAACTGTGTACACAAGATGAATTGGGGAACAACAAATCCAGGTTGAGACGGTAATGCTGAACAGTTAGCTAGATTCACCCTGTGAATAAACAATTGAATCGGGTGATCCAACTTCGCGTAACGAAGAAGGGGCTTTGTTCCTGAATATGTGAACCTTTAGTTAAATTTGTGAATTCTCAGGCATTCAGGCATTAGTATCATAATATTTATCTCCATGTATGATAATTAAATGCTCACCTATCTCTAATACTATACCTTGAGTCTCATTCTCTTGAAAACAAAGTGCCAAATAACATGGCCCATAACATGTACTCAATAAATATTTGTCAGATGAATGAATGAATGAATGAATGAATGAATGAAAAGCCATTTATAATCAGAGAAGTATACTATTCATCTTGAGCACATTTCATGTTATAATTCTTTTTGTTTTAAGATTTATTTATTTATTTATGCATACAAGCACTGGGGTACAGGCCAGAGGTGCAGGGGTGGTGAGAGGATTCACCAGAAAGAGTGAGGAGCAGAACAGGCAGATCTACTTAAATACACTGCTGAAGGGAGCAGCTGCACCATGTCAGTTGCTCCCTGGCTAGAGATGGAACTCATGCTGCAGAGACTGCAGATAGCTTGACAGTGCTGTCTTTAACCCCGACACCACCAGGGAGATCCTCATGTTACAATTATTAAACAAGGTCATTTAAGGAAATGCCCACATGGCTGAACAGCATTCTCACTGTAGACAACTATGTATTTACTATTTGTCTGCAGTGGGTAGAGCAAGCAAGTTTAAGCTCATGGGCAGTGACTGTTCTATCATTTGTGTTTTCAAGTATAAATGAAGTTTGCCATCCTGTACTTACTGCCTATCAGCATGACTAGGCTATTGAGATCCCATAGTGGTTTTATCACTCAGGAGCCCTAAATATCTGAAGGGTCCTCTGCTATTAATATATAGAGAAACAGAAAGTGTTGTGGTAGAAAAAATATGCCTTATTGCTTTCTTTGTCATGGTCTTAGATAAAAATGAAAAGTACCCTACAGGGACCACCACTAGAATCCTCTCGATTCCCCCAGGGCCTGTCTGGCTAGAAATGGGTCTGAGACTCAGGATTGCAGAGGTTTGTCTTGCTGAATATTGGAGAATACAAGAACCTGAGTTTGGAAAATTGGTCTGTGCTAGTTTTCCACTGTTGCTGTAGATGAGTGCCTTAAAACAATAGGAATTTATTCTCTCACAGTTCTGGAGGGCAGAAGTCAGAAAATAAATTGTTGGTGGCTTTGTTCTTTCTGGAGACTAAGGGAGAATCTCCTCTATGATTTTCTTCTGGCTTCTGGAGGTTTCTCTCCATCCTGGTCCATTGCTTGCTTATAGAAATAGCACATCAGCCATCGTCTCCCTCATTACACAGAACACTCTCTGCCTGTCTGTTTCCAAATTTCAGTCTCTTATATATAAGGAGAGAGGTCACATTTACATGGTCATTACATCAGGTCCACCCAGATCTTGTCTGGCCTCATTTTTACTTGATTACATCTGAAAAAAATCTTTTTACAAGAAGGTCACGTTTTTCCAAGTTCTTTGAAGACACAGATATTCAGAGGAAACTACTCAAGCTGCTTCAGGGCCCACGACACTAGAAGGGAATTCCTTCTAAACCATGGCATTCAGGGTCAATGTACTGGACTTTTGATAAAGAACCAGGAGGTCAAAATCAGAGACAGAGGAGTGCCCCCCTCTGTATGAAGTGGTTGGCCATAAATCCTGTGATCATCTTGAAGGGCGATTGTTCTGCACCATGAGCTCAAAATTGTCTCAGGCCCCCTAAATCTCTCCATGCTGCCCCCAGATGGCATTGATTTGACATAGATATAAAATTAAACATGTTTTTATTTCCCAAAGAAGTATAGTTACATAAAATTATGAGTGATCAATGTACTCTTTACTGTAGACTTCATAGGGGAGGGTTTGATACTTTACACCCCACAGCAAACAATTTAAAATTCACAGCACACAATTTTTTCCAAGTAAAACATTGCTACTGACAGTTTATCTCTCTTGCCTTCTTCCCTGGAACAATTGTATTCTCCCTCTGGCTTCTACTCCAAATGCACACACTTATTCATCTAAATGCTCTCCAGAACAAAACTGCTGTTATTACTATAATCTAACCTTTTCAGAAGGTAATCAGGATTAGTGAAAACAAATATTGTTTTAGTTTATTGTACCCCTAAAACTAGATGGTTAGCTACTTTGTTGGCAAGTGCAATTAATTTCATCTTCCAGTCCTCTACAGCGCCTTGCATGGCACTTCTCTCTTATTAGGCATTTAAAAATCGCTGGCTAGTAATGATACTATTGGCTCATAAATCTGTACTCTTGTCTCTCTATGAAAGACAAAACCTTTTTATGAAAGGTTGTGGTGCCGCATAAGTTCTACCTTGGCTGTCTTTCTGAAATGCTAAATTTCTAAAGAAGTAGTTAGGAAGCAGAGAGATAATTTTTAAGAGATCATTCACTCCCCATCATAAGCAAGTTTTCAAATAATTTGCCTGTGTTCTAAGAGTCATTTAATCCAAAAATATTTATAAAATGTCAACTTTGAGAACAGTAGGAGATTCAAAAAGTACAAGCTAAAGTTTCTTCCTTCTACAGACTTACATTCTAAAGGAAAATATTTCTGTGCACGTAGAAGGTTTGCTGTGACAGATGAGGCACTTACATTCTCACTTATCATTAAATATCTCTTGGGCTACTTGGGGTGGCTGAGCTCTGCATTACTTGGGCCCTTGGGGTAGCTGGTGTAGCCTGCCCAGCTGGTTGCAAACAGATTGCTTCAGGTCTGGATATTGCCTAGGCATAAGCAGACAAAGCCTACAGTGCCACGGCCAGAACTCTGGCCCTGACATCCTGGGCAAGATGACTGCTGGGAAGGAGGCGGAGCTCAGTGGCTATTTGGGGCAACTTTGCTAATGATTGGTGCTGGCGGATCCACTCTCTTTGTCATCACAGCTACTGTGGACAGCAGTCATCCTGCCGGGTGGGCAGTGGGACTTCATCCACCTCTGGCCTAAGCAGCGGTAGGCCTCTGCCTTATCCTACCAGCTACCATAACTGTAGCTCCTCTTTGCACCATCCGTTGGTAACTGGACCACCTCTCCCTTACTCTATCCTGTTGGTTAAAATATATTTCTCCTTTTACTGAATCAAAGGTCCTTGTGTTTTCATTTGTGGTGATGGGTGGCCTGATCTAGAACCTCTGAGGGAGGTTCCTACTGGGTGATAGTTTTGAGACCATTTGCTTGGAAACAGATCCACTTGAATTTGAACACATTTTAACAAGTCTGAGGCTTAGATTCCTCATCTATAAAGTTGGACTGATTATAGTGCACAATAGGATTGTTGAAAGGATAGAGTAAGATGTCTCCTATGCAACACAGTATGCATGATTCAAGGGATGGCAGCTATTACTATGATTACCATTTGTTATTAATAATGAAAATAAGTGCCCTGTGACTTCCAGGGAGGGCTTAGCAAAGGTAGCATCAAAGATGGAGTTTCTGGGGAGGACTTGTAGAATGGATGGAATTTCCAAAGATTAAAGTAAGATTTTCTTGAAAGGGTAATTTGATTAGTGCAAAGGTGCACAGAGAGCTTAAGGTGGGCTTAGACCAAACTGGAAGAATGTAACATTGGGGAAAAAGTAACTAATTCTAAAATGAGGAGAATAAAGTTCTGTGGTCCATAATTACATTTCAGTTTTGTTTTTTCCATCTCCGAGGTCAGACCTTAGTCATCAAAGGTGAACTTTATATTCCATAGGCAAAATCACCTGTTTGATACAAGCTGGTAGGAGGCAGGAAGCTCAAAACTTTTTTGAATTACTCCAATTAAATAATCCTAGATCTTGATGTTCTTCCTGTGAGTTGAAAGCACACATTTGACTCCCTCTTAAAAGTTCAGAAGAAAAGGAAGCAAAATTTCAAAATTAGAATGGTAATTAAAATTTGACTTTGATCAGTAGCTGCTGTGAGGACCGTTAAGAGGCATGAATGTGCTGACACAGGGGGTTATTGGGAGGATGAGGTGAGGGGGAAGTGGGGAGATTGGAAACAAATAAAAAATTGTTAAGAAGCATTATTGAATTGCAAATATCAATTATTATGGGTCTATGGATGAGCGATTATTATATTAAAAACATTCTTGGCAGGCAGCCCGTATGGGCGTAGATAGCTTCAACTCCATCAGAGCCTGGCTTTAATTTGATTTTTGCAAACATGTTTTTGGTTTCTTTTCCTTTGATTGGTTTCAGAGATCACCGGACAATAGCTGGGTAGAAACTGCTTATCACTCTCTGTAAAACTTGTAGGATGACTTTGACCTACTGCAAAGCTTAGAGCACATGATCTCAAAAGGATATGTGGGAGGAGGGAGAGAGGAGGGAACAATGGTGAAGATGAAGGGGTTCTCATGCTGAGTGCAGTTCTGTGTTCTTCAAAACTGAAGCACACTGATCAAGGAGGGGTAGATGAAGGAGCTCTGGGCTTACTTTTGTTTCCTTGATAAAGAATAATGACTCACTAGCATGAACGATGAGGGTCGATGTGGCAAAATAATGCAAGAAAGATAGTGGTTTTAGCTTCTGTGTACCAGCTGTGTGTTGTGGCTGCCAAAAAGACTAATATGATCATAGGCTGCAATTATAGAGGATAGAAGAAAGCGATCATTCCCCTTTCCCTGCACACCTGGAGAAACACCTTCACTATCAAGTGCCCGGAATGCCCCCTTGTCTGTCTGTTCTAATCCTATTCATCTTTCCAAAGTTAACTCAAGGTCACCTCTTCTAGGACACTTTCCCACCTCATGCTTACCAGCCATCTTTAATCACTGCCATCTTGTGCTGGCTCCATTGTATGGTCACATTCATCACTTCTCATTGCCCTACTGCATATGTGTCCATCTGCGCTGGAGGGTAGGATCCATGTCCAATTTGATTTTGTACCCACAGAGACTGACCCTTAGTAGATACTCAGTACATATTTAGGAATTGAGTGGAATAGCCTTGCTGGAAGATGTTTAGAGAAGATCAATCAAATAGAGTGATGAGAGGACTTAAAATCAGGTTGAATGCAGCTGGA
The DNA here is from genome assembly GCF_964194135.1 of Talpa europaea. Taxonomy (NCBI): domain Eukaryota; kingdom Metazoa; phylum Chordata; class Mammalia; order Eulipotyphla; family Talpidae; genus Talpa; species Talpa europaea. The sequence goes on along the minus strand of NC_140071.1, from coordinate 132,601,161 downwards.
ATCAACTGGTGCTGTAATGAGCAAGTTAACCAGTGGACTTCTTCTTTCTAGGGGAAAAGGGTTCATCCCTTCACAGGAAGTACCATGGAAAGGGTCTGAAGACTGACTGACAAGACTCTGCAAGGGAGCCAGCAGTGAGTTGCCCCAAAGCAAGAATTAGAGGTGTGTGAAAAAAGGAGAAAACACTTGTCATGCAAAGAAATGAATTATGAGATTTCTTCCTTATTTCCAGTTATTTGACAAAGTTATATAAACAATAACCAATAATTTTACATATGGGGAGAGGAAGCTGGGATTTCCTTTGCCATAAAACTTTGATCTTCTGCACATCTTTCTTTCCTTCTTGGTGACTGAGGTATCTCAATTCTTCTTGATTTGGTCTTTTAAGAAACAAGGATCTTTGAGTTACTGTTATCAGTATACATTAGTTCCAACTCTTTTTTTCTCTAATCCCCTTATGCTCAGGCTGTCCCTGGGAGACAGAGTTGACTATCATAACTCATAGTGTGTTATATGTGAGCACCCCTTGACTCCTAGAGGAAGGAGATCTTGTCTCATGCTCCTATTAAGATGTTGAATGGGGGGGGGCTCACCTGGTGTCGCAGCAGTTGAGCGCTGGGATGCGAAGCTGCCCGCAGCCTCTGCAGTGCCGGTTCAATCCCTGCCCCATGGAGAGGGTCCCACATGGCGCGCAGACCTCTCCTGCCGCACCTACTTCTCCCCTCAGCAGTGTATTTCGTCAGTCTGCCTGTTCTGCTCCCCGCTCTGGCTCTGGTGAATTCTCTCACCCTCCCACACTTCTGATTGTACCCAGTGCTTGTATAAATAAAGGAATCTTAAAAAAAATAAACATTAAAAAATGTTATTGAATGGGAAAAAATGGTTAAACTGAGTTGCATGTTTCAGAAGAAGAGGGGTTGCAAGATTCAGAACTAAAGCATTTTTCATCTACTACAAATGCATAGACTGTTCTAGAAATTCCCTCTTTTTTTAAAGATTTATTTATTTATTTATTTATTTATATAAGCACTGGGTACAGTCAGAAGCATGGGAGGGTGAGAGTATTCACCGAGCCAGAGTGGGGTGCAGAACAGGCAGACTGACAAAATACACTGCTGAGGGGAGCAGCGGGCACAGCAGGAGAGGTCTGTGCACCATGCGGGTCCCTCGTTGGTGGCCGGGTATCAAACCAGCACTGCAGAGGCTGGGGGCAGCTTTGCAGCCCAGTGCTCAACTGCTGCACCACCAGGGGAGGCCCAAAATTCCCTCTGACTCAAGACAATTCATAGGGGTTGAATGACTATTTGTCAAGCACATGGTAGGAAAGATTCAATTATTGAGTTGACTTAATTGGACTTTATACCTCCTTCCTAACTTTGAAATTTTATGACTCTTATTTTGGAAAAAGGATTAAGACATTACACCTTCAGGAGGAAAAATGAAACCAACTTTATTATTTCTATGTACAAGTTTATTTGCAAATATCCAGGATCAACTTAAAAATATACACAAACAAAAATACATGGATACACAACCCACAGTGCAAACAGCTTGTAATTAAAGAATCAGACTAATGCAACATTCTCCCACTTACAACTCTTCCCCACTGCTTGCGTTCTTTAAGCCTTCTGTTATCAGGCAATTTAGTTATACACAATAAATATATACACATGTGTGAAGAAATTTAAATATATTTTTCTAAATGTAAATTAAGGATCTTTATGCAACTGCTCTGGGTTTTGAGTCTGGTTTATATTGGCTAAAAATTGCAGCTGAGAATAATTCCCCAGATAAGGTCATTTCTTCTCATTTGAGGAGTACTGGAAAGGCCATAATGGAATTTGTTTCAGTTTTGAGATATTTGGGTTCTGTTACCTGACAGATATTAATGACAGTTTCTACCCTGATTATATCATGGCATCATAGAATTCTAAAGGTAGAGGACATGTTGAGATGTCCTCCAGTACATGTTCCTGGGACACCAGGAAAATTACTTTAGATGAAACAGAGAGACACATGCAGTTTGGAGACTTGAGCTCTTCTCTGGGAAAATAGAGAGTATAAGATGGTCTGAAATATGCTTTCAAATGCAAGGAGCAATGTGAGATCTGAAAACTTGGACCTTCAAAGGTAGTTTACTGATTCAACTAAAAAGTGGTTGTCAACTTACCTGCAGCATTTACCTGAAGAATATTGCAAACTACTCTTAGTATCAGAGATTTGCCAAAATAATGATCTTTAATCATGGTGGAAGAGAACACAGACTCCTGGGGAGATGGAGGAGTGTGCGTGGTCTTCAGAGGATTTTTTTTAAAAGATTTATTTATTTATGCATACAAGAACTAGGGTGTAGTCCAGAGGTGCAGGAAGATGAGAGGATTCACCAGAGACAAAGTGGAGAACAGAACAGGTGGATATACTGAAATACACTGCTGAGGGGAGCAGCAGGCGAATCAGGAGAGGTCTGCTGAGCCATGTGGGTAGCTCCCTGGCTGGGGATCAAACTTGTGCTGCAGTGTCTGTGGATAGTGTCATGGGTTGCATCTTAACCCCTTGAACCAGCAGGGAGGCCCCAGAGGATCTTGATATAAGTTTTAGATCTCACTTCCAACTTGCGAGTCAGTGGTTTTGGGGGGCAAATTGAGATAATTCCTGAAATCAGCAGAATATTCTAACCCTGGGGTACTTATTGGCCTACCACAAGGGAATAACAATTGAATAGGACATCCCCAAGTTCCTCTACAAGTCTTCAAAGAGTTGAGAGACCAAATGGGATAATCTCTATACTAGACATTTACAATGACTGCAACAAAGTGGGTATATAATAAATATTGTCATCCCTTTATCCCCTATCATCAACATAATTTCCTCACATATCTCTGCATCCCATTGTCAAATGCATGTTACTCACATTTAAATTTGGGTGAGTGGATCGTGTGCACATATAGAGGACAGAAATGTAACCATAAAATTATAATAATAAAATTTAAGGATGAGAAAAAAATAAATTTGTGTCTTACTATTATAGCCAGATATTTAAATTAAATTTCATTTTAATTTTAGCACTAAGAAATTATCCATCTTGTCTATGGTTCTTTGTGTAGGGGAGAATAAAAATTCTTTTCCTGTTTTACTCATCTTAGATTTATTGACCAGGGACCTGTAAATTTGATTGACAAAAGACAGATTAATGAAAAGATAAACTCATGCCATTTGGGACAACCTGGCGAGACCTGGAAGGGGTTGTTCTAAGTAAAAAAAAAAAGTCAGAGAAGAAAGAGAAATACTAAGAGATGTCGCATGCAGAATGTAGAGAAATCATACAAAAATTCAGATAATGACAAGCTTGAAAAAAATTCTTGAAAGACTATTCAGAACTGAAGCAACCAGAAGGGGGGATGGGCAAGACTGAATTTGTGGTTAGTGTTTTTTAAATACCTCTGCTCCTGCCTTCTCCATTTTGAACAGAGAACAGACAACCTTGAGTTTTCAACCAGCAACAGTGTGTAATTACAACACTGTAATTACAACTTAACAATATTGTCTGGTGTTTTTTTTTTTATTTTTATATTTATTTTCTTTTCAACTGATGCTAGTTTTTGCCGTTATAATAGTGGCATAGTTTCTTTCATGAACAAATTTAAGCCAAGAAAAAAATTTAAGAAACTAATAGTAAGGGTATGCCCTATAACTTAATAATGCAGAGAATATTAGATCTGCTTGAATAATGGAAGTTTAGGAAATATTTCTATTTGAGAAATCTTGAGCTGACACTCATTTTCTTTAAATAAATATTTCCAACTTTTAATGCATTGATGATTATCAGTAACCAGTTCGTTGTGGTATGTTTTATAAATGTTTCAAGTGTCCCAGTGGATTATAACATCCAGTTTAGATTACTGCTGACCTATTGCAATTTATTACACAGAGAACATAGAAATCTGGACTATTTCTATTAGTCTCTTGAATTAAATCTCATGGTTCACACTTAGGATCTGGGCTTGTGTTCTTTTTAAAGAACAAAAATAGGAAATAATTCTAAACTATCCTTCTTGTTGGTGAGATGGTTAGTTTCTTATCTACTACCTCCTTTTTCTCTTCCACGTTTATGAAATTGCATTGAGATATGTGGATGAGCTATTATTGTATCTTTCTAATAGTAAAATTCTAGCCCTCAGAATGGGAGCATGCCTTCTCTCTGCTCTCTGCTTCCTGATGGCTGAAGCCTGGGTGTGGTAGAAATCCAACTGTAGTTGTATAAAAAAATTCTTTGTTTTTTTTGGTGGGGCCCTCGCCAGTGGCCAGGGATCGAACTGGCACTGCAGAGGCTGCGGGCAGCCTCGCAACCCAGTGCTCAACCACTGCGCCACCAGGGGAGGCCCAAAAAATTCTTGAGGAAAGATGGAGCAACAAGATGGTGGGAGCCTGGATGTTTGAATGACAAGGTAGAGTAGAGGGGCTCTGTCTACCCAACAGCATTTCAGCTGTTTTGTGACAGAGAAGCAAATTCCTTTTTGCTTTAAGTCTATACTGCTTAAAATCCCCTTGTAACAGTGGCTTTGTTTTACTGTAATATATTGCTCCTTCACTGCCCAAACCACTTGATGTTCATATCTGACATAATTAGCTGGCATAAGGAGAAAAGATGGGAAATAAGGTGTGTTACCTTGCCTGTTGTAAATAAATTATAGTGAACCCTCTATAGTATCTCCTTCCTCTTAAGATGAGCCAGCAAAAGTGTTGTGGAAAGAGAATTTACGTACACATTATCACAATATAACAAATACCAAATCTGTCGTTTTGCCCCTTTTGTAAGCCAGAGACTGACTCTGAGCAGATGATGGGGAAAAATATTAGATAGCACATATAATCATGAGAAAACCCAGAAGAGCCAGATTTTGTGAATGAGCTAATATGGGGTAGGAGTGATGTCTAGAGAGTACAAACCTAGGGATTTCTTCCAGGCATGTGTTCTTTATTTGTACCCTATTCAAGATTCAAATTCTTGACAGAGAGAATCTATTTGACCAGTCTCAACCCTTTTGACTAATCCTCCAGATAAGGATGAGGTACTCTTATCATAAAGACTGTTGTGCAGTGAAGGACAGTTCATTTTTCAAAGGGAATTTGAAGTTCTTTTATGCTGCACCATTGTATCCTGGAACCAGGTCGCATTCACTCATGGTAGCTGATGGTGCAAACTCTTGTCCATATTTATGTTAACTCAGAAATCGATGTCAATGTCTACCAGAAGAAAGATAGATTTAAAGTAACTGCAAATGGAGTATTATACAACAATGAAAATCAGCACATGGCTATTATCCACAATCAATTAGAAAATATCACAAACCAAATATTGAGCAAAACCCTGAAATATTAACGGTTACATGGTGTATTGTTTCATTTACGTATAAAGAAAAATATGTAAATGGCAAAATTATTGTGAGGAATCATTCTGATTCCCTTAATGGTAGAACTTGAGAGCAGTGATGTGGGCTTCAGATTTGTTGCAATCTTCTATTTCTCAATCACGGGAGTAGACACATGGGTGTGCTTAGTGATGATTCTCTGAGCTCTATGGTTATGATTTTACCTCTTTCGTATGTGTGTTAAAATTCATTAAGTTAAGAAGTATTGAGTAGAGGAACAATAGGAAAGTCAGAAACAGGATTAGTTTGAAAAATAAGAACTAGGGTAGAGGAAAAAAATGTTATCTATACTTAGTGTATTTATTAAATAAATCAGTCTTGATTGAGTTAGTGAGGCTTTATAAACTTTTCTGCAAAAAAACAGATATAGTAAATATTTAGACCTTTCAGGCCATACTAGATCTTTTTCAAGTATTCTTGCTCATTTTTATTAACTCTTTAAAAGTATAAAATATAGTTTTAGCTTGCTGGCTGTGAAAATACCAGTCAACTTTGAGTGAAAATGATGTGTCAATGTGGTTTTATCAATTATAAACTAATGTACTGCTCTGGTGCGGGAGGCTGGGCATGTGTGGGGGCCAGGGAGAACATGGGAAATTCTATGAATTTTCACTTCAATTTTGCTGTGAGCTTAAAACTCCTCAAAAAACAAAATCTTAAAAAGCAAATATAAACTACAGACTACTGCCCAGAGGTTGTGGTTTGTTTACTCCCAACTAGCTACTGGTCAGGCTAAAATGATTAAAATGCAAGTTTTTCCCTCCACATTCTATCTATTCATTTAGCATATCCTTACTGAGTATCCTCTATGTGTTTCAAGAGGATGAGAGAGCTATCACCTGCACATTTCAGTACAATGTGATGAGTATCTTAAGCAGGTACATTCGAAGTAGTCGAGAAAACAGAACCTGAGTCTTTCTCTTTTTGATGTCATACTTCAATTACTCTTGAAATGGGTAGGGATTAACCAGGTAGAGAAAAGGAAAAGGTATTTGGTAGAGGGGATACTTTGTGAGTAATTTCACACAGACACAAAATGAACATATTTATATGTTAAGTTGCTTTATATAACTTTGGGTCAATGGGACCTCCTGTGTTGGAGAGACAGATGATGCTGGGGCAGCTTTTCCCAAACATTTTTCACCTCCTGAGACATATAGTTCTATTTGTTTGGGTACCTAGGTTAAACAGAACAAGTCACTTGTGATTAGAAGGCAGGTCCCAGGGACTCAGGTTTCTCCATGACCCACTAGGCTGCCTTGATGTCTGACCACATCACTATGATCATTTCCACCCCCTGGCACTCTGGTTGGGAAATTCTGGAGCAACTAGGGAAGCACTGACAGAGCAGGTGGAATTTAGGTCTGGACAAATTTGGGGGGCTTTACGCTGCCCAAGTATTAAGCTCAAATTCAGGTTCTGTCACTTACTTGTTAGATGACCTAAGCAAGTTATTTTGAAATCTTTTTGCTTTCACTTCCTCCTTTTTGTAAAATGCTGATAGTACCTGGAAGGGATCTTGTGAAACATAAAATTAATGAGATACTGTATATAAAGTATTTGCTGCAGAGTCAACACTCAACAAATAATTTATTTCTTCTCCACCTCCTTCCAACCTCCATACCCACTGTAAAAAGTCCCTTGACAAGAAAACCCAAGCCTTTTCCAATCTCTACACTCACTGCCTGGGGATTTTCTGTAGGACTTTGCTGGTATGAATAGAAGAATGATAGGTAAAGAGGAACCATAAAAATAATGAGTAAATCTATTGCTTTGACACTTCTGCTTCAAATGATGACTTTTCTTTAGGAAGAGAGATTTCATCAACTCTTGGGATACTTAGGTATAAGTTGGACTGTGTGTTAACCTCTCTCTCTCTCTCTCTCTCTCTCTCTCTCTCTCTCTCATTTTTATAAGCCAAGGGCATGCAGAATGGCAGAATGACTGGGCTACACCCTGGGGGTGAACTGAGGACTCTGGTTAAACATGGCTATGGAGGAAACTCATCAGCTGACTTCCACAGGAACATCTGTGAGTTCATATTGGCCAAGTCCCTAGAGATTTTCTCACTGCTGAACATGCTACTTCCCAACTGTTCAGGATAGTGGCTCAGAGCTGTGCACATATTTTGAGATGCATTCTGCTGATTGGATTATTTTTAAAGCCTATTTCTTATCTAAAGTATTTCCTTTAATTGCTTTATTTTGGCCTAATGCTAGGTCTCAGTGAGGTCGCTCCAAGTCTACAATCACAGAATACTGCTCTCCAAAATTGGAAGTAGCCACCTTTCAGATGAAGAAATCGGTGCCTCTTGGGGTGAAAAATTGCTCAAGTCACCCCAATATCTCATTCTTATTTCCTTCCCTTCATGCTTCCCTCTCTCCCACCCATACTCCCTCCCTTGCTTGCTAAATAATTCCCAGATGCCATACACTGTTTTTAGTGCTAATGATACAAAGAGACATATGACACAGGCTGCTGAGCTCCTAGTCTAGTGCAGCAGCAGCAACGTAAACCAATTATTACTCTAGGCATGGTAAGTGATTGCATAGAGGGCTACGCAGGAATCCAAGAGAACCCAGAAGAGGGCCAACTAAATTAGACTTGGAGATTCAGGGGAATTGACTTGAGTGGCATCTCGAAGGATGTGTTGGATATAAGTGGACTCTGAAGGAGTGAGGTGTGAGAGCACAGCTGAAAGAAATGATCTCCCAGACCGAGGGAAGAGTATAGTGTAACAGCATCAAATGTACATTTCATCTTCCTGAATTCATTAACTTATGGAGAGAGATAGAAAGCAAAGAAGGGAGACAGTAAAGGGGAGAGGGAGGAAATTAGAGAAAGAACATAGCATCTAGCCTAAAATGTGACTCCTCTGCTCTCCCAGTCTGTGCTGGTATGTTACACCTCTCTCTCTCTCCAGGTACAGGAGCCATAAATGAGTCAGAAACTCACCGAGTAAGAGGGACAAACTTACAGTCATCAGTACCTCTCACATGTCTGTGTTAGCATCTCTTCTCATCAGAGTTTTGGGATTAAATTTGATTTTATATGCTGACTATAGATCTGAAACCCTGTAAGCTGTTAGTCCATGTTTCAGGCATTCCTACCACGTACTTACTCATAGGGGTTTTGGTTAAGGAGAATGGGTCACCTGGGTGGGTTTTGGGAAATGCAACCCTCTCTATTGATTCAATGAAGATGAATTTTATGGCTGCCATGCACCATTTTCTCTGATCTCTTTTATTTGAGGTGGTACTGTTGAAGGAGCTGTGCAGTCAATAAACAAAGTTAACTCAGTGCATAACTTTTACTTTCCTGGCTCCATGTGGGATCCCAGAGCTGGTGAGATCCTGAGATACAGCCTCCCCATAGGTCATGCCCAGGGGCTTCCATTATCTCTAAGCAGCACACACTCCAGAGCATCTTATTAATGATATTTAATTACATTGAAATTAATGATGTTTTTCATCTGATCCTGGGCTGATTTTACAGCTGGGAGATAAGCTGGGCGACTTTGGCTTTTCTGTTTCTCCATCTCAGCAGTCAAGTGCCCCTTTTATCTCTGGACTCGCTGCTTTTTTCCAGGTGCCATTTTCTCCACCTGCACTTCCTGCTCTGACTACCACCCCTCCCTTTTCCAGGAATAATTAACTACCCCAAGCCACAGAAATGATCCATTTCCACATGAGGGTTTCTGATGATATGGACAATGCAGTTTTTCTCAACAGAGTTTAATTTGCATATATCCTGGCCATAACTTAATTAGGTTTTAAAGCACAGAGATTGTCAAATGAGCACTATCTGATAGCTCAAACAATACAATGGTTTTAGCAAACTCTAATCTCATCATTGTATACTTGAGTGCTCTGGGTTTTGCTGATGAAAATCTTTACAGAAGTGGAATGGAGTATTCAATTCTCAGGTTCGGGAATTGTTATTATTTCCCAATGAAAATAATGGGGATTGTAGATAGGATTTGCCGAACTTGAACTGTATCGATGGTTTTTGTTTTGTTTGAGCAAAAAAAGAAAGAAAAACAGGTGTTTGGGGGAATTAAACATTTCTGTTGTGAACTTTAGTACAATAGCATTGAGAATGAAACATTTAAAAACTGAGTATAGGGCAAGATGATGAAAGTAAATTGGATTGTGGAAATTCTTTGAGAGTTCAAAGTCTTACGCTATTTGATGGATTCAAAGAGAAAATTGGAAGTATACTCTGTTTGGACATTTTGTGCTTGGGAAATAGTAGGAGATGCAGTCCTTGAAGAATGTTGCATTGAATTGACAGCCCAACTATTGATTGATTAGGACAGACCAGAAATATTACATCAAATAATAACTTATTTCTTTCTTTCTCTACTTGTCTTGAAGCTCTTCCTTAATCACTTCTTTGCTACCTCCCAATAAAGCCAGAACAGAACCATAATAACATTAAAATAACAACAACTAAAATTAAAATAACTTTGCTTCCAATCAGGTAAGTTTCAACAAATCAGATAATTGAAAATCCCTAATTATTTCTACATCTGACCCTAGGATGCATTTTTTTCCCCATATTCTCTTGGCCCATTCATTCATTGAATATATATTTATAGACATTTGCTAAATATCAGATACTATAATAGGCACAGGAGAAGCAATGGTGACACAAACATAGTCTCTAGCCTTAGGGATATATAATCCAGGAAAGGAAGCTGCCATCATATAATTGAAACATCATATAAAACCAGAAATGTGAATTTATAATGATGACAAGAGCTAAGAAGTACTGTTATACGTTACCAGCAGAGCTTATAGAAGTGAGTTTTGACCTAATCTAGAAGACCAAGAAATAATTTCCTCTGAGAGTCACTATGGAGGTAAGATCTGAAGAAACAATAGTACTTGTTGGCCCAGAAAAGGTGATGAAGGGAGGGTTTCCCAAATGGTACACGCAACATGTGCAGTGATTTCCCACGTGAGCAGAAACATGACAGCACAACTCAGCCTCACCCCCATCAGACAAGTGTTTGGGCATCTTTGGTTATTTCATCTTTCTTTTGTGGGTGATAACCTTTTTTTGTACTGCAGAGTCTAAGAATTTTTTTTTTTTAATCCCTGAGAGCATAGTCCCTAAAGTAGAAGAAGAGATGGTTAGGGTATCTTTCCTGTTGCCAACCCCTTTTTTTTCTCATTTATTAGTCCCGTCAGCATTGTCAGGGAGTAGCTGACTAATAAGTTCCAGCCTGGAGGTGAGCAATGGGAAGGTGTCTGAGGCTCATGTGTCAGGTCACAATTTTCTTGTTGACAGCAAACTCTGTGGAAAGGGTCCTAGGTTTAGACTCAGAAGGCTGGGCTTTGTAGAATGAGTCACTTAACAACCCAGAGTCTCAATTTTCCTCATCTAATGGGGCGTTTGTGAAGTTCAAGTGAGAGCAATGCAGAGAACACAGTTCATTTATTTAAATATGGAAGGAACCATTTTATTGTTATTACTTATTCAGAAGTTCTGGGCAGGTTCAGCACACTTTTCAAATAAAATTTTAGAAGGGAAATTTATATCAGTGACCAGGATATATTTTTTTAATGCGTGTTTTAAAAATAGTATAATGATATATTGTCACCTCAAAATAAGAATAGAATGAAAGGGTGACCTGGGCCACTTGTGTTGTGGCCTGTCACTGCTGTGTTTACTAGGAAATGGGTCATTTGGGGAGTTCTGCTCACCAACTTGACTCTATTTAAAGTCTCAGTTCGATTTAGTCTCCACATGTGGACACAGCTGGCGTTGACCAAAAGAGAATTGGATCACTTTCTCAGATGACTCAAATCTTCAAAGTACTTCCACTGAGATATCAGAGAAGTGAGCAAGAGGTCATCTATGCTTTAAACAAAGACTTCATCCGGATATGTTTCCTTTAGATCTGACACAAACTAACAAGCATTAAGGTCTTCTGGATTTCACTGTCCATATCAGTGAGGGGACTGGAAAACAGGGGTTGTCTACTATTCATTCTAGCTCTAATATTCCATGCTAAAAATTTATTTCATCACTATCGAGAGGTATCAGAGTCTAGCAGACATGAGTTCTTTTTCTTTTTCTTTTAGAAAATAAAATAATTTAGTATTATATTATTTACAGGAAGAACAAATTTGTAAGCATCTGCTAGAAATTTCAAGAGAGGGTAAATTCTGAAAATTTGTCATCAAGCAAGGAAGCTTAAGTAGAAATTACTTCTACAGCACTCATGAATGCTAATTTGAGATTTGAGAGGTCATTGATAACATGTTTATTTGATGTCATGCCTTTGTCCTATTTTAGTCTACTTAAACGTTAAGGACTTTTTAGTTCCCATAAATAATATTTTTAAGGAAAAATAAATTTTCCAAAACAAAACAAAAAAAATATATTTAGTGGGTTAGTATCATTGCTTTACTTAAAAAAAAAAAACTACTTTATTGAGATGTGATTGACATACCAAGAGCTTTACATATTTAATGTATACAACTTGATGAGTCGGAGACAAGTATACACCTGTGAAATCATCCCCATGATCCCCTTTAAAAGTTTCCTCTCACCCTCTTATTTATTGTTATTACTGATTTTTGTGATAAGAACTTTTAAAATAAGACTTACCCTCTTTGCAATATATTACAGTATACAGTGGAGTACACCATACACTATTGCTACCTTCAGGCATTATCCTGTACAATACATTTCTAGGACTTAATTGAAACTTTGCACCCATGACTAGTACTTCCCCACTTTCCCTTGCTCCAGCCCTGGAAACCACAACTGCACTCTCTGCTTCTGTGACCAACAGACTGGAATTTTTACCTTGACTGTGTGACCTTGAGCAAGTTACCTAGACTCTCTAGGCCTATTTTCTCTTTTATAAAACAAAGCTATAAATACATACCCTTTCAGGATTTCCTTAAAGCAACTTGGCATAAATATGAAATACATGCATGAGACTCTCTTGTGCATGTTAAGCACTAAATAAATGTTTATGCCCTTCCCTTTTCATTTAAATTTGCATAAAGGTATTTGGTCTATATTAGCTTTTTGTGCTTTAACTGCTCATCTAACTGACAATTTCTTGAGTAGGAAGAAGAACCACCAATTTCTGCAAAGCTGTGACCTATAATATGTTTGAATTTCTTCAACACTCCGAGAGTGAAATAAATTTCCTTAACTTGCAATTATTTCACTTGTAATAATTAGGTATCAATCTTATGACTCATGATATTGCCTTATATTGAAATATAAGGAAGAAAAATGTTTTAGAAGGTAAAGGGAAAATGAGAGTGAGATATTAAAAAGTTCCCTGTTCATTTCTGAAATAAATTTAGTGTGCTTGTTTTTGAAAGAATCACTGCTTCGGGGGAGGAAGGACAAAGTCTATTAAAGGGGAAAAAGTTTCTGAAGAAGTTGAGTGGTTCTTTTTATTTTCTTAAATTCTTCCAAGGATTGGTTCTTGGAAAACACAGTTAACCAGCTATTAAAGTTGTAATAGAAAATAGTAAAAGCAATGAAATGTACAATTAAGGATCACACACCCCAGATATCTTCTAGTTCATTAGTCATCCTCCTATCTCAGCCCAGAAGATTTCTCAATCTCTGCTCTTTACTCCTAGGCTCTACTACAGTGAAACTGATGATAAGGTTCACTCCTTTTTATGGTGTTTCCTCGCACAAAGCAATGATCTCTTAAAAATGAAGTTTAATGCTCCCTCAGGAAATGCTGTACATTTTAGACTTTTTTCTGCTTGGTAGCATTCTCTTTTCTCAGTTAGTGGTTTAAACTAGACCCATAGTCATAGGGCTTTTATTGGATTCACCAGTAGAGGGAGTTCAAACCAAGTTGTGTGAGATTTTGGGGAGAGAGTTCTAGAATTTTGAGGATTGCTCTATTATTGTAAGCACATGACTAAGGTATACCCAGCAATCCCAAACTGTTAGGGGATGGGCAGCATCTTGCAGTAAATCATGAGGCCTCTGGCTACTCTGGCACTCTCCCCAACTTGGGTCCAGGGCCTCGCTTCTCTCAGCAGGGGCTGGCAAGGTCTGGGTTGCTGCCTGCTTTTTGGAGTTTGGGGCATAGTAGAGCAAAACAAAATTCTTGCTCTCAGGAAACTTGTCACATATATGCGAACAACACAGATGCAATCTATGTCCTCATGGAACGCTTATTTCCATTATTGTCTCCATTACAGTTCAGGTGGAAGCAAATTGTCCCAAATTAGTTGGTAATTGCCTCTGTACTCTATTTCACTGCTCTTGTGGACTTGACTAGGTTTAAGCACCCGTTGGAACCCCATATAAACATTCCTTTAAAAAGCAATTAAATTTGGAGGATGGAAGATAAAGCAAAGTATTTTAAATTATTATTATTTTTGGTCTGTTTTGTTCTGTTCTCTAGACAATATTGAAGTGGTATAATTTTTTCTTTGGTAAATGGTAATGAGCCTTTATGTTTCAATATTACATGGGAATTAGGGGGTTGTCAACATAATTGTGCCCCAAAAGTTTGTGAATCATTCAGTGAATTAAGAATTTGCTTCATTAATGCACCCAAACTGCACAGGTATGGCCAATATGACCAGAGGTCATCAGTGTGCACAAGCTGAGTGCCAGAGGGCCTGGTAGATCAGCAACTCACTAAGGCATCCCTTGATCTTCATCATTTGGGAAGCAACATTTTTAAAAAATTTTTTGCAGAGATGACTGGTTTCCAATGTATACATCCCAAATTCATCAGCTAATTGTATCTTCATCACCCGCCTCTAGGTGCTGGTTGATGAGTTATTCCAAGGAGACTGCAATTATTGAATCTTTGCACCTAAACATAGCCAGATTATTAAGCAGTATCATGTGGTACACAGGATACTTTCAGCTCCAGTCTTGTTTTGGTAGAGAAAACATGCTTTATTTTCTTAGCCATTTGCCTGTAACCTTAATGAATCCTGGAATTTAAGATGTGTGAATTTGATGTGTTGGGTATTACCTTGGATATCCCTGAAACATAGCAGTCGAGCATTTTTTTCCTTATAAGTGAGGATTCAAATCATCTATTATTGATGGCAAATATGGAAGCTCATTGAGGCCCTGAGAGTAGTGATTTACATTTACTGTGCACACATATCACCATAGACCTTACCCAAATTCATATCTTGACTCACAAGGTCTGTAGAGGGTCCTCAGAGTCTTCCATTTTTGGTAGGGGGTTGCGAATGATGCTGGTCATTTGAGAAGAGAAGTTCTCTGGAGTCTGGCTGTCTGGACTCGACTTCCTGCATTTAACTTTATCAACCATCCTGAAGAACTTGCAAAGAGAAACAGACTCAGTTACCTGAGAAGTAACTCTGAGCATGTGTTTCCACATCTGCAAACTGGTGAGGAAATAACATGTGTTACTCAGAGGGTGTTCAAAGAATTGAGACATGCAAAACACTTAGTATGCTACTATTATATGGTAAATATTCTATAATTATGATAACTTTTATTGAGTATTTACTATGTTCTAAGTATCACTTATATGTCCACTCATTTCTTCATCATAACAACCCTATGAGGTGTGTGAATTAAGATTCCAGTTTTAAAGATAAGGATAGTGAGGTGCAGAGAGATTAAAACTTACCTTAATTTTTGAATTTTGGGCGCTTTCATTAAAACCAAGTCATCTGGCCTCAAACCCATTTTCTTTATTAAATTACATTGACCATACAAATGTCAATTCTGCAGATGATGCTACTACTATTATTTTTGTGGTTATTATTGTTATTGTTGTTATTATTTTTATTCTATGCCACAAAAACTTTAGAAAAGCTAACCAAATTACAATGAAGAGGACTGCTCTCTGGTGCATGTGGAAGGTGGGACTCCTTCTGGCCTAAGAGAGAGATCCCTGGCCAGTTTGACTGAGTGGAGAGCTCATGGGATGGAGGAGTAGGAGAAAAGGCTATAAAGAGAAGTTGGTGGGAAACCAAGAAGTTATTTAAAATATACTAATACAAGAAGGCTTTCTTCTAAGGAAAATGGGGAACTTAAAATATTTTCTGGAAAAAGAATATTATCTTGCATCACTGTTTAGAATAAATTATAGTAAAGGGGGAAAGAGAGAGGTGAGCAGACCAATTAGGCATTTACATGGATGGTGGTATATTCATTCATTCATTGAGCACCCACACATGTGTTCTTCCCACCCCAATGCACCTGAGGACTTACAGCTTAGGACAGCAGATACCATCACAGACATACAAATACATGACCTGTCCACTAAGAAATACATACATAAAATGTGGCTTTAAAGTGATGAGGCTAATGGTGCAAGATTTTGTGGGATCCATCTTATTAGTTTATAACCTTGGCTCATATATAGAAATATATCTGAAAATAAAAGCTGGGAAATAAATCACACTCCTTAGACATTCTTCTTCTACATGACTCAGTTAGCGGGTATGTGATGGAAGGAACTTTTATGGTGGGGAAATTCCTATCAGTCATAGCTTTTAGAAATGCCTGTTGATGATATACATAGCACCATAATGGCAGTACTAAAATTGGCTTTTCCTTCCTGAAACCATCATTGTATTGAACCATGTAACCAGAAAATCACAATGTGGTGATCTTTCTGTACACTAATCCTTCCATGAGTGCTTAATGACTTGTCTGTTCATCGTGGAGATAATAAACCTTGCATGGAAGCAATAGCTGTCTTGGTGACATTGCATAAATCATTATTTGTAAAAGTGAAGGAAAACCTATAGATAGGAGCCAAGGACTGGGATAGCTCAACTTTCAAGTATTAACTCTGGTAATTGCTGTGACTGCATTAGTAATGCACTGAACAAATAGATGCAGACCAAAAAGTAAATATTATCTCTCAGAGTGATCAATAGAACAAGTTCCAACACAGGAAGGGCGATTATTAAATATCCTAGCGAGCTTTGTCTAAGCAAAAGAAAACTGCAATGAAATGCCTGCTAGAGGAGAAACCGGGAAACAGGCAGAGACCTCTAGAAATATCTTTAGCCTTTCACAGCTAAAAGGCAAGGAATTGTGTCATAAGAACGCATACTTGGAGAATATTAATACATTCCAACTTAAAATTTCAAAACTAGTTATTTCCAATACTTTAAAAATATGGCTTCCATGAATATAGTTTTATCAAGACAAGAGACTATAGTTTCCCCAAATGAGATTTGTTCTATCCTGTTTTTCAGCTTCTCCCATCACACCTTGCTTCACTGTAGAATCACTTCATTTCTCCGTATCCTACTAAGTTAAGGGAACACAAACATCTTCTTAAAGCCAATACAGAGTATTTCTCCCCAAACACAGATTCACAAGTAAACAAGGCAAGGAGAAATCGAAGAGAGAAGTAGGACATACTGCTATATTTAGGCCAGTTGCCTGATTTCCATTAGACTTATCCTAATTTCAATTAGGTTTTTGTCCCAGGGGTTGATTTTGTTGTTCAGAAAGAGCGAAGAGGCCTATAGGCAGGTGGCTCAGCCAACATGACGTACCCTCCGATTAATCAAAAGGAAGCCAGGTTAGTAGTTGCTAACCCCAGAAATAATAGCATTAGCCACATACCGCAGAAAGAACATCATATTAATAGGGTAACAAATGGTTCGGAGTCTGCATCGAAGTTGAATTTTTTAATTTCCCATTTTATTATTTCTCCTCTTTATTTCCTGCTCTTTCCTTCATGCTTCCTGTTTCTTTATCCTCCTCTTCTTCCTTCCCCTCCTTCCATCCATCCCTCCTCCCCACTCGCTCATGTTTTCTTTCATTCCTTTTTCCTGGATCATTGCCGTCTACTTTGTTTCCCTGATTTTATCTTAGAGATCTTTTTAGGCCATAGATCAGGTCATATTCTTCTCTGGAAACCCTCTGCTTTGGGTTCCCAATTTATCCAAGTCTAAGCCAAAGCTCCGAAAGGGGATGAAAGGTTTTACAGGATCCAGCTGTGTTTGGTTGCTGGGTGCATCTCTTCCAGACAGCGCAGACTCACTCCCAGCATACTGCTATTTTATTGCTTCCCCTCATTATCTGAATGACTGACTCTCTCACCTTCTTCAGGTCTTTGCTTAAAACTTTCCTGCTCAGTGGCCACTAATCACCCTGTTGAAAACTGAAATGAAGGCTCCCTGGTGGTGCAAAGGATTAGCTCTCAGCACTATGAAGCTATCTGGAGCCACTGCAGCATGAGTTCGATCTCCGGCCAGGGAGCTATCCACATGGCACAGCAGACCTCTCCTGTCTTATCCCTGCTGCTCCCCTCAGCAGTGTATTTCAGTGGATCTGCCTGTTCTGCTGCCCCCTGTCTCTGGTGAATCCTCTCACACACCCCCACCTCTGGCCTACACCCCAATTCTTGTATGCATAAATAAATGAATCTTTAAAAAAAAACCTGAAATTAACCTTTCTCCCCCTCCTCAACTCTGTTTTCTTAATTTCCTTTAGCCTATTATTCCTAACATATTACACAATTTATGTATTGTTCTTATTGTTTATATCTTTCTTCAACCATTAGAATGTAGGCTCCGTTAGAATGGGATATTTATTTCTTCAGTGATTTACCCCATGTATTTAAAATAGTTCCCAAGAAAAAGCAGCACCCAGTAAATATTTTTTTATTGTGTTGAATAAATTAACCTATTTTCAAAGAGGGATACAGTCAATGAATTCAAATATAATACAATGGATACATGTGATTGAGATCTGCAGCTATTTTAAAATCATTAATAGAAGAAATATCCATTCTCTGTCGGGATGGGGGTGGTGATGAACTTGAGGCAATGTTCTGAGATATGGCAACATTAATGTGGGCTTGGGACTATTATTAGGAGTTCATCAGCCAAATTTAAATGTCAAGGGGAAGGGAGGATATTCCAGATAGAAAAACAACATATGTCAAGATCTTGATATGCAAGAAACAAAGCCACATTGTATACCTATTGGAAAAGAGTGTGCAAACGTTCTTCTAAGTATATTACAGGGAACCTGAAAGGTAGAGGTTGGATGTAAGGGTCTGTAGCTAGAACAACAGAGAGGAGCCATATGATGATGAGTCTTACTTGTAAACCTAAAGGCATTAGATTTATCTTGAAGAATAAAGGGATTAATTAAAAGGTTTCAAGAAGAGGAGGAATTATCAAATTTGAATTTTTAAATATTGTGATAGCGTACAATGGATAGGAGAAGAGTATCTCTCGAGGCTAAGAAGCCTTTTGCAGGGTTCTGGTAGAGAGTTCATTGAAAGCATTGGAACCAGAAAGCATAGAGGTCATGTCTGAGAAAGATTTTAAAAAAAGACCTCATGTGAGTGAGTGGTTTTGAGGTACAGGGAGCAGAGATGTAGCTAATATAAAGCTGACATTTTTACTTTGAGTGCACTGGTTGGATTGTGACACTATTCATTGTAAATGGAAAATTAAGAAGTGGGAAGACTTGGGGAAATATTTTTTTTTAAAATGTTGAGTTTGTGGTGCTGTAGAAATCCTGATAGGAGTTATGAGGTAATTAAAAATAAGTGAATTATGTGGGTAGAACTTAGGATAACTCTCAGAGGGAAGTGATAGAGATTTGAACAGTGATAGTTAATGACAGTTAAATCATTATGATTAGTGTCATGGCCCCATCAGAATCTGTGGAGTGATAAGAGAGTGAAGGTTAGCATTCTGAACAAAGTTACTATTTAATTGTCAGGTAGAGAAAGTATTCTCTGTAAGTGGAATATTGCACAAATGGTCAAAAATTCAGGTGAATGTGGAAAGAGTAATGGTGATATGGAAGCTAAAAAGAGAGGATGGCCTCTATGATTAGCCACTAGGGAGGTGAGAGATGGTAAGAAGTGAAAGGCCCCAAATTTGCCCAACTTACTAGAAAAAAAATTCAGAGGCTTTATGAGGATGCAAGCCAAACTACAGTATATTAAAAAGTCTAAAGGATATGATGAGTAGAAGATTATAATTATAGATGAGTCTTCAAGAAACCAGCTGTGAAGGGAAGCTGAGGAATAAAGCAGTGATTGAAACTGTACATAAGGTGATGAGAAGGTTATTTCTCATCTCATATACAAGAGAGACTTGTTGGGCAAATAGAAGCAATGTTGAAGTGTTTGAAAATGAGGAAGAGAATTAGTTGTTCTTGTGACTGCACTGAGGGGCTCATTCTGTGCAGGAAATAATGGGAGTTGGAATATAGATGAAAGGTAGAGGAATTAACCCTGAAGGGGAGAGGATTTGCTTGTTCTTTGGAGTGGAGGAGAGGACGTTGGTGCTTACAAATGAATATATAGGGAATGTGGAGGTTTTAAGACTTCAATATGTAGCACGCCACCTATCACCTTGGTCCTTGAGTTCCGTACTGAATGAAGACCAACACAGTGAAGTGGAGATAAAAAACTCATCTGAAGGTGGTGTAAATGATAGGTGGGCCAGAGAATGTAGCCATGAGGTGTGAGCCTCTAGCCCTAAAAGAGACAGACACTTAAAGACTAGATAGGTCGACAAGCTTGCTCACGTAGAATGGGCCCCTTACTGCAGAGAAGAACCACTGCACAGATGCCAATGTGTACCTTCTGCAGACAGACAAATCTCAAGGAGAAGAGGGTTGAGCATGGTCCTCTCTTTTCCTCCATAGTAACCAATCATGTCGTTAATTGTGGATATGAGTCCAGTGATATAAGGAGTCCCCATTCCAGCAGGAAAATTGTTGAGATTGAGGGAATTGTGTTGTCTATCTATTATTTGTAGTGATGTTCTTCCTGTGATTGAGGGAGATAGGAGGAGTGATTGCTGGGGAAGCAGAGTGAATATGTGCAATGGCCACTGTGCAAAAAGAAAGCATGACACAGACATGCAAGGATTGCTAAAAGGACTTAAAGTCCAGTTAAGGATGGAGAACTAGATTGCAATAATTCCTTTCCAGATGGACAAGATGGGGCCATTAAAGTGATAGCAAAAAAAAAAAAATACTTGAAACAATACATCATGAGGTATAGAATTATGTAGCATTTCTCTATTCTTTTTTAAAAATATTTATTTATGCATACAAGAATTGGGGTACAGGTCAGAGGTGTGGGTGGTGAGAGGATTCACCAGAGACAGAGTGGGAAACAGAACAGGCAGATATACTGAAATACACTGCTGAGGGGAACAGCAGGTGAGTCAGGAGAGGTCTGCTGTGCCATGTGGGTTGCTCCCTGGCCGGGGATAGAACTTGTGCTGCAGTGGCTGCGGCTGGCTTCGTAAGTTGTGTCTTAATCCCTTGCACCACCAGGGAGGCCCCACACCCATTTCTCTATTCTTACATAGCAAATACTCCCTAAACTTAATGACTTAAGATGCTAATGACTTATTCTTTCTCATAGATAACAATTCAGGAGAGCTTTCACTAAACAGTTCTTTTGATCTAATGGTGTCACTTGGGTCATTTGTGTGGCTGAATCGAGACATATTTGGAAGGTGTAAGGTTAATTCTTCACAAGTCTAGAATTTCCATGTGGTCTTTATCTGTCTCTCTCTCCACATTGTGTCCCATCATTTAATAGACTCACTGGCTTCTGTATGACACAGAAACTGGCTTCCCTCAAAAGCACAGAAGGGGAAGATGCCAGATGTCTTCAAAAAGAGGCCTGAAACCAGTACAATGTTTCTTCTACACTTTCTGCTAATTACAAGGCCAGCCCAGATTCAAAGAAAATGATTGAGGTAGATGCGTCCTCTGCTGAGTGGATCATCTGCACATGTGGGGTGGAGGGCACACAATGACAGCCATCTTTGGGTACTATCTCCCGCAACTGGACAAGAGGAAGGAAATAAATGCAGCCTAGTGCCAAATGGGGAAAAAGAGAATGAGAGATTTCATATGACCACAGAGCAGGCTGATGGCCAGGGTGTATTTATGGACAAATCCTTCCATCCATAGAGGGAACTGTCATATTTCTGTTAGAAGACAAACTATCTTCCATAATGCTACAGATTTTCTAGAATAAACTTTGAGGTTCAGGGAAAAAAAAACTAATGTATTTGAAATTTCATTTTGATATTCAGACTTAGCTTGATCTGAGCAGGAAAGTATTTTGGACATGAAAGTGTCACACCAAAGTGTCTGCTTGGCCTTTTGGGAGATGGTAAAATTAGGATTTACCATCAAAACATGTGTACATTTGAATCTCATAGGTGAGACTGTTGTTCAGGAGACATATGGAGTTGGTTTAGTGGATATAGGGTACTCTTTAGGGAGCTTCCTCAACTTCCTTTTGAAGACAGACTATTCTTTATCGGGACTTGACAGGCCTAGCCTTACATCATTCTTGGAACTCCTGACTTCCTTTAATTTCCTTACCTTGATTGCCTTGCACATTGCCCCTCTATGTTGACTTACAGTTTCTTGGCCTGTGGCTTAGGGTTTTAGATTCTTTAGTAGATTTGAGTCTCCATCTCTGTTTCCATCCTTGTTTTCAGGAACATTTTTTTTCCTTTCTCTTTTCATTTTAGACCAACAACATTTCCAACTTTGAACCCACAGCTTTGTGACTTATAGAAAATTTTTAAAAAATTGAACTATATATTGGGGATTTCTGCTCAACACTTTCTTGAGGTCGTGTCCCTGGGTCATTGCAAGATGCCACTGCACTGGTCTTATTGAGAAGAACATGGTTGCAATTTCCTTGGTCCACAAGTCATTAAGGGATCTTTGATAAGATTGTAAATCCTGGGTCCTAAATTCTAGCCTCTCTGGGACACTAAGTGTTATTCACTGAATTTTTGTCTCATCATCTAGTGTTACAGAATTTTGCTGTTATCCTCAATATGAAGAGCGATGTGACTTTTTTTTCCCTACCAACTGTCTCCCAGCCAGGGAAATCTGCCTTTGATTTTTCTTATTTCAGGTTTAAATATTCTTAATGAATTTAGTCTTTTGACTATAAAAGCCAAGAAGTCTTGTCACCAGTCTTTCTTGGTTTGAGCTGGTTGTCTGCTTGAATAAGGATAAAGGACATGGGAAAGAGAGAGAAAACATAAATTGACAATGCAAAAGTCTTCCTGCCACAGTACCCCATGACTGCCAATCAAAGATGATTTCTCAATGTGTCTCTGCCTCTCTAAGGGCCACGATCTACTATGTTAAACAGTTCCATCTATTGATTATGATCATTCAAAGGAGTGGGAGAGCTCTTAACAATCCTCGCTGCTAGTACATGTGTCCATTTCATTAGTGGCCTTTCTGGAGAAAGTGCCTAATTTTGTTAGTCATTCAAAGAAATGTCTCTGGTGACATGCGGCTCAACATTGGTAGACTCAGAGAAACAACGAGGCAGAAGTCAGTGGACAGATCGGCATGGGATTATATAATTGTAGATTGTACTTAAGCATCAAAGGATTCAGCCTGTGGCACAAAGTATCTGTGGCTGTGACAACCTTGGCACAAATAACCCCAGTGCTAATATATGCATATCACATTACAATACCTGAGCACATTTTTATCCTCAACTTCATTTGAACCTGGATTCTAAACTCATAGAAGTTTCCATGAAAGGAGATTTAGTTACTTTCTCTTTCCTTCATTATAAAAATGCCTTTTAAAAAACATAATGGAAAAGTTCAGCTATTTGTCTTTCAACAGCGGGTGACAGGGACTCCACTAATTTATGATGCCAAGTAATTTACAGATCCAACCCTAATTTTTCAGATTTTTTTTAACAGAGCAGATAGCTGTATCATCCCTAAACTATGTTCATTATCTTCAACATGGAGTTTACAGACAAGGAAATGTAGCCTTTGGACTTAGGCACACATCAAAATCACAAGTTGACCATTTACTGTGTGTGATTTTGGGCGGGTGCATGGACTTTCCAAGAATCCATCAGCTCACCTGTAAAATGCTGATAATCTAGCTGAACACACAGGATTATTTTGAGGATTAAAGGAATGGTGAACTATGGAACATACAGATAATATCTCACTTAACCTTCACCTTGTAGAGGAGAATCTCAATAACATTACATTTTGCTTCATGCTATATGAAAGTGAGTTTTCCCTCCAGGTCCTAGGAGACTGATCTCATTGCCTCTGCTTTATGCAGACTTTCCTCCTAGCAGGTGCTCTTACCAGTCTGCTACAACATGCAGCTAGGAAATTTCATGCCTTTGAACAGTGGGTCAATCAAAGGTCAAGACTTTGAGTAAGAGTCTAGCTGAAGCTGGTATGCAGCTGTGGCCTGAGTTTTAGGGACATCATTTCCCTGGCTCAGGGGTCTTTTCCTTTCTTTCTGAGTTCTAGATGATTAATCTTATTGAACGTAATGTTTTCTTGTACAAACTGTTCCTCCTTCTATATACATCACTATGCATTGTGCCCCCATACCAGTTACTTGTGCCAGAAATAGAAATCATATTTGCTTTCATCCACAGTCTAAATGCCACATTCAATCAGTGACTAAGTCCTGTCAATTCCTCTCCCAAAATAAATCTCAGATCTGTCCCCTTCTCTCCATTGGCCCTGTCACCCCAGTCCAGACGTGCACCATCCTTCCTTGGAACTATTCCAACAGCTTTCCAAATGAATGATGTCAAGCCAACTTAAAAACTTTACAAAAAGTGCCATAACTCACTCTCTATTTAAGGAAACTAAGGTCATTGTAATATATTTAGGAGTGTCTCTATTCCACTGTCTCTCTCTCTTTTTTTTTTTTTTGTTTCTGGATTATTAAAGTAGCAGAGGTACCTATAAAATTCAGTTATGTGGAACGCCTTATTTCCTAACTGTGCTGAACAAAAAAGAGGACTCATATAATGTATTTACTCAAGATTGATTTTTGCAAAAGATTGTTCCCATTTCTAGATTGGGTTTGTGACTCATAGAGTCTTTTTGTTCTGGATGCTTTGAAAAGCCAAGCAAAAGTTCCTTCAAGCCCAGCAGTTAATTGTCACAGTGATGCCTGTTTGATGACTCCATATTTATTTTAAGAGGAACTGCATCCCGTTGGGCCTGCCAGGATGAGTTAGCTGTGAAATGCATTCCTAAATAGCTAAATGATTCAGCGCAGGATCCCATATATGAAATTGACTTTGTAATGCGGCTGCATGTCTCTGTTGGAAAGTCTATCTATTTCGGTTCTGTGCTTTATTTTATAATTCAATATTGCATATGAATAGGTAATGGAGGGAAGCTTTCCTGCCTCACAAAACCCGTGTTACTACCGGTACATCATTAAAACTTTGCCCAGGTACTTGGAAGGCTCCTCTGATGAGAACTCAGTTATATGGGGCCAATGTATCTGAAAACATTCAGAATTGCACACTGCAGCTTGCAAATAACAACTAGGATGCTCTTGAACTGAGAAACCCCCAAGAGGGTACTTACATCCTTTGCATCAATAAAGTACAACAGCTTCTTATCAGAGGCTGACTTTTGCTTACAGCTAGAAATCTGGCTAAACCCAGTTTCTAACCACTTAGAGACTTCAAATAATTCCCAAATTATACCTTCCTTCAAAGGGAATATGCTTTAAATCAAGTGTTTAATGTTAGGAAAATAATAATTCACACACTTGTACACCTTAGCAGACTGTTTTAATTTCAAGACAAAGAGAACAGAGAGCAGCACAGATTGTGCCCTGGCCGCTGGCCTCCCCACTTCCCCCAAAGTGCTTGAGAAATGAGCTTTTTTTTTTTTTTTTTTTAAGAATAAGGACTTAATCAGCACTGAACCCCATAGTGGCTCAACTGGGCATTTTGCTCAGCAAACAATATATTGAGGATAAAAATGTTGGTGCTTTGCTGAGATAGTGGGAGGCCCAGGGATACAAACTTGCTTGCTGGCGGCTCAGGGCCAGCGCACCAGCTAAGTTTTCAGCAAATTCTCTAGGTGTTTGTTCTTTAATTTCTACCAAAGAGCCACAGGCTACAGGTGGACTGTGTGTGATATCTGTGGTGCAACATATTCTGTGGCCCACCAGAGAATTCTGAGTGGAAAACAATCCTTTATTTTGACAAAATAAGTGACTTGGGGGGGGGGCGCGGGGACAAGCACCCAAGGTTTCCAGGAGAGAATAAAACACAGGGCTTGAGGTATCTTGTGTTTGTGAACACACCTTCTCTCCCGGTGCTGTGTACTATCTTTAGGAGATTGGAGAAAACAGTCCAAGTGATTTTTCTGAATTCTGCTATTTATATAAGAACCCCAGAGGAAAAAGGCTGGTTGGGAGTCATGATACTCGATTTCTAATTTTGCTATGTCACCAATCCGTGAAATTTTGTGCAAGTCATTTAATTACACTATCATTTTTTTTTCTGTAAAATACATGAAGGGAACTGATGGGATACTGCAAGAATCTCAGGTGCCTAAGAAAGGTGGTATTATTCCAGGAACATTTTTGTATTGATAGCATCCTCAGGAGTTCTGAGCCTTCATAGTTTCAGTTCATGCACATTTTTATGCTGGAGCATTTTCCCTCCTACATCAAAGTTGAGAGAAAAAAGCATCCTAGAATCTAGTTCAGATTTGCAAATTCAGACTGCAACTTTTGAATTTCCTCTAACATACTTTTACTACAGATCCCTATATTCCATACTTGAATGTCTCTAGTTTCAGAATATCCACCATCAGCAAATTTTCTCATCCCATCTTTGATGCACTCAGTTCTACCCTATGCAACATGCTATTTCTCTAGCCCTACAATATAACTTCAAAATGATGTCATATTGTTTTCATACAAAATTAATCTATCCAAAAATGTCAATTATGGAAACATAGCTGCTTGGAATATTTCCACTTCTTTTTCCTGACACTGCTTCATATGTACTCAAAGCATCTCCCCTGGAATCTTCTAGGCCCACAGGTTCAACTTCCCTTGGTACAAGTTACCATGGTTGGGGAGGCAAGCAAGCTAACATGCCTGACTTCCATAGGGCAGCACAATTCTGAGGACAAATGCACCTGTAGGAAAGTGCTTACAATTGTACCCCTGTACCTCCCAAGAGGGATCTACAGCAGATGGGGAACTTAGGTCCTCTGCACAAATAATAAATCTTCAGTTTCTGAATTCAGTTTGAATATTTAAATCCTGTCCTTTTTCATGGAGAAATTTGCTGAGAATAGTCAATGCAGTTTGTCCTGTTTCTCTACAACCTGAACTATGCTAAAGCTAGGACAGTGGAACAGAGAAGAGATCCAGAGAAGAGGACATGGATTTTCAGTGGGAGGTGCAGGGACAGGGGAATTCCCTGCTGTTGCTTAGAGACTGAATTCTCAGTAAGGGTAAAGGGAAGATGGTCAGACTGTGTTCAGAGCTGGCTGGCAGAGATGGCAGGTCCAGCAGTCATTTCATCCGTTGACAATATCTTGGGAACACTATGCTACAGTGTTTTCCTTAATGAGACATGTGCTGGGAGTGAAAGGCAAAAGCTCATCAGTGCTCCTTCCTAGGGTCTAAGAAACCAAGTACTGGGATCGTTGTTCTATCTCTACTGCCATGAAATTGGTGTGTCCCAGTACAGTAGCTGTGACATCACCTGGCCATCCCCCATTCACATGCAGACCTTTGGTTTGAAATGCTTTCTTGTAAAAGGGATAAGGGCATTTTTATACCATCTACTTATGCCTATTATGAACTCCATATTTTTGGCTTACTTGTGCCACTGTAAGAGGGCCTCAGTGAGCAGTGAACTCATTGCCCTCTTGATCTAGTGCATGTCATTCTAACAAGAGAATGCAGGTGGCTGAATCAGAATTAACCCTGAATCCTTGATGCCTCTTTATGATCAGGCATCTAAAAGGTTAATCAAACTGGTCACTCTGGGGTTGCTCTTAAGAGGAAGAAGGAAACTCCTGTCCAAGAATAGTCACAACGGAATCATGAATATTCAAAATAGGTCTATATTGTATCCAACTCTCTCTGCCTGACAATTACCCAAGGAGTGGATAAGAGGACCTAATCCTGTTCTGTGACAGTAGCATTTAGTGAGTGACCATCATGATTTAGTAAGGTGTGGGGACCAGGGATATCTAAGAAACATAGACTCAAAAAGCTTTTCTAGTCAACTTTTGAGCCAGCCATTGATACCATTAGTGATTCCTAACGCTTTGGATGTTGGAGTATGAACAGTCCCTTGGATGCCTTCATTATCATCCCATCACTGAGTGACTTTTTCTGTAAAAGTTGCACCTTGTCACATTGCAAGCTAGAAATACAACATAGATTAGTTTGACAGGAGTTGGCTGATTATAATGACACAGTGATTCATAACCTGAGAAGTGTTGAGACATTACCCATATTCCTGGATAGATTTCAAAACCCTCACACATCAAGTTACAGAGAATTGATGGGGTTCATCCCCTTGTGCAATGTGACCTCCTGCACAATAAGACAAACTGGTCAACTGAGGCAGAGTCACAATTCTGTCATGCAGTGGTAACTTCTGCATCAGATACAGGACATCCTTTGTGCTATGCCCACTCTGATGGTGAATGCATTGTCATGTCTAGTACTACAGTGGATCCAGGGAGTACCAGTGCAATCTGAGAAGTTCCTGATTGATCATCAGGAGGGCTAAGGGTCATGAAGAGAGTGCCTCTACAGTAGTAAATGAGATTTTCCATTTACTTTCAGTGTTGAGTGGCATAGAGGCAGTTTATGGTTCAACCAAACAAATCTCCAATGTTTTTCAGCTCATTCAGTGTGGGGAAATAATCATTACTGCCATGATCAATTTAGTGTGGGACATCCTTGACTCAGCAGCCATAGCCACATTGTTTTTTGACTGGGTCTATGGGATTGACCTTGTCGTAGACTTGAGGTTGACTTTTTCAGTGTTTTTTTTTTTTAATGTGGGCCATTATCATGATAACTTTTCATAAATTCTTTCCCATTTTTGACACAAAATCTGAGGGAATTTTCCAGGACACCATGGGCAAATGTAAGAATTTATCAAGGTTCCTCTGGGTCCATTTATTGTTCTCTGATGGATCACTTTATTCATTTGTTTGTTTGTTTTTCTTTTTAAAGATTTATTTATTTATTTGTTTGTTTATACAGGCACTGGGTATAGTCAGAAGCACGGGAGGGTGAGAGAATTCACCAGAGCCAGAACGGGGAGCAGAACAGGCAGACTGATGAAATACACAGCTGAGGGGAGCAGTGGGCGGCAGGAGAGGTCTGTGCACCATGTGGGACCCTCGCCTGGCAGTCAGGGATTGAGCCAGCGCTGCATAGGCTGCGGGCAGCTTCACAGTCCAGCGCTCAACCACTGCACCACCAGGGGAGGCCCAAAAACTATATTTTCAGTGATTCACTGGTGGTTCCTCACAGGACTTTGTTGTCTCATGGAACTCTCCCTGTGAGGGCCCAAGTTCTCCTGTAGTAGCCAGGACTCTTTGTAAAAAGTGATATTTTACTATCATCTCCA
The DNA here is from genome assembly GCF_964194135.1 of Talpa europaea. NCBI lineage: Eukaryota > Metazoa > Chordata > Mammalia > Eulipotyphla > Talpidae > Talpa > Talpa europaea. Next base: position 132,572,322 of record NC_140071.1, on the reverse strand, counting down.
ATGAGTCTTAGATGGAATAATAAACTATATCAGGGGATGAGCTATTACATTGCACCCCTGTCACCACACCACTCCCTCAATATTCTTATGATTTGCCTGTTTTCTGGCCACCATGATGAAAAATTTCCCTTTTTTAATCCCTAGTATAATTTCACATCTCTTCTACCATTGTCTGAAAGCCTGGAATCTTCTGTCCACCTAGGGCAAAGGTCATATTAGTTGGTGCAATTTTGTTACACTAAGGTGGACTAAGTCCCATAGGAGAGTTACCAACCATCATAGCACTTTGTTGACAGTCTTTATTCTTCATCCATTCACTCATTCATTCAGAAATACTCTGTCTATAATTATTGGGCATTGCTCTATGTTCTGGGTATTTGGCACTACATAGAATAGATGATCTGTTTGGAGAATCTAAACTCCAAGTACGTGAATTACGTGTATTAGAAGGTGGCAAATGCCTGAAGAACATAAAGAAAGAGAACAGAATACTAGGACTATGGTGTGAAAGTGAGGGTCTGAGTAAGCTGAGGTCTTGAAAATTGGGTCAGGTCTTGTGGAAGAACTTATAGTTAGGTGAATTTATTTCTGTAGGAAGAATATGTTGTTGCCTTTTGAAAGCCAGGCATATAGAACAGTGTCTTATGCCCAGTACAAGTTCAATAACATTTTTTGAATGAATGGAGATGCAGGCTACACCTGATGACTTGATTTTATTGTTCATAGATTGATGCAAAGATTCTAGATTTGATCTTTGTCCAATCCCCAATTCTCCTGTGAACAAACTGATGAGCAAAAATGCATAAACTCAGTGATCAAAGGATTTTTTATTTATAAGAACATTTAATGGTTCAATCTGTGATATTTCAACCATCAAGCATCCCTTAGGAACAACCAGCAGATGTCTCTCATCCACATAACCAAAGGAACTCACCAGAGGATCTGTTCCTGAACAAAGGGTAGATCTGTTCAAAGACAAATTATATTCTCTAACTTAGGATGTGGAAATTACTGGAAAACTCCAAACCACAGTCTTATAATTTCAATAAGGTTGTAATTGGGATTCCATGAGCACACTCTCACTTCAAACCAATATATGTCCCCCTATATTTTGCCCATTATCCCAGATCTACTTCTTGGGTCTTGATGACTTTTGGCTACTCATACTAAAATATTGGGGGTAGATGGTTATCTTCCCTGAGTTTTCTCTTCTCTTGGGTAATTTTTTTTAATCATATTTAAAATATTTGAATTTCTTCACCATCTTATACAATGTCCCCTGAAAATGTCATAATTTGCCTTAAATTGTGATACTTAGAATTGGATGAGTACACTAGGTATGTTATACGTAGCATAGAGACAAGATTATTACCATCTCATTTGTTCAAGTTTTATTTTTATTCATGTAGCTGAAGATGGCATTGGCTCTTTGGGGGGCAGTTCCATCTCATCATAGGTATGCGTTGAGTCAATTGCCAGCTATAACAATTGTTATTTTCACCTGTGCTCTGCTAAGTCAAATGGCCCCTGTGTTCTACTTGAGTAGTTGTTTATTGGGGACTCTATGATAACTAAATACCTTTTTCCCTGCTAAATTTAATGTTCTAGGTTTAATACAATGCTTTAGTCTGTCAAAATATTTTCCCTCTATGTTTCATCACTCAGTGAATTTTCTAACCTTCCCCCCATTTCATGTCACTCTCACATTTGATAATTTGTCTTTTGATTATTATCAAGGTAATGGATTTAAATTTCACATGATCAGAAACCTTTTTGAAGTAAACTTACACAGAAACCTAAAAGATAAAGGAGATATCTGTCATTTAATTTTAGTTTGCAAGTTAAATTATTAATATTCATTCTGTATGAAGTCCTTCAGGTTACCTAAATGAGGCAGTTGTTGTTGAACATAAAATTTCAAATTAGTGTTTATAAGTGGCAGCTGAATTCCAACAAATCCCATCGTCTAATTTATGTGAATATTTGGTTTAGGTTGCTCAGTATTGAGAATATGGTGATTAAAACAGAAGTAGCTGCAATTGTTTGTTTGTTTGGTTTCTAACTCCATTGTCTTTGCAATCTCAGGACAAGTTTTCAGTAAAATAAAATCAGATCTTTGAAAGAAGCATAGTGGGACCATTTGTTCTTAAACCAAAACATTGATAATATTTAACTGTGTTCATTCATTCATTCATCAAGTATTTCTTTTTTTTTTTTATTAAGACTTCTTTTTTTTTTTTAATAAATTTTATTGTTATATTCCCCATACAATTGCAGCCCCCCATTCTGACCCCAATCCCTCCCCTCCCGCCCACGCCCCCCTAAAAGTGTCTCTGGTTCATAGTTTTTTGTTGATTTTGATTTTCACTTTCTTATAGTTATTCATTTTCCTGGTCCCTTATTTAAGTTTTCTAGATTCCTGCTATGAGTGAGACCATCCAGTATTTTTCTTTTTCTTTTTGGCTTATTTCGCTGAGCATGATCCCTTCCAGCGCCATCCATGTTGCAGCAAATTGCATGTGTTTATCTTTTTTGAATGCTGAGTAATATTCCATGGTATATATGTACCACATCTTCTTGATCCAGTCATCTATTTTTGGGCATTTGGGTTGTTTCCAAAGCTTAGCTATTGTAAACAGTGCTGCTATAAACATAGGGGTGCAGGTGTTCTTTGGAATTGATGTTTCTGTGTCCTTTGGGTAAATACCTAGGAGTGGAATTGCTGGGTCATATGGAAGCTCTATGTTTAGTAGGTCCAGAAATCTCCACACAGCTTTCCACAGTGGTTGGACCAGTTTGCACTCCCACCAACAGTGCAGAAGAGTTCCTTTTTCTCCACACCCTCAAGTATTTCTTGAGCATCTTCTCTGTTATCAGCACTAGCTTAGCTGTTTTGGGTATAGTGATGTATAAGATAAAAAAGCAGTAGCTCTTGGAACCTATATTCTAATAAGATGGGACAGAAAATAAACATGCACATACATATATGTGTACTATGCTTACAAAAGAATATCTTTCTATGTGTGTGTTAAATTCTCACTTTCTATTCACTTCCATTAACTTGGAGAGAAGTCTTAGCAATACCTGGTTTATATTGCACTTTTTTTGCCCATCCACTCTTCTAGTTTTCTAGAGGATTATGTATCAGCTTCTTATCTCAGTTCCTAACAATTTTCCATTTTCATTTTCAGCCAATGACAGCCCTTCCTAGTCTACCAAGAACATAGAACCTATCAGAAGAGAATATCTGTAGGGCACTGCCAACACATCAAATCATCTTCCAACATTAGTTTTCAATGTTGCCTATTTCCAAAGGTGCAATATCCAAGTTCCTATTTAAGACAATCTATCTCTTTGTGCCCTGGATTCTATTTCTTTTTGTGTATTCAAAAATGTCACATCAGCAATTCTCCTTTATTTCTCCTACCTTTGCTTCTATTGGATCAATTTCTCCCATCAATCCTTTTGTTGATTATTTTCCCCAATAGCTATAGCCTCTTTTCTTTACTCTCCTTTGAAATAGAATTCCACAAAAGTACAGTTTATGCTTATAATTTTAATTCTTTCATTGATTTTTTTCTTACTCTTGCTTCTGTTTCTATTTTTAATTAACATTATTTTTTTAGAGTAGTTTTAGGTTAATGACAAGACCTAGAGGGGAAGACACAGAGATTTTCCATATACCCCCTGCTCTCTAATTTTTTAATTGTTAATTTTTAATGAATTTAAATAATAAATAATAGTATTAATATCTTTCTAATGATTTCAGGGTTTTTATTATGAAATATAAGACATACAAAAATTACCTAAAATGTGAGTTAGTAGCTTATTAATTTCTTTTAAAGAAACTCGTGAAAACAACCAAGACAAATAAATTATATTTTGCGGTATCACAAAATTCCCTCATGTGCTTTTTTCCAATCACTACCTTTGTCTCTTCTAATAGGTAATCATTCTCTTGATTTCTTACATCAATCTCTTTGCTATGTATCACACATACCAGTTATGAGTTCACTAAACAATTTATCTTTTTCTGAACTATGCTTAAGTGGAATTAATGCAATATCCGTGTCTCTATATTCTATATATTCAATTGTGTCAGTGTCTTTCACTTCATAGTGTGTGTGAGTGTTTACCTCTATGGGTGTGTAGTAATTTTTTGTTCACTTTCACTGTTGTACAGTGCATGAATATATCGTAATCTGTTTTTTTTTTTTTTCATTCTTCTATTGATGGTCATTTACTTGGCTTTTAGATTTGAAAGCTGTCATGGACATTCTTGTACATGTCTATTAGTTTTTGCATGTTCACAGTTCAGGTAGATATATAACTGGAAAGCAATTGTTGAGCCATAGGATACATACATTAAACTTTAATAAATAATGTCACATTACTTTCCAAGTGTACATGAGGGTTCTGGTTGTCTCACATCTTTGACAACATCTTATATTTTTAGCCTTTTTAATTTTTGTTCATTCTGTGGACTTACAATATAAGCCAAGTATTTTTAAGTTATATTTTCTATTATGACAAATAAAGATAAGCTCCTTTTCCTATGGCTACAGGTCATTTGGAAATTTCTTTTGTGAAAGATCTTTTCAAGTCTCTATTCCATTTTTTTTCTATTTGGTTAATGTCCTTTCTTATTGATTTGGGAAAAATAGATATTCTGGATATTATTTTTATGTTATTCATTTCTGATGGACTCACTGTTTCCCAATTATTCTTGTCAATATTTCCTGGGACTTTGATAAGCAAAATGTAGTCAAATTTATTAATATTTTCTTTATAAGTAGAGGTCTTATGTCCTATTAAAAATTTTCCAACCTAATGTCATGAAGTTATTCTCCTTATTATTTTCTAAATGCATTATTTTGTGGGCCACCCCTAGTGGTGCAGGTGGTTGAGCGCAGTGCTGTGAGGCTGCTCGCAGACTCTGCAGTGTGGGTTCAATCCCGGCCGGCCAGCGAGAATCCCACATGGCGCAGCAGACCTCTCCTGTCTTGCCTGCTGCTCCCCTCAGCAGAGTGTTTCAGTCAGTCTGCCTGTTCTGTCCCCTGCTCTGTCTCTGGTGAATCCTCTAACTCTCCCACAGATCTGGCCTGTACCCCGGTTCTTGTAGGCATGAATAAATAAATCTTTAAAAAAATAAAATAAATGCATTATTTTGCAATCAGAAATGCACTTTGTTTAGATCTTTAATCCATCCAAAAATTTATTTTTGCTAATGTGTGAAGCAAGAGTTTTTTTTTTTTTTTTCCCTGTAGTATTATTCCCCCTCTTCACTAGATATCCATCTGGTTAACTGCCTCACTTGCTTCATCTCTTTTCTCATGTTATCTTATCAACGAGCACTACCCTGGTAGCCCTTATTGAAAAGGCAATCTCCACCCACCCCTCAAACACAGATTTCGTTCAGAGCACTTTATTACCTTATGATCAATTGTACACTGTACTATTTGGTATATCCGTCTGTAGAATGTGAACTCTGTGAGGGCAGAAACCTAGATGATGACTGACTCAGATTATATGCTTAATCAATATTTGCTGAATTAAATGAATAAATTAATGCATGAAATGGCAGAAAACACTTTATTCAAGTCAACACCAGTTCATCTGACTGTATGCTAGTATTCAATATATAAAATTTTGAAATAAAATGCTTCTGAACATGTGTGCTATTTTTCAACTGTGTGCTATGAAAACTTTTGAAATTTTAAAAATCAAAAATGTTTCAATAAATATTGTAGCGTAAATGAAGATAGCTCAGGCTTTTGCACCATTGGCCTCCATGGTTAACACCTGCAGCCTTGAATGGGGAGCGTGGGCTAAGCATTGAGTTGTCTGGTAAACAAGAATGAAGTAGTCCTTGCCTTCTTGTGTTTCACTAGAAATGAAAGTGAGCAAAGGAGGGGGACAAGTTACTGTGCGTTTTTCACCAATGTGCTGACAATTGCAAGACACGGCAAAATCTCAGGGTGCAGCAACAACAGGGTTTATTTAGAAACAGTGATTGGGAAAAAGGAAAATGTTCCTAAGGTGGCAAAAAGCCAGCTCTGCCAACCCCATACAGTCTCTACAGTGTCTAGCACTCAAACCAAAATCTTCTGGTGCAAGATGGGGCTGGCCCTCCTAATGGGGCCTGGCACCTGGTTAGCAGTGGACCAGGATTGAGTTAACCTGCAGCAGCTAGGGGTGGTCACAGGAGCTGCTGAGGCCACAAGGCAGCAGCATTTCTGCTGAAACTAAAGTCAGTTTCCTCCCCAAGCCGATATCTGTCTCTTCCAGAAGCTCCTTACGAGCTGAGTCAAACCTTCCCAAATGAAATCAAGACTCGTTTCTCAAGCTCACTCTCCACCCAGCTGAGGCCTATCCAAAGCGGCTCCTCTCCTCTCTTGCCCCCTGCAGGTTACCTGCTTTTCAAACCTGATTGGTCCATTTTTTCAAACCAGTTGTTTCCAATATTTAAATGGTGCTGGTGTAAGCCTGAACCTAACTGTTGCCCTCGGGAGCTCAGACCTGCTTGATCCATTTTCAAAACCAGCTCAGGATTCAAAACCAAAAACAGCAGCACATCCAACATGTCCTGCACTGTCTCATGGAACAGCTGGCCAGGTAAGCACTGCTGTGTCTGAATGGCACTGGCCAGGTTCAAACCTGACTGTGAGTCTCCAAAACTGCCCTGGGGTTTTCCTCTCCCCCTACCATGGCAGGGTCCAGGCTGATGCTGCTCAGGTTGGGGCTGCTGTTACAGAAACCACAAAACAAAGCCATTGCAATTCAGCTCCATCCTGTGGGCTCCAGGTTAGATGGCCCCAAGAGAGGGGACCATTTGTGTAAGTTGCTTTGACTCAGGCTCAATCCCAGATTACGGTGCCTGGCATAGCCCATTAGCTACAGGGCTTTAAACAAATGTCTGAAGCGTGAACTTCACAGGGTGTAAAGGTTGCTTGGTGTAGGATTACAGAAAGGATGTACACTAGAGAGACTTATTCACTTAACCATTGTATTGTTCGTTCACTTACCAAATATGTATTGACTCTCCACTGTGTGTCAGACTCTGTTAACTCAATGTGCATTAGCTTGCCCCACCTGTATCTTTTCACGATGAGCAAGGCATGATTATCCTCTTGTTTATATGAGGAAAACAAGTCTCAGAGATGTTTAAAAAATTGCCTAAGTACAAAGTGTTTAAGTTGCAGGATTGAGCTTCATACCCTGCCTGTCTGGGCAGAGAGTGAAATTTTCCCCCTCATCTGAATGTTAACTCATGAATTGATTGATTCATTTGCTATTTATCAGATACATATTGAGTGCCTGCTAGGTTCCAGATCACATGAAAAGCTGGGACATAGGAGAAAACAGGGAAAAAGGCAATTGCCATCTCTCAATAGTGGATGATAGACAGTTACTCATATGCATGTAATTATATCTGAACTTTTTTCATTACACGATCACTTTAAAATCAAATACCAAATTCATTTGAAAGCAGTTTTAGGTAAACTCTAAAATTCAGGAATTATAGTCAATTCAGGGATAGTATGATTCAATAATCAATTAAAAACATATTTTTCTTTTTACAATTTGGCATCCCCTGTCATTGTTTGTACTCTTCATTTTATTCAACATGGATAAAAACAATCATTATAAACTGACGTCATTTAATGAAACCCCAAGCCATGAGAATTTAAACTTACAGAATTACTTTGAAAAGCAATGTAAACAGAAGTTCTTTTAGTTCATTTAAAACATTTAATGTTTTGGGTTTGCAAAGACATTTTTAAGAATATATATAATTGTTTTAACATGAATCCTTTATACTGAATTCTTCCAATCCATGAGTAGGGGATGTCTTTACTGGAGTTATTTCTTAAATGTAGAACAACAGCAAAATGACTAGCACTGTGTCTAATCAAAAAAAAAAAGAGTCAAGCAACTCTGCTTAAAGTTTTGATTCCTTGGTTGCTACCACATTAAAAATAAAAAAAAAATGAGGTGAAAGGAATATGTTTTCTACTCAATTGTGCAAAAGTGTCTGTAATCTGAAGTCTAAAAGAGATGGCACTATTTCTTAGCTATGTGACCTTTGAGGAATAAGAATCTTTTCAACTTCTCTATAGCTTCATTTCCTTATCTTTAAAATGGGGATAATTATAGTAACCACTTCTTGGGGTTCTTGTGAGCTGCAGTGATTCAACATAAGTCAACTGCTTATAGTTGCTTCTTGTGCCTGGCAAGTTGCTATTTTTATTTCTGCTAAAAAAGGAAATCTTAAGCTTTCAAAAAAATCATTATTAGATTTAGAAAACCTGACTATAGCTAATACTTTTCTGAATTTTGATTGTTAAATGTCATTTCTGTTGTTGAAAAAAGAGAAAAGGAAAAGATAGCTTCGTATGATTATGGAAGGCTGGAGAACCAAGCAGCATTTAGAGCTCAGCCCACGAAGGCAATGCCCACTTTTGAAGAGAAGCTTAAACCACAAATTGGTGTCTGGATACGATGGTTAAATTGTCCTCAGCATTTCCATACAGATCCTATTATTTCAGCAAATTCCTTCGTAGTATTGCACTTTTTGTCATGATGAACACCACATCCCTCATCGCAGAAGTGGGGTTTTCCAGCTGTTAGGCAGAGGAAGCTCTATTCTTACCAGTTTCATATGGAAATTGTGATAAGAGAGACAACACTACTGTATTTTAACTAACTGCTCAGATAAAAAGTTTCCTTTGGCAGGTGGTGTAACACCCATTGTTAATTTTAATCAAAGTGAATCTAATGGCTTAATGAAATCATTGGCATTAGATGTTCCTGGTCCTCCAGCACATTGCTGACCATATTATGGGAGTTTCTTTTTCTTGTATTAGGAGTCATTACCCTGTAGAACTCAGTAAATATATTTATCATTTTTGTTTGTTTTTACTGAAGAGATCCTTAGTTCCTGTTTTAAATGTTCTCTGTAGATAATTTGTAGGTGAGGAAAAAAGCTTGTTTTAACCTCTCTATTGATTTCATTTTTGACCAAACTCTTTTATCATACCATTTCCTGCATTTTTCTATCTTGACTGGGTAAGGGGAGAACATATAGTTTTGTTTCCTGGTAATCAATTATTCCTGAGGATTCATGAGCTGAGCACTTTCCATTTCAAATGTTAATTCTTTTTTTTTTTCAAACTGCATGTGTTTATTTTTTTTAAATAATAAATTTTATTTTTATATTCCCCATATATTTGTAACCCCCCCCATTCTGACCCCAATCCCTCCCCTCCCACCCCCCACTCCCCAAAAACTGTCTCTGGTTCATAGTTTTTTGTTGATTTTGATTTTCACTTTCTTATAGTTATTCATTTTCCTGGTCCCTTATTTAAGTTCTCTAGATTTCTGCTATGAGTGAGACCATCTGGTATTTTTCTTTTTCTTTCTGGCTTATTTCGCTGAGCATGATCCCTTCCAGCGCCATCCATGTTGCTGCAAATTGCATGTGTTTATCTTTTTTGAATGCTGAGTAATATTCCATGGTGTATATGGACCACATCTTCTTGATCCAGTCATCTATTTTTGGGCATTTGGGCTGTTTCCAAAGCTTAGCTATTGTAAATAGTGCTGTTATAAACATAGGGGTGCAAGTGTTCTTTGGAATTGCCAACAGGCATATGAAAAAATGTTCAGCATCACTTGTAATCAGGGAAATGCAAATAAAAACTACCATGAGATACCATCTTACACCAGTGAGAATGGCACATAATAAAAAACTAGCAACAACAAATGTTGGCGAGGGTGTGGAGAAAAAGGAACTCTTCTGCACTGTTGGTGGGAATGCAAACTGGTCCAACCACTATGGAGAGCTGTGTGGAGATTTCTGGACCTACTAAACATTGAGCTTCCATATGATCCAGCAATTCCACTCCTTGGTATTTACTCAAATGTTAATTCTACATAGTCCCCAAGATATAACAGTCCAATCAATTCATTCTTGATGATACGATGTAAAAGTAACACATATTCAGTGGAAATGAGTTTGAATTTTGAATCTTGATCTTTTCCCAGGGTAGCAATATGAGGCCCCACCCTCTTATGATCCTGGATGTTGGAGGGAGTCAGAACACAGTGAGTCTCATGATCACAAGGTAAACACCTACCTTCCTGTCTCCACAGTGTGCTGTATTGCCAGGGTTTCTGGATATTGTGTTTTGTGTTTTCTGATCCTATCATGTCTGAACTGTGATTAACGCACGTATCCTGAGCGTGTTTAAGGTAGGCAGGCTAAGCTATGATGTTCAGTACATTAGGTGTTTTACATGCGTTTTTGACTTAGGATATTTTCAATTTATAATGGGTTTATCAGAATGTAATCCCATTGTCAGTCCGAATAATCTGTATATAAAAGTATTGGTTATTCATTGATCACTGTATCAGCTCCTGCTTTTGGTATCCTAAAGATTATTTAGAGGGTGGTTTCTGCAATCGGAAAATGTAAACTGTTTATGAATGAACCATAAACCATCTATTAGTCTAACTATAGAATATTTACAAATTCTGAGGAATTAAAGATCATAAATATCTTAATTTTTAAACATAACTTAAATATTTATGTCCATCTACTCTTATAAATATATAAAAATCTTTGATTACAGGAAATGGTGGGCAGCTCACTATAGCTATAGTTCATTGCTGTATTTTGAAATATATAATTTAGCCTGTGTTAATAGGGTGTATCATGAAATAGCCTATATCATGTTTGGGTCTCTAAGTCTCTAATTAACTATGTATCTTTGAGTGTTAATTACATGGAAGCAAATGTGCTTTCTTTATGTTGTTAGTGTCATTCTAATAAGATTGTAAATTCTTTGTGTCCAGGAAGATGTCAGTCATCATTTTTATCTCCCTCCTCCTACCCCCTGCATGGTTATGGAATACCTGATGATTGTATTATTTATTGCTCTGTAGTAACCTACCTCAAAACTTAGTGAACTGAAATGGTTATCATTGGTTATTATGTGAGACATTCAGGGATATTACATATTTTCATGGCATGCTACAGATCTCCACCCAAAGACTAAAAGGGTGAGCCAAGATGTTAAGGTGGAAGCTTTAATGCATTTTATGACTTGACCTTGGAACTAGTCCAATGTCTTTTTTGCTATTGCCAGTCTTGACTCAATGTTAGAGACTACGTAAGGTATGAATACCAGGAAGGAAAAGGAACAGTGAAGTCTGCTTACAATATGGATGAGTGAGTTGTCTCAAAGTTTCAGACATCAGATGTTAATACGTGTGCTTGTTAACTCTCACTGAACACCTATGATGATAAAACATTGATTTGGATAAAGACATCAGAAAAATTGATTGTTTTATAATGGGCTAAGTTTCACAACACGTAGTTACTCCATTTTTTACTGCATTTGTTCTTTGTGAAAGAAAGTTCAACAAATGTTGCCTTAAACAAAGGAGTGATTTTGGCTTGCATAAGGAGAAAGGTTAGGAATATGATGAACTTCATCTAGGGACCTGTTTTTTTTTTTTTTTTTTTTGTCTCATTGTTGTGTCATTCTTGCATAATGGCTGCCAGAAGCTCCTGGGGTTTCCTTCACACCCATGCCCACTTGCTAACCATCTGTTTTCTGACTGGTTCATCACTGTGGCAAAGAGGAAGGGATTCTTCTGCATGTATAGGTTATTTAAGGTCCACATAAAGGGCAAGACGGTTATATGGTAGGGAAAAGATGGAAAAATATGTATAGGGAAACCTCATGTCTGCTATAATTATATATATTTGTAGCTTTGACTTTAACTAGATACATAGTCTACCCAAATGGAAATAACTTATACCACTCTCTTCCTCTTTCTAATAATCAAAGCCAGTTTTTCAAATCCTGATGTCTCTCCTATAATTCCCTAAAGGTCCATCGTTTAATCATTTTATTAAAATTTAGTAATAAGTTTACATTTGCATACTAATAATTCACTTTTGGATAAAGTCATCACTAAAATAGGTTTTCAGTTCTGTGTGTGTTTGTCCATGTATGTATAAACACAAATATATGTATGTGTGTGTGTGTGTGTATGTGTGTATGAATGGGGGACGGGGAAGGAATGATGTGGTCACTTGCCACTAAACCAGAAATTCATGACTGCATATAGGGAGAGCAAACATTTGGGCCATAATTATAGTGAATAAAAGAATTAATCTTGCTCCGCCAATAAACTGGGAGCTCCTTTCAGTCCTATGCTATGCCTTTCATTTGTCTTATCTCGGTATGCTCTGTGTGTTTGGGACACAGAAGAAAATCATAAAATACTGCAGGTAGATGGGATGAAATTCAAGATTTTTATCCATACTGTTGTTTCATTTGTGTGACACTTGTGGTCGTCAGCAGACAGGCCCAGTCCCCCTTGGAGGACCACACAACATCACATGAAGTACTGGCAATTGTAGTTAATACTTGCATCACTTTCCAATTATATTTTCATACGTGTGTGACTTTCTTATGTGAATCTGTCAAAAACTTGAAGATATCTCTGATTTCAAATCCCATGTATTCTGATAAAACAAATCTGAGTTAAAATCTGACTTCCCTGCTGGAGAATCTCTGTGACCTTTGGCAAACTTGATAACCTCTCTAACTCACTATTATCGCTTAGATAAATCATGTTCTCTATCTCATAAGAATGTAAAAAGGTTAATGAGAAAATACACATCACTCCCTGAAAGTGGTTCCTCACACAAGGCAAGCACAATAAGTATCATCTAATTATTATTATTTATTATTAGTATTATTCCACGTGGAGGTTTTGCCACCTTATCATATAAAAAGTTTATTTCATAGTCAATGTTCAAAGTTATTGGGACTTGGGCTGCATGGAAAAACTTCTTGGCATTATAAAGTTTACACTAGTGGGTCATTGGGTAGAGTAGAGAGATGGGATTTCTTTATTTTTAAAGGTTTATTTTATTTATACAAGAACTGGAGTATAGGCCAGAGGTGCAGGAGGGTGAGAGAATTCACCAGAGACAGAGTGGGGAGCAGAACAGGCAGATGGACCGAAAACACTGCTAAGAGGAGCAGCAGGTGAGAAAGGAGAGGTCTGCCGTGTCATGTGGGTATCTCCCTGGCCAGCTAGGAATCAAACCCGTGCTACAGAGGCTGCAGACAGCTTCACAGCACTGCGCTCAACCTGCTGTGCCACTGGGGAGGCCTGAGAGATGGGATTTAATATAGGGTATTAATAAGAACAACAACTTGAGTTCAAATAGATTTGGTTTGGTTTTTGGTGCTGTATCCTAGCTGCATTAACTTGAGTAACTTAATTTACCTCTTGAGTCAGTAGTCTATTGTTGCATAACAAACTACCACAAACTTAGCACTTAATGCAATGTACTTTTACTGTTTACAGTTCTTGTTTTACGCTTGTTGATGATCATAAAACGGTTCTAGAAAACTAGAAAACAGAGGTTTTTTTTTTCATTTTTTATTAAACAAAGTATAAAATTACCATGTGACCAGTTCCACATATAGATATTTATTTAAGGGAATTGGAGACATATGCCCACCCAAAGATTTGTATGTTCACCATATCATTCATACTTGTCAAAATTGGAAATAACTCATGTTCATCAACAAATATATAAATAATGTGTGGTATGACAATGCACTGGAACACAGGAACAAATCAAAGATGCAATTAAAATCCTCAGAAAGGACATAGCCACTTGTGTTGTATAACACAGACTGGCTGTGTTAGCTGTGAGGGAGTTACACACAGTGGTATGAAGTCTATGAAACCAGAAGGTTGGCATCATTTTGGAAGTTGGCTTCTACAGGTATTTTCAAGAGGTAGTTACCTGATAGGTATCTGGTGGCAAACTGGTCTTTGGAGTCCAGAAGACAACCATGGTTAGGAAGATAAGTTTGTGCTCAGATTATGATAGGAAATTTGGCTTTCATGTCACAGAAATAAAACTGGCATTATCCAAAATAAATTGTGAAAGGAACTCATCTGCAGCAATGAGACTGCAAATCATGTTGGATAAAACTCTTTCAAAAGGACTTAGTTTTGGAAGCAAGACGAGAAAATGTCCCGTACTCGTGTCCAAAGGTATCCAACTGGCTTGGCTCATTGTGTAGGTCTGTTGATGTTGATAGATAATTTGCAAATTGTGTTGTCAACACAACATTTAATCTGCTCTGAGCAGCTCATAAACAACACTTTGATTAATTCTTTCAGTCTGTGTCTTCTGGACAAGATTTACAGAGCTCTGCTTATTTGGATGAAAAATAGAGAGAGACAAACTGTCAGGATAAGGGGAAGGGGTATAGAAGATTTCCAATTCTATTTTTTGGTTGAATTAAGGTTTGTTGTTTTTAATCAGGATTCTAAATGTTTGGTTCCACGGTGGGAGGGTTTCTCAGTGGAACTTGGCAAATGATACAAAGAAGCAAGACTCAGGGTCAAATTGAAGAAGGTAGGACAGAGCAGCTTGGAGGAGGAGAGCTGTAAGAGCAGGGAAGTCAGTCAGGGCCAAGGCATGAGATGACTTTCTGGATTAGCCAATTAGTTCCAGAGACCTGTTGGAGGATTATATAACTCAGAGAGCTTGCTATTGTTACTCTTTGTGGAATACTGAAATACAGAGTTGAGTAGAATTCATCAACAAGTATATTTTTAAAAATGATTAGAATTTAAAAAGAGATTTCAATAACATGAGATACAAAGATATGCTTTATTATTGTGTAATTGTGTGTGTGTGAGTGTGTGTGCGTGCGAGAGAGAAATTGATTCTGTTGCCCTTTTCATATGACCATAGCCATATTTTAATTCCCAGCCCCCCAAATAAGTTTAGCCAAGCAATTTCTATTAATTATGATTTTGAAATAATTTTCTATTGATGCATGTCTTTTAAGCAACACATTTCTACCTTCATTCTGGCCAAGTTAACACATAAAATTGAAAACCACTGTTTATGGAATACTCTTGTATCACTGTGAAACATGGTAATCATCCAGCAACTTAGGCATAAAAACCTGAAAATGAATATAATTTGGAATAAAGTCCTTTTTATAGCAATATGACACAAGAGGTACAGACAGTCTGTGGCTGATAGGGAAAAAAAGATCCATGAAAATAGCTATCTAATAATTTCAGGACTATTAGAAATGTAAATAACCCTACACCACAATTCCTCCTTGAATTTGTCCCCTTTTATGCTCGTCTCCTCTCAAAGGGATAAATATGATTTTTATGAGCTGTGTTTTGGAATGCACACATTTTCAGCGATTGTGCCAAGTGTTTCTTTTGTTGTTCACATCTGCATCTTTCGATATGATGAAGAGTCAACAAGAAAGTAGATTTGGTTTTGTTCCTTTGACAAATAAAGTTCACTTTGGGACACAATTGGGGGAAAAAAACAAACATTACATGCATAACAGAAAACCATAGCTGAATTTTCCTGTAGTGGCAGTTTTGAGTTATAGCATATGCATAAGGCCCATGGAAATATTAACCTGATTCTAAAATTAGTAATTATATTGACCTTGACATCTGCCTTCATCACCTGTTCCCATTGCATACAATTCATTTAGCTGAGAATGGCATCAAATTCCTGTGTTTTAAGTCTACTTCTAGTAAGTAACTCCTTCAAATCATGGCCCTCTGAAAATTATAATATTAAGGACACAAAGGTATAGATGTATGTAATTGCGGTAATTGTGTTGAGAAGAATTCACATAAATCTCCTTTAGGGACTTCATTCTGTTTGATGACCTTCATGTACTCTCTTAAAACAGAAATGATTTCAAAGGATTGTTGTACAAGACTATGAGCAATTACTGTATATGAAAAGAAAAAGTGTGAAAGGGAACAATTTGAGAGATTTGTGTTGTGAAATAAACTTCAGGCTTTTAACTTGAGGATGGCAGATTCTAAGTAAAGCTCTGTGATTCTGGAACTCTGTCTCCTGTGCTGACTCCCTCTCCCCCCATCCACTACAATTTGTTACAAGCATTGTTGTTGTACAAGCAATACGCTGACAGAGTCTAAATGTAACACGACCCTTCTGAAAAATGAGGGAATCAGGTACTCATACAGAGAGTAAAACACCTAGTGATTTTCAATCTTCTGAAAATAGCAATAGTCTATTGGGTTTATTTCATGATTATAAAAGCCTAATAATCTATGATAGCTGAAAGCAAATGTGATTTATTAGGGTCTCAGACAGACAGAAGATAAACTCATAACTTATGAGTTTATAAATATAAATATATAAATACAATTATAAACTTATAATTTATCAGTCAGACTTTTTTTTTTTAAGGCGTGTGCTAAAAAGGAAAGAGTCAACAGCTTGCTTACTCTGTAGCTCCAGAAAGTGATGATTTGATGCTCTGAAATATCAGAGTTGATGAATGGTAGAAGCAAAATTGTAACTGTTGTTCTCTGGTGAGATAAACTTTCACCTCTGTGAAGAAAATAGAGATCACAGAAACTGATTGCAAGCAATCAGCACTGCATATTCTTCTTCCCTAACTGAGCAATGTTTGAATTTGCGCCTTTCAGACAAATGCATTAATAACATTTAGCCACTAGGTATTTGTGGAAGAAATTGGAAATTGTTTTTAATTTGTTGGTTTGGTGAAGCGATAATATATTGAGCCATAAGGGAGGGGGTTAAAAAGAAAACAACAAACAACCCAACAAAACTACTGGTATAGGATTTCTATTTGCATATGGAAATATATTAGTAGAAGCAGAGTCCTGTTGGTTTTATAAACTCTCTCACACTAAGAAAAGGGTTAATAGACAGCTTTAAAAACTGCAGCACCATGTTGTGAAATATGGACTTAACCCATAACTCAAGGAAGGTCCCAATGAATTATGGACCTCATTTATAGCATATTAGAGATTTTTTCCATGTTCCTTTTCAACGAGGCATATGGCTCGAATTAGTTTCATCTTGGGTTTTCTAGATCTTTCATGGACTGTTTTGTACAACAAACTGTAATAGACCGCTCTTTTAACTCTATGGTAAAATGCTATTAAGTGCTGTTCTTTAATTACCATGTGAGGCAATGCCTTAGGAACGTACTCTGTAATAATGACAAGCGGAGTAAGAATTTGAATCAAGAATTTGTGCTCAGTTGATGAACTTAAAGAAGCTGTTCTTTCCCAGTGGATGGAGGTGAGTGGGTCACTGTTATTTGGTGGGGGAGAAGGGGCAATTAGGGATGAAAACATTCAGTCACACCTTCTGTTGAGTCGGGAAAGGAGACTCTGTGATTAGGTAAAAACATTCTGAAGGGTTAAGAATATTAAAGGACCACATTTCCCACAACTTAGCTCATAAATCATATTTTCAGGTACTTTACATGATTTATGAGAGGCTGGCTGTCTGCATGATCAGTAAGTTACATTAAAATGGCAATTGGTACTTCCAAAACAGAGCCTTATGATAAGACTCCAAATCTCAGAGAAGGCAAATCTCAGCAGATAAGTCACCTGAAAGGGGAAAAAGGAAACATCTGCAGTTCTTTCTCAATCTCTGAAATTCAAGATGCAAAATCAAAATATTAATGGAAAAAATAGCAGGCTGAAATCTTCACACTAGGGTTTCTGGGTTTTTTCTCACTACTATACGAGTCACTTATTTTCTTTGGCTTCAGTTGCTCTTCAGTAAAATAAAGAATTCAGGGCCTTCCAATTGCTGAATCTATTTTGCACATTCTGTTTGTATAAATTGCATATTCCTCTTATGTGTATAAATTATTGTCTTGTTTCTTTATTTGCATATTACATAGTATGCGATATGTGTGTGTACATATATGATATTTCCTTAAAAAGCATGGAAGAAGGTAAAATGGATAAATATAGTACATATACATACATATAAAAATGTAAATATATGTTGATAGATTTGTATGAAATGAGAGTAACTGGTTAATTATATTAGTGAGAATATATTTCCTTCAAATTCCATTTGAATTAAGACTCAATGTTTTATTATTAGTCCTTTATCCCAATGCAACTCAACCATATTTGGATTTTATGCTGGAGGACTGATATGTTCTGAAGCTTTCTTTGCAGAAGCAAATGCACTTTATCTTGATTTCTTTGTAAAACGCTCTTCAACCCATTTCATTATTTGAAAGTTGTATTTTCCTTAACATACCAGCCATGAGTAAGACTCAACAGATCACTGCTAAGTAATTCAATTATGAGCTTTGAATTACTTGATGCATTGGGTTAGTTGAGAATTATAAAACCAAATCTTTTCATTATTAACAGGTTTTTTCCTAATAAACTGTCCATTATCCTTGTCTATCAAAAATGCTGCTGACTCCTGGTGTCCATGCTCGTTGGCTATGGTTGTTGTGTCTCTCTCAAGCTCTAGTCAGTCACTTTAGATAAATATTCTTTTAGATTTAGTCCCTTGGGCTTTTCTTAGTAAGGCTTCCATCACAAAACTGGTGGCATCAGTAGAAATTAAGATTTTATGTTTCTTCAGGGTAAGAATTCTATGACAGAGACCATGGGCGAATTGGTGGTGGAAAATCTATGGGGACTACACCTGAGAAAAGAAAGAAACATTGTTAAAAAATGAACAATGGTGTAAAATATATATAAATAAAAAATAAAAAAAATGATTTTATACTTTTGCAAAATAAGATATTGCCAAATATCCCTCCAAAAATCTCATAAGAACATGAGAACATGTTCTTAACATGATAACCAAATGTGGATATTAACAATTTTTGTTTTCACTGGTTGGTGGATGAATACATATATTTACAAATACATATGTACATATACTATCTAATTTGTTTCTAATTATTCTGGTTGGTAAATTTCATTTTTTAAATATGTATTTAGTAGTCTATTATTTTTTTTTTATTTTTATGTAGAAGAACTGGGGTGTAGTATAGAGTTACAGGGGACGAGGGTGAGAGGATTCACCGCAGTCAGAGTGGGGAGCAGAACAGATAGATTTACTGAAATACACTGTTAAGAGGAACAGCAAGCGAGACACAAGAGGTCTGCTGCACCATAGGTGTGTTAGCTGCCTGGGTGGGGCTGGAAGTCAGGCTATAGAGGTGATAGCACTGAGACTTTACCCTGAGGCCACCAGGGAGGCCTTGGTCTATTATTTTTTATTCAAATATTTTGCTCATTTTTCATTAGCCTAATTTTTATTTGCTTTAAGGGCTTAGTCTATTTCATTAATACAAATCCTTTTTAAACAAATGTCACTAATATTTTTTCTTCTGTTTCATTTGGATTTTTTTTTATGATCATCTTCAAAATACAAGTATGTTGATGTATTAATTTTTTTAAAGATTTACTTATGCATACAAGAACTGGGGTACAGGCCAGAGGTACAGGGGGGTGAGAGGATTCACTAGAGACAGAGTGGGGAACAGAACAGGAAGATCAACTGAAATACACTGCTGAGGGAGCAGTGGGAGAGATAGGCGAGGCTTGTTGAGCTATGTGGGTAGCTCCCTGGCCAGGTATCGAATTCGTGCTGTGGTGGCTGTGGATAGCTTTATAGTTTGTGTCCTAACCCCTTGTGCCACGAGGGAGGCCCTGCATTAAAATTTACCTTCCCCACTCCACATTTCCTTTTTGGTAACTGATTTTGAACCATAAGATCAGCAAATATTTTATGGTGTCACTTACATGTGAAATATAGAGAAACAAAACAAAGAGTCAGATAAAGCCAAACCAATAACAAACCTTAGATATATGACTGAGGCTACCAAAGGTGCATGGGGACCAGTGAAGAATAAAGTGGGAGGGAACACAGCAGACTCTGGTAGAGGAATATGGGTGCCTTGGTAGTAGGTTTGCTGTGGTGACATACACCAGAAGGGTGTGATCCTACACCCCTAAATCATACACATGGTTGTGAACCAATGAAAAAAAATCCTATCTCAAAATCATTAGCACATTCTCTTCTATATTTGCCTAATTCAAATTTTATTTAGTTTTTTATTCCTCATTTATTTTTGTAAGTCATATTAAGAGGAGATATCTACAATTTTTTGAATGTCTGACTATGTCAACATTATTTGTCTATATGGTGCCCAATGAATGTGAAATATACTGTTTGACACATAGCATGTTCATATATGTACATGAGTTTTTCTAGAGCGTAATTTTTCTAGACATCAGCATCGTCCCTTTATGGATGTATGGTATCTCTTGTCATCTTTTAAATTGCTCATAATAATTCTACCTTTTAAAAATTTTCCAACACCTCAATATTTTCTCTTCTAGAAATAGAATCAGCCAGTTCTATGAAAAAAATCTTATCAGGATTTTGATAGGTATTTAACTGAAATTCTAGTTGTATGTGTGAAAGTTAATATCTTTATAATATTATGTCAATCCTGTGAACATGGCATATCTTTGCATTTATTTAGATGTCTTTTTTATTACCTATCTGATAGGCTTGACGTTATCGTGACGATTGAATATAATTTGGGGATTGATTTAATGTAATAAAGAACATGTATATACTTATCCTGCTATTTGTGATTTCCCCCCTGGTGATGAGGTAGAGAAGAAACAATCCTGGAACATTTATATCCCATGATGCAGAAGAAAAAGACACATAATCAAATAAAAAGCAGTTGTTTCATTAAAATATAGTTTTCAAGGATTCTAAATTATAAAGCACCAAAAGTTTTCTGTGTTATGTTTTGATGGGGTGAGACAGTTAAATTTTAATCTATATTTTAATACCCATTAGCTCTCCAAACAAAAAACAATATATATCATTTTAAAATTTGTTGGCCAATTCATACTTTTATTGCATAATTAATTTAAAGTAAATGAAACAGAATGCATCACTTGTTAAATGAGAAAGTAGGAATTTGTCTTAATATAGTATGAATACTATTAAAAATTAATTAGCATCTTTATAATATGATATTTAATAATATACGAATCTAAAACCACTTATCACACTGACAGAAATGATAAAATGATACAAAACAATGAAAGGAGGCTCAGAAGGTGATAAGTGACAGAAATGGGTGTTTTGAAAGACTTTTCGAAGTAACTTTGAAAAATACCTGCAATATATTACTCCAACATGGCTATGTAATGATATTTTTTTTAATAATAAATTTTATTTTTATATTCCCCCATACAACTGCACATTTGACACGAGTTCCTGTCAGCCTTGCATCCTTACCTCCCTCACTCTCTTCATGAGGCACTAGAGGCTCATAGAACCTTATTTGCTAAATAACAGCTTGGTTAATCTCATTCCTTTATCCCAAATTCCATCCCCTTAACAATTTTTAATGGATCCTGAGTTTTCCACTTCCAACTGATTAGTATTTTTCTTGGTTGTGTGCTGTTAAACAGCTGCTGTTTTCTCTCCAGGAGGGGGTGGGGGTAGTTTCCATGGAGATGATGATGACTTTGCTCAGATGTGGACATCTCCAATATTCCCACTGCATTTGTAATTTCTAGCATCCCTTCCATGTAGAGTTCCTAAATAGTTTTATTTCCTTTTGGCAATAAACCCTTAGAATCCCAACTTCAGAACTGTTTAATTGACTCTGGTTTGTGGTCACCAATTTATTTAATTGACATTGAGATGTATTTATTTGTCATTGAGTCCTTCCATGTTTATGTGCTACAGAAAGCAATTAAAATAGGTACAATGCCTGTTATAAATAGAATTCTTTACCATAGTGGACATAAAACAAATACTTATTGATTGATTTGTGGCAATATAAAGAAAACTTTTAATCCTATTATGTTACTACAAGAGGGGGAAAAAGTCTAAATTAGAACCGTTTTGGGACACTATCAGTAAATTCATTCTTACATTCTGTTTTAGTCATAGTTTAAGTCCTAAATAATGCTGATTTGGGAGATGATCTTGCCTATCCAGTCATAAAAAAATATTTTAGTAGTTTAGACAAGACAGCTGGTATTATAGAAAAAAATACATAATGGAGGACATAACTGTTAAGACACTGGTTGTCTAAAAAGAAAAAAAATGTAGAAGTAAAGGAGAAATAAAATTAATACCTGTATTATAACCACTTATTTATTCCTTTATTCATTCAACAACTGTTTATTGAGGACTATGTATCAAACACTGTTAGGCACTACAAATAAATTTGTGAACAAAATATGCTTCTTATCTCTGAAACTTAGAATCTAACGGGCACTGCAAATGTTAAGCTAAGAGACTGTTAAGTATATGAAAACAGACAGCAGTTACATCACAGAAAGAAAATTATAGTGTAGTATGAAGGAATCCAATGAAGAGGGAGAACCTAGACTGAAGTGTATGTAGACAGAGGGTACTAAGGCTGAGTAGGAGTTGACAAGATTTGGGCTTTAAGCAGCATTAAAATCCAAACTGTGCATAATAATTGTTGGTAGTTGGTGTTGACTTAGAATATTTTTGGTACACATCTGAGTGCTGTGCCATGAGTCATGCTCTATTATTACCTCTACGTATGAAGAAATAGAATGCAAAAATTTAAGAACAAGAAGAGAGAGAGTGGGGAGAAAAAGATTTGAACCCAAGAGCACACATTTGATCACTACTCAGAATAAGCCCAGCCTTTAGTACAGTTTTTGGTTCACACAATCTGGCAGTTTTATATGACTGCAAAAATGAAATCTGAGTTTAACAAAAACCTCTTATATTTGCTATTTAGACATACGTGGATTGAGCCTCTTTATATTGATAGGGAATGTACATATTACATTTATCATGGAAACAGAAAAATGTGAGGGATTGTCATTTGTGGAGTATGTGTTGCTCTTCCATTGTTATTTCCAGATGTCTTATGTCTAGCTCGCTTCCTGCCCTGCCCTAATAATTGGATGTAGGTAAATAATTTATTTCAGTTATGGTCCTGTATATGCACAATATGCAGCCAGAAATGCATGCCATCAGTTAGATGCTTTAAGTCATCAAAAGCCAGAAAACTCTTCATACTTGTTCTGTTTTCCCTAAAAGTCAGGATGGTGGAATGGAAGGTTCCTGCTTAAATTTGGGTTTAACCATATTTGGGACAAATAGGAGACCTAACATGAATGAAGGGGATATGATTTGACAGTGATTATGCTTCTCCCATGTGGGTGGATGGAGCACCAAGATGAAAATAAACTTTGGCTGTAAAAAACTTGTTACCAGTAATTAGTTTAGAAATTTAATAGAAAGAAGATATCTAAATATAGTATCTTGAGTATGAGATGACTATCAGTTATATAAGCCTGACTGAACTTTTGGTGTACAGTAGAACAAAAAAGCAAAACAGAAGTTGTGTTCATCTGTGCATGTGGAAGTAGAATAATATGTATGTGGATGTCATTGGGAACAGACAGTTTGGAAAACCTAACTTCTCCTCCTTTTCTGTTCTCACAGTTGATGTTTTATGCTATTATATCCTGAATTCTGGATAGTTGCCTGTACTCCCCACTCATTTGGCCCAAGAATAGACATAGTCTAATGCTGCTATTGGTGTCTTTTGGATACACTAATAGTTTAATTGAATTTTAAATTGATTTTTAATGCCCAGAATCTCCCTAAGTGAAATTTTAAAATCTAGAAAATAAATACAGGTCTACAGTATAGCAGTGAAGGGTTCTCCTTTATACTACAGCTGTGTCATGGGGCTGTTAAAAAATCTAATCATGTAATAGTTGAAAAATGTTTGAAGAACATTAACTACAGAATTCAGACGGAAAGAAATAAATAGTGTCACTTATTTTAAAACACAGTCTCTCTTTTTGAACGTACTGTGCATAATTTGATATGGTTTGTGTATAAAAATATTGAAAAATAATTAAAATTGACATTTGATTAAACTTCTGATAACTTGCCTTACATTTTGTACAATACAGAACTTGTACACATTTTTAAAATGCCTCACAGTGATTCTGAAAAGGCAAGATTGGTAAAATTAATTCATGCAATTATGAGGAATTGAGGTTCAGAATAGGAAAATAAGTTGTACAAAGTATGCAGCTCAAAGTTGGAGGTCTTAGTGTTATTTCTACTCTACTATAAACCAACCAAAAATTTTATATATATATATATATACATTTATAGGGAAATTTTGTATCAATCTTGATAATGATTGAATTGACCACCATTAAGAATAATCTAGAACTACACTAGGGCCTCCTGGGTGGTGCAGCAGGTTGAGCGCAGTGCTGTGAAGCTCTCTGCAGCCTCTGCAGTGCAGATTCGATTCCTGGCCGGCCAGGGAGAAACCCACATGGCGTGGCAGACCTCTCCTGTCTCGCCCACTGCTCCCCTCAGCAGTGTCTTTGGTCGATCTGCCTGTTCTGCTCCCTTCTCTGTCTCTGGTGAATTCTCTCACCCTCCCACACCTCTGATCCATACCCCAGTTCTTATATAAATAAATATTTTTTTTTTTTAAATAGAACTACACCATTGAATCTCCAACTAACACTTCATGTCAAGGAGAACCATGCCTTTTGGATAACAAATAAATCGATCCCAAAGGAATTAATAATATAAAACTTTAGTGGAGCTCTGTTTTATTGGTTATAAGTGACAGAAATCCACTTCATTGGATCAAGGAGTTTGAAACACTACATGACATGCGCCTCAAAGACATCTTTACAGACACATCACCCAAAGCAGTGATAGTGAAGGCAAAGATAAACAGCTGGGACTACATCAAATTAAAGAGCTTCTGCACAGCAAAAGAGACAATAACAAAAACAATGAGAAACCCCACCGACTGGGAGAAAATTTTTGCACACAACACTAATGATAAAGGACTGATCACAAAAATCTACAAAGAACTGATGAGACTCAACAAAAACAAAGAAAATAATCCAGCCAAAAAATGGGCAGAAGAGCTAAAAAGAAACTTATCTGAAGAGGAAATGCAAATGGTCAAAAGGCATATGAAAAAAATCACTTGTAATCAGGGAAATGCAAATCAAAACTGCCATGAGATACCATCTCACACGAGTGAGAATGGCACATATTAAAAAAACTAGCAACAACCAGCGTCGGTGAGGTTGTAGAGAAAAAGGAACTCTCCTGCACTGCTGGTGGGAGTGCAAACTGGTCCAACCACTATGGAGAACTGTGTGGAGATTTCTTGACCTACTAAACATGGAGCTTCCATATGATCCAGCAATTCCACTCCTAGGTATTTACCCAAAGGACACAGAAACAGTAATTCCAAAGGGCACCTGCACCCCTATGTTTATAGCAGCACTATTTACAATAGCTAAGCTATGGAAGCAACCCAAATGCCCAAAAATAGATGACTGGATCAAGAAGATGTGGTACATATACACCATGGAATATTACTCAGCAATCAAAAAAGATAAACACATGCAATTTGCAGCAACATAGATGGAGCTAGAAGGGATCATGCTCAGTGAAATAAGTCAGAAAGAAAAAGAAAAATACCAGATGGTCTCATTCATAGCAGGAATTTAGAAAACCTAAACAAGAGACCAGGAAAAAGATTAATCAATAAAAGGTAAAAATCAAAATCAACAGGCAACTATAAACCAGAGACACACTACGGGGGGGAGGGGCAGGGAAAGGTAGGACTAGAGTCAAAATTGGGGGGGGGGGTGCAATTGTATGGAGAATATAACCAAAATGAAAATGCATACATTGTGCAAAGATGAAAGAAGATGTAAGAATTATATAAAATATTTGAATTAAAAAAAAAGATGCTGTTAGAACTATTTGATCACTTTCTTTTGGCTCAGGCTACCTTAATATTAGTTTTATTCTAATGTTGATTGTCTTTTTATGTAGCTAACGATACCACTGGCATATCTAAGCTTTTCATTGTCTTATATGTTTCCCCTTTTCTGGAGTCTTTAGGATCATCACGATTGTATCAGTCATTGTTGTCAGGGATTAGAGTACTCTAATTGAAAGCTTTGTAACTTGTGCCAGCCCCACCAGAAGCATGTTGTGTGTTCATTCTCACAAATCTGAGTGAAGTTACCAAAGATTGCCTCAACTAAAGCTATTCTACTCTTACTGTTTTATTTGTTGAAAGTTTTTGTTTTGTTTGAAGACAGAGCCCTTAACTCTAAAGTACTGTAAACTAGCAATTTAATAGAATGTTGACTAAAACCAAGGTGGATTTAATTTTCTGGTAATTTGATATAAATGAAGATCTTTGGGATATGGGGTTGGAAGATCTGAGCATGATTTTTGACTTTCTCAATTACTAAATAGATGCCTTTGTCCAAAAATCCCAAACCTTGGTTGATTTTTTTTTTTACCTGTCAAATTGCTTAAAAATTGATCTTGTTAGACTCTAATGAAACAACGCACAGGAAGTATTTTGTATAGGTTAGTTGCTGCTGATATAGTTGCTATTTATTTCATTTCTTTAAACTTCTCTCATTTTCCAAGTCTTGAAATATATAGAAATAGATAAACATTCAAAGATAATTTTATTAATAGCGTATTTACAAAGATATGGGCAGGGCTAGGGGAGTTAGCAAGGATCAGAGAAAGACCATGTGACTAGCAAGATGGGAAACTATTTCTTCCACTACACCTGAAAATGCAAAGTGATGAAAGATCTGCCAGAACACAACACCATGGGAAGTGCTGGCAGGCAGAGAATGTGACCCTATGTAGACAAACATACCCACTGACAACCAGAGCTCAGCAAAAAGAGATGGAGGGATAAAGACCCCAGACTCTCTCTACTGATGTAGTGTTTTCCGTTAGCCAAAACTAAGTAGAATAGAGAGAGTCAGCAACTCTGAGATGCCTTCCTTAGGGTCAGCCTCCTGGGTGATAGAGTTGGGCAGGGAAGTATGGAAAGAAGTTCTGGGGGGAGAAATGGAAAATATAAGTATAGGTCCCCTCCCACCTTAATTAGTTTTATTCTATTTAAGAACATCAATTGCTCTAGCATTTTATTTAGTTTCTAGTTCATTAGAATTGAGTGATTGCTCAAAACATTTAAACATGGCTCAACCAGATGTTGCTAACTTTAAAACGTGTCTTATTTTATGATTTTAAAATGGACTTAAAAAGTACCCTAAGCATCTGTCAATGTCAGGTGACATTTCATCTCACGTGGTGATGATCATCCTTCACTGAGCTTGGGAAAGCAACTCAGGATAAGCTGCATCAGTGTCCATAGTAGTATTTTCAGTTGCATTTTATATTGAGTATTTCAAATAAGGATTTAATTCAGGTTTAATGAGGGAGTTATTATATGTTAATTAAACATCAACTGATTATTATGAATATCTATTGAGGCATAACAACTATTTTATGAAGATGAATATCTCTTAAATAATCGAAGCTTAGTAAATATGCTACTAATAATTAGTTTTAAACTAACTTAAGTCAATAGAAGAAACACATCAAAAGGCACTGCCTTGAGTATAATGTGGTATTACCTATTAAATATCAAGAGATTATTGAGAATATGGTTACCGAGTTTCAACTCATAGATCTTAATAAACTGCTAGTTGCACCTAAATAAACCTCCATAAGTCAGCTAATATTTAATTAGCAGAAGTATTTATAGTATAGCATTTGCATTAGCATATTTATGATCAAATAAATAATATAATAACTCTTTTATTAAATCTCAATTAAATCCTTGCCAGAGGCATTTAAAGAACAGTGAAACTACACTGGCTATGGGGTCTTTAATATTTAATTCATTACATGATTTTTAAACTTTACTAATATGTTAACCAACCATTGATAGACTATTTTTTCAGTGATAGTAAATTGCACATAATCTATTTAAGAAGAAAAATATTTAGGCTGAATTGGACATGATAAGTCTCTAAGCCTCGTCTTTGGGTCCATTATAACTATGCCTAGATATAGCTTATGAGTAAAATGTCATTATAGTTTCTATGTTGTCACTCGAGGTTTTGACCAACATGAGTAGCTAGCAGGACTGCATTGGCGGCTGAGAGGTGCCCACAAAAGCTTCTGAGAACAGGCGTTTGCTTGCCAGGCTGCCCCCCTCAAGAGAGAAGCCCTGAGCAGGCTCTGCATACAGTTAGTTATATGTTCACAAAAATAACACTGCTCATCACTCCACAGATGAATCGGCAGTTGTCTTGCTTGGTTAAAAATGGAGCATAATTTCCTCTCAAGAGTGAGAATAAAATCCAAACTAATTTTATTTCAATATTGAAATGTCATAATTAAGTTTCTTTTTCACACAAAGCAGCCTAGGATGCAAAGAGAGCATTGGAGTAAGGTTCATCTCTCTGGAGGAGTCTCATTAACTCTTGCCTCATCCTTGCTGCAGGTGGAGGCCTGGCTTCAGTGAAACTGTTCATCTCATTTTCTTCTGGAGAAAAAAAAATTCTTTGGCTATGCAGACAATTATATTTCAAGACCAGTATTAGGATATAATTTGGTGAGGAAGCTAACAATGTGATAGTGATTCATGGATATGTGTTTATAGTGGCCCAAGTGAATTAAGGAAAATGTAATTGCAAGTTCAGCGTGTGAATAAATAATTCCACACTCTATTTAGTGCAAGTAAAACTCCCACCTGCCCATTCTTCTTGTCTTTAGATAGTTGTAAATTGAAGGAGACAGGGATGATGATGATGATCCTAATGGTTTACTTTTATGGAGGGTTAGGCAGACTTTGTTTGTTAGACAATGTTCTTATCAACTTTATGCTAATCATTTTATTCAATAACTGGGTCTCCTGTAATAAAATGTTAAGGATAGCTCTCTCTATCTCTCAGTACTGCCTTGCTCCATGATCAGCAACCATCAGCAACCAGATGATCTTTGGCAAATGACGGTGCTTTTCCCAGCATTATGCACAAGCCACTGTATAAGAACAAGCTGCAGAGAAAGGCAGGAAGGTGGATTGGGAAAAGCCCTCATCTGTAAGTCTTTGGTCTTGGTTTGTATTCTCACCTCTGCAAATACCTAGCTGTACAGCTCACCAGATTCCTCAAATGTGAAATATAGACTTAGATCTCAGGGATTTGCAATCCCTTCTAGCACTGGGTTTCATCCTTGTGGACATAGAGGTTCAATAGACCACACTTATTGTTAGAATATAAACTGCTTATAGAAATGTTAGTCCCACACTATATTGTTATTGTTCTGATGGAAGTTGGTTATTCACTGACTTAATTTTCTGTAACATTAAAATTTATTCTTTATGCATTTCCTGAAAGGAAAAATGAAGATGATTATTATTGAATCTGGAGGGGTTTAATTACTTTCTATGTCATGGATACCAAAGGGAAAACTGTTAGGATAATGAAGGCTCAGCATTTTAAATGAGGCTGAGATCTGGCAATCATGTTATTTTGCTTTTATATTTACTCTAAGATACATTGATAGAATCTTTCAAAATTTAGCTACTGCAGAAATAGGGTTTTTCATTCTTGATTCAGCATTTATAGATAATTAAGTTTTTCATTTAATTTTGTCTCTAATGATTTGTTAAAATGGAATTCTCTGAGATGACCAAGGTAGTTGAGACTCTTGGACAAATTTTTCCCAGTTTCAGGATTAGCTTCTTTATGAAGAGAGACAAGGAAACTCGATGAAGAGGAAGATAAACACATGCAATTTGCAGCAACGTGGATGGAGCTGGAAGGAATCATGCTCAGCGAAATAAGCCAGAAAGAAAAAGAAAAAATACCAGATGGTCTCACTCATAGCAGGAATCTAGAAAACTTAAATAAGGGATCAGGAAAAAGAATAACTATAAGAAAGAAAATATCAAAATCAACAAACAACTATGAACCAGAGACACTCTATGGGGGGTGGGGGGTGGGGAAAGGAGGGATTGGGGTCAAAATAAGGGGGTTGTAATTGTATGGGGAATATAAAAATAAAATGTAAAGAAAAAAAAAGAAAAAAATAAGAAACTGGAAGTGAAAATTTAAAACTTGAAGGAGAGTTGAGGGATATATACAGTAAGTTCTCAGTTAACGTTGGCCATAGATCTTTGGAAGCTGTGATTTTAAGTGAACTGACTTAATGAAACCAGTTTTACCATAGACTATGTTCCTACTGCATATTTTTGGTTACAAAACATTATGAAACTTCTAAATAAAGGCCCCCAAACACTTCTGATATTAAACCATAAAAAAAAAAAAAGAGGAAGCAATGAGATCCTTGTTTCCTAGTAATGGGAAGTTTTAGTTCTGGGCCACATGGTTAAGGGGAACAGGGGAGGAGAGGAGCAATAACTTAGATGGCATCGTATTGGGGAACAGTGGTTGCAGACTCATTTTTTTTTTCAATATGTCTGTTAACTAACTTCTTTAAAGGGGGCTTGTTCAGTATCTCTGTACTTCAGATTGTGATTTCATCTAGTGGTACACAAATAACTCTACCAATTTAGATACCTTGTTGAGAAGTCAGGTTAAAGATCTGCACGTACGTTAATTACACTAGTATTTCTCTTTAGCTGCTTGCCTTTCTGTTACCAATTAGGTCTGGTACTTTAAAATCCCAAATCAGGGTGGGGTTTAATTAGCCATTTATATCCCACTTTATGGCATGGTGCTTTCTTCAAATTTAAATGAGCTTTATGAGAGCTACTGAACAAGGAAATCTAGGTCAATATTTAATTGTTTAAAATACATGCTAATATTTGTAAGGAGTAGGTACTATTTCATTTACAAGTAACCAGCTGTTTAAAAAACTGTTCCACTTTGGTCTGCGTATAGCTGTCTTGGTTTAAATGCACATATGATTTTTGCATGTGTCATTTTGCAGAATATTTGTGGATTTCATGGAATCCAGAAATAGAATATAAAAATGGGGGCAAAATCCATTGAAATCATCTTAGAAATAGAATATAAAAATAGGGGCAAAAACCTATTTTGGGAGTTTCATGTAATTCCCTAAGAGGTCAGTCAACAACTACATAGTCATTTCAAGTGCAAGGCTCTGCTTGATCTCAACAACTCACTTGGCCTGTATCAGAAATATGTGATATTAAATGACTTCATCAAATAGCTTGTCAAGCAAAAAAGCAGATAAACCTCTCTCTAAGTGATGAACATGAACCTACTTGGAAAACACATTGAGATATCAACTCACAAGATCAAGTTTATTCCAATGTAACTTGAATACAGAAAACAGATAAAGACTTGAGGAAGAAAGACAAGAAAACTGTTGGAGTGATTGAGAAGGAAATACAAACACCCAAAGTAAAGTACAGTCTTGCGTGACATGACTTTGCCTTTGTTACAAAAGTCTTTTCTTAAAACGATTGCATCCAGGGCCTCCCCGGTGGCGCAGCGGGTTGAGCACACCGCTGTGAAGTTGTCCTCAGCCTCTGCAGTGTGGGTTTGATTCCCAGCCAGCCAGGGAGACTCCCACATGTTGCAGCAGACCTATCCTGTTGCGCCTGCTGGTCCCCTCAACAGAGCTTTCCGTCTGTCTGCCTGTTCTGCTCACACTCAGTCTCTGGTGAATCCTCTCACCCTCCTGTACTTCTGGCCTGTACCCCAGCTATTGTATAAATAAAAAATAAAGTTAAAAAAAAGATTGCATCTAGATTTCCTTATTTTTTCCTAACATGTTCTTTCTAGGAAGAATATTCTTTTTCCTTACACCCATAATTTTTGTATTTCTCCCAAGGCTATTAATTATTCTACACTGCCCTTCTTTTCTGGAGTGAGAAAAAAAAAATTGATTAACCTCTCTTAACCCATTCAGATCTTGTCTCTTCTGTTTGTCTTACCATGATTTAATTCTTGCTTATGTCCATTTGGATTATGGAGACTTTGCTCCATTTGCTAGAAACCAACTCTTTTATTCATTCTGTATTGATGAATCATTTACATGCAAGGTTAAGAAGAGATTTATAAGACCTTAATGCAATAATTCAAAAGGTGTGCTGCTATCAGATATCTGATTTCCAAAAGACTAACAAATAAGTTCACCTCATTATAAAATAAAACAAGATAAATGTAGGCTTAATCTTGACTTTAGACTCTTTGTTGTTACCTTCATAATTATTTTAAGGTTAGTTCAATGGTGACTGGGGTTTAGAGAAAAATATGGGGTGTCTGATTTCTACATCAATATTTGAATTTAATTATACAATTTTCCAAATACGTAGGATTTGCTTACTCTGCAGAGATAAATAGGTTGAGCCCCAGGATCAATTCCTCCGTATATTTTTTTTCCTAATACATTTCAGGGGGACCCACTGAACTAGAATCTGTGGACTGAAACAGGCTGATATAAGCAGTTCAATATCTCTCATAAAGTGGGATTTAGAATTTGGTCACTCATCCAAACAAATTTAGGGTCCAATGGTCCCCTACAAAGCT
Source organism: Talpa europaea (assembly GCF_964194135.1). Classification (NCBI taxonomy): domain Eukaryota; kingdom Metazoa; phylum Chordata; class Mammalia; order Eulipotyphla; family Talpidae; genus Talpa; species Talpa europaea. The sequence continues at coordinate 132,540,015 of NC_140071.1, read as the reverse complement.
GCCATTCTGCCCCTCATCTTCATGCTACATCTGAATATGGTCACTTATGAAGTCTGCTTTTCCTATACCCATCACACTTTCAGTTACCATCTCTCACTTGAACAATGGATACTTTATATATTTTATTTGTTTATTGCATTATTATGTTATCCAGATGTTAGCTTTGTGATCGCCAGGAGCTGGTATGTCTTTGTTTTCCAGTGCATCCCCAATGCCTGGAATAATGCAGGGCCTATGTCAGACAGAAAAATACTGTGTGAGTTCCACAAATATTTGTTGATTTTCCTTTTAAAAGTGTTATTAAAATATTATGTAATAGTCTCCAAAACTTTATCTCCTACCCCTTTGGACTTCTAAATTTTGTCATTCCGTCTTTTCCTAAACTTTCACTTCCTTAAATCTGATGTTATTCTGTACCAACATCTTTGCCATTTTTTCTGCAACATTCTTTGTCCTCTTTCTATTTATTATTGGTGAAGTTTTACCCGTCCTTAAGGTTTTACCTTAGAACTAACTTTCCATGATGGATGTAGATTGCTTTTAATGTTTATCTGTTGCAATTTCTGTTCTCTGTATTTTTGTGTTGTCTATATTTTTCTCACTTCAATATATGTTTTGGTAGAGATTGTATGCTATTTACTTCTGCATTCCTGGACCTGAGTAGGTGCTCAGTAAATATCCGTAGAGGGTGAATAAATATGCAGATTCACTTTTATATCATCCATATATCCATCCACATCCATATATTATCCATGTTGGCCCAGGACACTGAACCATGTTTGTCCTCTATCTTTCCTTCCTGGTTTTGAACCATTCTACTTTATCTTTACTAGTCTTCCTTTGGGGGACCAAAGCTTCATTCTGCATCCAGCAAAGTGATTGGGCCTCTGTTCCCTGTACTTAAGTCTTCAGCATATGGAGAACATAGCTGCTTTATCTCTGTGCTCTCTCCACTTAGTCAGAAATCCCCATGGCTAGCTCTTTCTTGAATTTTGCCTGAGGCTAATACAGCATGACCCTTAACCACCCAAAGTAAATCCTGTGGTCCCAACTCCAACACCCTGACTCTCCCTCAAGTCTCAGATAACAACAGAGACCAAGGGACTTTCTCACAGAACTCACTAGTTCTACTACATGGATATACATTTGAAACAACTGGGGGAATATTTAAAATGAACAAATGAATCTGAATTTTCCAAGGGTAGGGCTCAGGAACTTAGAGTGTTAAAGTCCCCTGGTAATTTTAACACATAGTCAGATCTCAAAACCACTGACTTTTTTTTTTTTTGTTTTTCAACCTGAAGAACCACTCCTATGGAATTATGAACTAGGAAAACATAATTACATTTCCCCCTGATGTAAAGGAAAAAATAACAAAATAAGTGTATTTTTTTTCTGAAAAAGACTAAAAAAGTATACACATTTTAAAATTCTTTCTAGATACCCTTGGATGCACAGTGAAACTCACACAGTTAAGGAGCAGGTTCATATTCATTTGTTTCTAAAGATAAAAATCAAAGTTTCCAACAGCCCCCTTATTTCACCTCATTATTCATTGATCCACTAACAATTATTTATTAAGGGGCTACTACTAACCAGTAGGCGTTAGGAACAAAGTAATGAGCAAAAGCGGACAAAGATCCTACTTCAACTGAGCTTACGTTTTTAGTGGCAGCAAGGGGCCAATCCTGAATAAACACATAAATTACTTTATCTTACTTTATCTTGAAATATTAAGATATATGAAGAAGGATACAGCAAGGTGAAGGGCCAATGCTGCTGCTTTATCTGTGGTGATTAGCAGAGAGCTTCCTTAGGAAGGTGGCAGCAGAGCGGAGATAGCTAAATGAAGTGGAGAAGTGGAGAGAGCTGAGAGGAAAGTGTGCAGCAGAGACGGATAATCTCAAGAGACCTGAGGCCCAGCGAGCTTGGTGCTTTTAGGGAACAGTGATATTAGGTAAGTCATTTATCCTTTCTGAACCTCAATTTTCTCATTTGTCATATGACAATGCTAATTCTGCTTTATCAATCTTTAAGAGGAATGCTGTGTGTACTGATGTAAGCAATAAACATAAAAATACTTTGTCAAATCGAAAGCATTGAGAAAGAGAATCCATCAGGTGTTAATATGCTGATGCTGATCAATGGTGCCTTCACCCAGAATAAAAAGCACAATTTTGGATATACTAGAACTAGAATGAGTCTGAGGGGATCTACGTACCTTCTCGAGACTTTAGAGTGATATTATTAACCCATTTTTCAGGTCACACAATTTCATCCCAGAAAGACTAAGTGACTCGCCCAAGGTGATGATGGTAGTTAGAACAAGAGGTCTGATAACTCCTTTTTTTTTTTTTGCTTTCTAAGGCAATGCTCTTGCTACTAACTCATTTTATTGCATCATTTTGGCTCTCTAAGTACTTTTTAATGTGCTTAAATATCAAGCTCTGGTGGAGAAAATGCAATCCAGTCTTTCTATAGGCACTGTCTAGACTCAGTGGGGAGATGGAGGGCCTCCTGATACCTTTGTTAGGGTCATAAATATCTCTCTTGTGGAATTAGCACTTGTGCAATCCTTGACTCCAGAAAATGGCTTCTGCAGCCGGGCCTTCCATCATGGTTAAGTGACATATATCATCATCCAATATGGATTGGCCAACATAAAAAAGCTCCTGTGTGCACGAATATTGAGACATTTTCCTGAGAAATGGAGCTTGAGGAATTACCCAATGTCATCCTTCCTCCTGCCCCTCCCCGAGAAATGGATATACATGACTTAGTCTGAGAAAGTTGTGGCTTAAGAAAACTCCATTGGTCTGGAAGTAGGAGTGCAGAGAGCATGATTTCTGGGGGATTGAAGTCGGCATTGAAATCCCCGCAGGGAAAGGTCCTAGAGGGCAGATATCACATTGGTTTATCCTACATAGAATTTCATTGAACAAATCACATATAAAGGGTAGCATACTATGCAATTTCTTTGTGTAGGAACCAGTCAATTTGGAAAGCTGTCTTAACTCATGCTGGCCACTTTGGGACCTTTGAGTAAATTATTGCCTCACTGGGCTCATGAGGCTGCCACACATGCAGCTATGAGAGCCTTATATTTCCATCCCAAGGAATGTTTGATAGATATTAATGGACTCTGTTAAAGACTGGAGGCAGGAAGGCTATCTATTAGAAAAGTAGTGTCCTGCTTTATTTCCACTGGCTTAGCTTGCAATTGCTCAACTGTGCAGTAGGAACAAACACATCACTGAATGCCTACTATGTGCTGGCCACTTTCCATATACTTTTCTCACTGAATTTTGCTGATAATCCTGTTTTACAATTTAGGGGCTACGTTAGATTTCCGTATTAGTCATGGTTCTCCAGAGAAACAAAACTAGTGGTATATAAATATTAACTGTGTATATACACACTATATAATTCTCCCTATACCTGCATACACAAACACACACACATGTATATATTGAGAGAGAATGAGAGAATGTTGAGATTGAGGTTATGTGGGCGGGAGGGGAGGGATTGGGGTCAGAATGGGGGGATTGCAATTGTATGGGGAATATAAAAATAAAATTTATTAATTAAAAAAAAAAGAAATGAGTTTATGCAATTATGGAGGATGACAAGTCCCAAGACCCAGGAGAATAGATAGTGTATTTTCTAGTCGGAGTCAAAGGCTGAGAACCAGTTCCAATCTAAGAACCAGTTCCAACCAGTTCCAACCAACTCGAGACCCCAACATATCTAGTGTTTCAATACGTTAAAGGCCTGCAAAGCCAGGTGTCCCAGCCCAAGCACACAGTTAGCAGAGCTCCCTCTTAGCAATTTTTGTTTTATCTTGGTCCTCACTGATTGGATGGGTCCAATCCTCCTTAGGGAGGGTAATCTGCATTCCTCACCCTACTGCAAATGTTAATCTCATCCAGAAACACTTGCAAAGACACAAATCAGACTAATGTTTAACCCAGTGTCCAGGCACCTATTGACTAAATCAACTTGGCACATAAAACTAGCCATCACAGTTAGCTTGAATCTTCCCCTTGAACCTATTCTCTTTACCAATTGCTAATTTGTCTCTCTAAATGGATAGTATCTATTTTAATAATGTAATTTTTGTTTTCTAAAGAATTCAGAACTACCCTATGCAACTTCATTTTGCACTATTCTCCAGTGTTTGAATCCCAACTCAATTTGCCATGTCATTGCCCACTGTGTGTTTTATGATCAATTGTGCAGGTAGATCTACACACACACACACACACACACACACACACTCCTTCAGCATGGTATGGCAACCTCAACCCTGCTTTTAGTTTTGTCAGCCTTCACTCATTACCTGAACTTTTTAAAATCACTGACTAATTGCTGAAAACTTGGCCAAACATTGATAGCATAGAGTGATGATGATGATGACGATGATGATGATTTCTTTGACTTTCCCTTGGACAATTGGGGGCATCTCTGTTCTTTTGGAACACTAAATGATAAATGATGGAATCCTCTGGTCTACCCTATTGGGAACATACCATCAGTGCCCCATTTTACAAATAAGGAAAACAGGTGGATGGGAGAATTTGTTGATGATCATGTTATCTTGTGAGAAGATGAGTAGGGATTGGATCAGTGGTATTCTAAGGCCTGAGATTATGTTTATCCATCACACTACAATATCTTAATGAATAATCCTTATTCTGGATGAGTGATTTACCTAGTTCACATCCCCATTTCCTCTGTAACTTTCCTATTTTATTTGACTCATTTTTGTGGTCTCTACACCTTAAAGTTACTGTGGATCATCTTAAATTTTATTCTTATACCCATATTCTATAATAATTGAAGGAACATATGTATAATAGCACTAGAGACCACTGGTTTACTTTTTAATCCTAATGAAGTGGCTCCATCCTACAGACACGGTATTTTCCTAGTAAATTCTTGCAATTAATATAAAGTTTCATTTATGCTATAAATAACTCAACAGGGAATATCTTCTAAATATGTCAGAATATGGAAGGGAATAGTCTACTAAAGCTGAGTGGAAAACTCACTGGAGGCAATTCCATCTATTCTTCTTTCAACTATGTGACTTTGGATGAGCCACTTAATTTTTGTGTGTCAGCTATTTCCATGAGGACAACTGCCATGTTTGTGTGTCCCCTGCAGCTAGTGTGGCACTTGATATCTAATTCACACTTGAAAAACTTATGTATCAATGAATGAATGAATGTGACTTTTTTTTTAAATACCTTTTAGGGGAGTTTTTGAGAGAAGTATTGTGAAGATAGTACAAAGTGTTCCCACATATCCCATGCCCAGATTCCCCTATTAATAACATTTTAGCATGGTAGCTTTGTTACAATTAATGAACCAATGCATTATTAGCTCATTGTTTGAACTAAAGTCATCTCATTATTTATATTTCCTTAGTTTTTACCTAATGTCCTTTTTCTGTGTCAGGTGCTTATTCATGATAACATGTAACATTTAGCTGTCATGCCTCACCTTTCCTTGTTCTTGAAGCCTTGACAGTTTTGAGCAGTACTATTACATGTTTTGTAGAATGGGATTTGCTTGTGATTATGCTGAGGTTGTGGGTATTTACATCACATTGTCCCAAGGGGACATACTACTAACAGGGTTATCATGGTTGCTGTTGTCCTTGATAACTGTTGTTGAGTTAATGTTTGTTTGTTGAAAAATTTTCTTCCTTTCCATATTGTGGAAAAAAGACACTGTGTTAAGTCCACCCTTAAGGAATAGAAATAAAAACTTCCCTGAGGGTGGCGTTTCTACATAAATTATGTAGAACATATTCTCCATTGGAGGCATTTCTCTTCCTCCCCACTTATCTAGTTATATCTTTTTTTTTTTTATCAGCATGGAGGCAAAGATATTTATTTTACATTTTGGGTTATAATCAAATACTTCCTTTGTTGCTCAAAATACTCAAATTTGACCATAGGGATCTCTATTGGTTAGCTCCTATGCACTTTTGACATATTCCCATCATTGTGGTTAGATTTTTTTTCCAGGATTTCTTTACTTTCTTGTGCTGTAACATGATCGAAGTATATTCCCCTATACTTCCTATTTCAGTCTTAAAATGAACCATTTCCTCTAGGAGCCTTGATTGTTTTTGTTAGAGTTGGCATTTGAAATCAAGATTTGAGCATGAGATATATGCAATAAGTTAGTTCTTAATGATGGGGAATGACTATGAAATACTTTGCAAACAGGGACCCCATTCTATGGAAAATTCCAAAATGATTTGTTGTACATCAAAGGCTCTGTCCTTGGGATCACATGAAGAAGACATTTTTACCTTTATATCTTTCTACCAGTCCTTCTGGTTCAAGAAGAAAACTTCAGTTTCATCTTGGTAGTATCAAACTTAGGATCTGACTTTTCTAAGCAAGTAAATTAACTTTTGGTACTGAGCTTCAGCAAGCAAAAACATCTAGCTAGCATCTATCAATATTGTTATGTGTTGCTTGTTTCATTTATATTACCATCTTCAATTTATGGCAAATTCAACTAGCTTTCTAATCATAATTGCAATATCTATTTTCCTTTAAAATATGATAAAGACTAAAATGTGAATAAATGTACAGAAAAGATGCACGATCATGTCACCAAAATAAAATAAAACAAATTAGAAGGGATGAACTTGAAAATATCTTGCAGATCTAGAATTTGACATACTATGTGGCCAGTATCTATTATCTTATACCTATAACTTTTAGTAATTCTTGAAAGTGGGCATATTCTAAAATATGTATCACAGATGGAAAGAGAAAACTATGGAGAATTAAAAAAAAAAGTCCTTGGGCCTCCCCTGTGGCGCAGCGGTTGAGCGCTGGGTTGCGAAGCTGCCCGCAGCCTCTGCAGCGCCGGTTCGATCCCCGGCTGCTCCCCGGCCTCTGGAGGAGGGTCCCACATGGCGCGCAGACCTCTCCTGCCGCCCGCTGCTCCCCTCAGCAGTGTACTTCGGTCCTTCTGCCTGCTCTGCTCCCCGCTCTGGCTCTGGTGAATTCTCTCACCCTCCCGCGCTTCTGACTGTACCCAGTGCTTGTATAAATAAATAAAAATAAATCTTAAAAAAAAGTCTTTAAAAAAAAATCCTTGTAGTTCTCAGTCTCAGAAAAGAGTTAAGAGCCAGGCATTGGCAGAGGGTCAGGCGAGAAACATTAGATAGTGCACGGACAGAGTCATGGCATTGAGATCAGAGAACTACAAACCAAGGCGAAAGTTGTTTCTAATAGCATCAATGGATATCCTCAAAATGTTCATGAAAAATGAAAATATAAAGCAAATAATTGTGACTAGCATATTGTCTAATTAAGATGAATGGGACATGAATCTTATGCATTTTTAATCTGTAAAACAGCATATTAATAAGGCTTAATTATAGCACCACAATCTTAAAGTGACTTTCTAAAATCAAGTTTATTTTGATGAAACATATGATTTTTTGTCTATTTTTATATCACTTTTACAAGCATCATACACAAATAACATCTTGAAATAAATTTCTTGGATATGCTCACCATCTTGATAAAAATTTCAATTTCTTTTATTATTCAGAATATATAATTTCCCACATTTGAGATATGTCTTTTTAGTACTTAGGCTTAAGTGTTGCAGAAATGACCCTCTTATCTTTGATCATATTTCTTGATGATGCTACTCTTTGTTTTCATTCCACATTTAAATGGTCAGCATATCCTGGTGATCCTCTCTCAGAAAGAGCATCTCACTCTGCTCTTCCACCCTTTATGTACATAGGATGGTCACAATTCTTTGCATACAAGAAGTAGGGTATAGGCCTGAGGTGTGGGGGGTGAGAGGATTCAACAGAGACAGAGTGGGGAGCAGAACAGGAAGACTGGCTAAAATACACTGCTGAGGGATGCATTGGGAGAGACAGGAGAGGTCTGCTGTGCCATGTGGGTTGCTCCCTGGCTGGGGATTGAACTCGTTCCGCAGTGGCTGAGGACAGCTTTAGAGTGCTGAGACTTAACCCCTTGCATCAGCAGGGAGGCCCTCTTTGTGACCTTTAAGAGAAGGTTAATTTTCCCTCAGTGAATCTAAATTGGCTAACAACTTCTTTGACCATGGGCACCTCACCTTCAGAATATTCTATCGTAGCTCTTCCAACTCCCAGACAGCAAGTCTGACTGTGTACTCTGCTCGAGAGTCCACTTGGAGAGGTGCTGAGACTTCAGAGAAAGGATGAGGAGTTGTACCGACCCCAGCCTCATAGCCATTCTTGCCAAAGTTCTTGTCAAATGAATGAAGCCACCTAGATTACACCATACTAGCCTTATTTGACTACCTGACATTTCATGAGCCCCACAGACGAGTGTTATTATTTTAAGTCACTATTTCAGGAGATGTATTATGCAAAAGAGAACTAGAGTGCTAGAATATGATTTTCCCAAATATGGCTTGCCCTTTCCCCTGGGAGAATTGTAACTCCCCATCGCATTGAGGGTAGGTTTTAGCGCCTGATTTGCGGTACTCCCTCCACTGGTGGAGAATTATACTTCCTGTCTTGTTGACATCAGACTTAACCACATGATATTGGGGGGAGGCAAGTAAGATATGCACAGAAATGGCGTGTAAAATTTTAAGTTTTCAAATTTTGAAAGTCATCTTGTAGTTCGTTCCTCTCACTTCATCCCCTACCAAGAGGAAAAAAACAGTTTCAAATGAGGGGTATTCTTTTGACCTGGCTGCAGGAATGAATGAGGAAGGCAGAGAACAGAGGCGCAGCTGACCCACCACCAACATATCCTATGGGTGAGAAATAGCCCTTTGTTGTTGGCAGTCACTGAGGTTCTAGAGGAGGCTACTAGAGTAATCCTCTTAACAATAATTAGCCTTATAATGATATTCACTCCCTGAAAGGTACAACAACCCATGTGGTCTCTCACAATTTTGTTCCATCTTAATAGTTCAACTCATCATGCATATGGCCAACCATTCAGTAAGGAGTGTCTACATTTTCCACAATTAGACATGTGGTCCATTCTGTTTGTTACATAACTTCCCATTTATCTACCTGGAAAATCCACTTGTAGTGTGCTTCAGTTTGTGAAGTCGTTGGAGTCTTTTCTGTATTTCCTAGACATGATTAGCTACACCCATTTTAAAGTTGCCATAGCAATAAGAAAGATGGTGACAGAAGAAGAGGAAGAACAGGAAGAGGTACAAGAGAATGATGATGACACAAACCTCTTTATATGTCGGGAATTGTTTTAAAATGTTTTATAATTTCCAATTCATTTAATCCTTACAGAACCCCAGGAAGAAATTCCTAGCATTTACATTTTATAAGGGGGGAAACTAAGACATAAAGAGGTTATATAAATCACTCAGGACCACACAACTATTAAATTCAGGAACCAGAATTTGAACCCTGAAGTCTAATTTCTGGGCCAGTGGTCTTTATTGCCACACTGCACTGCACATAGAGTGTAGATTTCTAAGACAGCATTAATATATTGCAATAAAGTGGTCTGATTTCATGGTTGTTTAAGTAGATGGTGAGTTTCTGCAGGCCAGGACCATCTTAGCTACTTTTTGTACCTTGCATATAACACAAAATCAGGCACATAGAAACTCGAGGAATAATTTTCAATAGCAAAAGCAGGGTTTGAATTTAGAAGCTGGAACTTTAAGTCCAGTTATTTTCCCTCAAACACATTAGTCACCTTCACTTTATGTTGCTTTTCATCTTACTATTATAAATGGATTCTGGAAGTGCATCTGTTCTATTAGTTGAAATAGGAGCTAAGACATTTATTGAAGAAGACTACTAATTCATTTCAATTATTTCCTTTAATGTTACAATAATTATGATTCAAAAAGGAATGCTAATTTTATGAGAACTTGTTGTGCATGTTAAGATGTAGTCTAACCTCATAGCATCTCTTCAAGGTCTCATATTTCTTCACTGGACTGCTCTCCACTCCTGCGTCCCAACTAATTTTCTCCATTATAAATTACCTCTTGGGCTACTGTTTTTAACTATATTGGTTATAAAACTCTTTACTGGCAATTCCTTTCTTCACTTTGGGTACATTGATATTTCTCCTTCCTTATCATTTAATTTTTCTGGAAATAGAAACTTTCCTATTGCCAACCATCATCATCATTATCTTTATCTTTCTCCTTTTCCTCGTCCTCCTCATTGTCATCGTCCATATATTGGCTGGGAGTCCACCTGCCCTTAATTAATATTTAGAGGTTAGTTTTGGACCATTATCCAAAGTAAATATAACATCTATATTAAATTTTCATGTTCTAAGGTTTTCATATTCTGTGGATATGAGATTTTTCTTTAATTATTTCAGTTTAGAAAGTACCTCATTTTGAGAGTATTTTTATCCTTCAATACAATGCACAGACTGAAAAACAGAACTTCACATTTTCATAGTTTCTGTTATTAAAATAAAACTACTCATGGGCCACCCTGGTGGCTCAAAGGGTGGAGCTCAGTGCTGTGAAGCTGTCTGAAGCCTCTGCAGTGTGAGTTTGATCCACAGCCAGGGAGCTACCTACATGGAACAGCAGACCTCTCCTGACTCGCCTGCTGTTTCCCTCAGCAGTGTACTTCGGCCAATCTGCCTGTTTCATTCCCCACTCTGTCTCTGGTGAATCTTCTCATCCCCCACACCTCTTGCCTGTACCCCAGTTCTTGTAATCATAAATAAATAAATCTTAAAAAAAAATACTCATACTAGAATTTTATGTATGAAGCAGGATTCCTGGCCTGTCGGTATGAGGGATTTACATTTAAGCCACAATATATAATACAACTTCAACTGAGGCTCTTGAAGTCCATCATACTATTTAAGCCTCCTCTTTTCTTCCATCTTTGCTTGTTCTTGCTTGCATCTGCTCAGTGCTACATTTTCTCCCACTGTGATCAAGCTACCAGAATTCAATTCAATTGTATCTACCTCATCCCTTCCAACAGTCTCTCAAGGTATTTTGTTTGAACAGAGATAACTCTGCTACCTCCCAAAGAGAATTTTTTGTGCTAATGACTAAATTTTCTTGTTTGAATTTTGTACAATAGTACATTTTTTATTTTTAAATTTGAGTTTATAGATTGTTTTGGTGTTCTTTACATTATATTTGCAATGATTACTTTTATTTTTTAATTATTTTTATTGAATTAATATTGGTTTACATTGATTGTTCCATACATTTTCCCCTTAAGTTAGATCCCTATTTTCTAAATTGAAAAGTGTTCTGACATGTTCTCTTATATGACTTTTGTTATAGTTCTGAGCGATAAGATTTGATACCTTTAATATATTAATGACACAGATTAAACACTTACTCTCATGTTTAAAACAGTTTGTGCTAGATAAGGTTTAAAGTATATACCAAATAGTGATAGGACGATGAGTCTTTACATTAGAAAATAATTTAGGGATGATCTAATTCAATTTCTACAGACCAAGGACCATATTCTCACACTTACACAATTACAATATCACACAATTTGGAAATTACAGAGAAAATATCTTGAGCTCAACTTTACAAATGAGAATCTGATGTCCAGAGAGTTTCAGTGGTTTTCTGAAATTGAGAACAAATCTACTTCTTTGGTAGTTCTCTTCCTTACTTCTCAAGCACATATCTCAGTTCAGTGAAAGTCTCTGTCAAGTATGGCATGAGATGGTAAGGGAATGGCTGAGCATTTATATGATGCCTAGATGCTGGAAGAAAGTCTCCTTCATGAGTGTTCAGAGATGATCCCAAGGAAATAAACTGTTCATTAAGTGTAGATGCAGCATAGAAAACATCTATTAGGATGAGGAATGGAGTAGAAATGCATAATTAATGTCTTTATTCAAATTCTTGTTTCTTTTGCTTTATTATCACCATCTTTGGATGGGTGAAGTTACAACAGAGAAAAGGAACATTATGCTCTCAAGATATCATTTCTTATAAAGTCAGGCAGCTACATGTTTTACCAAGATGTGCAATCACCTCCATCAATACATATTTATGCATTGATGATTTTTTAAAAATCTGTTAAGGACTAGGTCAACAAGTTTAGTTTATCAAAGGGGATTCCATTTCCTCATTGACTTTATACAATAGAGCCCTTTAAACATTCAGTCAATACACATCTAAGGAAAGAACAAAGGCAGCTTCTGAGCGGAGGATTAGTAAATTACCTGCCTTCAAAATTCAAATAAAACTGCACAAAAGGAATTGTCTATAGTTGCTGGTAATTCAACAAAGAAAGTCAAATTAAACACATAGATCCAGGTAATGTAGAAATGTTCAGCAAACTGAAGGTTGTATGGAATGTATGTTCAACTAAGGACCATTTTTAATGAATACAATTATAAGATGGCTGACACATAAAATGAAAAATTTAAAAATATGGTGATTTATACATGGTCTATGCCCAATTAAAGTATCATATTATTTTAGGATTACAGAAAAATAACTGAACTGAAATTGTTAGTTGGAATTCACCGAAGGGGGGAATAATCATTGAACACTGAGTATGTTATAAATGTCCTCATGTATTCTATTTATTTTTGTGTAGAAGAACTAGGATATAAGCCAGAAGTGCAGGGAAGATTCACCAGAGACAAAATGGGAAGCAGAACAGGTGGATTTAATGAAATACTGAGGGGATACTACTAAGGGGAGCAGTGGGCGAAGCAGCAGAGGTCTGCTGCACCATGATGGTTGGCGTCTTGGCTGGGGATAGAACTTAGTCTGTAGTGGTGATGGTGCTGAGACTTAACCATGAGGCCACCAATGAGGCCCTCTCATATGTCTTTTAAAATATCTTAACCAACCAGAGAACACTGTTATGCTTTAGGGGCTGAATATACAACTTTTGCACTGTTCACATTCTCTATTTCTCTATTTCATTTGCGCTTCATTGGCACAAAACTTAGCAATGGGAAAATCTAGAGATGAAAAGAAAGAACAGGAACAAGCAGGGGCAGTAAGGAAAAGAATGTCAATCATTCTGTTCTCCCTTCCTTGCCCCTCTGAGTGGTAGAGATTGTTAGAAATGTGATCTTTAGGGGTTCCAACTTAAACCGATTTAAGTAAACAGCAATTTATAAGACAATCATCTTCACAACAATCGGGCAAGGTTTCTGTTGAAGTAAAGGATTATTGGTGGAAAAAAAAACAACAACAAAAAGAGCTTGTGAGAAGGGTATGGAAAATGATTTGAAGCAGGCATTTTATCTTGGCATGGAAACTGAATAATAGGTAACTGTGGCCAGTTAACCTTTATCTGGCTCAGTCACTGTATTTTTTTAAGACAATAATAAAATCTTTCTTTACCACCTCTCTTAGGATAAGCAGGTTTCTTGGATACCTGATGATACATAAATCACATTTGCTTTCTTTTATTATCATCATCTCTAGGAGTAGAAAGAGTAATGAATTGCAGGGGTTGTCATGATCTTATTAAATATGTTAAAATATTATTAGGTTATAAACAATAGAATTGGGACAATTTATAATCTAGCTTTGAAAGATAGACTTTAAGAATAAAAAAATAAAACTTAGAGAGCTACAGCTTTAGCAGCCAGACAAAGGTATTTGGCAGAAAGCTAGGAGGGAAAGCAAATCTGAGACCAGTGTTGGGTTAAGACTATTGATGAGTTGTAGGCAGGTTAGCCAGCCTGATACAGGCTAGTCCAACCTGGGCACAATTGGGAGCTTGAGGGCAGGGGGTTGAAATAAGAATGGCATGGGAAGTGAAGGTAGCAACCAGGTTCACAATGAGTCTGTTGTTTTGGAATGGCAAATAGACCATCTGAAGGGGAAAAATTACAATCCAAGACCAAAGAACTGGTACAGGCATCTCAAGAAGTCACAGTCATATCCCAAGTCCATGTGATAACCAATATAATAATTTTTTTAAGATTTATTTATTTTATTTATACGAGCACTGGGTACAGTCAGAAGCACAGGAGGGTGAGAGAATTCACCAGAGCCAGAGCAGGGAGCAGAACAGGCAGACTGATGAAATACACTGCTGAGGGGAGCAGCGGGCGGTAGGAGAGGTCTGTGCACCATGTGGGACCCTCACCCGGCCGCCTGGATCGAACCGGCACTGCAGAGGCTGCGGGCAGCTTCACAACCCAGCACTCAACCACTGCGCCACCGGGGAGGCCCAACCAATATAATAATTTTGCTTATACAGTTGGCACTTAGGTTTTGCTGGATCCAACAACAAAGAATCATACTACATTTTTAAAGGGGGAGAGCAAAGTAGGGATGGTGCACAATGGATTACGGTGGAAGACTTTTTTGTGCTTTGTTGGAATCTTTAAGGCTTTCTGTGTGTATTATTCCCTTTCGACATTTTAATAAGGAAGTCTAGTGTGGGGAAACTCCTTCAGCTTTTGATTGTCTGGGAACTTTTACTTCTCCTTCATATCTGAAGGAGAATCTTGCAAGATATAATATTCTTGGTTTGTAGTTTTTGTCATTCATTGTTTGGAAAATATTCTTCCATTCTTGGCTTGTCTGTTGGGTTTCCTCTGGGAAGTCTGATATCAGCCTGATGGAATTTCCTTTATATGTTACCTGTTTCTTTTCCCCAGGCACTTTGGTTATTCTTTTTTGTCTTAAGCTCTTGGTCCTTTCACGCCTATGTGCCCAGATGTGGTTGTAATTACAGTTAGATAACGAGGTGTTCTTTAAGCATCGCAGGCTTGCATATTTAGATACTTCTCTGGGTTTGGGAAATTTTCCTCTTATTATTTCTTCAAATAAATTATTGTTTCCTCTGTCTATCTTTGACTTCTGGAATACCCACTATGCTAAAGTTGTCTTTCCTAATCGAGTTGGATAGGTGTTTCTTCATTGTTTTCTTTCATACTTTTCTTCCTTTTTCCATATGGGCCCTGTGGGCATTGCATTCTTCACAGTCACTAGTTCGGGTTTCCATTTGGTCTAATTTGCTTCTATAACTTTCTAAAGAATTTTTTATCTCCTCTATTTCCTTGCTTCCTATAGCTCCCTTATTTTCTTGTCAAAATTTTCAATTTCTGTTTATTACTTTTATTTCTTATGACCTTCATTTTTTTCCCTGTACTTTCTTCTACATCTTTGAATTTCTTTATCATGGCAAATCTGAACTCTCTGTTAGGAAGATATAAAGATAAAATACTCCATATTCTTGTGTTTGGATTATTCCTTCTTTGTGGTATCATATTGCCTTTAGGTCTCAAGTTGTCATGTGTTGTTCTTTGTTATCTGCCCATTTGGCTGTTTTTGGATCTCCTCCCCAGGAGTTCTATACTCTCTCTTGCAGTAAATTGAGAGCTTCAGGGGATACTTAAGAGAGCCTGCTGGTACCAGTCCGGACTCCCCACACTGGCCATGAGCAACCAGGATGTTCTTTGTTCTCAGACTGTGTTCACTCTAGTAACTCATAGTCTCTCACTCTACTCGGACTAGACCCAAATGTCACACAAAGGGCAAGGGTGGGTGGGAAGTCAGGTCCTCTGAAGCCCATTGTCAAATAGACCCCCAGTGACAAGGCAGGAGTGATCTGACCAGAGGTCCTGTATTTACCCTGGTGCAGGGGAACAGGCATCAGAAGTCACCTCTAGTTCCAGGCCTCCCCTTCATTGACTTCTAAGGTGGACACAAATAACCCAGTGGCAACAATGTATTCACTGTGGCCACATGTAGCCTCCTTCTATGCACTTTGTGTGGGGACTGGCAGTTACACAGGGGGAATGAGTGTGTGGGAACTCAGACTCTCAAAGCCTGTGGCCTAGGAAATCCCTGCCAACAAGACAAAGACTGCTATGCCTAGAAGTCCTGTGTTCTCCGGGTGTGTAGCACAAAAAAATCACAGCAATTCCAATCCTGTATCTCTGCCTGACTCTCTAGGATGGGCACAAAATTCCTTGTTGGGCAGACTGAGATCACTGTGGTCACCTGCAGCTTCTTTATGTGCACACTGGGTGTGGGCTGGAGCTCTAGTAGCAGGGAAGCCTGGGTTGCTTCCCTGGGTTAAACAGTGAGTACAGATAATCCTGGGAGCCCAGAGATTGCATAGCGGGCTCCTGAATAGTTGTCCTGATAGTGAACCTAGTCACTGGATGCCCAGGTGTCTGTCCCTCTTTGAACAATTAAATAGTCTATACCCTGCTAAGAAGTATTCACTTTCCTACTAGGGCTGGGGTCCAAAGGAACCCTTGGGGACCCCATGAGGAAAAGGCAGATATCCCTCCTGGTGAACTGGGTCTGTCTGACTTAGACTTTCTCAGCATTTCCTAGTAGTTCAGATGTTTTCTGTCTCTCCTGGCTGAGTCACAGATCCTCTCATTCGTAGCTCCATCCCAGCCGTGTCTGCTCCCTCCAGACACCTGTCTGTGGTGTCCCTGAAGGAAGCAATGGCTCACGGGTCCTGTCAGTCTGCATCTTCCCACAGCACATTTTTAAAAGAAAAAAGGACACATTAATGGCTGTTATGAATTGGACTTATCCACTTTATAAAATAACTTGCAACTCAGAGAAAATGATCCACTCAATACTTCTTTGTCTGAATTGCTCTTAAAGGCTCAATGCTGAACAGGAAACCGCTTTTATCTCTAAGAATCACTTTCACAGGCTGAAATGTCTCTTGAATGTGGACATTTCCAGCCAGAACTTTGGCTTTTATCATCTTTTATCTGTCTTATATTGCAGCGGTCACCGTATGGGTATCCTGCTACATCTATTGTCCATGTTGCTGTTAGGGCTTTCTGACAAAATAGTGTATCTGATCATGTAATTTTCTTGTTTAGATATGTTTACTGGTTCCTGTCTTTCTGAGTGGCTTTTCATTTGGCCTTCTTATTTCCTCAGCCCTTCTTTCTACCTTCTAGCATATATAATCTTCAATGTCCCATTGAATATCTTAGTGACGCCCACAAATGCAGAACTGTGACTTTGTATATGTGTGTGTTTTCACTCCCTTTGTCATACAAAGTCTTAATGATATTTCAAAGTTGACAGTTTCAAAGAGGCCATTTCTAGGCATGCTAGCATTTCTCCTTGGTATACTCGGGTGATTTTGAGATTCCAATAGAATTTTAGTACTTTTTCTTTTAGAGACCACATTATATCAGACATAAAAATACACACATATCCTACAATTAAAATAATACATTTGACTGGTTAAAATGTTTCTAACATTTTTTATAACAGATTAAAAAAAATATTTGGGTAAACATAACTCAGTTAAGTCCACTACCATTTTTCAGCAGTCATTGTGCATATTCAAGAATTACTGTGAACCAAGAAAACCTAACCTACAAATTATTGTCAAGTGTAATGACATGTTTATGAATGCTGAATATCACTAGGAATGAAGTTGACATAATATTGTTTATAGACATCTAATTAAACCTTTGTGTATTTTGACTTGGCAGTTTTTACTGCATATTTTAGAGCCAGCAATTCAATTTTTTAATTCAAGGCTCAAGTATTTTCTTGGGTTCTTGAAAGTTTCATTAGCCTCAGCCACTGAGTGTACGGTGCCCAATAAGTAAAGCTTCCTCTTTCTTATTGCTATTTATTGTTTGGCATCCTCTGCATGTTCTGTTACTTTGAGCTCCTCAGTGTTTGATACAACCTACTGCTAGCATCAGTATTTGACATATAAACAGTTGTCAAATATATTTACTTGTAAATATCTTTCAATGTATCTCTATATATACACTTGTAAATATCTATCATTGTATCTCTCTCTCTCTCTCTCTCCACACACACACACACACACACACATGACATATGTAGCCACAAACATAGACAAGGACAAATATAGACATAAACATGAATAGACATGTGACAGACATATGACATAGACATATTGCCAAAATGAGCCAGTCTAGTCTACTGGTATTTATTGGAAATCCAATGTTTCTGATTTCCAATCCCAGGTCTCAAACCTAGGAAACCTAACCTACTAGCTTTCTCCATTAGGTGATTATCTTACATTGTTATTTTTATATGGAGTTACATGAACATTTGTCACATGAACATTTGTCAGCTGGGAAGTAATTGAAAATTATCTGACATAGAGACTAATTGTGGTATGATATTTTTGCTGAGGTTTAATATCATGTTTACAGTTTTTATGTGGCTAACTTGTATACCTGTGACAACTCATGCAGTAAGTGCTGCTTATAAACATAATTTTTATTTGAACTAGGCTAAAAATTACTTGAATTTGTATACTAACCCAGTTTTTATCTGAAATAATCAGATAAAAATTTGAATGCAGTAGATAATTCAGTATAGATCTTGCTATACTGTGTTAGAATTGGTTGTAGGCAGCTCGGTTATAATTCCCATTAACAATACTAGGATTGAACATCTAAAGTCCTATAATCAATGATAAAATGATGTTCAGACTATTCCAGAGTGTATCATTTAAGACTTAGCAAGCTGGGCTCATTATTATCCACCACCTCAAGTTAGACAATTATGGACCAACTTTGTAGTATTATTGACTTCTGTGTTGCACTTATCAGAACACTTATGTCCATTAAGCACAAAAGCAAATGTTAAATAATGTTATGGTTCTGACACAAGTGAACAAAAGAAATCTGAGACCAAAGTAAATGATCTGTCCCTTTTTGATTTGCCGGTATAGACAAAATAAATGAATGAGAAGTTAACTTATACTGTAGCTAGAATTTCTGCTTTAACTTAGTATTTATTCCATGAATTATTGTTCTTTTCAAAGGGCAAGTTAGGTGCATAAATGCCACCCTTTCATTTTAAAGATGGTTTGTGTTTTTTCCCATAAGTGATAGAATTCTGGGGGTATGAACTGCAACATACATGAGATCTGGATTCCTAGCATTTACTATATAGCAGACACCATAAATATTGGTGGGGATCATGAATAATTTTATAAACTTATTCTTAGCCATAGCATGACTTATTACCCACATATTTTAGGTTGCAATATCAAATATGAGTAAGAATGTAGCACTATATCTTATTTAAAAGATAATTCTGCTTTCATTTAGGTCCCAAACAATAAAGTAGCTGGAAATGAAGTCAGTAATCATTAACATTATAAAGGCAAGTTGAAAAAACTATGCTACAGGGAAATATTGGTAACTATTTTTTTGGTAACTAAACTTGAAAGATAATCACAAAGGGTCCTCATATTTATTGATCAATCAAAAAAGACACCTCTGAAGCAGTACCATTAAACTCAGGTCTGAAGTGTAATTAGGAATTCACTCCTTGAATGATAGACAAGGACATCTTCCCATAGGGAAAAGCTTATGCAAATGTCCTGTGGAAAGAGCGTGGCGAATTTGAGGAACTGAAGGGAGACTCCAGTGTGGCTTGAGAAAACAGAAGGGAAAGTTTATGTGAGTAGAAGACGGAGATGTGTGAAGAAAGCCATAACTTGCATGTCATGCCAAACTTTTGGGATTTGATTTGAAGGTTTATTAGTAAATATTGAATGTCTTTATCTTCATACATAGGAAGAACACAACTCTGGATTTTATAAATATCCTTGTGGCAACTCTGTGAACAATGAATGTTAGGAGGCTACAGCAGTATAGGAGGATCATTCTGGAACAATCAGTTCTCTGAGCAAGAGATATCAGTTGCTTGGACTAAGGGGGTGATATTGGAGGCAGAGACAATTAGGCAGACTTGACTTACAATTTGAGGGTAGAAATAATAAAATCTGCTGATATTAGTATAAGGATGTTCAAGGAGAAGAAGGTACCAAGGACCAGATGGCATTATCTGGGCAAATAGAAGCAAGTTTCATTTGAAGAAAGATGCACATCTGTGGGGGACCTGCAAAGTTTGCAGTGTTTGTGAGAGTTTTTTTTTTTTTTCCAAATGTGCATGGTTAATCAGCAATTGGAGCTTAGAAGAAAAGTCTATGCTGATTATAACTTTGTAAATAGAAACATTTAGAATCACCTGTTGGGTGGAGTCCCTTAACAAGAGGCAGGGACATGGAAATTTAAGGAATCTTGGGTTGAGTGCTGACATAGCCCAGGTAAACCAAAGAGCAAGAAGAAGGCTACAAAAGAAAGCATGTTACCAAAAATGTTTATACATTCATGGACTAGATGGTCCATAGGGACCCCCATTGCATGTCTCACCCAGGGGCTCGGTGCCTTGCATGGGGTCTATGAATAAGCTTCAAGGAGTCTTACTCATCTGTCAATTCTGTAAGAAATGCTGTAGATTTTTACTTGGATACTTTTCGGAAACTAACAGTGATTCACAGAAAGTCTTTAGAGTTCTGTTGACTAGATTTTTTTTATTTCATTTATTTTCCCAAATCTTACTTTAGTTTTTTCATCCTCCAGGAAAGAGTAATTTCTAAATCTTATGTATTGCTGTCTAAAGAGAGAATTTGCAAAACACTCTTGTGGATAAACAAATATATTTTCAAGCTGAGTGATGGATTGGTAATTTATTTTGGAAACCACCCAGGCCCCAGGACTTCTGCTTTTTTGAAAATTATACTTCTCATGTAATTTTGTAAACACCATTAAAAAATACCTCCCAGTACTGTGCTTCTGTCCCAGCTTGCAGCAAACAGTGTTTAATTCTATCTATCTATTGATCTATCTATCTATCTATCTATCTATCTATCTATCTATCTATCTATCTATCTATCCATCCATGCATCCATCCATGCATCCATCCATCCATCCATCCATCTCTCTCTTTTTCTCTCTCTCTCATCTACCTATCAATCAATCATCTATCTATCTCACTCACTATTGCATTTTCTCTGCAGAATCTCCTAAATACTGCCATTTCTCACCATGTTACAGTGAATATGCCAAATTGGACAACCCCTGTATGCCATGAAATATACTAGACTTGCTTTCTAATGATAACTAAAAATAAATTAATAGACCTTGCCATCAAAATAAAGCAGGTCTAACATTTGGTACAACAGTGTTGAATTCCTTAATAAAATTATTAAACTTCTATAAAGCTTTTTGAATAAATTACAGAATAAGCCATTCCTTTTCAGGTAAAAAATATCTTTGGTCCACCCATAGCTTATCCATATGTAGGAGAGGTTGGGATCAGACTGAGGGGCCTTGACTCATTCCCTTGTGTACTGACAAGACTCCTGAGCACGTGCAGCCACACTCTTGCAGGAGCCAGGAGCTCCCCCCAGAGCTGTGACTTGTTGAAATCTATGGATAGAGGTGGAATGAATTTTTCTTTGGGGAATGATGCCAGTATTGGTGATTGCATTAATAGAGAGCAATTCACTTGTTTCTACAGACACATTTCTTCTCCCTTTTCTGTAAGGTGATTGCATGTCCTCAGACATTTTCCTTTCTGTGGGGGAGCACCCACTCCAGATGGGGTGGGCCATGTGCTGTGCTAGGCTCATCAGGGTGAGCTGGCTTGATTTAGTCCAGGGGCAGCAGAACTTTCGAGGTATCTTAAGTTTCCTCCAAGTCTGCTTGTCTTTTCCTCTTGCCATCAGAAGTGTATATCCAAGAAGAGGCTGCTCATTCACCTGGGTCATGGATCAGAAATTATAAATCACAGAGTTACAGTAGCTGACCGACATCCACTAACATGTGAGAGAGTGAGAACTAAATATTTGTGTACTGAAATTTTGGTGTGGCATGTTAATGTACTAAAACTGAAAAATGGAAATGGATTATTCTTAGGATGCCAAGGCTGAAAATACAACTTTTGAGTTTGAAACCCTACTTGTATTTTATTTCTCTATGGTAGCCCAACCTTGGTCTGTTTTCATAGAAGAGGTTCTATTTAATTTTCTTCCTCTTCTGACACATTGATTTGTCTAGTTTCACATATACACTGTCTTATTTCTTCTGACTTCACTCTTTTTTTTTTTTGGCACTGTACAGAAGTTTTTGGAGGAATTACATTTGGTTTTAAATCCCCTTTCTGCTACTACTGGGAGGTGACAACTGGACCAACTGATCATAGGCTCATAGGAAAAGTTGGTGTTCAATATAACAGCAAAAAGTGGGGAGAAACGATGATGAATTTTTTTCCTTCTCAGAGATAATGTTGTAAGCTTTGCAATCCTGGTGAAACTTCAAGTAATCCCAAACTCTACTTTTGAACAATCATCTTCATAGTAAACATTATATAAGGACCATTTCAAAACTGGTGCTTCTTGAAATGACTTCTCAAAAACATGTCTCCTCTCCTCCATTCTCAGTGTATACTTGTGAATAGTTTTGGAAACATGAAAATATTTCAGAGGGTCCATCTGTTTCAAGTTTTGTGCTATGGATAAGAATATTGACCTTTTCCATCTTCACATCATCTGACCCACCTGCTTCCATTTGTCATGTCATCTTTGTAAGGTTCTCTTTCTAGACATCTGGTCTCAGTTGCTTTGTCCAGTCCAGTTTCATTATAGGAAATGGTGTGGTGATTATTTCTAGCTATTTGGTGAGTTTGATTCTTAAATTTAAAGTCCTCGTGTGTCTTCCTGATGAAGGCTTTTGTTCTGGGGTCAATGTTAGTCTATTGAGTGCCTGTCTAGTCATGTTTCTTTACCTTCTCTTCCCTGTTTTATTAGCTCATGATTCACACCTGTCAGCATTCCCTGATGGATGTTGGGAAGGTTTGCAATGTCTCTTCACCAATGCATTTTCCAACATGAGAAATTGAGAAGAAGCACTGTTGGGATGGAGGAGGTACAAGGTTCCCCCACCTGCTCCTAGAAGATCGATACCCACATTTTAATTCTGAAACTACCAACTCTGTTCTTTTCAATAAGGACTCCCCCTTTTCTGAGTTCATTGTTTCTTCTGTATGATGGATGTGTCCCAGAGATTTATGAGGTTGCAAACAAAGTAATTGATGTAATAGTTCAATTAAAAGTACGTATGAATATTTCATTTTGACTCAGTTAATGACAGATCGTTTACTTTAGGGTGTTTTCCTCCTTAATGGGCAAATCATATGATGCCTCATTTCCTTAAAGCCCTTTGGCCTATTAGAAGGACTTGAATTATATGTTCATTTTATGTATGAGAACTCAGCTGTATTCATTCAGCAGGGATAGACACAAAGAAAGATGACACAGGCAAGTAGACAAAGATCCATACATCCCCATCCACAGAAGTAACAAGGATATATTCAATGCTTAAATGTTCTTACTGAGCGATATTATATCTGCAGCTTCTTAAAAGAGTTTCAAGTATAGTTATTAGCATCATGAGATTTTTTTTAATTGCAGTCTTGGTCTGTTAGGCTGCTATAACAAAACAACACAGAGTCAGTAGCTTATTAAAAAAAAACAGATGTTTATTTATTACAGTTCTTTCTTCATCAGTTCCTCCTATTTCTCCCCTCATGTGTCTATTGCTAAAAAAAAAAAAATGCCTTCTCCCCTCACACCATGCTTCTGCTTCTTTGTCTCCTTTGCCACAGACAGGCTTCACTCTGCCTGAGTAACTGCCATGCAACCTTTGGGGTTTAAGAAACTGTAGACAAAATTATAGTGATTAAGATCACATGGCCATTGAGCTCTGCTCCTTTCTAGTTTGGTCAAATTACCTAATTTATTCATGTCTAATTTTCTCTATTTGTAAAGCAGGGATAATAGTATATTACAGGATTGTTAGGAGGATTAAATGAATTAAGAGCTGCAAGTACCTGGAACAGCATGTGGCACGGTATAAAGCTTTATACTAGTGTTTGCTATAATTAGATTTACCTCAGACAACCCCTCCTCCAAACAGCTTTCCTTGGTTCCCATCCTCTCTTTGAGCTGGATTTTATGTTCTTTTGTAGTAATCTATAACATTTACTTGTTTTAAAACTATCTGTTTAGAAGCCTGTGTCTACTATTACATGTGAGTTTCTTGAGGTCAGAGAACAGTTTATTTTTGAACAGTCAATAGGAGCATGGTACCTGATATTTATAGGCATCCAGAAATTATTGCCAAATGAATGAAATGATTACTCACAGTCCTATTATAACTAACCTTTATGGGTTGCCTATACCTATAACAGCACTATATTAAGTTCTTTGCATGCATTCTCTTATTTAACCATCATGGAGGTAGATACTACACCTAACCCATTTTACAGATAAGAAAATAAAGACACAGTTGAAAAATATGCACCAAATCAATAGTTAGTATTTGAGGGAATAAGAATTTAAACCAACTATTCAGACCCCAAAGTCTACAATTTTAACTACAACTACATCCAAATGAGTTTAAAGATGGAAAAGAAGGAAGAGAGAGAGAAATAACATCCAAGACTTATAGAATTGCCTTCACCAACTTACAGAGTCACATTAAATCCTTGACTTTTTTCAGAGGTCACTATAAAATATAGTCACTTGAAATCTCCGTTTTCTGAGAAAAATTATTTGTGAACAGTACACTTCATACCATTCAATTCTTCTGCCTAATTCTCCACATAGGAAGAGTATATCAGAGCTTGTTTCTGATAAACCTTTTTGTTCCTCGAGGCACTAGCCTGTATTTTCTATCTGGTTATTGGAGTTAAGTGAGGAGTTTTGTCTCTGTTGCTGGGAAGCGCAGAGCCCAATTTTATGCTTGGTCACAGAAATTGTATTGACACTTTGATTAGATTATTTGCTTTACCTCTTGACCATCTTTCCATCTTAAACTTTTATTCCTGTGTAATTTATTAATTTATTGTGTTATATTTGTCTCTTCTACCAGTGGACCCCTTTTTTAAAGATTTATGTATTTATGCATACAAGAACTGGGGTACAGGCCAGAGGTGTGGGGGGTGAGACTGTGGGGAGACAGAGTGGGGAGTAGAACAGGTGGATATGCTGAACTACACTGCTGAGGGGTGCGGCGGGCAAATCAGGAGAGGTCTGCTGTGCCATGTGGGTAGCTCCCGGCCGGGGATCAAACTAGTGCTGCACTGGCTGCGGATAGCTTCATAGGTTGTGTCTTAACACCTTGTACCACTTAGAGGACCTTTAAAAAAAATTTTTTTTCAAAGATTTATTAATTTACACAAGCACTGGGGTATAGGCCAGAGGCGTGGGAGGGTGAGAGAATCCACCAGAGACAGAGACGGGAGCAGAACAGGCAGAAACACCGAAGTACACTGCTGAAGGAAGCAGCGGGTGAGACAGGAGAGGTCTGCCTCACCATTTGGGTATCTCCCTGGCCGGCTGTCCCTGGCTGGCTGGGAATCGAACCGGTGCTGCAGAGGCTGTGGACAACTTCACAGTGCTGCACTCAACCTGATGCACCATTGGGGAGGCCCTTTTTTTTTTTTTTTAGTAAGAGTTGGGTGTAATAAAGTCCACTAGGTGAGCATGTGTATGAGAAGATGATTTCTCCTCCATCATGATGGCTGTATGTCACCTAAAACAGAAATGACAGTATCCAAACATACTCTCTGTAACCATCTTAATGATAATTTAATGAAGGGAATCTTTTGTAGATAAAGTTCAGAGAGTTTCAGGACTTATCCCAAACTGATTACTTATCCCAAACTTATCACTAAACTGATTAGTAAGTTGCAGAGTCCAGGGATTAACGAAGAACTTTCCCCCCTATGTTGTTGCTGTGTTTCGCCAGAGGCTCATTAGTCCTGCTCTTTCTTTTTTCCTTTTTTTTAATCTCTTAAAATTTATTTATTTTAATGAAGTACCATTGTTTTACACCCTTGTTAATCTTACATAGGATTTCTCCCCTAAGGTGTTTCTTGAGGGGTTGTATCAAAGTAGGTTCCTAGAACACATTAAAAAAGTCACTTGTAGCAATTCAGTGATAGTTTTGATGGAACAATATGATGACTTAACGTTGTGATAGTCTCTTATACAACATAAACATAGTTATCTAACTCCTACCTTTAGCTTTTTAAAAAAAACATGTTTTTATTGAGATGTGATTGACATATAGTATGTGAGTTTCAGGTCTACAACGTTTTGATTTGATATG
This sequence comes from Talpa europaea, assembly GCF_964194135.1. Lineage (NCBI taxonomy): Eukaryota > Metazoa > Chordata > Mammalia > Eulipotyphla > Talpidae > Talpa > Talpa europaea. The sequence continues at coordinate 132,514,051 of NC_140071.1, read as the reverse complement.
TCTTTATTTTGCATTATGATTCTACTTTCAGCTTTTAAAAGTAACTTTATATTTCTTCTAGCACAAAAGTTATGAATACCCACTAGAGAAAATGTAGAAACGCAGTAAAGTATAAAGGAGAAAAAACCTACTCAATACTTACCTTCAGAGTAAATGACTATTAACATTTAACATTGTTTTCTATGCATAATTATCTTTTAAACTTTTCATGGTTGTGATCATACTATTTCCTACTCTCATTTCTTGCTTAAGTTACTATAGCTATTTCCCATGTTATTATCAGCACTCTACAATAGAATTTTAAATAGCTGCAGACTAATTAGAAAAGTAATTCATGATAATTCCCTTAACCTTTCCTCTATTGTTGAGTTTTGAACTTGTCTTTAATATTATTCATAATGTTACAGTAACTGTCTCCGTGCATGTAACCTTTATGTATTCAAGTTATTGTATTGGGTCAAATTAGCAAAGATCTAATTATTGACCAAAAGTTAGGTGGTGTGATGTGGTGGGGAAGGATGGGCTTTAGTGTTGGAGACACGTGGATTGGAAATCTCTTTGCTGTTTCTCACTGGCTCTGTCTATGCTTTGGGCAAATTACTTAGTTCAAAGAGCCTTTGGATCTTCATTTCATTTGTAAAATGGGAATATTCATTTCTCCTTCATACGATTATTGTAAGTATTAAACAGAGTAATGCACAAAGAGCTCTTAATAGTATTTTAAGGTTTTGATACCTGTTGTTGAATTATTCTCCTGATGGTTGCTTCATGTTACATCCTTGCAAGCAAGATATTTTAAAAAGTTACCAACTTGAGTAACATTTTTTTCTTCATGATGATTTGATAGAGACGAGGAATGTTTTATTGTCCTTCAAGTCCTACTGCTTTGTTTCTAAGAGAGAATGAGTATATTTTCATAGACGGTTACCATGTTGATTGGGATTACTTACAGACTAATGAGAATTTATTTTCTTCCTCAGTAAACTAATTTTATATAATTTTATATATGAAAGTATTATTACTCCTGATTTACCTTGTTCTTTATTGTGAATTTTAGAAAGTCTATTTCTTAGCATACTCCCTAGCTTTTCGTCAAACTTTCCTATAATGCCTTGTGACCACAGGATAACTCAGAGCTGCTTCTCTTTCACACCTGAAACATTTCTCATACGTGTTCAGTGGATGGAATGACAGGTGGAATCTAAGGAGATCTTGCCTGCGTGAATCTTCCCTTATTAGTTTACTAAGACTAAATCACTGCCTGTAAGAAATCCTGTCTAATACTGTATCTGTAAGTATGGCCTTTTGTTAATTCTTATTTCAGTGTAGCAAATACTTATTGAATGTATACCACTTACTAGCCATTTTGTTAGTCTCTAAGGCAGGAGTTCCATGGACCCAAAATACCTTGTGGATAAAAAGCAATGTGATCTTTGAATCTTGATAGGAAAATAATAAATATCTTTTCCCATTAATCTCTTATGAACTAATCATTAATTCTCTCAGTTGTGAATACAATATAGCAAATTCTAGCAGTATTATGTCACCATTCGAAATCACAATAATTTTTTTATCAAATTAGTTTTTGCTGATATCTAAAATTGTTATCTTTGTTACTATTTCAAAATTGTTAGCTATTACAGTTATTATTAGAATTATTTGTCATATAATTTGTTAAATATTTCCACGATTGGTTTATATAAAATATGCAAGTATTTCAATAAATATTTTCATTTCTAATCCTGCAAATTCTGTTTATACATTTAAAAACTTTATTATGAGAATGTGATACTCATGATAGGTTTCATCAGCTTATAAACATGTGACACAGAAATGGTTGAAAACTCCCAAATAATGGATTTTAAATAAGTTCATCACACTTTTTATACTCTCTGGGTTTCCCATATGTCTTCTGAACTTAATAATACCGGTTCGGTTTCCTATTGGGGTGTGGTGCTCCTTGGTATATTTTACTTTTTCTAATGTGACTTGAAAATCACAAATATGTATTGAACTCTGACCATAGTTGTAGAAGATTCACTTTGCCTCCATTAGCTCATTTAATTCTTCAGAACATGCTGAGATGGATACTGTTATTTTTCTCGTTTAGTGCATGATGAAACTGAGGAATAAAGTTCCTGTTCAGTACTATTGAGTGGAGGGAACTGCTTGTGCAGGTTCCAAGGCCTGTGATCTTATTTTTTTATTTTAATAATTTTATTTATTATATATTTTTACATCATTCTTCTTCTTTTTTTTTTTTTTTACAATGTATGCTTTCTCATCTCAGTTATAGTCCCCGTGGAATTCCCACTACCCATTCACCTGTGTATCATCACCATAGTCCCTTGTGTTCTTCCCCCATTTTGATCCTATTCCTTTCTCCCCTGCTGCAGAATGTCTTTGATTTATAGTTGCCTGTTGATTTTGATTTTCATTTTATTATAATAACTTTATTTTTCCTGATCCCTTATTTGGATCTTTTACATTCTTCCTGTAAATGAAACCATCCAGTATTTTTCTTTTTCTTTCTGGCTTATTTCACTGAGTATGATCCCTTCCAGCTCCATTCATTTTGCTGTCAATGGCATGAGTTTGTCCTTTTTGATATCTGAGTAATATTCCATTGTGATATATACCATATCTTCTTGATGCAGTCATCTGTTTTTGAGTATTTGGGCCTGTGATCTTAGTTATGATCTCATTAAACCAAGAATCACTTGACATAATTAATGTTCATCAAATACTATTGAAAATAGAGCCTCTGTCCCATTACCATGGGGATCCCAAGTATTAATAGAAGAATGACATGCTTTCTTTCTCCAGAAAGTCCATGGGTTTCTGTGCTGGTCATTCATTTTTTCCCTGATATATTCTCTTTGCTCTACAATAACTGGGTGTATTGTAAATGTGATTCAATTCAAGTTCTTATACAATCAGGAAATATATGAACCTATTGTGTTCACTGCTGTCCCTCCCAGAGTCAAACAAACTGCCTCACTCATATTAGCTGCTCAGTAAATCTTTCAAGAGATACTCACTAATTACATAAGAGATGATTCCTAGCCTCAAATATCTCACTGTCTTGCAAGAAAGAGTGATGAATAGACAGACGCATACAAGAAGAGTTACCTAAATCAGAGGGCATTTGACTCATTCTGACCTGCTGGGGGGAGGAAATAGAGGGAAGATAAGTGAAACTGTAAATGGAAACCTATCTGGTGTGCCTAACCTAGGACAGTTGTGAGAAAACAGTACTAGAAATAGTGGAAGCTCAGATAATGATATTGGGTAAGAAAGAGGGACTTTGAAAATAGGCTTCTATCTTAGTTAGAAGAATTAGATTGGCTAAATGTAAAAGAGGTGGAAAAATACTCAAGGAGGGTTTTGAAACATCTGCCTTGGATTACAGCATGGAAGATCTGACCTGGGTGACTGGATGGACTGTGGCAAGCAGCTAATAACAAGGAGAAGCTTCGAGGTTCAAGGTCATCATTTAAGTTCAGAAGGCTAATAAAAACAAGCAATGGAGCACATAAACAGAGATGTTTGGTAAACTTTTTCAAATTTGGACCCCAAATTTAGGAGGTAGTTCAGGACTGCAGAATGTGATGATTTGTGAATACCATGAAGAATGAGTCCTTTTTTTTTTTTTAATAGAGGCATGTTTTATTTATTTATTTGTTTGTTTTGTTTATACATGCACTGGGTACAGTCAGAAGCGCGGGAGGGTGAGAGGGTGGCTGGGGAGCAGCTGGGGATCGAATTGGCGCTGCATAGGCTGCGGGCAGCTTTGCAACCCAGCGCTCAACCACTGCGCCACCAGGGAGGCCCAAAAATGAGTCCTTTTTAAGGGCTGGTTTTTGAACAGTAAGGGTTAGTTTCTTTAAGCACTAAACCTTCAAAATAGCATTTGGATCAAGCTCTTTCTAACTTTTATTGCATATTTTCCTGCCACCTTAAATGATGCATCTGGAATTGAATTTATATTTTTTTCTTGATGGCTCAGGGTCATCATTATAATCATCTGTTATGATGGTATGCTATAATTCAGGGATGCTGTTGGAATAATTGAGATGCATAGAGCTGCTTCCTTGTATTAAGCAACTTTAGATCATGGTTTTGCTTTTTGTTCTTGAGTTTCATTTTTATCATTTCTATGATTTCTCATTTGCTGTCAGCTGTCACTTGCTACAGCTATCAATGTGTCACCACGAGCTGATATACAGTATCCTCTCAATCACTTGCTCTTCAACTAACATGGTTGGGTATCCAGATAATCAAACACACTGCAGTGATGTGCAGTGTGTGTGCCAACACATTTGGAAGGAGGAATTGAGCATTTCCCCAAGAGGGAACTGCATGAGCTTTATTGAAAGACATTTGGGACCCCTCCTTAGACTATTCAGAGGACTTCTGTGTTTATAGTTTAGATGTCATAGCTGTATGTGACAAAGGCAGCATGACCAGAATTTGAGTTCTGGATTATTGCACTGTTACTATCTGCTAATCAAAAAAGGGTATAGAATAAGTCAATGGTTCAGGACAGCATAATTTAATGGATATTTTAATTTCTCAGATATAAGAACTACTCTGATTTTCATTAATTATATAGGATTGGGTTGCTGGAGTACTTTTTATGTACATTTGCTAGAAGGGAAAAATGGGCATCTATTTGATTAGCAGCTCTTGGGTGGTATTTAAGATTGTGCAAGGCATGGTTTTGAATCAGAACACTAAGTTAATTTTCTCAAGATGACTAGATAGAATGCAGTCGATGAGATACTCCAGGGCTCCTGCAGATTGTGTCCTCAAGTTTTGGTCCATGTCTCCTTGTATTTTTTTCTAGGCAGGTTTTCTTGGTATTTTGTCCTGTGTTTCCCTGTGCTAACACCCTGCAATGCCTTGCAGACTCTTTCTTTGCTTGAAGTCTGCCTTCACCATTTGTCACCGTTTGTCACCACAAATGCTGCTTTGAAGCTCTTTTTCTCTCCCACATGCACATTTGTTAGCAGTTTCGTGGTAGAATCTACTGGGTTATTTGTCTCTGAGGAATATCATTTTCAGTTTATTTTCTCTGATATTCATTTAATGACTTGTCACTTCAGCTCAAGCTATAATTTCCTGTCAATTATATTGTAAATTTCTCATGCATCCATCAGCATGTCTCTTGGTGTTACTTGTGTTATATCTTGTCTACAGAAAATTTCTTCCCTCTGTGACCTTTGATTTCTTGAAGTAATGTGTTGCCCTTTTCTTTACCTTATTGTCTGGAATCTATTTCCAACTTTTTGCTCCAGCAGCTAGAAAGAGAGTAAGAAACATACATGCATACAAAGCAGCTCCCTCTACTCCCATCTTTTGTCACTTTGCTATCCAGACAAACATGCACACACACAGGGAGGATTCCCTGCAGAAATTGAAGTTATTCTGTAATAAGCCAAGGTACCAGAAGAAGCTACAATAAGAGCTGAATTAGATCTCTCCCCGCAAACTTCAGCAGGGGCATGGATTTGGTGACACTTTGATTTTGACCTTCTACCCACTAGAACTGTGAATTAACACTTTTGTTGTTTTGTTGTTTAAAGCTCTCAGTTTGTGGTACTTGTAACAGCTCTACAAAATGAATCCAACCCTCATTACCTGACTCAGAGCTGGACAAAGACACGGACTCACTCACAGAAGTCTTCTGGAGAATCTGCTTTGCCCATCTCAAAAGGGCAAATGTTTGTAGCGTCTATATTGGAAAACTTGAAGGACTTTATATAACTTTCTTTTTTAAAAAAAAGATTTATTTATTTATGCATACAAGAACTGGGGTATAAGCCAGAGTCACGGGAAGTGAGAGGATCACTAGAGACAGAGTGGGGAGCAGAACAGACAGATGTACTGAAATACACTGCTGAGGGGAGCAGCGGGTGAGACAGGAGAGGGCTGCTGTGCCATGTGGGATCCTCCCTGGCCGGCTGGGATCGAACTCATGCTGTAGTGTCTGGCAGTAGCTTGATAGTGCTGTTTTTAGCCCCTGCACCAACAAGGAGGCCCATATAACTTTCTATGACTGTGGTTACCAAACATACACATAAGCAACGCTCAGGACAACTTAAAAGAAAAAAAAAAAAAAGCAGCTGCCAAACTTTAACTCCCTGGAGATTCAGGGTTCGTACATTTGGTATATTTGGGAAAGGACCTGGTTGAACAATCTTTCTAGGTAGTGTTTTTGTTTACAAGGTGTAGGAAGCACTGGTCTAAGGGGCTGAATCATGAAGGATATATTTCAATAATTGAGCATATTCCTTTTGGAAAAAGAGATCATCTAATAAAATTTTGTCTCTCTTGCCTCCAATTTCATTGATTTTAATATGGAATAAACTAATTGGAAAACCTCTGCCCTGAACTTCATTCTTGTGTAGCAAAAGAGATGAGAACCTTGGGAGAGAGTGAGTATAATAAACTTTAAGAATTTTAACAGCCGAGGAATGAAATGTAGGGTATAGTTGACTATTTTAGAAATCAGATTTCATTCATGATTCATTCAACAGTTTCTGAGCACCCACAACAACCCAGTGAATATAGACTCAGACAAAGAAGAGGTATATGCTCCTGTGACCAGACTTTTTCAAAGGAGGGCTAGCTCAAGAAATAATGACAGCAAGCTTTATAATGTGATACTAAAAGTATGACCTGGGCCTCCCCGGTGGTGCAGCAGTTGAGTGCTGGGTTGTGAAGCTGCCCGCAGCCTCTGCAGTGCCGGTTCGATCCCCAGCTGCTTCCCGGCCACCGGAGGAGGGTCCCACATGGCGCGCAGACCTCTCCTGCCGCCTGCTGCTCCCCTCAGCAGTGTACTTCGGTCCTTCTGCCTGCTCTGCTCCCCGCTCTGGCTCTGGTGAATTCTCTCACCCTCCCGCGCTTCTGACTATACCCAGTGCTTGTATAAATAAATAAATAAATCTTAAAAAAAAATCACGTAAAAAATAAAATAAAAGTATGACCTTACACAGCTATAGAAACCAACATTGCTCTGGAGTGAGAACATTTTCTAGTGAGAAAAGATGCAAGATGGACACAAAACAAGACTACAAAAGAAGAACATGGAACTATGAACATTGGGTCAGAAAAGTTAAATTCCTTGAGTAGCAGCGCAGGTAACAAGCCTTCATAGACTGAAACTGAAGGGTTGTGCAAATTGGAGCTCTCAACTAGCCAGCAAATGGTACTAGGTTCTATCCCTTTGTTTCTTTTCCTACTCTGCTGCCAGAGCTCACCCTTTGTGCTGTGACACACACCCAAAGGACGACAGTGGTTGCTTAGTTCCTTCCTTCCTCTCTCCCTCCCCCCCGACCCCTCTCTGCAGAAAAGTTTCATGTAAATGAAATGCCCTGTACATAATGGCTCAGGGGATATGTTTACATTGAAAGAAAAACTTTTAGATGAAACTTGCCATACAATATTTTTTCAATAGGAAAGGATATCAAGCTACTTTAGTTTTGATACCCCAAATTAGGATATGTCAAGTTTTTGTTTTTTCTAAGTCAGTTTTTATAGTTCTTCTATGTTTTTGGAATCATGGAATAAACTACATGATCTGGAAAGGGCTTGTAAGTATCTTTTTACCCCAGTGCTTGAGGATTCAGAGGTGACTCTCTTTTCATGACCAACTGAAGACACTCTTTTTATAGCCAAGATGGTTATAACTTAGACTTTTAAAGAAAGTTCTTAATTTAGTTAGGGTCAAAGTCACTAAAGCCATAAGGAATATAGGTTTTCGGCTATAAATGGATCCCAGTCTGAAACTCTGAAAAACCTAGCGATAGTGTTCTAAGTAATTGGTTGACACCTTAATGTATATTTGACAAAATGAAAGAATTGGTAATTACCTAATCTATCCCCCCGAACCTGTCTTTGGGAAAGGTGGCTAATCTCATTGAGCACACTTTGTCCCTGGAGAACGGAGACACTAGAAGACACAGTCTATCGTTGTCTTTTATTTCTGCGCAAAAACAAATCTGGAAAAATAAGTCCTGTTCCTGTTTCCTAGTCTAGAACAGGTTATTTTCCAGCATATGATGGGAGGAAAATTGAGAGAGAATATACTAAATTATAAAAAGCTAATTGAGAACCCGTTGAACTAAATATGAGCACAGAAATGGGTTTTCTTTTAGAAAATCCTTCTATCATCATAGATATATTTATAACCTTTCCTAAAACATCAGAATTGACTGACATACTCAATCGTTGACTCATGATCTATTTTAGAAGCGAGAGAAAGCATAGTCAGTGTGTCGACAAAAATGCAAGTAGCTATTCTGTTCTATTTGAAGGGAACAATAAGGGTCATGACCCAAGACTTACAGAGAGTTCTGTGAATTTTGGAAGAACTAACTGGCCAAAAGGACATCAGAAACAGATCATGGGATTGCAGGGTAAAGAGCTAAGGAATGATGCGCACAAAATGATGTTTCTCAGCTGATGACTCAGTTTATCTGACCTGAGTCAAAGGGGATATTTGAGTGATGTCAAAGGACCAAGTGATTTTAAGGCACAGGTGAGGGGGTTCATCTTCAATGTTTCAACATGTTTTCCTGTCTGCATAAGTTAGTTGCAAAGGTGCAAAAATTGCTAGGGCAAGCTGTGATATTCTTAATCATCTATTTAAGTGGTATAACAATCTCTTCAAGTCCTCACTGTGGGTGACCATAGGGACCTTAGAAGTTGTACAGGTCTATGTTGCCATCATGCAGGTGAGGAAACAAGGCATGGAGAAGTAAAGTGACTTGCCCAAGGTCACAGAATTCATAGTAACAGTCTATAGATCAGAGCCAGGAGTCTTGGGTTCCAGAGCTGTCATGTCATGTACACAATTTTTTTTTCTACCACTTCTCAGTTCATTCCTCCATGCAGCACCATTTCTTCGGTGACCAATATGTCCCAGGCACTTGGTTAGGCTGTGGAGATTCAAGAAAAATAAAGCAGTCATTGACAGGGACTTCACAAACCAGTAGAAGAGTCATGTGTTTAAGGTAACAGCAACTGAATGAATGCAGACCACAAGAGTGGTGTATTCAAGGAGTTATGGTTGTAGAAGATGGATGAGTTTAGAGTGATAGAGAATTCCCTTTCATTATAAGTTGTTTCCCCAAGTCAATTGTTTGCTTTGGGATTCTAATTCAGATCTTTAATCTGAAAGGAGAGCATTTAATAAAACATAAGCTGGCATATTTTTTTCTTACATATGCATATGAAAGTTTTCAAAATTTTGGAAGTGTTAAGTGTATTTTTTTTCCTGGACTTTCACTTTTTACTGGGCTTCTGTTATGTACTGAATTGTGTCCTCAAAACAACATATGTTGAACTTCTAGAGCCTCATGTTTGACCTTCTTTTAAAATAGGTCTTTAGAGAGCTAATAAAATGACATCACAAGGAAGGGCCCTAATCCAATTCGAGGGGTGGTTTTATAAAAGCAGACAATGTGGACAGGCACAGAGGGAAGGCCGTGTGATGGTGTACTGGGAGAAGATGGCCATGTGACTGTGTGGTGCAACTCAAACCAAAAATGCCAAGGATGCAACAATCCAAGAATGGTAGGCTACTTTGATTTTGATATTCCAGACTTCAGAACACTGAGACAATACATTTCTGGGGCCTCCCTGGTGACTTGGAGTTAAGTGTCAGCATTATCACCATAGTGGCCTGAGTTCAATTCCCCACCATGGTGCTAACCCACATGGCACAGCAGACCTCTCCTGTGTCACCTGCTGTACTCCTCACTAGTGCATTTCAGCAGATCTGCCTGCTCTGCTCCCCACTCTGTCTCTGGTGAATACTCTCACCCCCAGTTATTCCATGCTACTCCTCAGTGATTTCACACACACACACACACACACACACACACCATTTCTGTTGTTTTAAGTAACCACCCAGTTTTCATCCTTGTTATTGCAGTGCTAGGGATCCTAATACAACTTCCTTGAATAGTGATCAAAGAATAGGACTGATTTGTAGTTCTAATACTTTGCTTCAAGACTTGGAGAATTAACAACCTAGCAGTTCAGTCACCTTGGACCACCAGCCACGGGGATGCTTGACTCCTGCACAACTGAGCACTTGCACTGAGTGCTCTGAGCCCTGATTTTTTAGACATCCGTATCTCCCCGTGTGTTCCAGGTCACCTTCAGGAAAACTTTCAGTGTTGGATTCTTACTGCAGTTTCACAGCTATCTCAAGATGATGAAGTTACATACAGCTGACCAAGCTTATGTTACAAAAGCTCCCTAAGCTCTCTGAAGGAAGAATGTCAGAGTCAACATACAGAATGTTCACTGAAATTGCTCGCCTTCTGTGTTTCCATTGGAAAGTTCTGATATGGCAATTGTCATCCAAGCAGGCTTATGTTTCACAGATGGTTATGATGACCTTAGCTTCACACAGGGTACAGTAGTTTTTAAAACCATGTGGCCATGACCACAGATGATATATCAAACATACTCTTCCAACATGAAAAACATTTATGGAAGTTTTTGGGCAACATCTTTGAAGGCTGTGTAATTTTACTGGAAAAAAAATGTTGTAGTGGTTTAATGGCTGAGGATTTTGCAGGTTAGGTTAGGAGCATCAGTTCACTCTCTTCTATAGCAGTTCATCTATAGCAGTTCTTCTATAGCAGTTCATCTATCTGAAATGTCTGTTGCTACATCAAGTAACAGATGTCACCAACTTATGAAGAAAAGGCTTATAAGCAATGAATCACAATGAGGGCACAAGAAGGACCTCAAAGGTGTTTGTCTCCAGATACAACCCCAAGTTGTGCACAGCCCGTCCTGGAGCTAGGGGATTTAACCTCACAGTGTTATAAAACCAAGTCATGTGATAGAGTAGAATCAGAATATGAGTGTTAATACACATGGCTATTACAGAAATGCAGATGCAGCTCTGGAATACAAACAGGGGATCACCATGGTAGGCCATTTTGGCTGTAGTGCACAAAACAAAGGATGGCTTTATTAAGGGCAATTATTTACTTATTTCATCCCCAGTGAGCATCAAAATCTTGGTTTCCATTTTCAGGTAGAATCAATTTTTCCAGATATATATGTGTATGTATCTACAGATAGCAATATTTAGATAAGTATGCTAACTTGAGATTCATGAAGAGAGTGAGTGATGAGAGTGAACCCATCTCTTTGGGGAGACTGTGTACATTTTATCCCGTATTTACATAATGAGTCATCACAAGGTGTTTAAAAGGGTTTTCACATCAGTGTTTATTTCTTCTTTGCTGACAAACTAGTGACAGTGTTTAACCAGTTTGTGTGAGATAATTGTCTTTCTTCTCTTCTAGTCTTCATTCTTTTGTAGGTACTCTGAGCTGCACTTGTCTTGCCTTCTCCCTGCAGTTGTCTTGTTCATCTGGGGAGTTCCAGGACTTGGACTGTAGCCACCTGAGTCTGGCAGATGCTGCAGCTCTCTGTCTCTCTAGCCAGAACTATGGAGCAGTTGGAGTCTTTTGGTCAGGGCACCCTTTCCTCTGAACTCAGAGGCATTAAAATTGAGGAATTTAAAATCTTTTTAGTGGTAGAATGATTTATTTTTCTGAGGCTGTTCAGTTGACCGTACCATGTCAAACCCTGGGCAACATGATTAAATCTCCCGCTTAACAGCTGAGAGACATAACCATTGAATCTCAATTCTGTGTAACTCTACCTCTTCAGAAAGCCTTCCTTTAATCTCCCTTTCCATTCTTTTGTCTCTTCTCTTTCTCTTATTCTTCACTTTCAGATTCTTAGAGCATTTAGTATAAGTTAGTCTAAGAACTGAGCATATAAAGATAAAATAATCATTTGAATTTTATTTGACCCCAGTCTTACAATGGAGCAGAGACAATTGGGTAGACACAAACTATAAAATAGTGTGGTAGGTGCTGCATGAACAGCCATATAGATCACCATGCAGCTAGTTGGGGAATCAGGAAACTTTCATGGAACTTCATATAACACAAAGTTGTTGTATGAGCTGAATCTTGAAATAGTGCAAATTAAAGGGGTGTCTGCCTATACAAGGTGCTATTCTGAACTTCCCAGTCCTAGGCATCATCCATCATAGTTGGGGCCCCTGATAGCACACTGTGTTTAGCAATAATTCCCTGTGTCTTGTCAAGAATCCTCCAAATATTTTCTTTAAACATTTTTGCCTCCAGGGAACTCACTCCCTTTTTTTCCATTCTTTCTCATACAATGATTTTTCTTTCCTCATCACTCCCATGGATGGATCCAATAAACCGGTGCAGTCCACTGTGCCGGAGACTCGAACAATGGGTCTGTAAGTTCTTATTACACAGAACTGGTGATAGCAGAGAGAATGCATCCTGCAAAAATGTTGCATTATATTGCTGCTACAAAACTCTTTTAAGCTCTCAGTCTCTCAAATGTTTTCAGGTACTTAAGTCTAGAATGTAGACAAGAGGTCACTGCTAAGGATTTCCCCAGTTTGTCATAATTATGGTACTTTGATTGGTTTCAAAAGTCCCTTTTGTTCAAAATAGAGTATAATAAATTAAGTATCCCACTTTTAATCTTGGAATAAATTCAAGGACACATAATTTGACAACATGCCTAAGATCACAAACTCTACCATAGCACCTAATTCAATGTGATTCAACAAATGATCTATTGCATGGATCGGCACTGTGCCAGTCTCTGAAGAAAGAGAGAATGTAAAGATGACTAAGACATGGTGCCCACCTGCAAGGAACTCAAAATCCAGTGGTGACAACATTCACATGACAAACCATATTTTAGATGCCTAAAAAATTTCCTGTGGGAAACAAGGCAGAAACATCACACTTACTTAGCAAATACATACAGACATCAGTTAAATTACACCATTTTAACTAAGCACACTCTAGAAGATAACTCTTACAGCCCCGATAGTCTGTGGAGATACTTGTCCAAGAAAGGACAATTTGAGGTCTGACTTGATCACTTACTGCAGCATCTCACTAAAATTGTTTAGCATCTCACAACTTTTGTTTTATTATGTGACTATCCAAATGTGAAACGCTGTTGACCTCAACTGCTGTTGAAAAGATTAAGATATAGGGGAAAACAGTTCACCAATCATAGAGGGATTTATAAATTTTTATTGTTCCTACTATTCTTTTGGTTAATCTCCATGAATGAAGTAAGAAACTTTCTATAAGATATGGTAAACAACATACTTAAGAAATAAAATGTATCAGAATTGCAAAATTGGAGGCCACTGCCCCCTTCATTATTTCTCCAATAGTAGAACAATGCTGAAGCCTGGAAAGTCCAGTTCGTGTCTGTTTCATAGTGTGATATAAAAGCAATTGGCTACGTTTCTGGGATTTTCAGATTTCTGAACTGTATTGTTTAGAAAGAACTAATATTAGTGTAAATTGTACCTTGGTCATATATAAAGTTAGTTTACATGACATCTTCTAGAGCTGTACAAAGTGCTGCTCAGTGACTGGGAAATGGAAGACCATGCTCCTAATTGCTAATTGAGTTCTGCACCCTGCTCTCTGTCTACTTCTGACCCTGCTATTTAAATCAGAGTTCTTTCTATTTTCTCCATGATGACCATTGGAAACAAAATTTGTTGAAAATTTGTGATTCTGAATTGTGTGCACATTGATGGAGTTTGCTTCCTTTCCACTGTGAGCCCATGGTATTGCTCTGGAGTCTCAATTATCTTCTCTTGCTATAGAACAAAGATGCCAGGCAACATTTCATTGCTTGTTGCTACTTCGCAATGAAGAGCAAGCTTAACAACAAGGACTGTCAAGCCCATTAATGGGTTTTGAGGGTCACCAATTGAAATACTACCTCAATCTTCTAGAGGATGAGAAGGGTGAGTTATAAGAACTGAGATGGCATGCTGACAAGAGTCCCATATCCATGAAAACAGATGCTTTCATAGGTTTCTGAACAGATGGGCATTCATCTTATATTTAATGAGGCTATTGGCAAGTGACTCTGGCTGGATAGTTTAAAATAAAGGTGGAAAATAATTCTGGTCCAGTAAAACCTCTGCACTAACTTGTCTTGGTCTACTCCAAGAACCACATTTTGAAAAGAGAGTATTGACAGTCTCCTTGGCTCTTAGACCATTGAAGATCTTGCTTAAGCTGGAGAATCTCTGATCCAAGAAATAATATGTGAATACCTGGCCTGTGTTTAATTTATTTAGCTTTGGGCTTGTGGAATAAAAGTATTACGGAATTTCCTGTCTTCTGCCTTCATCCCAACACATGCCAGACCATTGTAGTTTTTTCTCCTCTTCACAAATGACTAGTTCTCCTTAAAAGAGGTAATTTGGTGCCCTCCAGTGGCTCAACCTGACAGACATTCTCTTGACCTTTCAAGCTCATTTAGACCTGTAGGAAGGTACCACTCAGTAGATCTTTAGAGGGTTCTTAGCTTGGTTGCATGTAGTTGCCACTCTTAGGAAAGAAATCCATCATGTCCTTAACTGTGTGCAATTATTAGAGAAGAAGGAATCAGAGAACTGTATGTTTGGATAAACTCATGCTTTTCTTATTACAATGAGCTAAAATCAATAAAAACCAAATGTAAAAATCCCCGTCTTTCTACCATTCCTTATAACACTACAGTCTTAGAAAGGTCACCCTTTTGGGCCAAATGTATTTACTATAGAATGAAATTCTGGACCTGATTATGTTTAAGGGTTCCTTTAAATACTACTACCCAATAATTTAGAAATCCCAAGGAAGGAAGAAATATTTCTAGATGAGTTTTGAACTCAACATCTTCTAGAATAACTCATTATTTTAGCAACTTGATTTACTTGGAGAACTTAGGAAAGACACTGCAATAATATGCCCACATAAGACATGTATGCTGTAAGTAAGTGTACATCTAATCCAGCTAAGGGTTTTTGTTGCTCTTGTTCTTTGGGATGATTAGATGTTGACTTGAAAATTCATTAAGAGAAGGCATTCCAATCTCCTCGTTTGACAAGGATGGAGAACTTGTAATTGTATTTTTACAGTACTACTTAGCATTTGGTACAGAGTGATCAATAGACCAGTGAGCTAATAAACAACTGAATGGGAAAAGAAAAGGAACATCAGTTTTGACACCTGTAATGAATAAGCAGAGAAAACAACTATATGTGTGATATAAGGAACAAGAAAAACAACGCATGGAGGTCTGAAATTGTCCTCTCTCTTGTCAGGATCCCTAACTCAACTGTACTACCATGAAGAATTTTACCATTAGATCTCCAATTGCCCTTTTGGGTAACAGGAGGATAATTATAGTGTTTCTTTATGGAAGCAGTTGTCCCTTCCATAAGAAGAAGAATGATACTTTATGGCTAGTAGATGAAACTTAACAGATAAATGTTGAATGAATAAAAGAATGTACCAGAGTATTATTAGCCATGAACACTTTTGCAAGAATTCATTTAGGGATTTGCAGATCAGTCCCAAGAAAAGGGACACAAAATAAGAGGAAACTTGTGGGGGCTTGGTGGTGAAGGTAAGCCCTTAAAACATGAAACTTCATTTTTGTTCTATTGCTCTATTTAGGATATTAAAATGGGGACATTGATCAGGCAGGATATACCCTTTTACTCTGGACTTATGCTGTTTAATGCAGTGGCCAATAACCACATGTCCTGTTGAGAACATGAATAGTCCAAGCTGAGATATCTTCTTGGTATAAAATGCACATCAGGTTTTGAAGACCAGGATGTAACAATGGTGAGAAGTGGTTGGATTGTGAATATATTTGAAGTTGACACCCACAGGATTTGCTGACAGATTGAGTGAGAGATGTGATAGGTAGGAGTCAGGAAGACTCTAATTGAGATGAGGGAGTATACTGGGGAGGAGATAGGAAGAACGTCAGAATTGAAGATACTAAATGAATCACCCAAGGTGACCCTGGTAAGTTAGAGAGAAATAGTTACTTGAGCTGATTGGGAATTCAGGCAATCGTTAGTCCATCTTTTTAATTTTATAGATGAATTTGGGTCTAGTGAAGAGAAGTAACTTGCTCAAAATGACACAGCAAAAGAGAAGAGCCTCAAAGATGAATTTTTGGACCGGTAGACTTGTTCTTTTTTGCTATTGTACTGTATTTATAAAAATTAAAATGAAACAAGGTTTTATTATATCTAAATACATTATGGAGAGAAAACTCACTGGTGATGTTTTTGTGGAGATTCTTCAAAACCTCCAGGTAAAACATATTCTAGACTCTTGGCTATTAGTACTAGCTAGTCAATTGGCTACTCCTCTTGAATTGGTAATAATGCTTATTTAAAGTTAAGATATTGAGGGGAAAAGTCTATTGAGGGGAAAAGACTTCACAACCCTAAATAGTTTCATGGCTTACATCAAAGCAAGGGAGGCAGATAAATATAATAGGTTATAGAACACAAAGTCATCTTTTAAGTATTTTTTATCAAGAATAAAAAAATGCAAATACATGTGGAAGTAGTTGTGGTGCCCATTGAACTGAGACACAGGTGATTGCTGTTCTGTCCCCGTTGATAATTTTCATTAAAAATTAAACCAGCATGACACTTATTAACTTTTAATAAGTGATAGAAATTTGGTAGAAGACAGTTATTGCCACGATAATGTTACATAACAAATGACTCCAAAGATTCAGTGGTTTACTGCATAATAAGGACTTGGCTAACTTCTGTTTACAGTTCAGGGAGGTTGTCTCTAAATGCTTGCAATCTGTGAGTGACAGTATTATCTTTATTATTCATGGTGGGTGCTGAAGGGTCCTTTAGGTTGGGGGCTGAACTGTGCCAGAAATACCAACCATGTCATTAGAGGGTTGGGGGAGCCAAGTGCTATCAACCTGACCTCTAGGGAGAGGAGAGAGACTGGAGACTGAGTCATATAAGTGATGATTCTATCAGCGTGACTACTCACTCACCAGGTGGATTATTCTTCCTGGCAATATTCCAGATTTTGTCAAATATCAGTGTATCTTAACTCCATGAGGGCAGAAACTTCATGAAGCTCCATTTCATTGAAGTTCCTTATTTGGGAGCCTCCCAGGCTTGCCCTATGAGTTGATCATTTCAGCTGGCTTTGACTTTTACCCTTTTGCTACAGTAAAAACTTATAAGCATAATGTTGTCTTGAGTTCTATGAGGAATTTTAGAAAATTATTAAACGGGAAGGGGTCATCAGAATGTTCAAGCTTATAGCCAGTTGGTCAGAAGTTACTGTGTCCTCGGGGTCCCCTATGTGACTGGTGTCTAAAGAGTAGGCAGTTTTCAGAAGATTACACCCTTCACTTACTAAGTTTGGTCACAATCTAGGCAGGTGATGTCATAGTCATTTCAATGACACATGTGAGTGTTTTGATCTTGTTGATCATTCATCTAAGGGACAACAGGGTCACAATCTGGATTGCAAATTGAATGGCAGTGGCTACTAGAGTCAGATCTCCTTGTGGTGATGACAGAAGCACAGGAAAATAAATCCAATCACATAGGCACATCTTCAGCACACACTCAGTTCACAGGTAATAACCTCCTGTTGGCCAAAACAATATGGACAGTCTAAAAGTTAAGGGTGGGTTATCTACTCAAACCTACCCCGAGGTCATGGCAAGGGTGTAGAGCATGAGTTGAATTCGGTGTTGAGTGTTGCACAGACCTGCTGATGATGCCACAGCAAGAGGAAGCAACCCTAATCCAACAGCATCATGAGAATTCCCATCTCAGATCTGCTCTCCTCCCAGACACTGCACATGTCTCTTGGAAATTGTCCCCCACCATGTTCAGTGTCTTGTTTGCTATCCCAGGCCACTCCCTCCTTATTTCAAACTTGCATAGTCCAAAGCAGAAACAGCACCACCAACAAACCCAAAGCTCTAGTGCTGACAGAGCCCATCTTTCTTCACATGCAGTCTGATGACCATTTTGCAGTTGTGTTGACTACGCTGATCACTCATGTCACCCTGTGTAAGTCCATAACATTTCTATGCCCTGGTTTCCTTGTCTGTAAATTACCTGTCTTGGGACTGACAAGACAATCCATTCTCATAGGATGTTGAAAATCTTAGAAAAATGACTGGACCAGAGCAAGCACTTCATAATAAAAAGAAGTAAAATTTCCATGCACCCCATTATGTGTCAGAGATTCTTTTAAATACTTTATAGGCATCAATCCATTGAATTCTAAAAACAACACTGTGAAGTTGGTAGTTCGTACTTTTCTTTCTATCCTCACTTCACACAGGATAAAATTGAAACCCAGAGAGATTCAGTGATTGGTTTAAGCCACACAAGGAGGCAGAGCTGGAATTTGAACTCAGGCAGTAAGGCATCAATATCCACATCTGAAGCTCATACACTGTACTGTCCTCTACAGAGCTTGATAAATGTTTGTGGTTGCTGCCGTAATTTTTATTCGAGAATGTTCTTTAGATCTTGTCCCTGCACCAAGAGTCTTATAAAGGATTTCCTTCCAAGCATGTTTAATCATAAAAAACTTAGGTAAATACAGTTTTTTCCATCTTCACATTTGTTTACTTCCTCCCCAGTTGGTTACAAATAGGATTCCATGCTTTTGTATATAAAAACATACAGTAAGGGGGGCCTCCCCAGTAGCACAGTGGGTTGAACACAGTGCTGTGAAGCTGTCTGAAGCTTCTGCAGCTTTGGTTCGATTCCCGACTGACCAGGGAGAAACCCAAATGGCTCAGCAGACCTCTCCTGCCTTGACTGCTGCTCCCCTCAGCAGTGTATTTCAGTCCTTCTGCCTGTTCTTCTCCCTCTCTCTCTGGTGAATTCTCTCACCCTCCTGTGCTTCTGGCTTGTGCCCCAGTTCTTGTATATTTAAATAAATCTTAAAAAAATACAGTAAGGCAGGGAAATGAATAAAGACCCTTGACTTCAATTGCAGCCTTTTTTTTTTTTTTTCATATAGTGAGAAACTCAAGAAATGTTCTTCCATGGGGCCTCATGGACGGGAGTGTGGCTTGATAGGGAATTTGCTGTCACTGACATTACATTGTCATAAAGGTACAGATGAAAGGGCAAGCAGTAGTTAAACTTTTCTTGTAGCGTCTTTCCACCCAAAATGAGGGCAAAGTGAAAACATAGTATTGTTCTTATTTCAGTTGAAGTAACATTGGTTCACAATACTGTATGTGACTTACTGGCCCTGGTTCACACCTCTTCAAATATGTTACCACACCACACCCTTCACACCCACCACCAAAACCCCCATGATCCTTCACCAGAGACCATTGGCTCCACCCACTTTACTCTCCACCCCTTACTTACCTTTCCCCTTCTAGTAGCCTCAATTCTGCTGTTATTGTTCCAGGGGTTGTTATGTCTTAGTTTTATGTGTTGAAAATACAGCATCATAAGAAAAATTCCATGAAATGCCAAATCATAGTGAGGGTTGTGAAGCCTAGTATCCCAGCTTGAAGCATCTTGCAACCATTCTCCTAAAGTTCCAAGTGTAATTATGAAATACTATGATTGATTTTTTAATAAGGACACTGGAATTGTACATCCAAATGAGGGCTATCATTCCAAGTCATCACCTTGGGAGGCTGTGAATCTATGCTAATGATGCTACTGTGGCTGAAAGCTATTTCTGAAAATCTGTATTCAGTGCCAGCTTAAAGAATCAAACAAAACCCTAGTTGCAACTATTTTCAAATCATACATTGCATCACTCAGTTTTGTCACCAGTCACCTTACTCACCATTCCTGTCTGACTCAAAGAAGTTACCAGATATCTTTGGCTGTTTCAAAATATTAAGGTGCTTTGAATGGAGGAGATATCCCACCACAAAAGATGATCAAAACAATGTGTTTGGGGCCTCCCCGGTAGTGTAGCAGGTTGAGCACAGTGCCGTGAAGCTGTCTGCAGCCTCTGCAGCTTTGGTTTGATTCCCAGCCGGCCAGGGGGATATCCACATGGCATGGTAGACCTCTCCTGTCTCGCCTGCTGCTCCCCTCAGCAGTGCTTTCGGACTATCTGCCTGTTCTGCTCCCTGTTCTGTCTCTAGCGAATCCTCTCACCTTCCTGAGCCTCTGGCCTGTACCCCTGCCTTGTATAAATAAATAAATCTTAAAAAAAAAAGAACAATGCTTTTGGAAGTTTAGTTTCCCAACATGTAACATCTTTATATTTCTTTGCTGAATTTGGAACCAACCTATAGATGGATATAGGAATGATTTGATTGTATAGCAACTTACTGTATTATTACTGCTTGGAATATGGTATTTGAGATCTGTGGGAATATAGGTTTGCTAATTCATCCACCCTTTTACAAGGCAGAAGGTCACTTGATAACTGATCATCCCTTACACATGGTGACCAGAAATGTATACTTGTTTTGTGGGTTGATGCTCCACAATAATCTTGGAGGAGAGTGAAGAAAGAGTCTCCAGGGATTCCAGGTTTTTATTAGATTCATTTGAGCCCAATGAGAAACATAGACCAATTAATGGCACCTAACAATGTACTCACCCATTGCCCCTCAGAGACACTGCTTTGGAGATTCAGCCAGTGTTTTTTTTTTTTTTTTCATGCTGATGGTGCTCATGGAAACAGAAGGGAAAGAACAGGATTCCTTGTACAGCACCCCAAAGACTCTGCATGCAGAAGGGTTGTGAGAAAAATTTCCAGTGCTGGAATGAGTATAGACACCCACATGATGACCATGCTAAAAGGGATAGATTTATCTAGCTGGGTACTATTTAGCATTTTAGAAAACAATAATTGCTCTGACTTTATAGTATTTGTTTACAAAATCTAATACATTATAAATATTTACCATCAGTTTGAAGAAATGTTGTACAAGCCTCGCAAATTAATTGGGCTACATTTCTGGAAATCTGAAATGCTATCCAGTAGACAGCAGTTCTCATTACCTGAAAAGGAGTCTCAGGTGAATTTCTTAGCACTTTGCTGGACTAATCACAGCAGTGCCCATCCCCACAACTCTAGAATATGTCATAGAAATGCCTAGAGACTCTCTAGTTTGGTGAAATCATTGTTGGAAGATCTAAATAATCTGTTTGACCCCATGGAAAAGGCTATTTCAAATAATATAATTATACATATTCAAGATGTAGCTTGAAGATAAAGATATGAGAAGAAGAATGCATGGGAAATTAACAGAAGTACTATTTTTTGTATAAAAAGTTTTAATGCACTCTAAAAAGGTAAACATTTGATAAATGCAGCAAATATTTATGCCAACATAAGTGTGTGGAAAAATATAATTCTTGAATAGGATTTTCTTTAACAAGTTGGTGATGAATGTAGAGTATTATGTTCAAAATTGGTTCTGGCAGTTTAAGAGATCTCTTATATTGACACATACTATAATATTTCTAGGTATTTGGAAACTGACTATGCAGATTACAGATCTTTTGTTTAGCGATCGTATTCTAACTATTGTCAACCCTTAGATCTAGTTAGTGTCTCCCTCTGTTTCTAATTCCACCTGTATGCTCTCCTTTTCACTTCAGATGTAGTCATTTATGGGAAGATAAGATCTTTTACCATTTAGCTGAAATCTACCAGACTCAGAAACAGGTGCTTCATTTTAAAGAGATTATTATCTAGAAAGGAATAAAATAATAAATTATTTTAGCCTATCCGAAATATAATCAATGCCATAGCTAAAGAACAGAAAATGTGCAATGGGGATTCAGAGATGAAAGTGGTTATTTCCATGTGACAACATCAAGAAAGATTTTCTGGAAGAAGTGATATTTCAGTTGTTTTTGAATGTGGAAGATTTGAGAATGAAGCGATAGGGAGTGAGGTAAAGTGAACAGATAAACTTTGGGTACTTCCTAAAACGAGGGATAAAAAGAAAAATAAAATTGGAGAGGATAGTGACACCCTTTAAATGATCTGCAATGCTAATAAATAGCTGGGAATAATAAGAAACAGAGGGCATGTTCAGACCAGATCTATAGCCCAGGCAGAGTACTTGGAAATCACTAAAAAAAAAAATATTGCATGAAATATCAAATGGTTGAAGACAAGTGGTGAATATTTGGAGGTTACTGCAAATGTCCAATTGGAGATAAAACTTTTGGCTTGAACTCAGAATTATTTTCCCCTTTTTAGGGTTTCCTTGACCTAGTACATATCAATATTCAGCATTCTTCCTCCGACTCAACACTCATTTCTTTTTTTGTTTATTTTTGCATAGAACTGGAGAGTAGGCCACAGGTATGGGGGATAAGAGGATTCACCAGAGATAGAATGGGGAGCAGATCAGGCAGATCTACTGAAATACACTGCTGAGGGGAGCAGTGGGCGAGACAGGAGAGGTCTGCTGTGTCATGTGGGTAGCTCCCTGGCAGGGGAATCTAACTCAGGCCACAGTGGTGACAGCACACTGAGACTTAACCCCTAGACCACCAGGGAGGACACCAGCTCTCGCATTTTTCTCCTTTGATATAACTCAGACTTTCACTGGCTTCAGTGGTCTCAGGCATCTTCTGTATTGAGACATTCCTCGCTACCTAGTGTGCTATACCCAGTTTCCTTCTGGTCCCGTGAATGTCTCCAGGCAAGCAAGCGACCATTTGTTCTGTTAAAATATGACTTGAAACAGAACTATGCATTTTTTTCATCTCTATATTTCTAGTACTTTGCACAGAACATGGTATATTCAGTGGATGCCCTCCAAACTGACAGAGTAAATAAATGGCAGATGAATAATTTAATGTTTTTCTAGAAATATTACAAAATATGATAAAAATAGCACTTTTGGACTCTTCATATTTTGACCTCAGTCATGCAATCTTTCCAATTATCTCCACTGCTCAGTTTTTGCCCCTTATTATCTTAAACCATTTATTCACTTTCCTTTGCTTTTCTGTCTCCCTCGATTTTCCACTTCCTGTTTTAAAGAGCACGATGAATATTAATTATGTTTTAATATACAAAAATAGCACCCTCATTGCCTTTGAGTTTTCTTTGACTTGTCTTTACTCTTTCTTGTATCTCTTTTGATTTCCCATTATTTAATGTGAAGCTTAATCAATGAACCCCCTTTGCTCATTTTTTCTTCCTCCCTTGGCAACTGCCTTTTCTTTCGCTTTAACTATTCTTTCACATTGTCTTCAAATTGTTTGTGGTCATATCTATCACTTTATCAGGTAGCATCTAAGGGCAAATATCCTTCCAGAAAAATGACAGAGTGGCAGAGGAAAATCAGGCTTTGAAATAAACACTGTATATTCAATTGGTTTCCAAATCAGCACCAGCTAAACAAATGCCTAATAGTCGTCCTTTAAGAGACAAGATTAGTATGTCTTGAAATGAGAAGTTATTTTTTACTTTCTCTAACTTCCCCTTCCTCTTTTTTCTTTTAAAACATCATAAAGGATTCTTGCAACAATAAAGGAGATTTTAGCTGAAACTTTTGGCTTCTTATCACAGAGTGCATGTGTGTCGTTAGACAAACAGATAAAAAATGGAATCTAGGAAGCGGAAACATCAATTTGAATAGCAAGCAAGTAATTTTAGACCAAAGAAATGAAGATTTTTTATCCCCTCCAGTCCCTTTGTGATATATGTGTCTTATGAAAATATTCCTAAAAGATTCAAAGCTTTGCAGATAATCAGCTGTGCTTTATTAAGATGGACCTCTGGTTAGTTTATGATGGAGTCTAAAGGAGTAAAGTCAGACTAGGTAGACTCTATTAATAGAACACAGGCTTGAAACAAACCAATGTGAAGTATCATTTTTGCACTCACTAGTGATATGTGTTTGGACAAGATAAGAAAGTTAAGCTCCAATTTCCTCATAAGGAAAATGGGGTGAATTCTAAGCACCTCATAAAGTTCTGGGAGAGAGAATTGAAACATTGCCTAGGAGGGTTTATAATAACACCTCACTCTCTTAGAACTATAACTTGTAATAGTTGCATGACTACTATTACTGATAATATAGACATGCAGACAAACACTTTGCTTGAACATGCAGGAAGCTTTCTCCCTTTCTTGTCTTTGACCAAACGTCTCTTTACTTAAAATGCTCTACTCCCAGTTCATCACTTAATGTAGTGAACTTTTATTCATTCTTTAAAACTCATGTGCTTAGACATCATTTCTTTAAGATCCTTTTTCCAGCCTTCTTGAGTAGAACTGTTAACTTCATTCATTGATTCATTCAACCAGTATTTGCCCAACGCCTCCTAGAAACTGTGGGAATGGTTGAGAACAAAACCTTAAAAATACCCCTGCCTCATGGAGCTTAATTCCAGTTTAGGGTTGCATGAAAATAATCATAATAAACAAGTGAAATATATAGAATGGAAGGTGGTTATCAGTGTGGTAGAGAGAATAAAGGGAAAAAGACTATTTAGGCCAGTGCTGGGAAATGAGACAGTTTTGAGTTGAACAGATTGATCCACAAAGACTGAACAAATATACAAAGTAGGAGAAAGGCTGAACACTTGGAAATGGTAAAATGAATATTTCAGGTAGAGGAAGTGTAAGTATAAATGTCCTGGGTATCCAATTTTCATTGATGAAATTGATTTGTGCCACATCTACTTTTTAAAATATGTTTTATAATTATATTTTAAATTATCTAATTATCTAATTTTATTTTATATAATTATATAATTATATTTTTTATAAAACATAATTAGTAATTATTAATATTTAAGTTGAAATATCTTTTATAAAAAGTATATTTTTAAATTGTGGATTTGTGTGTCTGAGACTATGAAGGTAGGAGGTAAGGTTGATGTTCTGTGTATTCTTGCTAGGTAGTAGAGGCTGGTCTTCAGCAGGTGATCAAAAATGCTCATTCAGTTGAATTTCACAAGATGCTCCTCTTTGTGGACAGAGTGGGTATAGGGTTTCAATTGTTAAAATGACAGGTCTGGTTAGGAAGCTTCAGCAAGGGGTGGTGCTGTGCTATTGCTCACTAAGCATTTCATTGATGTCTTTTGCATTTCCTTCTTTCTTTTGTAAGATAGATTTCTGGGAGTTTAATCTCTGATCAAGGCAAGGACATTTAGGAGGACATGGTAGGTAGCAATAACTATTATATGACAGAGCAAACAATTGGTAGATTTTAGTCTTTTTGTACAAGTTTATTTTCTTTTCTTTGTAGAAATTAAATTGGAGCCAAGGCATTTTATAGCTGGAAAAACCTAAGAGTAGTTAGTTCAGGTGTCATGACTCCCGTGATTACAGAAACTGTAGGTGACATACCGAAGTGGGGTGTGGCTGATGGTGAATGATGCCTCATCTAAATAAGGTAAGTGAAGCTTAGATCCAAACATTTGGCCTCAAGTTGAAATGAAATTTGAGTATCTTCAAGATATTCTGCAGAAACTATAAATCTATGTGTTATAAAAAAATCTCCTGATTTTCTCAAAGTTGGCAACTTACTTAATTTTTCTTAAACAAAAAACTCCTCCTTGCCTGGCTAGTGACTCCAATCATTTCATTGTCTCATATTACACTAAACTACTTTATTGGTAAGGGAGATAAGATGTAGAAAAATCAATCACAGAGCTGGGAAAGAGGCAGAGTCTGAACTAGAATTTCCAAAAATCTAGGCCATTGCGAACTTCATTTCATGTCCTCAAATACAGATCACGTCTACTCCCTTTAAAATAAACATGCAGCTCTGATTTTCAAACACATTCATAAACATCACATATCTCTTTGCTTCCAGTTTGTTTGAAGGCTTATTGTAGAAACAGCTTCTGTTACATCAAAGATCAAAACATCAGGATTTGGAACATTTGTGTGCTCATTAGAGTTAGTGTCAAACGTGTCTCCTTGGCTTACACCTACCTGCCATTGAAGGAAAACGTCTCATCAACTATTTATGGAAGACCCCAGGGGCTTCCTCTAGAGAGATCCTGAACATGTAATTTTCACCACTGCGCCGCAACTGCCACATTTCCTCCCCCTCTGCCTCTGCTCTCAAACAACCCTTTAATAGCCACTGGTATTAACACTGCTATAGATTTGATCTACCAAATTCACGATCCTTAAATTGGCTTCCTTAATTTGACCAGGTTAGAGCCTTGCTGTACTATCAGCACACTAAGGTAAAGGAAAGACACTAATTCCTGCTCACATAATCTCTGTCAAGGCTTTTTATGTGTTATTTGATCCCAAGGAAGGCTTTGTTGCTCTCCTAGTGTTCCGGATAACACTGTGTGTGTGTGTTGATGAAGGTATATGTAGATACATATTCGTATGCATATATAGAGAGATATGTATATATGAGTGGATGTACATGTAGAGCAGTGATCTTAATAATATAGAAAATATTAAAAATACTAGCAAATACTTATGGAACTTTATTTCATTAATCTTGATTTTCATAGTTTGAAAAAGATTATTAGTAATTACTTAATTTGCTTATTAATCAGTGCATTTCTTGGTCCATTTGAAAGGTTAGGTTTATTGAAGTATAACTTATCAAAATTTACTCTCTTAAAAGTTGAAGACTTTTGACAAATGCAAATCGTCTTGTAACCACAATTATAATCAAGATACAGAACAATTTCTTGCCCCCCAAAGTTATCTTGTATCATTTAGCATCTATGCTCCTCTACCTGAGTCCATGGCAACTGGGGCTTGTCTCCTATTCCAGTAATTTCATCTTTCCTAGAGTGTTAGATAAATGGATTCATCCAGTTCGTAGTTTTTTTTTTTAATATATTTTTTTAAAGATTTATTTATTTGTTCATGCAAGCACTGGGTACAGTCAGAAGCGCGGGAGGGTGAGAGAATTCCCCAGAGAGGGGAACAGAACAAGCAGACTGACGAAGTACACTGCTGAGGGGAGCAGCAGGCAGCAGGAGAGGTCTGTTGTGCCACGTGGAACCCTCGCCAGTGGCCGGGGATCAAACCGGTGCTGCAGAGGCTGAGGGCAGCTTCGCAGCCCAGCGCTCAACCGCTGTGCCACCAAGGGAGGCCCGGTTCATAGTTTTTGAGGGTGATTTTTTTCACATGGCACCATGCTTTAGAGCTCCATCATAAAGTTGTTTGTGTCAGTAGTATTCTTTTTTTTTTTTCTTTCATACTGTTTGGAGTTGTACTGCAGCAATCACCACAATTTGTTATCCACATAACAGTTGATAAAAATTTAAGTTGTTTCCAGTTTCTAGCTAATATGAATATTATTCTTAAGTACATTTGCAGACAGGTCTTTGTGTGGGCCAGTGTTTTAATATTTCTTGTAATATAAATTCTGGGTTATATGAAACACATATATTTAACTCACAGGAAATGGCCACACTGCTTTTCAAGTGGCTGTACCATTTTACATTTCAGCAGCAATGCATCAGATTTAAAATTGCTCCATGTCTTTACCCACGTTTGGTATAGCAGCAATGTTTGAATTCTAGATATCTAGAATGGCTAATTTTATGTGTTACTTTGATTGATTAAGCAATGTTGGCAAGATATTTGGCCAATATTCTAGCTGTTTCTGTTAGATTGTTTTTGAATGAGATTTACATTGAAATGGCAAACTTTGAATATAATAGCTATGTCTTCATAATGTGGGTGGGCCCCATCTAATCAGCTGGAGACCTAAACAGAACAAAACACTGACCTTCCCTGGGAGAGCAGCAGACTGTTCACCTGCATATTGGCTTTTCTCAATTGTCCAGAACACTGTTTTTGGGCTTAAACTGAGTTTCATAGTAAGTGGTCTCATCTATCAGATTTAGAATTGCCAAACTTCCACAATTACAAGAAAATTCTCTAAATAAGTCTTTATTATATGTACACATATGATAGGATATGATATGCTATAACATGCATATATGTTATATGTGTGGTGCATATAAGTATGGTGTACCTATTATATATCCATACATACAATGCATGATATATAAATTTACTATATATTCATATATATCCTATTAGCTCTGATTCTTTTTTTTTTTTTTTTTTTTTTTTAATAGAGGCATGTTATTTATTTATTTATTTATTTGTTTGTTTGTTTGTTTGTTTGTTTATACATGCACTGGGTACAGTCAGAAGCGCGGGAGGGTGAGAGAATTCACCAGAGCCAGAGCGGGGAGCAGAGCAGGCAGAAGGACCGAAGTACACTGCTGAGGGGAGCAGCGGGCGGCAGGAGAGGTCTGCGCGCCATGTGGGACCCTCCTCCGGTGGCCGGGGAGCAGCCGGGAATCGAACCAGTGCCGCAGAGGCCGCAGGCAGCTTCGCAACCCAGCGCTCAACCACTGCGCCACCGGGGAGGCCCTCAACAACCCTAATACAATATCTTGAAGTTTTATGATGTCTCGTTGTGGTTTCAATGTGTGCATTCCTCTGATGATACATAATGAACACTTTTAATGCTTAATGCCATATGCATATTCATATGTACATCATATTTAGTAAATTAAATATTTACTCAAATATTTACCCAGATATTTTTTGAAGGGTGTGGTAGTATTGTTTGTCTTTCCATTATTAAGTTATAAGAATTCTTTACATACTTGCAATACAAGTTCTTTATATGGTAGGTGACTTATAATCATTTTCTCCATGTGAGTGGACTGTATTTTCATTTTCTTAACAATGTCCTTAGAAGAGCAGGTGTTTTAAATTTTGATGAAGCTCAATATAACCGTTTTCTTTTATGGATCATATTTGAGTTCTATTTAAGGAGTATTTACCTAATCCAAGTTTGCAAATATCTTTCCTATATTTTCTCCTACCTATTTTATACAGCTCCTTGAATAAGTTATTTTGTGCAATGTTGTTTGTTTTAACATTGATGAGAAAATAAAATCTCAGCCTACATTGAACAAAATAACATTATTGGAAAGTAGTCTTTTGTAATATGTCAGTTCACTTAAAGTCTCATTTTCCAAGAAACTGTGGATGACATTAAGTGAGGACTTTCTCTATGTTATATTTATTTATTTCTACATAAGGTTTATGATCCATTTAGAGATAATTTTTGTACATGTGTAGGGTAAAGTTTGAAATTCACTTGTGTTATTCAACCATTGCAACGCCATTGATGAAAGGCTCTGTTTTCCCAACTGAATTATATTTTCACTTTTCTTTAAAAAAATGCTAACTCTGCATCTGTTGTTCTATCTGAGTTCTCTATTATATTCCTGTGATCTATATGTTCTAATCTTATACCAATGGCATTGTAGTTTAATAGTAGATCTTCCTTGAGGTTAGGTATTGTGACTCTTACAATTTTGTTCTTTTTCAACAATATCATTTTGATGATATTAAGACTTTTTGTACTTCTACATAATTTTTAGAATTAGTGTGAGTTCTGCAAAAACATGCTGTGATATCACTGGAATTGTGTTAATTGGGTAGATCAGTTTGGAAAAGAGTATTATGTATTAAAAATAGTGAGTCTTCTAATCCACGAATTCAGCATTTCTCTCCATTTAGAATTTCTTTAATTTAGCTAAGCTGTGGATTATATTTTGCACAGTCCAGATCTTACCCATATTTTGTGAAATTATACCTAAGAATTTCATTTTTAAGTTATTGTAAATATTTTGAAAAATTGTTTTCCAAATGTTCACTTCTAAAGTAGAGAAATACAGTTGATTTGTGAAAATTGAGTCTCTACAGCTTCTGTAAACTCATATAGTAGTTTTAGTAGCTTTGACTTTTTTAGTATTTATTAATACACAATTTTGTTGTCTGCAAGTGAAAACTGCTTTAATTCTTTAAATACATTAAGTATAATGTAGATCTTATACACATTTTTTTAATATATATATATTTTTTACCTTTTTTTAAAAAATATTTATTTATTTATTTATACAAGCACTGGGTACAGTCAGAAGCATGGGAGGGTGAGAGGATTCACCAAAGACAGAGTGGGGAGCAGAACAGGCAGACTGATGAAATACACTGCTGAGGGGAGCAGCGGGCGTAGCGGGAGAGTTCTGTGTGCCATGTGGGACCCTCACCCGGTGGCCTGGGATCTAACCAGCGCTGCAGAGGCTGTAGGCAGCTTTGCAGCCCAGCTCTCAACTGCTGCGCCACAAGGGGAGGCCCTATACACCTGTTTTTTATCAGTCAAATAAGCGTTTTCATATTCTTAGATCACTGTGAGTTTATGATGGATGCTAAATATTGTCAAGTGCTTTTTCTTTGCATTTGTAAAATGATCATGTGGTTTTTCATTTTTTTTTTCTGTTGCTAAAATGCTTACATTGTTAATTAACAAATGTTGAACAAAGCTTGCATGCTTAGGATAAATCTCACTTGTTCAAGATGTATTACTTTTTTTTATGTATGTCTGGGTCAATTTTTTTTTTTTGTTAGTGTGTCTCTATTCATTAGCTACGTAGATCCATAGCTTTTCTTTAGTATTATCTTTCTCTTGGTATTAGGGTCATATCAGCTTCAGAAGTTAGGAAGTGCTCTGTGTTTTTCAATTTTTCAGGAAAATTTATGTCAAATTTGTATTTCTTCCTTAAATATTTGGTAGGTTTAATTCTGGCTGGTTGATATACACATACTGTTTTAGTACCTTAAAGTTGCTGTAACAAGATTTAGCCTGGAGACTTAGAGAGCAGACTTTTATTTCTCACAGTTCTGGAGCCTGGGGATCTGAGGTCAGGGTGCAACAAGATGGCCTCTTGTCAGAGCCTTGTTTATGACTTGTAGACAGTTGTCTTCTTGATGGATCATCACATGGCAGCAGGAGGAGCAGGAGAGTAAATTCTCTGGTGTCTCCTTAGAAGAGCACTAATTCCATCATGAGGATGAAGCCCTCATGACATTTTCTAAACTGAATTATCTCCAAAAGTTCAAAAATACCATCATAGTTGGGGGTTAAAGTTTCACCTCCAGATACTACTAGGGTTTCAACATAAGGATTTTGGATAGACACAAAAATTCAGTTCATAAAACACATATTTGAAGATATGTATATATGTGTATATATGTATGTATACAATGAGCGTATATATAAGTACATGACTATTCAGATAGATATATAAACAGGCATATAAAGATATAATGACTCAGAAACTATTATATACATATAATGCATTATATACACATATAAGGAGCTATAAAATGTCTCTTTATATATGCATATATGTGTATCTATATCTTTTCATAAATATATATATACCAGTCAACCCAAAAAAGACTATTAAAGGTTATATATGTGTATACATAATACACATACTAATATATAAATATAAATGCTCTGATTTCTGAATGGAAGTATGTTAGAAAGTCCACAGTCTCATAAAACCCTTCTCAAGTTCTATAGATGTTGGCAAATTGACCTCAGACTTTGCCACATGGGAAGTTTGAGGTTAATATATATATTTTTTAAAGATTTATTTATTTATTTATACAAGCACTGGGTATAGTCAGAAGCACGG
Organism: Talpa europaea; assembly: GCF_964194135.1. NCBI lineage: Eukaryota > Metazoa > Chordata > Mammalia > Eulipotyphla > Talpidae > Talpa > Talpa europaea. Next base: position 132,482,661 of record NC_140071.1, on the reverse strand, counting down.
GAGGTTGAGAGAATTCACCAGAGCCAGAGCAGGGAGCAGAACAGGCAGATAGACGAAATACACTGCTGAGGGAAGCAGCGGGCAGCAGGAGAGGTCTGTGTACCATGTGGGACCCTCATCAGCAGCTGGGGATTGAACTGGCGCTGCAGAGGCTGCGGGGAGCTTTGCAGCCCAGCGCTCAACCGCTGCGCCACCAGGGGAGGCCCGAGGTTAATATTTTTAATAACTAAGTTTTGTTGCTGAATAAACAGTTATTTGCCCTGGTTTTATTTGTGTAAGACATATTAAAAATAATCATAATAAAAATTTCCTTGAGAATGTCTTATAAAATGCTTTTCAGAGGAAATACATATATTCTTTTCATTTTTCATTGGTTTTACTAGAAACTTGATAGGCCTTATACCCCAGCATCACTTTTCTATTGTTACATTATAAATTACAAACTGAGCAGTTTAAAGCATTCAAATTGATTCTCTCACAGTTCCTGTGAGCCAAGATTCTATGCAGAGCTTAACTGGGCACTACTGTAAGACCTTGGAAAACTATAGTCAATGACCAGGCCAGGTCTCACCTGGACACTTGTCCATGGAAGAATCTGCCTCCATGTTCATTCACATTGTTGGCAGAATCCATTTTGTGACAGTTGTGTGGATGAATTCTCAAGCTTTGTTGCCGTAGGTTGCAGGCTGTCAACTCCTTTAAGATGCCCAGATCCAAAGACTCAATCACAACATGGCAGCTCAATTCTTCAAGTTAGCTTGGCGATTCCCTCCCAGTCTCCATTCCAGTCATCTGCTGAGACAGGGTTTTACATTAGGAGTGTCATCACTTTGGCCATATTCTTGTGGTGTATGTTCTGCTGGGACTCCAGAGGAGGAATTCTAGAAGAGTCACTTTAGGGAATGTCCACCACGGGCCCACCCACTTGCAGTTCAGAAAATCATTTCTTTAAGTCTATTTATTGGTTCTTTTCCAAGTATTTTATTTTCTTCTTTGACAATAATAGTAACAGACAACTTTCTTAAATTGGAATCATGTGTTCATCGGAGTATCAGTTAGATACTCAAGACAGAAATTCAATTGTAACCAGTTTAAGGGAAACTAGGAACTTCATGTAAGGGTCCCAGGGCAGTGGAAAGAGCACAGTGAAGGTAAAGTTGAAAGAAACAGTGGAAAGGGTCAGAATGCTGCAGAGTCAGATCGAAGTGAGGAAGGTCCTTCCTTCAGCGGCCTTTTTCTGTTGGCTGTTTCTCTTTGTTATGCCACTTTGTTTTCCTTTGCTTCAGTCCACGTTTTAGATGCAGAGAGTCAATGAGCTAGCACACATAAAACCCTTGGGCCAGGCTGGCACAGAGCAAGGGTCCTGCAACTATCAGCTATTTTTAGTGTTATTTTATTATTAGTTTTATTGTTGTCCTATCTTTTGTATTCCTGTTGCTAGGGAGATTTGTGCCATTGCTAAACAAGACTGGTGAATGCTAGAGAGGCAATCTCATGGCTCTTGAGTAGAATTTCAACTTTGTTTTTGACTAAATTTTATTGTTTGGGTTTTTCACTTGGACATTGTCTGAGATCTCGGGTTGTTCTTCTATATCACCCATTCTATTTTTAATCATATCATGTATACTACTTATTCATGCCAATGTAGAATTTGACTCAGCAATGAACTTCATCTTCTTTACTCATGAAGTTGTCTTTTCCCATTCCCCCCTTTCGTCTCATCCTACGTGGTCTATTGTCTCCTATGATTTTCTCCTTTGGTAATACAGAGGCCAGGATGTTTATATCCTTCTGAGAAAATAAAAGAATATCCAAAACATTTTTCTGGTTATCACGATCATTTTCATTCCAAACACATATTTCTTCTCTGAGCACTTAAGCAGATTTGTTTTTGTCTAACTTCAGAATCACTCACCTGAGGTGGTGATTTTATGTTGAATTCTCTTATCATCTAATGAAAAGAAACCTCTTCAAAACAGATACATAACAGATGGGTCACTGCCCCACCCACATCTCCTTCATTACTCTACTTCTGGGCAGGCTAGTTGCATCCTACTGCAAGCATCTGGGATTCTAGTCTGGCAAGTTTGAGAACAGGACAGATGTGCCAGAAGGTCAGCATCCTTGGGAGTAGTCTTTATGGGAGTAGTCCAGTGTGGAATCAGAATAGCCCAGGTGTTTGCCCTGTCAGTAGGGACTTCAAGGCATGTCCTATGCTCTCTCAGAGGTCTGCAGAGAGTCTGAACACCAGATTGTTCCAGAAAAACTTGCTGGTTAATGCATCTATTGGCTGCATTCCTTTCCCTTTATTACTTCCACAGACCCTGTTTTTTTCTTAAATTGAGATATAATTGACAGTTAAAATTATGTTAATTTCAGATCATACACCCAGATTGAAACTACCTGGGACTTCCTTCCATGTAAACTACTTGTACTCACATGTTTTGTCTGACTTTTCTTCCAGGGGAGATCATCTTAAATCATCTTCATCAGGTGAATGATTTCTTCTTAGGTGCTGATTAGATCATTGTTTTTGGCTTTAGAGCTGGAGAGTAAATTGGTGTACATTCTCCACAATTTCCAACAGATTTTTCATTTGGCTCTATGGACTGAGATTGGCCCATCTCCAGACACCACCTTGCCAATGGACAGATAAAGAGTAGGAAAGCTGTAATCATCAATGCATTCCACTTTTCAGCTTTTGCCACATTTGCCTCACTCATGGTCCTCTGCTTGCAGGTATTATAACTATAACTTAGAGTGTCTTGTATCATTCATCTTTATTTCATTTGTTTTCCAGAGCTGTCTTTCCAGGACTAGACATAGAATAAGATGTATTAATGATGTTTATGTGGGATTAGCTGTCTAAAGAGGAAGCATCCACAGAGGATAATGTTTGAGATCCAATTTTCTTGATTTCAATTCTTTAATTAAAATGTTGTGTTCTTCAGTTACTGTGGTCAAAGAGAACTTGCGCTCACAAGAGCTAAGCACAATTAAAGTCACCAAGAAACACATTTCCTAGTATTTCTCAACCAGTAGTCAGTCCATAGACAAAAACTTCATCAAATTGATATTGGTGACAGATTCCTGGGCCTTGACCCAGCCCTATCAACTTATAATTTAAGAAGCCCAACTCTTATTTGTGTATTCTGTATTTGGTAAATAACTTATCTAGTGGTTAGTATAATTCCTTAATTAAGAGAAATTCAGAAAAAGACAAAATTATTTTCCAAGGAAATCATTTTCAATCCAAGTTCATTGATGTAAGTTTAAGTAATTTCAATTATTTTAAACAGCAATAAGAAAAAAAGGATCTCCATTTTCACCTTATATTTTTAAGTGTTGTTTTTTTCTGTTGTCATAATTTTTGTGGGAATCTAGCCTCATGTAGCTTCTAAAAATGGTTTGTGAGAAGTATCTTCTAAGTCATCAATTATCTGAAAGTAGCCTACTTCCACATTTTATACATAAATTGGTGGGGTATAATATTCTAAATTCAACATAATTTTTTCCTTAGAATAATGTCATAAATAATATACTATTTCCTTCTAGCATTCAGTATTTCTGGAAAAATGAAAGTGATTCTGCTTTTTAGGTGACCAGTTGTCTAGAAGTTTTAAAGTTCTTTCTTAAAATCTTTTTAGATTGGAGGTCTTAAAGTTTTATAATAATATTTGGTGTGGATTTTCTTCATTGTGATGGCCCTCAGTGGGCAATATAAACTGAATGCTACATACCTCCTCATATAACTATGGTTATCTCTATTATTGCTCCAATAATGTATTTCTTTTGTCTCTTTAAGAATCCCATTAATTTGTATGTCAGAACATTTATGGGTGCTCTTTATGTAATATCTTCTAAATATTTGTTCTCATTTTTTTTCTTTCTACATTCTGGGAGATTTCTACTTTGGAAATTTTGTTTAATTCTTATTTTAAAAAACTATTAATCATTTTATATTTATTTTTTCTTCTAATTTACAGGTTTATTCTCACCTACCCTATTGATTGTATTAAATCTCCCCAAGTCTAGTATAAATTGACTTTAGTTATGAATTTTGCTGATGTTATGTGGCTCTTTTGTCTAGCTAGAAATTTTCTTGGGAATCTTGGAGTAGTTACATCAAGAACTACTCATCATCTGGCAATTAAAACAGGAAATGGATCCTACATTTTTCAAATTAAGTTTACCAACTTGATTCTTAAATTTGTAAGCTATATAACAAAACTGGCAATTCATCAATCCCCCTAACCTGAGCTAAACACTCCTACTCTACATATTGTCCCTGATTGAAAACAAAAACAAAAAAAATTCTGCTTAACAAATGTGATGAATTGGACTTGCAGTACATTATTTGTAGATACTGGGGAGTTTTGTAAGTCAGAAGCTTAAAGCCAAATTATTTTAGTCTTTCCGAAGAGCAACTTATCCTGGAGTAGTTTGCTAAGTGTGTATATGTCTGTTTTCTGTCTGCCTTCCCCTCCAATGCTGGGATCCTTAAATAGAAGTGAAGCCATTCCAGACAGGTATTTTCAAACTAGAATACTAAGGTGCACATCTGCCTAATAAAGTTGTTGTTGAAGCCCTTCCTGTTGACATTTAACCTCAGGGTCTATGGAAATTTCCTCATTCATTAAACAGTTGATTCTATTAGCAGCAGGCTGTGTCTGGACTCCTGCAGACCTTGCACCTGTCCTGCTTTATTCCTGAAAAATCATCACATTTTATGGATAGCAACCTGGGAAATGACAGTTAGAGCAAGGGGCTGAGACTCAAAACCATCCACTCCTCAAAAGGTGCAGCCAAAGCACTACCCTGGCCCCTTCAGCTCTCAGTCCAGAGACACAGGCACTTTCAAGAGGATGACTCTGTTACTCACACAAGTTCACTCTCTTTCTCTAAATGCTATCTTAAATGAGTAGTTTCTCTTTCAATTGTCATGGCAGAGGGGCAAGAGCCACTCCCAGTCTGCACAGAAAGCCTTCAGCAACTCTTTGGCCAGAGTCTCTTGTCAACTTCCATATCATTCTGTCCCCGCAGACTCCAGTGATGCTTATGGGGTGGTTTCTGGCAGTTGGGGAAAAGCAGCACTGCTGACTCTGTGCAAGGAAGCCTTCTTTCTGGCTGCCACATTAGATCAAAAATTGTGTGGGATTATCCCTTCAGGAAGCTGTTCTCCTTTTTCAGTTGCTAGCAGGTGTTGCTGAACAGATTCACACTGTCTGGGGAGAGGGAAGTGTGTCGGTGTCAGGGAGAGATTTGCTTTGGGTTAACAGGTGATAAAGCCACACCTCCACACCCTTCATGCTGCTTCCAGAATTTCAGCCAGTGCTCTACAGTGGCCAAGGCAAAACTGGCAAAAAGTGTGTTCCTTAGGGGACAGGAGCTGCAGAAACCTTCTAATTACTACAGGAAAAAGGAAGAGGCTTTGTCAATTATTTTTCCAAGAAGATGGAGAGCTTGAGGGCACTCCCTGAAGTTGAATCAGGAAGTTTGTTTTGAACAGAAAAAAAAGGAAAAAGGATTGCACAAAGATTTAGGAGTGAATCTTTCTGTGGCCCAGTTTTTTCAGATTTGAGAAAGATAGAGCTGGAGGAGTCTGTGGCTTTTTAATAGTTTAAGTCTTATGAGCTCAAGTACTCAACAGAATCCTCCATAAAGTCTACAATTGCTTGTAACTAATCACTGATTGGAGGGGTTTTGACTTAGTGAAAAATTATAATGGTTAAAAACTGTCAAGAAATAATAGCATTTGCATATTTGTACCCCCTCAGTCTTTTAAAGGGTAAGCGATTACTTAACTGAGACTAGTGAGAGTATTTTGAAGCAGATTTACTTGGGAAACTTGCTACAACACATAACTTTAAAATGGTTTATAATTCATATAGCGATTAGCGAATATAAATGGTGTGATATTGTTTGCATGCTCTGGCCTCTCAGAAAAAATTAGGAGAAAAGGAAGAGACACATCAGTTTGGGTGGAGCTGGGTTTAGAGTTCTTTGACACCACCTGGGAACTGTGACATTTTGCGTCCCTTTGTTGTTTAAGTCATTGTTACTAAAATCGCAGGTTGACAAAAGCGCCACTTGATCATAGGGATGTTAATAGGAATATGTTTTTAGAAAGACATCCGTAATGGCTGATTTTTTTTAATGCAAGTTAGATTCTCATTGCTTTTAAAACAAGATCTAAACTCTTTGCAAGGTCCTAGAGGATACTACCTGCTCCATCTCCCACTCACCTTTGTCTCATTTCCTTGGCTTGATGCTTTCCTGCTACTTTGTTCAGACTCAGCATCAATATCTTTTTATAGAGGCCTTCAGCTACCTCTTATCTCATTACAGTATAGTGGCCCCTGGCCCAGTCTCATCCATTCATTCATTTGGCAGTGTTTATTGAATACCTAGTATGTGCCAGGCACTGTTGTAACCTAAGATTCCAGTACTAACCAACCTCCAAAGGGTCCCTGCTTTCAAAGAACTTCATTCTCATTGTGGAGTCAGAAAATAACCAAGGAGACAGAGAATAACTTCAAATAGTGACAAGAGCTATTAGGAATATAAAGTGAGGGGTGGATGGGACTGGCACACTTTGGGAAGTCACTCTCTCCAGTGAGGAAGTAATTTTGAGCTGAGATCCCAGCTAAAATTGGATTCTTAGAACAAAAAGGAGAGAAGACCCCTTAAAAAGTAGTTTCATACCCTGCTGTACATCAAAAGACTGGAGACTTTGGGACTAAAGTAGGTATGGATAAAAATGTACTTCTGCAAAACAAACTTCAGCTGCCATATCACTCTTTCCCACTGAGTTCCTTGACTTCCTGTGGGCAATAAAAATTTCCCAGGAAAACATCTTTACAGCTGGGGAAAGGGCTGGTCATAGGGTACAAACTCATGGGCTTTCACCCTCTACTATTTCAAAAGGATACTTTTGAAAACACAGAGTTGATGTGCCGTTGTTCTTCATCATCATGGGGTCAGCTCACCCCCCCTTCCCTTGGGTTCCCATGCCTCCAGAACAAGCATAGTGTGGTGGAAGAAGGGTTCTTCTGGCTGCATGCATGGAGGGTTGTCCACAAAGTCTGCAGCTGGTTCCCCTACTTCTGGGCTCATTAGGCATTTATTCAGTTAGAGCCCAGCAGATTCTGACTGCTTCAGGCCCATGGATCTGTCCACTATGGTATATTTCTCCCTCTTTCCCTCATTGCTTTAATATGTCTTCAGGGAGTTTCTTCTAGTCTCGGTGTGGTGCTGGGGGAATGTTTTTCTTGAGTCCTCACTTAAAGAGAATTATAAACCGTTGGGAAAAAGCTCTTCTGTTGATTAGGCTTTTTTTCTCCATTTGGGGGAAATCAAATGACTGAAATATAAATTTGATTTGAACAGTTCTTAAATATCTTCTTTTCAACACTGACAGAAATTTTGCCTCTGCTTTTTGATTTTACACATTTCAAAAGTGAACCAGAAAGACTCTTCACCACTAAAAGTAGAAATTTCAAGAAGCAATCTAAATACAAACCAGCAAAAATGATTATGATAAAATGTCTTTTGCATGTCTGATCTATAAACACATCTAACAGCCCTCTCAGAAGATGATGGTATTATTATTGCAAGTAACAAATTCTTGGCAAGTGAGTCCCAAATTCAATTTTTAACCATCTCAAAGATTTGAAAAGACTGTCAAATATGGTTTTAAAAATTGCAACACTCATATACACCTGCTTTATAATTTGAAGAAAATAAGGCAAGAAGTGAGAGGTATTTATGTATTTGCTAATGGACTAAGCAAGCATCGACCTAAAGAAATGTTCACATATTTCATAGAATTGAATAGGCTACTCCGAAACAGTGGTTAGTTTCAAAATTGTTCCATCTAGTCTTACATTGTTCAGGAGAAGAGAGTTCCTTTACTATGGCTTTGCTCCCAAACTTTACTAAATACCCATATTCTTGAAGTGGGACATAGGATGAATTTCTTTCCACATGAGTCATTGGGATAGAGTCCTACAGAAGTGCCAAATCAAGGAAATACCACTCCAAATGAAGTGAAGAAATTGTCCTGTCTTGATGGCAACTGAGAAATCAAGTAGATGGTGACTCAGAAGGCAACTGGCTCGCTTGAACTACTGGCTTATTCTCTCTCTGTGACAAAGTCAGTGTTTCCCTATGTCATCCTTTCCTGCGTGAGTGATTCCTCCTTTTCATTCTTTTCATTGTGTAATATCTCAGTAGGGGACAGTGGGAGTGAGGAAAACTCATAGAACTCATAGAAATCGTTTATCTCCCCACACAAGTATCAGTTGACATTCACATTGGAGTTTCTGGTTTTTGTTTCTGATTCTGATTTGGAGCACTCACATTTTTTTGTTGAGGTTGAGGGGTTGGAGCTTAGCAGAAATAGACCACGTCTGAGTGTAGATGTCACCAGGCACAGACCAGAGAAACACATCCACAGGACACCTGACCCTCAACAAATTTGGGTGGTATATTATTTAGAAAGCGTCAACTGAGAGGTGTCTCTTCTTGACACTTATAAGTTGATTTGTTTATAAACCAAAAAGTCAAAAGAAAAAAGTGGGATGCTTTTTGATGGGTTGATTAAAGGATTTTGATGCATCATACTACAAAGTTCAAGTCAAAGATGAAAAGGAGGAGGAAAGAATCTACCCCAGAATGGCTGTAAGAGTTGGGGTGTGCTTATGCAAAGAATGTCTTCTAGAAGTCCCTAGTGGTAGCATGTTGAATTTTGAGACATTTAGAGTAATTACAAAAGAGAGACTTTCTTGTCTATGATGTTTAGAGAAAGTATAAGCTCCTCAAACAATACTGTGTGAAAATTTCTCTTCTTTGTAAAAATAGAGATAGATTTGGTATCTATAGTCAGGAGCTCACATACAGAAGCAGTGGATTAGATTCATTTGTCTCACCCTATTTAACCACACTTCTGATGGTAATATTGCTGTTTGATACGTCATTTCTCTTCCTTGAAATTCTAAACTGTCACCTTTAAAACCTGACTATTTATTATTACATGTCAGCCTTCAAGTCCAGTACAATCACAAAAGGAGACATATGAGATATTCTTTTAATGCCAGGATTTACCATAAATCACAAATTCTTCTTTTCTCTGGAAAGAGAAAGGGGTGGAAGACAAAGATGACAGGAGTACCTGTGCTTAGTTACATATGATTTGAAGCTAGAGTTAATAGCATGAAATATATTCATACAGTGAACTTCTGCAAATGTGAAATTTCTGTGCTTTGCGATCGAAATTCATTACTATTGAAAGGTTTAAAACTGGAAAAAAATGACTGGGGAAAGCTATTTGAAAACATATCAGGCTAAAAGGCAAGAGAAACATTAGATAAAACTAATAAGAATGATCTGGCATTAAGACAGTGTAGCAAGATTTTCTATATTTGTTTATAAAATTTTCACTTGATCATGAAAGTATGAAGTAAACTATGACATGAAAGCTTAAAAGCTAAAATTGTGCCCATATTCAAATCAAAAGATGACTGTGTTTATGGAAGAAAAACTAGTTTCAAATGTATGATGGAAGTAGTCACAGGACCTCTCTTCTTTCTTAATGTCACCACATAAATGAAATATGAATATATGTATACATACATATTTGTATAGATTCATATTCATATCACTTCAATTTTAACATGGATGCTAGTAAGAAAAAAAAGCATTATTTCTACCATGATGTAATTTGCAAATGATCTAATTAAAGAAATGAAGTATAGTTGAAAAAGGAGAATTTTATTATTTTCAAATTCACAGAGTATCAAGGAGAATAAGGCTCACATGTCAATCATCTTTACCTCCCTTTCATTTCAAGACATTCATCAATGTATTTGGCACGGTGTCACATGTTAATTCATCCACTCGATTGCTTAGTCTATAACTCTCCATTGTTGCCTGCTATGTGACAGTCCTCAGAGAAGGTGCTGGCAAAGCAATGATAAGCAAAATAGATACTGTGTGCTTGTGTCCTCAAGGAGCATATAATCTAGAGGATGGACCTTAATTAAAAATTAGAATTGTGATATATATCATTAAAGGAATGGGGTATACAATTATAGTAGGTAATAGAACTTGATCAATCAAGGGACTGGTTAGTTATTGGAACAGAGGAGTAACTGCTGGAAGGGAGGTATCGGCAATGGAAGAAAAGAGCATCTCAGTCACTTAGAAGATCATGTGTAAAAGCTGGTCCTTGGTAAGAGGGGAATTGTGCCTATAATGAATTAAAAGGCGAGTATGGCTATGAACTTGGGTGTTCACAAGTACATAGAACCACAGTGTTGAGGTTGAAAGGCAACCCTTGATGTTCAAATTTTATCTCTTCATTTTGCAGGTGAGGAAACAGACTCAGAGGGGTTAAGTGACTTGGTCAAGGTGACACTGCTACCGAATGGTGGAACTGGGATCAGAGCCCAGGGCTCCTAATTACCCTTTTACTGCTTTCCCACCACACCATGCTGGTTCTTTGTATCTGTGTTAATGAGTAGACCAAGAAGCAGTGAAATTAGCATAATAATTATTTGTATATAAGTACTGCATTAAAAATACTGCTGTATAAGAGAACTTATCCTTCACAACAATAAATGTCGATGCATTAGTGCTAAGTAAATAAATAATGATTGGCTTCCCATTATAACATAGTGTAGATCAAAACTGAAGGTTCAGGGCTGTATGAATTAACACAATTCATGTATTAATGAACTCTGGATTAATGACATTTTACTATAAATTGATATTTTACTTATTAACTATAACACCGTGTTTTAGGCATTGTGTTGGACTATGTTTACATTTTAATGAACAAGATCTAATTGCTTCTTTTCAAAGAGCTTGCAACCCAGTAATCATACTTATGTGGAACTTTCTTTTTCCTTATTTGCATGTGAAAGCTAACATCAGTGTTTTGAGGTAAGATCCAGTACAAAAAGAATGAGATTTCTAGACAAAGTTTTCAAAGAATATTTCCCAAAAGAACATTTTGGACAGGTAACCATTATAAGATATGGAAGCTTTTAGCATGGGAGAAGGGGTTTGGGGGCATGGGAGGAGATTGCAGTTGTTGCTTAATTAGATCTTGGTTAGAGCTTCAGTTGAAAATTACCAGGTTGTACCCTTATGACAGATTATACTACTTTGGAGAGTTGGTGATGAAATCCAGACATTGAATTACACTGAACCATACACTGCATTTGTTCTTAGGTGCATAGTGATTTGCTATAACAATGATCATCCATTTGCTAGACAGTTGAGATTTTTTTAAAAGCTTGATTGCTTTTGGCACTGCATTATTAGTCCTGCAAGAATGCAACACATTTACAGCAAAACTCAGCTTGCATAAGGTAGAATATCCATCTCTTAAAAGTGCTGGCCATTTAAGACCTGTGTGTTGGACGCTGTGTTTTCTCTGGCAGTTCCACAACTGAGTTACCACATTTGTTTTTCCTTAGCAACCTCATCAATATGCCCATCTCTAAAATTTCAGAATTGATTTGATCTCCCTGTTATATGTTGAGAAGGACCAAGGAAAGTCCCAGAAGAAAGATGCATACTGTGAATTTCCTTTGGCATATGAAAGCCAAACAATCCCAGGCAAACCCCCTGTAAGAAATGCACTACATATCCCGATCCATACACTCATTTGATGAGAATCTAAAACCCCTACTGAATTACACTAGACGAGAACCTGATGATGTTGATTCTTTCAAGATCACTGAAGAAATCGACTCTCATCTCTGATTCTGATACTTTTTAGTCCATCCATCTTGAAAATGTCTATGGAATGATTCTGTTGTACCTTCAGAAATGAAATTCATAGGCATGGATTTTCTCACACAGCAACTTTATATACAAAGATGAGAACAGCAGAAAGGTCATTTCCAGAGAAAGTGACATTTATTCTGTATTCACTGAAAAGCCAAAAGAGTTTCCTCATTCACCCGTACTGACTGAGCCCTGCATCTTCCCCAAGAAGAGGTGAAAGGGACTGCTCATATCTGCTCTTGCATCAAACCTCAGGCTCAAGACCTGTCCAAAGTGGTGTCTTTTAAGGAGGCACCTGTTTTGCACATCACAAGCTTTATTTTATTTATATTTCAAGTTTGTCTGATAGATTTTGTTTGTTTTGTTCAGTATAACTAAACAAATGCCTCTCTCCTGAATTAGTTTTACCCTCTATTTTCTCTTACGAGGTAAAGCATTAGATGTGCATATATACAGATACACACACACACACATGCACACATATGTGTACAAGTGTGTGCATATGCTTGTGAATGTATGTATTGTGTATATATGTGTAATACATGTACATTAAAAGTATATATGTATGTATTATATACATGTATATATATGTTTATATAATTCAAAGTCAAGGATTTTAAGAGAAATGCAGTTAAGAATCAATTATTGATGCTAATAGAGACCAAGAATTGTTGAGTAAAATCAAATCCACAAAGACTTTCTAAGCCTCATATGAACAATCATTTTGACCTCATTTGCAACTAGATTTTTCCCAAAGCTCTTGCTAAGCAGACTACCTGCACTGAGTTTGAAATAGCAAATGCCTCTGAGAAGTGATGCAGTTGCTTTACATACATGAAAGACAGATCCATCCATTCTCAAAGCACTGTTGAGGCTAAGGATGAGAACGCTATACAAAGAAAGGAGGGAGAATACAAACAGAATGAAACAGTTTCCCTGCATCTAGTTTGTCCTGAGTCAAAGCACTACCACCTCTATCCCATCTAGTTAATAATTAAATTTTTATTGTCTGTTCCTCAATGGAAACTTATTTGATTTCATTGGGACACAGGATTGCAGAGTGGTTAAGCATGTAGACTATCACCTGCTAGCTATGTAACCTTGGATAGATGGCTTAGTTTCTTTCTGCTTTTGAAGTGTCATGTATAAAATAAGTTTCATTAGAGTCCCTACTTTACTGTGGAGATTAAATGAATTAATACATGTGAAGTGACTAGATCAGATCTTGGCATATATTAAGTGTTCAAAATTGTGAGTCATTAAGGATTATAGCATAAGAGACAACATAGGTCATTGGGAAATTCGAAAGTTTGAAAGGTGAGAGACTATGTTGTTAAAGTTAGGGCTAACTAGAACCATAAATCTGGCTCTTGAAATAATAAACAGAGTAATTATTGGAGAATTAACAGCAACTCTTAGGACATTACATTTAAGACTTGAACCTTGCTCGAACAACTTTTAAGTTCTTTAATGTTTAAGACCTATAAATGTCAGAGCTCACTAATTTCTTTGGCTTTCAATAAATGCCAGTGACTTTGAGAATTGCTATTCCTTCAGCTTATCTGGCAAGAGCACAAACTTAAAGGGTAACCAGGAGGGCAGTGATTACAATGTGACCCATTCTCTCCCTAGTAGAAAATGCAGGTGACTGAGGTCAACAGGGCACTTGGGCCTTAGTCCTCTGGAGACCCTTTTTTGTGTAGTCACTTGAGCTCGTACTGAATGGGATTTCCAAGGACAGAGAAGACATAGTGCCTTCAGAGAGCACTGCTCACCGAGGGAGATATGTTGACTATCGATAACTGATGTGTAATTCCTCTGAGCTCTGCAGAGAATAAGATAATTTTATTCAGTAAAAAGTTCCAAATAACCAAAGCTTTAGCCATTTAGGCCCCCCAAAAGTGATTTAAATATTTCAAATGGAAATTTTAATAATAGGAGTCGAACACACTGGAGCAGAGACTCTGGAGAAGAATTTTGCATTTACTTAATAATGCAGGATATCATTATGGACATCAATTATTGAACTGTGCTGAAGTAGAGGGGGCTACTGAGGTATGAAGGACTGTTTGCCCCTGTCCTAAATGACCCCAGATGGACATCCTTTTTATAGTGCTTCTTTTTCTTTCTTTATGGATAGGCAATTAGCTTGCTTGCAATAATGTGGCCTTCTCTCTTCTCCCAATGGGTTGGAGAAAAAATATCTAGAAAAAAATGTCAAAATTCCACCTAACTGAATGTAATTAGCTCTACATTATTTCTTAAAGATAAATGCAAGGAAATCATTATCTCCTCAGTATCTCCTATGAGTTAAGCATTTCTGCATACATCATTATCATTGAGTTCTCTGCAATTTTTGCAACATAAAGGAAGTTACTGGACCTTGGAGGATTTCCTAGTTTGACCTAGATCAGTGCTTCTCAAAGTTCAAGAATCACATGAAGAACTTGGTAGGATAATTTCCTGGGCCCCATCTCCAGAGACACTAATTCAGCAGGTCTGAGCTGAGGTCCCAACATTTGTAGTTCTAACAAGCTCCCAGGTGATGCTGACATGAATGGTTACTGAGGAGAGCTGCCCTCCATGATAGAACTAAGCAGCAGTGACTGATGGATTCCCAAACTTTGAGCATCTAGCATCAGAAGACTGCTTCATGAAGCATGCTCTCTTGCACACATTGACATAAGTTTTTTCTATCTCTTTATAGATTCTAAGTATATGTGGTTATTTATTTCATTTTAGTAAATATTGTTGGCCAGTTATTGTAGGTATTGGTAACATAGCAGGAAACAAGACATACACATTCTTTGTCCTCAGAGAGCTCGCGTTCTATAAAAGGGAGTCAAACATAAGGAGAAAAGCAAATAACAGCACCAGAAATTTTAGAAAAATGGCAAGTGCTATGATAGAATTCACAGAGGCTGACATGATAGAGAATAAAAACTTGGAGGCAGTTACTCTGAGCAGACAGTATTGGGCTCTTTAAGGAGTTGCTATTTGAACTCACACCATAGTGATATGAGGAATCAAATAGGTCATTTGGAAATCTGTGATCAAATTCTTTCAGAAGAAGTGAAAGACTTCTGAGATGGGGAATTAGCTCAGTGTCTTCAAGAGCAAAAAATTCAGTGGGTTTGAAGAGTATGCAGGTCACTGGAGGAGCAGTTAGAGGCTAGGAGCGAGTTGGAAGACTCGTTTGTACAAGAATAACACAGTGGTAATGATGGAAAATCCACCTTTGAATATCAGTGAAGTAGCAAAGAAATTGGGAGAAAGGTCTGATTATGACTGAGGACTCAAGGCAGAGAAGGATGTATAGAGATAATGTAAGCAGGAAGGAGACATCTTGAAGAGAAACTTTTGAGGAATACAAGCTTCTGTGATGGCATAAGCCTAACATTAAGGTATTGATTTCAATAAACACTGAAGTCTATTTATGAGCAGCATTTATTAATCCTTAGAGGCTTGGCAAGAGTTAAGGGTAATAGGAATGGCCTGGAATTTTCTAGTTTCATTATATATAATATATATTTAAACAGTGGTTAACTACAGCTATGAATTAGAATCACCTGATGCTTACAGCTACAGCTGTCGGATCCCCACTCCAGATGAATTAAATTAGAATCTGTGGGTAGCTGGGTCTACGATGATGTGTGTAGTTTTGATGCACACAGCACCCCAGCTGAGAATCATTACCCTAGAGCAGGTGTTAGCAACCTTGACTGCACATTAGAATCACTTGGTTAAGCTTCAAAAAATAACCCATGCCCAGGCCTACCCGGATCAATTAAATCAGAATCTCTGAGAGTTGGAGGGTATTTTAAAAAACAACATCATGCTTTCCAGGTGATTCTCACATGCCTAGGGCTATAAAGATAAATGAAGCCCTGTCCCTGCCCTCTGAGTTTGCTCTGTACTAGGGAAGAAGTGGATAAATGCCAGGCTGTGTGCCACTCAGAAAAGCATTAAAATTAAAAAGTGGAGGAGAATCAGAGGAGAGAGAGATGGCAGGGGGCCATGGGATAGGGTAACCATCTCATCCCAGCTGGCTAGGAACTTCCCTGCTTGAATCCCTGGAATCCACGTAGTCCCAGCTGATTGGGATGTGCAGGCAGTGGTGCACACTTCCAAGAAGTCGGTCAAGCAGCTAACTTGGAGATGGAGGTGGGGGTAGGGCGTCTATTTCAGGCAGTGAGGACAACAGACAAAAAGGCACAGCATGTGAAAAGGCAGTGGAGCGGGCGTTGAGTCTGATGAGGTAGTTTTAGGTGACAAAGGGCCTTCCTCGTGTGCTCAGAAGTTTGCATCGTATCTGGAGGACATGGAGCAGGTCATTAATAACATCGGAGCAGCAGGTGGGGGCAGATAATTGTAGGTTTTGATCTTTGATTTTCATTTTAGAAAGCCCCCAAGAGAAGCTCTGGGGTCAGACACTTATTCCCGCTGAGCATTTCAGGGACCAGCAGCTCATGTAACCATTGTCTACACGCAGACTCATTAGGGAAATGGAGGTGTCACCACGCAGCGCCCACTTGAGAGGACGGTTATTGTCACCACTGCAGATCCTGCAGATGGAGCAGTCTGAAAGTTGCCAAGTTCAGACCCTGGATTGGCCAGCTGGGTCTGGAGCCCACCTCACCCTCCTGGCAGAGCCAGAACAAGTTCATCAACTCAAATCTTGAAGTAGTCGCTCTACAGAAACAGAACTTGCCCCCTAACCTAGAAGGTGCTGGGAAGATTAATGGAGTTTAGTTTGAGAGGGTTTTGTACTCTGGGAGGAAATTTCCCACATAGATGTTTCTTCTATTGAGAAATAATAGTGAGATCACACAAAATAAATCACAGCCAATTTTCCCAAGTCAATATATTTCTTTGCTCAGAAAGTCCACCTAACAGGAACCCCATTTTAATACTGGAACCATCATGATGAAATGCAGTGTTCAGTGAATGAAAACATTTTGACCTCACTATTTTATCAGTATTTCCATTATGCATATGCTGTTTCTCTATACACTGGCCCAGTATTACACGGGCATATAACACCATTTCTCATTGACTTTCACCTGTAGACTTTCTTAGTTTTAATTTTAAAACAAGTAAAGGAAGCACACACCAAGTCCTTAATGAACAAAAACATCAAAAAAAAAAAAAGGAAATTGCAGTAATAAAAATAAGTAAATAAAGAATGAAATAACTGAACTACGAATACTAATTCCTGAAGGTGATGAGTCCATATAAACTGGAATTATTCTCTATGGAAGAACCCTATTCCTTTCCCTGCTTATTTATTCATTCAGCCTTATTTATTCATTACTTATATCAGTATGGACATGATGATATTTATTTTATGCACTGGGTTACAACCCAATATTATGTAATCTGTTGCTCAGGATAGTCTAGTTTGACCAATAAGGCATTTCATGGCTGGCTCCTGTGTCCCTTTGACATGCCTCCATCATTTTGCTTTTCGAGCACTTCCTTACTGGCACTTCTAGGATGTTCCATCGCATCTTGCATGATCTCTGTTCCAATCCTAGAATGGCTAGTTCTCCACGGATCCCTAGTTCCTTCAGCTGGAGAATGGCATTAGAAAATAAGATCTGGGTGCTGGTGTATTGCCTTTGTTTTTGAGATTTTGTCTTAGCCACAGAAAAATGCTGAAAACCTTCATCTGCATGAAGATGCTGATTTACTGTTAACTATGCTTTTCAAATGTTACTGAATGCAAATTCTCTTCAGCTTTTTTGGAAGCAGTCAGTATGATTCGTAAATGCAGAACAGGTAATACTCAGGAGTTAACCCAATGATGTATTTGAGATTCAGTTCTGACTTTTTGGTTCTTTTTCCTGCTCTCCAGGTTCTGGGGGATTATCTATAGTCTCCTTTTGAGTCCTGGGCGCTCTACTTGGCTTATCTTGTGACCTACTTAGTCTCTTCTCTCTAACCTCTGAGTCCAGTGAAGATAGTACCTGTGTTCAATACCAATTTGGCAAGTGAAGGGATGAATAAATACATTCTGATACTAGGATCCATACCAAGCAACTACTGATTGACAATGACAGGTCAATACGGCCTTATTTTGAGACTGGAATTAGTCTAGAATGTAGATGAGACCTGAGGGCGTGCTATCTTGAACTGATGGCAATTGTCAGCTTGTTTAACTCCACCAGGGAGCCATCTAGTTACGTTAGTGAGAAGACCTCTGTGTTTGGGGGGACCTTGAAGATCTGGAAGCCCATACTTGCATCTTCTCTGTGTGATATGTGGTTTACTGAGATCTAAAATGACTGACCGTTCCCATAAGGTAGTGAACACACACAGTCCTAGCACAGCAGCATCTGTGGGAGGAAGCAGCAAGTATCGTGACATAGTAGACAGAGAGGGGAAGCTTCTCTTGCTGTATGAAGAATCATCAAGACAAGGGGAGGGGAACTCACATTTATTAAAAGACTCCAGTGTACTGGGCAATGTGGTAGTCACAGTTTCCTCCTCCTCCTTCCTGTGGATCTCTTTCTTCTTCCGTACATTTCATTGTGCTTTTCCCTTTTTTTCTCTCCCTCCTTCTCCTCATTATATTTTGTCTATCCCTTTCTGTTCCTTTGTGCTCCTTATATCTCTTTTGACCACCCACTGTCTCCTCTCTCCTCTTTCCCATAATTCACTTTCACAAATTAATACAATGTGGACTTCTGGTCTGGCATGTCCGGAGCGTAGAAGTGCTCACTCTGTCCTAACAATATATATTAAGGTTAAGCCAACTGAAAAATTAATGACTCTTAGAACTACCGAGGTCACGGGAAAAACTGTTGTCCCCCAAACTGCAGAGACATTTCAGTACATACAGAAGATCACAACTTACTGGAGCAGAAACTGTGGGAATTGAGGCCAGGAGAGGAAAGCCTGGACTGTGATTGATGAATTGTGAGAGGTTAAGGGCAGGCAAGTCTGAGAGTTGAGAATTTCAGAGGCCGCAGTGATAGGGCCCCCTCAATTTGTGAGCTTTACCTCCAAGATCTTGACCAGGTTCTCATGGTGAATATTGGAAAATAAATCCCCTCATGCTTCTGGGGGGGGTGGGGTGAGGAATGGGAGCCATTTTTAAATCTGCCAGAACACGCCATTCTTCTTCATAAGGCCTGACCTCAGTAGAAACTATTTTACCCAAACTTAGATTATTAGGATTTTATTTGCTCTTTTACTGACTTGGGACAAGGGCAATGCCCAACTCCAGCCCTCTCTAACTGTCCTGTCCCACCTCAGGTGGTGGTAGTTGGGGTAGAGCTGAGATGCCCCTGTGAGATTCAAAATTCAGAGACACAGGCTTACTATGATATAAAACATAATCAGAAGACTATGGGCCACTTTCCTGCCCCTCATCATAATATCATGTAACTAATGACCTACTGACCACACTGGCTCTTACCAAAACATCATGTCTGCCTATCATATAAGAAAAAATAAATAAAAGCAAACTAAAAGCAAAAAGAACTAATCAGTTTACAGAACAAACATCAGAACCAGACACAAATCTGTCAGCAAATACTATGTGTGAGGTCCTCAGCACTAACCCATATGTATCTTGCATGATCCTTACAACATCAAAGGGTAGATGTTATTTTATCTATTTTGTAGAATTATCTGAGGCTCTGTGTGGTTAAGTAACTTTGTCAAGGTCCCAGGACTCCTAAGGGCAGGGTGGGGAGATTATTGTAATGTATTGTGGTTCAGCAAGTCTTGATACAGTGATCTGTCCAATATGGTAGTCACTTGACATTGATGGATACTCAAATGTAAAGTAATTATAATTATATAAAATGAAAAAGTCTCTTCCTTAGTTCCCTGAATCAGAATTTATGAGCTCTATAGCCAATGAGGCTAATTGTTTTTGCATTAGACTGACAAGTGCAAGATAGTTCCATTTGTGTAGAAAGTGCTATTGGGCAGCACTAGGCAGAGCTTTAGCAGGTTATAAAACCAACAGCTTCCTTCACACGTACATTGGAAAGCACTTGTATAGGAGATCAGTTTCTATTGCCGCCACATCAAAGTTGCTGACTCAGCCTTTTCCCTTATTAGTCTATAACTGGACACCTCTTGGAGGGAGATGTAATTCTTACCAATAATTGCCATAGTCTCCCAAGGGTGCCCAGATAATACCTTCCATTATAAGCAAGAAAATCAGCCAAAGAGTTCAGGTTTTGCTTGATCTTTCACCAGCAACTGGGGTAGATGCATTCTCTTTTTCATTCTTGTCTCAGAATTCTTTGTTAAAATCTTAGAATACTGAAGCTTATACAATTTACATCTGCCCTTCCAGCACTTATATTTCATTTTTTTATCATCTGTAATTCATTTTTTAATAATAAATTTTATTTTTATATTCCCCATACAATTGCAACCCCCCCATTCTGACCCCAATCCCTCCCCTCCTGCCCCCCATCCCCCAAAAAGTGTCTCTGGTTCATAGTTTTTTGTTGATTTTGATTTTCACTTTCTTATAGTTATTCATTTTCCTGGTCCCTTATTTAACTTTTCTAGATTCCTGCTATGAGTGAGACCATCCGGTATTTTTCTTTTTCTTTTTGGCTTATTTCGCTGAGCATGATCCCTTCCAGTGCCATCCATGTTGCTGCAAATTGCATGTGTTTATCTTTTTTGAATGCTGAGTAATATTCCATGGTGTATATGTACCACATCTTCTTGATCCAGTCATCTATTTTTGGGCATTTGGGCTGTTTCCAAAGCTTAGCTATTGTAAACAGTGCTGCTGTAAACATAGGTGTGCAGGTGCTCTCCAACCACTATGGAGAGCTGTGTGGAGATTTCTTGACCTACTAAACATAGAGCTTCCATATGATCCAGCAATTCCACTCCTAGGTATTTACCCAAAGGACTCATCTGTAATTCAATCTGGGACTTACATCAGACCTTCATGTCATGGCTCTAGAATATACTCATCAATGGGCATTGCCTTCCTCTGAAGATGGAGCCAAGGGTGTGCCCTCTGGGATAAAGCAGAGAGTTTCTTGTGCTATTGTTTGAGTACAGACTTACCTTTAGGGTCTGCTCAGCTCCTGTGTGAGAGCTTGTGGCAACCAGTGCAACCTAGCTGCTCTCAGATGTGGCTCAGAGCAGAGCTAATCTATGCTGGTGGTAGCAGTGATAGGATAAGGAGAGGGAGGGAAAATCCCTCTACATGTGTGTGCCACTGTTGTTATTCTTGCTTGTCCATTCATTGTATGAAAGTCTGTGACCAGGAGCCTGTGTGTTCATGTAGGGAATAGTTAGCATGTGAGAGTGGTCAGTATTTTAAAGGGCCTTTCCTGTGAGGAGACACCGGGGGAGTGGCTGTGATGAATGAACTTGAGGGGAGCTAGTGAAATGTCCTTGGAAGCAAAAGATGTTCAAACCTGTTTCCTTCCTCACCTATCTTTAGAGCTTAGCTGCTCAGATTTCCCTGACATGATAGTCAAATACAAAGTGATGATAAGCAAAGTAGAAAGAAAACAAAAGATGATTGCCTCAAGGAACTTAAATAGAACAATTGAAAAAGTCTCAAATATTGTGTCATAGACTGTGGTTTTGGAATGCCCTTAAAGCATTCTAAATCTTAGTTACCTAAGATGAGAGAGACTGAAACTCAAGAGTTTCTTATTAACAACTTAAAACAAAGTTCTGACACCCCCCCCCCTTTAGACATTTTCAGGGCACGCCGGGCACTACTCAGAGATGGAGTCCTGTATGAATCTCCCCCGTAGATACTGAAGCCCTGATTTGGCAGCATCACTATCAACTCACTCCTATTCCCAAGGCACAAAATGCGGAAGCACACATTTATTTTTTTCTTAAATATAGTGGAGAATTTCTGTATATTTCACTTCTGATTAGAAAATTTCTTACATTGGAAAATTTCAGCAATAAGCCAAATGCAGGTCTGCTTGAGGTCGGATGAACTTTAGATGAGAAGCCCAGGATTATCAAAAAGAATGAGTTAACTTCCAGTTTCTGTACACTCAAGGTCAACTAGTCAGTTTCTTTCATTTTTGATTTTGATGGGAGCATATAATTTCCGTTCCTTGTTTGCTCTCTGCTTTTTTTACCCCCCAGCAATATATTTTGGGTTACAATAGTAAACCTCACTTGTAATCAAGGCTGTGTGTCTTCCTATTTGAATATTTCTACAGCACCCAATGATTTGACATCCATGGACTATATCTTTCTTTAGAGCATAACAACAAATGCAATATTCTTGTCACTAGTCCTAGTAATAGTTTTTAGCAAGATGTATTAATCTGATTATTCACCTATTGAGAAACTGAGGCAAAAGAAATCAGTCAGTACTAGAGTTGAAATGGAGCTCACCCTGTAAATTAAGAAGGAATGCAATGCCCATTAAGCATCTACCTCCACACATTTTCCCATTTATTTCATAACACATCTTCTTTGTACTAATTGTTAGGAAATCACCCTAGCATTGCCTCTGTTCCTCTCAGTACCGTTGCCTTGCATTCTGATATCATTACTGTACCTTTGTCATTCACTCTTTCTAATAAGATTGTAAATTATTTAAAGGCAGAGATAGTGCATTGAGCTCTGTGTTTCTTTGTCACAATGCTTAACACAAATACTTGACTATAGTCTGATGAAAATGGCAATTGTGAAAGTGATGCCTGCTGGAACAGTTACCAGAGACCTCTAGATTCTATTCAGGACCGTCACTGGCTCTGTTACTTTTCAACATTATGATTAAGGACAGAAGTGATTTGGGTAAAACCAGAGAGAATCCTTACCCTGAAAGATTTTCCTGAGATGGATGGTGTTTCCATAGTTCCTCTTGTGGGAGTCTTACCCTTTATTCACTCCAGATTGAACAAGGGGAAGGACTCTACAGAAGGGATTTATGGCTGAAAGCTTCCTTAATTATAGGCTAGTATAATAAGTCCTTCCACTATCTTAATGATTAGGGAATTAAGAAGCTCCTTAATAGAAATTGACAGGATCCATTGTCATTGCTAAGAAGGTTCTGTTATGGTCTGGAGTACCCTGCCAACCATCCCAGGATTTAGGGTTCCCCATAGGCTCATTAACATCTCAGACCATAAGGTCTCCAAAGGAGGCACTAATGGTCTACCTCGTTATGATCTGAGGATAATGACTGCATGACATCCGTATCCATTGAGATGATAATGGCTCTGTAAAAACTGTTATGATGTCAGCAGAAGAAAAAGATCTCATTTGCACTTTATAATCTTTGATTTCTAATATGCCATGGTATCTAAGTTGTACTAGAATTATTTTACAAATCTGGCTTAATAGAGGCAATGCATATGATGCTCTGAAAAAAAAAATCAGAATCCTCTCTTAAAACAGCTGTTATCAACCTTATATTACTGCATAAATGAAGGGTAAGATTAGTAATGCTCTCATAGTACTGAAATACTTATGAGTAATGGAATAAAACACAGAGACTTAAATTTACCTAATTTACATACTCATTTACTCCTGGGAGTGAAAAGAGGTTCTGTTTTTAGAATTCCCCAAAACAGCAGAGAGAAGTCCATAGTAATAATAATACTAATAGGCGTGCTTGTCAACTCATACTGAGTACTTATTATGCATCATGTTTTGTGCTAAGTAATGTTCCTGCAGCCTCTCATTTGAATCCTTGCAAACACAGCTTCATGATCAGACTCCCTATACAGATGAGGACAGATTACTGCAGAGTGGTTAAGGCTTTTGTCCATGATCATCCAGGAATTCCATAGTCAAGATACGATTCAAACTCACTTAGTCTGAACTTACACCATAATATTTAGGAAAGGTTATGGACTCCATATCAGGATGAATGGGCTTATACTTGATCAATACTTAACTGTGTAACCTTGAACAAATTCTTTTGCTTTTCAGTACATATTGGGCTAGTAAATGTTGAAAACATTCTTCATGTTCAACATTTTTATTAGCAAGAACATTGTAATAATAGAGCTGAAGTCAGATTTTTTTTTAATAATCCCCACAATAGCCACCAGCATTCATTGGTAGTAATGCCATTGTTTTCCCATTATTATGCAGTTTAACTGAACAATTTTTCCCTTTGTTGCCAAATGGGGGGGTTCCAGTATGACTCCACTGTGGAAGCACATGGGAACAGCCCTTCTCTGTTATTGTTTAACTCTGCAGAGTATACAAAAAACATTTTTCCAATCAATTTCTATTTGACTCTAAACAGGAAAAAATGAAGTTGAGTGTAAACAAAAATCTGTTAGTGTTAGTATTGCCTATTTATAGCATTAAGCATTTCCCTGTGTACAAACATAAGAAAGAAAATTAACATTTTAAAGAGAATTCTCTATTGGGTTATATTTAATAACAAACCAGCATAAAAAGGGAAATATTATAATGAAGTCTGTAGACGCCCGTTCAGCTCAAAGTAGTAATTTGTTGGAACTGAAGCTGCAATACCCACATCCTTCCACTAGAGGGGTGAATTGTTCCTGATGAGTAAGACCTCAGTGTTGGGGAGGGGACCGTCCGTCAAGGGCTGATAACTTACAATGATATTGTGGACTCCAAAAATATGCTTGGAGTGGCTTTCACCATAACATGCACACTCAGTGGAGCTAGTTATAAGCTAGACAGTGCTAAAAAAGAGATGCTAACCATCAAGGCCGAATGGAAATGCAATCTTTTTTGACATGAACTTATTAAGACCATTATATCATTAAGAAGGGATTGGACCATTATACCCAAGATGCAGCAAAATCAAATAACTTGGCAGCACGGTGACATGTCCAGAGGAGACTGCTGGGATTGGGGAGCTGTGTGGTTATTCACTGAGAACCTCAAAATAAAATTTATGACTTCTACAGTTACCTTGCAGCAAAAGAGTCATTACAATTTTTACACAAACCTTGATTAATTAGGTAAACAGTAAACCGAGGAATATATAGTCCAAGATTCTCCACTTTGTTTTTAAGGAGGATGTCCTGCTGCAAATTTTCTTTTGCTGTGTTTTATATTCTCTTTGCTACTGTGTTTGCTAGTGACAGGAAGCCTCTGACTGCAGCTGGTAAAATGTTTAAGGAATGAAAATGCCATAAGCTAAAGTCTGGCCAAAAACATAAGGTAGTGTATCCTGACAGCCATTGTCTATGAAGGAAAATCCAAAACTAATTTTGAATGTTCTAGCAAATGCAGAAATGCTTTAAACACATTTCAAGGTATCACAAGTCCAGTTTGGTACATTGGTTTTATGTGCACAGAATGCAGATATCTTTTGACATTCTGCTGTTGAAAGAGATGCAGAGATATAAAAAATTAAAACAAGGCAGTTCTAAGGACACATTATTAAAAGAAAAAGAAAAGTAGTTCACATGTTAGTTTGAAATTCCAATTTTTTTTTTAAAGATTTATTTATTTATACAAGCACTGGGAACAGTCAGAAGTGCAGAAGGGTGAGAGAATTCACCACAGCCAGAGTGGGGAGCAGAACAGGCAGACAGACAGAGACACTGCTGAGAGGAGCAGCGGGTGTGGCAGGAGAGGTCTGTCGCGCCATGTGGGACCCTCAACAGCAGCTGGGGATCAAACCTGCGTTGCAGAGGCTGCGGGCAGCTTCACAACCCAGCACTCAACTGCTGCGCCACCAGGGGAGGCTCTGAAATTCCAATCTTAACCAAATATTTCTAAGGACGTTTCACAGAGAATAATCTGTGCATACCCAGTTCCTTCGATTAATAGCACGGGGTGTTTCTGATATGTAGAGAAATACTAGCTGGCACTTGGGATAGCATTGAAATGTTTGACAAACATATATACACACAGACATATAGATCCTCAGACACACTCAGTTACATACATGCATACTGCCCCCTCTCCTTTTCTACAAGTTCAGGATTTGTGAGTTTGTGCACTTGTTAATATGGACTTGAAGGCCTCAAGTAACTGTGCTTTTCACCCTCAGACATGCGCAGGGGTGGGAAATCGAGTCACTGATGGTTCAGGCTGAAGTCTAACAAGGCAGCACTCTGCTTTCTTGTTCCAGCTTCATACTGTAAAGACGTATCCTTACTGCGATCTACTTTGCATCATATTTTTCACATTTTTGAGCCTTTAAAAATTACTTGACATGGTCCCCAAGTTTAGTGCTGAAGTTCTGGCTAGTGGTCCTATATGCAAGAAGGCTGGGGTGTGCTCTGTGGAGAAAACACTTGTGTTAGGTGAGCTAGTTGGGCAGGAGCTGCAGTGCTGTTGATAATGAGTTCAGTGAGAATGAATCAGCAGTAAAAATAAATTAGGTGTTTTTAAGCAGAAACAGTTATATTTTTATAGGATTATAAAAATACTGTGATCAAATTCTCTGCTCAAGAACCTCACTCTGTTTCCCCTAGGAGCAATGGGTTAGTATTACTTCATTCAGAGTTCGTGGAACCATGGAACTTTGTAGAACATAACTACTATGAATAATAAGAATTAGATAGAGAGAGACAGATGATAGATAAATGACAGTAAAAAAAAGTGATAGAGAGAAAGGGGAAGGATAGTGAGAATAGAAAACATAATCATAAATGCAAATATGTGTCTTTTGTTTTGGGATATTCATCTCAACTGACAAAGTCATTTATTTTCATTTTACATTAAAAATAAAATGTAATTGGTATATCAAATACTCCACAACTGGGTGGGAAAATGATAATAACACTACAAAAAAGACTGGGTTTGAAACTACCAGCACTTTAGTGTCTGTTTCATAGTTGGCTCTGAAAGAAATGCTTTAAGTAGTGAAAATAACAGAAATGAAAGAAACTGAAATATATGGACAATTATTAAAAAGTAGTATCTCATATACTATGGGTGTCTGCCAACAGCACAGAGGAGTTCTAGAATACCTTGATTCCACCCAAGCTCTATCAGCTACAACCAGCATGAACTTGGGGGCTTTGATGCCTTTAGTCTCAGTTTCCTCATCTGTTCTAAATGGAAATAAAAATATCCTTTCGGGCCTCCCCTGGGGGCGCAGCAGTTGAGCTCTGGGTTTCAAAGCTGCCCGCAGCCTCTGCAGCGCTGGTTTGATCCCCGGCCACCGGTGAGGGTCCCGCATGGCGCGCAGACCTCTCCTGCCGCCCGCTGCTCCCCTCAGCAGTGTATTTCGTCAGTCTGCCTGTTCTGTTCCCCGCTCTGGCTCTGGGGAATTCTCTCACTCTCCCACGCTTCTGACTGTACCCAGTGCTTGTATAAATAAATAAATAAATCTTAAAAAAATCCTTTCATGTCAGTTCTATGATAAGAAAGAAAATGGTTATTTCCATGAACATCACTTCCTTTTAACCCTTTTTCTCTTTCTTTTTAAAATTTGTCTCAGCATTGGTTTAGATTAGTGTTTTAGAGGGAGAGAGGTTTGCTCCCTCCAGGTGTTGCTTCTCCACCTCACCCATCACCGAGCACCCACAATCCACTCCTACAGTCCACTGTGTCCCTCCCCACTTTGTTCTTGAGCCCCCCACTTCCTCTTTTCTCCCCTACTTTTTCTTAGTGTTTTCTTCATCTCTCACATTTAGAGGAAAATGAGACTATGACTAAATAGCTTTTAATATAGGGTCTGTCATTCATGGTCTCCAACCTTATTCAGTTCCTGGGCAATTTCTTTTTGGACCTTTTATTATCTCGTGTGCCCATTTTCTTCTGCAACTTCTGGACCTCTCTCTGATTTGCTCATGCTTCAACCCTACCACTTCCTCTTTCTCTGCAGATGATGTGGATGACTATTTGTGAGAAAAACTTTCAGCAGAGACTTCACCCACGTCCCTCCCCATGTTCTATGGCAAACTTAGGGGTTCCACTCCTAGTGTCTGTGAATACCTTCTATTAGGATCTTGCCAATTTATGGAGGTTGTGCTTAGTGCATCACTGATTGATCTTATTTAACCTTCCTGATAGTTCTTTGAAGGGGTTATGACTGTGGCTCCTCAAAGTGCTCCATGGCGAGGAAGATTCTGCATCTAAATCAGTACAAAGAAAGTCTGTAATGAGTTAGTCCCTGTTGGTGGGCACAGATGGGCTTTGGTCTTATACCCACACAGCATCTCTGCTCTTGCCAATCTCATTCTCCTGAAGGAACTCTTGTTCTCTATGTGCCTCTTAAATGTTGCTTCTACCCAGTCTTGCATACTAACCAGTGTGTCTTCACTTAACATTCTCTCCAGGGTGAGTCAAACTTAGGGCTTGACTCTCCTGTGCCACAGTCAATCCCTACATCTTTGAACCTAGTTTCTTTCTTCTTCAGTCAGACTTGTAGTTCCACGTGGATTTCCTGCAGGGACACGACTCTTCATGTATCCAAAACTGCATTCGCAATTTGACTCTCTGAACTTATTCCCCCGTCTGCAACTCCCCCTCTCAGTTGGCAGTGTAACCTGCAACTACCTGAATCTCCAAGCCAGACCCCTGGAGTCATTCTCATAGTCTGCCTTTTTTTATTGTCCTCCATGGTCAACCACTCAAACTGTTGTGACTGTAGAGTATCTCTGAGACTTGTCTTTCCTATTTCTCCACCATTAGCTTAGTTCAGATCCATATCATTTCTTACCTGGATTATGGCCACAGGCTTCTAATGGGTCTCCCAGCTTTTTATCTTGACCCTTGCCATCTATCCTCCCCAAGGCTGTCACATGTGAATCTTTCTGAACCAGAAATCTGATGCTATCACTGCTCTGCTTAACTCCCCATTAAGCCTCTTTTGACTTTTTTTGAATAAAGGAACATCCCTTGGGCTTTGCCTTTCTGATCTGTCCCTTGCCCACCCCTCTAGTCTTCCTTCTCATCATTTACCCCTTAAGCTCATTCCTTTATTCTAGCCAAACTTGATCACTTTTGACTCCTTAAACATGATAGCTTACTGCCCCTTGCCTCTGAGACTTTCTACCATCAACCATCTTGGAATCTTCCTTCTTCTTGTTTATCTGATGTATTCATACTTCAAAAAATTCAACTCAAATATCACCTACCCCAGAAAATCCTCTCTGATCAAAGCCTCTTACAACCTTAAATATTAAATATCTCCATAATATCTCATTCTTAATTATCTTAGAGTACTTAACTCATTACTTTATAATGGCCTATTCATTTGTCTGTCTCTATCTCTGACTTTGCCCAGAAACAGATGCTGACACAGGATTCAAGTATAAATAATTTATTATGGGGCTGAGTCCAGGCAACACTGATAGGGGTGTGGGGAAATGAGTCAGGGGTGGGAAAAGAAAGCTCATAAAGTACAAGTTACTATTTTGGCAACTGGAACACAAATCAGATCAGAAAATTGTGTGTTTCACTTGAAGGCAAGGAACTTAGATTATTCACATTCTAATCATATCTGTCACTGTTTTAAAGGGCTGTTGTTATGGGTTGATAATGTTGGTGGGTCGGAGATAATTCCTGAGCACCCCCAGCATGCTAGGAGCACCCCAGATGCTAGGAGTTAGAACTCAGACTTATGCAGAAAAATGTCGGACCAGAGAGCATGTGGACAGTTAACCCACAGTCAAAGCAAATGTCTCACTTGTTCTATAACAATGTACTTGAGATCTGGGGCTAGATAACCGAATGTTTAATGTTACAATATTAATTTCCCAAAAATAGCACATGTAATAAAACTTAAGTGAAGATTCTAACTCAATTGTTTTCTGAATCCAAATTCTTAACTCCTTTTCCCACACCAGACATTCACCTGTTCCAATACCAAATAGGGGAAAGAATAAAAATGAGGAGTTTAAAGACAGCTCACAATATAACATGAGCACACTGGGAGATTTAGGGATGCTAATTGTGCTTAGAGAATTTTAGTTCAGCTTAAGTATGTACAAGTAACTAGGTTCTTTCCTATGGGATAACAAAGAGTAAAAGACTACTGCATTTTCTGGTATCTGGCGTCAATGTGTGTGTATGTGCATGTGTGTGTGGGGGGGGTGTATGTATGTGAATGCCCATATAGTGGATGCCCACACCACTAACCCAATATCATTTATTTTTGACAATTTCAGCAGGACCATAAACATCTTTCTGGGATGAAATTGTTATCCAGAACCCTATAGTGAAAAGAGCATTTACTCGGGTGTTAAAGTCTTGGACTCTTAAGTGTGACTTTGCAGCAAGGTCCCTGTGTGACTTGGGATTAGTGCTGATTTTGCTGGCCTTTCCTTGTTGGTGGGATGGAGAGATGGTACAAGGACTTCATTATTTCAGGAGCCCTGAGGTTCCTTCCAGATGTTTGACTGCCAAGTCATGCTTTCAAACAAGCTGTGAGCTAGACAGTTTCAAATGAATGTTGTTTTATTTCTTTTTCTCCAAATGAGATCTATGGTAGTTTAGTATTTACTTTTTAAAAGAATCTTTGCACTTTCTTTGTGATGACTCAGGGAACTCATTGATATTCCAAACAGGACATTTGTTAAGCCTTTATTTCACAATATGACCCCTTGCACATTAACAGTCAGAAAACTAAGACTTAAATAAATAGAAATTACTGTTTGTCCCAAGGATTAAAGGAGAACAAGTTTGTTATTGTCAAATAGTTTTCACAAAGAATATTAGAAGGCCATGCATAGGTTTTATAATGGGAGAGAACAAATTCAATTTTCCAAATTAAGGCCTCAGAAGAGAAACGATTATATTATAAATAATAAAATAGAAAAAAGTATATATATTAATGTATAATTCATTATGCATATATTTATATAGCGTATAAAATATTTAGATAAAAGAATATACATATGTAGATACATATATGTGTATATGTCTATATCTATAACTGAATGTTTAATGTTATAATATTAACTACCTTTTCCACTTCTCCATCTGGTTTTCTGCTTTCTGTGTTTATTTGCTGCTATAATTTTTAAGTATTTGAGATTAGCCTGGGGGGGGGGGTTCTCACAACATGATTGGGAACCAAGAATAATTTAAATGTAAATTTTCTGGCATCCCAACTTTATGCCAAAATAATATATTAACACCACGAGATAAAACGGTATTGATGTAGCTTCAATCCCCATCACCATACTATATTGTGCTTGCTAAATAAGTGGTGAATAGTTAAACCTCTTAACCAAAGAAGGAGGCATAGCTGGAGAATATTAATTGTTCAACATTTTAAAAGCAAGAAACTCACTAGCTTATAACTAGGTCATTTTGATTTTGATTATTTTGTAGTATTAGAAAACAAAGAAAAATATAAAATGAGACCACAAATAAATACATCTTATGACATTTTCACTAGCAACAATTTAAATGTCTTATACTACCCAGTGTGAGATAGATTATAAATCAACACGATCTCAAACACAGTGCTCAAATACACATTTTGGAAATCAGTTGGCAAGATTCCTTGTGACCTAGTCATTCTGCTCTTACATGTAGACCAAGAGAAATGCTTTCACATTTACCACGAACACATGCATAGGGATGGTCGTAAGAAAACTGTTCATACAAGCAAAGGCCTAGGAACAGATGTCCACTGACAGGAGAAAAGATAAATAACTAAATTGTGATATATTTGCATAATGAAATATTAAACAACAGCAAAACAAATAAACTCACTACATGCAAAAAACATGAATTTAAAAAAAGGTCCCAGAGGACTCTTTATGGTAGTTAAAATTAAGGCCCTAAAGTAAACACATATAATTGAGATATCTATATACATAAAAGCATAATTTTAGAAAACAAAACAATGATAAACAAAAGATGCAGGATAGTCATTCCATCAGAGTGGGGAAACAGGGGAATGGTGAATTTTCTAATTCTGAGGTTGCTCACAGTTTTCATTACAATGCCACTATGATTGGATTAATGAATGGGTGCCTGAGTATGTAAACAAATGGACAAACAAAAACAAGCAAATAAATAAAGGAAGACAGTGTTGTACCTAATTATTACAATCCCCAATGAACTAAGGTTTATGATTAACATGATTTCATGCTTATGAGGACCATTAATACTTACAGTAAATTAGAAGTGGTGAAGTCTATTTTTTTTAATTCAATAAAATTTGTATTTTTTCTGATGCAGACCAAGATCAATCATCATCTTTAAAATAAACAGGCAGACTCCTGAAAAATGCTTTCACTTTGTATTCTTCTGCCTCATTTGTTTATTCATTCAACTTCTTTCTAGCATTTTCTAGGTACTAACAACTCTGTTAAGAATACTGACATCAAAAAAAAAGAATACTGACATCAGAAGTTTACGGACCCAGTCCCTAAAGCACAAATTAAGACTCAATACCACAATAGGAATAAACTAGCAATTATTATCATAATAAGCATTTCACAAACAGTGGTAAAACACATGCACAGTGAGGTTGTTTTTCCAAAAATGAAAGCACAAACACTAAAAATCGTCTGAGTTTTCCAAGAAAACTTCTCTGATGGAGGGACATTTGAACTGAAATCCAATGAATGCATAAAATAAATCTTGTGAAAGGAAAGCATTCCATGTAAATAAACAGTATCTTAGAATACACAGAAATGAGATAATGTGCCATGATAGGAAATAAAATCAATCTGGCATACCTAGCAACAGCAGGAATAGCAAGGGAAGGCTGGCAAGGTGACCAGGTCACGTTAATGAAAATCTTGAAAATTATGTCATAAAATTATGACCTATCCAGAAAAAAATGGAGTTTTATTCATAAGATAAGTAGGATAAGAACAGATTCCCACTTCTTTCAGATCACAATTTCTAGGTAGGGGAAGAATTGGAGGGTCAGAATGTGAGGATGGGAGATTAGTTAAGAGAGTATTTTATTGCCTCCTGAGAAGGATAATGGTCAATTTGACTTAGAGATTTGTGATGCAGAAAGAAAAATGTAGTCAACTTTGAAAGTTATATTTAAAGGAAGAATAAATAGAACTTACACATGATTATTTTTTTCCTTAAGTTTTGTTATGTTCTTATTGGCTTAGTGTGATGTACAGAAGTACTTATATATCATCATTAAGATTTTCTGGATTTCCTGAATCTCTGTGTATTTGTCAGTGTCATTAATACTAATTGCTATAAAAAAGAATCCCCCAGTCATTGCTTTAACATATTACATATTTTTTTAAAGATTTATTTATTTATGCATACAAGAGCTGGGGTACAGGCCAGAGGTGTGGGGGGTGGGGGGTGAGAGGATTCACCAGAGACACAGTGGGGAACAGAACAGGCAGACTGACTGAAATATACTACTGAGGGGAGCAGCGGGCGAGACAGGAGAGGTCTGCTGTGCCTTGTGTGTAGCTCTCTGGCTGGCCGGGGATTATACTCGCTCTGCAGAGGCTACCGTTTCTTCACGGTGCGGTGCTTAATCCCTTGCGCCACCAGGAAGGCCCCACATATTACATGTTTTATTTCTTGTTCTTGAAAACTCCAAGCCAGATATTCCTGAGTCTAGCTTTTCTGAGCTATTGTTCTCTGTGGAAGGACTCAGGAATCCAGGTTTAATTGCCGCCTTGAATATCCATTTCACAGGAGGCAGGGAAAATGGGAAATTGGGATAGTTTATAATGCTAACCATTCTATACTTATCTGCCAGGTTAGTATTTCCACAATCTTTCTTTCATCTTTCCAGTCCTTTTCTTAAGGATTTAAGTTTAAATTCCTATGTCTTCTTATTAAGATATTTGGTCAGAGCCCAAATTCCAAACCCTGTCCAGACTCATCCCTCATTCTCTGAGAGCATTCCTCTCCACTCTGGGGAGTTGCACTCAAGAACCCCATCACTGCTCTGTTAACTCTTGGGCCTGTGCTTCTGCAGCTGTGTACTGTGACCTGGCATGCCTGTGTTACTCTGCTTACATGTAGACAAGTTATTTTTCAAGGTCTATCTCTCATCATTCCTTCACCAATGCATTCATTCATCACATTTTACTGCTCATTATTCATACATCAAAAACTATTCTTGGTAACAGCAACACAGTAGTTAATAAATATCCTTCTTAAAGCATCTAGTACAGAAAACAGACACAACTAGCAAACACACAGCAAAGAGAAATGTTGGCAAGGATTTGGAGAAATTGGAGCCCTTGCACACTGTTGGTGGGGATGCAAAATGGTGCAGCTGCTATGGAAAACATTTTGGAAGTTCCTCAAAAAATTAAAAATAGAATTCCAAATAATCCAGCAACCCCACTTCTGGGTAGTTATCCAAAATAATTGAAATCAGCATCTTGGAGAGATAATGAGAGTCTTTTGTTCATGAAAACACTATTCAAAGATGTAGAAACAACCTGAATATCCATTGACATATGAATGAATAAAGAAAAGGTGATATAAACACACAATGATATTTACTCTTCAGCCTTGAAGACCAGAGTCCTGCAGTGTGGGGCAACATGGATGAACTGGAGGCTGTTATGCTAAGTGAAATAAGCTAGTCACAAAAAGAAAAATATTGCATGATTCCACTCATGTAAGATATCTAAAATATCAAATTCTATGAATATCAAATTATAGAATCAAAAAGTGGGATGGTGTTTACTGGAGTATAGGGGAGGAAGGAGAAATAAGCAGTTATTTATTAAGGAACATAAAGTTTCATTCAAGCAGCATGGCTTTCTCTACGGGTATGTACAGCGTTGAATGATCGTTGACCATGCTATACTGTACACTTAAAAAAACTGTTCAGAGGGTCGATCTCAGGTTATGGTATGTTCTTATCATAATAAAATAAAATAAGAAGCACAGATATAAATACAATTGCAAAATGTAAGGGCTGGTATGAAGTGTTAGCTTTTCTGTGAAATATTAATGATTTTAGGGTCAGATGGGCATGAAAAATTGTAAGACATATCAATTGTAAGATATCTACAAGGTCTCCAAGTGAAGATATAATGACATTGCAGAAAAAATATTGGAAATATGAAAAAATTTTCAAGATGCAGGAAACCACCTTTAAATTTTGTGACATTGCACCATTTTCTTTTGTCTAGGTCAATGAAAAAAATCACAAATACTTTATTGAGACAGAAATTAAAACAAAGTCAGGCTGTTGGGTCATTTTGTGGAGAGATTTAACACTGACTGCATATTGAATCCCTTCTCCCAACTATTTCCAAAAATGTCTTCCTTTCCCTGATCTCTGTGCTTACTTACCCTTTCCAACAGTCACACAAACATTCTTGAACTTAAAAATGCACCAGAATCCTCTGGGGAGCTTGTTAATAATATAGATTTGGGGGTTACTCCAGAGGTACTCTGGGACTGGGGGCAGATGTTTGCACTTTAAAGTGCTTTCCAGGATATTCTAACTAAGTAATACATTTGTCAAATATTTATTGAGCATTTAATGTATTTCAGGCTGGACTAGTGAAACTAACAAAGCAGACACAGCTTTCCATGGTCACAGTGTTTGCCCTTGGGATGGGTGTGGAACAAGGAGTGACAGATAACTATAAATGTAGAAATACAAAAATAATAAAGCCTATTTTGCTTTATGGTGCAATGGCCAGTTTGGAGATGATTGCCCTGCATTCAAGTTTGCCTGATTTAGACAGGATTGCACTTCCTGTGGCTTGGTTTTGAACGGGACTTCTACATTCTTAGGTAACAAGTATAAGATTCATTATCACAATAAATGCAAAGTACAAGGACTTTAATTTTTCTATAGATTTTTCTATTAATTTCTCAAAGCTCTAATCTAAAAACTGAACCTCATCAATGTGGGACTTTCCACTTTATTGATTTTTAAAGATTTATTTATGCATACAAGAACTGGGGTGTAAGCCAGAGGTTCAGGGTAGGGTGGGGAGTGAGATGATTCACCGGAGACAGAGTAAGAATAGGGAGAGGCACTGAAATACACTGCTGAGGGGAGCAGTGGGTGAGTCAGGAGACATCTGCTACATCAATGCCTGGCTGGCCAGGGATTGAACTTGTACTTCAGTGGCAGGTGGTAGCTTGATAGGGATCTTCCACTTAAAATTAAGTTGTTAATTGAGGATTCTACTCTTCTTCTCTGTCCCTAATTTTTATAGCAGGGCATACTTACCTGCCAATAAGAGAGGAAAGTTTTGGTCTTGGTGGTCTCTAGGTTGGTTCCATTGCTCATGAACTTTGCCTTTGTTCTCATTGCAAGCCCTAAATTGGTGAGCTGCTCACTGTCTCCCCCTGCTGGTTGGATTCCAACTCCACCTGACTTGGTTCTCAGAGGAGCAACCTCTGTTAATTGCATCTGGTACTAAAGTTGTTCCTCTGAAATCCTGTCACAGCAGCCCCATGGGAGAGCCACCGAATCTCAGTTTTAACCACTATCTCAGTCAAGTTAGTCGTGTAGGAAATTATGTTAAAAATTACCCTCAGGAAAAGTATTCTTATTAAAAATGTATGGATGGGGTTAATTTAGCTACAAAGTAGAGAAGAATGATTCTGGAGAACAAATTTTAAAGACTATCTTTAAATAAATTTTAAAGATAATTTATTAGGAATAAATTATCTCAAAGATATTGATACTCTGGCTGTTTTCTGGGGTGTTTCATGAAGTAGGGCACTGGCCTCTCCTCTGGGAAGGGAACTCACACATGTTTGGTGAGACAGCATATTACATTATTCTCATTCAGCTGACATCTTGCAATACTATGAAAATAGTCTACGTTTAAAGTTTATTTTACATTTCAGGTATGAATAATTTTCAGACCTTTCTTATTCAAAAAAGAGAAAAATAAAAGTCAATGTTAGATTTTTGTGACCTATCAATAAGTATAGATTATACACCAATGTTGGCACATTTATTTTCTTTTTCAGATGGATACAATTAATAAAAAAAGTGTAACAGGAAAGACAAATGGATTTAGATATATGTTAAATCAAATTACTTAAACCAGCCAGGCTCCTTCTTTTCCCCCATCTGTTTGACTCTTTATGTACAGCGAGAGTTCTATAAAGGTTTATACACATAATGGCTGCCTGAGATCAAAGTTTGCCCATGAGCAATTATCATTCAAATTTGTATTTTTATAAATCCCTCAAAAAATGGAGTAAACTTGCTACTGACCACCTAGTTTAGTAGTTTTCAAAATATAGTCTGGGGATAACTGTTGGTCCAAGGGACACTTTTGAGAGCAATATGAAGTGAAACTATTTTTGTATTACTAATATTTACCTTTTGTCACTCTTTTTTTTTAAAGATTTATTTATTTATTTATACAAGCACTGGGGACAGTCAGACACGCGGGAGGGTGAGAGAATTCACCAGAGCGGGGAACAGAACAGGCAGACTGACCAAGTACACTGCTGAGGGGAGCAGCGGGCAGTAGGAGAGGTCTGTGCACCATGTGGGACCCTCACCCAGTGGCCGGGGATCAAACCGGCACTGAAAAGGCTGCGGGCAGCTTCGCAACCCAGCGCTCAACCGCTGCACCACCGGGGAGGCCCTTGTCACTTTTCCTCATAAGTGAATTGGACAATTTCTCAAAAGCCACATTAAATAACATGTTGTCATTGTTTCAATGGTTTAAGGTATACATATATGCTAGTGCTTAAAAGTTTCTCATACAGTAAATATTGATAGATATAATTCATATGAACAAATTTTTTTGCAATTCTCATTACTTCTTAAAAATTATAGAGCAGATATCATATGTACATGCATTTGTATATATGTGTATATATATGTATATATACATACATAGGATATAATATACTATACCAAAAAGAAAGATGAATCAGGACTTTTCATGTATGTGTGACCTTTCTGAGAAACATGTTTACAAAATAACATTTAACAGATTATGGACCAAACTTTTAAGACTTATAGAATTTCATGGAGTGCTCACTTTGGTCCAATCAGGACTTTTCATGTGACCTTTTTGAGAAACATGTTTACAAAATAACATTTTAAAGATTATGGACCAAATTTTAAGACTGATAAAATTTCATGAAGTGCTCCCTTTGGTCTAACTATTATAAAATAATGACTCAGTTTTGGAATCCACCAGAATTATTTATTATGCCACAGATATTAACAGTGGTTTCCATGGTAACCCATCATTAAATGATGCATGAGGAGAGGAAGGATGAAGCATTTATTTTCCTTTAAAGATATCTTGCATCTCTTTTTTTTCAGGATTATTAAAAATTATGTTTATTGAGGTAATGTTGATTTACAACAACACATATGTTTTAGGTATAGAGGTTCACATCTCCACAAATGTACATTGTCATACCACACCCACCACCAGAACATCAATAATCCTCCAGCAGTGTCCATTGAAACCCTCCCC
Organism: Talpa europaea; assembly: GCF_964194135.1. NCBI lineage: Eukaryota > Metazoa > Chordata > Mammalia > Eulipotyphla > Talpidae > Talpa > Talpa europaea. Next base: position 132,444,610 of record NC_140071.1, on the reverse strand, counting down.
CTTGGTCCTGTCACCCTCCCCTCTGGCAGCCTCATTTCTGCAGGTGAAATTCAAGGATTTGTTTTTTCTTTTTCTGTTTCATTTCTTTATATTCCACATATGAATGAAATCATCTGACATTTGTCTTTTTTTCCTTCTGACTTATTCCACTTAGCATAATCCCCTCTGGTTCCATCCATGTTGTTGAATATGGAAAAGATTTCATCTTTTTTATAGTTGTGTAGTATTCCATTGAGTATATGTACTACATCTTCTTTATTCACTCTTTTGTCCTTGGCATTTAGGATATTTCATAACTTGGCAATAGTAAATAGTGCAATGAACATAGGAGCAAATGTATCTCTATAAACAAACCTTTGAGCATTGACAATTTTATAACATGATCATAAATTGAAAGAAAAATAATACTTTGAAAATTAGGGTCTAAGCCTGAGATCTAGCTTTGAGGGTACAATTATACACATCTCTCTGTGTAGGTTGTCCCAATTCTTGGCATTCCAAGTTCACACATTACAGTATCTCCTAAGATTCCTGCTGCAAATTAATTTGACTTGTCATATGAAAATTAGTTTTGCCTCTAGTTTTGCTCTTCTTCAACTCTTTTTCTATAATTTCAACAGTACAATCTCTCTGAAATTTCACATAAATGCACATCTGATTAAAATCTTACAATATTTCTTGATTCTTTTCTAGATGAAGGTTAGACTGATCATGGCAAACAAGATATGTCCCTGACCTTCAATTCTCAGTTATTTATTATATCCTCAGGGAAGCTTTTCTGACCTCTCCAACTCGGTTAATTTCACAGAACCATGCATTTTTCAGTTTTAGCATTTATCACAATTTTAAATTTACAACTGGTGTCATTATTGATAAAATATCTTTTTTTTTCTTGACAATACTGCAAGTTACAAGGGGGCAAGAAAAAAAATGTGCTTTTAAATCCTATTCTGTTTTCAATCACTAACACATTGTTTGACAACTAGAAGTCAATGTTCAGTTTATATTGTTAATGATGTCCCATATATACATGAATGAATAAACCTAGACCTGAGCAGAAAATGCAGGTTTTGCCTCTTATTTCACAGTATCATAGTGTGTTAGGAAGAAAAGCAATTTTTAAGCTCTTTATTCTAAATCCCTTATTACTAAGGAAGCCTAGAAACAACTCACCAAGGATCATATAATTTATCAGTGACAGAGCTGGACTTAGAATCTAGGTCTACATTACTATCCTGAACTCCATAGTTATAGCTCATCTCAACCAGCCACCTCAATCCAAAAGGACAAGCTCACAAGACACAATTAGTGAAGTTGTGTGTTTTCAATCATTAGGTGTGTGTCTCCAACCTCATCTAAACTCATGGGCCATCAAGCAAATTGTTAAGTATCAGAGGTCTGGAGAAGTTTCATTTGACTTAATTCCTTCAACGTTCCAGAAACTCTTACCCTGATTCCTTAGACTGGTCATTTTTACATCATTTTGATGAGGTGTAGAGTACATTGAGCAGAGTCTTTGGGTTACCTCTGAGAAAAGTTTCACCAGAGTTCCCCTTTCAGCTACACAGGACGAGTTTACCCATGAGATGAAAACATTTGCACGTACATGGGCAGGCAAAGGTTATATTTTAAAGAGAGAGATTTATTAGGAAAAGGAGAAACAAAAAAAAAAAAAATAGGAACCTGCATAGTTACAGGTGGGCAGGAAAGACATCTTGCTAGTGTAGAGTTGGCATTGATGTTGTGTTCTTGTTGGGAGGAATGCATTCCTTTGTGGAATTTGTATCTATTGTTAAATGTGACTAGGTTCATTTATAAGGATGTGACTAGGTTTCTTTATAAGGACTGGGGATTCTCTACAGTGGTTCTCCATCTCCATGTACCCACCTTTGGTTTGCAACTCCAGCTACTTTCTGTAGCCACGATACTTGCTATAGCCTAAGGGGTCTGAAATTTTTTCATTTCTATAGCTGGTTTAATGACTATTTTCATCATTTCTACCCCACTTCCAGTGTCTGATTCTGTGCTGCCTCCATTCTAAATTTTCAACTCTTAGCCTCCATCAACTGTCAATGAAGAACTAGGAAATAAAATCTGAATGATGCAGGGAAATATCCGGACTTCCAGCCAAGCATTTGTTGGGACCATTGATGGTAATCCTAAGCCAACCTGCCCACATACAAGAAAAAACAGCCACACACTAGAGCCCACACATACTTATCTTCTGTTTTAGTTTATCTATCTCTTAGTTTGTCTGTTAAAGGTATTCTTAATTTTAAAGTGTGTTGATTCTGAACATATTTCAGGGAATCCTCTTCATCATTGCTCTTTAAAAAATCTTTCCCATTTCTGGTGAATTTCCATAAATCTGTTGCCTTTTAATTAGAGCAGTAGAGCTCAGTGTGAACTAAACATGACTCAACGCATCCCCATTATTCACCATGTCCTATTACAGAGTGGGTCAAATCACCTAATGTCTTCGCTCTCTTGGATAGCTTGGGGTTATCCCTTGGTAGTCAGGTAGAGTAGCAGGTTAGCCATTTAATCTCTCCCCATTCTCAATTTAACTCTCTTTCTTGTGCACACAAAAGAACTTTAAGTGATCTGTCCTCAGCATTGAAATGCCAACCTTAGTTGGTACTTTGAAAACTCAAAGCCTTTTACAAGATGAATAGCAAACTGTGGATGACAGCTCCTGTGGAGCCATTATTGAATTGCAGCCCTGATGACTGCATTACTTTGGATTTAGATAAAAGACTCCATACAAGACAAATGGTAGGAGGACATCAAACAAGACTGTGTCCATACAGTGACAGAAGCAATCCAATTGAAGAAGCTGTTGATTTCCCCAAGGCTACATACTATTTCTTCCCGAGTAATTTATATTAAGGAACTAAAGATTGTATATTCATCTTCTATTTATACCTTTCTCTAAAAATACGATTGTCCAGTTGTCAAATCAAAGCCTTACTTCTGCTCTTGCCTGGAAGAAAAATATCGATATGGGAACATGTTAATTATTTTGTATTGTGTTTTATTTAACCACAATAGCAGTGTGTGTAAAGGTTATAGACTGAGAGTTACAATCTATAATGATCAGATAAAAAGATTAGTCAGCAAATCAATAGTTTCCTGTACCAACAGGAAGCTCGGTCTATTCAAGGCAACAGTGAGTACAAAAGGTGCAGATAAACATCGGGCACCTTTATTTAGATGAAAACTAATTCTAGAGAACTTCCACAACCTCATTAATTATGTACTAAGCTTCAGGAGGCTGAGCTGGGTGAAGTATCATTAGGGGCTTTTGAAATGTGTTGGAAAATGCTTCTGGCTCTATAAAAACTGTGTAAAATGAGAGCTTTTCTTTTTGTTGGGCTGGGAGATGTTCACAGAAATTCAGTTCCTCAAAATGGAAAGGATTTCATGTGTAGAGCTTGCATACATTTTGTGTGTGTGTCCTTAATTTTGGAAACAAGAACATAGCAGGTTCTGTTTCAGGAGTGCCATCCAAATTGCTTTCAACATGGATTTAAATGTTATGCTACTTAATAGGGTAATGTCACTTTTCATATAAATTGTATCCTAAAACAGCTCTTTCTATGTTGACATCTTTTTTAAAGATTCAATTCTGTGCCTTTCGCAATGACACTCTGTTCTCATGAACTTTTGTACCAAATGTTTTCCTTTGCTGTTTAATTTGGTATGATCTACCTTCCTTCCTGGGCTCCCTTATGTGAAAGCTAATCCATTTGAGAAGTGGATTTGTATTTGTTGAAATGTAAAATTTGAATCAAACTTCTGGAGTGGTTGAAATTAAGATCTCTTCTAGAATTACACACAACTTCATTCATTTGTATAATGTCTATGAGTGAGTACTTCCTCTTAACAACTTTGGCTTAAGTATTTCCCAAAGTCAGACTTGATCTCTTCTGGACAATTATTCAGGATATTCATATAGATGAATGCAGAATGCCACTTATTTAGGATAGGGCCCTACAAAAGAAAGGTTTCAATAAGCTCATAGCTCTAAAAATATAGTCAATGGTGTTTAATATGATTCCTTTTCTTAATACCAAAAAAAAAAGTGGGAGGGATTAATAGAAAGACAAAACATTTAAGAAATCTGGCATAATTGAGGTCAATAGAAAAATAATTGATTCCCTTGAAGTACCCCGGAATATTACTTTGCATTGTTGCTTTTAGAATTAATCTTTTTTCATTCATGTTTTGTGCATTTGAATAGGTATGCATTGATTTACTTCTTCTGAGTCAAATTATATGTAGCTTTAAACATGCTCCTGCAACTCTTTTACATGGAATCCAATGTGAAATGCAGTCTATATTACATGTCAGAAGTGTGTGTGTGCGTGCGTGTACGTGCTTGTGTGTGTGGGGGGGTCAGTCTTTGGGAACTTGTGAGCAAACATAGCCACTGCTGATTGTCAGAAAGGAAACAATTGCCTTTCCCATTGCCTTTTGGATGCATATGCTTGGCAGTAGCTTCTGTTCAACAAGTTCACCTCAGCTTTGGCTATTTGTGTCGCCCGTGAACCATTGAAGAAGGGTTCTGATTAGTTTTCAGTAGAACCAAGCCGAGGCCATCGAGCTGATTGGCTGCGACCTGGTGTACTGGTAACCCCATCACACCTCTGGGGTCCACTAACAGTTGTGATGGTATTTTAATGAAACACTGTGACTTCAGATGTACACTGAGCTGAAGATATGATTCCTCTCTCTCTCTCTCTCCTTCCCTTGCTGCATTCCCTCTGTTTCCCTCTGTTCCTCCCTCCCTTTCTTCTTTATTGTTCTCTTTTCTCCCTTCTTTCTTTCCCTCTTTTCCTCACTCAACTCCACAGTAGCATTTTACACTTTACAAAGTAATTTCACACTCCGCACGGTGGTGGTCCCGGCCATCTTCATTTCTTGCCTGAATTGATGCCATAAACTTACAACTGGTCTTTTTCCTCTCCTGACTGCCTCCCCCTGCCCCTTGGATTGTTACTCCCTCATGCTCCATCCTCTACAATGCAGCCAGGGTGATCTTGCTGAAATGCTAAGCTGACGCCTCCTTTTGCTAAAATTGCCTCTTGACTCCACGAGAGTCTCGCCCATGATAATGATCAAACGCTTTGCAAGGCATCCAGAACCTTCCCTAGCCTGACACTTGCTGACCTCCTTGACCTTGCTCCTGTGGTCTCCAGGATCACCCAGGGCTCTGGCCATACAGATTCCCAGGCACACATCTCTGTTTTTCCTCATGCTGTGCAATGTCCATCATCCTTCCCGCAAATCTTACCCCTTGCCAGGGCTCTTATTTTTGGCCTTGCTAATTCTAACCTTTTCTTTAAGGTTTTGCTAAAGCATTATTTACCTTCAAAATCTGTCAAGACTAGCCCCAGGGGACTGGTTTCCCCTACTTTCCCCCCTAAACACCTTGCCCCCACACACATGACCCAGGCTGGGATCCCATAACACCCCTACTATGACATTAACACACTGCTGTGGTAACATGAATTATAATATACTGGAATTGCTGATTTACTTAAATATCTCTTCTTCAAGATTCAGTATCCTTTTCCTCTTTTTAATATTAAGTATTTTATTGAGGTAATGGTTTACAACATTGTATATGCTTTAGGGTAGAGGTTCACACATCTTCTAATGATTATTACCACACCATGCCCACCACCACAGTCCCATAACCCTCCACCACAGTCCATTGGTTTCTTGCTTTCTACCCCATTGCTTTCTACCCCTTTGCTTTCTACCCCTTTGCTTTCTACCCCATCGTACCCCTTGGAAATCTCAGTTCTGCAGTCAGATTTCTAAGGGTTTTGTTTAGTTTTGAGACCCAGGATTCTTAGTCTTCCAGTTCCTGAACCCCTTTGCAATCTGGTCTAGTCTATAAACCTAGTCCTAGCAAAGGTTAGAATTAGTCAGGTGTTGGTTGAAAAATCATGATTTTAAACCCAGAAAACATGATATAGATGATCAATTAAAATGGAATACACTTTCTAAAATATTACCAACATATATCGTAACATAATAGTTATGCATATATGTGTTTATGTATTAAAATATTAATAAATTCTAATGTCAATTCCACTAATTATTGTAATTTAGAAATAATCATGAGTAAAAGCATTATCTCAAGCTGTCTCCCATTCCTCAGATGACACCTATAATTTCTACTTGTGACAAAGTTCTTTCTACATCCATAATTTGTAAAAATGTTAAATTTTAGAGATAAGCATAAATGTATTATTTCAAACTAACTTCTTGAGAACATGAATTCTAGAATCTGCTTTAATTTTAGGCTACAAGGTCTTTTGGTTTTCTTTTTCATATACACAGACTTGTAGAGTATTGAAACACAGTAAGTATTTAAAATCATTGTTGGTCAAATTGATGAAGGGAGAAATAGCTCAACCTTCCATCTGAAGGATAGGTCTTCCCAAGACATTTATATAGGCCTGCCTAATGTGTCTCTTTGGCATGAGGTCAATTGAGGTCCTACAGACTTATTAGAAACTTTTACCTTTCCCTCAACTACCTAGAAGAATGAAAATTATCCATAATTACAGTTTTCACCAGAAATAACCTTTCTGTTACAGAAGTATATCTGTATGGCAGAGAAAATACCTCATTACAAAGTCTCTGGGCTTCATTATAATCACCTGTTCCTCATCATGGGCCTCCCCGCTTCTCTCAACTTGAAGCCCCAGGGCCCTGTTCCATTACTTAACTCAAGATATACACC